>NC_138133.1:62297263-63652955 GCF_964188305.1 Podarcis bocagei
TTCCTTATTTCTATCCATACCGCCATAATCTCTCTTTCCCTTTATTTTCTATAGGGGAGAAGGTGTGAAGCCGGGGGGGGGGGGGAGAGAGAAATGGCTACATAAATCTGGTGACCCTATCCCAGTCTTTCTGCTCAGATGTCCTCGACCTGGCAAGGGCAGGAAACCAGGAAGTTCTATTCACCACTGATGGAAGCACCACCTTTGTCCCAGCCTGTACAGTCTCTAGAGGCAATAGGAAAAAGGTGGCACAAGGGAAGAGATATATTCCTAGCCACTGCCCCAGCTGGGATGCCAAAGGTCTCCTGAAATGAAATATTTTAGGGAGTCGCCAAAGTTATTGAGCCGCCATGAACCGGTAACATTTAATAATAATAATAATAATAAATTTTATTTATATCCCGCCCTCCCCAGCCAAAGCCGGGCTCAGGGCGGCTAACAACAATAAAATAATCAATCAAATAATCACACAATCTAAAAATATTTCATTATAAAAATTAATTAAATCAAATTGATGGCAACCAATTAAGTAGAATTATGTGCAGGTTGCCAGAGGAGGGAGTCAGGCTGCGCCCTGACCAAAGGCCTGGCGGAACAACTCTGTCTTGCAGGCCCTGCGGAAAGATGTCAGGTCCCGCAGGGCCCTAGTCTCTTTTGACAGAGCATTCCACCAGTTTGGAGCTGCAGCCGAGAAGGCCCTGGCTCTAGTTGAGGCCAGCCTAACCTCTCTGAGGCCTGGGACCTTGAGGATGTTATTATTTGCAGACCGTAGGTTTCTCTGTGGGGCATACCAGGAGAGGCGGTCCCGTAGGTACGAGGGTCCTAGGCCGTATAGGGCTTTAAAGGTTAAAACCAGCACCTTAAACCTGATCCTGTACTCCACCGGGAGCCAGTGCAGCTGGTATAATACCGGATGAATGTGCTCTCGCAGCGAAGACCCCATAAGGAGTCTCGCCGCGGCATTCTGCACCCGCTGGAGTTTCTGGGTCAGTCTCAAGGGCAGCCCCACGTAGAGCGAGTTACAATAATCCAGTCTGGAGGTGACCGTCGCATGGATCACAGTGGCTAGGTCAGGACGAGAGAGATAAGGGGCCAACTGCTTAGCTTGGCGGAGATGAAAAAATGCCGCCTTTGTTATAGCTGTAATCTGCGACTCCATAGAGAGGGAGGTATCGAAGATTACACCCAAACTCTTAACGGACGGTGCTGGCACTAATTGCACCCCCGCAAGAGATGGGAGTTGCCCCCTCGATCCCATATCGTCCCGCCCCAGCCAGAGGACCTCTGTCTTCGAAGGATTTAACTTCAACCGGCTCCCACGTAACCATCCAGCCACAGCTTCCAGACATCTGGTCAGTGTGTCTGGGGCCGAGTCAGGATGGCCATCCATCAACAGATAGAGTTGGGTGTCATCAGCATACTGATGGCAACCCAGCCCAAAACTCCGGACAAGCTGGGCGAGGGGGCGCATAAAGATGTTAAAAAGCATCGGGGAGAGAATTGCACCCTGAGGTACTCCACACACCAAGGAGTGGCGTGATGACAATTCCCCCCCAAGCGCCACCCTCTGTCCCCGACCAGAGAGAAACGAGCGCAGCCATTGAAGGACTGTGCCCTGGATCCCCACGTCGGCAAGGCGGTGGTCCAGGAGTTCGTGATCGACCATGTCAAAGGCTGCTGACAGATCTAGAAGAATCAGCAGCCCCGACCCGCCTCGATCCAGCTGTCTGCGGAGATCATCTGTTAGGGCGACCAGAGCCGTCTCGGTCCCATGACCAGCGCGGAAGCCGGACTGGAATGGGTCCAGAGCAGATGTTTCATCCAGAAACCTACCAAGCTGTTCAGCAACCGCTCTCTCAATCACCTTACCCAGGAATGGAAGATTCGAGACCGGGCGGTAATTGGATAGATCTGAGGGATCTAATGATGTTTTCTTTAAGAGCGGACGCACCACCGCCTCCTTCAGTTCCCCTGGGAATATCCCGGTGCCAAGGGACAAATTGATGATATCCCCCAGGGGGCCCCGCACCTCGTCTGGACACGCTCTAATCAGCCATGACGGGCACGGGTCCAGAGGACAGGTGGTGGGCTTTCCAGCTTGGAGGAATCTGTCCACATCGGCTGGAGATATCCGGTCAAAGTGGTCCAATACTGGACCCGAGGACAGTCGAGGGGCCTCCAGTTCCTTTATTGTATCCAAATTGGCAGGGAGGTCATGGCGGAGCAACAGGACCTTCTCCGCAAAAAAGCTCGCAAATGCCTCACAGCTGTGTGTCAGATTGTTATTTAAATTTGGCTGTCCTTCAAGGGACGTTAAAGACCGAATTATACTAAATAATTGCGCCGGGCGAGAGCTAGCGGATGCAATGGAGGCCGAGAAGTAAGACTTCTTAGCAGCCTTCACTGCCATCTCATAGGTTTTCATAAAAACCCTATAAGATGTTCTTGAGGCTCCGTCACGGGCACCCCGCCATACTCGCTCTAGCCGTCTGAGGTCCCGCTTCATTTTCCGAAGCTCCTCGGTAAACCAGGGAGCCCGGTTTCTGCGGGGTCGCAGAGGGCGCTTAGGTGCGATCTCATCGATGGCTGCCAGGAGCTGGGTATTCCAGCCCTCAACAAGCTCAGTCAATGAGTCGCCAGGGGGAGCATGGTCCCGCAAGGCTTGACGGAATCTATCCGGGTCCATCAGCCTCCGCGGGCGAGCCCAAATCGGCTCGCCACCTAAGCAGGGTGGGGGTGGAAAGTCAATCCTGGCTTTCAGAGCGTAGTGATCAGACCATGGCACCTTCATCGAAGGAGACATGATCACATCTATACCGGCGCCAAAGATCAAATCCAGCGTGTGGCCTGCTTGATGTGTGGGGCCCGATACAAACTGGGAGAGCCCTAGTGTCGCCATGGAAGACACCAGGTCCAGAGCCTGTGAGGAGGGAGTGGCATCAGCGTGGAAGTTGAAGTCTCCCAATACCAATAGGTTAGGGAACTCCAAGGCCCAGCCGGCCACCGCCTCCAGCAGGCCTGACAGGGTGGCTGCTGGTGCGCTAGGTGGCCGGTACACCAGCCAGACAGCCAAGCTCTCCTCGGAGCCCCACACTAGGCCAACACATTCAATGCCGGGGATCGATGGCGATGGTAGAGCCCTGAAAGAACAATCTTCCCGGATTAATACTGCCACCCCTCCCCCCCGGCCCACAGTCCGTGACTGGTGGAGGACGGAGAAACCTGGGGGCGCCATCTCTCGTAAGGTAACAGTTACCCCTTCGCGCACCCAGGTCTCCGTCACACAAGCCAGGTCAACTCCCTGCGAGATAAAGAAATCTCGCAGGGTAGCAGTTTTGTTGCCTATAGACCTGGCATTGCACAACACCAGTGACGGAGGTGAGTAATCCTTGCTCACCCTACCCTCGTCTCTCGGGATGGGGCGCAGATTGGAAGGGGTACGAGCATATCCATATCTCGATCCCCTTCGCCTGTAACATCTGCCCCCACCGCCATACCTCCCTCGCCCCTCCACGGTCGCAATCCCAAGCCTCATACTAACCTCCATTTACAAATAGAAAACAAAACAACCAAAACAATTATACCCAAACAAAACCAATCCCCGCCCCACTCAGTGTCCAACCCCCCCAAAAAAAACAAAAAAAAAACAAAATGGAACAAACAAAAATACATAAATAAAAACCACCATTCACGGTGGTACAACAAAGTAAACAATAAAAGCACCTTTAAAACACCTTAAAATATATAAAAACATCTTTAACATTTGCAGCAGATAATGAAATAATATAATATTATAAAAAACAACAACCCCCATTTAAGGTGCTGCAAATTAAAGCAATTAAAACATTTAAAACTATTTTGTCCATTGCTGCCGGTAGCTGCTCTGTCCTCTAAACCGTGATGGTAGTGCAGGCCCTGCCCCCTAGGCCGGATGGAGTTGGCAGGAGAGGGAGCGGTCTTCCCGGCACTCACAAGGCAGCAACAGCAGTCGTGTCCCGGAGGCCTCTCCCAGGCCTCTTATGCTGTGGCGATGAGTGCAGGCCCCGCCCCCTAGGCCGGATGGAGTTGGCAGAAAGGGAGCGGTCCTCCCAACACTCACGCAAGCAGCAGCACCAGCAGTCTTGTCCCGGAGGCCTCTCTCAGGCCTCTTATGCTGTGGCGATGAGTGCAGGCCCCGCCCCTTAGGCCAGATGGAGTTGGCAGAAAGGGAGCGGTCCTCCCAACACTCACGCAAGCAGCAGCACCAGCAGTCTTGTCCCGGAGGCCTCTCCCAGGCCTCTTATGCTGTGGCGATGAGTGCAGGCCCCGCCCCCTAGGCCGGATGGAGTTGGCAGAAAGGGAGCGGTCCTCCCAACACTCACGCAAGCAGCAGCACCAGCAGTCTTGTCCCGGAGGCCTCTCCCAGGCCTCTTATGCTGTGGCGATGAGTGCAGGCCCCGCCCCTTAGGCCAGATGGAGTTGGCAGAAAGGGAGCGGTCCTCCCAACACTCACGCAAGCAGCAGCACCAGCAGTCTTGTCCCGGAGGCCTCTCCCAGGCCTCTTATGCTGTGGCGATGAGTGCAGGCCCCGCCCCCTAGGCCAGATGGAGTTGGCAGAAAGGGAGCGGTCCTCCCAACACTCACGGAAGCAGCAGCACCAGCAGTCTTGTCCCGGAGGCCTCTCTCAGGCCTCTTATGCTGTGGCGATGAGTGCAGGCCCCGCCCCTTAGGCCAGATGGAGTTGGCAGAAAGGGAGCGGTCCTCCCAACACTCACGCAAGCAGCAGCACCAGCAGTTCAACACTGCATGTGGCTTTGGTGATCCTTATGTTAACCCATTTACATGTGCAAGCAAAGGATATGAGTTCATTTAGAAAAAAACTGAGTAGACCCTCAAGTACAATGACTATTATGATGGATTGTGTTTTGCAATGACTTGCACACTGGCTCCAAGATGTAAATTCTGCTAGCTAATGCTTAATTGTCTACAGCGCTAAACAAAGACGTACTCCAAAAATGGGTACAGATTCATGGTCTCAGCAATTTGGGCAACAGTGTTTTTGTGGAATACCGAGCCACAGAAAGCAGCACCTCAATTTGCGGCTGAAAATAACTTCTTCAGAACAACAAAGTGGGTGGCAAAACAAAAAGTACACTGTAAGGCAACTAAGCGAATAATATGATGTCCACAGTAGATAAAGAGTTATAATTTCCAAAGTATATACTACTATAAATAAAGTTGGGGAGTTATTTGCTGGAAGAATGCATAGATTCAGCCTGCAATCACACAGCTACTATGTGTGAGTGCTGTAAAAAAAATAAAAGCTGTCTATTGCTTGACAGTAGACATACTGGCACCACATGCATTGTTTAGACAAGAGCTATGGTGAATGTGTAACAGCAGTTCTAAAATACTACCCTCTTTAAATTTAAACTTCTTTAAATATAAAATAGCAGCTATTCTCTTAAAAACACATACACTTCTATGATACAGAAACAGGACAAGGAAAACCATCTTGTCAAAGATTTCTTTCTGGGATTTCAGTACTTTGTGGCTAGAAGCCTAAGTATTACATACTTTATTTGCCAGCAACCATCTCAAGTCACTGAAACTCACACCACCTTTTCTTTTGAGGAGGAAGTTAAGGAAAAATGAACACACACAAAAAGAAACTGTTAATAATCAGATAGCTTTGGTTATTCATTGTTAAAAAGAGAAGAGCTTGCAAGGGTGTAAGTCAGCACATCTATTTAACATATTTTACAAAGCTTAGGAATTCCATCTAGTGAGGAAAGGAACAAGTTACAACAAAACCTTTTTGTTATAGTTTACAATCCTGGTTTACAGACTTTATTTTTGAAACAAGTTTTCATTTAAATTGCTTACCTTTTGCACAGAATTTTAACCAAATTTATTTAACTTAAAGTATTTCACTTAAGTCACTGGTTATTACTTGTAAACTAGCTAAAGAATTATAAAGTTTCACAGGCATGTTAGGGGACATGGGGTGGGGAAAGTGTTTCAATCCTTCTCCCTCCCATTTTCTCATTTCCTGACCTCACAAACCAACCCTGCCTACCACTCCCAGTCTCTCCTTCCCTACCTCCAACAGCAACAGCAACTTCAATGATGGACAGAAAGATAAGAAACTCTTCTCCCAGCTTCCCATCCTTTCATCCATCAATGTGGGGTCGTGTAGACTGAGAGTCAATTCTGCTTTACTCCAGTTGACTGTAGCAATTACTGCAGATCCTTTGAAATGGACTGTGTACCCACTCTTAAAGCCATGTGGACAGCTGGCAGACAAAGCAAAGGAAATAGACCCAGTACCCATTGGAATGAGAATTCAAAGTGTAACTCTTTCTCTTTGAATGTGACGGAGTGTTGGGAAATAGCTGGTATGTATACAGTAGTACCTCGAATTACATACGCTTCAGGTTACATATGCTTCAGGTTACAGACTCTGCTAACCCAGAAATAGTACCTCGGGTTAAGAATTTTGCTTCAGGATGAGAACAGAAATCATGCTCCGGCGGCGCGGCGGCAGCAGGAGGCCCCATTAGCTAAAGTGGTCTTCAGGTTAAGAACAGTTTCAGGTTAAGAACGGACCTCCGGAACAAATTAAGTACTTTACCCGAGGTACCACTGTATTTTAATCTTATCTGACCCCACTGTTGCATGGCAAAATTATCTAAAACCAGAGACCCAGAGCCACATTTGTCTAGTTATTTCAATTCAGTCAGCTCTCATTTCCCTTCTGCTCCCCATACCCCACTTCCCAGAACCATCTCAAACCCTAACTTCCCATGAACAGCATAGAGATCTGTGTGAAGGGCCTCTCTCCAAAATAATTTTTCTCTCTTCTGTTAAGACTTGTTTTACTCAGTTTGCTTTCTACTCTACCCTATTCCTTCACCCATTCTGTCTCCTGAGGCCCATCTGATGTCTCATGCAATTCCTGCCAGAATGCAGGAGCACGTGTGACAGCAGCAGGAGTTCATTGCCAGCAACACTATGAACAGATTTTAAAAGTACTGGAAGCAATATTTAGCCATAGCTGCCTGTTTTAGCTCCTTCCCTTCTTCTGGAGCCAGGACAAGCAGGCGAAAAATTATACACCTGTACTGCCTCATTAAGAGGCAGAGGGGTGAACGGGTTCCTATACTGTCATGGAAGCCTGTCTATGACATTAAATGCAAAGTATCTTTTATGGTCACTTCCCTTAGCAGCTGGAGAGAATAGAAAAAACAGACTTTTAAGGTAACGTCTAAACCAATTATGAGATTGTGAAGTTTCAATATCTGAGGGTGAACTTGTCTGAAATACATGAATATTCAACTTTTATCACACATATTATATAATAATAATTTATTTTTTATACCCCACCCATCTGGCTGGGTTTCCCCAGCCACTCTGGGCAGCTTCCAACAAAATATTAAAATACAATGGTCTGTTAAAACATTAAAAGCTTCCCTAAACTTCCATCATGAATGTTTTACTTACTCGCCATCTACTTCTGGTCGCTTGCATACACAATGAAATTTGCCACCAAAATCTATATACAGATCATCTTCTGTGATGTGGAAAATTTCTCCAATGGCAATTTTGTCTTTGCAAGGTCCCATCTGAATTAAAGGAGAGCGCCTCAACATGGATGCAAAGGATTCCGCCTTCCTGGAAGGAACCTAGATAAAAAAATAATAATTTTTCTTTAAGTTACACATTTGGTGCACCAGCTCATTCAACAAAACACTAAATAAGCATACTTTTGTTTTAGATCATTTGATTCCCAATCTAGAGACAACAATAGGCAGTAATAGCCTACATTCAATGATCCACCTATATGCAGTCAAAAAACTACTGAAGCTATTTTTTAAAACCTGCTATGTGGAGAAAAGACTGGGATTGAGTAATTCCACTCTTACACCAAATGAGTGATTCGTGCTGTCAAAACTAGCACGTCCTATCAACTGCTGTAATGATAAGCTGGGATAACCACCAAGGTGCCTTCTAGATGTTGTGAACTATTAACTCTTATCATCCCTGACCACTGATCACTCTAGCTGGGGCTGATGGGAGTTGTAGCCCATAATATCTGCAAGGCACCATATTGGCTACCCCTCAGCCAAGGACATTTACTTGATTGGGACTGATTCTAGAATAGAATAGAATAGAATAGAATAGATTCTTTATTGTCATTACACAAGTGCAACATTGTACAAAGTGCAACGAAATTGGATGCCATCCCTTAAAACATCAAAAGCAAAACAACAACAACAACCAAACAAACCACATTCCAGCCACACCCACACCACACCCATCAAACTCCCAGGTCACACTATCGAGTTACAGCATTCAAAAAGGCCACAGCTCTTGGATAGAAACTGTTTTTCAGTCTATTTGTCTTTGACTTGATGTTTCTATATCTCCTGCCAGAAGGCAGTAGTGCAAACAGACCGTGTCCCGGGTGAGATGAATCCTGCAGGATGTTATTTGCTTTCCTAAGACAACGGGAACCGTACAGTTCTTCCAAAGATGGGAGAGGATGACCAATAATCCTTTGGGCTGTGGTTATGACCTTCTGGAGCACCTTCCTCTCCCTAGCTGTACAACTGGAGAACCAAGCACAAATACAGTATGTAAGAATGCTCTCTATGGAGCCTCGGTAGAAGCACACCAGCAGTCTCTCACTCAGATTGTTCTTCTTTAAAAGTCTGAGGAAATAAATTCTCTGCTGGGCCTTCTTCACCAGAGCAGTGGTATGTGCGCTCCAAGTCATGCCCTGATCGATAGCTACTCCCAAAAACCTGAATTCCGCCACCCTCTCCACCCGTTCCCCGTTGATATACAAGGGCTGAATGTCCGCCTTTTTTTTCCTGTAATCCACCACCAATTCCTTGGTCTTAGCCGTATTAAGAGCCAGATTGTTCTCTCCACACCAAACACAGAGCCGCTCCACCTCGTCCCGATAGGCGGACTCATCCCCTCCTGAAATGAGCCCTACCACCGTAGTGTCATCAGCAAACTTGATGATTTTGTTGCTGGAATAGATGGCTGTACAGTCATACGTATAGAGAGTGTAGAGCAGGGGACTCAACACACAACCCTGTGGTGAGCCGGTGTTAAGGCTAAGGGCTGTGGACATGTGTGACCCTACTCTAACCCTCTGAGAACGTTCTGACAAAAAATCCAAAACCCAGAGACAGGTGGGAGTTGTAGCCCATAATATCTGCAAGGCACCATATTGGCTACCCCTCAGCCAAGGACATTTACTTGATTGGGACTGATTCTACTGAAACTTCTTATCAAGGAAGTAGCACAGGCTGATATATGAATGAGCCTTTCAGCTGCACATGCAGTCCCTTCACTTCTGTGTCAGCAGAACTTCTTATTTTGTTTGAACCAGCTTGGGAGCAAGCCAGAATATCAAACCAACTTCCAATCATGGTTTCCTATCCAGGCATGTTCCGAAGCTTTTAACCATAGTTCTCTGGTATGGGCAAAACAGGAAACCTGTCATGACCTCAGAGCCTAGTGCCAATCAAGACACAAAGTTGGAGGCTGCAGATTCACCAGCTAAGTAGTCAAACTCTGAGCCTGATGTTGCTGTTAAGGGGATCACTAAATTCAGAACTGGGGGGGGGGGGCAGGAGCAACATGGACCAGAACTAACAGAGCTAGGCCTGATGGAGATAGAAATGGAATCCTCATGGGCACCTTCTTCCCTGGGTCCGAAGAACCAAAAGACCTCCCAACCCACCACGCAGGTCCAATGGGACAGAGAGTGCAGAAGCACCCATTGGCAGGCACTTTGGGTTAGATCTATACAGTGGTACCTCGGGTTAGATACGCTTCAGGTTACACACTCCGCTAACCCAGAAATAGTGCTTCAGGTTAGGAACTTTGCTTCAGGATGAGAACAGAAATCGGGCTCTGGTGGCGTAGCGGCAGCAGGAGGCTCCATTAGGTAAAGTGGTGCTTCAGGTTAAGATCAGTTTCAGGTTAAGAATGGACCTCCGGAACGAATTAAGTACTTAACCTGAGGTACCACTGTATAGTTAGGTACCAGAAAGCTCCACTGCTATACAGTGGTACCTTGGGTTAAGAACTTAATTCGTTCTGGAGGTCTGTTCTTAACCTGAAACTGTTCTTAACCTGAAGCACCACTTTAGCTAATGGGGCCTCCCGCTGCCGCGCGATTTCTGTTCTCATCCTAAAGCAAAGTTCTTAACCCGAGGTACTATTTCTGGGTTAGCGAGTCTGTAACCTGAAGCATCTGTAACCCAAGGTACCACTGTAATGGAACTTCTGTTTCCTCTTCTCTCTCCTGCCAAGTGCTCCTAAATATGCTCTGGAGGGTCCCCAACCTCCCAGAGCTGGTTTTGGGGGTATGTAGGAGGCTGGAAGGGACAAAAGAAAGGTGCATTGCACCCACTGAAGTCTGTTGCACCAGCTGAGCTGCAGCACTACGTATGACCCATAGTTCCTCTAAGGCAGTGGTGGAGAACCCTTGGACATCCTGAAGGGCCAAATATTCCCTAATCCTGCTCTGAGGACTGCAGTTCTCATGAAGGGAATGGACCCTAGAAGAGGACTGAAGAAAAAAGCTCAGAAGGTCTCAGTCCACCTCTGTCACAGGCAGAGCTCTCTGAGGTTCTGCAACTGCTCACCTGCCCAGCCTTGTAGGCTACTTCAAAAGATCAGAACAGGGCAAAACTATAGTTAATTGAAGACTTCCTGATTTGCGTGTTCTTGCCACAAAGGGAGGAGCAAAATGGCCTGCCTGTATGCACGCCAAAAGGAATGTTCATCACTTGGCTCAATGAAGCTGAGATATGATCAAACTGAGCATTACCACAAGACCAGATAAATAAGGAGCTGCTATAAAGTTACTGCCAAAGGGCAGCTTATCGTAGAAAAGCTAATTATGTAAATCTACCCTCAGAATTCTGTTGCCAGGTGTAGAGTTTCAATTTAGAACACTTTTAAGTAGCATGGTTAAGAACACAAGAACTTGTTGATATCTAGTAAAGCTGAATGTTTGAAGATACAGGACACATAAAGTACTTCCTCACACAGCACAGGGTTAAAATATGGAATTTGATCCCACAAGAGACAGTGATGGCCACCAACTTAGCTTTAAGAGGATTGTTTGCTTGCTTGTTTCATAAAATTTATACACCACTTGATTGTAAAAAAACCCCTCTCAATGCTGATTAGACAATGCATGGAGAATAAGGATAAGGATTATCAATGACTAATAGGCATGTTGGCTATGCTCTGTCTCCACTGTTTCTGAATACCAGTTGTTGGAAATCGCAGTAGAGGAATGAGCTCTTATGTTATGGTCCTGCTTGTGAGTTTCTCACAGGCATCTGCATGGTCACTGTGAAAACAGGATGCTAGGCTACACGAGCAAGTGGCCTGATCCTACAAGGCCGTTTTTATGTTTTCTTAACAGTGAATGAAAATGTGACATCCAGATATTCATATTTTCCTTACTTTCACAGCGATCATTCATGACATTCATGGTACAAAAAAAATGGCATACAAGAGACATTGTCCTGAACCATCCCATTTTGCATCATCCTAGCAGCTAATAAAGCCTCTAGAAAACAGGAAAGTTATCACACCTCTAAGAAATCTATCCTAGTGGTGCAAATGCACAAAGCCAAGTAACTGTCTCTGAGGTTAGGATGCCAACTCAACTGAGTCCTAGAATCCGGTCCATAACCAAGAAAAGAAAAGAGGATTTATGATAACATCATAGTTTTTCCCTTTAAGCCAGGGGTAGCTAACCTTAGGCCCTCCAGATGCTGTTACACTCCAATTCCAATCATCCCCAACCAGCATGGGTAAAAGATATGTAACATTTGGAGGGCCAAAGGTTTGCCAACCCTGCTCTAAGTCTATATGGCTGGAGTAAATACGAAGACAAACTTTGAATGTTCATATATTACTTAATATAATATTGATAGAATGAATGAAAATAAGCATTCTGTATAAAAAAGTGCAAACAAACTGAGTAACAAGCTTTAAGTGACAAGCCAAGTGGAAACATATATTAGCACCTTTCTGCTTTACAAGTACACAACCTCTCTCAAACACTGTCATCAACATTTGGGTAAACAGAATTTTAAAAACCAAAAGAATAACTATGCTAGCACATATCAGCAACAACAGAAACTATTCCTTCTACCTTAGAAACTACTTGGTTTATCTGACAAAAGATTTTGTACCATTATTTGGCACATGGTGGTCAATAAACATATTAGTGTGTGTACATTTTATATGTATACAGAAGCCAACAGCAAATAAAGTTAATAAGGTGAGAACTGAAGGTAATGAGAATACAAACACATTCTGACTCGGAAGAACAATATACAATGGACAATCTGAACATTTGCTGAAGCATGAAACCAAAAATATCACCTAGATGCTGAAAACACTAGACATAGATACAACCCAACCCAGTAAGAGACATGAGAACCACTCCTAGTCCTTGTTAGCACTGCTTAAAAAATACCAGTCTGATGTTTTAGGCGTGCCGACAGAAAACAAACAGCAGGAGCAACCTAAGTGAAGTATTGACCTAAAATAATTTGTCAGCTAAATCTGAAGCCAAACTATTCTTATCCAAGATACCATACCACTTGTGTGTGTCATGTTACAAACAAATCACCAGTTTTGAATTAGAAATAAAGGCAAGTATAAATATTAGGCACTAAGATAGCCAAATATGATGAGGAATTGTATATGAGTGGGCCAGCAGAGGGTAGATGGAGTGCTAACAATTAACTAACAATTTAAACATCCTTTCTCAGCTCACACCATAGAAATTAAGTGGGCTGCTACAAGACAGAGCCTCCTCCTCCTGCTGCACATTTAGTATAGAAATGCAGTTGTTCCTCCCTCCTCTGCCAGCCTCCCATTTGCCATTAAAAAAGAAGTACCCTTTGTGGGGTTATTTGCAAGTAACACAGCAAGAATAAACACATGCATAAAATGAAGTTTTGCAAAGGTATGTTTTTATACATATCTGTAGCTCACACAACCAGATATATGCAAAGAAAAGTATGCCAATACATGCTACTCTAACCAATCTATTACCCTCTAACTGATCTCATACGTCTAACCTCTCCCCCTTTCTTTTCTTGTGTGTCACTTCTTAACCTAAAGACGCAGCCTCATATTTTATGTACTTTGTTAATGTATTTGTCCAAGAAATATTCACATCATTCTTAGACTTCTGGAGATTAAATATAGCTAGTATGTAGCTCTGGAAAGAAAAGCTTCCCAAGTTACATTTTCCCCCTAACACATTAAGAAGCTGTTTGGAGAAGATTTGGGGCTGCTCCACAAAATTACTTTTCTACAGATTTAAGTGGGTCCAACTGTTTTTCAGTACAAAGCAACAAACCAGATTGTATATCTAGCAGCAGTCTGCGAGACCAGAGCCATATTTCCCAGCTGTCACAATCAGAAATATAGCCTGGTTCATATGCTATGCTTGTTTGAGCACACGTCTGAGGATGGCTGCAACTGTTTGAATACCCTAAGATTCCAAGCTGTGACTTGGAAAGGACTTCCAGGACCAAGCGCCACCTTCAGTCTTGTGTACAACTCCATTAAAAGCTAGGTTAAAAATATGTATTTGCCCAATGAAATGCATGTCTGTATTGTGCAAAATGAGCCATTGAGAATTGTTAGAAAGTGCTATTTCCTGAGAGGAACTAAAGAGAAAATAACAAGAGACTATGAGAAAAAGACGCCAACATAGCCTGGGTATTTCTCTGTTCCTACTTCAGGCCATGAGTTTAAGTGTTAAATTTTCTTTTCTAATTAAAACCTAAATATTGCATATTAGCTGATAAAAAAGAGCTAGAAACAAATACTGTGTTTTATAAGCTGAATCTATGCACTCTTATTCAGATTAGTTTGTGCACTATGCCTACTTCAGTGTTGGTGATTCTTGAAGACTGCAATCTCAAAAGCAAAAACTTATGCAATCTTTATTTATTTTGTCTGTTTATACAAAAATGTATATCCTGCCCATGGTGTTGTCTGTTTATATAAAAAAGTATAAGAAAATATACCCAAATGAAGGAGCTTGTATTCCAAAAAATTGGCTTCATCATGAGTACTAATTCAGTTTCATCATGAATACTAAAAACCGACGGCCAAAAAAACCTGTGAGCTCTATTTTGTTCTGGTACTCGAAACAAATTCCTGGGCTCAGAATTATTTAATTCACAAGACCTATTTAAGCAGTCAAATTATGCGTGTGTAAACAATCAGGGGATGGGCCACTGCCAAGCCCTGACCACTTTGATCTTGTTTACAGCCCTTCACATATTTGACAGAGGTCTGAAGCTCGGAGCACTCTTTTTTCATGGAGGTTCCCTGAACAACAACAAAACAGAATTTACATGTGAGTAATCTAAATGCCCAAATTAGTACAGTATATGTCTCACAAATCCACCACTCCAGTTGGTGGATCGCAGCATTCTAGTAGAAATCTATTCAGTAGATTCTACGAGCTTGAAATCTGCTCATCCCTATTTTACACTACCTACCAAGGCTGCAGCCATGTACACTCTGACCTGGGAGTAAGCCGCATTGGGCAATAACCGGGTCTTACTCCCAAGTAAACATGCACAGACTCAAATCTTCCTGTCTTGGAAACCAGTCCCGATATGTTCGACGAGCTTAAATGGTAAATGTACCCGACCATTAGGTCCCGTCGTGACTGACTCTGGGGTTGCAGCGCTCATCTCACTTTATTGGCCGAGGGAGCCGGCATACAGCTTGCAGGTCATGTGGCCAGCATGACTAAGCCACTTCTGGCGAACCAGAGCAGCGCACGGAAACGCCATTTACCTTCCCGCCGAAGTGGTACCTATTTATCTACTTGCACCTTGACATGCTTTCGAAATGCTAGGTTGGCAGGAGCTGGGACCGAGCAACGGGAGCTCACCCCGTCGCAGGGTTTCGAACCGCCAACCTCCTGATCGGCAAGCCCTAGGCTCTGTGGTTTAACCCACAACGCCATGAGCTTACCTACAAGCAAATGTGGAAACCTAAGGCTACAACTCTCTTGTGTATTTTACCTGGGGGTAATTAATTACTCCATATAACTCTGCGGGACCGGCTTCCGAGTAAACGCGCACACACGTACCCAGGCAGTCCCTCTCAGAAGCAAATGTGAGAGGGAAAAGAGAGGCAAAGAAGGGACTGGGAAGAGGGGAGGGGAGATTCCCACACAAAAAAGCATCCACTGACACACGTCCACTAGCAGGGCCGGGTTTGTCGCCCTCCGCCCCGGAACAAACTCAAGCCACGCTAGAAGGAAGCAGGGGGAGAGTAAGAAGAGATGCACGTCCGCGCGCGCCGCACCTCGCTTCCGCCGCCTCCTTGCCCCGAAAGACCTTGGCGCCGCCAGCCAACTGCCATTCCTGTAGCCCCGCAGAGGACTCGCGTCTCTAACAAAGAGGCTCTCAGGTGTCTCGCGACGATAACGGCCGCCGCCATGGCAAACACCTGCCCCGCGCTTTCCAGTCAGCCAAGCTCCTCCTGCGCCGGAAACGGTCCCTCTCAAAAGCTCGCCCCGAGAGGCAGAAAGGTTTACACGTATCTGGGCCTTACGCCGGAAGTAGCCTAGGGAGGCACAACCCTTCTCACTGCAGTTCCGCCCGAATGAAGTTCCGTAGCAACCAACCCGCGCGTCAGCGACGCCCGCCCCTTCCCTTATGAGGAGAAATCACGCCAGGAATCATCTCGTCACGTGGCCCACCGCGCTCGCGATGCGGAAAGGAGCTTAAGTGTCTTCGCTTTGTGAACGCAGACAGCCTGTTGAGAGAACTGCGCATGCGCTTACGCCAGACAGCAAGCTTGCTTATTTACTTATAGGAGCTGTAGCTACCAGTTACTTAATGGGCCATTTAGACATTGTAGAATGTAGATCCTTATATAGAAACACACGAGGGAGTAAGGAGCAAGCTCTGGAACTTAAGAGCAGAAATGCAAAAAAAAAAAAACACCTGGGGTGGGGACGAGGACACTGCGGGGGGGGGGGGTGAACCCCAGAATAGCTCACTGTAGATGCTGACCAAGGGTGGAAGGAAGAAGAGGGCAAAGTGAGGTTTGGAGAATCCTCGAACAAGGCCTGAAGCTCCACACAGGAGCATCCCCACACTGCAACATTTTGTTGCAGATCTCACCTATGACAGGGCATGGAGACAAGGGAGAAATAAGCAGAGCTACTGTCTTCTAAATTTTATTGTGTCCTATATCCCACAACGTAAAATCATTCCAATGCTACTTAAAATAGCAGTAAAATTATACCAATAGTCGTACCTTGGTTCTCAAATGTTCTTCTGAAAATGTTTGAAAACCAAGGCACAGCTTCCGATTGGCTGCAGGAGCTTCCTGCACTCAATCAGAAGACGTGTCAGACATTCATCTTCCAAAGAACATTCGCAAACCGGAACACTTCCTTCTGGGTTTGCGGCATTCAGGAGCCAAAATGGACAAGTACCAAGGCTTTCGAGAACCAAGGTACAACTCTAGTCTACAAATTTTAGCCCCAATGAAGCTACTTACTAGTATGTATATTCCACCTTTTCAAGAAGCTTAAGGTACCATCCCCAATTCTGTCCCCCTTTATCCTCATGACAAGCTTATTGTATTTTTGGTTTTATTGTATTTTTGGTTTTATGGAAGCCGCCCAGAGTGGCTGGGGAGGCCCAGCCAGATGGGCGGGGTATAAATAATAAATTATTATTATTATTATTATTATTATTATTATTATTATTATTATTATTATTACTTTATTGTCATTGTACAACTTGTATACAGTGAGATTACACGAGACCCCCCCCCCTCAGCTCTCTCTCCTCGTTGACTGACGCACACCCACCAAACCCGAAAGTCGGTTGCCCTTTTGTCATCTTTTCATTCAGCAGCCTAACAACTCACAGATAGAAGCTGTTCTTTACCCTGTTGGTGCGACTAATCATGCTTCTATATCTTCTGCCTGAGGGCAGGAGATCAATAAAGTGCCGGCCAGGGTGTGAATCATCCCTGAGAATTTTCCTCACTCTCCTGAGGCAACATTATGAGGTACATGAGGCCGAGATCAGGGCTAGCACAAGAGATTTCACCACCACTGCCACTCTTACTCATCCAATTCTCCTACTGGCAGTGGTTATAGCTCCTTCACCTGGGTTACTTTGTTTTGTTGCTGCTAGATTGGTGGTGAACAATTGCTGGGAACAGCAAGTGGGGAGAGTGCTATTGCACACAGCTCCTGTTTGGAAGCTTCCCATAGGCATCTGGTTGGCCATTGCGAGAAAGAATTGCTGGACTAATGGGCCATTGGCCTAACCTAGCTTGCTCCTTTTTATGACCCTCTTGAGCCAGGCAGGCAAGATGTGGAGTCTTGTCACTGTTAAACCAGCAGTAGCATACCAAGACGAATAAATCTCCTTACAAAAAATATGCCTGCTTCAGTCTGCCCAATGGTATGCTCAGTTTTGCATATAGCTTTTGACCAGCCTCTATAGATCAGGTTGCCATGAGCATATACCCCAGGCCTCTGGTAATGGCCCCTGAACCGAAACAGGTTCTCCAATATTGTGTTGCATTTTGGAGACTAAAACAGAGCTAGATTTGTTGTGCATATACCTTTGTGCTCCAAAACCCAGTGTTACTTGAGAGACATCATCACTCCTCTCTAAGGCCAGAGGGGTGCATGTGCCAGAGGAAGTAGAAGGTGGGGAAGGGTGGGTAACTATCACAAATGGCCCCAAGTATGGCTCTGTTAGTTACTGTAATGCAGGGGTGGTTAACCTAAGGTCCTGCATGTGGACTACACCTCGCATCAACCCTACCCAACATGGACAATGGTCTGGGATAATGGGAGTTGTAGTCCAACGACAATGAATTACAGTGGAGCCTCGGGTTGAGAACTTAATTCGTTCCAGAGGTCCGTTCTTAACCTGAAACTGTTCTTAACCTGAGGTGCAACTTTAGCTAATGGGGCCTCCCGCTACTCTGTTTTAGTCTTCTCCAAAAGGCAGCACAATATTGGAGAACCTGTTTTCATCCTGAAGCAAAGTTCTTAACTCGAGGTACTATTTCTGGGTTAGCAGAATCTGTAACCTGAAGCGTCTGTAACCCGAGGTACCACTGTACAAGGGTTTACCACATGAATTTGAAATCTAGGTAAGTTCTAAGTCAACTTTTGAAGAACAGTGTCAAACACTTTATATAAGCAGATGATATAAATTGGTGCACTGCACTGAATGTTATCATAGTTTAAGTATAATGAATCACACCACCTTGAATTGTATCATGTTTGCTATTTTCCATTGCCCTGATACTGTTTTATTAAACAGGACTAACTTCAAGGCAAAAATGGAGAGAAACAGAAATTGTTGATTCCCAAGAATTTGTGCACAAGCATCTAACCCTATGGCACTAGCAGAGCAAGACTGTAGAGGACTATAGCTATGTACTGTACTTGTGATCCTTCTGTTACCGAAAAATTGGGATATTAAAGTAACAGAAGTAGATGCTTGGTTGGTTTCAGCACAAGACATAAACCTGCCTGACACATTATTTTTTCAAAAGTTTAGAAAACAAAACGCCCTCTTGCTGTTGTAAATATAATGGTTTATCTCAATATCTTCATTTAAAATAGTTTGTTCAAGTGCTTCCACCTTGTGGCTACTGTGAGACTAGCCTATTTTAGGTATGATTAAAAGGTAAAGATACCCCTGACCGATAGGTCTAGTCGCTGACTCCTCTGGGTTGCATGCTCATCTCGCTCTATAGGCCGAGGGAGCTGGTGTTTGTCCGCGGACAGCTTCCGGGTCATGTGGCCAGCATGACTAAGCCACTTCTGGCGAACCAGAGCAGCGCACAGAAACACTCTTTACCTTCCTGCCAGACCAGTACCTATTTATCTACTTGCACTTTGACATGCTTTCGAACTGCTAGGTTGGCAGGAGCTGGGACCAAATAATGGAAGCTCACCCCGTTGCAGGGATTCGAACTGCTAACCTTCTGATTGGCAAGCCCTAGGCTCTGTGGTTTAGACCACAGCGCCACCCGCATATGATTAAGTTCATTATATTTAAAACAGTGTGTAAGACATAAATATTTTTGGAGACAGAGTAAGCCTTGTGGGTGGGGGACAGGTAAGTATAACAACACTCAATAACAATCAAGACCCAAAGCTTGACACCCAATTCTCTGGACCTTTTTCTCCAAATCAAATCCTGGAATTCCAGTACTTACTTGGTATATGACCATTCTTTGAAACTGAAAATGGATCCAAGCGGAAACTGATGTCCAGACATGACCTTTTGAGAATATGACCTAAAACAAATAGCATTTTCCTAGTTCTCAAGCACCTTGGGGTACCGCTGCATCCCATCACAATATCTGGGTGCCCCGGTTGAATCAGTGAGCAAAATGCTCGCTCCTCCTCCAACTCCATCTAGAAAGGAAGTGGTCTCTCAAATGCATATTTAGAAGCTCTAATTGAGACCTTCATTTGAAAAGGATAACCTTGTTTAAAAGACACAAGCCAACTCAAAGTAGCATTTTACATTTGAGAAGACAATGCTTTTATTTTAACAAGTAATCAAGTATTGAGGCTAAATCTGAAATGCTACAGAACGCTGTCAAATACAGCAAAATTGCTTAATAGGCATTATTTGTGGCTGCTCTGGTGCAGCTATAAAGATGAAGCCTAAGTTGCAATGCACCTTTTAAGAATGTGTTCTAGTTCATTTCAAGCTTTGTGATTAATGTGGCAAAACACTTCTCCTAAATATAACCTTACAGTGTGCCAGAAATTTCTAATGCAGGCACATAGTATACATACAAGGTGGGAGTGCATTTAGCTTCTAGGAAGCCAAGTCTTTTTACAGGATCAGCAACAGGTTTTAGTTAAGAGAACATTTTTAAGCATAGAAGGAGTTGACCGTGCTCATTTTTGTATTTCCAGGCTGTGAGATTGCCCATTTTATCTTATTCCTATCTTCCACTGCAGCCAATTCAGAGCTTGGGTCTATATTGCCTACATTCCAATGTGCATTTCCCCCAAATGGAAATGCATAGCCGACTTTGCACTGTTGGTACCATACACTTACTTTATTTATTGATTGAGAGGGGGAAGTGTTATAAGCAGCAGAAATAACATGGACTTTTAGTCGAAAGTTCCTTTTCATCAACTAGCAAGTGGAAGGGAGCAACCATTTTATTTTTATAAGTATGGTGCTTCTAAACCACTCCCTTTGCAGTAGGCTTTCAGCCTATATAATTTATGTTAACAGCCTGCCTCATTTTACATTTTGGAATTCAACTTCTAATACCCAGAAGAAAAGTCATCTCTGCTAGTTGGAACAGTTCAGAGAAGTTTACTATCAGGATTTTTATTTTTTTAGGGAAACCATAAAATAGTGAATGTTTGTTGGAATCACCCTACTTTCAGTGTCCACTTACCAAGACCACAACACATACACTGATAACTTAACATTGCAATATCAAAGCAAACTTATTCTGCCTGTGGAACCTCTTGCAACAGAACCAATTAAAGGTACACACTTAAAACAACAATGAAGTTTTCAAAGGTTTTGGCAGTGAATTAAGTATGAAGAGACATGGCAACTGCTATTCGTCCCAGCATCCATCATAAACAGTGTTGAGTCTCCCATTTCTAAACCTTTTGTAAAACCTTAATGATTTCTTTGGACCAGAAATAAATCTTTTTACATACTCAAAATGCATAAAAATTCCCCATCCCACAGATAACATAGGCAAGAGTGTATTTTACGGTTTCAAAAATACTCTGAACCTATAGAAACGATTTACATTGAACAGCTATAAAGCTAAGTGCTAAACAGAAGGACATCCTGGAAGAGTCTACAGCAGAGGTGTTGTGCTTCAGCATTTGCTTGCAGCATCTGGCAGTGGGTAGCACAAGGAAGGCAGGACAATCATTGAGTCTCCTCTTCTGTCTGCTTTGTAGTAGCTTCTGTGGCACTGGCATTGGCAGCAGAGTTCAAGACCTCTCCAAAGTCACCCCCAGCAGGCTTGGTTCCCCCAACCTTATACTGAAGAGAGATTTAGAGACTTCAGATTACACTCTTTAGAAGTTAAACTGCAATTATGGTTAACAGCCTATGGCTATATACCCAAATATTATTTCTCTCTGTCCAATCCAAGTTTAGACAGCAAAGGAACACAGGTGCTTCCCATCCATTATGTATTTCTACTGGGAACAGTTTCAGTTCTGAGCTTTTGGAAAACAGGTTGATACAACTGAATAAAGTGTGTACACACGAGCATCTTAGCATACAGATTAAGTTTAGCCCCAGCAATAGTAGAGGAAACTTTGTAGTAAAATACCAGAGGTAGATAAATGATGTAATCCCCAATTTGACATGCAAGCAACGTGTTAAAACAACCATCTCTGTGCCCTATAGATAAGGTAGAAAGATGGTTATGCCAATTTGCATAATCCTGGTTACAGAAATGCCACACCTGGAGAGACATACTAAAAAAAATCAGGTAAGGTCAGTAGCTAAAACACTGTCCAGTAAGATTTATTTTCTATACTGTCATGAGTTCTTTTGAAAGGCACATAATAATGATGATATTAGGTAAAGGTAAAGGTACCCCTGCCCGTACGGGCCAGTCGTGTCCGACTCTAGGGTTGTGCGCCTATCTCACTTAAGAGGCCGGGGGCCAGCGCTGCCTGGAGACACTTCCGGGTCATGTGGCCAGCGTGACAAAGCTGCTCTGGCGAGCCGGCACCAGCGCAGCACACGGAAACACCGTTTACCTTCCCGCTAGAAAGCGGTACCTATTTATCTACTTGCACTTTAGGGGTGCTTTCGAACTGCTAGGTGGGCAGGAGCTGGGACCTAAGGACGGGAGCTCACCCTGCCGCGGGGATTCAAACCGCCGACCATGCGATCGGCAAGCCCTAGGCGCTGAGGTTTTACCCACAGCGCCACCCGCATCCCCCAATGATGCTATTAGGGGTGTACAAACTTTTATCTAAATCAGTTATAATTTTAGTAGCCTTCCTTAAGCATATCCTCAGGGTGTAGGTGCACACAAGGCATTGTATAAGCTAATGTCCTAATTCAATGCAAGTTTGACTTCCTGAGAGTTTCAAATGTGCTTCAAATTGGTATATGGGGAGAGAAAGGGGGAAACTAACACTGTCCTCCTACTGCATTTCTCAGGCTGTTTTTACTGAGCACACTTCATTCTGGTCCCCTTAAGAACCAATAACCTGTCCTCTGTTTTCTCTTTCAACAATGCAGAAATTAAACTTCATTTAGTTCCCAACGGTGTGGTACTGCTAGTAGACACCATAGTAGTTAAATGTTCTCCACTGTTCCAAGGAAGCAGAATACCTACAGATCAAGTATATTTAGAAATCTCAACTAATTTTTAAATTTTATTTTAAAAATGAAGTTTGTCATTAGATTTACCTTTAAGTTTTCCACTTTTTCTTCAAAGGACTTGAATGTTGGGGAATTTCTATTCAGGAAAGAAAACAAGAGTTACATTTCTTGTTTGGCCTTAGAAAATGTATATGCAATGGCCAACCACTTAAAAGAAAAACTTGAAGAGCAGAACAGTGCTTTTAAGATACAACTATGGTGCCAGTCAGCAGCCTGCAAGATTGCAATTATAGAATTCCCTTTTTATATTTAATTATTTTCCAGTCCAATCCTATATGCCAGGGGAGAGAGAACTAGATCTGGCCAGTGGGCCAGATTCTGACACACACACTCCCCCGGGGGCGCTTGCCAGACACGTTGGGCTACCCACCTCAATCTTCTGTTGTCAGATTAAACATTTCTCTTTGCAGACCAGCTTAACCTCAAACTGGGCTGCAAAGGAAGTTCTGTGCAGCTGATCTTAGTAAGGGCTTCAGTCAGCACCAATCAGCTGAACGCTGGAGTGTAGCCTATCCCACCTTGTATTTGGCACCAAATATATAATACACCAAATGAAAACCCCATTTGCCAAGAAGCCATAGGCAGCACACTTTAAAGCTCCCAATTATTCCTTTATTTTATTTAGGTTTGTTTCTCCACCCCCTACAACAGACATCATAAACAATGCTATGCGTCACATACGATACTGTGTGATGTTCTCCACAACTGGTATTTGCAGTTATGCAGAAGCACATAGGTCAAATGAATCTATCTATCTATCTATCTATCTATCTATCTATCTATCTATCATCTGTCTGTCTGTCTGTCTGTCTATCTATCATCTCCTTTCCCACCTTCCTTACTCTAACAGAAGTCCACAGAATCAGTGGTGACAACGCAGGGTATGTTCCTGCTTCAATACAAAATGGCATTACTCAAGCACTCTATATGGGGCAAGTCAAATACACCTTTACCTGTTTTAAATATGCATTTGCAGCAATCAATATTATTTGTCCCTGCTTACATTAGAATAGGAACTAAAACTTAATGCAATTACATACATTACCTCATAGCAGGCATGCTAATTGAATGTTGTAGACAACGTATACTACACGGCAGCGTTAAAAGAAAGGAGAATCAGTCAGATTATGAGGAGAGGTGAGCCGTGTCCCTGCTATTTCGTGTACCAACACATTATCAGAATATTTATCCAACACACTCAAGACAGGCATGCAAATCTGTCACCATGCACCACTAAGAGGCAAGCAGTAGCAACATATAAGCACATCATGCTAGGTTAGTAAACAAACTCCACAGGGTGGTTCTTAAAGTAACTGATCAGACTTTACAGATTAATCAGATGAGTGTAAACTTCAGGAGTAAGTACACCCAGAATTTTAAAACCTTAACCTAGGAATATAAACATGATTCAGTATGTTAGTCAATATCAATGTGTTTTCAGAATGGGGCCAATCAGCTTCTGCCAAAAACCACTCCTCTTTTTATATTAGCACTTTATGTTCATGTTCTTTATAGCATATTTATGTTCATCCTCACAACCATCCTGCAGGATATACCAGGCACCTATTATTTTATCTGTTCACCCAGCCTGGAAAAGTGCAAGGAAGAATCGGACCTGGACTATCAATAACTATACAGTGGATCACAATAGCTTTCAGTATACTAATAATGCTTGTTCCTTCAGCAACACAGAAGTAGATAGTGCCTTGGGGCAGTCACTACACTGTTATGGTGAGCTGTTACTTTATAGGCCATTAGATGCTGCCAAGCCTATCCGGATTTAGTGATGCGGTTGTTAAACAAGTCAGTTTTATGACATGTTCCAGATGATCAGGAAGCTAAAACAAAGCTACTGAAAGCTATCAGTTCATAACAAGGGACAGGTTGTTCTACAGAAAGCTTTCCATCTTGAGAAAAAGCAAAAATGGTTCTCACTTAAGCTGGTCCGAATGTTTCAATTATGTTCCTATATAAACTATTTCTATATACAGTTTGGGCAACACCAATTAGTCTGCCAACTACACAACCGATACTAGCTACATAGGGTTGAGTCCAACTAAGTCATGATTAACTTCTGAATTGATTTCAGTGGGTCTACTCAAAGAGTATGATTTAGTGGGATACAAACCATGGTTCACACTGTAGGTTGTCTTCTAGCTTGGAGTTTAAGTAACTGGATCATATTTTAAAATCTGATTTTTTTTTAGCCTTGTGAAGACTGCTAACAGCTCCTCTGAATGCTTGGGCATAGAGAACCAAAACCCCACCACCTACATAATAGGAAGTTGGCATTCATACCACCCCAAAAGTGAGTCAAAGTGCATGTGTGAACATGCACCTCTAACTCACCACATCACCCCCCCCCCCGGGCGCATCAGTGCTTATCCAGGCATAGGCAAACTCAGCCCTCCAGATGTTTTGGGACTACAACTCCTATCATCCCTGACCACTGGTCCTGTTAGCTAGGGATAATGTGAGTTGTAGTCCCGAAACATCTGGAGGGCCGAGTTTGCCTATGCCTGGCTTAACCTCTCATTTTCACCTTTTAACATCTATTCACTTTCTTGCCCTATCATCTTTGTTGCTACTTTCTCTCACACATAAGCTCTTTTCTGTTTTCCTCTTCCTGATTTTCCAGCTGTTCTGCTCTTTGGCGATGAAGCAGCCTCAAGGTTGTCAGGTAGCAGTCCCAGTTCTGCTGCTATCCCTGCATCCCCTTGACCTATATTGCCACAGATCCAATTTCTCTCACAAGTGCTGCACAATCATTGACAACAGAACTGGAAAGAATACAGCACACTTTCCACTTGCTTAGGCATTAAAGACAAGCTATCCTCCTCGAAATGCTCACTGTAGCTACAGCACACCCCAAAGGGCCATAGCTCAGTGGCAGAACATTTGCTTTGCATGCAGAATGTGCCAGCATCAATCCATGGCACATCCAAAGTAAGGCTGTGAGAAACCCTGCTTGAAATCCACTGCCGGTCAGTGTAGACAACACTGAACTTGATGGACCAACTGGTTATGATCCAGTATAAAGAAACTTCCAATGTTTCTAAAGGAATCTAGTGCCCAGTGTTGCAAGTGAACAATAGTCAAAACTGCTAAGAATTAAAAGGTAAAATGTTTTTTGGCTATTGTGATCCTGCACAGGGAAGTTCAGCAGACACATCGTTTGCTTTTCATTCTTCCAGTGCCGCCATCCAAAGGAGGATTATCGTGCCTCTATTCTTGTTTGGTGCCCAGGTATCTCACTGTGGAGGCAACAGAAATTTCCCTCTTCAGATGTTCCACTGGAAGAATGTGTTATGTGCACAGCACTATCCCCTTCTACTTTCCCCAGCAGGTCTGGAACATTCAGTCATATAATATAAGGCACTAGAGAGGGGGCAGGAAAAATATCTGAGTTTTAGATAAATAAGAAAAGCTATTGCTCATTTCTGTGCTGAAATTCTGCTCCAATAAAGTAGAAGAGTATTATCTGAAAGGGAGAAATTCAATGCCATGCTAAGAAAATTGTTCCATCGTGGCAAACATTTCAAGCTTGTCAAACATAATGATCCCCCTGTGTGCTGTTTTAGTGATTCTCCCAATACCTCCTCCCCCCCCCAAAAAAAAAGTCATTTCGGAGGAGAGGAGAGAAGCTTCACTGCACGAGTGGAAGTCCTTGCACAGGGCTTCCACTAAGGGGACTCATTGGTTGAATCCCACCCACCAGTGTGGTTTGTGCTAGGGGGCAACGAAACTGTTCTCGCTAAGACTCTCTTCCTTAGCACTAACTACAAAGTCAATCTGTTGTTATTTGATCACTGGTAACATTCCCTTGAAACAGGCTATTCAATATGTTTTAAGTGCTCAATCCAGGGGAAGTTTGGTTCATAGGAACTTGCAGAAATTACTCATAGTAAAAAAATTCAAACCAACATATGTAACTATCAAATAACAGGTCTAACATTTCTGGTACATCTTGTGATTGAGAGGTGGCAAAACCTGGGGTAGACCTGACCTCTGAGAAACCTGTATTCAGTGTCTATCCGTCTGTTTGGCTCTCAACAGATAAGTCCATGGATGGATGGATGTGGTATCCAGACAGCATCCTTCCACTCACCACAGAAACCCTCTGCTCTTTCCCTGGCTCCCTTCACCTCTTCCATTCCTTATTTAATTGTATTGCTATTGAAATCAACTTCACAGGGCTCCCCCCCTCCTGAATTTCACATATTATATATGGCTAACAACATTGAAGTGCTCTTCAGAGTTGCCATATGCTACCTCCTACATCCCTTCCACAAATGGGTCTTCTCTGTGGAGAACTTCATTGGATATAACCTAGTATTTCTAATAATCTATTAAATACTTTTTTAAAAAAAGTTGTTTTTGTGGTGGGGAAGGAAAACTACTTTAGCCCCCTTCAAGTTACCCAGTATTATGGTCAGTCAGGAGCTATTCACTACACAACAAGACTACTTGCATGCTCTACAGCAACTTTTCACAATCTTACCTAAAGGAATGTGTAAATGCGTGCACTCTGTAGGACACCAAGCAAACATTTAAAAATAAAGAGAAAGTTCCAGTATAAACACACAGGGATTTTCACAGTAAAAGTAGTGAGCTTGAGGTAGTGTACTTATATGTTAACTGACTACACTCCAGAAGAAAACGGCAGCAACAGAAGTGAAGGGTTCGTTTTCAGCAATGAAATCTAGCTCTGAGATTCAGCAGTTCCAAGGAAATATTGTGCAATTAAATGCAAGTGATTTTAATTCTGAGTGAAGAAATCTGAGTGCAAGCACCGACAAACTGAAATAAGAAAGATCCAAATTTTTGTGTCGTCTACAACGAAAAGCTGCCCAGAGTATAGCGAAGAACCCAAACTTGGCTTAGTGCAGGCTCCTAAAGAGGAAATTGCAGCCACTTTGCCCCTACCCAGTCCTTTTTTGCTGCCATGTTGAGCTGCACAGAACTAAGCCAAGCTTAAACACAAGCCCAGATTGGGACACCATGCTAAGCTCCCTGCATATTAGCCATGGGGTGTAGCCAAAAGCAAGCTGGTTACAGCTTGTTTAATGACATGTCCGGGTTCGGGTGACATGCTAAGCCAAACCTTAGTGCAGTGCAACAGCCATAAAAGGGCCAGTGAGGAGCAATGTGACTGCAGACTCTTCAAGGGTCCACACCTTCATACATTCGTGTTCAGTCAAAGTTTGGCTTAACTTGACATGCAAAGCAGGTCACTGTGTGGCTGCTGTTATACCATTAGGTTTCATCACAAGTTCCCACTACCACTGCTTTAATGAAGAAAAACAATTGGGCCCTTCAACCTCAGAAACAATGCAAATATTTAAATCTTTTTAAAAAATTAAAGCTTCCAGGATATAGAATCCAAAGCTACAGTTCACACATGCTCTGCTAAGGATACCTAGAGATGTTACAACCCAACACAAGCACGTTCCATCCCTCACCCCCAGAAAACCTCACCAACAGTACAAAACATAAACAGAATAAAAGATGAGAAGTTTTGTAAGCCACAATTCTAGGAGGGGAGTTAGTTTTCACAAAAATGCAGGTACTCAGAACATTACTGATTTATTTCTATATGCCTGGGATTCATGCAGCTCTCACATGCTTGCTTTCAGTAACTTGATGGCTTCTCTCTTTCTCGGTGTACAAGTAACCGAAGAAGAGAGAACATGCAACCCCATTCCAACTGATGTTTTATTCCCTACTGCCTACCCTCCAACATGATTACATCAAGAAAGGAACATCTAGATACAGGACCTCTCCAGATTTAGCACTTATCTTATTAGTGCAGTACCGGCCCAACTATTAGGTAGGTTGAGGTGGCCTGCTTCAGATGGCAAATTGTGGGGTTTCGTTAGAGAGAAGCACAATGCAGCCATAGCTTTGTTAACACTCGGGAAGGAAATGCAATTTGCAGTCTCAGGCACCTAAATATCTTGGGAAGTGCACTGAATAGGAGAAACCTAATCAAGGCACATTGGAAAGATGTACGTAAGTCTCAATGTGGATCACTATTAGTCCATTCAATGCACTAGGGACTATTTCACATGTAAGTGGCACAGTCCCCACCCACCCATTAAAAAAATAGAATGCCATTAGCACAAGGCCAGAGGTGGTAGTTCCCTGCTTGTTCATGTCAAAATAAATAGCTTAGTTATAGAATCAAGCTGTCAGTTCCCAGCTGCAAGCCACCAACTCTGCACTCCTGGAAGGGTTTGCAATTTTGTGTTTGGCACTGTTGAAACCCTACGCAGTGTAAACAGATACTACTACAGGCAAGGGGAAAATTAAAGTCATACTTCACATCTTCCAACTTCTTCGTTATTGCAGAGCCAACTGTTGAGAATGCAGCAGAAGCTTTCTGCCCAGCTTGAGACAGTGTTTCTGATGTCTTCTTATACCTAGATTTTTTAAAAAAAAGTCAACCTATTATCACAATTCTCAAACACCTGCACCACAAGTGTTGGAACAGGCATACGCATTACTTTGCTCCTAGTGCACTTGAAATTAAGAAGTCATGCATTGCTAGTAAGGCAGCTTATATAAGCTTCTTCAACCCTTAGCATTTCCAGTGAACACTAGCTTCGGTACATCAAATTTATCTGAAAAGTTAGCTTTTGTATCCTGCGTCTCTTTCCTCTATCAAAATGAGAGAAACTGGGTTTAGAACTCGTGTGTGTGTGTGTGTGTGTGTGTGTAAAAGTGGCATAACAAGTCACAACAAGGCATCTATAGGAGAGCACATGGTATAACTGATTTGGTTTAAAATGGAAAAGGTTTGCCAATAACACATGTCTTTCGCAATATACATGGCAAAATATTTGCTCCACGATACAATTAGTGTGGTAAGAAAACAGTTGGGAGAGTTGCCTCATCTTCCTATCAGATTTAACCAGAAAAGGTTCTAGAAAATTGCAAGACATCCAGGTTCTTTTGTCTGAGATGATGGTGCCAAAATGCCATATTGAGTCTTTTACACACAGTTGCATTAGGTGTTTTCAGCAACTGTAGCTGACCAGAAAGAATGAACCATCTGGCCACATGTTCAACACATGTGCTTAAGAGCAGGGACAGGAAGCTGTGGTCCTGCAGATGTTACTTAAGTGCAGCCCTGCTAGACCAACTGTATATAGCCCAGCATTCTGTTCCCACAGTGGACAATGAGGATGATAAATTGATGTAATGTTGAGATGTGTGTGTGTTTGTGGTGTAGAAATGAAGAAAGTATGTATCTGATTCTATCAATTGCTTCCCATAAAATACATTGGAAGTGTTTTCACAATGAAAACATCTATGTTCAAAAACAATTGCAATGGCATTCTCACACCACGATCTCCCGGACAACCAAAAAAACCACTGCCTCCAATATATGTGTGTCGAACTACAGCTTAACCCTGACCAATGGTCATGCTGCTAGGGATTGATGTTAAACAACATTGGAAGAGCCAGATGCTTAATGGTATAACAATTTTAACCAACCCTAGAAAGAAGCTACCTTCTGCTTTGACTAAACCTTGCCAAGACATTAAGGACCACTTCGCAAAGTTTTCCTAGCTCAGACTTCATGCAAAGTGTCTGAATACTCTCCCACCACCGAAGAGAATCCAGGTGTACAGAAAACTAACATTTCAGGAAGAATGGTATCCTCTGAATGGTCCTGCTAAAACCCTCGCTACAAACATATAACCTGCCATCACTAGATCCTGAAACAAAGGCTTCCTCTGAGAAAGCCCACCAAATTCAGCTGACGAGGAAACTCAAGCCCATCCCTTGCATTCAGGCAAAATAATTTAAGTGAAGAAACATACGCATTTGTTGCTGTGACATCTTGCCACCCTTTGGAAAGGTTCTGCCTCAGCTCCTGCAGTGAACTGATCCCCAGTTTTCTCTTTATTTCTGCTAGATGCTTCTCTTTAGCAGCTAGTACCTGTGACAAAGTCTGGATTTCTTCTTCCACCTACAAGATAAGAGCCCATGAAGAAAATCAACTAGGGAAGCATAAGCTACTGAGGAATTATTTTAGAGCAGATGTTTTCACATTTACTACCAACATTTCCTTGTTTGGAACAAATTACACTTGCATCCTTTAAGGGTTTAAATATATGTTAATTATAGGTTTCAGTTTGAGACAAAACACCAACCGATTCTGATTCAGTAATCAACTAATAGAGCCCCAATTCAATTGCATGGGTAATTTTCACATCTACTTATTAATGAACTTATTGGTTGCTTTTGGTTACTGGTTGCTTTTTCCCCACAAAAGCAACCCAAAGCAACTTAAAATAACATTCACATTAAAAACAGCATAAACCAAAACAGAAAAATCTAAAACTTGTAATGGATTGAAGGCAATATAATTCCCTCTGTTCCCAATGTTCAGGCTGCAAGATAATCAGGGTTGTTGGTTTTTTGTTGGGGTTTTTTAACAGAACTACAGAAAGCCCTCAGGCAAAAAAAACAAAAACCCCTAAGCGACGGTGAACCCCACAAACAGTTTGGTGATGACAGAATGCTCAGTGGCCATGTTGATTTGGGGCAGGGTAATGGAAAAGAATGGTTGAGTTCCTGAACAGCATCGCTCCACAGTACAATGTTTTGTTTCAGGTCCCACTGTCACAGAACGAAGAGCAAGAAACATGAAAAGCTTTGAAGGCACAATCAGAGCAAAGTGAGTGCTACGTCTGCGATGTCTTTCAAGTGTTCTTACTCTAAACCAAAGCCTTCTGTATTTGCAATTCCTAATGCCAACTTCTGCTTCAGCTCTTTTTTTTAATTCTGTAAGGCGGCAGAGCTGACTGAAGCAAGTGTGGCAACAGGTAACCAGGTAACCAGGAACTACTTTTTTTTTTAATATTGATCAATATGTGTAAATTAAAATGGATGCACTGATATTTAGATGTATTGTTAATGTAAACCAGTTGGAGGTCCTTCTTGTGTTTTTCTGTTTGGTTTGGTTTGTTTTCCCTTTAATGAATTTGCAATTGTTAAAACCGCCAAATATATGAAGCAAAAAAATCAGCTGAACCTTTCATGCATACAGAGGTAGCTTAAGCCATAAATCAAGGTTATACATATTGTACTTTCCTTCTAACAAACACAGAGCCGCTTTACATGGACCTTCCACTGAGACCAAGACACAATTAACTACAGAACAGCACCACGCAGCCTTAGGCCATTCACTGTGTCCATTATAAGAACTCTGCTTATTACAAATTATTTTCCAACAGCACTATCAGAAAGACAGCCTCATAACTCCATATTAAATGCAACTGTGCCTCACACATGTGAATCAGATCAGTTTTGAGGGCCACACATAACAGGTTTACCTTAGCAAGCTCTCTTCTAAGTTCTTCCTGTTCTTCTTCTGACAAAGCTTCTGCAACATTAACTGAAGCAGCAGCATCTTCTCCAACTTCAGGAATTACTTCATTTTTCAGCAGACCTTAAAAAAAGAAAAAGAAAAGGCCCATAGATTTGTCGTTTGGGGTCACTACTTTAAGATTGCTTTGTTGTCAAACATCCGTCATCAAGGCTGGTGGTGTGTGTGAAAAGCAAGAGTGGGGGTTTCCCACCACTGCAATGGTGCAGGGATGGTGAACTTGCGGCTCCTCACACACTGGACTGCATCATCCCCAACATTTCGGCTGTGCTGAAGGGTCACAGGTTTCCCATGCCCCTGATAAGAGGACTGCCTGATTTATCTTGCTGTAAGGAGCGTTTCAATGAATGGATGCATGACAACAGACGATATTTGACAGTGAATACAGAGTTCAATAGAGGCAGAAGCAAAAACTACATTTACAACATTGAGCTGCTTTATCAGGGTTTTGTTATTTTAAGATCAGAATTAACTGCTACTCAGATTTCAGTGCCATGGCCTCATCCAGCCTCTTAAAACCTTCTATCCTTACTACTTCTGTGTGATCCAAGATTTCCCCATTTCACACCTTCCCTTTCACATCATATTCATACCCTCATGGTATCTTCATCTTCTGCAGAAACTGGGTGAGGGTTTTATAGATCATATGGACAATGCAGAAATGACAACCAAAGACGCTGGTTTACAGGAATCTGATTCCTGAAGCTTGGAAATCTGAAACTTGCAAATCTGTGTGCCAAACAACTCAAATACTGTAGAGGGTATACCGTTCAACACTGGCCTGTTCCGGAAGTCCTAAGGTGTTCCCAATGTCCAGAATGCATCCCAGAATGCAACCAACACTCCTATGCAGCTGTACAGTAAGTTCAGTCATGGTGGGAAAACTATTTTGCATTACCAGTCTTCTCAAGGACATAACTGCCCCCGATATGGTTCCCTGGAACAGTCTGAAAATCAGAGGTTGGTGCTAAAGACCGATGTAGTAAATAACACCAATACAATCTTGTCATTCCACATACCAAAGAGAATGTTCTTTTTCCAATAGCAAATGGAAGGATTTCCCGCAAAGCTCCCTTCAGATTACTATCAAGAGTCTTAAGCAGAAGGCAGTAAACCAATTGAGAATTATTCTGCATTACAGGAACATAAAAATCATTTATGCAAAACCTATCCTCAAAGGATGGCAAATAGTGTTTTAAGTTTTCATGAGCCAGCAAGCAACTGAATTAAAACATTCCGCCAAACGCCTCTAGTTCTCTGCAGTAAGTGCATTCTGGTTTAATTTTTTATACGAGTAGATTATTCTAGTTATATTTTTAGCTGTGCTGTGACTTTATTGGGGATATCCATTCAGGAATGTGCCATCTTGCATCCCCCAGAAGGATGGTGGGCAAAAGGGTTTTTGGTTCTTGTGCCGCACAACTCTCCTGGCTGCCTCCCAGTCACGCTGCAGGGAAGTTGTCTCAGGATGCACAGAATGACAGCTGAACACATCAGCAGAAGAGAGCCAGTGCGGTGTTGCAGTTGGAGCGTTAAGATTGGGATCTGGGAAAACTAGGGCTCAAATCTCAAGTCAGCCGTGAAGCTCAATGGGTAACCCTGGGTAACCCTTCACAGAGAATGGAGTGGGAAGGAGTTAGATTTGCTTCTCTTCCACAATCAAGAGTATTGCTAGAAGTACTGGAAGGACACTGGTCATCGGTAAACAAGTTTATGTGGAATCCTACCCACTTAGCTAAACATGCATTGCTACTAAAGCCATTTAGGATCCTACCAGGCCAAGAAGCATTTCAGATATATTCTTACATAGATCTCATTACCACAGACGAAATTGCACAGAGGTCATTTCCATCATATGTACTCACGGTAGAAAGCACCAATATTCACAGCAAGAACCCGCTTTTCATAGGATGTGTATAGTAGTTATGGGGTACATAATAACCCATCACTCTGCTGGAAGATTGCTGTGCAGAGCGTGTCTAAGTGCAGATTCCAAATTCAGTTTTATCTAACTAAGTTGCAATCTTATTTCAATACTGTAATCGGTTTTAAAAGTATGCCAAAGTCCAATTTTAAGAAAAGTGTTGTAGTGGCAAGTATCTAGCTTTACCAAATAACTTAGTAAGTTAGTTATGGCCTGCAAGCATGAAATAGTATTAAAAGTTTGGTGCCTTAGGCATCAAACCATCTCTACAGAACCAGAAATTCTAGTCTGTCAAAACCTAGCTTGTGATGTCTAAGGAAGTATTTCAAGTTTGTAAATTCTTTTCTCCACACACACACACACACACACACACATACCTACCTTTAATTTTTTGCAAAAAGATTTGCTGAAATCTGAACGTTATTCATTCTTTTCTGAGCATAATAAAAGGTGGTAGGGTAAAATATGCCAAACTATGTTCAAATTTGATGGAACTAATTTTATTCTAAGTTGTTTGGAACAGTTTCTAGCAGTTATGTTAAACATATATATAAAATCACTGTGAAATTCACAAAGGTTCCACTCCCAAAATCTTCCCCAAACTAGTGCCCTCCAAGATGTTTTGGACAACAATTGGCTGGGACCGATGGGAGTTGGATTCCAACATCATCTGAAGGACATCAGGGTAAGGAAGGCTGTGCTATAGTTACCTAAATCAGTATTCTATGAACACTTGGGAAACACACACATTTTTTCCAAGATCAAGCACAAAGGAGAAGTTCAAGTGAGCTCTGAACCAAGAACCAGAAGAACATTTAACTGGTTGTGCATGTCTCTAAGAGCTAGTGTGGCATTGTAATGGTTAGAGAGTGTTGGACTATGACCTGGGAGACCAGGGTTCGAATTCTCACCCAGCCATGAAGCTCATTGGGTGACCCTGGACCAGAGAAACACAGAAAGCTTACAGCTTCTGCGCAAGTCCTTGTTGTCAAATGCATGTGAAAGCTTGTTTTGGAACTGAATGCTAACACAACATTCCCCATTCTCTCAAATCATTCTCTATGCCTGATAGTGTTTAAGGCAGCTCTGAGGCAAAGTTCCACTAACATTTAATTACCTATTATTCAAATCAGGCTTTCAGTTGCTTCCATATTATTGAGTGCATTCCTATTTCTTCATTCATTAAATCTAACACGCTATGTTTTGTTCCCTTCTGGGAACCCTGTTATGATCACTTCCATTCCAGCAGAAAAGCACAGAGAACATAACAACAAACACCTTAGGCTATAACTTTCAGAAAGCATACTGAGCTATGATCTGCTTTTATAGTATGGATTCTCTTAAGAAGGCTGTAGATATAAAAACAGTTACCAGAATCCTTCAACACAGGAGATCCAGGAGGAGAAAAAGCCATGCTGGGCGATAGGTAGAGATAATTTCTATTAACTCCAGTATCAAAATCAAAAGGAGATTTGTAATCCTCATATAAATCCATATCCAGCCAGTCTATCACAGAGATCTCAGCATGCATGGGGGCCATTCATGTCGCTCCTGCATCCAGTCTTCTCCTCGCCTTTTCTTTGCACAAGTCATTTGACTTGTTAAAATCCGAGGCACCGATTTAAAGATGCTAGGCACTCACACCGTGTACCAGGTTTCCACTGGAGAATCGTAAGCAATTGATATAATTGCGAGGTTTAGGATACCAACTTAAAAAGCAATGGCTCGGGTACTCCTTAACTGCAGTAGTTTGTGCAGCTGATGGTTAAGGCTACAACTTTTCAGTAAGCCCAAATCCACTCTACGCAACAAGGCATTTTCAGGAAACTGAATTGCCATGGGCTCTGGGAAGTCTCAGTCCTGTGCAGGATTACACCAGAGTTTTCAGTCTTTTTTTTAAAGCATCAGCTGACTGCTGTTGCACCAGGATATTCTTAATCTTCTAGGGCACAAAAGGATTACCAGCCATAATCTATCCTATAAGCCATCTGTGTAGGACTTTATGCCTGATTAATGGAATAGATTTTTCTTCTCCAGTGTGTAGCTTGCCAGCCCTGTGTGTCTTTGTATATACAGTAGACAGCTCTAGTCAAATTTCCTAGTGGGAGGGGAAAATCTGTATTTGTTGCTTGAACACAGCAGGTTTCTACAAGTGAAGTGCCTCTTTGTCAGACTGCAACAATCCCTTTTCTTACTTCCAGCTTCATCATGTTGCTGCATTCTACACTATCAACTGCAGAGATATGTCAGCCGACTGACTTCACCTCAGATGAAGGTCCTGGCATGTAATGTAGCCTTTGTTAAGCTCTGCTGAACTCAGAAGTGGTATGGGGTATGTGGCTCCCCATCGTTCAGGAAAGTGCAACAGCAAGCATAATAGGTTACAAAGGAAGAAACAAGATGCTAACTGTCATCCTTAGAAAGGATCTATTTAAGAAAATGGGGGAGAAAATGAGCAACGAATATAGGCACAGAATTGCAAGTGGACAGTAGATGCACTAACTGGATGCCAAACTAAATTGACTGTGTAGGATACCGAAGCAAGACACATTTTTCAGGGTTTGGTCCAAAGCTTAAGTGGTGGTGATTATTTTGGAGGGGAACATAGGAAGCTGCCTTATACCAAATCAGACCATTGTTCCATCTAGGTCAATACTGTTGACACTGACAGGTAGCAGCTCTCCCCAGTTTCAGGAAGAGTGTCTCTGTCAGTCTAATCTGAAATTGCTGATGATTAAATATGGGACCTTCTGCACGCAAGGCTCTTCAATTGTACTACAGGCCTCTTCCCCTGCCCCCAAAATAAAGCCCTTGCACAAAAAGCTGGCTTATTTATTTATTTATATTTTATTTATTTGTTAGAGACTTGTATATTGTCCTTCATCTGAAGATCTTAGGACGGGTCACGGTGTAAGAATTATGGAAGAGCTCCTCTATACTTGAGCCACATTTCAAGTATTGAGTGGGCATCTTGCTAGTGCTGTGTTGCAGACACATGGTTTTAAGAACTCAAGAGCTTAAAGAAAATCACCATGCTTTATTTGTAAAATATTACTGTCCATGATAAAAAAAAAAGTTGTTTTATGGAACGTATTTTTATCTCACCTTTCATCAGCAGTACTGGGGCGGTTCACAACAATACAACACATTTTCAAGTAAACCAACACATTTATAAGGTACATCACAATCCACAGAACATACCTCCCAAGCTCAATTATTAACCTGCAAATGCCTAGGTGGACAGATGCACCTTTAGTTAGCACTGCAGGCCCATCAAAGTTTGTGCTTGCCATGTTTCAAACTGGAGACAATTCCATACGCTGGGTGCCACCATGGAAAAGTTTGAGCTTCTTTTTAGATGGATTACCACACTGATCCCCGATAGTTATGCAGGTCATTTAAAGCCCCCAGAAGCCTCTAAAAAGTCTTATTGCAAGAGTAATAAAGTTACAGGACAATTTGTAGAAGTGAGGGAGCGAATAGGACTGACTTTTAAAGTACCAAAGTATTCATACCTTTTAAGGAACATAATACAAAAACCATAGCATGAGTTATTTGTGTTCCTTTCAATCTCACTGAACACTTCGGTGGTCATTAATATGCCACATGCACCAACAGAAACTGGATGTACCATGTTGCTCATTAATTGGTTATTTTTTGGTGCTTACAAATGGCGCCGCCACCCCACATTTCTGGATGCTCTATTTAAAGATCTGTACTCCCAACCCAACATTTTCCAAAATAGTGGGCATAAAGGAGCTGGGGAGGATTGACAGTAGGTACAATTCCTCTGCAAATGCTGATCGTCTTGTGCAACTACCACCCTCCCTTCAAGGCTGGGGTGGATATTTCAAGGCAATACAGAAGGCACTTCATGTTCAGTTCCACCCTCAACGTTCAACTGTGCTTTCCTTCTCCAAAGAGTTTGGAGCCAGTGTATGTCTGCTGAGGAGGTGCAGAGAAGTTCTGGAGCACAACCCCACAGTGCACTTGTTCACAAGCCTGTAAGTACCTACTGCAGTTGAATTCCTTGTTAACTGTGGGCCAGAAGCTTTAATTTTATTACAGAGGTGTTGATGAGACAACAGAGTATATTGCTTGTGGGCAAGGCACTTGAGCCAATTATAATGGAATTAACCTGAATGCGCTGCAACGTAAATTGGCTTGTTCAGGCTCAGCCAAGCATTATCAAGTGTCTTCAACGCTGGTTGCAGTAATTGGATTGCAATATTATCTGCTGAGGCACGGTTTCTTTTCCAATCATCCCTCAGGAGCAGTCCTGGGAAAACCAGCAAGCAGCCACCTAAATAGATACACACAGACGCAAAAACATACTGCACTGCAAAGGCAGTCTGTCACAGCTATTTGGGGAAAATTCATACACCCCTTCCGAGGACATGGCTACAGAGGAATGCTACTAAAATGAATTAATTTGGGGGACGCAGCATAACACCTCTTCTTGAGTGGCATTGAAGCTCCTTCCTTCTGAAGAGCCTAGTCTTCCTTCCACTAAGTTGCTAAACCATCGCTTGAATTAGCAACCGTCAGCGGTTAATTGGGCAGCTGAAGGAGAGCAGGGACTCTAATAAGAAGGCATCAGCTTGCGCCAGTGCATCCATGTGGCAAGGCTGATCCAGAATCCTCTCACATGAAACAGTGCAGAGAGCTGGAAAAGCCCGTCTTAGAGGTCTTGCAGATAGTTACAAAGAAGTCTGTGTGAGAGAGGTCCTAAGACAGACAGAGACAGAGCGCACGATGCAACTCCAGGAAACTGCTCTAATCCCGGGAGTGACAGGCTGGCATTGTTACCATTCCATCAGAGGGTTGTTGTGCTCTTCTTCTTCTTCTTGCTTTAGTACAGATTCACCCCGTACACACCTCCATATCAAAACACGAAAGGTTAGAACAGTCCTTAATATAGCAGGTTACAACTTCCTGGTCCATCTTACCATGTTGGCTTTGGTGGCAGTGGTGTTGTTGTTGTTGTTGCTGCTGCTGCTGTTGTTGTTGTTGAGTTGTTTAGTCATGTCTGACTCTTCGTGACCCCATGGACCAGAACATACCAGGCACTCCTGTCTTCCACTGCCTCCCGCAGTTTGGTCAAGCTCATGCTGGTAGCTTCAAGAACACTGTCCAACCATCTCGTCCTCTGTCATCCCCTTCTCCTTGTGCCCTCAATCTTTCCCAACATCAGGGGGTAGTATCCCCAATTTCCCACCAGGTGTGTAGCTAAATGATGAATGAGAGCAACCCGCAAGTGTGGAAACATCTCAATGTAACCTACTACAGTGGTGCCCCGCAAGACGAATGCCTCGCAAGACGGAAAACTCGCTAGACGAAAGGGTTTTCCGTTTTTTGAGCTGCTTCGCAAGACGAATTTCCCTATGGGCTTGCTTCGCAAGACGAAAAACGAAAACGTCTTGCAAGTTTGTTTCCTTTTTCTTAACACAGTTAATACAGTTGCGACTTGACTTTGAGGAGCAACTCATAGAACGCGGTGTGGTAGCCTTTTTTGAGGTTTTTGAAGACTTTGGTGATTTTTGAAGCTTTTCCAAAACTTCTTTTAAACTTTTAAAACTTTTTGGGGGTTTTTTTGGATTTTGGGTTGGGGTGTTTGGAATTCAAGGACTTGGTGTTGGGGAGGGGTTTGCAAGAATCTGGAAGCTTGTGTGTTTTTTTCCTGCATTTTTATGATTTTCTGTGACCATTGGGCCACTCTGCTGTTTTTTTAAAAAAAATTCTGGATTTGAATTTCTGTGTGGTCGGTGGCTGGGGGAACAGTTGAGGAGGGGTTTGCAAGAATCTGGAAGTTTGTGTGTTTTTTTTCTGCATTTTTATGATTTTCTGTGACCATTGGGCCACTCTGCTGTTTTTTTAAAAAAATTCTGGATTTGAATTTCTGTGTGGTGGGTGGCTGGGGGAACAGTTGAGGAGGGGGTTCTTCAGCAAGAAGCCAAGAGTGGAAGAGGAACCTTCTTCGAGTTGTCCCCCAGAGTCTTAGAAAATGTACTGTACACTTTGTTGATTTTTAAATGTTTTTCTGTCATGTTTAGAAACTTAATTTATTGTTCCTTCAATTTTTGAAATGCTCTTTACAGTATGTGTGACTTTAAAGAGCACTTAATAAACTCTTGTTGTACCAAATTTGGCTTTGTTTGGACTTTTTTTGACCATAGGAAAGCATTAATTGAATTTCAATGCATTCCTATGGGATTTCGTGCTTCGCAAGACGAAAAATTCGCTAGACGAAAAAACTCGCGGAACAAATTAATTTCGTATTGCGAGGCACCACTGTACAGTGTGGCTTTCAGTATAATCCCTCAATGTTATTGTCATAACCTGCGAAGACCTGCAGAAAAATGAATGCAAAGGAGGTCTGCAATCACAAGTAGCAACATTTTCAGAGTTATATTCCAAACTAAAGAAAGCCTTCACTGCTGCTTTTGGGCATACTAGCAACTACCATATACCAAATACTGTACAAGTTTCAGTATGGATCCCACTTTGGCGCTTGAGAAAGTCACCTCATATACAACCCACTTCATCTTCAAAACCAAAGTCCATCTCAGTAAATCCAAGGCTTGGTCTGGATTAGTCTTTCGGCAATTTATATGCAGATGGAAACATCAAGGGTCCCCAGGTAAGTCATCTGCAAAATTCCAGCAGAGAGTTTTAAAAACAGACTGAAGTTTTTATTTTATGCTCAGTTCACACCTATGGTACATCCCTTCCAAAAGGATCGGGACTAGTAGTAAAAAGCAGAGCCCTAGTAAAGGTATTTCCTGGCAGAAAGCTAGATCCATTGGTCACAAAACTACCTCGCCCCCCACCGCCAATGCCTAGATGCTAAATTTGAGAAATGCAGCAATTTTAAACAGTGACAGTTGTGAAGCAGGTCAAAAGGCTTTGGGAGCAACAGCATCTTCCTCAGGACAACTCAGAGGACAACTGCTTCCATCAAAAGAGCCCTGAATCTTTCTGAAGCAGCCCAATTCAGCTCAGGATTCAACTGCTTCTCAAAAGCAAGAAGGGGAAGGTGCTCATTTTACCGCACTAGAAATGCAAGTTTGCATCGTCTTCCTCTAAGTGCTCAAAAGACTAGCTTTTCCTGATATTCTGCTGTTGCCAGACAGTTATACCTAGGGGCTTGCTCAGATTATACTCTCCCCACTAGAATTTACAAACATCTGAGACAGCAGAAGAGGCACAGTGACTCCACACTCAGTGGAATGTGAGATCTTCCTTCTTCCAAAAGTCCTCTATGTCTTGTGGGGGGAGACAGGATGGCCAAAAGGATAACTAGAATAAGTCAACATCCTGGATCAAGTCAAGGTGTATATGAACAGGAACAGCCAGCGATTGTGGAGGTTGTGCTACGGGAACTGTTAATGTGTTTAAAAGCAGATTCTTGCCTTTGAAGTGACTCCTATTTTTAAAAGCAGGTAGCATTATAAACTTGTTTTAGCTTATACATCACAAAGCTGGCCTCTGTGTCCATCTGGCAGCCAGCCACGAAACTAGAAGCATCACTCTTACATAAACTGCATCTTATAGCTCTGACGTTTCTGTTCCAATTTGTTTTAGAGGCTGAAATGGAATAGAAAGGAGAGGCTGGGACACTCCATACTATTGTGGGGGGGGGATGTTCAGATAAATATATATATATATATATATATATTTAAGAGGATTTTATCTAGTAGAGGATTATCTTCTACAAAGGGCTATAAAGTTTGATTCTGAAATGTCATTTTCAAGTAGCTTGGAGACTGTATTATTTGAGAAAAGGAATTGGTTTTAACGTTTTAAGTGTTTCAAGTAAAGAAATAAAACTAGATTATGAAAGACATGATCTTGGCATCCCCTTGCTTTCATTAAAGATTTGAAGGAACATTTCCTATTTTGTGCGCTTAACTACAGCCCTAGGGATGGCATTAAAACGCATTTATTTCTCTGCAGATTTCACTCCGAGGAACCTGTAAAAACCACGAAGAGTCTGGTAACCTCAGGTCGAAAATGAAACATTATTATGGAGCTGTACCAGGGCTTTAGTTAGAGTGAAGAAACAGCACAGAAGTTTTGAATATAGCAACTGAGGAATAAAGCTCCAGCTGTGACGGTCATCATCATTTGCAAGGAGTCCTTTTAGAAAACAAGGTATATTTTGACAACCAAGCCAAAAACATCAGTCACCCAAACCCCTTTCCACATTCCCAGTCTTATTCTGTGCCTCTGTGCATCGAATCGTAGACTTGCAACACTGGGTCATGGCGCAGCTGAGGAACTCCCAAGCAATACAGCAAATAAACAATCATCTATCCTTCCCTCTAAATTTTGGAACTGCACAACTACCAGGGCGATCTCTGTCTACTTCAGTTCCAAGGATGTGCAGAAGTCTGCAGCATATCCCACCATGGAGAATCCAGCAAGACAAAGCATGAAAACCTGCTTAGGGTGCAACTCCAACCAGCCTTTCAAGACCAGGAAAAAAGTCAATAGCTCCGATATCAAAATCAATTTAATATGTTTTCCAACACTGTTGGAACTGTACAACTTATGAATGCCTGCAGCTGTTTCAGTGATTTATTCTCAGTTGTCTATGTTTTATTTTTAATGTATCTATCCATTTACAAATTTATAAACTTTAATGGGTGTTTTTTGAAGTGTTGTGTAACAGAAATTTCAGAAAGCAGAATACAGTACGTACTTGGCAATTTAAAAGCACATTTTAAGAATGTCAAGTTACACAAATTCAGTATATATGGCTAAATATTTATTTATACAGTACTTAAGACAGCACAGTAACATTTTTATAAGCTAGAAAGAGAACCCTGATTATGGAATGGTGCAGAAATATTGTAAGACACTGTAAATTTGGGGGTGATTATAAACCAAACCTCAATACCCCGTTTCCTAGACTACTTTTCCACCCTTAGTCAGCTCAATCTAAGCAAGACAAATACAGAGTTAGCTGCATGCATGTACATCCATTTTGTATTTCTGAGTTTTGGAAAGAGAAGCGATTCCGGTTTGGGCTGGGGAGTATGCTGCCATTTGGTTGTCTATAAGCTTTTGCAAGACTCCAGCATCCTAAATACCGTATTTTTCGCCCCATAAGACGCACTTTTTCCCCTCCAAAAATGAAGGGGAAATGTGCCTGCGTCTTATGGGGCGAATGCAGGCTTTCGCTGAAGCCTGGAGAGCGAGGGGGGTCGGTGCGTACCGACCCCTCTCGCTCTCCAGGCTTCAGGAAGCTCTGCGCAACCCTGGGAGACCGGCTCCGAGGGTTGCGCAGAGCTGCCTGCAATCCCGGGACCAGCGCAGCTCTGCCCGGCCACCGGGAGCCGGGGGAGAAGCTCCGCCCCGCTCCCGGTGGCCCTGCAGAGCTGCCTGCGCTCCTGGGACCAGCGCAGCTCTGCCCGGCCACCGGGAGCTGGGGGAGAAGCTCCGCCCCGCTCCCGGTGGCCCTGCAGAGCTGCCTGCGCTCCTGGGACCAGCGCAGCTCTGCCCGGCCACCGGGAGCCGGGGGAGAAGCTCCGCCCCGCTCCCGGTGGCCCTGCAGAGCTGCCTGCGCTCCTGGGACCAGCGCAGCTCTGCGCCGCCATCCCGAGCGGGGCGCTAAGTCCCGACCCGCTCGGGATGGCGGCACAGAGCTGCCTGCGGTCGCAGGACTGCAGGCAGGTCTACGCCGCCATCCCGAGCGGTGCGCTAAGTCCCGCCCCGCTCGGGATGGCGGCACAGATCTGCCTGCCGTCGCGGGACCGCAGGCAGGTCTACGCCGCCATCCCGAGCGGGGCGCTAAGTCCCGCCCCGCTCGGGATGGCGGCAGAGATCTGCCTGCCGTCGCGGGACTGCAGGCAGGTCTACGCCGCCATCCCGAGCGGTGCGCTAAGTCCCGCCCCGCTCGGGATGGCGGCAGAGATCTGCCTGCCGTCGCGGGACCGCAGGCAGGTCTACGCCGCCATCCCGAGCGGTGCGCTAAGTCCCGCCCCGCTCGGGATGGCGGCAGAGATCTGCCTGCCGTCGCGGGACCGCAGGCAGGTCTACGCCGCCATCCCGAGCGGTGCGCTAAGTCCCGCCCCGCTCGGGATGGCGGCACAGAGCTGCCTGCGGTCGCAGGACTGCAGGCAGGTCTACGCCGCCATCCCGAGCGGTGCGCTAAGTCCCGCCCCGCTCGGGATGGCGGCACAGATCTGCCTGCCGTCGCGGGACCGCAGGCAGGTCTACGCCGCCATCCCGAGCGGTGCGCTAAGTCCCGACCCGCTCGGGATGGCGGCACAGAGCTGCCTGCGGTCGCAGGACTGCAGGCAGGTCTACGCCGCCATCCCGAGCGGTGCGCTAAGTCCCGCCCCGCTCGGGATGGCGGCACAGATCTGCCTGCCGTCGCGGGACCGCAGGCAGGTCTACGCCGCCATCCCGAGCGGGGCGCTAAGTCCCGCCCCGCTCGGGATGGCGGCAGAGATCTGCCTGCCGTCGCGGGACTGCAGGCAGGTCTACGCCGCCATCCCGAGCGGTGCGCTAAGTCCCGCCCCGCTCGGGATGGCGGCAGAGATCTGCCTGCCGTCGCGGGACCGCAGGCAGGTCTACGCCGCCATCCCGAGCGGTGCGCTAAGTCCCGCCCCGCTCGGGATGGCGGCAGAGATCTGCCTGCCGTCGCGGGACCGCAGGCAGGTCTACGCCGCCATCCCGAGCGGTGCGCTAAGTCCCGCCCCGCTCGGGATGGCGGCAGAGATCTGCCTGCCGTCGCGGGACCGCAGGCAGGTCTACGCCGCCATCCCGAGCGGTGCGCTAAGTCCCGCCCCGCTCGGGATGGCGGCAGAGATCTGCCTGCCGTCGCGGGACCGCAGGCAGGTCTACGCCGCCATCCCGAGCGGTGCGCTAAGTCCCGCCCCGCTCGGGATGGCGGCAGAGATCTGCCTGCCGTCGCGGGACCGCAGGCAGGTCTACGCCGCCATCCCGAGCGGTGCGCTAAGTCCCGCCCCGCTCGGGATGGCGGCAGAGATCTGCCTGCCGTCGCGGGACCGCAGGCAGGTCTACGCCGCCATCCCGAGCGGTGCGCTAAGTCCCGCCCCGCTCGGGATGGCGGCAGAGATCTGCCTGCCGTCGCGGGACCGCAGGCAGGTCTACGCCGCCATCCCGAGCGGTGCGCTAAGTCCCGCCCCGCTCGGGATGGCGGCAGAGATCTGCCTGCCGTCGCGGGACCGCAGGCAGGTCTACGCCGCCATCCCGAGCGGTGCGCTAAGTCCCGCCCCGCTCGGGATGGCGGCAGAGATCTGCCTGCCGTCGCGGGACCGCAGGCAGGTCTACGCCGCCATCCCGAGCGGTGCGCTAAGTCCCGCCCCGCTCGGGATGGCGGCAGAGATCTGCCTGCCGTCGCGGGACCGCAGGCAGGTCTACGCCGCCATCCCGAGCGGTGCGCTAAGTCCCGCCCCGCTCGGGATGGCGGCAGAGATCTGCCTGCCGTCGCGGGACCGCAGGCAGGTCTACGCCGCCATCCCGAGCGGTGCGCTAAGTCCCGCCCCGCTCGGGATGGCGGCAGAGATCTGCCTGCCGTCGTGGGACCGCAGGCAGGTCTACGCCGCCATCCCGAGCGGGGCACTAAGTCCCGCCCCGCTCGGGATGGCGGCACAGAGCTGCCTGCCATCGCGGGACTGGTGCACTTCTCCCCATCGCCAGCCCCACAAGCTCGGGGGACAGCGGGGAGGCAGAGCGTGCCTTCCCACTGTTCCCCGACCTGGTTCTTCCAGCCCCGCACCGGGGGGGGAAATAAATTTTTTTTTCTTTATTTCCCCCCCAAAATACTAGGTGCGTCTTATGGGCCGGAGCGTCTTATGGGGCGCAAAATACGGTATTTTGTGCCCATTGCATAACTGTGAAGAGGCAATATTTCCTGAATATTGGAAGATGCCACTAAATACCAGTTACCCTTAGACTATATAATGTTATGCAGCAGTTCTACCATGGGAAAGCACTAATAGATTCTGAACAATTGTGAGCAAGTTAATGCTCCTTTCACTTTGCTCCCCCTCCCAAGTAAGACTAGAGTGACTGGATCCTGTTTTCACCCACAGCATATGGTTTCAGTTTCCAAAAATGGAGACTATACAACAAAATAGTGCTGTATAATGGTAGTTATTTATATTGCCCTGTTATCTGAGGGATGGAAGGTCAACGTAAGGATGACTCAATATGTACAATCTCGTTGGTAGCCAAAATCAGGGAGGAAATGCCCTATCAGGGTGCAGTTAAATGTGTGCATGCAGAACACGTAATTGGCCCATATGTCAATAATCAAAGAGAAATCTTCTACCATCTCCTAAACATGGCATGCTATGCAGATGCCACTTCCACCCACGCTCTTGCACAGGGAAGTTAGGTGCAATTGTGCAAATATTTGTCCACCTGAACGCGAAAGCCAGTTTCCATGGGGTGGGGCTATCAGACAGTTGTTTTTTTAATTGCAAACAAGGGTTGCACAACCACACCTCGTAGCTTTCTTGGCTGATCTTTCAGTTCAGAAGCTGAGAAGTTTCCACAAGTTGCCCAGACAGCTAGTTTTTCAGGAAGGAAGAATTGCAAGGTAGATTATCTGGAGATATCACAAAAGTTCATGGTTTTCCCCTTCAATAAAGCACACAGCTGCCATGTTTCCATCTCACCTCTACCAGAGGAACTCTAGAACTAGTCTTAAGAATCTAGTGCCTTTCTAAAATATGCAAGCTTTTTAAGCAATTTTACCCAGCAAATGACTTCCTATATTGGCGTTTCTATTGTTTATTCAAGACCACATAAACAATCACCAATATTTATTAAGATGTCTTTAGCAAACATCCACTTACATAGAAATTGCACAAATATAATTTTCTACAAACTTAAAACACTTGAGTGTAAGCATTCTACACGTTCTGCATTTTTATACAGAATGCCATACAGCCATATAAATGAAGTAAGAGAGCTCCCCCTACTGACATTCTGTTGTGTCTGTACGCTTTTTTTTGGGGGGGGGGGGTTGGATGAATATTTACATGGAAAACTGCATACAAGAAATCATGCACCAAAACAAACATATATACAAAGCTACTCAGATTTCTAAGATTTGTGTCTATTCAACCCTTGTTTTCCACACTAGTTTTGTTTTCTAGTTTACAAGGACATGGATATGGCAAAACAAATTTTAACTTAATGCAGTGTTATCTATACAAGCTTTTTGGGGGTATCCTACTTCCCACAGCAGCCAACAGCTGCCTCCTGTCTGCAAATGATACTTGTGTTTTCTTTACACAGAAATGAGTAAGATGGGATAACATAAAGACAATAATTTTGCCGCAACAGGCAGTGAGACAACTTGAGTTTCTGGTGGGAGACAAACTGCAGCAGAATGGAAACACCGCTGTATGTAATGAATGCAGGGCAGAATGGGAATCAAGGCCTTCTGACAGCCCTAGTGACAGATGTGAAACAGAGAGGAGTGGCTCTTGCCCTGCTCCAAAAGCAAACAAATGGATCCCTTTGAGAAAATGTGGCCCTGGATTTCTTTGGAGGGCGGGGAGAATACCTTCTGCACTAGGTGAAATAATGCCCTTTAATGTTATTCTTCATTCTCTAGACTCAGTATGGCTTTTAACACCCCAAGATCAATATGACTGTCAATTATTACCATGTCAAGAGTCTATTCTACTGTTGGTATTTTATTTATTTATTTATTACATATACAGAGTGCCTTTTCCTCCAAGTAGCTCAAGGTTCTCCCGCTGCCCATTTTATACTTACAACCACCATGGGAGGTAGGTTAAGGCTGAGAGATAGTAACTGACCCAAGGTCACTCAGTGAGCTCCATGGCTAAGTTTGGATTCGAACCCAGTCCATCTGAAAGTCATAATCCACTTTATGGTTAAACCACAGTGGCTCTCCTCTGCACCATGGAAAGACCAAGGTGTCACAAATTAGCCACATGCACTCATGTTTCAGATAAAGCACTTCCATGTGAACAATGTCATTTCTCGATCCAAGAGATACACTCTGGCCCAGACCACTAGAATTAAATCCTTCTGACAGGAAAGCCTATGTTTTCTAGATTGCCCCATTTATATTTTGAAACAGAATGGATTTTAACATACAGTAAGGCTGTTGCATGAAATCGAGCAAGGCAGTCATGAGATACTAATCACAACTACTAAAAGCTAGTTTTGTTTCGCCAGCTGTCATGAGTCTGCAGTTAGTAACTTCCTCTGAACTGCACTTTTACGAAGCGATTCATTTCAGAATACTGTATAAAGTGTTAGAAACACGTAGCTATATAAGCTAGGCATGAAATGGAAGCTGAAACCTAGGTTACAGTCGCCACAACGGAATGTCTATTCGCCAGGGGATTGGACTAAAAATGACCCTCAGAATCCCTTCCGACGCTACAATTCTGTGATTCTATGACCTCAACTACCTTGCTTGATCTTACAATTCACTTGTTTCAGTAGGCAAGGAGGAGAAATGGAAAAAGTATTAACTATGGACCAAGGAAGAGGTTTCTTAATTGTGGCCTGTGAATTCCATCTAGATAGCCCGTGGAAAGACGGCAACACAGTAAAATGTACCTGTACTCAGCCCTGCACTTACTTTCCTTGATGTGATGATGGAGGACTAAGATGCCCAGTCCATGATTCGTGGGGCGGCGCAGAAGCAGAGATGTGCATCTTTTGCTGAGAGTGAGTCACCTGGCTCGATGGAGATGTCCATCGCCACCCTAGCACCCAGAAATCTCCATGTAGTTGCAATTCAACCCATTTAGTTGAAACCTGGTTTTCACCTGCACTGAAGGGCAGACATTAAGCAACAGGTGCGACAAGAGGAAGTTTACACATAGCATTATTGGTATTGGCTGGCTTTTGTCAGAGTTGTGAAAGAGCCCACAAAGTCCTCAGGTTTTTGCAAAGACATTAAAGCTAGACATAAGAGGTTGATTTCTACGTCAGTAAACACTACTTTAAAAAAAAGTGTGCTTAAAGAAAGCTGTCACGAGAACAGCCTTGACAAATCCATGTTTGCATTAACTGTACCAGGTCAAAAGGCTGGTACTGTGAAATTGGGAGCTGCAAATAGCATTGTATCACAGATATTAAGAGTTTATTCCCAACTGATCCATGGACTTGACCCCCTGATGCTAAATTAGCTACCCTATGTACTTTAGATCATAAGGCACATTAGAATTACTTACTGTGCTTTTAAGGTGCTATTCTAATAAAGTAAGCATGTGTTTGGTACTCGGTGACTGCACTTTGTTTTATTATTTATTTATTAGATTTATACTTCACCTTTTCCTCCAAGGAGTTGAAGGTTGTGTACATGGTTGTCTTCCTCTCTACTCTATATTCACAACAACCCTGTGAGTGTTGGGCTGAGAGATAGTGACTGGCCCAAGGTCACCCGGTAAGCTTCTTGGCTGAGTGGGGATTGGGGCCCTGGTCTCCCAGGTCATAATCCAACACTGACTGACTCCACACTGGTGCTTGTGCACCCAGAACAGTATGGCAGATTTGCATTTTAACTCATGGTTAACAACTCACCTGGCCGTCATAGTGCACAGAATTCTATGCTGATAAGTGTATGGCTCAGTAGTATCAATCTGCTTGATAGAAGACTCTCTTTTATCTTTTTGGGTACTTGCCTACAAAGAGGTCAGCAATCTGTGTTTCTATGCTGGCTGTGGAAAAGGGAGCTTCCCCTCCTTTGTGGTCAGTTTAATTACAATCACAAAACTGCATATCAATAGCTCTTGTGGGCTTGTTTTAAAAGGCTGTAATACAGTACAGTGGCACCTCTGGTTACGGACGGGATCTGTTCCAGAGGCCTTGATGTATCCCGAAAAGTCCGTAACCGGAGGCGCCCTTCTACGCGCATGCACGACACTATTGAGCATTTCTGTGCATGCGTGCAGATCACTTCTGCGCATGCGCGCACAGCAAAACCTGGAAGTATACACTTCCGGATTTGCCACATTCGCAACCCGAAGATTACATATCCAGAGGGATACGTAACCCGGGGTACCACTGTACAGCACTCTTTCCTCACTAGGATGCATGAAAATGCCAAAAGTTCTTACTGTAATACAAGTATCAATCTTGGAAGCCCTACTTGAAAGTAAAGCTTGCTCTGGCACCTATCTCCAGATCAAACTATGCCTTTAATGCAATAGGATTACCAGGACACATACAGTTCAAATGCAGTGCAGTTCAAATTAATAGTAGGTGGACGTGCACTCACACCTCGGGCCACGTAAGACAAACTAAGCCCAGGGCCTGTCCATTTCGTATTTTAGAGCTGCTCAGGCACTGCAAGTCTTGTTTGGTTTTTCCACAAGTGCTCTCAGACATCCTCCCCTCTTCAGAGGGATTCTGCTCAATTTTGCTAAATCATTTGTCAAAATCAGTTGAGAATGTAAAGACACATGAGCCCTAGAAAGCAGCTACTGCCTAGCCAGATTCTTGTATTCTGAAAACAACACTGTCTCAGCAGCAGAGGAAAACAAAGAGTTTTGATAGTTTGGTTTTTCCCTTGAAAACGTGGGTAGTTGCCCAAACTTTATAGTTTGCTGAAACTCCAGTGGCCTCATACAGAACAAAAATCCTGTACTGCCCACATCCCCATTCCTAGGAATGGGAGAATAATTTGTTCACTCCCTGCTGGTAGGTCCCCTTTTCCTATCAGTGTGCAGATTCAGGCAATACATAATGAAGGTCTATTGACAGTGTCTATTTTGTACAACCAATACAAAAAATTAGCACATGGCCCTTTGAACAGATTTGGAATCCTTAACTAGGAATTCAGGGTCAATACTCTAGGAAGCCCATAGCTTGCATTGATAATTTGAAGGGAGACTTTGGTCTAACAATCCAAGGCACTGATCTGCATCTACGCTTTTTCTTTACTCTTCCTTGCTCCTGCTGGTTTTCATGGACTGCTGTCTCTTGTGCAGGGTATTGTTGGGGGGGGAGGGTACCTTATTCCTCAATTGATGGTGCATAATTAAGAGGAAATGCAATACCTGTGGCAAGTGGGTGTTGATGTGCAAGAGGAGAGCAAATCCTAATTATGCAGACAAAATGGCAAGTTTTAGACCGGGCTGTTGCACAAGCTAACAAAAGATGACTTGCTCAATGCATATTGGCAAAGTTAGGGAAAGTATTTCCAAACCATTAAAAGTGTCAAATGGAGTCTAAACACTCATTTGTCCTGCATAAAGTTTATCTTATCTTCCACTATGCCAAAAATACTGAAGAGGCTTTGCTGGCAGGCAAACCTCCCCTAACACTGGTCTTCCCACTTCAAACATATTTTTGGAACATTGTCTGAAGATACTATAATAAACCTTAGGAAATAGAATCGGCAATTTTATGAAACGTTTAACACTTCATTCTAACTGAAGCTGATTCAGCACATTTGCCAAGAGTACAATAAAACTGTCACTTTTGCATAATTTTCATCAGCAGAGGGGATCCACCAGGAATGACCATGTACACCCACAGAGTCATTACTTATGCATGCTGAATAGGTCCAGAATGTCTCTAAAGCATGGCAGAAATTACGCTGAATATTGGCCATGCCAGCTAAAGCTGAAGGGAGTTGAAGCCCAACACATATTAGAAGGTCACAGATTAGTCATCCCTGAGGTAGAATCATAGAATTGGAAGGGATCCCAAGGGTCATTTAGTCCAACCCCCTGCAATGCAGGAATCTCAGCTAGAGCAGCCATGACAGGTGGCCATCCAAATGGCAATAATGCTGTACACGATACTCTTAATTCTAGACATGATAATATGAATAGAAACAAGCATGTTCTAGAGCTTAACCACACATTCCTTTTAACTGTGTCACTTGAATCGGTGGCAGAATTCTTAAAAATTGAAATCAAGCACAGGGCCTTGATCCAGATTGGACCCACAGCATATGGAGAGAGATGTTCAAACATTCAACCCCTACTGTGGCCCTGAATAAGTCTCTCCCCAGTGTCACAAATAGTAGTAGCTTTAAAAACACACAAACCTCCCATTGGTATTATTGGGAGCTTTTTATGCATCACCAACTGCAAAAAAGTAAAATGTTTGCTAAAAGAGGGGAAGGAGTTTGCAGAAAAGCTGAATGAATTATCTGCATCCTTCTTCACAACAGAAGACATTGTTGCCTGAACTATCAGATGTGTCAAGAGACCATTTTTGTTCTTCAAAGATCAGCTTCTATAGCAAAGGACTAAAAAGTATTCACTGCAACACCAATTCTGTAAGAGAGATCCAGGCCAGTTAGCTTAACTGGTATTAAAAACAGAATTACTAAACATAAAAAAGAATGAATCTTGCAGAAGAACCAGCACTAATTAACTTTTCAGAGTTCTCAGAGTCAACAAGCATTTAGAGATGATCCAGTCAACCCTGTGTACTATAAACTGCAATCTGAACCAAACCTACCTGGGAATGATCCCCAATGAATTCAATGGGTCTTACTTCTGAGTAGGCATGGTGAGGATTGCAGTCTAAGACTTCCAAACAAGTTTTTTATTAAGCCCCTCATCAAAGACTCATGAGTAAGCTTAGTAGTCATGGGATAAGAGGACAGGTCCTCTTATGGATGTGTAAAGAGCAGAAAGCGGAGAATAAAAACAAATGGACAATTCTCACAACAATTTATTATTTATATGCCACCCATCTGACTGTGTAGGGATGTAAGAGGTGAGGTGCTCAATGGTTCAGTGAATCTGAGCTTTTAAAACTTGTCCATAAGTTATCTAGAGCTAGAGGTGATCAGTGAAGTGGGCAAGCTTCCTAATGCCAAATTGTTCAGGGTGGTTAAAACAAAGGATTGCACGAAGCTACAAAGGACTCTCTCCAAACTGGGCTCTGACATCAAAATGGCAAAGATGACCCAATGTCAGCAAGTGTCAACACACTGGGGCGAAAACTCTTAGCTTTATATTTATGATGTTTGGACGGCTAGCATCCGAAATTGGGAGTCATGGCAAACTAGCCGGCAGCAGCTGTGAAAAAGCTACATTCCAGGTCAGGGATCATTGGAAAAGGGATTGAAAATAAAACTGCCAATGTCATAATGAATGTCATTTTAGAAATATATGGCACCTCAGAAAGGTTATTGCAGAGCTGGAAAAAGTTCCAGCCAAGTGTTTATGGAGCTAGAACCTCCCTATGAGGAAAGACTACAACATTTCCATGGAGGCGCAAGTCACAGCAACAGCCAAGGCGACATTTTTCCACCTTCGCCGCATCAAGCAGTTGGTCCCTTACCTTTCCCGCCCCGACCTGGCCACAGTGATCCATGCAACAGTCATCTCCAGGCTTGACTACTGTAATTCGCTCTACACGGGACTGCCCTTGAAGCTGTCCCAGAAACTCCAGCGGGTACAGAATGCTGCAGCGAGGCTCCTCACGGGGTCTCTGCCATGGGAGCATATTCATCCAGTGCTTTTCAAGCTGCACTGGCTCCCGGTGGAGTACAGGGTCAGATTTAAGGTGCTGCTTTTGACCTTTAAAGCCCTTCACGGCCTAGGACCCTCGTACCTACGGGACCGCCTCGCCTGGTATGCCCCACGGAGAGCCTCAAGGTCCATAAATAACAACACCCTAGTGGTCCCAGGCCCTAAGGAAGTTAGATTGGCTTCAACCAGAGCCAGGGCCTTTTCAGCACTGGCCCCAACTTGGTGGAACGCTCTGTCTCATGAGACCAGGGCCCTGCAGGATCTGATTTCTTTCCGCAGGGCCTGTAAGACAGAGTTGTTCCGCCTGGCCTTTGGATTGGAGCCAATTTGATTCCCTCCCCCCCCCCTTTTTCTTTTTTCTTTTCCTTCTCCTGCAATGAGGCTTCATTTTAATATTTTAATGTTCCATTATTTTAATGTTGTATTTTATTTTTGTTTTTAAGTTGTAATCACTCATCTTGTTTTTATTATTGCTTGTAAGCCGCTCTGAGCCCGGCCTTGGCTGGGGAGGGCGGGGTATAAATAAAAAATTATTATTATTATTTCAGGGTTTTTAAGTGTAGAGAGAAAAGGCAAGTAAGAGGGAACTGACATGCTATTGGAGAGGGTGCTGTAAATAAAGCACACTTAGTATGGTTTAAATATTATATTCAAAGAAATTCAAATATTTATTTAGATATTTTTATTGGAAATACTTGTAGATATTTTAAAATACAGTTCAACAGCTTGTTGCTTCCCTTGCATTGCTTATATTTTAAGAGGAATTGAGAGCTGTTAACATATTTTAGCATCCCTCAAGAACTGGGGCACATAAATATATGTGCTTCCTAGTGCTAGTTATCTGAAGTAAAGTTACTTACAACTTTGACTTCATTTGTTTATTTCACTTCTAAACCACCTTTCATTTGAAAGAATCCCAGGGCATTTAAACAATTTTAGATTCAACAAAATACCAGCCACACACACTGTACTAACTAGCTTATCACAAAATGCATTACTTAAAAATGAAATATTTTCCACAGAAATATATAGTAGTGGAAAATTCCTAGAAGTGTAAACTTTTCCACTGCCAAATTCTTCCACGGAAACTTTTCTGCCGTACGTCACAGGTCAACACTTGTACCTTTTAAGTGCAATCTTCCCAATAATTTGAACATGGCCATTTTGCAAGTTATTTTCCTTGCCACCAGTCCTGTCTGAATCCCAGTCACAGACAGAAAACTGTACTCAATTCAGCTGCTCTGCAGAAGTCAGCAGAAATAGCTCAGCTGGCATGAACTCTTCAGAAACGCTGAAACGGCATCAAAAGGACGAGGGAGCACTGCTGATATCCACGGATCGGATTGGCACTTGATCACCTACCCTTGATAGCAGAACTGGCAGAAACAGCAATACAAATTGAAGATAAGCAGCTGAAGTAATACCCACTTTAGACCTGACTATTAGAACTGTTAGTAGCCACATTCCGTGTTATGAAAAATATTCCTAATAAATATTGGCTACTCAGATGTGACTGAACGCATGAGGGCCAAACAAGATGTGATGTAAGAGATACACAAATAGGATTTTCTCTGTGTGTGTGAAAGGCGCTTTAAAGCACTAACAGTAGCCCAGAATAATTCTTGGCACTGGGGAAGGAAGTTAAACTCTTTCTTCCTACATACCATTTCCCCCAATTAAATGTGGTCCCTCAGAGCTGTTTGCACACAGGGTGAAAACCATCATCTGTAGAATGGTCTACTTTGCTTACTGAGCACATAGCTTGTGGGGGAAAGAAGCTCAATTTTCACCTGGAAAATGGTAAACATCATCTGGCAGTCCTTCCCCATTGCCATGGCCACTATCTAAATTCTCCCCTGCGCCTCCCCACTGTTATTGACCTTTTAGTAAAAGAACGGGAAACTCTAAATGTGAAACTGTCTTTTGACAACAGTTAACTTCCATGTATTGTTAGATCAGCCACTTTTGAAATTATGCAAATAGTGGTCATTTCATATGACAAAAGAAATACAGAGCAATCCTAAGCATGTTTACTTTGAAGTACACAGGATTATAGTACACTGGTAAGATTTTACGTTTCCTACACTAAAATTGCTCAGCCTTATAGCTCAAAGTATTTCCAGGTCAAGCAAATGGCACTGTGCTTGGACAACCAAATAGTCTAGTGACACAGAGCCACGTCATCCATAGCTGTTATCTCTACACAACGTGTGAAAAAGACCACAACCATCCTAGGGTTTGGCCTAGTCATGCGCCACAGCTATAACAGGCAATGTAGAAAGCTTATGAGCTACATCTGACACTTTAGGCTAGGGCGGAGAATCAGATCTGGCCAGCAGGCCAGATAATTATTTTCCCCAACCCCCACAAGCCAAGCTTTATAAGTGAACAGAGGTACCCACCTGTTAATTGCCTGATATCACAATGTCAGGTGAACTTCTCTTGCCTGCAGGAGTCTTGGCAAAAGGCTTTGAAATGGGCCTAGTAAAACCCAACAATCAGCTGAGCAATGGTGACTGCAAACTCCATTTCAGCAAGGCCAGATTTTTACTTGCTTTACATCTGATATCATAAATGTGAGGTCCATTGTATTGGCAGGTGGCTTGCCCAAAATGGTCTGGGGAGGCCTGTTTTATGCTGATTATAATGCAGGGGTAGGCAACCTAAGGCCCATGGGCCACAAGCCCACGGGGGTCGTTTAACCGGCCCACGAGCCACCCCCGAACCAAGCACACCCGTTCAGCGAGTCCCCACGCACTGCGCTAAACCGGCACAGTGCGGCACGGGGACTCGCTTCCATGGCGCTGGAAACTGCGTCTGCGCAGACGCTGGATATCACGGGTGCATACACTCAAACACGGGCGCAATACAGCCCGCGGAGGGATCTCCACTGGAGTGAACTGGCCCAGGCAAGGTAAGCCTTGTCGACCCCTGTTATAATGTATTGACTTTCTTCTTTTCTTTTTTAAGGTTAGAGACCAGTTTTCAGGAGTTCATTGTAATGACTGAGAAAACAATGGAAGAGACAGGTAGGCAGTTTCTCATCTCACTGGTTTTGCAACTTTAGCTTTCCAGCTCTAAGATCTACTAAATTTTAAACACGCAGCAACATTGGTTATTATCACGAGGGACTGTAAATGAACAAAATTTATAGTTCCATTTGAAAAACATATTTCTGGGATTTTTCTATACCACCCAAAATAACTTTCAACAGCTGTCATTTTGGACCTATAATAACCTCATAAGCTTCATCTGGGATGTTGCAACTGCTCTAGCAGCTACGCAGGCCATGCACCCTCCTAGTTCATGCTAATGTGGATTGAGCGTAAACATCCCACTCAGCTGCACCAGTCCAGCTTATTAGATGTTTTTCATGTGACCCTTGGTGTTCAACTGCTCAACTTTGCTGACTGAATATCTTTCACATACAGGCTATAAAACTAAAATCTCAGCAAGCCCCATTGAAATACCAAGTATCACAATCCTGCTCCTTAGAAATGGGCACTTTGCCACCAACTTCATTAGGAGGTCTGCATCCTGATCCATTTTAATGCATTATTCATTTCTACCCATCTTCCTATAAAAATAAAGCAGCTTACATTTGAAAAAAATGAAATATAAAGAAAAGACACACAAATGTAGCAGACAATCTAAAAGGAAATTGCAAGTGTTATATAAAGCATGAAATAGGCCTGTAAGACCTTGAACTAGAGTTGTTTTGCAGTCTCACTGCATGATGCTCTTTGAGTGACCTTGGTGGTTATCCATTATTTGGTTTCCTGTGGCAAAGACCCGAGTAAGATACACGGCCCATGCTGAGCTTTGAAGACACTCTGAAGCAGTGATAATTTCTTGCTCTCTGGGGCTCTAATGCCTGCCATAAAGTGACGGACTACTACTTCCTTTCAGAAGATCCCAATACCTGAAACAAACCAGAGAACATAGTGGGGGCAGTCTGTCTCTCCTGCACAAACACAAAATGAGGCCCTAGCCACCTCTCTGCGATGCAGGAAGAAATCAGTGCTCTCTTGCTTTATCCTGGGCAAGCCAAGTCACATGGTCACCAGAAGATCTGTGGCTGCTGTTGGCCACACAGAGGCATTTGGCACCTGCTGTGCTAGGAGTATTTTGCCTTCTTCAGCAGAGCCCACAAACAACTGCTCAAGTCAGCTGAAGCAAGTGGAAAACTTCAAAAAGGCTTTCCCAGGCATTTGTCTCTTCCTCAGACACACACCCTAGGCTACCACTGTTACAGCAGATCCAAGGAGCTGAGCCTTGGGTGTCTGAAAAGCAGGCAGACCACAAGCGAACAAAAAGACAAATGGAAACTCAGGGTGGGTGTTGTGTTGCTTTCTGTTCTCAAACAGCAATAAATGTAAAAGTGCAATAAATGTACCGTAATACCCGAACATGAATAATGGTACATGCTCTAAAATATCTCTCTGCTTTTCTTTTTCACTTGCACATACACACAAGACAAATTTAAAGGCTTCAGTACCCTAATGTAGGGTGCAGCACAGAAAGGGTGTGTTGTGGCTTGCAAATGCCTAAGACGACAAATGACAGGTGGGAGAGGCAAGGAATCTAGTGTCTCCTCTCAAACATTTTGCTTTGTCTCACCATTTGCCTCAGGCCCTTTCAAACCACCCAACTCAAGCCTAGAAAGGAGACCCCCTCCAGCCCACACAGGGTTAGTACAAGTCTTCCAAGATGCCATTTCGGCATCTAGCAGCCTCCTGGAAGGAACGTACCTCTGTTCCTAGATCAGTGGCAGTTGGCCTGTGGCCCTCCTGATGAGGCTACACTACGCCCGACCATTGGACATGCTGGTTGGGGATGATGGGATTTCACAGAATCATGAGAGTTAGAAGGGACCCTAAGAACCATTTACTCCAACCCCTTGCAATGCAATAATATGCAGTTGTCCCTTATGGGGATTGAACCTGCAACTTTGGGTGTTATCAGCGCCACTCTCTAACCAAGCTGTCCAGATAGGCAGGCCAACAACATCTGGGGTGCCCCACAACTCCCATCAGCCCCAGCCAACAAGGCCAACATCAAGGGGTGCTAGAGTGGTGGTGGCCCAACAACATATGGAAAGCCACAGGTCGTCGTCGTCCCACTTCTGGCCTCTCTCTTCCTGCGCCCTTCAGACGCGCTTCTATAGCCAAGAGCCACACTGACGACGACGGCGCCCCCAGCCACCCCCGAGATCCTAGCCCATCTTGCACCGACAGGAAGACTCTGCTCGACAGCTGCGTTCACGGAGCCATAGAAATCTCCAAGCCAGCCAGTTCCCGCCTCCGGATGCAACAAGCAGGAGGAGGGGGAAGAAGAAGCAGCCTCCGAAGGAAGCGAGCCAGATAAGCACGGGGTGGCCGCACAGCAGAAGCCGAGTGTTTCGACGCCCCCCCCCCCAAAGGTCCAGAGGGGCTGCGTGGCGCGAGGCGAGCTGCTGCCTTCTTCGCTCCTCTTTTCCACGAGACTCTCTTCGGGCTCGTGCTGCGAGGCAGGAGAGCCAAGGGCGGAGCCGACCCGCGGGGAGAGAGAGAGGCCTCCAGCGGAGCTGCGAAGGGGGCGGCTTGGCGGGGGAACCCCCAACCGACCGACACGCCCCCCCACCCCACCCCCAAAAAAACAACGTGCACTTTTACACCCCCTACTTTTCCCTTTTGCACGCACGGCGACGGCCGAGAGCAGTTGCTCGTCTCTCTCCCACGCCCACCCGGAGTTAAGCGCCGCGCCTCCCGAATAGAGAAGGGGAGCCCGCGCGCAAAAAGCGCAAAAAACTGCTAGCGGTTGAACAGGAAGGGGGGGCCGGCGGAAAGAAAGCCGGCCGGAGCGAGGCCCGAACAATGTCCGTCTCCGCCCCCCGCGAGGGAGGAAGCGCCCTCTTGCTTTCCCGCTTCCCTTACCTTGCTCGCTGTTGGGGTCCATTTCGGCAGCCATCGCCCTCAGGACGCTCTCTCTCGCGGGCGCGTTTTCCTCTTCGGGGCGTGCCAAGAGGGAGCAAGCGAATAGGAGGAGGGGAAACGTCGAGGGGACGCGCAGCAGCAGCAGAGCAGCCGGCTCGTCGCCGCCCGCCCCGTCCGACCTCCTCCACCCTTGCAGGCGCTCGGCTCCTCGCTCCGCCGCACTCGGCGCGCCCGCCCGCGCCTCATATAGGGCGGGTTCCTGTTGGCGTCCACGTCAGCCAGGCAGGCAGCCGGAGCCACCTGACCAGCGGCTCTCCCCCCGCCTGGCCCGCGCGGCAGAAAGGTGCGCGGCAGGTGTGTGGGAGGTGCGGGCGGGGGCGGGAACTGGCTGCGTTTCCTTTCAGGGGGTGCCTCTCGAAGGGGTGCGCAAGAGTGACGGTGCGGGGCTCTATGTGTATGTAAGGAGGAGAGAGAGAACACACACGTGTGTGTGTGTGTACAGACATACTCCTGTGCCAAGTGGGGTTTGTTCCTAACAGGGTTCAGCCCAGAAAACCCATTTGCTGAGACACAACATTGGAGGTGACAGCACCCCTGAGCATGCACAGAGTGCCTTCAGTACTGACTGATAAGCAGAATCTGCTACCATCTGGGATTGGGCACGGGCGGCCTTTGATAATTTTCTGCCAGGATTGAATCCAGCATTTCTTTGCTTAGAAATGAGCTGCTGAACTTTAATTTAACAATCCCACTAGCATGCTATGTAGGTATTGTTGCGTGAATAAAATAAGATGCTGTTATCTGAAAAACACTGTTGGGGAGAACTGCCAGGAAAGCCGTTACATCTGTTGCATGCTTAGTTATTGCACAATAGTTTTGTTTATTGCACTTTTTTTACATAATGCAGCCACACTACTATTGGGCATATATTTAGCCCTTTTTATTTAGTTTTGCAACCTTTAAGCAATTCATCCTCCCAACTATCTTGTGAGATTCTTGTCAGCGCACTGCAATTCCCATCGCACTCACTTTATGGCCTCCAGCCATTTGCTTGGGAGAGCTTCAAGCTGCGTTTTTCATGTCAGAGTAAAATATTACAAGCACATTTTATCATAATTCTACCTGCTGCCCAGACACATGCTTTTCGTGTGTGTGTGTGTCCCTCTCTTCTGCTAATACAGAGATAAAACTAAGTAGTTTAGCACACAATGAAAAAAGCACATTTCGAATATGCATTCGACTGCATAGTGAGGAATACCAGGCATACAAAAAAAAACCCCTCACTATAGACTGACCTTGCAAACATATATCCATAGTTATGTGTCTAAGGGTGCATTCAAAGGGTATATACCACTGCCCATTTATTGTAGGCTACATTTCACTCTTCAGCAGGTACATTCCCCTGTCTTTCATCATGTGAATTCCTATTCACCTTTTACATAGAAGACAGTAGAAATTCCACATTAGAACCCCTAGTGTAGGTGTACCCTAAGCCCTCCAGATTTTGGAATCCAATTCCCATCAGCCCCACTCAGTGTGTCCAATGGTCAGGGATGATCCTGGTGCCTAAAGATGTATATTGAAGGCGCTGACTGAACCTCCCTTCCACAAACAGGGAGGCACTGCAAAAAGGACCCATTCTCATGTTGGCACCTTCCAACCCCCTCATGGGGGAGGCATGTTGGCTCCAGCAAATCTTACAATATATTCTCGCATATAGATACAAGGGGGGAAGTTTGCATAAACATCCTCAGAGATCTACTGGGTACAGGGGCGGTATACAAATTTAATAAATAATAACAAATAATCCTCAAGCATGACCTGCCATTTAGCTTCAACTTTGCCTCTGTTGGGGGCTCCTGGAAACAGACCTCCAAGCCACTTCTCTTCTCTCATGCTTAGGCCTGGAACCTCAGCAATTTCACCAGGCACAGCAGTATAAAACTGAGCATATCACTTTAATTCTTAATCGTATTTTCCAAAGCTACTTTTTTTTCTTTGGGGCATTTTCACCGTGTCATATTTAACTTTGAAGAGGAATTCCTGTCCTACTCCTCAACATGACAAAATAATGGATTTGTTCAACCTGTCACATGTATTTCCCCCTTTGGCCAATAATTAGCAAAGTGAGAAATGTTTCTGTCCACATTTCAGCTTCATTTGAGATTCTGCAATGTACCTTGCCCGCTGCTCTAGGCTTGAAAAGCATCAGTTTTACGCAAATAAAACAGCAACCTCAAATTACTTTTGTGTCTTCGGGCTTCTGAAATGCAATACTGCAGATCAATATATATGACTCAGGGGTGAAGACCTGCAGAACAGAAATAAAACTGAATCTGCACCTCTTGCATTAGACACAATTACTAGTGAGCATAGATGTATATAGGTACCAATCCCCTGTGTTAGTATAGCACAAGATGCTCAGGTACATAATACTTTATGTTTCTCAAGTGCCAGAAAAATTATCTGAATTTAGAGGATGAAGGGGTTAAAGCGTTCTGTTTAATAGAACAGCAGCTCATTGTTTCAGGCATGGATATGAACAGTGCGCTTCTGAAACTGCTGTGCAATCATGTTTATATCAGTAATTATTGTTATGCTACATTTATATAAACCAGCCCCTGAATGATCTACAGTTTAGGAGACATTTTCATATTCCCTGCAGCTCAGCTTTGGCAAAGTAGAGATTGTACTGGATGTGCCCCTGAGGCCGGAAGCTAACTGTAAGAGATAAATAATAAATAAGGGCAGGGAGTTATGGTCTTTTTCCCTCTAGATCCATCCCTGTAACTAGGGTTGTGCATGTGTGTTTTATCGGAAGCATTTCGATATGAAACAGGAACATCAGGTTTCAGTGCTTCCTATGCTCAATTACACACTTGAACTACTCATTGGAAATTAAATTCTTTAAAAGGGTGTGCATTAAAAAATTATACGCATGGCCCATATTCATATTCCGGTGTGCCTAATCTGATTGGCTGTTCCAGAGCCTTGTTGCCATAGCTACTGCCACATCATACTGTGCGGGCTGCGTCTTTAAGTGAAAGGGCACTTTGTAAAGAAACATACAGAGACATACAGTGCAGTCGTGCACCTGTCTATTTTGAAGTAAGCCCCATTGAGCTCAACGGGACTTACTCCCAAGTAACTGTGTCCAGTATTGCAACCTTAGTCCTGTTGACTTTCATACAATTGTGTGATACGGGTCAGGGCAGGAGATATCATATGCTGCAGCTCTTTGTGGCAGTGGAAATAATCTGAAATAATTTATGTGAAATCTCTTTTATAAGAATTGTGGGTGTATGCCACAAAACTTTAGGGAAAATCCTATTTTCTGGAGAGTAATGCAACCACAATTTTTATCCTAAAGGCACCTGTAGTGCTTCTCTCACCTTACGAATCTACAAGTGAATAAGGTCCCCAAGGCTTACCAGGCACTGGGGACAGATGGCATTTCCCCCCAAGAATCCTGAAGAGGAATTATTGCTCATCACATGAAGACTCAGCCCAGTGTTTACTTCAAGTAAGCAGGTTGTATAAGAGTTCATCTTTTTTTTTGAGAAACCTACCAAAATCCACAGAAATACACTTCTGAAAGCCTATAAATTTCAAAGATACTTTTCATTTTGAAAATTCCAATATGTCTTAAAACTTGAATAAATTAGAATGTGTTTCAGCTGTGGCTAAGAGAAAGAAAGAAAATAAGCTAGATGTTGATGGGTAATAATGTCATCTTTGGAAAGTCAAGTGTCATGCAATAGGGATTGGTACCTCCATGATATAACAATAACACAGCATAATCAAACCTCTTTGGTAGTAATATAACTTCCCTCATTTCAATTTATCTGTTCTCAATACTATTCTTATATATTTCTTTCCTTTTGGAGTGACGTGATAGATTTTAATATGAGCAGTGGCAATGTATTACATTTAAATGTGATGCTTCCACCAAGGTGCTCACGGCAGCATAAATACATCACTCCCATCCTTTTTCACAACACAACTGTGAGATGATAATAATATAATAATACTAATAATAATTTATTATTTATAGCCCGCCCATCTGGCTTGGTTTCTCCAAGCAACTCTGGGCAGCTTCCAACAAAATATTAAAATACAATAGCCTGTCAAACATTAAAAGCTTCCCTAAACAGGGCTGCCTTCAGATGTCTTCTAAAAGTCTGGTAGTTGTTTTTCTCTTTGACATCTGGTGGGAGGGCATTCCACAGGGCGGGCGCCACTACCCAGAAGGCACTGTGCCTGGTTCCCTGTTACTTGACTTCTTACAGCGAGGGAACCGCCAGAAGGCCCTCAGAGCTGGACCTCAAAACAATGGGGTGGAGATGCTCCTTCAGGTATACTGGATCAAGGCCATTTAGGGCTTTAAAGGTCGGCACCAACACTTTGAATTGTGCCTGGAAACGTACTGGGAGCCAATGTAGGTCTTTTAAGACTGGTGTTATGTGGTCTCGGCAGCCACTCCCAGTCACCAGTCTAGCTGCCGCATTCTGGATTAGTTGTAGTTTCCGGCTCACCTTCAAAGGTAGCCCCATTAAGAGCATGCAGTAGTCCAAGTGGCAGACAACCAGAGCATCCACCACTCTGGCAGGACAGTCTGCAGGCAGATAGGGTCTCAGGCTGCCCTGGACACAGAATTGATCTGCGCCTCCATGGAAAGCTGCGAGTCCAAAATGACTCTCAGGCTGTTCAACTGGTCCTTCAGGGGCACAGTTACCCCATTCAGGACCAGGGAGTCCTCCACACCTGCCCACCTCCTTTCCCCCCCAAACAGTACTTCTGTCTTGTCAGGATTCAACCTCAATCCTGGGGTTAGGCTGAGAGTGGGACTGATTCAAGATCATCCAGTTTGCTTCCCAGTGGGAATTTGAACTCAGTTCAGGTCTGAACACTACAAAACCATTACACCATGCCAGCTTGATACATTATCTACCTATTAAACTGACCCTCAGTTTAACGCAAGAGTAGGCGAACATTATCACATTCTAAAAATCAGCAAAATGTATGTAGAAGTGAGCCTCATACTATTTTTTTTATTTCAACTTCCTCCCCAGGCAATATACAACTTAGGTGCTCAGTAAATGGCAATAATTAGGCACCACCATCACACCACCTCAAGAAAACGCCTTTCCTGATTTTATCTGTCTACGCAGTAATTAACACATATGTAAGAGGACACTAATTTTAAAGCTCACATTTTTGTTCATTAGGCACACATCTGTGTTATCATGCTTGTTCAGGACATGTCTCTGTATGATGATTATTTATTAGATTTGTTATCTGCTTGTTACCAGAAGGAGTCCAAGTGACTTACAACGCTGTTATTATTAATAATATTATTTATTAAATTTAAATACCACCTTTCATCCAAAGATCTCAAGGCGAATCACAAGATAAAAATACAAGATAAAAGCACAAATAAGTAGAACAATAGCAAAACAATAACCACTGCTCCTACAAATAAATATTTTATAGCACGAAACAGAAAAAAATCAACAGCCACAGGAAGCTTGGGCAGCATACTAATAATGACAATATTGCATAGGTGCCAGCGCCCATGAAGGTGCCAGGCATCCACCAATTTCAGTGCCAGGGCCATGCGCGCTCCATGGCATCCACAGCCCCGGGCACCCACAGTCATGAGGCCAAGTTGGCACTCCTACAATATTGTTTTTATCAAAAGCTGGGGGCAGGGAGCCGCTATCTGGTGCTGAAAATATGCCCATGAAGGTGCCAGGCAGACCTCACTGGGGAGTACATTCCACAGATAGGGAACAACAACAGAAAAGGAGGGGACCTGAAGAAGGAACTCAGATGAAGATCTAAGGGTCCAGGTAGGTTCATATTGGGGGAGGCATTCCAGAAGAAATTGGGGTCCTGAACCATAAGACGTTTTAAAGGTCAAAACCAGCACTTAGAAGCACAAAGGCAGCCAGTGTAACTGGAGCAGAATTGGTGTTACCTGTTCATTTCAAACCTGTCAACAACCAGGTAGTCACCTTCTGCACTAACTGAAGCTTCCAAACCATTTTCCAAGGAAGTCCTATATAACATGCATTGCAATAATCTAATTTTGAGGTGAGCAGAGCATATATTACTGTAGCCAGGTTATCCTTTTAGAGATAGAGGCATAGTTAGGCTACTAACCAGAGGTGCCAGGTTGCCCCCGAGATTGAGGGGGCCCAGCGTGCGATGTCACAGGTGTGTGACATCACACATGTGTCGTGTCATCTGGAGGAGGTTGAGCACTTTGGAGGAGCTGGCCATTGAACCTGCAACATGCAATGTACATGACATCACACATGCACAACGCGCGCTGGGCCTCCTCAACACAAATTACCAGGAAGAACTTAACTGAAAGGTGCTAGGGAAATGGCTTCTCACTGCAACCATGACTGCGTTCTGCTGGAGGACAGGCTGTTTTCTGTCCATTAAAGCTGACCCAGAAACCAGTATTTTCCAAATATAGAGAAGCGCAGCAGGAGTAACTTTGGACAAGGTAGTGGAGTTTCCATGTAAGGTTCTTGGGGAGCAACAGGGATAAGATCGGAGTTTATCCAGAAATGGGGTTTTATTGGAAAAGCGTTAAAATCTTGGAAAGTTGTCCCAGAGAGGGGAGAAGGGGATGAGAACTGAGGCAGTTCTGTTTCTGCTTCAGCATCCAGGGACATGGAAAAGGAGGAGTTATGTCTCTTCCTTAATCACCCAGGGTGCTTCTTGGCTGAGTAGGAATTTGAAGCTTGGTTTCCCTAATCCTATTCCACTGCCCTAAATACCACACCGTGCTGCCTGAAGATGAACTTTCAGCTGCTGCCCGATACTCTGGGATTATGGAAGTAGTAGTTCAACAACATCTGGAGGGCCAAAGGTTAGCCACACACACAATAAAGCAAATAAGTAGGTTTAATTGCTTGGAATGGGCTCAGAATATGTGGGGGCGGTGAGTTGTATTAGTGTACTCTCTCTCATCCACCAGCCTTTCCTCTGAAGATTCTGCTGGCTTTGTATTTGCTCACTTGTTTTATTTACTACAACATACATCATCCCACACCTTTACTGTAAACAATTCAGATTATTCTGTATGTGATCAGCTGAGTTTTGCCTAGCTTTTATTATTTTTTGTTGTTGTTGTTATTGTTGTTATTATTCCACCCTTCATCACAAGATTTCAGGCCGATTCACAGAATAAAAAAAAATCTTTTAATTCATGTTTAATTTAAAATATATGTGGGTTTGAAATAAGAGTTTATTCACAGCCAGTTATCAAGAAGAAGGGAATGATGTGTTTATTCAATATCACACTTGCTGCAGAGATTGTCACTGCTGGAAGTTAAGATCATGGGCGTTTGAAAATGTGGCATTTTTGCCTGCAGGCAATCTGTTATTTAGTGATGTGATTAGAGAATCTTCTTGAAAAATGTTCCTTCTTCACTACATAAAAGTAAATCAGTTAAAGCCACCAAGATAGCAACAGTAAGTAGAATTTGTGTTCTTGCTGTAACAGAGACCACATTGCAGCTTTTCAGCAACAGTTTTATAGAAAGGGGTTGATCAATAACTCTATATCTTTGCCACTCACTTACAAGGATCTGATAGCATAGGAACATAGGAAGCTTCCCTATACCAAGTCAGACCATTGGTCCATCTAGCTCAGTATCAGCAGGGATGGGGAACCCTTTACAGTCTCCTCTCCTGCATCTGAGTCTGATCTGCTGTCTGCCACAGCCTCTTCCTGCTCACTCAACCCTGTTGCCTCTTCAGCTTCCGACTGCTCCTCCCTTCTCCCAGTCTGCTCCTCTGTCCTCCTCTGCTCCTCATTGTCGTCCCACCCCCAACCCCTTGGCTCTGAGCCTTCTTCCTCTGGGGGTTCCCTTGGGAGTTCCCCAGCTGGTGCCTCCCACTACTCCTTTGCATCTAGCCAGTACATGACATCATACTATAATATTCTATTGAATGAATTGATGGTACATTTATTGTATATATCTTTTGAATTAGATATATTCTCCGCTGCTTTGGGGGCCTTAAGGTATATAAATAAACCATAGCACATTAACACAATATCATGAATCTGTCAGAAGCTATAAAGAGAGATGAAGGAGCATGCTAACCTCATCTTATTGGACTTCCATGACAAATTTTATGATGGTGTTAAGAAGCAGGGCTTCCTTCCAGTAGCACCTTAGAGACTAACTAAGTTTGTTATGCCACAGAGCAGGTCATGTGTCTTGCGTTGCTTTAATTATTATCTGAAAGCCTCTCTGTGTGGTTAGCATGCCTTTCTGATTTCTTCTGCAGGATTTCAAAAATCATTCCTTGAGAATTTCATAGGTAAAGCTGAGCTGAATCAGAGGGTTAAAGTGAAGGTTAAAGAGACCTTTCTTTCACTTGGTCTTCAAAAGTCTCCCAGTCACCTTGTGTCCTCTTTCCCCTTAAACAGCCTCACACCTGAGGCGAAAGAGCAGCATCTTCTTAGCATGCTTAGGATTAAAAGCTTTAAACTTCTTTTAACTACTTAACTTCTTAAGTGATTCAGCCTTTAGCCTTTGCAATTCAATTATGGACACTAACAAAATCTCACTTTCATTACAATAACAAAACTAATGGATTAAGAAAAAGATAATACTGTATTTTAAATAGTTTATCAGGGAGGGGGGGTAGAATTAACATTCCTATTTCAATGCATACTACTGAAAAGATAAAATAAAATAAAATCCTTCCAGTAGCACCTTAGAGACTAACTAAGTTTGTTATTGGTATTAGCTTTTGTGTGCATGCACACTTCTTCAGATACACTGAAACTGAAGTCACCACACCTACCAGAAGTTTACCACACCTACCAGCCAATCACCCATTCCCACCACCCTTCTGAGTAATACCCCTCCCCACCCTCTCACTATATATAAGGGTCTGGTGACTTCTTCAAGACATCATTCTCTCCATGTGCCACTACAGAGTCCTTCTTGAGGTCTGCATGTGGGAAAAGTAAAATAATAATAATAATAATAATAATAATAATAATTATTATTATTATTATTATTATTATTATTATTATTATTATTATTATTTGTACCCCGCCCATCTGGCTGGGTTTCCCCAGCCACTCTGGGTGGCTTCCATAGAAACCAAAAAACACTAAAATATCATACATTAAAAACTTCCCTGAACAGGGCTGCCTTAAGATGTCTTCTGAATGTCAGGTAGTTGTTTATCGTTTTGACATCTGATGGGAGGGCGTTCCACAGGGCGGGCGCCACTACCGAAAAGGCCCCCTGCCTGGTTCCCTGTAGCTTTGCTTCTCGCAATGAGGGAACCGCCAGAAGGCCCTCGGCGCTGGACCTCAGCGTCCGGGCAGAACGATGGGGGTGGAGACGCTCCTTCAGGTATACTGGGCCGAGGCCATTTAGGGCTTTAAAGGTCAACACCAGCACTTTGAATTGTGCTCGGAAACAATTGTTTAGTGTGGTGCATATACAAGATAGTAGGCTAACACTAGCTAAGCAGGGGTAGGCAACCTAAGGCCCGTGGGCCAGATGTGGGCCAATCACCTTCTCAATCCGGCTCACAGACGGTCCGGGAATCAGCGTGTTTTACATGAGTAGAATGTGTCCTTTTATTTAAAATGCATCTCTGGGTTATTTGTGGGGCATAGGAATTTGTTCATTTCCCCCCAAATAATATAGTCCGGCCCACCACATGGTCTGAGGGACGGTGAATCGGCCCACGGCTGAAAAAGGTTGCTGACCCCTGAGCTAAAGCCTCCTTGTCCTGAGGCTCAATATAGCTAACGCTATCAAATAATCAGCTCACAATGTCATAGAATCATAGAATCATAGAAGGATGTTACCAGCTCATGTTTGAAGTACTTTCACTGTCACATTTTCTTTACATTTGACACACCACTTTAGAACCTCAGGTTCTTACCAGATTGATTTAGTCAACTGGTACTTGCAGCATTCATTCAGAGTGATAGATGAAATCTCCAAAATAATGGTTCATATCCAAGCAGACCCCCTTGCCACAAATTTGATTCCAAATACTACTGATAACATTTCTCTAAGGATAAAGATAAAGCCAGGAGGAAGGAATGCGTGGAATGGAAGAGATGCTGGTATTTTCATTCTTCTAAGGCTTTGCTTATGAACCACTGACAGTATATTAACATTGACCCAGATCATTGACCCGGATCATTCTTGACCTTGCATTATTGGTTTGTCCAAAATGCCATAGCTGTCATGTGTTTGGAATGTCACACTGGCAGAAAACCTGGCTAGCCAAAGGAAAGACAAATCCATTCTACTTTTAGTCTCCCGGACAACCATTCATCATCTGTAAACACAGGGACGATCAAACAAGGCGACCAACCCAAGCCCACAGGGGACTATGGAGAGACTCGTTGGATTAAGCCGTTTGCGTTACGTTCTGTTCTTTACTTGTGTCTCCATGTATTAATTGCTAAAGGGTCTTGGCTTTCTTCATTAATTCGCCAAGCTACATTTCATTGCATTTGTATGTTAAGCATTTGTTTGGTGTACAACTGAAAAGCGATTTAAAAAACACAGCCATGTAGCATGGTCGCAACTACGCTAGTTCCTCAAACAGGGAAACACAGGATTGGACCCTTTAAAAAACCTGGGAGAAATTGCACAGTTGTACAGCAGTAGGAGCGAATGCACCAGCACAAAAGAGCGGCAGGCAACTTCCAGCAAAGGGGCACTATATCTGTGCTCTCTTGCCTTGGCTAGAATCCCTCTGCCTTACTCATGGAGGTGCTGCAATTACAGCAGTTCTTGTCTGCAAGGTAGGTGTGTGAAGGATTATTTTACGGGGGATAGAATAGCGATCCATGGTTCTGCCCCTCTCATAAAGAGCTGATTTCATTTTCATTCTTTTTTCATTTTTGGCTGAGCAGCCGCTGACGTCATCTCACTTAACACAATAAGGCTGCCAGTTTTAATCCAATCATCTCTTGCTCACGTAAACACTGATCCTCAGAGAGATGCGGGAAAGGATGCCTTGCGACTCCATTAATTATTAATTGCTCTTCTGCTCACAGCTGGGCTTCCTTCCTGCCATCCCTACGTAGGCAAAAGCCCAAATAGGGTGCCATCTGGCTCGTTTTAACGTGGCCTCAACCAGGTAAAAGGCTTTAAGACTCACAGTCAGGAGGTTGGTTGGCTAGTTTAAGAAGCTGGTTTAAGAAGGATGTGCATGTACGCAGCCCTTAAACAGCAGCGCCCAGATTTTCAGCGTTTACAGGAGACTACAACTCCCAGGATTCCTTGACGAGAAAGACATGACCGTGAAAGTAGTTTACACTCGTTGCCTAGATATGCCCTTCAGTGGCACCATCTTGATGACATCTGCTGCAAAAACACGTCATACTGATTAAATCAAAATGACTACAGCAAGTAAAAATTGTCCAGCAGATGTATTACGACCAAGTGCTTTGTTTTAATCAGTCAATGGCAGCTTTTAAATTGTATTTTAAGATTTGCTTCCTTGCTTTGCAAGCTTTCCAGTGAACTCTTGTTATGAGGTTTAATGAATGAAACAAACAAACAAATGCTTACGTATGTTAAATCTGAAATTAAACTTGAAAACAGAACCTGGGCAGGGAATAACACATTCCTATTTTAATACAGGGCCCTCAAAATATTTCATCCCACTCCTTGTGGTATTCTTTGGAGCAGGAATCACCTCAGCAGTTGAAAGTAAACACATGGAATAACTTCTTACAATATATTTAATTGTTCGGTTCCAAAGTCATTTGTGGATGACTCCTTACAAGGACTCGAAATTTGATTAGGAAATGGATTGTGGAAAGCAGTTCATAGCTGTAGTCTTTGTAAATTCATCTACCACATGATGAAAGTTTGTGCAAACTTATGCAGGGGGGATTGGGGTGGAGAGAAATACTTTAAAAATATGGTTGCATTGCCATCTCTTCCTCCCTTCTCCACCAGAGGCAGATGTAACTATGTTGTTGAATGGAAGGTTAAATTTATATATATATATATATATATATATATATATATATATATATATATATATATTCATAACTGTAACTGCATAAGGTATATAGAAAAAGTCCTGAAACCATTTTGTCCCTCCTAAATTGATCTCAAATATTTCTCTGCAAGGTCGAAGGAAAATGGAAAAGCCTCCCCATTGTCTTTCCGTTCCCAAATCCTGTCTTAAGGATATGTCTGTGTATGAATAGGGTGAGGACAGGAGATAAACAACGTACTCAGATTTCTGTTGTAGACCTTTTCTGTGATGTAGGCATGATGTTTGTGGGGGGTAGTCTTGGGTTACACCCCTTCTGTGATGTATGTATGATGTATGGAGGGGTGGTCTTGAGCTCCAGGGAAGGCAATTTAAAATGTCTACATAAGGCCTTGTGCGCCATTGTTTGGGGTTCTCCTCCTTTCCTGCGTGTGAGGGGAGCACCCTGTTGCAATAGATCAATAAAGATCAGGATTACTAGCTGCTTTGCTTCTCAATATTCTCTAGTTGGCCTCTTATTTTCTCCTACCAATAGGCAACCCACGTAAGGACTCTATACGGGCTCTTGGATACCCCATAAGGGGGAAAGGGTAGATTTTTGTTTATTACAAAGGCTAGAGGCAGGGGGCACCAAATTTCAGCGGTGCTGCTGAAATTTGAGACCCCAAGTTCTGCCAATGGGGCCCACTAGGCAGTCCCAGCCAATAGGCAGTCACTGACATCCTAAGCTCCAGTATCATTTTATGTGTGCACACAGAGATGGACACGCATTGGCCCCACCAATCAGTCCACCATCTAATTTTCTGTTTCAGTTCAAATGCTACAGACAACATTCCAGTTAATTCCTGCACCACTTATTACATTGTCTTTATTTGCTCTGAGATTCCTCAAGCACTTACTATCTCAGCAACCAGATCCAATACGGTGTTCTGACTATCTGATGTGTCGATGAGGAAAACCTGTTCTATAAGTTCCTGTGGTCACACCATCTGCTGCTGCTTCAGATTCCAGCCAAAACCTACAAATGCTCCAAGTCAAACACTCCTGCCACACTGACAAGTTTATTCCATGCAACTTAGAAGTGGTTGCTACAAACATTACTGTGGGTTTTGTGCTGCAATCTTATTCCGTTACAAATGTGCCTCGGAAGGGACCTGACCTGTTGCAAAGTCTGGTTCTGGATTCCTCTCAGCATCCTCATTTCCAAAGAAAATGCACAGGTTGGAGTGTGAAGAGCCAGTTGTGGCCTGGTAGTCAGAATAATGGGCTAGGACCAAGGAAACCCAGGTTCAAATTCCCACTGATGAAGCTGTATTGACAACTTCAGGCCAGTCACTGTCTCTCAGCCTAATTTACTTCACAGTAAAGGTTGTGAAGATAAAATGGTGAGGGGAAGAACAAAGTGTGCCACCTTTATCTCCTTGGAGGAAAAGGTGTGATATAAATGTAATAATAAATATATAAGTTGGACTGTCTAAACACCAGGTTTCTGAAGAAGTGTGCATGCACACGAAAGCTCATACCAATAACAAACTTCGTTGGTCTCTAAGCATGAGTTTGACTAAACTGCGGGAGGCAGTGAAAGACAGAAGTGCCTGGCGTGCTCTGGTCCATGGGGTCACAAAGAGTCGGACACGACTAAACGACTAAACAACAACAACAAGGTGCTACTGGAAGGATTTTTGTTTGTTTGTTTGTTTTTGTTTCAACTACGGCAGACCAAGGGACGCAGGTGGCGCTGTGGATTAAAGCACAGAGCCTAGGACTTGCTGATCATGAAGGTTTGTGGTTTGAATCCCCTCGACGGGGTGAGCTCCCGTTGCTCGGTCCTGCTCCTGCCAACCTAGCAGTTCGATAGCACGTCAAAGTGCAAGTAGATAAATAGGTACTGCTGCGGCAGGAAGGTAAACGGCGTTTCCGTGCGCTGCTCTGGTTCACCAGAAGTGGCTTAGTCATGCTGGCCACATGACCCGGAAGCTGTCTGCGGACAAACGCTGGCTCCCTCGGCCTATAGAGCGAGATGAGCGCCGCAACCCCAGAGTCGGCCACGACTGGACCTAATGGTCAGGAGTCCCTTTACCTTTACCTTATGGCAGACCAACACGGCTACCTACCTGTACCTGTCTAAACACCAATTGATTTCAGTGGAGTGGAAGCAGCTTAAAACTAGACAGGAGTGCTGGCATCTCTAGGTAGGGTTTTGGAAATTCCAAAAACCTGGAAAACTGCTGCTGGTCCGTGTAGAACAGGGTTAGTCAATGTGACACACAAACGCCCCAGATGCTGCCAAGCCAAAACTTCCATCATCCCTGACCATTGGCCATTGGCCATGCTAGATGGCACTGACGGGAATTTTAGGGTCTGGAGCACCACAAGTTAGTCAATACAGTGGTACCTCGGGTTACATACGCTTCGGGTTACATACGCTACAGGTTACACACTACGCTAACCCAGAAATACTGCTTCAGGTTAAATACTTTGCTTCAGGATAAGAACAGAAATTGGGCTCCGGCGGCATGGCAGCAGCAGGAGGCCCCATTAGCTAAAGTGGTGCTTCAGGTTAAGAACAGTTTAAGGCGAAGAATGGACCTCTGGAACAAATTAAGTACTTAACCTGAGGTACCACTGTACTGAGCCATAGGAACCAATCCTCTGAGTGCAAGGACAAGGCAACTTTCTGTGACCTCAGTGCTAGCAATAATGTACCATACCATATTTATACTCCACGCTTCATCTCAGAGTGGTATACGTGGTCCTTCGCTTCCCCCACCCATTTCATACTGACAACAACCCTGTGAGAAAGTGACAGGTCCAAACTTACTCAGTAAGCTTCATGACTGGGTTGAGTTTCGAATCCAGGTCTCCCCTACCCTAGTCCAGCACTATAGGCATAACACCACACTGGCTCTCTTGCCAGTTATGATCCTGCTACAAAACATCTGGTTTAAGCCAGTCTTGGCTAACCTGGTCTCTCCAGATGTTTTACACTACAACTCCCATCAGCCCAGCCACTCTCCATCTATGTGCTGCACCCAACCGTCCCCTCTCTTCTCCTGTGTGCTGTTCCCAACCCTTGAGAGTGGATTTGGGTGGCGAGAGGGGGAGGAGAAGTGGAAAGCCCCATTGTCCTAGCACTGGCTTCCACTAGAGTGCTGGGTAAGTTGAGTTCAGCTCTAAATGTCCCATTTAAAACTATTTGGCCCCTGCTTAATTCAACACTCGTCAGGTCAGTGGCAGACCTTGGGGTCTCAAATTTCAGCGGTGCCCTGTGTGATGCCAAAATTTGGCACGCCCTCTCGTGCGCCGTTCTAAATAATAGTTTTGATCCCCCCTGTGGCACCCCCAAGTCTCTGCACCCAGTGCCAGTCACACTCTCCTAAATCTGCCTCTGGTCAGGTCTATTGTGTGGGTAGCTCACTTTCAAATACAGTGGAATATGACAAGCATTAATGTTGCAATGTAAAGGACCTCTCCTTAGCCCAAGCTAAAACGGACGGAGGGTTGCACACACTAGAAAGGAAATGCTGCAGCGAACAGTGTGGTGGCCTATGAAAGAATAAATAACCGCACATCAATGGTTCTGCACGTCCTGCACAAACTGTGTAGGTTAGACTTTTAAAAATACAATCACTTAGGAAGGAGAAACATTTGAAGCGGCTCCAAAGTGCATAGCCGGAGCCAAAAAAATCCTCTCTGAGTTTTGATTTATTTACGGATAGGTAGCACTAAAAGAAACCACACGAGCTGGCTGGGAACTTCAATCTCCAGTTCCTGGAAGAAAGTCCTCTTTAGCTCCCTCTGCTGGAGTCCTGTTACAATCTGTGTTGCAGAAGCAACAAATCCCTCAGAGAAGATGTCCCAGTCTGGAGATGGACAATTTTGATCTATAGCCCACTTCCAAGGAAATAACTTACATAAACCCTGCTTAAAACAGCTGCATTGGCTACCAGTTTGTTTCTGGCCCCAATTCAAGGGACTCACATTAGTAGGGGGTCCATCTTCTCAAGATAACTCGCGTGTGGGACATCACAAGGAGCCAGGGAGCAATATCAAATGCCCTCTGAACACAGGGGGCCCAGCCCCCTCAAAAAACCCAAAGAAACATTGGGAGGGGGGCAATGTTTTATCAGGGCTGTTCACAAGATAAAAATACAGGATAAAAACACAATTTAATAGTTAGAACACAACACAACAAAACAATAACCCCCCCTCCCACAAACACATTTAAAAGGCCCAATAAAATTAATCATCCAAAGGCCTGGTTGAAGAAGAAGGTTTTTGCCTGTCTCCTAAAGGTGTATAATGAAGGTGCCAGGCACACCTCCCTGGGGAAAGCATTCCACAGACAAGGAGCCACAACAGAGAAGGCCCTCCTGCTGCTGCCAGCTATTTTGCGTTGCCACCCTCCGGACCTCTTGTGGAGGAGGCACACAAAGAAGGACCTCAGATGCTGATCACAGAGGCCACCTTGGTTTATATAGGGAGAGGTGGCTTATATGGGGAGCGTCCCCCCCCCCCGCCCTGCATACACACAACCTGAAGCAGCAACTCACCAACAACAATGGACCGTCCAATGGATATACAAATCCAGAAAGTAGCCATATAGCAAGACTTGGTGCTAACTCTGTCCCCATATCTGTTCAGATAACACTACTGCAGGACCTCACATCTTCAGCCATACCATCAAGGGAGTATTCACCAGCAAATGTCCTAACATATGATGCATATATACAGGCCATAATGCTCCACAGTGCCATTCAGTTATTTACATCAGCCAAACCACACAGTTTCTGTGCAAAAATAAGAAAAGGACACAAGTCCGGCGTTGAAGATGGTAACACACTGGCAAGAGAACATTTCAGCCTGTCAAGACATTCAGTAACAGATGTTGAAAGATGCTATACTACCCTTTCATGAGCGTGCAGTTACCAAATAACATAAATATTTAAATAAAGAAATAGTACAGTACTCAGGTTTTAAGGGCATTACAAAGGAGGAGGGATCCTATTAGCGGTTCCTGTGCTTCCACCCACCTAGAAACAACAGTTTGAACCCCAGATTTCATTTTTTTAAAAAAAATGCTGCTGAGCTGCTATCAGTATGCAGATTTGACACAATCACAGATCAATTGAGATTAAGATTCGCAGCCCACTAAATAGAGTAATTCTCCCTCTGAATCACTGACCCTTTTTGCTTCTTTGCAGTTGGCTCTGCATCATAATGGGGATGCTCTTATCTCTTGCATTGTTTGGTCTCCACCCTTCACTTTGTAATAACATCCCCCACCTCCTCCTGCCAGCTAATTTAGCGTCACTAACTAGAAACCCTGAAATTTTGGATCCCCTCCAAACTGGTGCCACAAACGTGCCAGTCTTTAGGGTGGCACGGGACTCTGTTATTTTTTTCCCTGCAAGCAGGTTAGCACAGTTTCCCCTCTAGAATTTATCAGCTACTCATCTGGTGCTCTGCTTCCAGGAGCCTCCCACAAAGGTTTATTTTGCAGAAGGCTGTGCTATTCTCCAGGGAATGGCTGGCTTCTGCTAATTAGGAGGGAAGTTATAAAGAGTGTGTTAATTTTTCAAGCAAAAGAATGATAAGCCAGTGGTGACTCTTGCTTCTGTACCTATACCCCCTAATACAAATAAGGCTGCGTTCTGGACATAACCCTGTTAATAGCATGCCCTTATAAATAAACAGCTTATGAATTCTATTTTGTACTCTGCACTTCGGTGCAGGGGAGCCCAAATGCTCAAAGCAGATACATACCCTGAGTAAAATGTAAACCTGCAGAGGAGATCCTCATTGGCTCTCAAATTCAGTGCCACCCTTCTTGTTTAGTTGTTTAGTCGTGTCCGACTCTTCGTGACCCCATGGACCAGAGCACTCCAGGCACTTCTGTCTTCCACTGCCTCCCGCAATTTGGTCAAACTCATGTGGTAGCTTCGAGAACACTGTCCAACCATCTCATCCTCTGTTGTCCCCTTCTCCTTGTGCCCTCCATCTTTCCCAACATCAGGGTCTTTTCCAGGGAGTCTTCTCTTCTCATGAGGTGGCCAAAGTATTGGAGCCTCAGCTTCAGGATCTGTGCTTCCAATGAGTACTCAGGGCTGATTTCCTTAAGAATGGATAGGGCTGATCGTCTTGCAGTCCATGGGACCCTCAAGAGCAGGGGTCAGCAAACATTTTCAGCAGGGGGCCAGTCCACTGTCCCTCAGACCTTGTGTGGGGTCGGACTATTTTTTTTTGGGGGGGGGGAGGAACGAATTCCTATGCCCCACAAAGAAGAGAAGAGTTTGGATTTGATATCCCACTTTATCACTACCCGAAGGAGTCTCAAAGTGGCTAACATTCTCCTTTCTCTTCCTCCCCCACAACAAATACTCTGTGAGGTGACTGCTGTCACCATCTGCAGTGATCCTGGAGCCCAAGAAAGTAAAATCTCTCCCTTACACCACAATTACAACACATAAGCTGCCTTCTGCCAAGTGACACCCTTGGTCCATCTAGTTTACTTCTCTCTACACTCACTGACTGGCAGCAGCTCCCCAGGGCCTGATCTAGACACAACAGAGAAGCGTTTCAATTTAAAGCACTGTGAATTTAAACAGGGAAAACTGGTAGAGAAAAAAAGGGGACTCCACATCACCATCTGGTGACACAATGTTATATTGCACATAGGTAAAGGTAAAGGTACCCCTGCCCGTACGGGCCAGTCTTGACAGACTCTAGGGTTGTGCGCTCATCTCACTCTAAAGGTCGGGAGCCAGCGCTGTCCGAAGACACTTCCGGGTCACGTGGCCAGCGTGACAAGCTGCATCTGGCGAGCCAGCGCAGCACACGGAACGCCGTTTACCTTCCCGCTTGTAAGCGGTCCCTATTTATCTACTTGCACCCGAGGGTGCTTTCGAACTGCTAGGTTGGCAGGCACTGGGACCGAACGATGGGAGCGCACCCTGCCACGGGGATTCGAACCGCCGACCTTTCGATCGGCAAGTCCTAGGTGCTGAGGCTTTAACCCACAGCGCCACCCACGTCCCTTATATTGCACATACAATGCATGTAAATAACTTTTTCTTTACCAGTCTAACTGAGTCCTAGGATTTCAAACAGATGACATTTCCAGCACAGCCTGGAGATGTTAGGGACTGAACCTGGAACGCCAGCCTGCAAGCTAGATGTTCTACCTCTGAGCCATGGCCCTTCGCGCCTGACTATTTTAAAAGTAAGCTATTGCAGGTGGAAGCTATCCCATCTATTTTTTGGTTCAGAGGGGCTGAAGGAAAGTGGCAGAACACTGCAACAACTCCCAGTGTGGTGTAGTGGTTAAGAGCGGTAGTCTCGTAATCTGGGGAACCGGGTTCGCGTCTCCGTTCCTCCACATGCAGCTGCTGGGTGACTTTGGGCCAGTCACACTTCTTTGAAGTCTCTCAGCCCCACTCACCTCACAGAGTGTTTGTTGTGGTGGAGGAAGGGAAAGGAGAATGTGAGCCGCTTTGAGACTCCTTAAAGGGAGTGAAAGGCGGGAATATCAAATCCAAACTCCTCCTCCTCCTCCCCTTCTTCTTCTTCTTCTTCTTCTTCTTCTTCTTCTTCTTCTTCTTGCCTTTTCATGGCTGGAACACAGTTCGGCTCCAATGGAACCGCACTGAACCTCAGGGTTTTGCTTTAAGCAACAACTTAGGTCAATATCCTTGAGAATCTGCTCAAGGTTCTTATTGGATACTAAAGGTGGAATCTTAATGGAGCAGTTTGCTACACCTTATAGTGAGTAATAAACACTGAGATTCCTAAAAGACGAATGGAAAAAAACCCACCACCTCCCTTTCTTCCGTCATAGAGTTCACAGGTGGTCTCTATCTAGCACTGACCAAACCAAGACTTACTTAATTTCAGGGGGGGAAATAGCAATGTAGGAAGCTGTCTTATACTGAGTCAAACCACTAATCCATCAAGTTCAGTATTGTCTACATTGACTGGCAGCAGCCTGCCAGGGTTTCAGGCAGGAATCCTTCCCAGTTATACCTAGAGAGGCCAAGAACTGAAGCTGCAAGATGCATATTTCAGTGAGCAACAGCCCTTCTGCAAAGTTGCGATACTTCATGCCATTCGGCTATGCCCTTTTATACCTTCACTTTTCTATGTAATTTTGGAAGTATATTAAGCACCTCAATTTATTTTTTTGTGAAGAAACAGATATAATCATCTTTTCATCTTACACTAATTTTGGTGGTCTCATGCCTATGAGCTTGACCAGAACAGGAAAGGTCAAAGGGGTCTGCAAGATTCCCTCGCCATTAACCTTCAGAGCTGTTTTTTTTTCTACATCATCTCAGTCCCATAAACCAAATTTTATTATCAGACTTTACCAACCTGCCGCAACCCTTCTTCTCTAGCTTCACACTGCTAACTGAAAGTCCCCTTCATCCTGCTTTCCTCAAATTTCAGCCTCTTTTGGCTTTACCTTCCTTGTAAAAAAAGAAAGAAAAAGGCCCAAGTGAAACATCAAATCTTGAAAGCGCCTTAGCTGTTCATCAAAGAGAGCCTATGTGAACTTGCTTTACTGAATTCATTGCTGGTTACTCTTAAGTTATTTGCTGCCACTTACTGGATAACTATATATCATGAAACAGCCTGGAACCTGGTTGCAATGAAGCTCACAGGTTTCTGAGAATAACGGAGCAATGTAAGTATGTTTTGTATATTATTTTCAGAAACATTTTTCTTTTTTGTGCATTTCCCACAATATAGGCATTTTTGCAAGCACTGGTTGGAGAACAGCATCACAAAATCCAAGTAAATATGAATTTTGGAGGGTGGCTGTATTTTGGTTCTAATATTGTTTTAGAAAGTGCAGATTTCATAAATTTGGATTTGGATGAGAACTGAATCAAAATTTCCCCCTATGCTTACTCTGAACTAAATCCAAAGTTAGCAAAGTGGAACTTAGAGAGTCACCCAGTAAGTATCATAGCCGAGTGGGAATCTGTATCTGGATCTATCTGGTCTGAGGCTGCATACAGACCATACATTTAAAGCACATCCCCCAGAAAAGAGTCATGGGAACTTTGATTTCCCACTCACTGAGTTATACATATGAGCACCTCTAACAAACTACAGTTCCCAGTATTGTTTAGGGGAAGCCATATGCTTCAAATGTAGGGTGCGTATGCTGCCTAAGTCCAATTCTCTAAATCACTACACTACACTGGCTCTCCGTAGTTCTTGACTTGCATTAGATTTTACCAGTTGCTTCCCAAAAGGGGCAAGTCAGAGTCTGTGTGGTGCTTTTAAGTTCTTTGTTTATAAATGTACATAAAAGGTAAAGGTAAAGAGACCCCTGACCATTTGGTCCAGTCGTGAGCGACTCTGGGGTTGAGGCTCATCTCACTTTATTGGCCGAGGGAGCCGGCGTACAGCATGGTGGCCAGCATGACTAAGCCGCTTCTGGCGAACCAGAGCAGCACATGGAAACACCGTTTACCTTCCCACCAGAGTGGTACCTATTTATCTACTTGCACTTTGACATGCTTTTGAACTGCTTGGTTGGCAGGAGCAGGGACTGAGCAATGGGAGCTCACCCCGTTGTGGGGATTCGAACTGCCGACCTTCTGATTGGCAAGTCCTAGGCTCTGTGGTTTAACCTACAACGCCACCCGCATCCCACTTAAACGTACATACACTTTCCCAAAGAATCATAGACTATTGTAGAGCTGGAAGGGACCTCGAGAGTCATCTAGTCCAATCTCCTGCAATGTAGGCAGCGGCGTAGGAAGGGGGGTAAGGTGGGTGTGGTCCGCCCCTGGCATCATCACTGAGGGGGGTGACAAAATGGCAAAAATATGTGTTTTTAAAATAAGAAATTCCCATCATAAAAAAAGGTTTTAAGTGCGTATGCTCACAATGTTAAGTAAATTAAACCAGAAAATAACACTTGCAACTGTATCTTATTTTTCCTTCTTTTAATAATTTCAATGGGGGGGGGGGTTGACAAGAAATTTTCTGCACCAAGTACCACCTGACCTTGCTACGCCACTGAATGTAGGCACCTTTTGCCCAATGTGGGCTCGAGCGCACGACCTTGAGATTAAGAACCCCATGCTCTGCTGACTGAGCCATGAGCCAATGGTCTTCCTTTCTAAATTTTGTCCTGCCAGGGCTCGGAGAGAGATGAAATCCCAGCGATCCCTGAGGAGAGAAACGACCACGTGCACACAGCCAAGAATGTTTTAGAGGCACTTAGACCACCAAACTAATCTCACACTTTGTTCGGAATCATTTGACAAGACTTGGGAAGAGAGAGAACACACACACAAAAAAAATCCTTCATGTAAGGAAACTTGCAGAAAACCAGAAAGATGAAAGGAAGACATGCTGGGACTTTCTTGGTTTATCCCCTCTTTGTATCACCATTATCACGTTATCTTTTTTTTAACAAAGTATATCCATTTTGTTATCTGAAGGCGTACTAAGATTATAAAATAGCTGATTTCCTTCTGAACTCAATTCACGCTAGGAAATAAGCCTTTGAAAATCATGCCTTAGCAAGACAGGTGTTTAATCTAAAATGTGTTCCTTTGCTCTTGATTCTGTTCCTAATTGTATCACGAGATGCTGCTTAAATTTAAATTATGCCACCTACTTGTTTTTGTTTTTTGAGGGTGGGTTTTCTTTTCATTATGAAAGGGAAAGGAGAGCTATCATGGTGTAACGGAGGGGTAGGGAAACTTATTTTAGCCTTCTCTTCTGGGTAACCTTCTGAAAACCACATCAGTGATGGATGTTAAAGTTACCTTTGTACAGTAGGCTGGTGCAGAATCTCTCACACAGCCTCTCCATCTTCCAGGAGAGCAAAAGTCATTATCAGAAGTCAAGGACACATTCCAGCTAGGAGGAAATTTCAAGGCCGGTGAGCTGGGTGAGAAAGGGACAGGAGAAGGATTGTTGCCTAGGGAAAATCCCAAGAACCTGACACAGAGGCCTACAGGGCTTAAAGATTCACGCACACACTGATTCTACAATTTTAAAAATGTAGAATGATACAAAGGGCCTGTTTCTACCTGTGACACTGCTTTAAGAAGTGTTGAGACACTTGTTTGGTTGGATATTGCTGTTTTCTTAAATATTTAACTCAAGGTGAAGTCCAGTCATAGGTGCCCATAGGAAATTTGCTTTCCGTTTTGTTTCTACGTACACTGATTTGAACAACCAAAATACACCAAAGTTATCAATTATCAGAAACTACTGCTGCCACGTGTCTGGATCTTCCCAGACATTACTGAGATTTCAAAGGCAGAATTGATGTCCAGGGGAAATTTCCAAAAGGCGGCACATCATTCTGGATCTAGATTTTTCCAATCGAAAAATCACGTTCTTTAGCGTACTTGTAAAAAAAAGCTCAAGAATTTCTGTGGTGTTTTTTTTTTTTAAGAACACCCCCATCCCCCATTTTTCTCTATATTAACGAATGATTCAGACACAACAGGAAACCCTGGTTTGCTACTTCCTGAGCAATCCAGAGCAAGCTTTATCTTGTTTGCTTCCTGATCCTCTCTTCCAACAGGCACTAGAGAAAAAGATCAGGAGATTTTCAACAAGCAAGAGTTCTTTGTTACAGCTGAACTGGGGGGAAATCTGTGTTTTGCTTACACTCTGGTTAGTAAATAAGCCAGGAGTTGAAACAGGAACCTTGGCTTCTTTGAATGAAGTTTAAACAAACTACAGCTCTCCAAGTGTGGAAGAGAAACTGTGGTTTGTTTAAAGCAGAAGCAAATGCATTCTTCTAATCTCCTCTCAGTGGTACTTCCCTTCAACAAAATGTTTAGGTGTGAAATAACAGCTGTGCAAGATGTCTTAAATCCAACATATTGGGCTTCTTACCTGTTTATAGCTCTTCCTGCATGTTCATTTGGATTTGATTGTATGCAATCCCTAGCCCTAAGCTATTGTCATTTATCAGTAGAAGCACTCAGACAGCTGTCATATTTCATCCAGAGGAGAATGCATTTCTGTGAGCCCTGATAAGTGTTTACGTATCCATTTCAAATGGTTAAAATAAATGTGGACCATTCAAGAAGAAGGTAATACTTGGAAGTGCAAGATAGCAATGCCATTATTTTTATCACACAGAAGTCTGACCCTTTGATGTCTATCAGTGCTAGAAGGTCAGGTGAAACATTGCCAAAGAGTTAACAATTGTGCAGCAGAGATCATAGCCTTTGGGTTTTGAATGCATTACCAAATGCATTACCAAAACCTGTTCTGCTACTTAGAATTTCAACTCAGACTCTGAGGTCATGGGGCTTTCTAAGGCACTTTTGGTGCTGGCCTTTAACTCTTAAGTGCCCAAGGAGTGAAAGATTACAATATTAAAAAGCTTTTCTATATTACTGTACTCAAGGCAGTTTACAACCCACAGAAATGACAAAACATTCCACGAAAATTGCATTGGTATCCTATGGCGAGGGTAGCCAACGTGGTATCCTCCATATGTTGTTGGACATCTCTGTCCATTGGACAATGTGGCTGATGGGAGGTAGACTCTAACCATCTCCAGAGGGCATTAGACTAGCCACAGAGGCAGTTTTGGAGTAGCAAGACTGGTGCAGCCACACTGGATGCCATCCTGCAGGGAGCGCCAAAACATTGCTGTAGAATGGAATGGGGGGAATCTATTAAGTGTTAGGCCTAATGAGCACAGCAGCTCATCCCTGGTAGGTCTTACCTCATGAATCAGTTGCCAAGACTGAAAGTCCCCAGGTCCTCGCAGCCATCTAAGTCCCCTCACTCCAGGGCTTTTCCCAAGCAATCAGAGACTGAGTCTGTGTGAAACCTGTCACAGCTCCACCCATTTCAGCCCTTTTCTGGTTCTGTGAAACAGTGGGGGAAGGAGGGGGAGACACTCATGACTCTTCACCAGCCTGACTCATCACTGCCTCTTGGCCTCTCTCCTCCCACTCACCTGCTTCAGCTTCGGCCTCTGATTCTGGACTTCTCTCTGCCACAAACTCTCCCAGCTCAGTAAGCCCTGTTACTTCTTCAGCTTTCAACACGTCCTCCCCCCAGTCTTCTCTTTCTTCTTCTCCTTCTGACCACTCATTGTTGTCCCATCACCAGTCCCCAGGTTCTAAGCCTTCTTCCCCTGGTGGCTTCTCAGCTGGTTCCTCCCGTCATTCCTCTGTGTCCAACCAGTCCATGACAACAGCATATTGGCTTTCAAGGCGATGGGAGAGTTAAGACTTTGCCAAGCTAATGTCTACCGTGTGGTCCATTATCTAGGCTGCCAATGGAGTGAAAACTTGGAGTGAAACCAGTTTCAAGGATGGTAAGGTAAAAACACACTCAGCACAATTTGAGGACGGACGCATGAGAGATAATCAGCCAAGATACTTATTAAAGTAAAAGCTGTCCTTGAAGAATATATTCATGAATGTTGTGGTCTAATAAAATCTAGATATTACATCATGATTTATTCACCTCTGCCCAGGAACCAATTTACATATTGATCATAAAATTTGATCTCTTTTAGTGTGATGGATTTTCACAGTTCTCTCATTAATGTTTTGCCTTAAAATGCTAATGCTAAGCAGAGTTATAAAGTCAAGCACCCTGATTCTACAGAATAATAATGTTCCTTTATTTTCAGTGCTTCCTTACCATCACAATAGGTACAGTTTCTTTTCCATATGCATTTTCCTCAGAGGACTGGTCAGTATTTTGCTCTGGTTATAAATAGTGCAAGTGTCATGATTTCAACTATCCTAAGCGTATATGAAGCCAGTGATTAATTCAGGAGCTTGATTCATGAACATCTCTAGGGTGCTATTCAGATAATTTTCTGTGGAGGAACCCATGCACACATCACTTAAGACAATCACAAAAAAGGACCAAAAAACCTTCTGATTTGCATAAAATTTGCAGACACTAATGCACATATATAGCTACAAATTAAGGGAGAAATTCTCTAATTTAGTGTAGAGACATACCACCATTGTGGGAAAGACTGAGCAAGTTCTGTGTGCCTTGCTTATTCTGCTTTCCAGGTGCTCTGTTGATGGCCAACTCCAAGAACCATCACGTGTTCCTTTATCTTGAGACTGAGTTGGACTGGACTGCCCTCCAAACAAAGGACAGTCCTCTATAAAATAGGATGCACGGCCTCCCCAATTTTTGCTGTTTTGCTGATATAAATCTGTACTGCAGGTGTGCCTGGACACATATTTATGTGTACAATAAAACTCATGTGCTTATGTTATTAATATTCAAAGCTTTGCTTTTATTTATTGATATAGAGACGTAGATGTTGATACTAGATGCCATATTTATGCTTTCATTTCCTAACATTCACATCAACTGGTTTGACGGGGATTCAAGAAAGCAGGAAAGCGTTTTTCTTTCCTCCAGAGGGATTACTCCTTTGTTTAAAGTTATTTATGCGATGTAAGTTTTCGTCACAACAGAACCAGCATGCTGAACACCAGGCAGAGCTCAGCAGGCAGACACATGAATGTACACACCTGAATTATCTCCGCACTGAGGACAGCAAAATCGTCATGGAAAACATTATCTATGACTGCAGAATGCCAGGGGCATTTTCTAGTATCTAACGAATTTTTTTTAATATATCTGCATACATAAGCTGGCTCATCAATAATCTATGAAAATACTGTCCATTCTCCAAACTCTTGAGTGTGTGTGTGTGGAGTGTGGTTGTGTATAGAAACATGTGTCAATACAGAAATGGCAATGGGGAGAGGGAATACTGAGAGTGTCTATGGGAGAGATTTTTCTTCTTCTTCCTTTTCCCAGGTTCATAACATTCATCACAATGAGGTTGGAGCTGAACAGTATCTTCCCATCCCCCATACCATCATAATCTAATGTGACAAAAGTATCTTTGTTATACCTATATGTGCTCCTTTGCTATTGCCTACTGACCTGACATTTCTTAATCTGAGCTTGTTTTCCAGGTCACCGGTTTGCTTTCCCAGTCTTTTCTATCCTCTGCTGCAATAGGGTGAAGTCATCATCAATCATTATCGTTCTGTCTCCATCTTACCCTCTCAGATGCTGCTGGTGAGCCACGTAAAGCTTTCACAGCTGTTAATGAAAGCAAGACACAGAGGCTTAGCATGAGCGATAACCGATCTTTTAAAAAACAAACTAACTAACTAACTAACTAACTAACTAACTAACTAACTAACGCTGTCTTAAATCAGGAATAACTATATCTACAGAGGCACATCTACCAGAAGAGATGATACACCCAGACAACTTGGAAATAAGGCAACGCTTAACCATTTCGTAGAAGAAATTTCCCCAACAATATCAGAGAATGGGGGGCTTCTAGGAATAGAGGAGCAAACAAACAAGCCAGAATCCCAACTCCACCCCACCTCACAAAGCACAAAGGCACCTAAAAGTGTTTGCAAGTCTGTAGAAGGAGAATATTTTTCTTCCAAGGCTTTCTCTGGATGGCTGAACTTTGCTTTTCAAGAAATGTTTGTTACCGTAATTGCCTGCCAAGGAAAGGGGCAGCCTGACAATTCATGGGCCACCACAAATATTCTTTGCCTTTACATGCCACCTTCTTCTCCAAGGAGCTTGGGGTGGTATACATGGTCCCCCCCCCCATTTAATCCTCATAACAGCCCTGTGAGGTAGCCTAGGCGTTGAGGCAGTGACTGGCCCAAAGTAACCAAGTGAGTTTCATAGCTGTGTGGAGATTTGAACCCTGGTCCCCTAGGTCCAAGTTCAACACTCTAACCACTATCTCACACTGGCTCTGAGGGCAGAAAGGGAGAAGGATGAGACACTGAGACAATAACTGCTTTTTCTCAAGCTGAGGCTAAAGGGGTCTAAAGTGTGGCCCATCGCACACCCCTCTCTCATAATTTCTCAACATTCTGGCTGGCAGAAGTTCCTTCCAGAGTCACAATTTATCCATTGTAGGCAACTAGTCACTCTGCCCCCCTCCTTGCGGACACATTGTTTTGGCTGAGCCAATAATTCCTCTGTCCTGAGCTGCACCTGCACATGTACAACTCTGTGGTACAAGTGCCCAAGAAATGAAGTTGGCTGGGACAGATATTTCTTTTCCACTCTGGAACATGCCACCATTTTATTTTATTTTATTACTTTATTTGTTTTGGCTCAATACAGAGTGCCAGAAAAATAAGCTTTGTGTTGAGAAGCCAGGCATTCATCTGAATGCACGTTTTGACTTGCTCCTGTTAGTCTTTCCCTCATAGTGGAGAAGTGATAAGTTTTGCTGATTATAAAAAAAAACTACACACACACAATTAAGAAAATGGATTCCTCACATTAACCTGCCCAGAATCCAAGGTCACCTTTTGAAGCCCTGGGTGCCCCCAGGCAGATGATGAGCAGAGAATGATGGGGGTTTTTGGGTTGTGATGTGTGGCCTTTTCGAATGTTTTCTCCATGCTTTCTACCACCCCTATATTCACTTGCACGTCTTTTCAGAGTATCTTATTTACCCATGCCTTTCAAATTCCAGCTTATTGCTACAACCTGTGCTTTTCTGAGTTTACTGCTCTGCAGGTTTCGTTAGTTTGCTTGAGACTGTAGCCTTTGCATTATTGTTTGTCTCTTTCCTTCTCTGGAAATAGCAATATTGAAAAGAGGGATTTTATTATTTTTAAAGCACTGTTTTAAGTGTAAGGAACAAAACAGTGGATTGCATATAGAATCAGTGGGACCTGCACCCTGTCGCGTGGCGTGTTTCTGCTGTCCTAAGAACACGCCTGCTGATCAGGCCAATAGTCCATCTGGTCCAGCATCCGCTTCTCACAGTAGCTAAGCCCCGGGAAGCCTGTAAACAGGACCTGAGTGCAGCAGCACTTTGCCCACCTGCAGTTCCCAGCAGCTGACCTGCAGAGGTACGATGGCTCTGATGGTGGAGTTAGAAAAGAACCAATCATGGCTGGTAGCTACTGATAGCCTTACCATCCATGAGTTTGTGTTGTCTTCTTCTTTGGCGATCACTTGTAGCCAAGTAAGATTGTCTTCCATGAGCACAGTTTTAACAGTGAGTCCGTAAGTGACTGCGGAGGCCAACTCTGGATCCACACTTCCTTCCACAGTGGGGACATAGGTTTCTGGGTGGGAGTTGATCACGGTGAGGGTTTGCCAAGTGTGCCTTCCTCTTCGCACGTTTCTCCCTTTTGTCCTGAGTTCAAGCATCTTCAAAGCCCACAACACCTTTGGTAAAAGCTGTTCTCCAACTGGAGCACTCGCAGGCCAGTGTTTCCTGGTTGTCAGTGTTTATACTACATTTTTAAATAATTTGCCTTGAGAGAGTCTTTGAACCTCTTTTGTTGGCCACCGGCATTACGCTTTCCATTTTCAAGTTCGAAATAAAGTAGTTGCTCTGGAAGACGATAATCAGGCATCCAGACAACATGACCAATCAAACGAAGTTGATGTTGAGGAATCATTGCTTTGGCACTGGTGATCTTTGCTACTACCAGTACACTGGTATTGGTTCACCTGTCATCCGAAGTGATGTGTAAAACCTTTTGAAGATACTGTTGATGGAATCTTTCAAGGAATTGGAGATGGTGTTTATAAGTGGTCCATGTTTCACAAGAATACAGTAAGGTTGATAGTACAATAGCTTTGTAAACAAACATTTTGGTTTCCCTGCAAATGTCCCGGTCCTCAAGCACTCTGCACTTCAATTGAGCTCAGGCAATGCTAGATTTGTGTAAAAGGTAAAGGTAAAGGGACCCCTGACCATTAGGTCCAGTTGTGGTCGACTCTGGGGTTGCGGCACTCATCTCGCTTTATTGGCCGAGGGAGCCTGCATACATCTTGTGGGTCATGTGGCCAGCATGACTACGCTGCTTCTGGTGAACCAGAGCAGCGCACGGAAATGCTGTTTACCTTCCTGCTGGAGTGGTACCTATTTATCTACTTGCACTTTGACGTGCTTTCTAACTGCTAGGTTGGCAGGAGCAGGAACTGAGCAACGGGAGCTCACCCCGTCGAGGGGATTCGAACTGTCGACCTTCTGATCGGCAAGTCCTAGGCTGTGTGGTTTAACCCACAGTGCCACCCGTGTCCCTCTTAAAGCCACCTGTTGGTGACTATCAGTACCCCCTGTGGGAACAAGTTCCATAGTTTAAGCATGTGCTGCGTGGATAAATGCTTCCTTTTATCTGTCCCGAACCTTCCAACATTCAACTTTGCTGGATGTCCTCAAATTGTAGTGTTAGGAGAGAGGGTTGAGCCATTTTTCTCAATGCACTTTATCCATGCTGGGTATAATTTTATAAACTTCTGCCATGCCACCTCTTACTTCTTCTCTAAACTAAAAAGCCTCCAAGGGTCATCTCGTCCAACCTTCTGCAATGCAGGAATCTCAGCTAAAGCATCCATGCCAGTTGGCCATCCAACCTCTGCTTAAAAATCTCCAAGGAAAGAGAGACCACCACCTTCCAAGGGAGTCCGTTCCATTGTTGAACAGCTCTTACTGCAACCTTTCTCATGGGGTCTCTCCACCCCCTTGACCATTTTGGTTGCCCTTTTCCAGGATATTCCATTCCATTCTTCCTTCCCATCCCCAGTGTCTCACCCCCTGCCCCAACAGCAAGCCAACATTCAGTGCCCACTGAGCAGCCTCAGTCATATGGCTTTGATGATGTACTTAGTCTGGCAGAGGATGCGGTCTAAAGATATTTGTTCTTTGGCAAATCATGGGCTTTTCCCATGGGCTTTTCCCAAGCTCGCTGATACCATTTTGGGGACACTCAGATAACTAAGTTCATTTTTAGCATATTTGGTGATCTAATGTGGGAGGTGAGATACCAGGGGAAATTGCATATGAACCGATTCCCACCCCCCACCCCCGCCCAAGGTAAGATACTGATTAGCTTTCAGTGCTTTTGTTACTTGATAGAGCGCTGTTATGATCTTAGAAATGTAAATGAATTCCAATTAAGAACAGGAACATCTCCAGGGAAGTTCAGTGACAGGCAACTGTAGTGCCAGGGGAGGATATAAATGATGAAAAGAGACTCACAGTCTTCAGGAAGACTGACGCGTTAGAAAACAAAAATGAAGACAATGGCTGCGTTGTGCTCTTAAGCTGGATCGAGAAGACGTTGACTTGACTTCACTTAGCAAAGTTATGGATTTAAGTTCTTAAGTAAATACTAAGGTCAGGGAGTTGTTTATACCAAAGTTCATCTTGGATCCTTGAAACCAGTTTTCAGAGCACAGAGAACAAATGTAGTATTAATTAAAATAAGCCAATACTGTACAGTTCCTTCTTTTCTCTTTACTTATTTCAACTATTTATAACTGTGCCGTGGGGGAATCCCTTGCAGACGACTGCAGTGCCTGGAGACAGGCTGCCAAGTTGTGTATCCATAGCAGTGACCGGAGGAGAAATGACCGCTGGGAGGAGCACAGAGAGAAGAAACGTCATGGTTAATCTACATCAGCGCAACCGGATGCCTTCATCTGCCCCAGCTGCAATGAAACATGTCTCTCCTGTATCAGTCTCTATAGCCCCAGCAAGCACTGCAACCGTCCAACAGCTTGACTTCACCCCTAAAGGCACACTCCTCCATTGTCTCCCAAGACAGATGGATGCCAGCACACATATAAACTGACCAACATGGTATTGTCTAAGTGGTGTGCATGTGCAGATTATTTCCCCCTCCTTGGCATGAAGGACGCACAACCAGCACCAAAGACACCTGAGGGAAGGGCTTTGGGAGAACAAAAAGTGATTTCCCGGCCCACTTAAATCCTAGCACATCTCCGGTTAGAAATTGAGCACAGGCTGATGGGAAGTTGTTAGTTATATATAGCTGAAGTCTAAGCACACCCACCACCCACCAAGTAGTCCAGGGAACACCATCCATTCAAGGCAGGGCTGGTTGTGGACAATTCCCAGGGGTCCCTCTTTACCTGGTAGAAGGTACAGGAAATCTGTGCATATCTCCAGGCGTACCAGGCGCATACATGATGTCCACACTTGCAATGCCATCCCCCCAGTCTGGACTAGCCTGCTGGGACATGCGGGTGTCCCTTTGAGGAGCTCTGGCGATCGCAGCAGGGAGTGGGGAGGATGAAAATCGCACACCCACCCAAAGAGGAAGATCTCTGTTGGTTGGGAGAAACCCCAAGATATGCAGAGGTACACTGCTATTTAGGCACCCTCCCCCAGCTCAATGAGAACTGAGCATGCTCAGTCGGCAAATGGTAAGTGTTGTGGACGGGGGAATGGAAAATTGTGGACAGTGAGAATGAATGATACAATACATGCAACTAATTATATGCATCTTTATGCGCTCTGTGCCAAGTACTTCCCCCATCTCACATGACTGTGGGCAAGGCAGCTACCGGTTGTCACATAACCTCAGAGGGTAGATGTAGTATACAAAGGGAAGTAGGTGCAAATTTTGTCCCGTTGCATTAAAGACATGGGCCACTGTTGTTGTTGTTGTTGTTGTTGTTGTTGTTGTTGTTGTTGTTGTTGTTGTTGTTGTTGTTGTTGTTGTTTTGCCCAAGTCCTTTCCACACTTACATGGAAGTTAGATCTATTGCACTTAATTGGGTAGACTTCTGAGCAGGAGAATGTGCCATGAAGCTAGTGTGAGTGCTGATATTGCTTGTGTTTTGGAATTCTGCACTGCTTTCTCAGCAGTGTTTGTCAGGAGTCAACTGGGAGAGTTCATAGCTCTAAGAGGAGAAATATTATTATTATTATTATTATTATTATTATTATTATTATTATTATATTTATTATTTGCTGCATTTCTATCCCACCTCTTTCTTCAAGGAGCTCGTGGAAGTGTATATGGTTCTCCCCTCCTCCTCATTTATTCCCTCCTCAACAATCCCATGAGTGTCAGGAGTTTAGCCTACACTTGAGTATGACCCTGGCAGAGACACATGTCCGACTAGCATGTTCTCTCCCTCCTGGTCGATCGTTCGGGAGCTTCAAAAGCTTTCTTCAGCCCGAACATCACAGCAACCGATGCCAACTGACGGCACACTTAGGGATCCGCAGAGTTTGCACAACTTGCATGTGACAGACCTCAGCAACTCAGCATTTTGGCTAATCTACTTAATTTACATATAAACACACATGGAGCACTGCAGCATGGCTCCCTCTCTCTCTAGCATCAGACAGCAAAGAGAATGAACAAAGGACAATAGTCCCACTTCACGGAACACAGTAACACAAACATCCTGTCTCCATCACTTCCCACTCTGTGGAGTCAAAAATACACCGTCATGTGATAGACAAAAATCCCATGACTGCAGTCATGGAGCAGGAATTCTAACAGTGAGGTGGGTTAGTCTGGGAGACCGTCACAGGCCCAAGGTCACTCGGGGAGCTCCACAGTCTTCCAGGGCCTAGTCTTGATACTCTAACCATTACATCGCACTGGCTCCCAAACTGTCCTTGTTTAACAGTCTTGTAAAAGGTTGAGGAGGAATGTCATGAAAGGGCAACAAATTGTTCATTATTCAATTTGGTGGTGTTTGTGTTTTACTGCTGGGTGATGGAGAGAGGGCAGCTTGTAGGATTTTCTTCTTCAGGTGTCAAGTTGCCGGGCCTTGGATATTGTGCACCTTGATTTGTTGGTGGCACTATATCCTGCTCCACCTCAGGCAGCAAAATGCCTTGGGCTGGTGCTGAAACCAAGCTCTGGGTCTCTGATTCAAAAGAGAATGAATCACATTCCAGGTTCTTAAATGGTCCTTTGTTTTTTTAAGCCTCTTCATGTTGCTGCAGAAATAATCCATTATGCACCTAAGAAGTTTGGATATCTCCCTTTAAAAAAAAGGGGGGGGAGACTGTGCCAAGAATTACTTTTTACAAATAGTGTAAGTCAGTAGTATTATCATTTGTCTCTAGGTGGGGCAGTAGAGTTAAACCGAAGCGAAAGAACATTCATTCTGAAAAAGAAAGTGAGCAGCAAATGTGTCAAAAATATATTGATATTGTTTCTCTGTCTGTGTGTGCGTGGAGAAGAGAGCACGAGATAATATTTTTTTCCCCTTTAATTCTCAACCATTTTTGTTACTGATAAAATTGTATTTACTTTCCCCCCACTAGCTAGCGTATGCGCTGGTGTTGCATGTGTAGTGTGAGATATGGTTGTCCCAGTGTCATGGAAAATTGTCCACATCGTTAATGACATTGCTTCTCTCCCCCACAGTGCCCATAGCGCTTGTTGACCTTTAAAAGGTTTTTTTTAAAAAAATATTTATTTAGAGACTTGTGCTTCCCCATTACCCCATGCGATCATGCCTGTGGCCTGGCTGTTGAACATGGTGTGCAATCTATTGCCAAGGCTGACTCTTCCTCTGCAGCAATATCCACCAATATCCACCACTTAGTGAACATTTTACTTTTTAAAACATTGCTTTAATTTTGACAGCTGAATCACCCTCCTTTCAACACAGGTACGCTTTCTCAAAACATAGAAAGTTGCCCCATCTGGAGTTCCTGAAGGTTGAACGTGGGGACATGCTACTCTACCACTGAGCATCATCCCTTGAACAGAAGCAGGACTGTCCTCTTCCTAACAACAAGCTTGTCGCCTAGACAGCCCCTATTTCTTATACGGGAACAAAAAGTAATATTACTAGTACTTGTTCAGCACTAGAACAAGTACAGCACAACTCTAAGAAAGAAAAATTCACTTTTATTCAGTGCAATCTTGTACGTTTCTACTTAAAAGTTCAGGTCAACGTTGAGGTCAACAGGACTTACTCTTAGCTAAGTGGGCGTACGATTGCAGATGAAATCATCCAGAAAGGCCTTTGTCCTCTATTGTGCTCTGGTCAGTTCCTCTGCTTAATTTCATCTGGCCAGCCACTCCCTGACACAATAGGAGCCAATCTATTCTAGAACACATGAGAGATCCTTCCTCTATCATACTGTGCCAGTATGCCATACACATTAAAAAGAGATATCCTAGATGTGCTTACTCAGAAGTAAGTCGCATAGGGTTCAGTTAAGTGTTTCTGGATAGCAGCCCAAATCTCTCATATGCAGTCTGTCCATGCAGTAGGCATGCAGTGGAGAAATTGTGGCAAGCATGAGATAAGTGAAAGTACAAATCTGGCAAAAATTAAAATTAAAAATGAATTAACTAGGGAAATACGCGTTTTATTCACTCGAAGTTTGTGTTGTAATGCCACTAGTTTGTCCATAAATATAGAGTCCCACACCTGTGAAAGCCAAACTCAAAAGAGATTTACATTAAGAGTCCTCGAATACTGACAATTAAAATTCTGGCAGCAGGCAACAAATGGTTAGTAAGATCTTTATCAGGTATTCCTTGGGCTTCTAAAGGAAAATAATATAATTGTGCTATTTGGGGGTCTGATTGGACCAGGCATTTCATAATCTTACTTATGGGCTGGAAAACGTTTTCCTAAAAGGGAACAATCTTTAACTTATATTCAGAAAAGAAAATCTGCACATCCCATTCTAATAGTATGCTAAAAGACATTCTGAAGTTTTTAGCAGAATTTAGTAGCGGGGTGGGGTGGGGGGGAATCTTTGCTTGGACTCCAATGTAAACAGTCTTGTAATATGGACCCATTTACAGTGGTACCTCAGGTTACAGATGCTTCAGGTAACAGACACTTCAGGTTACAGACTCTGCTAACCCAGAAATATGACCTCGGGTTAAGAACTTGGCTTCAGGATGAGAACAGAAATTGTGCTCTGGCTGCGCGGCGGCAGCTGGAGGCCCCATTAGCTAAAGTGGTCTTCAGGTTAAGAACAGTTTCAGGTTAAGAACGGACCTCCAAAAGGAATTAAGTACTTAACTCAAGGTACCACTGCATTATGTTACCCTGACCAACTTTTATGCCTGATCCTTTTCATGAGAGAGAACATATCTACAAGGAAGATGTCTAAGACAGCTTCCCAGATTCAGAAAATGAGGGAAAGCGGGGACTCATCCTTTCTGCAATGCGACCAAGCAGACAAACCACAGGTAATTGACATTAATGTCAAAGTTTAAAAGGGAGTGGGAAAACATCCATCAGCAGTAAGCCCGGCAAAACAAGGTACGTATTAACATAACAACAAAACGGGGAAGCCTTTATCACCAATGCTTAGCAAAAAATAGCACAATCCTGATCCCATTAAATTCAAAGACTAATAGGATTAAATCTAACGTATCTGACACACTTCTGCACAACAATGGTCTTTTGAAGGATTTGATGATCTACAGCCACAAACTTACATTAAACCCATCCCTCACAAGTGAATGAACCCAATGTTAATTCACTGTAGGGCATTTTCGAAACAGAGGGTTTTGAAACCAAAGGGCTGTGGCAACCCCCATGCTGATAGCTACTGCTAGTCCATTTAGCTGTGGGGCAACAGAATCAGCACCATGAGGAATGTAGGGAGTTGCCTCGACTATTCTGCCCTTTGTTGGACGGCAGTTCTCCAGGGTTTCAGGCAGAGGGGTGTTTCACATTGCCTGCTACCTACCTAATCCTTTGAACTAGAGAGGCTAGGAACCGAACCTGGGCTCTTCCGCATGCGAAGCGTTTGCTCTCCCCACTGAGCTATGGTCCTTCCCCAGTCAAGAGACTTGTGATTTCCTGGATGTCAGACTGCAGGTTTTAGATTGCATATTTCATTATTCCACTACAGGAAACCAAAAGCTGTAAGTAAACAACAACAACAACCAAGCATATATAAAAGATGGATTCCACCAGACATGCTATTTTATTTCTGCATGCAGTGATATCCCTGCTTCCTGACCACTATTTTAGAATGACCACCTTCACTTTGACTAACACAGCCACAGGAAAAGCTTCACTACTTGGTTCTGTTAATTGTAGCCATAGCAGAGATTAATGTATGCAGCAGGGGGTGGGGTGGGGGTGGGGGAAGAATTACTGCAGTGCCAGTTCTTTTTCTCCATGCTATATCCTCTTGGGAGGAGGAGGAGGAGAAGAAGAAGAAGAAGAGGAGGAGGAGGAGGAGTTTGGATTTGATATCCCGCTTTATCACTACCCGAAGGAGTCTCAAAGCAGCTCACAATCTCCTTTCCCTTCCTCCCCCACAACAAACACTCTGTGAGGTGAGTGGGGCTGAGAGACTTCAAATCAGTGTGACTGGCCCAAGGTCACCCAGCAGCTGCATGTGGAGGAGCGGAGACGCGAACCTGGTTCCCCAGATTACGAGACTACCATTCTTAACCACTACACCACACTGGCACACTGGGAGCACTGTGCTGCTCTCCCTGCTTCCTGTTTGGTGCTGTGATCGCTGATATGGTCACTGTCCAGGGCTACCTGGACAATGCAAAAGGAAGAAGAATAGTTATTCAGAAAAGAAGAGCGCAAGATTCTTAAGTTAGTGGTGGTGATGGATCTCCTGTAATTCTTGACGTCTGTTGTTTTTTTTAAAAAAATCCTTTTCTTTCTGGTTTCTTTCCTAGTCTAGGCACTGAAACTGCTTTGGTTGCTCTGAGGGATAAGCTATGTCATGAGAAGGACAAGGAGTGTGCTTTCCTGTTATTTCTCTTGGACTCCTTGGTGGCTTTTGATCCCATCCACCCTGGTAGACTTCTGGAGCAGTAGACTATCTGTGATGTGGGATGTGGGAACAGTTCTGTAGTCTTTCCATGCCTACATAGATGGACATTTCCAGAATATGGTGCTGGAACAATTGCCCTTCTAGAAGGCGGTTATGAGCTACCACAGGCTCTCTTTTTTGTCGCCCACGTTTCATGTGACCAAGGAGATGTGAGTCAGTCTCATCTGGATGGGATTGGGCTCTGCATGAAGGACCAGGCTGACAGGTTATTAGAAATGGTTTCAGAGAACTAGCCCTGTGCCAGCTGACCTAGACTCTCTGGGAAGAGACTTCTTTGACCAGTACAGTTTTATTATGTTCTATGTGAAATGTAATATGGAGAGAGACAGTGCAGTGCAGTGGTCAGCCAATGGTCACTAGCCTTGATAGCTATGTTCTACCTCCACTGAGCCACCAGACCATTTCTCCCCAATCACATCCTATGTGTGGTGCAGGATGTAGCTACAAAGGAACAAAAGGGATCTTAAAGTGAGCTCCTGATTCTTCTTTTGCAAGCAGGGCCTGCTGACGGCACTGGTCAGCTGATTAGCACTGACAACAGGCCCCACTGGGATTTGCTGGCAAGTCCTAACTGCAGCCAAGGAAGCTCACTGTAATTCAGTTCATAGGGGCATGTTCTTCCTTTTACCCTCTCTGCCATCTATAGACTCTCCTTCCTTCCCTTGCCAAAGCCCTTGGAACAAGAATTGCCTTTTTGTTTCTTACTAATAAGAATCATGTGCATCAAATGGAAGAGGGATTCCTGTAGTTGTGAGTTAACAGGACTGCTGAGTAATAAATGGCACACTGTAGTGTGATAACTGTCCCAAAAATGCTATAGAGAGAGGGATTTTCCACTTCCAGAAATCCTGAAACGTGAGTGGAGCTGATGTAGCATTGTGGCTGAGAGAATGAACTATGAATTAGGAGATTCCTCCTTCAAACTTGCCTCTGCCATTAACTCATTAGGCACATTTAGGCGAATCTCTGCCCTCATCCCTTCCTTATCTCCCCTGCAGCAATATGCTTTAAAAAGGAGATGATAATACAGTGGTACCTCAGGTTAAGTTCTCAATTCGTTCTGGAGGTCCATTCTTAACCTGAAACTGTTCTTAACCTGAAGCACCACTATAGCTAATGGGGCCTCCCGCTGCTGCCACGCCGCCGGAGCACGATTTCTGTTCTCATCCTGAAGCAAAGTATTTAACCTGAAGCACTATTTCTGGGTTAGCGGAGTCTGTAACCTGAAGCGTATGTAACCTGAAGCGTATGTAACCCGAGGTACCATTGTACTGACTTGTATTGCAGGGTGGTGTTAGGATTGCAACTAGATAATATCTTGAAAGCACTAAATGAATGCCAGTTATTAATAGATTGAAAAATAAGTACCGGTATTAATTTTCTTACAAACTGAAACTGGCCTACATTCATTTTTAAAAAACCCACTTCCTCATGAGTAGCCTGATATATAGAGCAATGAAAAACATCAGAGAACTTGTTTGCCAGACTAACAGCACAGTATGTATGCTTACTAAGTCTCAGTAAGTTAAATGGTGCTTATTCCAAAGAATAATTGTTCAGGAGTGCAGCCTAAATTGTTAGGATGAAATTTTTATTCTCAGCACAGCAATCTGCCTTAAAACTATGGTGTTAAAGCTCATTGCAATGTCCAAAAAAGAAAAAGCTGAAATGTTAGTGGCTGCTTAGAATCCAGTTGTGGCTTCTAATATCTGGGGAGGCATGGGAGATAGTGAGTTTGGAGTAAGTTCATGAGGTGAAACCTCCTACTCAAAATTACTTAAATTATTTGAATAGCCATTGTGTAGGAGGCCTAGCATTCCATTATAATTAATAGGCCAGCTGTTGTTCCAGGATACAGATTAGAGTACACAGGATCATCTGACTTTTTAGACCGAGATTTTTTCATGACCGAGGTTGAAACCAACAGGCTGACAACATGAAATTGAAGGAGAAATTCTGGGGGGAGGGGTGTCTATGTGTTCATGAAGCAATGGTGTACATTGTGATGAAATATTGCATCCCTGGGTGTTTTGCATGGAACCGTAAAACACTCTGTAGAATGCTAACAGAAACTATGTTTTAAATTCTAATACTGTATCTAACTTATCTGAAGAATTTTAGTGTGTTTATAAGGGTATAATATTTAAACATTAAGATCATACTTGTGTTGACTACTATGCAGAGCATACTTTACCCCAAAATGTTTTCCCCACTTTAGAACTGCTTTCATTATAGTCATGCAGATATATGCAGATTTAATCAGTTTTAAATACCAAATAATCAACTAAAATGTGCATGATTAGTGAACTTAGATTATTAGCAATGGTGAAAATTGCAACAAATCATGTGCCATGAAGTCAACTACTGCCTCTTGAAGACCAGTTAGGGCAAATCCATTATGGTTTTGAAACTGGGTGGACGGGTATCCCAGCAATAACTTCTCAGGTGTGCATGCACACCCTAGTTATTTCATCTTACACTTAACTCCACTCTCCTTGGAAGTCCATACCACAGACAGTCACTATTGAAGCCCTGTACAAAAAGACCAGCTTGGCTTCTGCTCAAGATTTCCGAAGCATGTTCTTGTATCATGCAAAAAAAGTATATTTTTCCCTTCAAAAGTATGATTTTTCTTCATATGCATATATTTTGATTAATTTACATGAGTTCTGCCATTTCATTTCGTTATCTAAAATGTATTTAATTAGATGAATGCCCTAAGGTGGGTCATGTGTGAATGTTGCTGACATGATATAGAAAATGTAATTGAATGTAAATCCAATTCATTTCAAAACTGAATGCACATTTTAGTCATACTATTTGTTTCATTCAATTTTCAAATACCACCACCAACAAATGATTTCCAGAATCACATGACACCCATATGTGAAGGAGCAGCTGCTCCAGTTAAGATATTTAATGAAGAATAATAGAATCATAGAACTGTAGAGTTGGAAGGGGCCCCAAGAGTCATCTAGTCCAACCCCTGCAATGCAGGGATCTCAGCTAAAGCATCAATGACAGATGGCCTTCCAAGCTCTGCTTAAAAACTTTCAAGGAAGGAGAGTCCACAACCTCTCAAGGGGAGTCCATCAGCTGTTACTGTCAGAATGATCTTCCTGATGTTTAGTCAGAATCTCTTTTCTTGTAACTTGAAGTCATTGGTTCAAGCCCTACCCTCCAGAGCAGAAAAAGCATGCTTGTTCCCTCTTCCATTTCACAGATGGCTAATGTTATATCTCCCCTCACTCTCCTCATTTCCAGGCTAAACATACTCCGCTCCTTCAACCATTCCTCATAAGCCTGTTTGCAGATCCTTGATCATTTTGGTTGCCTTCCTCAGCACACATTCCAAGTGTCAACATCCTTCTTAAATTGTGGTGCCCAGAACTGAACACAATATTCCAGGTGTGGTCTGACCAAGGCAGAATAGAGTGGTACTATTCTTCCCTTGATCCAGACACTATACTTCTGTTGAAGCAGCTTATCCTGTGCTTGTTTTGTTCTTTCCTTTTCCCTTCGGTCTTGTATCTATTAGATTGTGAGACTGTGGGCAGGGACTGCCTTATCTTTCCATAACTGCACCACTAGAAGGCAAGTGCTTCTTAAGTGCATATTAACAATGACTATTTGAAAACAGCGTGGCTCCCCAAAGGTGATACAAGATCACACACACACACACACACACACACACACACACACCGCCTTGTAAGAGACTATACCTTGTCCGGAAGCCCCCCATTACAATTGCCAATATTTGTATTTATCTAACCTAATTTAATTTATTAATAATATGCCAGCTATAACCATCCATAAAGCAGAGAAAATATTTTTGGATGCGTATCTTCCTTAGAAATGTGTTATTATTATTTTTTAAAAAAACCTAAGTCTCTGTTTCATTGAGCAATGCCTTGGTCGGAGAAAGAAAAGTCTCATTAGAATAACCAGCAAAGCAGTATTTGGTTAGCTACTGAATGGCCCGCTTCTGTTTTCCCTTCCGCCTAGCGGGAAACTTTGGAAAACGGGCGGCTGATGCTTCGAAACATTACAACACAACGGAGCGGCGCGCGCTTTGTAACTTTTTTATTCGGCTTCTGGCAGCCTCAGCCTTATCCCAAACTTTTATTTTCACCGAAACTTCTTCATTTCCACGGGCTTCGGCGCTCGCAGCCCTGCCGGGGACCCGGCTGCAGCAGCAGCCGAGGAGGCGCTCCTTCCGGCTCTCCCTCCCCCGCGCTGGCTTAGCAACCTCGTCGCAACCTCTCGGGTCGCTGGAGTGTGTCAACTCCGGTTTCGAAGGCTGCGCAGGTCGCAACACGCCCGGGAGAGAAGCGCTTCGGTTGGCGGCGAGTGACGCAACGGCCGCGCGCGCGCGTGTGTCAATAGAGCAACCCTGACTCGCAGCAGCACGTGCATGACCTTTATAATTAAATTCCCCGTTTCACAATAAGCGCAATAAAGGCACTCGGGGCGGTGCATTTGCAAAAAGTAATTATGCCGGGGCCTGGCACCGGAGCTCGCTGAGCAGCCGAGGCGTCGTAGCCCACGGGCAGCGTTTCCAAAACACTGCGCGCGTTCACACCCTCCCACACAGCCCCGGCGGAGCGGCTTTCAGAGGCGGGCGCCGGGTTCAAGGGCGCAGCGAGGCTCCCCCACTGGGTGCTGCTGGACGGGAGAAGCCACGCCGTTGCGTGTGCTCTGGGGGAAGGAGATTAGCAGAGCCTGTTATGCACTCTGTGTGTGCGTGCGTGGCGCCTTGTTGTGTGAGCGCTTCTGAGGGGGGAGGGTCGTTTTCGCTTATCGCCCAGGGCGGGGTGCCGAGATGGCTCTCCAGCGAGCCGTAACCGAGGAAGGTTTCGGTGTCCTCAGGGCGGGGTGTGTGGGGAGGGAGGGAAGGGGAATCGGGGCGCGGCGCGGCCCACGGTGTGGTGGGCGAGTCAAGATGTCCACTTCTGGGCGCTGTAGGGCGATGATGTCAAAGGGGTGGGAGTTTCGCCTCAGGAGGGTGGAGGGCCCTCCCTCAGCGAAGGGGCGGGCACAGCCGCGCCGTGTCTTTGGGGACGGAAAGGTGTTTTGTGTGGAAGGGAGTGGGGGGGGGGCGCTTTGACGACGACGAGCGGGGGACGCCGCGCACGGAAAGTCCTGCCAACTCGTGGCGAGGCGGGGCGGGCGCGCATGACGCGAGCGCGCACTAAAACCTGACACTCGCCAGCTGTTCGGGCTCCTCCTCGCCCCCCTCCCTGCCCCCCTTCCTTCTCCCTCTTTCTCCTCCCCTCCCCCGCGGCGTCGGCGGCTGCTTCTGCTGCCGCCGCCGCCCCAGTGCATTGTGGGCGCAGTCCGTTGTTCATTTGCCATTCGACCTGGGCCGGGGCCTGCTGGGGCGGAAGGGCTGCTGCTGCTGCTGCTGGGGCTGGCGGAGTCGGATCCATTGTGGGGAGAGCGAGCGCTTGAGGAGAAGGAGGTGGAGGCGGCGGCGGCCACACGGGCTAGAGAGCGCCGGGATAAGATTTCAGCCCCCCCTCTCCCTTATTCCTTTTTTTTAATTACTCGGGAAGGCTGACTGGAACCTAACCGCGAAGGCTCGCTGCCTCCGTCGTCTTTACCCGTCACCGCGGTCGGTTAGGAGGGGAGGGGGGCGGGCGACAGTTGGGCGCGCGGCGGGAAGAGAGAGGGAGGGGGCGCGAGGGCGGTGGGGAGGCAGGCGGGCGGGGGGCGCGCGCGCGCTCGCCCGCCATGTTCGCCGAGATGAACCGCAGGACCTTGGCGTTCCGGGGGGGCGGCCTGGTCAGCGCGGCCGCCGCCGCCGCTGTTGCGGCAGGCGGCGTCCCGACGGCTAACGGGGGCGGCGGCGCGAGCGAGGCCTGGGTCCGCCAGGAGGCCGAGCAGCTGAACGGCCAGGGGGTGGAGGAGGAAGTGGAGCTGGAGACGGTGGAGTTCGATGTGCCTGAGCTGGAGGCCACGGACGCCGCCGGGAAGGACCTCCTGCTCTTGCCCACCACTCCTCCGAACTCGGTGGGCGCCGACGCGCCGGTCGCTGCCGCCCCGGTGGGCCCCATGTTCGCCGAGAGGAACCGCCGGACCTTGGCCTTCCGCGGCGGGGGCTCGGCGTCGGCGAACAATGGCTGCGAGGGGGCGGCCTGGCCGCGGCGGCCGTTGAACGGGCGGGGGGCCGGCGGCGGCGGCGAGGAGGAGGACCTGGAGCTCGTAGGCGTGCTGGAGGGGAAAGACCTGGTGCAGGACGGGGGGTCGCTGAGCGACAGCAGCGAGGACGAGGAGGACGGCGAGGGGGGCAGCCTGGGCGATGGCAGCGGCGCCGAGGGCGGCAGCTGCAGCAGCAGCAGGCGGTCCGGGGGAGACGAGGCGGAGGTCAGCAGCGTGGGCGCGGGGGAGGGGGAAAGCATCCAGCACTTCCCGCTGGCGGCCCGGCCCAAGTCCCTCCTGCAGAAGCTGCACGTCTCCTTCCAGAGCGCCTGGCTCAAGGAGTTCCCGTGGCTGCAGTACTGCCAGCAGACCGGACTCGTGTCCTGTGCCTGGTGCGCCGCCGCCGCCTCCACGAACACCTCCGCGGACGGCGGCAGCAACGGCGGCGGAGGGCACGACGAGCTCTGCAAGGGCACTCGCAACTACAAGCGCGCCCTGCTTCTCAGGCACCACATCTCCACCGAGCACCGCCTCAACGAGCCTGTCACTGCTGAGCAGGTCAGTAGAATCAGGGCAGGGGGGGGAGCAGTGTGTTCTACGGGGGGCGGCGGCGGCTGATGTGGGGGTCAGCGCTGGGGGTGCATCCCTCCTTTGGGGAGTCTCGTGCGAGGCAGCGTGCCCACGTGTGCGAGCTGCTTTAAATGGATTCTCCTCTCCCCTATAGCCTGGGTTTGAGGGCACATTGTACTCTGTTCACCTTCTGTCTCCAGTAAGCAGATTATTCTGCCTTCTGTTTTCAAGCTGACTTGTCTGTTAGTTTTGTTTAGAAGCTTTACCGACTGCCACATAACCTTTTAACATTGTGAGCTGCCGTAATATTTACCTTGTATAATAGCTTCCTGTATGGTAATTACTTGTTTCTCCAATCTATTTCTCCAATGTAAAAGATGGGGAAGACACAAGTAAGGTTTTCCTGGCAGGCAGTAACCTCTGCAGTTGATCCCTGTGCAAATGTAAAGTGCACATTTGTCTTTGTACCACCACATAGGCCCTGGATCAAGATGCATATATGATGCTTTAACACAGAGCGCCCTATGCTTCAAAAACACAAATAACCACAGTTGGAAAAATCTGTAAATAATACTGAAATTTATTTATTGCACTATATCCCACCTTTATCTCCAAGGAGCTCAATATGATATACATTGTTCTTTCTGTCCTCATTTAATCCCCACAACAACCCTGTGAAGTAGGTTAGGCTGAAAGGTAGTGACTGGCTCATGGTCACTTAGTGAGCTTCATGGCAGAGTGGGGATTTGAACCCTGGTCCCCCAGATCCTAGTGTAACACTGACCACTACACCACACTAGGTCTAATTGGCTGAAATGAAACTTTGAAGAGTTCTTAGAGTTTTGTGAAAGGTGTAATTTTCCCCCACACAAAGACAGCAGATAGTTTATAAATAGTTCTGAAGGATGCTTTGAGTGGCTTTCATTATCTTCAGTGCAATGGTTATGTGTAGAATATTGATGAAACCAAGTGAGTTGCGTAGAAGCTTTTGTGCAGGTTTGCAATATTACATTAGTTGTTTAGCCTACTCCAATAGGAATATTCTGTATTCCTAGATACTATCAAACTTTAGAAATTCCCTCAGCTTTCCGGATGTAAAACTGATACTGAAATTAGTTGCACATGACACTTTTGCATCTGCAAACCTGGATATAGATGATTAAATATCTACATAGTATGTTTGGTTCTACATTTATTAAAATAGTGGTGAAGTAGAATTTTTTTACATTTCTAGGAATTCAGAATAGCGTTTCTAGTTTCATAAAAATAATTTAAGATTGGTTAGGAGAATCAGCTAAGGGATATGTGAATGAAACAGATGCCCATGTACATCTGAATCATGCGGTCATCTGATGGTTGTGCACATTCAAAGTCCCGTTATTAGACGGGACTGGAGCTAGCTTATGGCTAGTGACTTGGCCTAAAGCAAGGGTAGGAGCCCCGGGGGGGCCTCCAGATTTTGTTGCTCCCAGTCAGTATAACTAGTAGAATGGAAGTTAAACAGCCCAGCAATCAATGTCCGAGGGCCACAGGTCTTCCATTCCTGGCATAAGACAGCACAAGGATCTTCATAACTGAGAAACTGAAATTGGCCATGTGGAAGACAGTGTTCAAAGTTATGGCAGTTCCCCTAAAACTTGCGTGCATATTACAGAATTATGTAACCACAACAGTCTTTTCCCACCATTCCATGTCTTGGTGTGAGTGTGCCTCTTACCTCATTTGGGTTAGTAGGGCAGTACTAGAGAGGCTGGAATGGGTATAGGGCCTGTGCATAGGCAGGCTCCAAAACATTCTCATCTGGGGGGCCCATAAATAGACTTTCACCCTAAGCATGGTAGGCCAGCACCTCCCCCCCCCAAAAAAAAGTCACTGGTATGTTCTTGCCAGAACCAGTGAGTGCTGGACAGATGAGCTGCATCTGACCTTTATCAACACACTCCTGCCTCTTCTCTTCTGGACCAATTGCAATTTGAAGAGGTAGCTGGGGAATGGGCAGCACATTACCTGTTGTTGACAGGTGCTGGGAATGGAGGTGGTTGTTGTGTCCCCCCCCCCCCCAATTGGTTGAGGGATGGGAGGGAGAAATAGAGGAAGCAATACTGGCAGTTCCTTTACAACTCCAGTCTCAGGATTAGGGCAGGGAAATCTCTGTACAGGTGCCTAGGAGGTAATTTATGAAGCAGAATGTAGACACCTCTGCTTTCCTGAGCTTGGAGCTGGAAATAAGGATTGTTTTCACTGCGTTTGTGCTTTGTTTTTGAAGGTGCTTGCCTCAGAACAGTACAATATTTGGTACTTAAGGGGCAAGGTCATAGTAATAATGATTGGCTTTGAAGGCCAGCTTAAATTTGTGACCTTCTCTATTGACTTCTGTCTTCGTGTGCTACATGTTCCTACTGCTTTTAGCATGGATAGTCACTTAGGCTTTAAGCACTATTGAATAAATGCCTTTTCAATTTTATAAACTTCTAGGTTTTCCTGCTTGAAACTTTTGTGCTGGAAAAAGGACAGTATGCCTTTCAAACACCCAGAGCTTGGTTTGGTGCTTTCTATGCACTGTGCATCTTTTCAGTCTTTTAACTATAAAATTCTTCCCTGTGATTAAAGGAAAGAAAATATTCACTGGTGGCTGTATTTGTATCAACTTGCTGAAAAACAGCTGAAAAACTGTTTCTCATCTGTAGCAGTACTGATCTTAATGAATAGAGTGTTGGAGACTAGTGAAAGCAATGTGTCCTACAGAGTATGTCCTTAAACATTAGCATTTCAATAGTTAACGCATTCTAATTTCTTTATAACAGCTATTGTATTTCAGCACTGAGATAGTGGTGGGTAACAGCTGTAGTTTCAAGTTTACAGGAGTCTCAGATATGGGAAGTCATTGTTCTGATTCCTTCTAAATGACTTGAATACATTTTGCTTGGGAGATATTTTCCATAAGTCTTATATCTCTTTCTTTCTATTTGAACTTTAGTGGTTATATTTTTTCCTGTAGGTAGCATATCTGGGAAGCCTAACAAATAATTTCCCCCTCAAAGTAAAACATGAGCAGCTCCAATTATTGTAGTTGTTGCTTTCCTTATTCCATACTTAATTATGTAAAATGCAGAAGTTTTCCTCAGTTGGGCTGATGGGAGTTGTACTCCAAGGCATTGTGAGGGCAACAGATTGAGAAAGCTGGTTTAGACTCATGCAGTGGAGTATATGGGGTATAATATTTTAAATAGGCACAGGAAGCTGATCTCTCTTCAGTTTAAGGATCCCGAAAATAGATGTAGGGCGTTAGTCTCCAAATCTCTTGGGCTTGTGTCTGAAGATCTGTTTGAGGATTAGGTTGTTAAGCTAATTAAAATCCTCCCGTTTGCACATCTTATATTTCACCTTGCATTTCACAGACATTTGAGGGAGCAGCAGTATAAAATAGCAATCTGAATTTTCTTGTAGAATGTATGGAATCCATTCACTTGTTTCCCTTTTTCAAATGTCTAGGTAAAAACTTTGCCTTGTCTAGAAAAGGTGATGTGTTATTATCACAACAGCACATTACAAAGAAAATTTCATTATGCTTTTTTTTAATGATGATTTTCAGTTATGAGAAGCAACACAAGTAGGATTTCTGTTCTCTTTCCAGTGTAGCACTTGGAAAAGCGCATGGCACACTTCTGCCTGAATATGTAGGCTTTGTGCTCAGCAGGAGCTAAAGTTCTTTAACTTGAAAACTAAATGATCTTCAGCTTCTGTTACTATCATCTTTGCTTCTAAATTTCTAGTGCCTAGGGTTCATGAAGCTGTTTGTTTAGTTAGCTTAGTGTAAAGAACAGACCCAACCCCTTCCCTGTCCATGCATTGTAAACCACTTCAGAAATCAGACATACAATAACAACAATACTTGTGAAATTGCTTGGGTGAAATCCAGGGTTGCATGGATGAACTTTCCCTTCCTCCTCTCTAGCCTGCACACACAGCAGCCCTTCCTGCTCTGGAGAGTCCCCAATTCTGTATCAGTTTTGTGGGGCTGCAGGGGAGAGAAAGTGTAAGTCCTGTTGCTGTGGGCAGTGTTCAGTGAAGTGGATTTCTGGCTGTGCAGGAAAACCTCCCTCTCCTTCCCTCCATGCATTCTCCAGATCTGTTCTGGAGTATTGGGGGAACTCCCAGAACACATTTGGGTGCACATGGAGAGGAGAAGGAGAGGAAGTTTCATTGCACAGCCAGAAATTCTATGGCTAATGAAACTTTGTTGGATACCACCCTCTGTTTGCAGACTGACAATAAAATGTTGACCTTTGGGTGCACTAAACATAGCTGTGTTTTATTTATCTATTCTATTCTGTTCTGTTCTATTCTATTCTATTCTATTCTATTCTATTCTGTCATCCATCATTAAATATTTCCTGGCTGGCATACAAAAAAACCCTACAATATATAATATTTAAAAATGTCAGTAATTAATAAAATACAGCAAAAAAATCCAACCCCAGTTTTCTAGCCCAAATATGACTGAGTTACAAGGCTTGTTAGTGGCTGGAAAGCAGAGGTGTGGTATATTTATACCCTGTGCATTTCTAATGAAATTGTACACCTATGTTTTAATATTTTCTATTTTTTATGTAGATGTCTTGGCATACATATCTGGAGAGGTGCAGTGGGGTGTAGCTATCCTGTTTAGCTGAAATTCTAGGGCTCCAGTCTTGTAATTTGTCTCTTGGAAGTAAGCACCATTGAACTTTCTGGGACTTGCCTCCAAGACATGTATAGGATTGTGATGTAAGTAACTGTATCACATATTAAAAAGTTAAAATGTAAACTGTAGTGGTCAACAGTGTGGTATAACTGCTAACTTCATAAATAAAAAATAGATTTTTTAAAAATTAAAAATGTGGAAATCACAGCTGAAGACCAGCACTGACATGAAATTATTTATATTGTTTCTATATAATTGGGTGTGAAGAAAATATTTCAAAATCTGCCATAGTTTTAAGTGTCATCTCTTTGCTGGGAAAGAAAATAATCCCATCAGCCTTGTTGACTGTTTACCTTTTTATTTTTAAAATGTATGTTGACTTGAGGATTCTGAATGAAAAGGAGCATTTTGTCTTGGAGGGAAACATTGGTAGAATAGGTTGCAACTTTTTATAGAAAAATATTAAGTACAATCAGAGTTAGAAATCCGCCAGGTGCAATTTGTGACTGGAGCAGGTCTAACTGACCACGTGGAGATCTCTGGATGCCAGGTTGGCGACTGACATCTCCATCTGGCTGGCCTCTCCAGCTTTCTTAAGCAGGTAAACAGAAGAGCTTATTTATTGCATTTATATCCCACCTTTTTCTCTAAGGAGTGCATGGTTTAAACCCTCCCCACAGTTAATCTGTACAACAACCCTGTGAGGTAGGTTAAGAGGCTGTGACTGGCCAGAGGTCACCCAGAGGTCACGCTTCATGACTTGAGTGGGGATTTGAATCCTAAGCTTCCATGTCTTATTCCAACACTTTAACCACTACACCCCCCTGGCTTTCTAGGGTACTACTGCTATGGGGCAGCTATATAAATTAAACAAAATGTCACTTAGAAAAGGATCTGAAATACTTTTTTTGAAGCTTGGATTTCTTTTATTCTGAATTGTTTAATTTGATGTTTTAATGTGCTGTAAACTTTGAAATTTTTGCTTTAAAATATAAAGTGGTATAGAAATGAAAGCAATAATAATAATAATACATTTCATTGCATGAAAAAATGGTACTTAGACATTCCATTGTGGCAACTGTAACCTAGATTTAAGGTGCCATCTGAGTTTCTAACCCTGCTACCAATTACAGATTTGCACCTTGCCTTTCAATTGATTAAGTTGCATAAGAAAAGAACAAATGTAGGTCAACTTGCAGAAGAAATGAGTAAAGACCATAGGATTAAGCAGTAAATGGTAGCTCAGTGGTTTTAGTTCACTGTTGATTTTGTCTGCATGTTAACCTAGTACCACCGCATTGCCAACATGGGGATCCAGGGCACAGCCCTTCAATGGCTGAGCTCGTTTCTCTCTGGTCGGGGACAGAGGGTGGCGCTTGTGGGGGGAAACTCGTCACGCCACTCCTTGGGATGTGGAGTGCCGCAGGGTGCGATACTCTCCCCGATGCTTTTCAACATCTTTATGTGCCCCCTCGCCCAGCTTGTTCGGAGTTTCGGTTTGGGTTGCCATCACTATGCTGATGACACCCAACTCTACCTGTTGATGGACGGCCATCCTGACTCGGTCCCAGACACACTGATCAGATGTTTGGAAGCTGTGGTTGGATGGTTACGTGGGAGCCGGTTGAACTTAAATCCTTCGAAGACAGTGGTCCTTTGGCTGGGTCAGGACGATATGGGATTGGGGGGCCAACTCCCATCTCTTGCGGGGGCGCAATTAGTGCCAGGGCCCTGTTTAGAGTTTGGGTGTAATCTTCGACACCTCCCTTTCTATGGAGGCACAGGTTGCAGCTATAACAAAGGCGGCATTTTTTCATCTCCACCAAGCTAAGCAGTTGGCTCCTTACCTCTCTCACCCTGACATAGCCACTGTGATCCACGTGACGGTCAGCTCCAGGCTTGATTATTGTAACTCACTCTATGTGGGGCTGCCCTTGAGACAGACCCAGAAACTCCAGCGGGTGCAGAACGCCGCGGTGAGACTCCTTATGGGGTCCTCGCCCCGGAATCACATTCACTCGGTGCTATACCAGCTGCACTGGCTCCCAGTGGAGTACAGGATCAGGTTTAAGGTGCTGGTTTTAACCTTTAAAGCCCTATACGGCCTAGGACCATCATACCTACGGGACCGCCTCTCCTGGTACAGTCAGACCTCAGGTTGCGAACGTGATCCGTGCAGGAGGCACGTTCGCAACCTGCAGCGCCACATCTGCATACACGTGTGATGTGATTTGGCACTTCTGCGCATGTGTGTGATGTCATTTTTGCGCTTATGCGCATGCACAAGCACCGAAATCCAGAAGTAACCCGTTCTGGTACTTCCGGGTTTGGCGCGGTCCACAATCTGCAGCATTCGTAACCCGAGGTATGACTGTATGTCCCATGGAGGACCTTGCGGTCTTCAAATAAAAGCATCTTGGAGATCCTGGGCCACAGGGAGGTTAGGCTGGTCTCGACCAGAGCCAGGGCTTTTTTGGCCATGGCCCCAATCTGGTGGAACATTCTGTCACAAGAGACTAGGGCCCTGTAGGACTTGACATCTTTCCGCAGGGCCTGCAAGATAGAGCTGTTCTGCCAGGCCTTTGACCAAGGCACAGTCTAACCCCCTCTCTCCTTCTGTAATCCTCATAGAACCTTAACCCAATGGTTGCCATTAATTTGATTCTTAATTGATTTTAGAATGTATGTTAATTAATTGACTGTGTGATTTTATGTACACTGTGCTATTTTTACTTGTTGTTAGCCGCTCTGAGCCCGGCTTTGGCTGGGGAGGGTGGGATACAAATAAAAAATGTATTATTATTATTATTATTATTATTATTATTATTATTTATTATTATTATTATTACTTACTGCTTGCTAGATTCTTACAAAGAATTCTGGTATTGGGCAGTTTTGTGGTAACTGATCCAAGTTCAGACATGAGTTGACAGTTTGGGGTGCCCTGAGTGGTCTTCTTGTTACTCACCATTAGGCTTGCTTGCATCTTCACTAGTTAGCATGCATTAGAGCTGCAGTGGCATAGTGATAGTTACTGGTAATCATAGCTTGTTGTAATACAGAGATTGAGCCAGTTTCTAATCCTGTTTGGCAGTTGGGCAGCGTTCTGAGCCACTCTTACCACAAGGTGTAGTACGTCCCTTTCCATGTGCAATCAAGATCTACTGCTTTTGTTGCACCCCACAAATTAGTAATTGGTAACTAAATTTCTAGAAAATACCTTTGGCACATGAGTTTTTAAAAAAGAATTGTTTAGCATGATACTGCTTTAGGATCACTTATTACAAAGTATCATAGAATTGGAGAGTTGGAAAGGACCCTGAGGATCATTGAGCCCACCCCCCTGCAATGCAAGAATGGGAATAGTTCTTACATTAATAGTAACTTTTTTCAGGTGCTATATTGACACTGACATCAGGTCTTACTTGTATTTTTGTCACATGTTCTCCAATATGTATACTGAGATTTTTAAAAAAGAAATAAGGTAATCATCAAGACTTGAATGATAATAGCAAATGAATAATAAAACCACGAAATATCTATTGCTCAAGCATGGGGCACTTTGGGAACAAGCCAAAGCCAGGTTTTGGTTGCTGAATCCTGAATTAATTGTGCTCCAATTAACAAATGCATTGCTTACATTGTCATACGTTTTCAGCTGTATCCTATTACCAGCTGTATCAAGTTATTAGATGATAAAGCAGTTACTGTAACTGGGTTCACATCCCAGCCTCTGGCTTTATACCCATATATCAACATGGGTTTGTGTTGCTAGAGCAACCACCAACTTCTGGTGTGTAGAGCTGCTGCACAGGACAGATTAGGTTGAAAGTGTGCATGACAAAGGTAAAATTGATGTAGCATTTTGCAGCAACTAACAGTTGCCTTCAGGTGAGTATCAAAGGTGTATGTGTGTGCTACTGTTACTCTCCCCCCCCCCCCCCCGGTCCTCTTTCTGCCTAGGATACAAAGAGTTCTAGTCCCATTGCTTTTGAGGGAGTGTTAGTTGATACCCGTAATTGTGTTAACTGAGATTATTGGTTTGGTGGGCAAAGACAGTGGAATCATCTATACTTTTTCTGGGTGTGTAACTTGTGCAAGGAAGAAAGGCACCACTGACTATTAATTTGTGGGATGGAGGATGAGGGTGTTTTGGCTGAGGGTGAGAGGAACTCCACTTGTGAGGGGGCTCTGCTGTGTCAGTAAACTCTGAAACAGCCACACCTTCAACTTTGGATCCACAGGATCAAAAGCTCCATGGATCACTTCAAGGGCTTCATCCTTGGTTACTCTAGCCTGGAGCTAGTATAGCAAAAATTAATTTAAAAACAGCAGCACATGCGCACCCTGGCTAATGTGGGTCAGCAGGGCTTTGGATGTGCCAGTGGAACTGCTGCTCCATTCCTTCCTGGCTCCTTATTATAACTGCCTTGTTAATCAAGATATAAAATTGTCCTATTTATATTTATACAAATATTTCCCCTTCAATTTGTTAGATATTACTAAGGTGGCAGGCAATCAAAAAATTCAGCCCATAAATTTTGGAGGAAAGCTTGTGAAAAACCTTGGGTGCAGAGGGAACAGGGAATATATACTTGTTCACTGTGCTAGCTAGGAATGGAGAGAATAGGAGGCTGGAAAGAGATAGGAAAAAATGCTATTAAGAACACCTGGGAATATTGCTCTCCCCTTTTAGTAGTTCTGTTAGCTAGCATATGTGAGAATTGCCTTGTTAGTGCAAGTGAATGAGGCTTACGAGAGGCCCATTTTGGACTCTTCTTGGTGTTCCTGATTTGAATCCATAGTTCCTGGCTTGGAAGGGAAATATTGTAGGCTGTATCATGAATAGCCAATGGACTTATGCTGGGACTATCTAGAAGTGAAGCAGGGATGAGTAGACACTCCTTGCAGTCTGTGCTTGGCTGAGTTTTATTTCTATAGCAAAGGATTAATCACCTTATTTTGAAGTCATTGATGAAAAAACTGAGATAATGCTCATCAGATTGGCAGATGACACCAAACTTGGAGAGGCTGATGCTGTTGAATACAGAATTGGGATTCAATATGACCTTAGCAGAGTGAATGGAGAACTGGGTCCAAACCAACAATGTGAATTTCAGTAGGGACAAAAGGCAGGCAGAAGCCTAGGTGCCTTGTGGACCACAAGCTTAACATGAGTCAACAGTGTGATGCAGCAGCAAAAAAAGCTAATGATATTCTAGGCTGCATCAACAGAAGTATAGAGTCCACATCAAGGCAAGTAATAGTCCCCTTTATTCTGCCTTGGTCACACCACACCTGAAATACCATGTCCAGTTCTGGGCACCACAATTTAAGAAGGATGTTGACAAACTAGAATGTGCAGAGGAGGGCAATCAAGATGATCAAGGGTTCTGGAAACCGAGTCTTATGAGGAGCTGTTAAAGGAGTTGAGTATGTTTAGCCTGGAAAAGGGGGAGACTGAGAGGAGATATGATAGCCATCTTCAAATATCTAAAGAGCTGTCACATGATGGAAGATAGAGCAAGATTTTTTTCTCCTGCTCTGGAGGAGCAATGGCTTCAAGTTACAAGAAAGGAGATTCCAACTAAACATCAGGAAGAACATTCTGACAGTAAGAGCTGGTGGACTCCCCTTGAGAGGTTGTGGACTCCCCTTCCTTGGAGGCTTTTAAGCAGAGCTTGGATGGCCATCTGTCATGGATGCTTTAGTTGAGATTCCTTAGTTGAGGGGGTTGGACTAAATGACCCTTGGTGGTCCCTTCCAACTCGTGATTCTAAGTGCAATTGCATTCTTCAGTGAGGGAACAGTGCCTGTTTTTCCTAAGCAGCTGGAAACAGCATGAGGTTCTATCCTTAATATAGCTTACCTGCTTGTTATCAAAAAGGCATTTCTAATCCAGTTGGTAGTAAAGTTTACCATAGAGTCAAGAAATAATGAGTTGAAATAGTTGAGAATCCTTGATTTGTGTTGGCTGCATGACACCACTTTTTAAGTGTATGTTTTGTTGAACTGAACGATGGGGCGGCAGTGGGCTGAGCACTAAACAAAATACTTATTTAATTGGGAAGTTAGAAATAATAATAAAAATAGTCTTATTCATTTGGAACTTAAAACCAAAAAGTCAGTACTTAGATGCTAACTTCTTAATTTCTCCATTCTCAATTACAGGAATCTGAAGTAACATCGGAATTGGCTAATGAGAGAGATTGTGATTACAACATTAGGCCAAATGAGAACTCTTACTGCTATCAACTATTACAAGAACTAAATGAGCAGAGAAAAAAAGGCATTCTTTGTGATGTTCATATTGTAGTGAGTGGAAAGGTCTTCAGGGCTCACAAAAACATCCTGGTTGCAGGCAGCCGTTTCTTCAAGACTCTATATTGCTTTACAAACAAAGAAAGCCGTAACCAAACCACTGTTACCTACTTAGATGTTGTTGCTGTTCAAGGCTTCTCTGTCATCTTGGACTTCCTATATTCTGGCAACCTTGTGCTTACAAGCCAGAATGCAATTGAAGTAATGTCAGTGGCCAGCTACCTTCAAATGACAGAGGTTGTCCAATCCTGTCGCAATTTTATCAAAGATGCCTTAAATATAAGTATAAAATCAGAAGCCCCAGAAGCTGTCGTTGTGGATTACAATAGAAGGTCTGTTAGCAGGGATGGATTGTCTTCAAGGGATCAGAAAGTTGCTAGTTTTTGGGCCACACGAAATCTTACTAACTTGGCAAGCAGTATAAAAACTGAAAATGATGGCTACTGCATAGATGAGAGCCAATCTGAAAATTACCAAATGCATGATTGGGTCCAGGACAGCTCACCTGAAACGGCTGAAAATGAATCTCAAGGTGAGGGAAAGGTGTTCGTATGGAATGATATGAGCTCACAGGGACAATCGCTTCAAGAACCTGGAAAAGCAAGAAGGAAAAACCAAACTGCTAAAAGGTTTGTTTACAATATACCACCCAATAATGAAGAAACATTAGAAGAATGTGCAGCTACTCAATCATCGGTCCAATATCCAGAAGAAGACTTGCAGTTTATCAAAGAAGAAGCAGGTAAATACTAGTAGCATAGTTATCCTAAGCACCATGGTTTGTTATATTCATTGACTTGTCATAAATCTGTTTAGAACAATCTCTCACATGGAGTAAAATGTGCTGTCTGGGTGTAAACTTGTTCCTCTATAATACATTTTCCAATTTAGGCTAGTTTAATTTTAAAATTAGATTTACTTTATTGTAGCAACCTGTTTGTTCTGTGTCTTGGAAGTGATACATTTAAGGTAGGGGTGCCAAGGACTCTTAAATAATGCTTCCTTTGCTGTGCTGTTCTGAGATACTCGAGCCTTTTATAAGTAAAAGCGGGAATGGCAGTTGGTTTTATAATTTGATTTAAAATGGGCCAACCCTTAAAGGGAGATGGTGGGGCAATCTGACTTTTCAGTGCCACAAAAGGTGTAGATTTTGTTTGCTTCTGAAAGGCTGCTTACTTTCATAGTTGCCCACTGCTTCAGTGTTCTTAAGTCACATAGGTAATTATTTTATATTGGTTATTAAATTTGTTTTTCCAAGATCACATATTTAAGGAGAAATTACTGGATAGGCATCTTAACACCATTTCTTTGTTTTAAATTATAATAATGGTGAAGATTTTGACTTAATGACATGACCAAGATTGTGGATGCAGCAATTTTAAATATTCTAGCTTTCCAGTCCTATTGAGTTTGCACTTTGTTCTGAATAGGCTACTATTTCATCATATGGGTTCCTGGCATTATAGCTCCTGACAGGGTTCACATTACCACCAAAGACCTTTTTATCTGCTGGGGTGTGGCAGGCTTTTTCTTAAATATGTATTTTTCATTTTTTTGCCAATTAGAACCAGTTTCTAAGAAGTAACTTTTGGCTCATGTTAGCATGTTCATTGATTTGGTGTATATTTCTGCATTAGACCAGTTACTTTCATGTCCTGCAGAAGATGGAAGAGTCTGAAACACTCAGGAGTACATTGTTTTATATAACAATTATCAGGAAGCATTTGGAGCAGTGGAGTAGAAAAATCTGTAGAAAAGTTTCCAGTATCTTTTTCTCATGGAAAAAGTTCTGTGTTATAAATTAATTAGTAAAATTGATTGTCTGTCAGTTGCAAGTCCAGTACAGTGGTACCTTGGTTCTCGAACTTAATCCATTCTGGGAGTCCATTCAATTCCCAAAACTGTTCGAAAACAAAGCCACGGCTTCCAATTGGCTGCAGGAGATTCCTGCACTCAAGTGGAAGCCACGTCTGACATTCGGTTTCTGAAAAACATTCGCAAACCAGAACGTGTGTGGGGGGGGCCCAGGAACTCAACCCCTGCACAAATTGGGGGTTGTCTGTAATTTGTTTTGTTACAAGTGTTTAGTAGCAGTAAGAGAATTGCATTCCATCAGACTTTCTACATATCTTAGCACACAGAGAGAAGAATTCTTTAGAAGAAGGGAAATAGCAGCATCTCATTTTATATGTGAGAAACCCACACATTTCTTTCTGAAGAAAAATGGGCAGGACAGTGCTGACCTGAAAGCAAGGACTGATCCACAGCTAAAATTTCCGGACACCTACTTTTTCTGGTGTTTCTAAAAAGGGATGACCTCTTCTTAACAATTATTAAGCCCTGGCTGGATAATTCCTACTAAGATGTATTTTTGTATGAAAACTAATACATAAATTGGAATCTAATTCTGTGGTGGAGAGATGGCAGGGTCAAACCTATGCCAGTTATGGATTTGTGTGGAGATAATGTTGAAGGATGGGTTAAATGATATGAAGACTTGGAATATTTGGACTGTTGGCCTGATACCAGCTGCTGGTGCATTAGTGCCATGTTCATGGCTAGGAATTTGCTGCCAAGGAGTGTGGTGGAGTCTCCTTCTTTGGAGGTCTTTAAGCAGAGGCTTGACAACTATATGTCAGGAGTGCTCTGATGGTGTTTCCTGCTTGGCAGGGGGTTGGACTCGATGGCCCTTGTGGTCTCTTCCAACTCTATGATTCTATGATTCTATGAATGGATCATCTTGCTAACTTGGGCTGCATTGCCGACACTTTTTCTGTGTAAGACTACTGAACCTATATTGGCTAGTTCCTGTTTGGGTAAATATTCAGTGCTTAGCAAGGAGGTGATGATTGGGGTTGCTGTCATATGCAGGATACAGTTTTGTGAAGTTGGCTTTCAGTTTCAAATGAACTTTATTTTTCTAGGGATCACACTTAGAATGGAGACTCTGTTACTGATTTGTCCAGTTTGCTGCCTAACAGGCTTCTTGGCTAAATTGTTGAAAGCCTTTGTTGAAAGCCACAGTGATTTCAATATGATATAGAGGATTTCAGCAGGCTTAGATTGAACCTCAAAGAATTGATGCCTGCCTGCCATAGCAAACGAGTGTGGTGTTGCATATTGCTGAATTTCATTTATATAAATGGGGGAGTGTCTGGGGAGACAGGGATGTAAGAATAATGCCTTTGTTATAGACAGAATGCTACCCGGTCAAGATTTGTATCTTGGACACAATTTCCCTCCTGATGCTTGTGGCTCAAATTAAACCATCCTACCTTGGAAAATTACTGTTCTAAGGAGTTTTTGTTAGCTTTTATAAATAATTTTAGTAGCCTTGTATCTCATCTGGTAAGCCTGTGGGACAGTGAATTTGATGTGGGATGTTCACATGATTTCATGGAGATGCTTTCCCCTACATTTGCAGATCCAGGCAGCCCAGTGGCTTACAAGGTGCATACTCATAGTGAAGCAACATAGGTGACAACTAATAATAATAATAATAAATAAATTTTATTTATATCCCGCCCTCCCCAGCCAAAGCCGGGCTCAGGGCGGCTAACAACAATCAAATAATCAGTCAAATAATCACACAATCTAAAAATATTTCATTATAAAAATTAATTAAATCAAATTGATGGCAACCAATTAAGCAGAATTATGTGCAGGTTGCCAGAGGAGGGAGTCAGGCTGCGCCCTGACCAAAGGCCTGGCGGAACAACTCTGTCTTGCAGGCCCTGCGGAAAGATGTCAGGTCCCGCAGGGCCCTAGTCTCTTTTGACAGAGCATTCCACCAGTTTGGAGCTGCAGCCGAGAAGGCCCTGGCTCTAGTTGAGGCCAGCCTAACCTCTCTGAGGCCTGGGACCTTGAGGATGTTATTATTTGCAGACCGTAGGTTTCTCTGTGGGGCATACCAGGAGAGGCGGTCCCGTAGGAAACTGGTGTGCAAACTGCAGGTCATGCACTCCAAAGAGCCAATTTGAAGACCTGTGGTTTCTTCATTGCAAGACAATAAAATACTGTATAGACTTGCGTATAAGTCAAAATTTTCAGCACATTTTTTATGCTGAAAAAGCCCCCCTCGGCTTATACTCGAGTGAGGGTCCTTTCGGGCTGCTCCTTCCTCCTCCTCCTTTGCCTCTATTGGTGGTGGCGGAGGAGGAACGAGCAGCCCGAAAGCAGCCCTTTTGGGCTGTTTGTTCTTCCTCCGCTACTGCCACCAGTACCAGGTTTGTGGTGTGGTGAACCGGCTTATACTCGAGTCAATATGTTTTCCCAGTTTTTTGTGCTAAAATTAGGTGCCTCAGCTTATATTTGGGTCAAGTATATATACTCAAGTATATACGGTAAGTATTTCTGTCACTGTTGCGGCAGCAAAATACCATCTGCTGTAGCTCTTTTAATTATTAAAGAATTGTTGCATCCATCTTGGAAAGGCTAAAATAAATATATTTCAAGTTGGCAGAAACTTTTGATTTATACTGTTTGGGTAAAATCTAGACTTGCAGTGTTAATCATTTTTAAAAGTTTAATCAACTAAAAGTGCCTTAATAAATCAGGAGCACATTTTTTTAAAAAAATATAAGTATTATAAAAGCTTTGGATGGCAAACACCATCTTTAAGAGGCATTATTCCTTCTCAAGGCCAAACTGCATGTGGCATTAACTCTGAGAACACAATAACATGAACATTTTTAATATATAAAAAAGTACACTGCTGCAGTAGAGCCTGAGCATATTAAAGCCATTGAAATTGGTGAACCTAAGACTTAAGTATTGATTTAAGTGGGTCTACTCTTTTAACAGTATTTTCCCACTTGATTTGGTTTACCATTGAATAGAAGTATACTCTGTAACCACAGTCAATTGTAGCCCCCAGACCAGCACCTCAGGATCCTCATGCATGATTGCCATTGGAATGATGTTGCCAGGATGAAAGGGTTAAAATGTAGTTGTTACTTACTACTACTATTTCTTCCTGTCCATACTCTAAAAGAAGCCCAGGGTAGGTGAAAATCATCCCAGGGTAGCTAACAATGACAGTTACAAGCTTAGATTGCTGATAGAAATAGCCGAGGAAAGCAGAGCTAATCCATTATACAGTATTGAATGTTCCTGGAACAGGCCTCAGTTACCAGAGACAGTGGAACTCAAACTTGGGTCTTTGACTTGTGGAGCATTAGCTTTACCATAGAATTATGCTTTCTGCTCAAGATCTTACTTGTATTGGCCAATAAGTAAGTAGATGTATTCATGTGCCTGTGGGAGTAAGAGGATTTCATATATGGTAAGACTTTTATTGACACTTACTAGTAGCAATCAGTGTTAGAAACTGAGATATGAAAGCTAGGAGCTAAATGGCACCTTAAATCTAGGTTATGGGCGCCATAACAGTGTCTAGGCGAACTTTTTTATAACAAGAATACAAAGCTGAAAATGAATGAACTGCAGATAATGTCTTATGTTCATTTTCCACATGGTCTAGTCCTCCTCTGAAGACTGCAAAAAACAAAGCCATACTTCCCCTACCCCCCCCCTAATATTCTTATGAGGGTCCCTTCTCCAGTCTTCAGAGAGTGGCTGGAAGTGGGAGGCAGAAAAAGGTCCTCCTTTCCTTCCAGCAGTGGCAGTTTCAGTCTGACATCTTAGACGCAGTACTGCACCCAGAGCTCAGAAACTGCTAACTAATGAAATTCTGTGCCACAAACTATGCCTAGAGAACAGTGGGAGTTTTGAACACTGGTGGCAATATGTTAGGGCAGCAGCATATGGAGAGAAGATGCTCCCGTGTTGTTGTAGTCTGCTGCATCCTGATTATTGGTTCTAGGTACATTGACTTCTGAGAGCATTGTGGGATGCTTACAGTAGCTTGTGGTGAGGGAAGGTATTTACTATAGTGATATTGTTTGGGCTGCAGTTAATGCTGTTAGATCTTGAAATGCAGCTCATTGGGCTGTGCACAAATGACTTCAGGTACTTTAGCTGAATTCTCAAGTGCACCCCCTTTCCCATTGCACTCTTTCCCCCCATTGTGCTTTTGCTTTGCACATTGTGTACAACCATTGTAGTAGGTGTGGCTGTTTAGGTCCAAGTTCATCTGTGGAGGCTGAGTTTCACTTATCTCCCAGGATGAATTAGTTTCAGTTGCAGATCTACTGTTTGTTTACTGTTTGGATTTTCTCTTGAATGTGGTAGGTGGGAATGACTGTTGAGCAGTTTTATTCAATAGTGTGCCTGTAATGTAAAACCACAAGTGCTTAGTGTGGTGAGGACTTCAGGAGAGAGTCTCTGTTGTTCTTGCCATATTTTAGATCCTTTTTGATAGCACCTCTTCTGCTACCAGCTTTGGGGAAGAAATGTTGGGTAAATGCAGGTCCTTTCGAAACTGTTACTATTTCCTCACTTGCTACAATTTTTATGAGTCTTTATTTTATTTGATTGCCTGTATGCAACCTGGCATGCCTTTAGGAGGAAGATCAACATGAAAACATAACAAATGAAACGCTATAGGGAGTTCTTTGTCCTTGCAACCCTACCATAAAAAATGGATTGTGGAAAGTCACTTTGTTTTTTTTTTTTTTTTTGCATTAATCTGTGCTTGCCTGCCACAATATTGTGCCAGTACAGGATGTCAGGCTGTTCCTCTGAGCGGGTAAAGAAATCTGTCTAGCCAGTGACAGTGATGTACAGTTTGTTTCACTACCCACCCACCTTCACCTGTTGCAGGGTTTGTACTCAGGCTTAGCTAAATGCCAGTGCATGACCACTGTGCCTGTGCAGCAGTATACATAGAATCATAGAGTTGGAAGAGACCACAAGGGCCATCGAGTCCAACCCCCTGCCAAGCAGGAAACAAGTATACAAGTCTCACTACTTCACAGTGGCTTCTGCCAAAGATAGAATTTTTTAAAAATGTCTGCATTCTTTACAGGCTACTGTATAGATAAAGCAATCATGTGTACTTAATATTTTTTATATAATTTCCCCCTATAACATCTTTCAACAGGTACCTCAAATGATTTCAAGTTTGGAATGTTTCCGGGTATCTCAAGTGATTTCAAGTTTGGATTGTTACCAGGTTCTTCAAACGATTTCAAGTATGGCTTGTTGCCTGAATCCTGGCCAAAAGAAACCTGGGAAAATGGCAAGTATTAAGTATCTATGCGATTACTCTTCTTATACTTGTGATTTCTAACTTTCACCAGGAAGCAAAATAACTGTCTTACTATTAGCTTTCTCATAAACTACAGTGGTACCCCGCAAGACGAATGCCTCGCAAGACGGAAAACCCGCAAGACGAAAGGGTTTTCTGTTTTGGAGGCGCTTCGCAAGACGAATTTCCCTATGGGCTTGCATCGCAAGACGAAAGCCCATAGGGAAATGCTGGCGGTCAGGAGCAAAGACTTTCGCCCACAGCCGGCCTTCAGAAGAGGACCTCTTCTGAAGGCCGGCGGGGGGCAAAAGTCTTTGCTCCCCCCGCCTGCCTTCCCTCCCGCCTGCCCCGGGCGATCTTAAAATGCTGGCGGGCGGGAGCGAAGCGTTCGCTGCCGACCCCCAGCATTTTAAAATCTCCCCCTGTCCCGGGAAGGTTTTAAAAAGCTGGGGGTCGGGAGCGAAGCGCTGCCGACCCCCAGCATTTTAAAATCTCCCCGTGTCCCGGGGAGGTTTTAAAATGCTGGGGGTCGGGAGCGAAGCGCTGCCGACCCCCAGCATTTTAAAATCTCCCCGTGTCCCGGGGAGGTTTTAAAATGCTGGGGGTCGGGAGAGAAGCGCTGCCGACCCCCAGCATTTTAAAATCTCCCCGTGTCCCGGGGAGGTTTTAAAATGCTGGGGGTCGGGAGAGAAGCGCTGCCGACCCCCAGCATTTTAAAACGCTGTTCCGAAGGGGGGGCGGGGACACCTGCCCCAGCCGCCCCACTTCGGAAAGCTGTTCCGAAGTGGGGAGGGGGGGCGGGGACACCTGCCCCAGCCGCCCCACTTCGGAAAGCTGTTCCGAAGTGGGGCGGGGGGCGGGGACACCTGCCCCAGCCGCCCCACTTCGGAAAGCTGTTCCGAAGTGGGGCGGGGGGCGGGAACACCTTCTGAAGGCGGGCAGGGGGCGAAAGTCTTTGTCCCCCCTGCCTGCCTTCCCAGGGGCTTTTTTAAAATGCCGCCCGCCAGCATTTTAAGATCGCCCCGGACAGCGGAGAAGTCCTCCGCTGTCCCAGGGTTTTTTAAAATGCTGGGGGTAGGAAGAAAAGCCCTTGTCCCCCCCCCCCCCCAGCCTTCAGAAGAGGTCCGGGGACAGACTGTCCCCGGACCTGGTCTGAAGGCGGTTTCCCTAGGAACGCATTAATTGATTTTCAATGCATTCCTATGGGAAACCGTGCATCGCAAGACGAAAAAACCGCAAGACGAAGAGACTTGCGGAACGAATTAATTTCGTCTTGCGAGGCACCACTGTATTTGCTCATAGACAGTATCTATGGTACTTGGGAACTTTTTTCTGTCTGTTGATGAACTACAATGTTGCTTTAATTTTGTTCTCCATTTGAAGTCACTAGGTGGCACTGGTGACCACCAGCTCTGAAATATGGTCTCTCACAATAATATTTGGAAGTAGTCACTGCTTGCAGAAACAGCTAACACTTGCAGTTAATAATTGATTAATAGTGAAAGAGCAGATAGAGATGGCTAGTGGTGAGTAGAAAGGTTTCAGTCTCTGCCCAGACAAGTGAGACAGTGGGGATGCAGATCTCCCCTTGCTTATAGGATCTGAGATGGAGCAATGGTGAGCTTGGAGACTACATGCCTGTGTGTTGTGTCCCTATGTATGTGGTATGCATGTGTAATGCTGCTCTCAAGCTGAAAAGGGTCAGCCGTGCCTGATACACATATTCCATTCAGTTTTTAGGAAGGTGCAGGTAAAGCCCAAGGGAAGAGCATTGCATTGGCACTCTTTCATCTGATATGCAAACCAGAACTAAAACAGGGTCAACAGATATTATTAAGTCTCCAAGTTCATAGAATTGTAGAGTTGGAAGTGACCCTGAGGGTCATCTAGTCCAACCCCTTGCAAGGCAGGAATCTTGGCTAAAGCATCCATGACAGATGGCCATGCAATATTTGCTTAAAAACTTCCAAGGAAGGAGAATCCACAACCTCTGGAAGGAGTCTGTTCCACTGCCGAACAGCTCTTACTGTCAGAAAGTTCTTCCTGATGTTTAGTTGGAATCTCCTTTCTTGTAACTTTAAGCCATTAGTTCCAGTGCAGGAGAAAACCTGCTTGTTCACTCTTGTGACAGCCCTTGAGATATTTGAAGATGGCTATCATATCTCCTCCCAGTCTCTTTTTCCAGGCTAAACATACCCAACCCCTTCAACCGCTCCTCATAAGGTTTGGTTTCCAGAACTCTTGATCATCTTGATTGCCCTCCTCTGCACATTCTAGTTTGTCAACATCCTTCTTAAATTGTGGTGCCCAGAACTGGACACAGTATTCCAGGTGTGGTGTGACCAGGGCCGAATAAAGTGGCACTATTACTTGCCTTGATCTGGACTCTATACTTCTGTTGATGAAGCCTAGAATAGCATTAGGGTTTTTCTGCTGCTGCATCACACTGTTGACTCACGTTAAGCTTGTGGTCCACCAAAACCCCTAGATCCTTTTCACATGTACTGCTAGTAAGCCATGTGTCACCCACTTTATATTTGTGCACCTGGTTGTTCCTGCCTAAGTGCAGAACCTTACATTTGTCCCTACTGAAATTCATTTTGTTAGTTTCTGCCCAGTTCTCCAATCTGTTGTCATCTTGAATCTTGATTCTGTCTTCAGCAGCATTAGATACTCCTCCGAGTTTGGTGTCATCTGCAAATTTGATGAGCATCCTTTCAATTCCTTCGTCCGAGTCATTTATAAAAATGTTGAACAACAACAGGCCCAGGACAGAACCCCGTGACACCTCACTTGCCCTTTTTTTCCAGGTTCATAAGGAATCATTAATGAGCACTCTTTGGGTTCAGTCTGTCAACCAGCTAGAAATCGGCTTAACAGCCCATTTTACCATGATATTCTGTGCAAGAACATTATGGGGGACTTTGTCAGAAATCAAGATATACTATGTCCAAAGCATTACCTTGATCCTTCAAGCCTGTAACACTCTGTATAAGAAAAAGAAATGAGACTCATCTGGTGTGACTTGTTTTTGAGAAACTCATACTTACTCTTAGTAATCAAGTTGGATAAACTCCATCTCCAGTGTCACTGAGGCACCAAAAAACAAGTGTTGTTATTGCATCCAGAATTGATGGTGGACAAAGAGAGCCTGAAGTGTGAAACTCTTCTATTTAGAGAAGGGGGAAGAGGAGAAGAAGCCAGAGAGCTCCAGAGAAACCCAACTTTTTACCTAAGGGTAGATATTCAGGCTGAATTTGAGATGGTTCTCTTCTCTGGATAGGTCTTGAAGATTTTTGACCTTGCCTTCTGATTTATTCCTTTCACATCTGCTCTCTTACAGGAATAGTGATAATAATAACCAACTACAAAAGATTTCAGTAACATCTGCATATTGGTCATGAAGCACTTTTTGTGTGTTGCTATATTATCAGTTGATATTTGTATGGTCACCATGTCTTTTTTCTCGTATATGATTCTTCTGCGTTTATAGGGCTGTCTTCAACAAGATGTACTCTGGGAAGAATCAGTGGACATGACTGACTGCTGAGTGTCAAATTGCTACTTATTAAATTTGTTTGTGTTTGGATTTTTAGGTGACTCTTCTTTAATCATGAACAAACTGAAGTGTCCACACTGTAACTACGTAGCCAAATACAGAAGAACACTAAAGAGACATTTGCTCATTCATACAGGAGTGAGATCTTTCAGCTGTGACATTTGTGGAAAGCTATTTACTCGTAGAGAGCATGTAAAAAGGCATTCCTTGGTATGTAACAGCTTTAAATTACTATAGTGACCTGTTGAGGAGAGCTTGGTGTGGTGGATAATAATTTTTCCTTGTCTATAATTCTTCAATCTAATGTGTTTAACAGTGTAATCCTAACCATATCTGCTCAAAAGCAAGTCCTGTTGAATTCAGTGGGGCTTACTCCCCAGTAAATGGGGTTAGGGTTGCAGACTTCTGCCAAATTCACGCACAGTTGTAACATTCACTTTCTGGGACCTTGAACTTTCAGGTCATTACCCTGTCATAATGTTTTAGAGAGTAGTGTCATATGGTTGTCATGCAGGGTTGGGGAGAGGGAATTGTCTTTCTTTCTCTGCAGCTCTGGGGCTGGAAGGAAGGCTCAGGCTTGTGTTACTTGTCTAAAACTGTCTGATTTTTTAATTACTTGTATTTCCAGCAAGTTGCTTTCTGGTTTTGACACTGTTCTAAATCACTGCCCAGGAATAGTGTAGTTAAACATAAACTCTGGATTCAGTAAGGAATAGAAGTGTTTTCGTAGTTTAAGTTAGGTATCTAGTATAACAATGTCAATAGCTATTGTAGTTATAGAGGCGGCTCCCAGCTTACATGGGAGTTACATTCCGGGGATGGTACGCAAAGCCAAAATTATGTACAGTCAAGGCACATTGGGTTCAAAGGTGGGTGAGATTGCCAAAGTCTTTTCCCCATAAACCCTCCGCCTTTTAAATTTTTTTTTAAAAAATTGCCAGGCACTTACAAGCTGAATGCTTGCATGTTAAATGCATGTAAGTTGTGAGTTAACTGTACTACAGAAACACTGGTGTATTTCTGACGTCTTGTGAAATTCAATATTTTGGGTCAACTGTTAATAGTTCGAGTTCATGCTTTGAAAGAGTTAATACAAAATGTGTGCAACTATAATTTGGATTAATAGCAGTGGTCAAAGCAAATCGTGATTGATATGAAACATAAGTGACTTATTGACACTGATTCCTCTTGTGCAGGTTCACAAAAAGGATAAAAAGTACAAATGTATGGTGTGTAAGAAGATTTTCATGCTAGCAGCCAGTGTTGGAATAAGACATGGATCTCGACGTTACGGTGTTTGCGTTGACTGTGCAGATAAATCTCAACCAGGAGGGCAAGAAGGAGTAGACCAGGTACAGGACACAGATTTTCCTAGAGATGAAGAGTTTGAAGAAAATGAAGTGGGGGAGGCTGACGAAGAGCTGCCTGATGATGTAGAAGAACAGAACGACCAGACTCGATGGGATGAATCTGGGGAAGTCTCTGTGCCTTTAGAAGACTGAGGTGGCTTGATCTTCTTAAGATGCTTTATTTGGACGTCACATGGATTGACCATGTTGAATTTTTGGACTGAAGGCTTGGAAACATGGTACAGGCTGGATGGAAGTTATGTTGCTGTGAAAATCGTAGGGTCAAAGCCTTATAGCAAAAAAAGGATTATTAATTTTTTAAAGATATTTGCACAGGACTGTAAAGCATACAGCCATTTGGTTGAATTATAGAGTCCTCACATCTACAGTCAATTATCAAAAGAAATGTATTTTTTATTATTTATAGGATATAGCTATTTGGGTCCTAATCAAGCATAGTAATAACTGTGCTTGTGTTACACATCCATGTGTTCTTTAACACGAATGAAGCAAATTGCAATCTTTGGAGTTGACTCCATTGAGATTCCAATCATAGTTTGTGAACAAAATGCAGCTAATTTGGGCTAGCGGCTCATGTTTCCTGAAAGGGGATTTTGCTGCACCTCCCTTGCCTTCCCCTCAATGGTTTAAATATCAGCATCTTGATGACATGAAGCTAAGTCTTTTAGTTTTGTCAGGATGTGGTTTAGCTGACAAGTCCTGGAGAACTTAATCATTGATATTTAATTTACTGACTTTCTGGTTTTTGATATCTTGAGTTTGCATAAAGCTACTTTTCACCAAAAATACAATAATGACTTAAAGCTACAAGGAGGATTGTGATTGGAATGAAGTAAATTTCTCCTTGTCACTTAAATAACTTTATGTTAGACACTTTCTGGCATGGCTACCCATGTTTTAATTTATGTTTTCTTAGCACTATTCCTATTGGCTATCATTTTTATTCACTACTGTATACCTCAGTCCATCACAAAGCATAGAGTCCTAGAATCTGAGGAGTGTCACAGAAGTAAATGTAATTGGCTTTTTTTTTTTTTTTTTGTTTAAATAGTTCAACCCAATTTGTCTGCTTTTGTCTATTTTTGTTATGTGGAAAATTAGACATGAGGCTGTCATTTTTCTTTCTTTTTTGTGCCCCATTGCTCTACATTAAAGTGAACACAAAATGAACTTTTGCTTCTCTCCTATTTTGGGGGTTCTTTTATATACCAAACTACATTTTAATTGGCAGCTTAATTTGCTGGAACTTTTTTTTAAAAGAAATTGGTATTTGTTAGTATAACTGCTAGAGCTATTTATCCCCAATGCTCTTTGCTTCTGTTTTTGGATGAGATATTGAAACTTGAATTTTTGTAGCCATAAATCTTTTCTAAACTTGTTATATTGTACCAATGATTTCAGACCTTTTTCTGAGGGAAGGGAGGGTATTGCACCTTTTTATGCTTAGAATTCTCAATTTCAACTAGCCTGAATGCAAGTGAGCTACCTGAATGCTACCTGCATTCAATATATTTCTATGTCACAATGAATAAATATGCACAGCATTTACCATAACACATAGCTAGGCCAGTGTGATAGTACTGTATTATATAAGTTGAGGGGTCACCATATTTGAGTTTAACTTTAAAATGAGTATATTTTCCTATTTTATATCTGATAACTAAATTATGGTAGTTGTGTGGTAAACTTAATTGCTTTGACAGATGGAATCTTAATGGTGCTCCATCTGATTGAAGTAGATATATATATATATCTATATATATTTAAAGAGATGGCTTTATTATCCCTTCTTTCAATACAACAATGGCTTAATGTTAGACACTGTTTCTGCAGGATGAAACAGAGATTATATGGGTATTAAAATGTATAACCTTTTCTATCCAAAACCTTTATTGGTAGAATCCACATCACTGTAAACCTGACAAATGGGTAGCTCTTGCGTTTTACTTTTAAAAAACTGAATACATCTTCTTCTCGTTCTAGACTGAAATGAGTAATGTGTAATTCTGGTGGGGTCCAAAGTAGAAAATAGTGGGCAAAGATAATAAGAATGGGAAGTATTTTAAACGTTAAGTAAATGTTCTGCTCTGTGAATATGTAAGTTATAGTATAAAGATTCTTCCTCCCCATTTATTCCCCTTAAAATAGTTTACAATTGGTAGATCTATATATATATAAAAAGATATATATATATCTATATATATCCAAAATCCACCTAAATCTGCTTTATTAGCGCATACTACTCACTTAATGCTTAAACTGGACCTGGCTTTACATTCTTAATGTATTTTACTTATTCTCTTGAAACCGAATCTCCTTTTGCTACTTAAATCATTTATGTATATCTGGTAAATTATGACCAAATTTGTTGTTAGATTGCATACAGTAAATTGAAATATACACTTGGTACACTACAGAATTGTTGTGCTTTTTGTTCGGGTTATATTTTTTGGACAAAATTTTACAGTAGACATATTTAAACTTATGTTGGCCTCAGATTAATTATTTGGATCTTTGGTCAAGTCTTTTACTAGCGTGTCTCAAAATGTTGTCTTATGTTTTTGCTTGTTTCAAAATACACTGTCTCTTTAACATTGTCAAGATCATTTTATTGGAATAAGCATCCAAAACCTAAGTATCTCAGACCTCTATGCTAGAATCTATAATTCTCTTGGTCAAGTGAAATGTTAATCAAAAAGTCATTTAGAATATGTCTGATCATTTGACTTCTGAAAAAGGTTTTCTTACTACTTTTATAAACCAGTGCAGCAGTTCTCCTCACACTTTTTGTTTTGAAGTCAGTTTTAATTTTTAAATTGCTTTCTGGAAAGTGATTATACATTTAGAGTAAGGTACAAATCCTCCAAATACTTTTGGCTGTGAACATGTATAGACATCTTGGTTTAACAATAGACAAGCTAAACACCTTTCAGTCATGTATGTCATTAGCACTTTTTGTTAGAGAAGTTTGTGTATCCTGAAATTCTATGCGTGTGCTTAAAACATAACCTAATGGCCACTTTTTCTAAAATTTCTATGCTCTTGTACATGGTGTTACACTCAAGTCTTGTATTTCTTTGTCCATGATTATAAGCCATTTGAAGAAAAATTCTGATGGCCACCAAATGGTGGGTACATATATACAATTCTTGTTTGTGCTGTTGAAAGATCCTGTGTAGAATATAGTCTAGAACTAGCATTGCTAAAGGGTGCCATCCATGCTTCCTTCCCCTCAGTGCAGTTATATGTTAGCACATGCCACATAACCAAAGGCCTGGTTAAAACTAACCCTCTGCAGCTTCTCTAGAAAATGAAAGAATTTGATTCAGCGCATAGATTAATTCCATTGAGTACCCTGACGAAATCTACCCTCTCCAGAGTCATTTGAAATTTGCAGAAGAGTTAGTGTACCAAGAGCTGCAACTCCCCTTTACCCCATTTTACATGTTTTCCAGGAACTATTATGTGAAGACAACTTGGATATATAACTTTTTGCTTTCTCCCTCTAGAGCAGGGTGTCATTAATTTATCAACTGCTGTCACTTTGTCTAAGGCAATTCATTGTGGAATCATAATCTGGATGAAGGGGGTTTCTAATTTTACAATGGTAATGGAAGTTCTTACTGCCAATAAGGATACAATGCAGATTCCATTTGTTCACTTAGGACTAATGAATTCATAAAACATTTCCTGTCCACTTGTTGAATGTTGGTCACTGAATAACCCAAAGGGCTTTAAAAAAATACCTTGATGCCATTCTCTGATTAGCTGAGGATATGCTAATGACTACTTTCTTTTTAGACTGCGACTGAGGTCTATTTTTATTCATATCTGAATATTATCTTTGTAAGAATATGGCCTAAACAAAATTTATCAAGTGGCACAACATGCAGCTTTTCAATTTGAGCAAATCTTCTACAAATATGAGTTAAAGTAATGACTGCTTCCCAGAGTTAGCTCATTGATGCTCTGTTTGCTGTTAATATATTGGAGAATTCTTTCCATTTTTCTTTCTGCAGAATAGATGCCGTATCGACTTGAGATTGCAAACTGTTGAGGTCACAGGACAAGCTGTTAACATGGCTGTGCAGAAAACTGAATTCCTTTTCCTTTTCAGCAATCTGGATAATGGGAAAAGACATGTTAATTTTGAAACAGCAATAAAACTGCTCAAAAATCAGTCTTCATCTTTGACTACTGACTGCATATATAAATATGTATAAAATGGTTGATGAGCATTTGACTCACTGAAAAGTTTGCTTTTGCAAAAACAAGAACAACAACATGCAGTAGTTCTAGCCCATAAGGTGGTGGGGGGGGATGTTTACAGTCTTGCACTACACAATCATCTATATTGAGTGGTCAGTCCAAATGTAGTTCTTCCTAAAGCATTCCGGGTAAGTAATTGGTGGTTCTACATAAGACACATGCCTTCTTCTCCACTAAGTATCTTGTCACTTACTACAATGTGGCACCTTAAACACAACACCAATTTGTGGCATACAATGTATCTGAAGAAGATTGCTCTCGCCTTTGAAAACTTACGCTACAATAAATGTGTTCCTTTTTAAAACACTACCAGAGTTGTTGCTGACCAACATAGTTTTAACTCTGGAATTTATTGCCATTGTTGTAGTTACGGACTTCAGATTTTCTTTTGGGGTGGAAGAGAACTTGCCAACAATGGAGTTAGTAATTTGGACATATCTCCAAAGAACTTTTAGCCTCCCAACAACTTTGTGACATAAGGGTGTGAACCAGGGGGGAAAGAGACTTGTGTCAGACTTCTCATATTGAGCAGAATTGTAGAGTTGGAAAGGACAATGAGGCACTTGTCTAGTCCAATCCCCTGCAGTGCAGAAATCTTTGCCCAATGTGGGGCTAGAAGCCATCACCCTGGTGTTAAGGGTCTCATGCTCTACGGTGTAATGACATAGGTCTGGATTCCTTGCAAACGAGGCCAGTAAGACTAATCTAGGGAAAATGAGCCTTAACAGTCACTTCACAAAGGTAAATCTCTATTCTTTATCAGGGAATGCTGAATTCTGTGACTATAAGTTATGCCAATTAAATTTTATCTGGATTTTCCTAATCATGGGGAGTGGAAAAGTTAGGTACAGCACTGATGTTGATACCTCTGACACCTGGATGTCCTGTTGATTATCTGGCTTCTGAGTTTTAACCAAGTGTTGCTTACATTCTTCAAAACTGGTTCAGTTTGCAGGTCCATGTAATGCAGCATTGTTTCCCATAGTGGTGTACCAGATACCTTTGGGAAGCCCGCAGCATAATATCATTTTTATGGTAGATAGGTAGCCGTGTTGGTCTGCCATAGTCAAAATAAAAAAATTCCTTCCAGTAGCACCTTAAAGACCAACTAAGTTAGTTCTTGGTATGAGCTTTCGTGTGCATGCACACTTCTTCAGATACACTGATGGACTTCCATTTCATGCGGCTCAATGTGGTGCCTCCCATGGTTCCAGTAGTAGATAGGTAGCCGTGTTGGTCTGCCATAGTCAAAATAAAAAAATTCCTTCCTGTGTATCTGAAGAAGTGTGCATGCACACGAAAGCTCATACCAAGAACTAACTTAGTTGGTCTTTAAGGTGCTACTGGAAGGAATTTTTTTATTTTGATCATTTTTATGATTTACTATATGTACCGCTCCCAGTGGTTTGACTTCACCCCCAAAGGTGCACTCCTCCATTGTCTCCCAAGACATACTGATGCCAACAACTAGATATATTGGGCACTTTTGACAGTTAAGTGTCTCAGGGCAACTTACAGAATATTACAACTAAATAAAAAAGCAATAAAACAAGTCCTAAAGTGCTTATGCAAGGTATATATAAAAAGAATAAATACCATCCAACCCACTTAAAAGGATCAGCCATAAAAGGATGAGCCACAATGTTACCTGCTAAATTAATGGCCAAAGGCCTGGCTAAATAATAATGTTTTTGCCTGGTGGCTTTAAAGTAGACAGCCATGTTGCCTGGGAGAGTATTCCAGAAGTGGGAAGCCACCATTGGAATGGCCACTTCTGTGACAGGAAGGCTTCTCCCAAGTCTTTCCCAATATCTGGTACTGAGTGGCATCCTTTCTGTGGAACCTCCAGGCTCAAAGAACCATCATGACTAAGTGGCTATTATAAACTTGATGTGATTCCTTGACAAACCATTTTGGGGCCAGAGAGATATATGAATAGATGGCCACATTTTGCATGTTTTCTGTTGAACAGCCATTTGAGGGGTGTTGGGCTTTCTCTGAGTAAGGAAATACATACGCCTTTGTCTCCACTAAAGATAGTGAAGGGGAGCTAAAACTTTTGTGAGAGCTGAGAGAGTTCTGCAAATAACAGGTTCTCTCAGTTGCCATTGATAGGGGGATCGAAACCTGTAAGTAGAAATGAAGTAAGACAGCTCCTTCGAAAACAGACTTCTCCTACTCAATATGCTGATATATTGGAGTTTAGTTCAAGGGAGAAGGTGCAGTTCCCATTAGGGTTGTAAGGGACAGAGTGTGCTGTGGCAGTGCAGGAATGGCAAGTCCTACAACTCTACTGCCTCCACTTTCATCCTCTCTCCCAGCCTTGATAACTAGTGGCTCAACCGCAGTCCCTCTGGCCTTAAGATGCTGCTGGTGCATGCCAGGTTGGCCAATGGAAAGGTGATAAACCAACTGTAACGTAATCCTGGAAGAATTTGCCAAACCTATGGTTAACTGATCTGGTGGGATGAAGTGATCAGTGTAAAATCTCATCGATGTGGTCAGGTGCAGCTGAGAGCGGGGGAGTCAGAGTGGCTTTGGCCTGTGACAGTATGGGTAAACCTTTTGCTCCTCCAGGTGTCCCATCAGCGCTAGCAAACAGCCAACAGGCAGTGATAATGGAAGTTTTTGTTCAGCAACATCTGGAAGGCCACAGGTTGCCCACATCCGTGGGATAGCTGTCGGTAGAGCCATGAGACTTGTCATTTCAGGGTTGTTGGTTCAAGCCCCCTGTTGGGAAAAAAGATTTGGTCCTGTCCAACTCTACAGTTCTATGATTCTTTCGGGTCCATAGGATTCCACTACCCTTGTCAGATGCCCTGTGCCAACAGTCAGTTTTGAACCTGGGATTGGGAGCCCTAGATAGGATGGGGATTTTCTTGGCGTACTGTCCATGCTACTATCGAGTTTTCCTGCCCAAACTGATGGGCATGGTCTTTGAGGTGGTGGTGGTGAGGACTTCCAAGGCTTTAGTCTTGGGACTTGGAACATACATGCTGAGGCTGCCTTGTCCTGTATGGCATAAGATGAATACCACACACCTCTCAATATATAGACCAGCGCATGCATCGGGACATGAACTGAACTTTTATCTTCTGTACTGGTTTAGGGGACAATTATGGGAGGAGCTAGAAACGGCTCAGTAGTCACAGATTATCTGAACATTTGACCTATTAGGCACTCCTAGCCCTTGCAGGGATTTAGATGGGTTTCCTGCAGTTTAGCTGGTAGTTCTACTGAGGCCTGACCTCTGGGAATGGTGAGGTGACCCAGGTCATCAACAATCACTCCTAAGTATATTCACCCAAATTGTAGTGGCGCCTTGTTCTGAGCAGCTGAGGGATATGAAGCAATTGGGTTGACAACTAGAGCACAGGTGGCAAAAAATAAAAAGAGTGATTAAGCTCAGGTAAGAAACTTACTCTGTGATGGTGGCAAAGATATCTTACTTCCTGGCCACCAGGAAAGCCAGCAGAGGTTTTTCTGAGGGGGTGAGAAGCCTGCTTTCTAGGCTTGTGGCATCAGCTAGAACCAGCAAAAGGCCAGCTGTGACCAATTGGCATAACATTTGGTAGGCAAGATCACTTGCTTTCATTCTGACTTGGATGCCATACTTTTGATAGAGAAGGAGTTAAAGTGGTTGGAGCCCTTTCAGTACAGCGCGTCCCCATCCCCCTATTTTTAAATAGGTCCCCAAAACCTGCATTTAATTGATGCTGGTTTTATATGGCTAAAGTAAGTTGTCCTGGCAAGTGCACAAATACAAATGCAGCGCTTTAATAGCAGCAGCAAGCCGTGACTTGGCAAGTTCTTCTCTTGCTCCTTTGCTTGCACACAGTCTCACAATTTGGTAAATGTCCTCCAAAGTGAATAAATTACAGCAGCTTCCTAACAAGCACTCACACCTGGAGGTTGTTACATTATCAGTAGGCTGGGAGAATCCTTGATAAAGTCACATGTCAGCTCCTTGCCTCTCCTCCACAATGAGATCGTTTTTGTCCTTTTATTTTCCACTTCCACCAAAGGTTCACTTACATTTTGCAACTGTAAGTATAAATTACATTAATATCCTATGGCTTTTTAAATGTGTGGGGGCGGTGGTTATTGGTTTGTTTTTGTTTTATGTATTCCACCCTGGGATCTTCAGATGAAGGGCAGTATACAAATTTAATATATAAAAACGATGATGATGTTGGCAAATTCTATACTCAAAGCAAGGAGAGCTCTCACATGTCTCGTCTGCCTGCTAGTTTTATATTCCACACTTCAGTTTTAACTCTCACCTATATTTTTATTTAGAATGTACCTAATGCTGATATATAGCACTGTTTCACATGGGTGTAGCCAAGTGGGGGGGGGCAAGGAGCAGCTGCCCCCCATCAAGTAAAACAATAGAAATAACTAACTGACAAATCATGTTGGTTCTGTCCCCCCAACAAAAGTCTCGGGCCCCCCTACGCCCATGCTGTTTTATATTTTTATTTTGTAAATTGCTTTGAAAAGTTTGGTACCTTCTTTAAAGGTGGCATACAAATGTGGATTTTTTAAAGGGACATAATAGATGCTCTCCCTGCCCCTGATATAATGCAGTTGCCAGTTCCCTGGCAAAAAAAGCAGTTAGGTGGGAGATTTTGTCAGGAGTGCAGCAGAGAAAGGGTTATTAAACACTCTGTGATGCACCACAGTCTCAATTCTGATTCTGCACCCCCCCCCCCGGCCAGCTGCTAGGAAATACAATCACACGCCTCACAAAATGGTCTCAGTTGTGGCCTGAGGTCAATGGCCATTCCCATATTTTGTGCCAGTGCATGTGTTGCATGAAGAATTAGATGGAGGTGGAAGCTCACTTGTACTGGGAGTGCAGGCTAAAAAATAAACACTGTTTGAGAAGTGCACAGATAAACTTACCTCTTTATGCAAGTGAGCAATGTGCTCTACCAAATGAGTCTTTTCTCTTTGCAGCTTGGAATTTTCCAGTTGAACTTTGCCACGTCTCTTTTCTAAATCTATTAGCTGCGACTGAAGCAGCTGCCCATTCTGATCCATAGATTTCCTTTCTTGCTGGAGGTGAAGTACCTATTTACCAATGGCTTCTATTAGCATTGATTAATGTCTAGGCATTGCTGTAATTTTAATTCCCCCTGCCCTGATAACTCACTGTAGCATCACAGGCTTCCTGTGCATGGGATTAAGCAAGTGTGTTTAGAAGAGAGCTGGGGCTACTGCTATAATGCCAACCTTTTACTAAGCAATGGGGTGTTCTTTCAGGCTATTGTAACATTAGGACAGTTGCTTTTCTCTTAGGGTTGTACTCAACTAAGTTTTACTTGGAGTAGATCCATGGAAACCAATGAACCTAAGTCATAACCATTAATTTCAATGAGTCTACTCTGAGTAGGGTTAACAGCGGATACAATCTTTAGTTTTGGAATATACAGCCCATTTAACTATGTAACCATTACTTAGTATGTAGAACCAATGAGCTGACCAGATACTCAGTTGCTCTAGAGGGATAAGTGCATGTGGTCTGAAGCACTGTTTTCATGCATCTCCCCTTCTCCTTAAATTACCTTTATGTAGTTAATGCAGGAAACATGCTAGGCACTGTTTGGAAATTAAGATGATGTTTTACAACCTAAAGCACACCTTCTGTGATGAGGCATTTTGGGCCACTTGCCTCTTGGTAGAAATCTGCATAGGATTTCAAGAACCAGGTTCCTTACCCAGCAAGGCACAAGCAGGTGTTGGCAATCTATAGTCAGTCACCAGATTTACTAGTGCACAGCGCTCTCTAGTAAGACTGCATCATCACCATCACTGTGAGATTTCTTGCCTGTCCTTCACCAGAGAGTCCCAGGCGGGGTTACAACAATTTAGAAAAACAGTTTTAAAAACTGTGGCAGTAAGCCGGTGACTGTGTAGATACACAAAATTATATTTAAAAAGAGCAAAGTGGCCCTTTGGGATAAAAGGGAAATGACTGGTGCTGGATTCATTGCAAATTTTGTGTCAGATCAACACCATGAGCACGAAGTTTGATCCCTGGACAATATTTGGACAAATATTGTTCTAAATTGCTGGATCCAACACAATTCTATTTGGAAAGTTGCTGTTATATCGATAGTCAGGTCCTTTCTTTTCACCTTCAAAAATGTGTGAAGTGCTCTAATTGCAGCAAGCTTTATATTCTACCAATGCAGTTGACTTAAAATATATATGAGTGCAGAGACCTGCTCCTGGACCTTGGAAACTCTCTGTCTTTCGTTCTGTAGTTGTGTCTTCAAGTAGGTAAGCTCCCTCTCTAATTGCCATTCTCTGTCTCTCCCTGATGCTAGCTCAAACGCTCTTCTTGAATGGGAGGTGCTCTCATCCTCTCTCAGCTGTTTCTCCTATAGCATTGATATGAGTTAAGAGTGTACATTAGCCAAAACAGTCATTCAGGTAATAAACGAGGGACATGGTACACATCCTTTTGCCTGCTATTTCTCTCCCACCTTACAGGATTGCTTCGGTAAACATGTCACATTCTTGTTCCTTTTCCTAGCCTCAAAGACCTACTGATTCCTTAAAGCTAAGAGTGCGCCGCATCACACTGGTGAATATAGAACAGCTCCATGGGCAGAGTGCAGAAATAGCTTTCCTTATAGTCTAACCCTGGGGTGGGGAGTCTGTGCCCCTCCAGATCTGTGACTACAACTCCCATCTGGCTGTTGGCCATGCTGCCTAGGACTGTTGGGCGTTAAGGGTTCAACGACATCTGGAGGACTATAGGTGCCTGCCAGGGTGCCAGTCTAAAGGAGCTGCAAGCTCTTAAAGGCTAGAGTGCCACCCATGCAGGGGCTTAATGCTTTATAGTAATGCCACAGGGGCTCCATTTTGCCATCTCCTGTGAGAAGGGGGAAGAGCATGCTGTATACAAAACAGATGCAGTTTGCTGTTGTTCAGTTCAGGGCAATTGTTAACCTCTCAGCGGCAAATTGCATGCCTGTGTAAATTGGTACAATCTGAAGATATATGGGACATATCATTTTGGGTGTTTTGTGCTGTAGTTGCATGTTATGGGAGAAGTCCCATGCTATCTGCTTTTAGCACTTACCATTCTGGGCATACTTATGCCCTGTCTTTGGGAGTTGCAATAGGTTCTCTGGTTTTGCAGTATAAACTCATTGATCTGTTGATATAGAGACTTTGCATTCAAGAGGACTACAGCCATGCAACTGCTTTGTATATGACCAGCTTTGTCCTGTTTTCTGACATTTTCTCTGCTGCTGTGCAAGCAAGTTATCTGCTTCACTGCCATTGCAGAAGCATTGATTAGTTGCCAGGTCATGCTCTAGCCAACTTGTTGAAATATTTCTTTGCTATGAGAGAGAGCACAGAGTTCTGCTGCTACTTCCAGCTACTTGGCCATAATAAGATGTATACCAGGCACCCCCAACCTTCAGCCCTCCAGATGTTTTGGACTATAATTCACATAATCCCTGACCACTGGTCCTGTTAGCTAGGGATCATGGGAATTGTAGGCCAAAACATCTGGAGGGCTGCAGGTTGGGGATGCCTGATGTATAGTAAGGGAAAGCTGCTACAATGCCAATCTTGGGCCATGGCAGAAATCCAGGTATAGGCTGCACTGGCCATGGGACTTGTACATCATGTTCAATGAGCTACTGCCTTGTTCTGGTTGTTTAGCTTCTGTAGTGAATGCATTCTAGCAAAACTATTCACATCTATTTTATTTGTTTTTGATCTGTGCCTTCCCCACCCAACCATAAACAACAACATAAAAAGCTAATATTGAAAATCTTGTTAGCTTTTCAAATCTTTTTCTAGATAGAAATTGAAGACCAAGAACTAACACATTGGATACTAGAAAAATACTTACTCTGCTCAGCTGCCTAGTCACTTTCAGCACTTGAGCTTGTAAGAGGCCATTTTCCCTTGTCAGATGCCCACAATCTTCTGACATCTTGTCACGTAAATATTTGTCCTCATCAGCTGAAAGCTCTTTTTCCTTGAGGACTTGCCTTAATTTTTCACTCTCCTCACTAAATACACATAATTATAAATATTGGTTCATATGGGGTATTCTCAATACAATATATTTTTAAAAATTATATATGACAATCTTATAATGCCCTTGCTGAAGACAAATCTGGGGAGTTGTATGGCCATTTCGTGCACACCAGAACTGTAAGTGAAGTCTGCTTGTGCTAAACAAAAATTGCTAGCCATTCATAGCTGTAGATTATTACGAATTTTAGGGAAAATCCCACCCTTCAGTTTAGTAGTAGATCTTCAGCATCTAGTCCTCCGATATATTAGCCAAAAGTTCTAATGGTTCACCATCTCAAGCACATTGGTAAATCCTGCAAAGATGAACCACTCTTTAATAAGTTGTACAGCACGTTTTCATACACAAGTCATTGGTCACCCAAGTGAGAATTGCAGAGGCTCAATAGTTATGAAAATATTAAAAGACAGGGAGTTGTTGTCTGCCTACCTAAGTTCTTTTGCAATGTGCTGCTGTATGGACTGGGAGCCGATAAGTAATTTCTCCTCTAGTTGATGAAGTAATGCCTGCAGCTGTAGGCATTCTGATCTGCTTTCTGTGAGTTTTTGTTCTGTAGCTTGGTGCTGCTGAATCTGCAGCTGAAGCTGAATAAAGCAGACTGTGAAAGCAAACGCTGAACATTCTCTGCCCCCACCATGTTTTATTACTCTGATCATTAGAATTAATTACTACTTCTAGTGAGAAAAAGGTTCAAATACAGAAGGGTTTTCTAAGTGATCTGTTTATAGTACAATAAATTCACAGTTGCTACCCACTGGTTACACAGCGTTGAGATGACTTCTTCCAAGCAACACGCTGGTAACTGGGATATTGCATTTTCCTAGCACTGGATTTGTTTATTTTGTGCCTTGAAGGTAAAGGTAAAGGGACCCCTGACCATTAGGTCCAGTCATGACCGACTCTGGGGTTGCGGCGCTCATCTCGCTTTATTGGCCGAGGGAGCCAGCATACAGCTTCTGGGTCATGTGGCCAGCATGACTAAGCCGCTTCTGGCGAATCAGAGCAGCGCACAGAAATGCTGTTTACCTTCCCACTGGAGCGGTACCTATTTATCTACTTGCACTTTGACATACTTTCGAACTGCTAGGTTGGGCAGGAGCTGGGACCTAGCAATGGGAGCTCACCCCGTCACGGGGATTCGAACCGCCAACCTTCTGAATGGCAAGTCCTAGGCTCAGTGGTTTAACCCACAGCGCCACCCGTGTCCCCCATCTTGTGCCTTGGGAGCATGCAATTCTTCATTAGCTTCCTGCTGGAGTGACAGGTAACAACTTGTAGCCTTGGATGTGGTTGCACATCTCTCCCTCCACACCAAAAGTCTCCTCCAGTGGGTGGATGAGCAGAAGTTGAGCTGCATCTTGACCTGCATTAGCAACATACTTGAAAAGCTCTTTGCTTATGGGGATTTAGTGCACCTATTGACTAGTTGATGTGATGTGCCATTATAGTGATGGCACATAGGTATGTCCCCTCTATGCTTGCAGTAATTTTGAGCTCTTGGAATAAAAATAATGAGGATGCAGCTCTTCTGCTACATTAATGCCAGTGCTCATCTGGCATTAATTTAGCGCTTTTGTTATGTGCAAGCTAAAAAGGTATATGAAAAAGCCCTTGAAGTGAATATGGCTTTCAGAATACGGTTTGAGTGAGATCCAGCAATAGTACAAACAGGGGCCTGCTGGCATGACAACAGGGCTTCGGCTTGCTCTCCCCACCCCCCAGCACACCCACAAAACCTGCCCCAAAGGGCTGGAGGACTCTCTGAAGCAGAATTGGGGGGGGGGACATAGGGGACTGCAGTGAGGAGGAGAGAAACTGATGTCCCAGTTGACGGACATCACTGGACGCCACTTTGCGTTGGAGTTTGTGGTAAAGAAAACAGGATGTGTTCAGGGGTGTCACTTGATTTAGCTGGGTCCAGTGTTTTATCTCTTGATCATTCAGATGAGGATGAGGAGTTTGGACTTGATATCCTGCCTTTCACTCCCCTTAAGGTGTCTCAAAGCAGCTAACAATCTCCTTTCCCTTCCTCCCCCCCAACAAACACTCTGGGAGGTGAGTGAGGCTGAGAGACTTCAGAGAGTAGTGTGACTAGCCCAAGGTCACCCAGCAGCTGCATGTGGAGGAGCGGGGAAGCGAACCCAGTTCACCAGACTATGAGTCCACCCCTCTTAACCACTACACTATGCTGGCTTAACAGCTTAATGTGGCAGCAATTCCTCATATCCAGAACATTTATGAAAGATGGGTTTATTATGAAGTTAGAATAGCTCACCTGAGATTCCAAAAGATGGGCCTCGTGCTCTTTTGCCTTCACTGAATTTGCAGTGAGCTGTATGTTTCTCTGAATTTTTATGTGAAACATTCTGAGTGGAGATGTCAGCCAGTTGCTTCAGCTTTGTAGCATCCTCTATTAAGGCCATCTTTTCTTTAGCATTTGCATCTGCAGGAAATTATCAGGTTCACTCCAGCATTTAAAATCTTTACTATCTTCCCATAAACTTCAGTTTCTTTTTGCAGATAACTTTTCAGGTGATGTATGTTTTAAAAGACATCCAGATATTCCTAAGGTAGTTTTTCTAAGAACCATGCTCAGCGGGGTATGTCCCATTTTGCCACTTGAGGTGAAACAGGAAGTGCCCCCTTGCCTTGCCACTGCTGCCACCACCTATCTCCTCCTGCTACTGCCACCGCTTGCTCTGCCACTGCAGCACACCCTGTCACAGGCAAATACAGGCAATATTGCACTGATTTTGGCCTCTAGTGGAAATGGACAGGGCAGGGCACCAACAGGTGTTCCATCTAGGGGTTTTCTGCCACCTGAGGCAGCAGTCTCACTCTGCCTAATGGCTAGGCTGGCTCTGACCATACTAAACAGGAAACATGTCCCTTTGAGCTAAGGGGGGCTTATTTCCAAATAAAGGATGCTTATGATTGGGCTGCGAGATACTCTGATGTACAGCCCAATCCACAGCTTGGCATATAATGTCAGAACAAGCAGTATTTCAGGTTATGGCAGCTGAAGAAGCCCAGCAAGAAGTTTACAGCCTGATAACAAGGAAGCCATATACAAGTTATGCCTATTCCTACATGCAAAACCTTAAATATTTGTGTAAGCTTTCAATATCCCTAGTTCTTGAAAGAGAGCTAGGAAGATTTAAGCCAGGACTGTAAGTCAGTGTTGGGTCATGTATCAGTTTCGTTGTGAAAAAGTGTTGAGGGCAGGGGTAAATTTTGCAAGGGGGCCATATTCTAGAAACTCATTCTGGAGTGAAGTTACCAGTGAAAGAGGCAGACATTTGTGCCTTGATCCAGCGCAGGTTGCATGGGGAAAGGGTAGTGCCACACTGTGTTGGAAAGCAATGCATCATCTGCACTCAAGATGTGTACAGGAAGCCTGCAACTTGCACACATTTAACTTGTGCACATACTGTTTTACATGCTTGGCAACTTAAAAATAAAAATAAAAATGGAAAGGGAGCAGGCATCCAGCAAATAAGACTTTGTCCATTCCACCTGCCATTTTACCTAATGGATAGTGCTTAAGGTGGATGAACTGAAGATGTATCCATCATTTGGTATAGTTGGATGTTAGCCTCTTCCATTAGAGAAGTATCCTAGCTGTATACAAAAGCCAAGCTAGCATCAGTTCATTATTTATGAATGTATCTTGTTTGTAAGAACTACTCTTGGAACATTTCATTATTACCCGATAGTATTTGAAGTCGTCTGTATATTGCACGGATTTCAGCTTCAACTATTTTGGCGCTGTTTTCCTTCTGTACAGTTTCTATTTGGGCTGTGTTTATTGCAGTCTCTAGTTCCTTTAAAATATATGCTGTAGGTTAGCATCATGCAAAAACAAATGTGGAAGACAAATGTTGAAGCCAAATAACAAAAATATATAGTTAAGATATTACAATATCATTTGGGGATCCACAATGAATCTACAAATGTGCATATAATCTAGAGCGCTAGATGCAAAGATTCAGCTCTGCCTTTAATACATTTGTTGTGCTTGTGACTTCCAATCCAGCATATGCATTGCTCTGTCTGGACTGAGGTAATGAGGCTGGAGGTATTTATGTATTTTTAATGAATTTTTATGCACAGTGGTGCTCTGAAAGACTGAGATTGCATGTCAGTGGACAAATGGTACATGTTCAAAGTAGTTCAAAGAGCATACTGACTGCACTGAAACTTGCACTGCATCTAATCCGTAAGTGAACTTTTAAGTTTCAGTTATGTGATTTCTGATTGTCTCTCTGTCTAGTCAATATCTACTTGTTTTAAATACTGGTAGAAGTATTCTGCATTTTATTCCTAAGAGCCAGCTATGCTGCCTTGCCAAAGTGAAAATGGCTAGGAGCATTTAGAAGGTTTGACTGGAAGATGGGTTATGTTGAGACTGCTAGTTTTATTTTTAATAGGGTATTTGGTCCATAACGGGAGGTTTTAAGCTTACATCTAACACCTCTGTACTGTATGCTATTAGTGTACAGTTAATACCTATTCCTAAGTGACGTTTCCTATATAAATGCAGTGACTATGCAACTGTGAGAACAAATTTCTGTGAAACAAATGTGAGCCTGACCATGCATCAAAACCAATTACTCTTTGTAGTAAAATGGACTGAAAAAGACACTGATTCAAAGAACCATGTATGCATGCATGAAGTGCTTCTGTACATGCACAGAGACTTCCCATATCATTCTACTTCCAGCTGGGCAGCACCTCATGCCTTCCTAGATCTCACACTGGAAGGGTCTACATAAAGTGGCTTTCTGGAGGACACAGGGACCTTCTGTAGGAAGGGTGTTTCTGTTAAAGCTGTCCAGGCCTGTAGATTAGCTCCTTGAGTCCCAATGACAGTTGACCGATTACAAATTAACAGTTGTTTACAAATAGAATTCATCCAAAGGCAAGAAAACTTTGGGAGTTACCTTTATTTTTTGCAGCATTTTTTCAGCTTCTCTGGTAACTTGGGGTTGGACGCTTGTAGCCTTTTTAGCCCTCTCCCTAGTTTACGATAGATAATTAAGGAGCATTTGTTTGAGATGTTGGAAGGTCAGTTCATATGTTTTGGAAATACCATTCACATTAACAATCCCGCGCTGTATGCAAATTTGCTATCGGTTTGAGATACCCTCTAATAATTTCTGCAGTGCTAATGAATGCACCCCTCCCCCACAACAGAAAATAGCTGCTTTCCAATTCAGATTTTAAGAAATTTGAGGAGGGTAGCTGGGGAATGGGTACAATCCTAAAGTAAGCTGCACTGAGCCCAATGGGAGAGTTAAACATATCTCCCACTCTAATCACTCACATAAATGTCTTGCTATTTGCCTAGTTTACTTAACAGGTATTAAAAGTTACATATAACCCTTAGCGAAAGGAGAGTTGGGTATCGTGAAATAGATGTTAGTCATGACATGTGGCCTTGAATAAGTCAACAAAGAGTGACTCATGGGTGTCCTGACTGGTAAAAGCAGGAAACTGCTTTTGTGCCTCAACTAGCATAATTGACATATTTGTGTTAGAAGCCTTTCCTGGCTGGTGCCTACTTTAGCAGGTACATAAAGTGTTAGCCTCAGAATAGCAGACACACATATAAAGGAGTATAGAAGACATAACTACTGACAATAACACTTCATGCATATGGTGCACTGGTATATTCCAGGCCTGTTCTGTGCCTAGTTTCCACTAGAGGAGGGGTTCCCAAATGGTGGTCTGTGAGCTTCATTCAGCTGGTCCACAGTATGTGGTAGTGGTGCCCTCCCTGTGAAACACCTTTCTCTTCAGATGTCAAGGAAGTAAACAACTATCTGACTTTTAGAAGACAACTGAATGCAGCCCTGTATCACGAAGTTTTCAATGTTTGATGTAAGTTCTGATATGTGCTGTGAGCCGCCCAGAGTGGCTGGGGAAACCCAGCCAGATGTGCAGGGGTAAAAATAATAAAATTATTATTATGTCTGCATTTAAAAACAGTACATATTTTAAATCGTATTTTAGTGCTTCTTTTATACTGCATTTTGCTGCATTACAGTTTGAATTCAAATTATAAAACAATAAAAGAGCTACAATTTTCAAAGGGGGTCACTCAGAGGAGAAGATGGTGAAATGCAAACAGGGGACACAGAAAGGGCTGAACTCCTCAATGCCTTCTTTGCCTCAGTCTTCTCCGATAAGGAAAACAATGCCCAACCTGAAGAATTTGGAGCAAATGATTCAGCAAAGGAAACACAGCCCAGAATAACTAAGGAGATAGTAGAAGAATACTTGGCCAGTTTAGATGTATTCAAGTCTCCAGGGCCAGATGAACTGCATCCAAGAGTATTAAAAGAACTGGCAGATGTGATCTCAGAACCACTGGCAGTCATCTTTGAGAATTCCTGGAGAACAGGCGAAGTCCCGGCAGACTGGAGGAGGGCAAATGTTGTCCCTATTTTCAAAAAGGGGAAAAGAGAGGACCCAAATAATTACCGCCCAGTCAGTCTGACATCAATACCAGGGAAGATTCTGGAGCAGATCATTAAGCAAACAGTCTGTGCGCACCTAGAAAGGAATGCTGTGATCACCAATAGTCAGCATGGATTTCTGAAAAATAAGTCATGTCAGACTAACCTGATCTCGTTTTTTGACAGAATTACAAGCCTGGTAGATGAAGGGAACGCAGTGGATGTAGCCTACCTTGATTTCAGCAAGGCATTTGACAAGGTGCCCCATGATATTCTTGTAAAGAAACTGGTAAAATGTGGTCTTGACTATGCTACCACTCAGTGGATTTGTAACTGGATGACTGACCGAACCCAAAGAGTGCTCATCAATGGTTCCTCTTCATCCTGGAGAAGAGTGACTAGTGGGGTGCCACAGGGTTCTGTCTTGGGCCCGGTCTTATTCAACATCTTTATCAACGACTTGGATGATGGACTCAAGGGCATCCTGATCAAATTTGCAGATGACACCAAACTGGGAGGGGTGGCTAACACCCCAGAGGACAGGATCACACTTCAAAACGACCTTGACAGATTAGAGAACTGGGCAAAAACAAACAAGATGAATTTTAACAGGGAGAAATGTAAAGTATTGCACTTGGGCAAAAAAAATGAGAGGCACAAATACAAGATGGGTGACACCTGGCTTGAGAGCAGTACATGTGAAAAGGATCTAGGAGTCTTGGTTGACCACAAACTTGACATGAGCCAACAGTGTGACGCGGCAGCTAAAAAAGCCAATGCAATTCTGGGCCTCATCAATAGGAGTATAGCATCTAGATCAAGGGAAATAATAGTGCCACTGTATTCTGCTCTGGTCAGACCTCACCTGGAGTACTGTGTCCAGTTCTGGGCACCACAGTTCAAGAAGGACACTGACAAACTGGAACGTGTCCAGAGGAGGGCAACCAAAATGGTCAAAGGCCTGGAAACGATGCCTTATGAGGAACGGCTAAGGGAGCTGGGCATGTTTAGCCTGGAGAAGAGGAGGTTAAGGGGTGATATGATAGCCATGTTCAAATATATAAAAGGATGTCACAAAGAGGAGGGAGAAAGGTTGTTTTCTGCTGCTCCAGAGAAGCGGACACGGAGCAATGGATCCAAACTACAAGAAAGAAGATTCCACCTAAACATTAGGAAGAACTTCCTGACAGTAAGAGCTGTTCGACAGTGGAATTTGCTGCCAAGGAGTGTGGTGGAGTCTCCTACTTTGGAGGTCTTTAAGCAGAGGCTTGACAACCATATGTCAGGAGTGCTCTGATGGTGTTTCCTGCTTGGCAGGGGGTTGGACTCGATGGCCCTTGTGGTCTCTTCCAACTCTAGGATTCTATGATTCTATGATTCTATGATTCTATGAATGGCCAATTCCTTTTCCCAGGGAGCTCTGGAAACTGTAGTTCTGTGAGGGGAACAGGGTTTTCCTAACTACTCTCAGCACCCTTCACAAGCTACAGTTCCCAGGAATGTGGCATGCTGCTGCTTTGCAGATGGCACTTGAGAGGTGTGCAAATTTCCAGTCATTCTTTTATTAGGATAATGAAAAAGGTTCCCTGTAGGATAAAGTTAAACATAAAGGAACTGCCTTCTCTCTCCTTTCATGGCTTTCCAGTAGCACTGAAAATAATTCTGGCAGATACATTGTGGCCTGTTCCTGAATAGGCAGACAGAAACCTGACTTCAAGCTGTCAGTATAAAGAACATAAAAGGAATGCAGTACTTTGCCCCTCAAAGGATGGCCTTCCATATTCCTGAGGTAAAGTAGAGATGAAAGACTAAGCTCTGGTTGCCAGAGATTTAATATGCTGCCAGCTAAGCTTACAGCTAAATTTCTTGTCTGAGATAAACTGATGTTAAGAGAAAGGGTTTCACAGTCTCTGTGAAGCCAAAAGCACACACAGCTGCTCGCAATTTGCCTCTCACAGAGGGAAAAGTCTGTTACTACAGTCATCCCTGCATATGTTTTTGGATGCATTCCCTTATGGGATCAAGGGCCCAAAAGCAGGGTACATTTCACATGCATCATCAAATTGTGGTAGGCATTACTCCACCCTCTGGTAATACGCTTTTAAATATGGTAAATGCCACCATTTACTGCTTGTGGCATTAACCATATTTAAAAGAGTATGTGAAATAACACTTTTAAATTTACCAAGGGTTATTTGAAATGTGGATATTTATTTTGAATAATTTAGGCTGGAAACCTGTGCCAACTTACCTGGAACTCAGAGGGACTTACTTCTGAGTAGACATGTATAGGATTGCAGTGTCATAGAATTGTAGAGTTGGAAAGGACTCTGAGAATCATAGTTGGGCTTTTCCCTGCACACACATCCAGAGTGAATTTGATTTAAATCAAATCAATTCAAAGCACGATTCAAATAACTAGTCAGTAAGACTTGATTTAAATCTTTTTTTTACAGAAAGACTCATTCTTGCTGGTATAACCTTAATATTTACAACTAGATGAAGGTTTCATTTTTGGAATAATAAATTTTCAGAGTAGTTTTTTACACTTATATCAAAAGCTACTGATTTGGTTATACTATTAGAAATACATAGACAGATAATTATGAAATTATTGTTTAATAAGTTAACTGCTTATATTTGGACAACTTTTCTGTTGTTCTTTATTGGAAGGAGAAAAATGATCATTTCCTTAATAACAATTTAAATGATTTATTTCACTAAAACGACGTTATAGCATATGTATCCATGTTTGTTAACTGATTTGGTTAAACAATTAAAAAAAAACACCTTAGACTGAATTTTAGCACACATGAAAAACTTGAAACAAATCCTTATTTCCTGATGAATAGCCTTTGGACTATAATGTAACTTAAATAGAAATCTATCTTTAGAAAGATTTTCCCTTCAAAAGCATTTTATTTTTAAAATCTGATTTAAGGCTTCGTGAGGTCCGGCGACACCCGAGTAGGAGGCAGCTGAGTCGCTGCTGAGTCGCCCCGTGTTTTCTACCTTGTCAGCCTGGGCTCCGGCAACAAGATGAGTATTGGCGGCTTGGATCAGAATGAGGAGTTCTACCAGCAACTGTGGCTGCAGGAGCTGTACGGCAAGAAGAACGAGGAAGGCAGTAAGGACCCTTTCACATACATGGACCCAGCAGATGGGACGCAGTATGAGTGGGATTGTGACAAGAAGGCCTGGTTCCCAAAGGTTACTGAAGATTTCCTGGCAACATATCATGCTAACTACGGCTTTCCCACTGAAAGTTCAGATAATTCACCTGTATCTCTTGCAAACACTGAATCTAAAACTCCTGCAAACTCAAAGACTACCAAGGTCCAGCAGCCAACAGATCCAAAAGCATCTCAGGCAACAGATCTTCAACAAAAAGGAAAGAGAATAAAACCTGACGCAGGATGGTTTCATGTTGAAGAACAGAGAAACACGAATGTCTATGTGACAGGTTTACCACCAGACATTACAAAAGATGAGTTTGTGCAGGTTATGTCAAAATGTGGTATTGTTATGCGTGATCCGCAAACGGAGGAGCCTAAAATTAAACTTTACAAAGACAAAGAAGGAAATCTCAAAGGAGATGGGCTCTGCTGCTACTTAAAGAGAGAATCTGTTGAACTAGCATTACAACTTTTGGATGAAAATGAAATTAGAGGCTGCAAATTGCATGTGGAAGTTGCACACTTTCAACTGAAGGGGGAGTACGATGCCAGCAGGAAGAAGAAGAAATGCAAAGACTACAAGAAGAAGCTGTCTCAACAACAAAAACTGCTGGATTGGAGACCGGAGAAGAAAGATGGCAGCGTTCGAATGCGGCACGAGCGTGTTATCATTATCAGGAACATGTTCCACCCAAGCGATTTTGAGGAAGAACCTTTAGTGCTGAATGAGATAAGAGAAGATCTTCGGACAGAATGTGAAAAGTTTGGACAAGTAAAGAAAGTCATTCTATTTGATAGGCACCCAGATGGTGTTGCTTCTGTGTCATTTAAAGAAGCAGAAGAAGGAGATGTCTGCAAACAGGCACTCGATGGGCGATGGTTTGGTGGACGTCAGCTCTCTGTGGAGACCTGGGATGGTGTAACAGATTACCAGGTTGAGGAGACTTCAAGAGAAAGGGAAGAGAGACTGAAGGGTTGGCAGACGTTTTTAGGTGATCCAAATACAGAAATGCCGAAAACAGCATCTGACGCAGATTCTTCAGAAACTGGTGTCCAGCTTCCAGAAGGCGTTCAGCCATCTAAAGATAACATTGCATCTGAGGGTGGCCCAAAGGGTGAAGCAGCTGAGAGAGGAGATAATGGCAAGGGTACAAATGAAGATGTCACAGCATCCACAGACAGCAGCGTTGCAGGCAGTGACGAGGAAGCGGAGACATCTTTAACTCATTTGTAAAAGCATCTATGTAGGGTAACCTCTAAATCTCAGTTATCCTGTGCTTCAAAGTAACTGCAGGCAGCATTCAAATGAATATGTATGCATTACCCTATTGAGATACCAGCTTGTTTCTGAGGTGTTTCATTAAAAGCAACATTTAATGATCATCTTTAAAAACATATGTTCATATCTGCTGCTGTCCAAGCTGTGTGTATGTGTCCATAAGTTGCCAAGAGCCTGCTGAACTGAGCAGCTGTCTTACATTATATCTTTGCTTGTCAGTGTTCGAAGTCCGTAAGTGTAAGCAGGTATAAACATGCGGTTCCTATTAACTGCACAATGACCTTTAGAATTAGAGGTATGAATGCTTATAATTTTTAGCTCCCAATTTTCTAAATGCCCCAAACTTTGGGTGTTCCAGTACTTATTTGGATGAGCTGGCTTTCCTGATACTACACACATTTAAAATAACAGATCACTGAGAATACATTACAGTATTGGCACCCTGTACATGTAGCTGGGGAGTGGAAAAAATAATTATCACCTGCAATTAATAAAGATAAATGTTCTGAAAGTGCTCTCCTTGGATGCAAAGTTTTAGATGACTGAAGATCCCCATTCATTTTAATTCATTTTAAATCCTGATGAGATTAGATGACAAATAGGAAAAGTGTGTAAATAAGACTAACTCTGATCTCTGTTTTTAAGTTTTTGATGATGACTTCATATTGGAAACAAAGTAAGAGCTTATGTGGTGGAAATGTGATTTTATTTTTCATATTATTGTGTTCAAATGTAGTTTGGTTTCAGGCATTTGTCAAGGGTGATGAGCATATGGAGCCTGTTCTTTTTGTATTCTTGGTTTGACTACAGGAGACTACAAATGAAATTGTTTTGAGATTCCCTCTCAAAATTGTTGCTCAGATTTTTAAAGGCAGGCATTTGTTTACAGATACAGCCATTCAGAACCAGCACACATTTGTCTTTAGGTTTTAAACGTACCTGCCTTTCCAAATGTTGAATATAAAATTATTTTCCAGTATCATTTTTAACAAGATCTATCAAATCAACTGCACTAAAAACCACCAAACCATTACTATTTTTAAGCTCAGTTCAGACATAATGAGAAACCATGAACTTCCATGATGAGAATGAGCAGCAGTGGGCATCTTCCTCTTAATATTTTATATTTGGGAATATGGGATTGTGTTTAAAAAAATTAAAGAGAGAGAGAGATTAAATTTGCATCACACTCAAAAAAATCCAATTTAGATCAAAAAAGATTTAAATCAAAAAGATCTGATTTTTTATTTTTAAAAATTTATTTGATTTTTATCCACCCTGCACACATCTCATTCAAAAGTAGTCAAAGCCTAAAAATGGAAGGATGGAGGCTCAAGCTTTCCTCAAAGGTATTACTTCAGTGGTGTCCAAACTTTCTACAAAAGGGCCAGATTTGATGACGTGAAGGGCCGTCAGGGCCGACCAAAGGGCCTTTTTTTAGGATTGAAGTTGTTGCGCTTTTTTAGGATTTTACCCCAAAGTTGTTGAGGGTTTTTTAGGATTTTACCTCAGGAAATAAACTGCCTCAGCGGCCGGATTGAACCTACTGGCGGGCCGGATTAGGCCCCCAGAACGGACTTCGGACATGCCTGTATTACTTAAAAACCCCATGTCCAAATTTCAGCAGTCCAAGGCACTCTTCCGTATTGCCACTTTACAACATCCACGATGAGGGATCTTGAATTCTCATCTGATTCTGAGCCCTATTCAGCTTTCTTTTCATTTCCTGATTACTAGATTTCAGAGGAGAGCATGCTTTCTGGAGTGGCTCTATATCAGGCTTCCTCAACCTTGGCCCTCCAGATGTTTTTGGCCTACAACTCCCATGATCCCTAGCTAGCAGGACCAGTGGTCAGGGATGATGGGAATTGTAGTCTCAAAACATCTGGAGGGCCGAGGTTGAGGAAGCCTGCTCTATATAATATTGGGGCTGAACCAAAGAGCTTTGCTGCTTGAGGTGGGAAATCCAAGCAGACCACCTTTCCACAATCCCACATACCACGTGAGTCACAATCCAGCAGGAAGTTGTCTTTTCCATTCCTCTCACAACCAATAGACACCATGGCCATTCATACACAGGAATGGGTGGACCAATGGTATGACTTGGTCCAAGACAGCTTGCAATGTTCCTAACTCTACCTAGCTGAAGCCGCTGCCTCTCCAAATGTACGACAAAAATCGTGTTCAGGTTACAGCAAGAAAAACTGCAAATTTGTATACTGTCCTATTAATAGAAGATATGACACATGTTTCCTAAATAAAGGAACATGCAAATATTTTTGAACAAGTAAGAAAACAAAAAGGCTTACTGATGTATAAATAAAACCAATGAATGACAGTTTTCCAAAACAAGAAAAACTGGGATTCACAATATTCCAGTTTCCTAAATATTGTTTGTGGGGTGAGTGTGTGTAAACAGTTCAGAGTTTTCATAGCTACTTCTACTAAAACAGTATTACTTCAAAGGATATAGATATGACGTCTCACATTCCAGTAAGCAGACTTGTTTTTGCAAATTCTTTATGTACTCTGCTTCAATCGCGCCCAGAGAGTCCATTGTGCTGGTGGTGGTGGGGGAGGGGGTGTAAAGGTGAAACAAAGCATACTTTGAAACAGCACAGGTAAGAAAAAAAACAATGGGTGGTATCATCCCATCAGTGCAAGAATTTCCATTTGAGTAATGAGACTCCTCCCCTCCCATGCTCCTCAAATCTGGTCCAGAGGTTTAAGGGAACCCCCAGAACAGATTTAGGGGGCACACAGGACAGCACATTTTTAACATACAAAGGGGGGGGGGAGTTCCTCCCTAGTCCTCCTGAATTCCCCCTCTTTCCAGTTATGCCTTCTCAGTTCTGCTTGGCCCTGGCTTACATCTGGACAAAACAAAATGCAGATTTCAATTCTGTTTGCGTTCTCCTCTAGACTCTGTGATTTAGGATTTGTCCCCCAGTTTTAAGCAAATCCTGTGTCTGTGTAGCCCGTATGGCATAAATGGGCCTGTTACTTTAAGGAGATTCAAGCATTCAAGCTCTTGGGTACGGACTTGGGTGGGAGGAGGGGAGGCTGGGCATTGGCTTTGAAGACCTGGTAAGGCAAATCGGAATCATTCTTCAGTGAAGTACCGTATTTTTCGCTCTATAACACGCACCCGACCATAACACGCACATAGTTTTTAGAGGAGGAAAATCTGTAGGCATGCCACCCATAGGCATTCCCTCCATAACACGCACAGACATTTCCCTTTACTTTTTAGGAGGAAAAAAGTGAGTGTTATGGTGCAAAAAATACGGTAATTGTTTCCCTGCATAATCTTATACTGGATTACATACAGACAAATATGACAGCACAGACAGTTACAGCACAGCTAGTTAAAGCATAGCTAAACATAGCTCTGAATAGGATCGGTCCAGCCTATTATGATCCCTGGCCTGCTGTTGTCCACTTTTTTTCCAACCAGGGACAGGAGACAACGTCAGCCTGTTCCAAAGATTTATGTGAAGCAGGAATTTTGGAGTACTTGATACTCTTAGTTAGATTTTAAATGCAAAGTTTCTTTACGTTGCAATAATTCACTATTAAAGTACATGCTTCATGGCATTTATTTAAATGAAGATTCAGAATCCCCTTCTGTGTTATTCTATAGTGTCCATGCTGAGAGCCAGCATGGTGTAGTGGTTAAGAGCGATAGACTCGTAATCTGGGGAACCGGGTTCGCGTCTCCGCTCCTCCACATGCAGCTGCTGGGTGACCTTGGGCTAGTCACACTTCTCTGAAGTCTCTCAGCCTCACTCACCTCAGAGTGTTTGTTGTGGGGAAGGAAGGGAAAGGAGAATGTTAGCCGCTTTGAGACTCCTTAAAGGAAGTGAAAGGCGGGATATCAAATCCAAACTCCTCCTCCTCCTCCTCCTCCTCCTCCTCCTCCTCCTCCTCTTCCTCCTCTTCCTTTGGAGTTGATTCCTGCCAGTGAAAATTCATTTTATAAAGGCTTGAAATTGGGGGAATGCAGAGGGAGTCCCAGTGTACAAGCAGAAGTCCTTGTGCTGACAGGAGGCTTCCTTTAGATGCAACCCACTTTTTATTAATTTTTACACCTTCTGCAATCTTAGGAGTTTTGTAAAAGCTTCCAAATCAATTTATATTGCCTTTCGTCCCCCAGCTCCCAGTGTCACATTAAAAAATGGCAAGCCAAATGTCAAAGGTGTTGTTGTTGTTGTTGTTGTTGTTGTTGTTAAAATTTGTATGCCACTCTTGCATTATTGTTGAAAAATAAACTTACTTCTAGGAAGAAAGGTAACAAAATTCAAGGTGGGTTTTTTTAAAATAAAAAAAATTGAAGCCAATTTTATCTATTTTAGTAAGTTAACATCCCACTTTATCTTCAAAAAGAAACCAAAGTGGTTAACAATAAGGAGAGGATACCAAAGGCCAATATACAAAAATTAATCAAACTAATGGAAAGAGGAGTGATGTGTATTTGTGTGTTTGTTAAGCAAGTTGAAAGAGATGACTGCAGGTCATGCAAGAAAAAAAGAAGGATGTTGCATGTTGTATAATGAGACCACCCCCATCTTCCAGTGTAGATTGGGACCCTGAAATTCAGCAGATTTCCCATTCAGTGGCAACAACATGTGCTTGTTGTAGCAAAGCTGATATCATAGTAATAGCCAGTAATTGCTTTCAGAGTGCTACAGTGGGCATTTTGCTGAACTCTAAATAAGCCAGATCAAAAATAGATTTGGGTAGAATGTTCATGTTATCTTGTTGAAGCGTTGTCTTATCTTTATATTCCAGGTAGGGTGGATAACAATCTTTAATTAATGTATTAATGATGCTCCAAAATGCAGGGTTCCAGTGCTAGCCTGAGGCTTCCCTCATAGGTCTCAAGGTAACTGCTTTATTTTATACTCACATAGAATCAGGTAGAAATCAGCTTCTTTGTCAGAGACTGAAATGTTACAAGTATATTTAAGCATTTTCAATGGTAAATACAGATAAAATGTCTAACTCAAAGGAACCCCTATTCTCACCTCCCTCCTCTCCATGTGTATATATCACTCACACTGAAGCAAGTTATTAGATCAATATTGTGTAAATATTGAGATCAGTTGTAGACATTAAGCGATATCATGTTCACCGTAATAGTCTTGATTATTTAAAGCTAGTCCAAGTCCTGTATAATGTAATGGGTAATGTGTGTGTGTGTGTTGGGACACCTTTGCTTCTACCTGCTGTTCAAATTCTCCACTCAGCATGATTGGGGAACTGGTTAGAAGCAAATCATAGAATCATAGAGTTGGAAGAGACCACAAGGGCCATCGAGTCCAACCCCCTGCCAAGCAGGAAACACCATCAGAGCACTCCTGACATATGGTTGTCAAGCCTCTGCTTAAAGACCTCCAAAGAAGGAGACTCCACCACACTCCTTGGCAGCAAATTCCACTGTCGAACATCTCTTACTGTCAGGAAGTTCTTCCTAATGTTTAGGTGGAATCTTCTTTCTTATAATCTATATTGGGGGGGGGGGATGAAGGTATTATTATGACTGCATGACCATTCCTTTTGAATTTGCTCTTACCTTGCAATTAGGAAGCATTGTTGATGCGATTATAATTACTGTTGGGGTGAGAAGCTGAAATGACTGTTTTGTTTTAATTAAAAATGTATTAAAAATATGGTCCGCTAAAAAGACCAGCTGCATAAAAGTTTAATGTGTTAGGCAAGAGCCACTGTGCGCACTTTCCCTGGTCCAACTGAACCCCCTGGGACTCGTGGCTGAATAGACAGGCATTGAATTCTATGATTCCATGAACTGCACTATTCATCATTTATCCACAAGATGCTCCTTAAAAACCATTTCAGCTTTGCCAACAATGCTACTGGCTAGGTGGGTTGGTGATGTCACTTTTGCAGGTGGGAAACTGAGGCAACAAGCTAAAGAAATGATTTAGAAGATTTCTCTCATGTCCGACTTGAGGGGGATGGGTAAACGACCCTCAAGGAGTTAAAGAGGCGTGTGGACCTTTCAGCTTCGCTTTCTGCTGGAAAACCCATCCAAACTCCTTGCCCCTCGGGGAGGTCGCTCCCTTAGAGCCAATCCTCTCTATATGCAGAGTATTCAGATGCAGATCAGCCCTGCCAGATACACTTACCTGCTCAAATCGATGACTCCTACGAGGGCGAAGCTACTAAACGCTGTGAAGCCCAACTCTTGGTCCAAGTTCAGCGCTGTTTGCTTGCTTGGCTTCTGTCGCTGCTATAGAAACCTTCCCTCCTCCTCCTCCTCCTTCTCCTGCGCAGACTCTTTGAGAGGCTCGTCAATGCAGACACTGTCCTCTACTAACTCTCTGATTCCCAAACTTTTCAAGCCACCCCCCCCGTACATAAACACCCCGCAACCCTTCCCTATTAAAAAAACCCCCACCATTATTCAGAATAGCGGGTTGCACGACTCTCTAAAGAAGAAGATAGTACAATGAAATGCAAAACAGGAACTATCAATTGCACATTTATTCAAAATCCAATTGAAACAGAAAATCCAATTGATTCAACAGAACAGATGAACTTGACCTAGCTACACCAGCTTTTTTTTATTTTAAAAAAATCAAGATAAGGATAGAAATATAACTGAAAAAAGAGGGGGGGGGGTTCTTGGTTAGTTTTTGTTTTTGTTCTTGTTTTTATCATGTATTTTGTGTTTTTATATTCTTACCTTGTGAACTGCCCTGATACCTGCTGATGAAGGATGGTATACAAATTTAATAAATGATGATGACAATAATAATAATAATAATAATAATAATAATAATAATAATAATAATACATGCTTATGATTGCTGTAAAAAGATGCAATCATATGAACATTACCTGGAAATAAGCTTGCAAACATCTGGCTTGAGATTTCCATCGTGTTTATCATCCTCTGTTTTTTCTTCCAGACTGGTTAAGAGCTTTGATTCACTTGACAGCTTGCATAGTTCTTTGTGACTGTTTAATTACGCCAAATAAAAGCATTAACTGCTTTTATTACTAGAATAATGTGCATATTTTAATTGTTAAAAATTATACTTATTAGTCATTTTAAAATGAAAAGTAAGCTCAAAGTGACTTACAACGTAATACAAAAATAAAAGCCCATATTAAGGTGAAACGAAATAAAAGCCAAAAACATTCAAGAGGCCTCACTTTAGAATATGACAGTGGAATTTTATGCTATTTTTAAATTGTGATGTGCAACTCCGTAATATTTTTCTATCAGAGGAACTTTCTTTTGGAGTTGGGAAAAGCTAGCCGCCCTACACAAAATTAGACCATTGGACTGCCCAACTCAGTATTGTCTAAAGTGATTGGCAGCTCCTCTCCAGGGAACTTGGGGATGGCAGGGATCAAACCTGGGGCCTTCTGCATGCAAAAGAGATGCTGAATTGCCCACTTAAGATCAGTAACAAAAGGCCTACAGGAACACAACTTGTTTCCAACTGATCAAGTTGTTTGCATGGTTTACATTGGCATTGGGTGGCAAGCAGGATTCTTGCACCTTCCACAGCTGTGTGGCACGCGGAAATTCAACAGGTTAATCCTGTTTCGGTATGGAAGCTCAATTAAGGGGAAAACCTCTGTTTTTTGATACTCTGTCACACATATTATTATTTCTGAGTGATCCCTCCACCTCACTTGTAAAATAGGCCATAAATTTGCACGTGGTATGTCTTCTTTTTGCAAGTGGGGTGGAGTATGCCATCTACAATAGGGTTCCAGGCCCAGAAAACCCTGTTCCTACCCATTGTTCCCCAAGCTGTTGTTGTTTAGTCATGTCCGACTCTTCGTGACCCCATGGACCAGAGCACGCTAGGCACTCCTGTCTTCCACTGCCTCCCACAGTTTGGTCAAACTCATGCTGGTAGCTTCGAGAACACTATCCAACCATCTCGTCCTCTGTCGTCCCCTTCTCCTTGTGCCCTCCATCTTTCCCAATATCAGGGTCTTCTCCAGGTCTTCTCTTCTCATGAGGTGGCCAAAGTATTGGAGCCTCAGCTTCAGGATCTGTCCTTCCAGTGAGCACTCAGGGCTGATTTCCTTAAGAATGGATACATTTGATCTTCTTGCAGTCCATGGGACTCTCAAGAGTCTCCTCCAGGACCATAATTCAAAAGCATAAATTCTTCGGTGATCAACCTTCTTTATGGTCCAGCTCTCACTTCCATACATCACTACTGGGAAAACCATAGCTTTAACTATACGGACCTTTGTCAGCATGGTGATGTCTCTGCTTTTTAAGATGCTGTCTAGGTTTGTCATAAACATAAGTAAATGCTTTGCTGTTGAAAAGCATTTTGAAAGTGCTGCATCTGTTTCCAGCTTCACATTCCTCTTCTGGTGAGCATTTGTGTCGAAAGGTGCCCAAGGTATCTAAGAATAATGGAAGTAAAATGAAAAACCTTCTAATGCTGTGGAACATAGCACCATGCGCCTCTCACTCCCTTCCTCTCCTGCTAGAAGGAAGCCCCAGAAGAAACCTGGGGCCAAGGCTTCAGCAAGTTTATTGTCTGCAAGGCATTTGGCTGGCCTATAAAGGAGCTTTGTGGGTAGTAGAAAAAGGGGCCCTGTTTCCCCTTTGTGTCAGCACAGCACAGCACAGCACAGCACAAGGAGATACAGCAACTGGGTTAAATATAGGTCTCCGCAGCAGGCAGGGCAGTGTTGATCTCACTCTGCTTTAGCTGCGGTAAAGCTCTAGATAGGATTGGTCTGCTAGGCTGCAGTGCAAACGGGAGCATACTCTTCCACTTTTCTGAAGTGATTAGTGGCTTGAATTCCAGCCCAGGTTACCTAACCCCTCACATGACTTCAGGGGATTTTGGCTCCTTTTCTCCATTTTACCGTCTTTGCTGTTTTGGAGGCTGCTGCTGCAGCAGCACTGAATTTCCCAGTGACATCTGCAGCTGTGACCCCTGCAGTGAGAATCCACTAATTCCTTCCATCTGTCTAGATGGGCCACTACAGCAATGACTGTAATGTTTCAAGAGCTGAGTGCTGAGAATTTCCCCATTGGAGCCTCTACTTGAGCCATCCAGTCTAAGCAGGAATATGTGACCCACCTGCAAAAAGTGGTGCATCTTTCTTTCTTTTTGCACCTTTCCCCGTGGATCAATGCAGCCCCTGGGCGTTTTGCACGAGAATTGGGACCTGTTTTCTGTGCAGATGCTTACAGGACAGAGCTAAAGGGCCAGTGGGGCAGGGTGGGGCAAGGAGGAGGAGACCTGACCTTTTGTTCTATTATTAACATTTTCCCCTGCAAGCTTTCCCTTTTTTGTTTTCTGTTTTGCATTAGTTAGCAGCCTTTCCCAAGGTTCAAGGTGTTTTACATAATAAAACTATGCAGCCATCCTAATCTGAAAAGACATGTGTTACACCCCATCTAAAAATCTTACCACAGGTGGGAGAATCTCAAAGGGGAGACCGGTACATAGCCTTAGGGCAACAATTCTTTTAGGCTCCTCCTAAAATAGTGTTATTCAGGCAGGTCTTTGAAATGTTAATTTATTCTTGCCAACCAGTATTTATTGATGTTTTTACCAATGTTTTCATTGATCTTATTATAATTTTTTTATGTTGTGGGTTTTTTTATGACATTGTGGTTGATAAATATTTAAACAAAGAAATTACTTTTAGCTGCAGGGCTTCTAATCTCACAGGGAAAGTAGCACATAAAAGTTTCTGGGAAGGCAACTGTAGCAGGGCAAGGAGAAAGGCACTGCCTACCCACAAAGCAGGACAATTTGATGTGATTTACATCTTCTCCTCACACCAGATATGTATATTGACCCCCTTAGAGGCATTGGCTGTCAGTGTGCAGCTGCCAGACTAGAAGTCAAGATGTGCAACCCAAAAAACTGGAATCAGTGGTGGAATGCAAAAAAAAAAAGCTTGCTCACCCATTAGCCTTGTATCTGTGCCCAGTGTATCTCCACACATGTAAGTGTTGTTCTTGTGAAAAAGTGTTACTTACGGAGTTGTACAGCTCAAACATCTGGTGCACAAATTGTACATACGTTTTGCACGATGGATAAACTTGTTGCCACTAGTGTCATAGAATCATAGAATCATAGAATCATAGAGTTGGAAGAGACCACAAGGGCCATCGAGTCCAACCCCTGCCAAGCAGGAAACACCATCAGAGCACTCCTGACATATGGTTGTCAAGCCTCTGCTTAAAGACCTCCAAAGTAGGAGACTCCACCACACTCCTTGGCAGCAAATTCCACTGTCAAACAGCTCTTACTGTCAGGAAGTTCTTCCTAATGTTTAGGTGGAATCTTCTTTCTTGTAGTTTGGATCCATTGCTCCGTGTCCGCTTCTCTGGAGCAGCAGAAAACAACCTTTCTCCCTCCTCTATATGACATCCTCTTATATATCTGAACATGGCTATCATATCACCCCTTAACCTCCTCTTCTCCAGGCTAAACATGCCCAGCTCCCTTAGCCGTTCCTCATAAGGCATCGTTTCCAGGCCTTTGACCATTTTGGTTGCCCTCCTCTGGACACGTTCCAGTTTGTCAGTGTCCTTCTTGAATTGTGGTGCCCAGAACTGGACACAGTACTCCAGGTGAGGTCTGACCAGAGCAGAATACAGTGGCACTATTACTTCCCTTGAAGTGTCCTATTGAACACTTCCTATTGAAGTGTCTGACTTCAATAGGCCTTTTATCCTGACATGCTTACTCATTCCCTCAAACCAAGACAGTAAGAACTGAGGTGTAAATGCTATTGTTTCATGATTTTTTTAAAAAATATTTCTGTACAGGTCTCTACAGCTGGCCATCCCTGTCATAAACAGGGACACATTCTTCTGTGGCCCCCAACCCAGGTGCTAGTGAGACAATTTGGAGAGGTCTGCATCATCTCAACCCCCCTTGCATCATATTTCTTCATTATATATTTCTTTTAATATGGATTTTTATGCACCAGGAAGGGGAAAGGGAGAATAGGTCAGTTGATCCTGTTTTGTTAGGAAGAAGGAGAAAAAACCCAGTCAATAACAGCATACAAATTAATTAAAAAGGATAGCTTTCCCTCTCTGAATTCCTTGCATCATTGAACTGCTGAACTGCTTCATTGCCTTAAAGCAGGCATGGCCAAACTTGGTCCTCCAGCTGTTTTGGGATTACAATTCCCTGACCACTGGTCCTATTAGCTAGGGATGATGGGAGTTGCAGTCCCAAAGAAGCTGGAGGGCCAATTTTGGCCATGCCTACTTTTAACTGCCAACCTAGCAGTTTGAAAGCACGTCAAAGTGCAAGTAGATAAATAGGTACCGCTCCGGCGGGAAGGTAAACAGCGTTTCTGTGCGCTGCTCTGGTTTCACCAGAAGGGGCTTTGTCATGCTGGCCACATGACCCGGAAGCTGTCTGCAGACAAACGCCTGCACTCTTGGCTATAGAGTGTGATGAGCGCGCAACCCTAGAGTCATCCGCAACTGGACTCTAACGGTCAGGGGTCCCTTTACCTTTACCTTAAAGAGAGAGATAGAGGCACAATCTCAATCCTTTCTGGAATTGGCATCTTCTGTTGTGGTAGTCCTGCCTCCTACAGCCCAGAGGCATCAACATCAGAGACACTCGCTTTCGTTATGATGTCACAGGCCCTGGAGATGAGCTCTGACCGTCCAAACAGGTTCTGAGGCAGAATCATTCTGCGCTCTTGCTCCAATTAATTTAGTGAGAATGTGACATTTAATAACATTTAATTTAGTGAGAATGGATGCAGATGTTACTGGGCTGCAGTTCCTATCAGCGCCACCAGCAATGCCAGTTGTATCGACTATCTGGAAAGACGACAGGCGTTAGCTGCTTTGTAAAGAGCAGTTTTAGGGATTTTAAAGCTGCAAACACACTTTCTCACCACAAGAGGGCAACCTATGATAAAGATTTGCTCAACGAAGACATATATCTAATAAGATGGGTTTTCCAGCTAGTTTTGATGTCTTTCTGTTCTAGGTGCTGTTGTGCTGGATATAGAGGAGCCGGTTGCAGGGAATCCATGCTGGACTGGTAAAGGTGCAAAAGTCTTGTGATGGAGAATATTCTTGCAGGTATATTTTATTCCAATATTTGGGTACCATTTTGAATAGGGTACACAGGGCTTAGCATCTCATGGTGTCATAGGTGCCAGGCACCCACAAATTTAGGTGTCAGGGCCATGCAACCACAGCTGTGGGGCTAAGCCAGCACTCCTGCATGGTGTACGCCACAGGTCAGTAAACGTTTTCAGCAGGGGGCCGGTGCAATGTCCCTTAGACCTTGTGGGGGGCCGGACTACATTCTGAAGAAAAAACTGGAACGAATTCTTATGCCCCACAAATAACCCAGAGATGCATTTTAAATAAAAGGACACATTCTACTTGTGTAAAAACATGCTGATTCCTGGATCGGCAGCAGGCCGGATTTAGAAGGCGATTGGGCTGGATCCGGCCCCTGGGCCTTAGTTTGCCTACCCATGGTGTACACAGTTGAGCAAAGGGAGTTTTTATTACAATAGTGGTCTTCAGCATAGCTGTACTTACGCAAGAATGTTTGCTTCTTAGGACTATCCAAACATGAAGGAAAAGTGTGTATCAAAATATTAAAGTCTCGCTTCCCTTCCATTAGTGAAATGGGTCTAGCGTATATAAATCAGAGTTATCTCAAATCATTATAACATATGGACAAAATATTGGTGTTTCAAGACATTGGGGTTTGTTTGCTTTTTTGGTCTTGTCTTTATATCCATCCATTGTTTTGTAATCTGTTCCGAAGAGAAGCCATCACATGTGTTGGACTTTTGAACCCTTTCAATTGCTTAAATTCCATGTTCCAATAAGTGGATTAGTACATTAGATTTGGCTGTGTGTTCCCCTGCCTTTGCTGGTGTCCCCCCCCCCCATCTTTTTGTTTCAGCACAAAAAGTAGCCCAAGGAAAATTGTCCACACGACAAAGTTTATACAACAAATGCCTTTATTACATGAAACAGTTCAACATACTGCATGGTAGTAAATCAATTATAAGTGCATTTAAGTAATGTTTCTGGACATCATAACAGTCTCAATAGTTCCGCAAGACTTCTTCTGAGTCTTCTGACTCAGTTCAAGCAAGTGCAACTAATGGAATAGCCATTAACAGTAAAATACAAGAAAACAATGATATTTAGACTAGATAAGCAACAGCATATTTGTCACAACCAAACATCACAAAGCAGAGCTCACATACTGAAGACTATCACTAAAATGATTTGTTTTTTAAAACCAACATACTAATCTATTCCAAACAATCCGTTCTTGAACAATGTTACTTCAGTAACTCAGATATTTGTTTGCTTCCCCCCTCCAAGAGGAAATATTTTATTTTTTTGCAATTATTATAAAGGAAGGGGGGAAGAGGAGGGCACAAGAAAAGATGTAAACATGTTGTGGTCTTTTGTTTTAAAGCCCATTGAGAGCAAAATACATTACATGCCACAAAGAAAGTGCATTTTATCTGGTGCCATCCATCAGAGCCAGCTTAAAAATCTCAAATTCCACTTCTAAACTCAATGTTGTGAATTTACATAGGATTAGAGTTATTTATCAACTTCTGGTGTAAAATAGCTAGAAAACATTTTGATCAATGCATAAAGCCTTTTGTAATTAATTCATAAAGTAATACAAAACACATTTTATTTCCTTAGAGTACAGCGATAAAAACACAAAACATTGAACCTTACAGACCTATTTTTATATATCTTTATAATGTATATAGATATATTTATATACAAACACACAATATACCAAAAACTAGCAAAGCACTTCAAAACAGTCAGTTCCCCTGTCCTCTACCCCCTGGGTTTTGAAACCTGAACTAGTTTTTTTTGTTTTTTTTGCACTTACAGTCTGATAGGAATCCACAGAAGTAGTAATCAGAGTATATGTATCTGGCTAAAAATTATATAAAAAGACAGAACATTTTGCTTTTCAAATAACCTTCTAAATATATATTAAAAGTATCCAGTATTTCCATTAGTGCCAAAATTGGAAGCTCTCTTTTTCAAATATTTATAAAGTGAATTCCCCATATTAAAACAGACAATAAAAGAAACTCCTCCTGAAAACCAAAGGATGACTCACTCTCATTGCATTCTTTGGAAGGAGCTCCACTGATTCCGAAACCGCAGGCATATGACATAGTCTTACAGGTTCTGAAACAGGTTAGTAATTTTTGCAGCATTCGCCTAGGGATAAGTTGCCTCCTGTCCCCGTGTCAGACTAGAGGTAGGCTGCAGTTATTCCCCAGATAGATTCGTGCTAAATTTTGGTGGATGAAATTCCACTCCCTGCTCCGAGGTATGCTTGACTCTAATCTGAGGCTAACCTAAAGTCACCTCCTTGGCACAGGGAGCACAATATACTACTGTGAAAAAGCCCTCTAGTAATGTAGCAATTGTGGCTCTATCTGCGCATTGTCCAAGGCTCAGCCCTTCAGTATGATTTTTGCAGGCAGATTCCTCCAAATCTGCATAGATCCCCAGTTGTAAGAACATCGTATTGTATAACTGGAGTCCTAGGAGACTAGCAAGAGACTTTCATCCTGTTTTGGACGGATGCTAGTTTTCCTAAAATTGTATTGTTAATCAGGCAAAATAAAATATTTGGCACTGTGTTTACAATAAAACATGGCAGGATTTTAACTCATTAACACTACAGTAAAAAATAAAATTTAACAACGCCATTTTTACTCTGCAACTCTGCTCCGTTACAACTGCATATTCAGAATCTTGACCAGTTTTTCTAAAGTTACTTCTTAAGTTGGCTGGTGGTATTTGAAAAGATCAAAACCACCTAACCCAGACTTCCTCAACTTCGTGCCCATCCAGATATTTTGAACTATTACTCCCCAATCAATCCTACCCAGCACAGCAACACTAGCTGGAGTTGACAGAGGTGGTCATAGTCTAAAATATATTGAAGGCATCAGTGTGGGGAAGACTGGCCCGACTCTCTATGGCAACCAGTTTCAAGTAACCACTCACAGGGCTGTATGTACGCAGTCACTGATGGAGCAGGATGTAGAATGGACAGCCCACTGCAAGCACCACTTAACCTGCTCACAGTTAAGGCCCACCGACAAACACCCATGTCTCCTGCCTAAAAATAAATGGGACATGAAAGCAGTTCACTTGCTTTCCCTTTGTCTTGAAACTGCATTACCTAGAGCAGGCTTCCTCAGCCTCGGCCCTCTAGATGTTTTTTGGCCTACAACTCCCATGATCCCTAGCTAGCAGGACCAGTGGTCAGGGATGATGGGAATTGTAGTCTCAAAACATCTGGAGGGCTGAGGTTGAAGAAGCCTGACCTAGAGGGAGAGAAATACACATTTCTTCCGCGACGCCATTCCTTTTCGTCCCTCTAAAGCAGAACTTTAAGTGTGCCAAGAATGGAAATTTGAGCAATTCACCATGGGCGGCATTTAACCATTTTAGTAGACCTTTAGGAAGATTTCTGAACAGGTATAACGTAACACATGTTCTTATGAAAAATGCATAGTTTTACAGTTACAGATACATTCATTAAAACCCATAGATTCTTCTGGGAGCAGACATAAATCAAAAGACAGTTTTCCTGCAAACGTTAACTGTGGAAGCAGTAATTCCGGGGCAGGGAACCTCAGGTGTGGGAGCCAAATGTGGCCCTCAGGACTTTCCAAAGGCTACACCCCCTCGCTGGCCCTGCCTCTGAGTGTTTCTGCCTGCCTTGAAATGCATCCTTGAACTCTGATAGTGCCTCTAGTTTGTCTGGACTGAGACTATAGGATGAGGAGTGTCTGCGTAGAAACTAGCCTATTGTACAAAGGTAAAATTCACATTTGTTGCTCTGCCTGCTCTTTGCCTCAGATCCCATTCTCCCCTGGGAACTTTCCCAGAAGGGGACGGGGTCCTAGGTCTAGAAAAGGTTCCCCCACCCCTGCAGTAACTGAATAATATCAACTACATTTCCTTCTTGAAACCTTTTTTTGTTATCAGAATCCACTAGTTCAATTTAAAGTGATATTCCCCAAACTAATTAGGGGATTCCCAATGAGCCTTTTGTTAACAGGTTGTGGTTTTTTTCTTAGTATAAATATGCTGCAGTTTTATAGAACTTTGCAAGTAATCCTTACAAAACCAAACTCAACACATGAATTAAATATTTAAGATTGACATATTAGGCTGCAATCCTAACCTGGGAATAGGCCCCATGGAATTCAGTAAGTTTTACTTCTGAGTAGACATGGTTAGGATTGTACTGTCAATTTCTTAAATATAAACTAGTGCTTTTGCGCTTACCAAGTGTGCTTGATAACATGTATTCATGTACACTTTGGAACTTAGCTTTTCCCCCCCAAAAAAGAAAGCTTATTATTGTACCATGTGCCTCTCCAACATTCACTAAAATTATACATTTTCAGCAGCAATACAATCTTGACAGGGAGAAAAAGGGAATGGAAATCTCTTACACTTCTCTTCTAGAAAGCTCTGAACCTGATGCATATTAAAACATAACTTCTCACATGTGAAGGCTAGGAGCATAATTCACAAATTAGTCAAAGCTTCTGTAAGCTGCAACGTAGCTCAGAAATGGACATGAGACAGAAACAGGAGATAAAAGTTGAATTAGCATAGACATTCAACAGTGATTGCAGCTATAAAACTCTGCTAGATATCCTTTACTCCAGAAAATCTTAGAAAAGTTCAGCAAAAATCTGCAAGAGAACTTCAGAAAAGTAGTTCTGTAGACTACAGCCTAGGTTTCTAAGCTTGTAGAGAGCCAGGCAAACTTCCCCCTCATAGGCTAACCTTCTCACAAGTTGATTTGTTTAGTGAGGTTTACACACTGAGCTGGCCTTGAGAGAGGTTGAACATATGTACAGCTTGCAACTTTGCCATGTCTGTCATAAAACCAAAAAGTAGGTCAGATTCAGACAGGTTGCCCAGGGTTGTCTTCTGATTTAATACCTCTGTTAGTAAACTAATATTAAAGCAGTTTCCTGTTTTGGACACCACAAGGAACTCTGATTTAAAAGCAAACCAAGATCTCCACACTGAAGCCAATGCTCAAGAGGAGGGGACAGGGAAGAAGAGTATGCAGGCCTGACCCTTGTTCCTGTCTTCACAAACTATGGTTTGTAAAACAGGCGATGTTGCATTCAAACCGGGCCTATGCCACCTTAGTCAGAACCAAGATATTTCCACAACATCAGAATCTGATTAAAACATCTACAGCTAAACATTTAAAGAGAATCTCAATTAACTGTAAGAAAACAGAAAGCTTGCAGTTCAGGTTCTTAGCCTCAACTTTCTAACAGTCTATAGTTTGTCTTGTTGACATTAAAGCATATATTTAAATACTTATTCCCAGCAAATGACAGGAGCTGCAGCCCTTACCAATTTTGTCTGAAAATCAGCTCTACTATTTCATTTGAATCTTATTTCCAAATATGAACTTAGGATCCCAGACTTCAGATACATATTATTTTCTAAGAACAAAATGGTTTCTCCCCTACCCTCCACTTTTAAAAGAAAATGCCCACCTTTCTGGAGCAAAACAAAGTTCCTTTTTTTTTTTGATGGAGGGGGTGGGGAATCCACTGTAAATTATAATTAGCCGTGCTGCTCTTTGTCAAGATGGACTGGTGCCATTATTGCAACCTGAGGAAGCTTTTATTATATTAATCCAAATATTTAATCTGAGCTTGACAATTACAACAGATCATGTTCATTAATTTACTCTACCTGTGTAATTAAGCCACAAGCTTGACTAAGTACTTGGAAGATAGGGCGGCATTCAGCTAAATAGCTGTGCAAATGGAATGACTTCTCCTCTTCCCCCTCAATAGTGGACCTTGGGGTCTGAAATTTCAGTGGGTCCCTGTGCAACACCAATATTTGGTGCCCCCACCTCTCACCTTCCATTCTACATCATAGTTGTGGCACTGCCTCCAACTCTGCCTCCAATGTGACCGACCCAGTTGCTCTCCCCTAAACCCATCTCTGTCCCCCTGTGTGACCTTCGTGCCATTCCCAAATCTGCTCCAGTGGGTTGGGGGAACTCTCCAAACAGATTTAGGGGGCCTGTGGGGAAGAAAGGGGGAAAGTCATCTTGTGCAAGTTGTTCTGCTTGTGCAGTTATGGAGTTGACCACCACCCATAGTGATTGGCATGAAAGATTTAGTGTTGTATTCAGTGGTGATTTTTCATTGACAGAAGAAACCCTTGAATCCAGCACTCACTGGCTTCTATTAATGGAACAAGAGAGGGAGGCGGTTTTTGCCAATTACATCCAGCAGCTCCCAGGTTCCACCTCCCAGGACGTTCTGGGGGGGGGGTGTTTCACAACCCCCAGGAGCAGATTTGGGGGTACGGTGCAGGGGGGGAGAAGGAATTGTGAAAATATCCTTCCTTTTGGACATGCTGAGGAAAACCTTTACTGGATCAAAGAGGCTTCTGTCAAAGTGTCTACTAGATCTCATATATACAACCTGCAGAAGCTAAGAGTGAAATAATTCAATGCATTTCTTCCAGGTTCTCATTTTATATCACATAAACACAAATCAACAAATACCACAAGGATCATTCAGCAGAAGATTAAAAAGGTCAATTATTTTGACATGAGAAGACATAGCGGAAAGAAGGAACATTCTGCCATCTAACACTGCTATATTAATTTCAATGTTGGATTGTGTAGGACCCCTGCACAAGCCCCAATGAAATGAATGGAGACTGTGATAATACTAATGCTTTGCTAAATGTAGTGGATTTTTAATGTACATTAGCCTCTGTTATCCACCCCCACAAGAAATCTGTTCACCTGATGCAAAGTACTGCCACCTTTGTACAATCTGAGTGCATTTTAAGGTATTTGATACTGATAACCTGAACTGCATGACTACTGTATCCCTAATCAGGGCTTTGTGATATAGCTTGAATTTTTGTCTGCACACTGACCTTCCTTCAGATCCATAAAAATAGAACATCAATGGTTAAAAAAGAAAAGCAAAAGCAAACGACAAGATAACCTGCTCCCTGGATCTTTAATCTTTGGCTAACTTTAGGGGTTTTAGATAGCAATTTTTCTTTTTCTTTTGAAGAATGTAAGTGGGGGGGGATCATTCCTTATGATGTTTGAAAAGCCTTCAGTCTTGTGGTTAAAAACAAATAATCATTATCTAGGACTGTGGGTCAATCCAAAGCATGTTTTGAAACCAGCAGATTTAAAACCAGCAAATTTTAAGCTACCTTCATGTTGTCTAAATGCCAGAACTAGGCAGAAACCAGTTTATGACATACAAGACAAGACTTTCAGGACTAGAATACTAGTTAACCTTCCTTTCCTGTGGGACATATGGCCCTGAGAATAGGATTCAAACTGACAATGAGAAGAAAAACTCCGGTTCTGAGAGATCTGCATTGGCTCCCAGTACGTTTCCGAGCACAATTCAAAGTGTTGGTGCTGACCTTTAAAGCCCTAAATGGCCTCGGTCCAGTATACCTGAAGGAGCGTCTCCATCCCCATCGTTCAGCCCGGACACTGAGATCCAGCGCCGAGGGCCTTCTGGCGGTTCCCTCATTGCGAGAAGTAAGGTTACAGGGAACCAGGCAGAGGACCTTCTCGGTAGTGGCGCCTGCCCTATGGAACGCCCTCCCAGCAGATGTCAAAGCAATAAACAACTATTTTACTTTTAAAAGTCATCTGAAGGCAGCCCTCTTTAGGGAAGTTTTTAATGTTTGATGCTGTACTGTTTTTAATATTCAGTTGGAAGCCGCCCAGAGTGGCTGGGGAAACCCAGCCAGATGGGCGGGGTATAAATAATAAATTATTATTATATTATTATTATAAAAATCCCTCTCTGAAACGGATTTTCAAATTACATTCCTATTCAAATTTATGTACCCGCACCACATTTTGGAAACCTATTAGATTGGCTAAAAGTTCTGGCTATACAGACTTGCTAGTAAGATGCTGCAAAATTATTCTTCACAGTGGCTTATACTTTTCTTCAACAAGATAGCCCTTTGTTTAATAGAAAAGCAATATTGCACCATTCAGTAAGGCTGTTGTTGCTTTCCTTTTTTATTTTTTGCTATAACTACTGCATATCTCAGACACTAAGACCACCACGAGACAGGTTAAGTTTACAACATTTTGTAAAGAGCCAATTAAGCTTGCTATTTCTTGGTATATCTTTAATTACTTCTCTCTTTTATATATAAATTGTGGGAGAGAAAAAAAGCTTTCTGGATCTATACAACAAATGGCATGGCACCTCAAAAAATCCAGATTGTCGTGCAATGTAAATGTATAAATACAATATTAGAAATATAATAAGTCACATTCTAGCACCCAAATAGTGTAAGGGACTCAGCTTCATTGTTAAGTAGTCCTAATTCAAAAAAAAAAAACATAAGCAAGTTTAATTTAATTTAATTTAATCTTATTTAATTTATGAGCGTAAGTGTTTTGCTGACCCAGGGACTCCTAAGACAGAAAATCACATAGAACAACGATGCTCAAAAACCTCTCTTCCTCAGACAATCCACCTGACTATTTTGTCTGCCAATCAACTCCTACTCTTTGTCTGGTGCAATAGATTCTAGAACACCTGCAATGCCTAGCAGCTTACTGGCCATTACTATATTCACACTGGGGCACCCCAAATTTCCAAGGAACACGCTTGCAAACTGATTATAATCAGTTTCTCATTGGCATCTGGTTGGCGAATTATTATTTTTTAAGACTCTGAATTAGATGGGTCATAGGCCTGATCCTACAGGCTCTTTTTATGTTCTTAATATACAGAACAACACCTCTCTCTCTCTGTTTCTTTGGGCAGACTTTAGTTAAAGTTCTCGCAAGATCAGCTTCCCTATGAGAGCTCTGATCACAAAAAGGAATCATGCACTATATACTGGACTTGAGGGCCAGGCATTTTGACAGAATGGGACTATACAAAAACAGTATTATGCTCAGATAAAGGATTGGTGGCCCCTCATTCACAAACAAAACTACTGCCTTTTTAAAAATAAAATAAAAAGGAAAGGGGAGTGTTGGGTTTCTTGTATGTGTAGCCACAAATAGGCCAATTATGCCATATTTTCATATGCAGGAATATGAATATGTCTCATTTTTATTTAAAATTCTATTTTGCTGAGATGAAGTAAACACAGAGGGAGCTTCATTAAAACAAATCTATAAAGAAAAAATAAATAACAAACAATTTTTTTAAAGCTCTGGTAAGAAGTTCCCATCTGAACACAGATCAGAAGGGAAACAAACCTCAAGCTGTCTTACAGCCTCTTCCTTGCCTGTTTCCCCCCAGCACAATACTGGGTTTTCATGCACTTGGCACCATCTTGAATCTGCTGCCCATTTTGGGATTAAAAAGATTCCTGAAAGTGGATTCTGCAACACCTTGGGTACAGATAAGACCGGTATTGCCTGGGAAAGAATTTAATTTCTCCTTCGGGAGAGGATCACTGGGGGGCAAGTGGACGTCCCATGTTGATCCACTCTAATACAGGGCATAGGACTGACTGGCATTTGGACAATGTCCAAATACCTTTTTGTCTTTGAAAGACACACTATTTGCCCATAATAAACTTTTTGTTTTTTTAATGAGCGGTCATTCTGTTGCAGGTACTTAAGCAGTGTGATTGTAGAAAGAACGGTCAACTGCCAATTGAATTAGGGTCCACCGGAATTCAATTCCTAATATAAACAAATGTCACCTTTCAAAACCCGCCTTACTGAATATACACAAGATTAAGATAAATGCTTGTTTCTATAAACAATTTCAAGGGACAAATTTTTCAAATTTTATTGAATAAATCTGGCTAGAAAACAAAACTTTTTATACTTTACATCTCTCTCTGTGCTCAACCAATTCTATCTGAAACAAAACTATATTGCTATTCTTTTTGTTTTCCTTCCCTGAGGGAAATATTTTATTTACATAATTTTAAGAGTCAATAGGGCGGGGTGGGGAGATAACAATTAGGGGGCAAGCCTATGGTAAGATTCACAGTTTAGGATGGGGCGGATCAGTTTAGAATAGGGATCAGGTCGACAACAGCATATTCCACATTTCAACTAGAATAAGTGACAAGGAACCAAAGAACCAGAAACAATTGTGTGAGTCCAAGAAGCCTCAGATTTGTTTTCTTCCACTGCATGCTCAACTTCTTTTGAAATGCAAGAGGCAGTTTTTCAAAGGGGGAGTAAAATAAAAACTTTCACTGAGCTACAAGTCCCCCTGCATGTTTGGTTTTTTTTGTGGTGGTGTAATTTTCATATATAACACTAACCACAAGACAGTTATCAACAGGTTCATCCAAGAGGCTCTAGGCCTCTGATGGCTAACTCTGACATGGTCAAACATTCAAAACTGGGATGTATCCAAATAAACTTCACTCAGAGTAGACCCACTGAAATGAATGGACTTCAGCAAGTTTTTTTTTTTTTAAAAAAAAACAGCCTTTAAATAGTTCACTGCAGCCACCTGTGGTTCAGTATAGCCTTTTTCTCACCTGACAAGCTGGCGTAATTACAATTCTAGCTAATGACCTACTTTCTGTGGTTTTCCTGGGTTTCAAAACCCTATTGAAATTCTACAACAGTAAAAAAAATGTTATACTGTAAGCAATTTTAGAACAAGCAGTTACTATGTACAACAAGGCAAGCTCCAGCACTTCTATTGTAAAATTATGCTCTTCTCTTCCTATCAGAGGTCTAGTAGAATCACTTATAAGGTGGTTCAGTCATTGAGTAAACAACCAAATCCTATCTTAGGGCAGCTTGGCCTTAAACTTAGCTATGGCAAACAGTAGTTCAGACAAAGCCTATCTCAGTGTTGCCACATGGAACACTCCCACTGTTCAAGACTTGAACCATACACAGTGTAAGAAAGCTTTGCAGAGCAGAGAAATGGAGATGAGAGAAATGAGTTGACGATGCCGATTATTTTTTTATGAACGCTATTGCATTAAGACGGAGTGTTGTGGGCAATATTCAGCAGGCACTATCCTGGGAAGATCATGTTTCAGTGTTTCTAGCCCTCATGAATGCAGAGTTAAGTTGAAAATGCCTGACAAAAATGCTAAAACGATCAAGGGTCAAACATTGGTTTTGAACTCTTGTGAATATTTAGATATGTCAAGGGCTGACTTCAGCTCTGAACATTTGAGAGCACCAATAATAATTTGGTACAGTCCCTATCATATGCAACCATCCTAAAACAGAATTTCCAATCATATCCATAAATACATGCAACGAAATACCAGCCATGGGTTTCTAGTTTATTATGTATTTCCAATACCTGCCCCTGCCCAGCCTGTCAACAGCCTAAATATTTACCATCCTCTGCTTTCTGGTTTTGTGACCTTGAGTCATATTAATGGTTTATTTGAATTTGAGTTATCATTCTGCAACTTGTATGGCAATATTGTCCTGTGAAAATGCCACAGAACTAGAACAGGACCATGTGAACTTCAACTGGAACATTTAAATTATAAAGAATTTGCTTGAGTGCAAAATATTTCTGCAGTACTTCATTCTTCTTAAAACGTGTGATTGCAAAGTCAAACTCTTGGTCTATTGATGCCAATAACATCTATTTCCAAATGGTAGTGGCTCTCTAAGGCCTCATGCAGAGGTCTTTCATAGTCCTATTTAAGGTTTTTTTAATGGAAATACCAGGAATTGGACCTGGGTATTTTAGCAAGCATGCTTTCTACAAACACTGCCTATGCAACATTAGGAATGAAACTGTGCCTTACCTTTTCTCCCCCTGAACATTAAGGAAGTAGGTTAATGTTTGTACTCATCTCCAAGCAACAGGTCCAAACAGAAGTTATGGGTGATCCCTATTGAGTGAACCTCAAACAGATCACTGAACACTCAGAGATATACAGCAACACAAAAGAATGACTGCAACCTAACACATTACAAATTAAAGCATGAACACATGGAGGGACTGTTACATTAGGTATACAACTCTGGAATTAGCAGTTAGCTTCCTGATCACATAAACACTATGCATTGCTGGTAGTCTTGCCAAACACAGCTGACATTTGGAGATGCAACTAAAAACAAGGCTTCACTCCCCTGCCTCTCAAATATTACTTTTTCTTTAACTTTAATGGTCAGGCTAGATCTAAACAGTTGCCATGTATAGTAACAACACTATTTGTTGGTGTGTTTTTTTTAAAAAATGTCATTTTGTATCAAACTCATGCCTCTGTTATTTCACTGCCACATCTCCAGGAGGGCATGATCCTTATCCCGCAGCTGTTAAGACTGACTGCATCAGCTCAAGGTCTGTAGGATTGTGTTCTTTGGAGGTGTTAGAGAAAACTGCTTGAATTTCTTTTGGGACTGCTTACACGGGAGAACCCTATTGATGCAACCCAGTCGTTTCCCAAATACGCTTGTTTGGCAATCTTAGGCTTACCTGTACAGAACCCTACAAAGGAAGAGGCCTATTATTAAAGCTATTTTTTTTAAGTTTGCATGCGGACCAACCCTAGCTATAGATTCTGTGCTCCAATTAAATGTTGTGCTGCCCCCCATAGCCATCGGTAGACACCAGTATCTGTGGTCTTACAAAAAATAAAATTTGCCTATGACTTGTAATAGTCATGCAATAGTCATGCAATAGTTGGACTGACATCCACATAGGCTCCCATTCTTGCTCTTGTTTTCCCAACTTGGGATACCATTCTTTTTCCACCTGAGTTAATATCACAGGACAAAATCCACCAGGATGTTTTAAGAACAAGCACCCCATTGTGCTATTGCACCAATCTCATTTGTTTTAGTAGGGTCTGCTCAGACAAACAATTTCTATCTACCTGTATGCATTTTTTCCTCTGATTTTCAAAAGTTAGCTCAGCCACCAACCCACTAATATAATCTGTGCCTTCTAATGGACCCCACCCCAATACTAAATTACACTAAAGCACCAAGACCTATCAAAGTGCAAGGCAGCTTGAAGACATTTTATTTCTGACCTTGAAACAACTTTACCCTCTAAGGATTTTTTTATAGACACATATAACTGCTATGCTACACTCATATCTTACTTATTGGAAAGCATTTAAGTTGTTGTTGTTGTTTGTTGTTGTTGTTGTTAAGCTGTTATCCTCCATGTATATTTCCCCCAGAAATAATGCCTTGTATTTTTAACTGATCTGTTCATTTCAGAATGTCATATAAAAAGGCAGGGAAGGAAGCTGCTGGCTTGGATCATCACATCCCTGAATAAATGCTGACAAAAGTCCACATGCTTCTCCTTAACAGGACCTTTAGCACAAAGAATTTTCCTGCAATCACTTCTAGGACGATCATATTGGAACCCAAGTTCTTATTCTTATTTCAACCGAATGTCATTTAATGTTATTGACTCCCTTCCCACATGTGGTTGTACTTTTTAGTTTGGGTGTGCTGGTGATTCCCCTGCCCTCTCTAGGTATCCTCCTTTAGCACAGAAACAAGACTCGTGCTTGGGCTTCAGGTTTGAGACCTCTCACAAAAGATTCTTCACAAGGATGCTTGTCTTTCCAGCAAAGCCGCATCCTAGTACCTCTAAGGGACACTTCCCACCTCTGTATCAAGACTTGCTCACATTATAATTATTCACCACTCCCGGGAGAGCTGCTCTTGAGAAAACTGTAGCTTATGTTATGCATTTGTGTGGTGCATAAACATTTTAGGAAAAGAAGTATCACTTGATTCCCGCCCCCCCCATCCCAAAGTTCACAACACAGACAATAATGCAGTGTGAAAAAACACATGGTCCCGGCAGGCAAATTGTTCAAGGTTATTAAAGAGAGTTCTTTTCTTTTTTTTCTTTTAAAGAAAAAAAAAGACATATAGCTGCTCCTGCTTCAAAACTTTTTGAAGGTTTTGTTTTTGTTTGTTTCCCACTATATTGCTGCATGTTGGCTTCAAAGAAGTCCTTCTCTTGGGGTATAACTACTTCACCTTAGAGTGCAAAGTAGAAACCAGCACTGAAGGAAGTGGACAGAAAAAGAAGAAGAAAATCACACAGCCTGGCTGTAGCGAGAAAATCCTGCCATAAATCATTCCATACCCCTCCATCGTTTTTTTTCCCACGCTTTAGTCAATGAACCTCTGGCAGGCCTTCTTCCAACGACAAGCTGTGCACCACATATCTCTGTTCTCCATCCCATACACTTTGCGACATTTCTTCCCCTCTCCTCTCGGTTTTCTGCCAGAATAATGGGAAGGAAAGCTGGTTTACGGTTATTTCATCTAAAATACTGACATGGAGAATTTGCTATAAGTGTTACTGGAAATCCAAAGATTACTTTGAGCCCAGTTATCTCAGACTGGAGTTGAAAAAGGATGTAAAAGACAACCAAAATGGAAAACTGCTGCAAGGAGCATAGAATCAGGAGAAGTCTATCCAATTGAGACTAGTTTGTGGTGGTTGTGGTGAATGGAAGGAGGGGTTTTGGTTTTTTTTTTGTAAACCAATGAATATTTTCCAACAGAATGGAACACTTGGTTTTCTTTCTATAGCTATTTAAACATGAATAACCAGCTGTTCTACTACTCCATAAATTTTCTTTGAAGGGTCAAATATGAGGCAACAATTATGCTAGGAGTGCAACTCTATGTGTGTCTACACAGAAGTAAATCCAATCAGTTCAGTGGGGCTTACTCCCACGGTAAGTGAATATAGGATGGCTACCTAAATCTTTACAAGTGAAGTTAGCAAGAATCCTTCATCCTCATTCGGTAGAACAAAAAGTCAGTCCTTGAGACCCATTTCATTAAAACAAAAAACAAAAACTCTTCACATGTCCTTTATCAATCTCCTTTCAACTCCAAGAAAGGAGCAAAGTTATATCTCTGATATTTCAGGGATTCCCACCCCCCTTTCCCCTCTCATTTCCTAGCCAAGGAGCAAATCAGTGGACACAAACTTTTCTTTAGGAAGAGATGGAAGATGGGCTTTGTACTTATTTTTCTGGACTGAGAAAGAATTTAATGGGATTTGTAAACAGAAAAATGTATCAATAATGATTCAAATCCCCCCCAATATTATTTTGCTGTCTAGTTATATTGAAAAGAATTTCATTGAAACATATGTAATGGAGGGGAAGCAAATAATTTACTGTCACACCCTCAATTAATTTAGTGATTTGCTGTCAAAAGCAAAACGTTTCTTACCTTAGGCCAACTGACAGTCTAGGAGGGGATGACAGAACGGTCTGAATCTGCTGCTTCTGCTCTCCACTCCCTGCAGGACGTGTGTGAGTTGGTGAAATCTAGAAGCAGAGATGAAAATACAATTCTGATTACAGAATTTCAATGGGAAAGGACACAATGGATTATATGTACTGCATTTCCTAAAGGCTCCTCCATCCCATTGGCTCTCCAACAGCCAAGCCAAGCATTCAGCGGAGCACATGGCAGAACTGAATGCGTCCCATATTAGAAAAAAATAAGATTCAGTCTCCCCCCCCCCCAAATATGCATGGAAAGAAATGTTAAGTGACAGTGAACATCTGAACATGCAGTGTCCCTCGACGAATATCTGATCTAGCCTGGTTCCATGTAGGACTATACTACATTGCCCTGCTGAACATTTATTCCAGTTCCTCTGCCTCATCCCTCTTCTACTGCACTTGTCTCAAATTCTCTGGCATATCAAATATCATAAAGAAATGAATAGTGATGTGGGAAAAGAGATGGGGACTGGGATACCCACCAGAACAAGCAGCTATGGGGCCAAGGGGACTTTGCAGTTTAAACAAGCCAGCACTACCCATCCCTAGTAGGTAACTATTTGGACTTCCCTTTAAAATGTTCAAGGAAGACTTCATGACTTATGTGCAACTGTTATGTCTTCCCTAGGTTTAATCAGAACCTTCCTGTAATTCAAAGATGCTGCTTCCTGCACTCTCTTAGTACCAATATCTAGTTGCAACAGAAGCAAAACACACTTTAATCTTCCATCAGGGCACTGAATCTCTGGCACTTGGTACTAAAGGTAAAGGTAAAGGATCCCTGACAGTTAAGTCCAGTTGCGAACGACTCTAGGGTTGTGGTGCTCATCTCGCTTTACAGGCCGAGGGAGCCAGCGTTTGTCCGCAGACAGTTTTTCTGGGTCATGTGGCCCGCATGACTGAGCTGCTTCTGGCAAAACCAGAGCAGCACACGGAAACACCATTTACCTTCCTGCCGGAGCGGTACCTATTTATCTACTTGCACTTTGATATGCTTTTGAACTGCTAGGTTGGCAGGAGCAGGGACCAAGCAACGGGAGCTCACCCCGTTGCAGGGATTTGAACCACCGACCTTCTGATCGGCAAGCCCAAGAGGCTCAGTGGTTTAGACCACAGTGCCACCCACGTACCTTTGGCGCTTGGTCCTATGACATTCCAAATCACAGGGTGAGAAGGACAAGACATTCAACACATAATAAACAAGGAGGCTGCTACTCAAGTGACAGACCATTAACGAGCCTGTTCCAAGAAAAGCCTACACAGCTTCATCAAGACTTCATCAATGTTTGGCCAATGCAGTGAAATTTTAATGCACACTGCAAAGAGATTTCTGCCTGCAACCATCCTGGTATATAAAGTTAGGGCAAAAGAATCGACTGCTACCAGACACTCCAGAAAAGCCATTGAAGGCACACCTGTATATTCCAAGAGAAATTCAGGATTAATGCTTTCATTATTCAGCTTCAACATTTTATTAGCTTCTGGGCTAATATATGGACTCGTCTAGAGAACTACAGTGAAATGGTCCAGACAATGATATTGATTCCTTATAATTTTTCGGCCGTATTCAACTAAATTGTTATGCTAGTGGAAGCTACAGCACCTTCCTAGGAGTTAAGTGTAACACATGTCAAAAGCACATAGCTGTTTTTTAAAAAAGTACTTTGAAACAATACAAATGCTTTGAAACACACGGAATTATGTTCATCTAAATGTGCATTTTAGTATTGCTATGAAAACTGGAAAATCCTTTATATTAAACTGTTTTGTTGTATTTTTAATTTTAAAAATCATGCACTTTCTAATTCACTTGAACTATTTACTTGGTTTAATTTTGTTGGGAATGGTAAGTCATTATAGGCGAAAGATCACTGGCATTGCTTGAAGCTCTGTGAATACCTACACCCCTAATCCAGTTGCCTTCAATGTCTGGTTTATAGAGTGACTAATAAGATTCTTGGATTTCTTGTGCTACTTCAGCCAATTTTCTACAGCGCCACAGAGAACAAGCCACCTTTATAATTATTCTAGATCAACCGTATTGTCATGAAATCAAATTTTGGGAGTATTTTATGCGCAGCATGTTCTGTTAAGAGTCTCTTGTTCAAATTGCTACCAGCATGATGCCTTTCACCGCTAGCTGTTCCTTGATAGAATTTAATAAATATTCATTGGCAGAAAGCAATGTAATTGATTCAGCTACTTTCATTTTTTATCAGCTCAGCAGGAGACCACAGACTCCACAGAAAACCTCCAAGACATGCCAAAGGTTGACAGTAAGAGGCTTTTGTGATTCACTTGGTGAAGAGAGGGAAGAAGCGGGCAGTACCTTATTGGTGCCTAATTCACACTGTCAGTAAGCAGAGGCTTTGTACAGCCAGCGTGCATTTGCAGGAAATGGAAAATTTGGAACGTGTGGCCTTAGGTAAAACACTTTGATATGGAAAAGGAGGGTTATGCTCTGATGGCAATCATTTAAATGGTGGAACAATCATTTTAATAAAAATTAGAACGTAATTTACTTATAGGAGCCATTTGTGTTGGGGAAATGCAAGGCAGGGATAAATGGCAAACAAAGAGGCTATAAGCAGCTGGGCAGAAGAATGATAGAAAGCAATATGGGATTACAATGGATCACATGTCAACAAAAATAATGCAGGGAAGGGAAGAGGAGAAAACATCAAGCCAGTGTCCTATGAGGCTTACAAATCCAATGGACTGGAGGACGTCAGAATTAACTGCTGTAACTTTAGGGAGTATCACCTATTCAGGATCATAGTGCCAGAGGAGAAACACTTTGATACTGCATGTTACAGTAAGAAGCATCAATGTAAGGTCCAAAATGCAAGCAGTTGGCAGCGGGGACTAGTTGATTCACAGCTGAAATACTGTGTTTGTTTGCCAGTCTTTCTACTCAGCTCCCACTAGACTCTCTTGATCTCAACAATGCACTCACAAATTACAGATCTGGGCAGGGCAGGCGGAAGAGGACAGAGCACTGCTACAAAGGAATGTTCACCTGGACAAAGGACGACAGCGCCTGCTTCCAGGCATGTACCGCAATATAAAAGCAGGGACAGTGAACCTGTGGCCCTCCAGATGTTGCTGGACTGCAGCTCCCTTCTTCCACAACAATGGTCCATATGCTGGCTAGGGCTGTTGGGAGTTGGAGCCCAGCAACATCTGGAGGGACGATTCTGAATCTCTGGTATAAAGAAAACCTCCCGTTGTTCTATTTTGTTGGTTTTCTACTTACTGGAATGCCAGTGAAGGTAACTGGGGGCGATTGCCAGGAGATGCTAAAGCTATTTCCATTGGGAGTGAACTTTGTTGTTCCTGGAATGTTCACAGGAGCTGTGGCCTGTTTTAAAAAACACCAGTCAGTTAAGGAGGAACATCTCAGTTCTACAGAATTATGTTGCAAACTGTCTTATACTAAGGACCGTAAATTGGGTATCAAGTTTTGGAAAGAGATTATTTTGAACATAGGAGTACAGTGTCACAGCACTGGTCTGTCTAGGTTAGTACTGCCAACAGTGACTGGCAGAGGGTTTCAGGTGGAAGCGTCTCCCAGTCCTAGATGGGCACTAAACCTGTGACCTTCTGCCTGCCAAGCAGATGTTCTTGCTACTGAGCTATGGCTCTTCCCTGTCCACTGTACTTTTCATGCAGTTCTCTGAGGGGTACAGGGAGCATGTCTAATGATATGTATTGCAAGCAGAAAGAAGAACTGCATTCACATTCATGAGCAATGAACGGTTTTCCAATATATGCAGACCCAATAATGTTTTTTAAAAAATCAGATCTTACAGAAGCAGCACTTTAGGGGGTAACAAACACCAGAGTGGGTGGGAGAGAAAATGACATTAGCTAGTTTCTCACAGAAACTATCATGAAACGGTGAAAAGAACAGTTAATGAACATGAGCAAGCACATCTGTCAACATTTTGAAACAAGTCAAAAAGCCAGGACTTATGCAGCAACTGCAAGGCAAGAATGGGGAGCGGAAAAGAGGGAAGGCAGTATGCAGCGATCTTTCAGAATTTAATTGCAATTGCTGAAAGAAAGGAAAAATGAGGTTAAAATAAATATCAGTAACACTATCGTCTTGTGTTTGACTTGCAGTTTAATTCTCTGAGAGGCTGCAGATCTTTCCTCTGCAAGACTTGCACAGGGATGGGAAGCACGTGTACAGGAGCAAATGGTGATGGACTGATTCTCTCTCATATATATATAACCTTGCATAGCTAGTATCCTATTCTGGGTGCCCTTGTAGACTGAGGTTTGGCAAGAGTATATCAGAAACAGCTCCTTCAATCATGGCGTAAAGTTTCTGAAATATTATCCTAGAGGGAGGGATACCTAGTCCCATTACTTTATGCCTTCAGACCCCAGGCAACCCGCCCACTTTTCAGACCACCCTTTGTTCTTTTGTGTTGCTAGGTGCTTATATTTTCTCTCTGCTTGTTTCTGATGTTGTGCTTGTTTGGGGGTTGGTAGACTGTGTCATTGACAATTTGAATGTTTTAATTGATTTCAGCTGTCTTGAATTCATTTATAAAGAAAGGAATGGTAACATTAGAAAAGAATAGATTCTAATAAACATTCTGGATTCCCCCCCCCAAAAAAAACAGATCAGTAGAAGGAAGCCACAGTTTGAACAAACCACAGTTCCTAAAATTCAGACATCACAATGAACTGAGGGGAAGGTGAACACATATGACTGATGTTTGCCATGGCTCATTCACATTCGAAACCATGGGCTTCCCATTACACTGAGCCAGTAACCCTTATGGGAAAAAGAATCTTACCTGGTAAGCATGGTCAGAGTGAACGAGGTAGAGATTGGTAGGAGCCGAGCGGCTTAGAGGTGTCATCCCTTTCACATCTGTTTTGGCACATGACAGGTCACTTTTGCTCACATCTTGTGATGGAAAAGGAGGAGGAGATGCTAGAGATGGGGAGACGGGAGACAAGCTACTTAACCCATCAGCTACGGAATCAGTGTTGAGGCGTATCTCTGTGTAGTAAAAATCTTCCTCTCCATCACTGTAGTCCGACTCTCCTGCACGCCTAAATCAAGTGGAGACCAAGAAGTTATTTGTAGCATATTAAATTAACTGCAGTAAAGGAGAATTGTGATGTTAGTATATGGGCAGATGCAAAGAAGTTACATCTCTGAACTTTTATAACTGATGTGACATACAACTTTTATAACTGACAGTTGGACAAATATTAAGATATCTTCTTCATTTGGTTGTGGGTTTTTTGTGCCATTTTGTTGATGTGTGCATGCAAGGCACATATGCCTCAGAGGCAGAATAAAGAGGCACTAGAATTTTAAAGCTAAGGGGTCACGATAAGTAGTGACTTATTATGAGTCACAGTGAGGCTCCCCTAGACAAACCACAGATTTTAAACCATAGGACAAACCTTGGATACAGCTTGTGTTTTTTCTGGAAAGAGCAAACCACGAGCACATTCAGACAGCACACATGGCTTAGCTCACATTTGCTTATTCATGTTAAGCCAATGATTAGCTTTAGCGTTAGGCGAGTGCTAGACCTGCATGTCATCTCCATAATCACTTTAGAAACAACTTTGATACAGGTGAAAATATATCCCGACATAATGTGGGAACCAGCCGTAGAATTTTTTAAAAAATCTTTATCAACCTGAAAGCCGAGAACTGAGATACCACAGATAAGCGGTTGATTCTAAGCAAGCTCTGTTGCTTAGGGATATAAATCCTAGTGAAATCAATTAGGGTTATTTCTGGGTAAAATGGATTTGGATATCAGTCTTTTCCCAGACAGAAGGGACAGTAGTTTTCTTACCCAAGGTGAATGGTCCGGATGTGTTTCTGAATACCGACAGCTGTGCTCAGTACTTTTCCGCAGTTTTTCCAAAGGCATTTAAACATCACCTTCATGGAATTCTGAAAAAAAAAGACAGAATACAGATTAATTAATTTGTTCACACATCTGCTTGACTTCTATGAATCATAAATTGGACCATTTTGTAAATTTCTGCTTAACACTAATACAGCAGTAATTAGTATGGCATCTTTCAAGTGACTGTTCCCATGTTTGCACTTTTAATGGTTTTTAGGTAAATTATGTGTACTGCACAGAGTGCAACGTTTGTGGTTTTTCATTGTAGAACTATTCTGTTGCTTGACCAAAACTGGCACTCCTAGGGAAGCAGAGAAAGTACCTTTTAAAGTTTTATAATAGTATATCATGGCAGTGTGGATAATTTATTCATTTCTCTAGTGAAGTAGGGACAGCCAGTTTGGGGCATGTTGCCACATAAACTCCCCTCCCCCAAAAAAAACATTAGGCTTCATCATGATGTCAGGGCTATCTAGCACCAAGAGTTAAGGAGCACACTAGGGATTCAGCTCCATTAGTAAAGCTACAGCAATTTGAATCCACTATAAACATGCAACACCAGATGGCGCTAGAGAACACGAAATTTTAAAATGAGCTTTTCCATAGAGATTTCTTTTTTTTTTATAACGATCTAACTTATTTATAGCGTGCCCACCCCCTTGTGTCTCGATCCACCTTAGGGCTGCAATGTTTAATTAACTTATTAGATCTTTTTTCTAATCAACTAAAATATGGCAGCCATTTGTCTGGTAAGTGCTTTATGGATCATATAACATTAGTCCTACAGCAATTGCACTGTCTTCCAGTTTGTTTTCAATCATAATTCAAGGTGCTTCTTGCCAACATCCTGGAGCAAACAGCAAATGTACTATCCCGTAATAAACAATACACCCCTCAGGTTCGTAAATTAACCCCAAGGGTACCACGTAAGCTTGAGTCTCCTATGAAGTCAATATTGGGCTCACCTTCCTCTTTCTAGGAATGGGCTCATCAAAGAGGAGACTACTAGTTTCAGCTTCGTCAATGCCGTCATCTGTTTGGGAGGGCAGTCGAAATGGTTTGAAGCTGTCGGCAGAAAGAGGGGGCGAGGGGGTGGATGGGTTTGACTGGTCGCTTGGAGCACTCCAGCTCCAATACCCGCTGCTGCTGGTACTTGAAGGCACAAATCCTCCTTCCTTCCAAGATCCATTTAAGGACTCTAGAAATTCATGAGATCGGAAAGGAAAGGAAAGTGAATTAAAGTTGAATAGCACTGGATAAAGCAGGGGAAGCCAACATGGTAGACCCCTCCTCCCCACGGATGTCTTGGGCAACAACTCAGGGATGATGGGAACTGTAGTTCAACAACATCTGGAGGATAATATGCTGTTTACCCCTGGACCAAAGCCACTCAATACAGTGGTCCTTCAGGTTTCGAGCGTCTTGGAAGCCTAATGTTTCAGTTTTCGAACATCGAAAACCCAGAAGTAAATGCTTCTGTTTCCAAACGCACCTTGGAAGTTGAACGGCTTCCGCTGCATGTTTTCAATTTTCTCAATTCAACTTGCAGCCAGCCCTTTGTGCCTCGGTTTTTGAACATTTTGGAAGTCAAACGCTCTTCCGGAATGGATTACGTTCAAGAACAGAGGTACCACTGTATCAGTTACTTTAGAAGAGAATGTTGGCAACAGTCCTGCTGCTATAAATGTGTGAAGAGTTTGTACCTGGGAGTACTGCAATGCTTTCACTAATTTATACACACATAGCACACCTGGTATCAGAGTTGTGTGTGGTTTTTTTTTTACAATAAGCAGCATGTAAATTTTATGTAATAAATAAGTCAAGCATAGTTTTAAATGCTGTTTGTTCACAGAAGCTAAAGGGGTGAAAAAAGCACCTATCATTCAAATGTAATGTTCAGTCATAATTACAGCATTTTTATGTTCTCTGGCTTTTTAACTTCTCTTTACCTTTCTTTTTTAAAAAAGAAAAGATTTATACATGAGCAAAATTTTGAAAAGAGAAAGCCTGATAGAATGAGGCTGAAACAAACAAAGAGAGACTAAGTCTGATTCTTGTTTTCCTGCCATCTTCTTTGTTATTCTTCGTCTTATTTAAAGAAGAATGTCAGTCTGATCTTATGCGCTACCTGTTACACACAGCAGCAAGTTTCATGCCCCTCTTCTCTTTTTGTTGTTGTTTTTGTTTGTAAATTAAAAACTGCCTAGATGCTTCTGCCCAGAGAGGAAGAATCGGGGAGGGAAAGGAGTGCCTAAATTTCTCCCTCTCTGCTGTTTGACTGCTCAAAATTAGTCCCCATCCCCTTGTTCAGAAAAAGTGACTCATGAACAATGCATTGATCACAAGGTCCCATAATGCAATGGCGTAGCGTGGGGGGTGCAGGGGGGGCCTGCCGCACCGGGTGCAACATCTGGGGGTTAGGGTTAGGGGGCGCAAATCCACGGGTTAGGGGGCGCAAATTACTTGCCTTGCCCCGGGTGCTGACAACCCACGCTACGCCACTGCCATAATGCATTGGTGGCAGGTCCCCTAATAGCATAATGGTTTATAAGATTTATTTTTCTGTATGTTCCCAGTGCAACAGATGGATACTTACTATAGTTAGACATACATGCTTCATGAATTGCAACCACTGATGAAATTTAAGTTCAAGATCCCTACTACTTTTCACAATCTCTTGTGAGTAGGAATACAGTGCTTACCGTTGGGTCGGACAGGAGGGCTGCGGACCAAAGGGCTGGTGGATAAACTGGTTAGGACCATAGCTGCTGTGACTTTATCCATATCCAGTTCTTCCAAAGATTTTCTGAAATGGTAAGTGAAGGAAAAAAAAGATCTGCATCAGCAGCAAACGCAGGCTGGCGAGGGAAACAATAATGTTGTTGATATTCCAAATTCTTCCTGCTCAGAAGCTCTGTAAAGAGCAGGAACCTAAACTTAAGGTTACCAGATTTTTTCCAATGAATCCAAGGACACTTTTCAACTTCAATTGATTTTGTATGGGGACTGATTTGTAAATCTGGGGACTGTCCCCAGGAAACGGGGACATCTGGTAAGCTTACCTAAACTGCTTTGACAAAAGTGGATAAAACAGATAAGCCAAGGCCGCATTAGCATCCACTTGGTCCAGGGAATGCCGACTTAAATAAACAGAAAGTCTTGCAATACCTTTGAAAGCTTCTCTTGGCTCTGACTTAGATGTGTTTCCAGTGCAAAAGAGTACCAAAGATGTAGGACCATCACCAAGAACAATTTGGGTGGCAATCCAACACAGTTAGGCATCAAAGGGACTTAGCAGACATGGACTGAAGTTTTTATGCATTAACACAGTGAAGGGTGCCTTTTATGTCTGCTTGAGGTCTCAAGGTGCTATGGTGTCTCTATGGTCATTGCTCAGTGGCAGAGCATCTGTCTTGCATACAGAAAATTCCAAGGTTCAGTAATACTGGCATCTCCTGGTAGGGAAAGGCACCCACCTGAGACTTTGGAGATTAGCTGCCAGTCTGTGTTGACAGTACTAAGCTAAATAGAACAATAGTCTGGCTCACTGTAAGGCAGCTTTCTATGTTCCTGTAAACTGCCCAGAAGAAGAAGAAAAAAACAGGCAGCCTCTCAATCAAGACCAGATTACATGATGCACTGCAGATACATGAATACATCACCTAATAATTTTGGGTTTTAATTGACAAGGAGGAACAAAAAGCATCAGGTTTGATTAGAACAGAAGGAGGAGATTGTTAACAGACTTCCTGAATAGCACAGAGTTCAGTCCTGATTTCAGCATAAAGAACATTACAAATAGGCAGCAGGTTTTACCCTCAAGTATCTGTTAAAGCAGTAGCAGTATTTACTCTGTAGCTGAAGAATTGTAACAACATGAAATTCATAGGGGGGAATGCAAAAAAACACAACAGCACCTTCTTAATTTCCCATGAAGCTAATTAGACAAAGTAGCCTCAAGGCAAACATAGTGCCCTTTAACATGGAGTTGACTAATGAATGCTAATCATTTTAAGCATAGGGTAGAGAAAGGAAAACTTGCTTCACTCGGTGTTACAATGCAGTGAAGCTTCTATCTTTCCAAGGCCCGAGAGTTTAAAAGAAGATCCCTACGGGACTAATGCCTTTCAGACACAATGTTTGATAATGTACTTAAGTCACGGTTGATGGTTGCTTTCAGTATAACCTTCCCATTAACATTTACTGAATTATCAATACTGAGTTGGCTCACAATGCGGCAAGCATTGTATGCAAATCTGCTGAGTGGCAGGAAAATTCATAGTGCACTGCTGGGGGTATTAAGACTAGGCTGGAAAAGGTGTTTACAACCTCAATAGGAGTTGGGATTAGGCTACTGCAATGTGTTGTGCATTGGGACTGCCTTTGAAGACTTGAAGTACTATTGGCTCAGATTACAAAGCCGAACTAGTCGGCCAGAAAACATCTTTAGCGCAGATTCGCTGCTTCCCTGTCTGTTTCTGGGCACAGTTCAAAGCGCGTAACATTCAAAGCCCTATATGGGATGGGATGTGGGTATATGAAGGACTATTGACTTCCACATGAACCTGCTTATCAACAGGAGGAGAGAAGTGTGTGTGTGTGTGTGTGTGTGTGTGTGTGTGTGTGTGTGTAAGAAAGAGGGAGAGAGGAGAGTGCCCCATCTTACTCTGGCTATGCAGCCCTCAACCACTTCACCCTGAGCAAATGTGGAGCTTGACCCCAAAAAGTTTGCACACCCATAGGCGAGCAAAGACTGCTGGTTTTATATAATTTACTTTTAAAGATAACTAAAATCCAGACAGAACAGCAACAGAAGGTTGCAAGCAGATTTTGTTTCTACTGTTTTTAAAAATTGCGGTTCACACTTTGAATCAAAACAAATATTTGTCTTCCTAGAAAAAGATGCCTTTAGCCCAGTAGTTTGGATTATAATTTTGCTCCAGAACACTAGCTTGTTACTTTTTCTTTTTTTTTTAAGAATGGAGGGATGGATTATCCATAAAAAAGCTGGGTTTTTCCATTTAAAAATACTTATTTTTAAAATACTTGCCTACTGTTGAAAATGACAATAGTATTATCACTTTTCTGCACTCCAAATGACCCTGTCATCAGCAGCTTACCCTCTGCCAGGGTTCAAAATTCATATTTCATGTTAAGAAGCAGGGAAACAGCAAGGGGGGAGAGGGAGGTAAGGCTAATAATCTCACCACAATTTCTCTGCTCCAAATTGCCTTTTCCCTTCTCTATAAAATGTATTTATTTTTGGTAAATAAAACAACATGACACCACTAGTTCACTCAGGAACATGCAAACTGTAAAATACACTGTTTAGGCTAGGTTCCAAGACAGGTGTATATGGTTGTTTAAGATGCAACTATGTCTGTCATTCACACTTTACAAGTTTGTTGAGGGAAGCCTAAGTGTACATGAAGCCATCATGTTTACTATATAAAATGTGGAACCTCCCTCACTACCTTCCTGACAGAGTCTACCTTCCTGACAGAGATATCAGAAAACCACAACGTTCTATCCCCCTGCCAACCCTAAAAAACCTCAATAGTTCCATTTCTATAAAGATCATAAATAAAACAAGCAAAGGGACAATTATTTGAAAAGTAAATTATGCTTGTTCTGGAAACAGTGTCTCTAGGATGAACGTATCTGCCCTCTAAGAGTTTATAAACAGCATCCCAATTTGTGAATAAATCAATTTTCACTGACTTCTCCTGCTCTGTGAACACCAGTTTCTTCTCTGTTTCTCTTGCTGTGGTACCTTTACAAGCTGAAGCCACTTCTCCAGATTTACCCCTGGACAACCCCCCTGGACCCCTCCAAACATCCTTTTTAATGTGCATTCTTGATGTTTCATTTTCATGATGATATCTGGGCAGTTATAAGTAATTCCACTTTGAATACCATTTGCAAAATTGGAGAAGCATTGCATAACATCATTGCAGAATGATGGTCCAGTGTAAATCCACCACGAATGCACTATTATTGCATCAGTGACATGTTGCAGAAGACACCCCAACCCCCATCAGTCTAGAGGGGTCCTCAGCCTCTCCCAAAAGCCCTTACAGTCATCTTTCAGTATAGTACTTCTCCATAGTGGCGTAGCATGGGTTGTCAGCACCCGGGGCAAGGCAAGTAATTTGCGCCTCCTAACCCGGTAGAGGCAGAGAGCTGCGAGTGCGAGCGCCCCCCCCGATGTGGCGCCCAGTGCGGCCGGCCCCCCCCTGCACCCCCCACGCTACGCCACTGCTTCTCCATCCATTTCAACTTCCCTTTCTTATTTCTAGTTCCTGATTCTTTAATCCTCCCTCTCCTACTTCCTTGAAACACTCATTTTCAGATTCTGTTACCTCTTTTGCCCCAATCCAAATCATGTTTTTTTTAATGCTCAGCACAGTATTACCTTCCATTACATAGCTTTTAATACTAAGCTATTTGGGGGATCCTGAGACACCAATATTCACAGCACACACCATATTTCAGATGCACTGGGCTGGGTGCCAAGCTTCACTGGTTATGAAATCCAAAATGTAATCTATTTTTTCCTTCTAAAAGGGGGGAAAAGAAAGTTCAGGATACCTATCCAGTAAGATTAGCATATCAATCTGGGGGGAGGGGAGGGGGAAGAAGAGCAATATAAATGATAGGCCTCACTGTACCAAGAAAATCACCCAGTTGAGTAGTTGGGGCTAAAAGTTGGGTGCAATATACAGGGCTCAGTTTTCTTCCTCTTAGAGACAGAACTCAATCCCTTCCAGCCTACAGTAACAAGAAAAATAGTGGCTCAAATCATGTTCTTTTGATTGGAAATTTGAATCTCTTCTGGGTTTTATGATTACTTAAAAACACACACACACACACTTATCTGTAGGTTTTTAAATAATTTATAATGCAGCCTCCCTTTTTCTCCTCCTTTATTCTGTTCTGTTGGTGAGCGCAGAGAATGCTAATCACCACAGGCTGAACTGGCACAGCTGCGAATCACGGAGGCTCCTCCCCAATGAGCTCATCCTCAAGCAGTGCAAATGAGAATGACATAATGCTTCTCTGAAGCCTGACACGCGTAAAACTAATTTCTCAAGCCGCAGCCGCTCTCCCCTACAATACAGTTTTCTCCCCTCCCAAGATCATTCATTATGAGGAGGACATCATTAAAGCTTCAGGGTGTAAGGGGATAGGAAAAACAAATGCAGTGCTTCAACATCATCAGATTAGCCTGTTCCCCCCCTCCTTTCACTCCCACCAATCTTTAGGTCAATAATACCACCAGCACTGCCATTTCTTCTTCTTCTTTTGTAAAATCAATGGAAGCTATGTATTTCTGGAGAGGGCAGAAGGAAGGATGAGGAAACAGAATTATGGAGGACAAAGCCTTTGGACAGGGAATTTATCCTCATTCATTTTCCCCTGTTGAAATCTGTCAGCCCCCTTCTACTTCCTATAACAGTTTTGTCTGTGTGATGTTTAAAAATCAGTACTGGTATCTTATTAGTCAGAATGTTTTCAATACAGACAACTCCCACTTAATGCAAGGGTTACGTTCTGGGTGAAATCGTGTAAAGTGGGGGGCACCCTCTAAACACCCTCCTTGCCACTCTCTCTCTAATCCAGACCAGAAATACTGTATCCCATTCAAGTTGTGGATATTTTCGAACGGGTATAAGTGGGGAGTTGCCTGTACACAGAATCCCTTCAAGTTCCTTTATATGGAAGCACCTGAGTATGTGAGCACAGAGTGAGTGGAATCTCTTGTCAGGATCCACACATCTCTGATGCAGGAGCCAAACATTCAAGCCATCCCCACAGAGAAGCTGGCTTCCTTCAATGACCAACCAATCTGCCCTGGCTGAAGCTGCCAATAATACCTGGTCGAGACAAACCGCTTAATACATAAGGACATTAGAAAGGAAAGGAGCAGGATGTTCAGTCTTAACACCTTGAGGAAAGTCACCAAAACACCTGCACAGTGAGACATGCGCGCACACACCTTTTGCAGTCCAAGGGGCACATTCCCTTCTGGGCAACCTTCCCTGACCAACAATCCTGGTAGCTTGGGATGATGGATAGTGAATGAAAAGGCTGCAGAACTAGGGAGCTGGACCAGATTCCTGGCTCTGGGCCTAGTGTTACCTGAACAGGGGCCCAAGAGAGGCACAGCACCTAGGCCCACAGAACCAGAGGCAGAACCCGCACAGGTGATGTCCTTGGGCCTGATGAACTGAGTATTGCCCACGCCACCTTGCCAGTCCAACAGCTGAGGGAGCACACCAAGCGGAAAGGCACATAACAAAGGAGAAGCAGCCCAGTGGGTTGGTTCTTTAAGAATCTCTAGGGCTCCAGTAAAGGAGGACTGGACTGGACGCAGAGGCTCAAAAGGCCTCTATTCACTTTAGGTCCTCACTGAAGGATGTTGATCACAAGGACCTCTCCATGGTGCTGCGACATCTCATCAGACTGGCTCCATGGGCAGAAGCAGGAGCAGAACAAGACACACTTTGTGACGGGGTGGGCCTGTTTTGTTTATTGATATGCAGAGGCCTAGTCCTACTCTCCTTGCATCATAGAGGAAGTCATACAGCAATTTATGGCCTCCTCTAAATTAACACAACACTGCAACAGCAGCCAAAGCTAGCCTTAGCTGAAAACAGATATAAAGGATGCCTTAACTGCAGGTACGCTGTCAAAATCAAATCGCTAACATCCGTAAAAAAACAACCACCCCACAACCCCGCCCCCCCGCAAATGATTTATTTTAATTTTTGGGAAGACCAAACAAATTAAACACATACACAAAGATGCCAGCTTTTCTCAGCCTTGCTTTAGTAAGCACAGATGTCTGGCACTTCAACAGATATTTTTGTACATTACTTAACACAAGCTACAAAGCTGCTACTTTTACAGAGGATGCTGCCTGCTGGTTAACAGTTTCCTGAAATGTCGCAGCTATTTCTTGAGCCCCTTGGCTAGAAAATAAGGCATATCCTCACTTCACGATCATTTACAATGGGTATGCAGTACAGCTCTTCAAGCAAAGGCTATTGGCTTAATCACTCTGCAGTATATATAAGCTTTATTGGTGGCAGTATCATATAAACATATGCTTATTTAATTGAGGATTTATGAGCTCTTAGTTTGTTCCCACAAGGAAGGGGGCAGAACATAAATTAATGGGATACAGAAAAGCTACATACAAGGAACAACACTACCATTAGCATTTTCAACAGGTATAAGCCGAGGCACAATAATAACAACATAAACCCAAAATGTCTAGCATCATGTTCTATGCACAACAGGGAACTTTCACATAGGACTTTCCTCTACCTTTTCACACTGTGTCCAAAACCTTGGATTGGGGCACACATCATGTGGCTGGGAAGTTTTTAATGTACCCCCCCCCCAGTTTTAATGTATCTGTGTGTGTGTGTGTGTTTGTCTGGTTGGTTGGTTATAAACTACTTTGGGTTGCCCTGGGCAAGATAAAGCAGTAAGTAGGTAGGTAGGTAGGTAGGTAAGTGGCTCTCCAGATGTTGAACTACAACTTCCATCATCCCTGGCCAGTGACCCCCATGCTGGCTGGATCTGATGGGGGTTGCAGTCCAACAACATCTGGAGGGCACTACATTGGCAACCCCTGCCATAGATTAATGTGTGAATATATCTCCCCCCCCCCACCCGCCCCTGCTCAATTGTGATAATGTAAGGAACCTATTACCAACTTATAATTACCGTAGCCACTTCACATACCTTGCAAGATACTGGCATTAATTCAGGCATTTGCTTGTGAATGATAAGTGCACACTTGAGTGGGTCAACAGGCTCCATTTCCAACCCTACATGTGTCCTTTAGAATCTTTGTGGGGAGCCCCTGTGTGTATGTCTGTACCTGTAAGCTTCCATGCAGATTTTCTAATGAATGTACATGGGGGTGGGGAAGGGCCAGAGTCTGCTGCTGCAATACTGTCCCACCACATACTAGCTGAATACTTATGAAAAACTGAGAAAAGAGCAAGAAGCCTTACCAACGTTACCCAAATGATCTTGATGGATAACAGAGCACTCTATGCATCCAATTTCATTTAGAATGCTTATAACTTGCTTTATAACCCTGAGAGGCTCTTGAAGTTGCTTACCAAAAAATAAAGAAATCTCATTAACAAAAAATGGTATCAAATAAATGCCCCTAGGGTGACAGGATTACTCAGGTTGTATTTCCCACCTTCGGCCTTGGGTCTTTCTTGGTGCTGTCCTCCGATTCAAGGGAAGGAAGACCCAGCAGCTGGATCTCATTCAACCTAAGATGGAGGCAAGTCTCTTGCTGGAATTTGCCAGCTGCCAGGCAAAGAAGAAGGGCTGATCAGCTGTAGGTCGTTCAGCCCATAATGGAAGCAGGCTTTTCCTTACTGGAAGCTGGTGTTGGAATCTGGAGTAGCATCTGTAACTGAAGGACTTTCCTTGCTCATAACAACCAATGCTCACCCCTCTTTGCTCTGCCCCTTCCCTGCGTTTGTTAGCATCTGGTTCCCTACTGAGAGAAACAGGGTGCTAGACTAGGTGTTCAGCAAGGCTCTACTTTCTCATTACTCATATCCTTTTTACACAAGCGACAAAAGGAGACAACAGCAGTACAAATGCACCTTTGCATGCCCAATTACCATTTACACTTGCATGCCAGTGCAAGTAGATAAATAAGTACCGCTGTGGCAGGAAGATAAAAGGTGTTTCCGTGCATTCTGGCTCCCATTACGGTGTCCCATTGCACCAGAAGTGGTTTAGTCATGCCGGCCACATGACCCAGAAAGCTGTCTGTGGACAAACGGCGGCTCCCTCAGCCTGAAAGCGAGATGAGCGCCGCAACCACATAGTTGCCTTTGACTGGACTTGACCATTTACAACAGTGCATTCAGTCATTAACTTGAATAGAACTAAAACTGTTATCTGTTAATTAGGCATGCTAAGTGCTCCATGTTTGGCAGAATACAAATCTCAAAATAACAGACATATTCTCTGAGGCTTTATGTATGCACATGCTAAGCACTCCATCTCCTTTAAAAGCAGTATCTAGACTATTTTTCATTCAATCGCCTATTTAGAATGGTGTAAAGAAGACAGGAGAGTGAACACACACTACGAAAACGATCCATCTATTTGTTTCTCAGGCTAATAATTCACCTTTTAAAAAAAAGAATACAGTGGGGGGGGTTGGGTTCCATCATTGATTGAAGCCCTTTACTCTAGTCACTTTTCTGTTTCTTACATTAGCAATTGTCAGAGCTGCTTCAAGATCCTAGCTCACAGAGGATCACGCTAGCCAGCGGTCATTAAGTAAAAGTCTTTATTGAGTTACAGTTTCCATTCCCAAGCTGCTGCGTGCAACTCTACGTCTAATGGCTAGATCGGCGAAGCTCCGTCTGAGTCTCCGCCCCTTGTGCACCAACTTAATATCCTAGCCCTGCTCCACCTTTTCCGCCTGACTGCTCTCCTCTGGGTCCCTCTGCCCCCCGGGGTCTCTTCCTTCCGGGATTCTTCTGACGCCGACCCCCCGGAACTCCCTGTCTCCTTGCGCCGGGCTTTAGGACCTGGCTCCCTTTCCTGGCTGCCTACTGCGTCACTTTCCTGTGCATTTGAACTTGGCGCGCGTGCCCAACCTTCCACTTTCCGTCTGACCGTTTCTTCGCTCCCCGATGGAGGTGTGGCCACTCATGACTCGTGCCCTCCCCCCTGTTGCGAGCTGCCAGCGCTTGATCTCTGGCGCTCTTCCTCTTCCCTGCTCTCTGGCTGTGACGCTGGTCCCGATTTCCAACTGCTCTCCTCGGAGTCCCCTCTGGCCCTATCTTCCTGGGGTGTCCCCCTAGGCTCCCCCCTTGCCCTGACCACTGGTGCTCCTTTCTGTGAATCTTCTGATTCACTGGAAAGACTCGGAGATCTCGGGTCGTCGTCATCACTCATCTTTTCTTCTGCCTCCTCCCCCTCGCTCTCTGTTTCCTCCCTTGCCCTTGCCTCTGCTCCTGAACCCCTGACATCCATCCCCCCCTCGAAGCCCCCCGTTCCCCCCTCCCCTCCTTCCGGTGCGGGAACTGGGTGCTGCTGTGTCAGAGGGACGAACGTCGGATACAGTTCGCTTCCCGTGGCGGGCCTCCATCTGAAGTCTCCCGGTTCTGCCTCCCTGCTCTCGTCAACGACGGTCACCTCCGCTTCCATCTCTGTGCCGCCGTGCTCGAAATCAGGGTCGTCCCCGAAAACGTCCATGTCCGTCTCTCCCTCACTTCCTCCTGGCGGCGTTGCTCGTCCTGGACCTTCCAGCCACTTCTTGCGCCACTGCTCCTCTGGTCTATCGTCCCACCAATACGAGGGTTCTGAGGCAGATCCCGAGGGTGACCCCTCCGTGGAACGGGCGTCTCGTATCGGGTCCTCGTCCGAGTCGAACCCCCGGAACGTGCTGGCAGAAAGCGTTGGCGTGAAAAGCCAGTCGTCGAAAAAGTCTGCTGGCATTGGTCTATGTGGGAAAAGGGTATGAAACTCGTCTTTGAGCAGAGGTTCGTCCAAGGCGTAGCCCGGCACCCAGCTGTTCGCACTGGCCGGGGTGCCCTCCTTGGCGAGAAGGTATTCTACCCCTTCTTCCCCCCATCTGGAGTCCAAAATCTCCGTGACTTCGTTGATGCGTTCCTTCTGTGCCACTCCCGCGTGCCCGGTTCCTTCTCTGAGCGGACTCGGTGCCGTTCCTGGTTCCTGAAACCTGTGCGGTGCCTTGTAGGGAGTGAGCACCGATCTGTGGAACACCGGATGCATTCTGGAACCCTCCGGAAGCGCCAGCCTGAAAGCCACCGGGTTGACCTGCTCTTCGACTTGGTAGGGCCCCAGTTGCTTATGCCCCAGCTTCTTCTTGGCCAACGACCTGGCCGGCACTGCGTGGGCTGCTAACCAGACCCAGTCTCCCACATGGATCTCTTCGCCAACCCTTCTGTGTTTGTCCGCTTGCACCTTGTATGCATGTTTGGCCAGCTCCAGGTGTCGCCGCAGCTGATCGTGGACCTCCTGCAACTCCGACGCGAACGCATCTGCTGTCTGCGGCTCCCCCTCCCCCATCCTTTCCAGTCCCGGGAAGGTTCTGGGGTGCCTCCCGTTGTTAGCGAAGAACGGCGTGACCCCCGTGGACACGTGCTTCGTGTTGTTGTAGGCAAACTCGGCGAGCGGCAGGTAATCCACCCACGTCGCAGGCTGTTGATTCGCATAACATCTCAGGTACTGCTGCATGATGGCATTGACCCGCTCCGCCTGCCCGTTGGTCTGCGGGTGTCTCGCCGACGCCAGGTTGATCTTGACGTTCAGGAAGCCCATCAGCTTCTGCCAGAAATTCGAGATGAACTGCCGCCCCCGGTCGGACAGAATAGACCGTGGCAGACCGTGAACCTTGAACACGTGGTCTATGAACAGTTTGGCGGTTTGCTCCGCCGTGGCCACCTTGGCACACGGAATGAAATGTGCCATCTTGGAGAACAAGTCCACCACCACCAGCACGGCCGTCTTGCCCCTCGAGCTGGGTAGATCCGTGACAAAGTCCAGGGCCACTCTCTCCCATGGTTCGACCGGAGTTTGCAGCGGTTCCAACAGTCCGGCCGGCGGTTTGTGCACCGGTTTGGCCCTCTGGCAGGTGTCACACCTCGCCACGTAGTCCGCGACCTCCCCTCTCATTCCGGGCCACCAGAAGTCCCTGGCGACTAATTCCACCGTCTTCTCCTTGCCAAAGTGCCCGGCAGTGGGCGCGTCGTGCAGCTGCTGCAGTACCTTGGCGCGAAGTTCGTCTCCCGGCACGTAGATGGCCCCTTTACGAATGAGCAATCCATCTCTCAGCTGGAACTCATCGGTCGCTGCCGTGCCCCTGTGCACCTCTGCCATCTTTGCTTGCGCGAAGGAGTCATCCTGCAACGCTCGCCGCACCGCCTCCAGGTCCACTGTTGCAGCAGCGCACGCCCACACTGTTGGTGCGAAGATGTGCATGGCGGCCACTGGCTTGGCGTCCTCCAGATATTGTGGCTTACGAGAGAGAGCGTCCGCCATGATGTTGGTGTCCCCCGGGACATACTCTATTCGGAAGTTGAAGTTCGCAAAGAACTCAGCCCAACGTATCTGCCTTTGGTTCAGGAACTGTGCCGTGCGCCAGTGCTCCAGATTCTTGTGGTCCGTGCAGACCTGCACCGTGTGCTTGGCGCCGATCAGGAAGTGTCTCCATGCTTTGAATGCTGCATGAATGGCCAGCAACTCCCTGTCCCAGATGGTGTAGTTCTGTTCGGACTTGCTGAGCTTCCTGGAGTAAAACGCTCCCGGCCGCCAAACCCCCTGCGGGTCTTTCTGCAGCAGGACTGCTCCCACGGCTCTGTCCGAGGCGTCTGTCTCCACCCTCATCGGCCTGCTGGGGTCGACATGCAGCAGCTGCTCTTCCGACGCGAAGAGACGCTTGAGTGCCTGAAAGGACTGCTCCGCCTGCTCTGTCCAGATGAACTTCTTTTTCTTGGAGCTAAGCGTGTCCGTGATGGCCGCTGTCTGCATAGCGAAGCCTTTGATAAACTTGCGATAGAAGTTCGCGAAGCCGACAAACCGTTGGACCTCCTTCCGGTTGCGTGGGCTCTTCCAGTCCAACACCGCTCGAACCTTGGCGCTGTCCATGGCGAGCCCCTTGTCAGACAACTTGTAGCCCAGAAAATCCACCTCCTTCACGTCGAATTGGCACTTCTCCAGCTTGGCGTAGAGCCTATGCTGCTGTAGCCTGCTTAGCACTTCTTTGACGTGTCTGTCATGCTCCTGCTGCGATTCCGAAAAGATCAGGATGTCATCTAAGAAACAGACGCACGTCGTGTAGAGGAGCCCTGCTAACACGTGATGCATGAACGCTTGAAAAACGTGGGAGCCATTTTGCAATCCAAAAGGCATAACTCTATATTCGTAGGTGCCCAGAGGCGTGAACATGGCCGTCTTCCACTCATCCCCTTCCCGCATGCGAATGAGGTTGTACGCCCCTCGCAGGTCTAACTTGGTGAACACGCTGCCCTTCCGTACCTTTGCGAGGAGGTCGTCGATTCGGGGCATGGGGAAGTCCGATGGCTTGGTCACACTGTTTAAGATGCGATAGTCCACCACAAGTCTTTTTTGGGGCGTGTCCCGCTTCTTAACAAAGAATACAGGACTGCCCCCCGCTGCCTTGGACTCCCGGATGAAACCGCGCTCCAAATTATGATCTATGAACTCTTTGAGTTCCTGCAGTTCGTTCTCAGACATGGAATACAGCTTCCCTTTAGGCAGCGCCGCCCCCGGCAGCAGGTCAATTTTGCAGTCATATGGTCTGTGGGGGGGTAGCCTGTCTGCCTCCTTCTCGCAGAAAACCTCCAAAAATTCTGCGTACTTGTGGGGAATCGCTTGCAGCGTGCCTAGCAGCAGCTGTGACTCCTCTTCCTCTCCTTCCTGCCGGGGAACGATGCAGTGTTCAGCACAAAAGGAAGAGCCGAAGGTCAGCTGCCTCTGGTACCAAGCCAGCGTTGGGCTGTGCTTGTCCAGCCAACTCATGCCCAATACAATGGGCGTGTCCGATAGTTGAGTGACGTTGAAGCTGATGATTTCCTTGTGATTCCCAAGGCGCATCACCATTGGTGGCGTCTGCTTCACCACTTGCCCCCCTAGCAGCTCCCTGCCATCCACCGTGACCACCTGCAGGGGCAGCGTGGCCGGCAGCAACTGTATAGCGTGCCGGTCTACAAAGTCCTGCCCTATAAAGTCCGCATTGCTTCCCGAGTCAATGGTGATTGGCACGTCCATGGTGATTCCATTGGGCAGCTGGAGCGATGCGGTGAGCCTCACTACTGGTTTGGGCGGGAGGGGGTCCATGGGCTGTGAAATTTCCGGGGACTTCTTCACTGACACGTCTGGCTGGGCCCCATTGCCTCTTCCTCCAGCCAGACATCGTCGTTTCCCTGCTGTGGTCCTCCTTGTTGCGTTGCTGCAGTTACCATTGCTGAGGCTGCAGTGTGCTTGTGGAGCCTCCGGGGACACTCTTTCGCCATATGCCCTGGATCCTCGCAGATGTAACACTTCCTGTTCCCTCTAGGAGGCTTCGCTTTCACTGCTGCCGGTGCTAGGGCTCTGGCTGCTGACTGAGCCCTTGCACTTCCAACCTCCATAGGTTCCACCCCTCCTCCTTGTGGAGGCGTGGATTGCGCACGCGCTGCTTCTCTGGGAAGGAAGGAGGAGCCCCTGGCTGGTTCGCGCCCTCCACGCCCTTCGTCCCTGCTCCACGGACGTTCTTCCAGCCGCACCCCCACGGCTAGCGCCCTCTGAACGATCTCCTGCGTGGTCCGGGGTCTCTCCCCCCTCGCAATTTCATCTTTAACAGAGCCGTGCAATCCCTCCCAAAACAGGTCTCTTACAGGAGCCGAATCCCTGTCCCATTCCAGAGCACTGACCAAAGCGAAAAAGCGGGCATGATACTGCCTTACGCTGGCCCTCCCTTGTTTCAGTCCATGTATCTGCTGCCGAGCAAGATCCACGTCAATGCTTGATAAGAAACACCCATCCATCGCTTTAATAAAGGCATCCGCATTTTGGAGCGCCGGATCCTTATCCCTCCACAAATTGCGCAGCCATGCTTTAGCATCTCCATGCAAATGGGACATGATGAACCCCACCTTCTCTTGCTCATCTCTAAAGTCTTTTTTCAGCAGTTCCAGTGCGCACATTACATCTGCTCTAAAGTTGGGGTACTGCTGCAGGTTCCCATCGAAGTGAGAGACCAGACCGCCTGTTGGTCTCGCCAACCCAATTCCCTCCTGTTTGGGTGTCAGTTGCCCGTGCTTCGTAAGCATGTCCAACCTGACCTGGAGATCCCTGCAGGCGGCAGCTGCCTCCTCCTCTCTCTTCCTGGATGCGAGAGCCTCGGCATTCAGTTGTGACACTGCTTTTCTGAGTTCCTCTATCTGCTGCTCAGCCGTCATGTTGTCTGCCGTTCGTGAGCTAGCTAGTGGGCACCTGCTTCTCTCCTCTCCTCGAGGCTGTAGATGCCCACAATTAGGGGACGGAGCTTACTGTCAGAGCTGCTTCAAGATCCTAGCTCACAGAGGATCACGCTAGCCAGCGGTCATTAAGTAAAAGTCTTTATTGAGTTACAGTTTCCATTCCCAAGCTGCTGCGTGCAACTCTACGTCTAATGGCTAGATCGGCGAAGCTCCGTCTGAGTCTCCGCCCCTTGTGCACCAACTTAATATCCTAGCCCTGCTCCACCTTTTCCGCCTGACTGCTCTCCTCTGGGTCCCTCTGCCCCCCGGGGTCTCTTCCTTCCGGGATTCTTCTGACGCCGACCCCCCGGAACTCCCTGTCTCCTTGCGCCGGGCTTTAGGACCTGGCTCCCTTTCCTGGCTGCCTACTGCGTCACTTTCCTGTGCATTTGAACTTGGCGCGCGTGCCCAACCTTCCACTTTCCGTCTGACCGTTTCTTCGCTCCCCGATGGAGGTGTGGCCACTCATGACTCGTGCCCTCCCCCCTGTTGCGAGCTGCCAGCGCTTGATCTCTGGCGCTCTTCCTCTTCCCTGCTCTCTGGCTGTGACGCTGGTCCCGATTTCCAACTGCTCTCCTCGGAGTCCCCTCTGGCCCTATCTTCCTGGGGTGTCCCCCTAGGCTCCCCCCTTGCCCTGACCACTGGTGCTCCTTTCTGTGAATCTTCTGATTCACTGGAAAGACTCGGAGATCTCGGGTCGTCGTCATCACTCATCTTTTCTTCTGCCTCCTCCCCCTCGCTCTCTGTTTCCTCCCTTGCCCTTGCCTCTGCTCCTGAACCCCTGACAGCAATGATCCAAAAACTTGACTGTTTTACACTCTCCTGTCTCTTTCGTGCATCATACATGCCAGGTAGTGTGCAAATGCAACTCTGAACATTCAGTATCCGTTGAAAGGATGGTTGGGAATATACACTGCCTTGAAACTAGAAGATGTTAACACATATTATTTGTTCCTGGTTAGCCTCACACCTTCCTTTCCTTTCTCTTATCTGCTTGTTATCCTTGCTCCCTCTTTTCCTCAGTTTCTTTTGTTGTATTCTCCTCTACTAAAATTTGATAGCAATTTTGGAAAAAATCATGTCTCACTGCTCTGAGGGCATTATATAAACCAAATAAATAATACATTTAAAACAGAGCTGCAATTTCTGACCACTGGTCATGCTGCCTGGGGATGATGGGAACGGAGCCCAGCAGTAGCTTCTGGTTTAACTGTTCCCCATATGTGTACACATATGTGTACACATAAAGAGATTCAGTTTGTATTAATACATCTCTCTGATTTCCACTGAATTTGTAATTGCGAGAGACTACCTATGGAGACAGCGACGGGGGTGGCGCTGTGGATTTAACCACAGAGCCTAGGACTTGCCGATCAGAAGGTCAGAAGTGTGAATCCCGGTGACGGGGTGAGCTCCCATTGCTCGGTCCCTGCTCCTGCCAACCTAGCAGTTTGAAAGCACGTTAAAGTGCAAGTAGATCAATAGGTACCGCTCCGGCAGGAAGGTAAACGGCGTTTCTGTGTGCTGCTCTGGTTCGCCAGAAGCGGCTTAGTCATGCTGGCCACATGACCCGGAAGCTGTACACCGGCTCCCTCGGCCAATAAAGCGAGATGAGCGCTGCAACCCCAGAGTCGGTCACTACTGGACCTAATGGTCAGGGGTCCCTTTACCTTTACCTATGGAGACAGTATAAAAGGATTAAAGATGCTCAAACAAACTAGTGATCTGACAAACCCTAATTGAGCTAAATAGTTTCCTTTTTCTTTCTTTCCCCTGATTTTGGAGAAATCAGTGGGAGGCTACCTATTTATAAGCAACATATGTGAATTCACTATTTTTCTTAAACCACACACTTATCTGAAACAAGGATGAATTGCAACAAAGTCAGGCTGCAGACTTGGATAAAATCCAGCAACATGAATTGCAGCTGAACTACAGTCTTGAAGCAGATCTGAAGCTTTCAGTGTGAGTCGTGTTATGTATGTATTATACCTGCACTGTAGATGTGGTGCCAGAACACAATTCATTGCTTTAGTTTTTCCACAAGCATGGTTCATGGGATACTAAGCATCTGACTTCTTTTAGACTGATTATTACACTTACTCGTTTCTTATGTCCCTGAACCGCGCCTGAACGTTTTGAAGGAAGGGGCTTGTGCATATTTAACACAGCATAGCATCTAATGGCATTAAGTGCTGTATTGTCATGAGTTAGTTTTGCTTCGGTAATTGCAGATATCATCAGCACTGTGCATAATTCATATCAGTTCCTTTCTACACAGGTGCTCACTCTTATTTCCATATCAGTAATTAGTGCTTGACAATGAATGTTACCTAACCTGTCTAGGTGAAACAGACAAATCTAGTCACAATACAACTCTCTAGGTGACTGATTTAACTGTGCAGACAATTGGGACCAACCGTTCTGAAAGTAAACTTAACAGCTCTGATGTACATTGGCCAGCCAGAAATGCACATTTCGCCTTGCAACCCTTACTCATATTTCTGTTGGGGACTCATAGCACTGCTTCCTTGCCAGTAAGCAGGATCTATGCCACGTTCCATTGCATGGCTGCTCCAGAGCCAGTCCCAGAAATAAAGGGTGGTATCCAACTAAGCTATACTCAGATTCAACTCACCTCAATCAGCAAGATCCTTTGAGGGGGGCACCTCTGGTGGGTCTCATGCCTCTGAAGTTTGCCTGACCTTCACAAGAGATGAAACCTTTAGTTTGACAGGCGCTGCCCTGTGGAACTCCCTGCTAGCAGAACTTTGGGCAGGAAGTTCTCTCCCGCCTTTGAGATGTCATTTGAAAACTATATTGTTTAGGTACGCATCTGCAATTTGAATTTTCTCTTTTAAACCCATCAGCATTTATGGATTTTAAAAATTGATATTGCTATGGATATCTTTGTTCACTTTAATTTTATATGCTGCAATCCACCTTGCTACATGTTTCTTAATTAATATGCAGATTATAAACACACAGATAAATAAATTAAAGAGAGTTGGTGATATGCCTGTTCCTAATTGGAACTTAATGGGCCAGTCCCTTTGGGCTTCAGATCAAAGAGAAAGGACGGCCAACAGCATCATCACTGAGGAATACAAGAATAAGCAGAATTTCATTCTGAGACAATTTGTCAAGAACAATTCATTTTTTTAAATTGACCGACTCCTCTCTTATATGGGGATTTGTATTGCTCTGAGCCAGGGGTCAGCAAACTTTTTCAGCAGGGGGCCAGTCCACTGTCCCTCAGACCTTGTGGGGGGGCGGACTATATTTTTTTGAGGGGAAATGAACGAATTCCTATGCCCCACAAATAACCCAGAGATGCATTTTAAATAAAAGGACACATTCTACTCATGTAAAAACATGCTGATTCCCGGACTGTCTATGGGCCGGATCCAGCACCCGGGCCTTAGTTTGCCTACCCATGCTCTGAGCCATGCAAGGAATTGAGACAAATGCATTTTTTTGACAACTAATACATTTGATTTTCACCAAGTTGAGTATTTTGACCTTCAACAAAGTGATCCCCACTTTGAAGTAATTCAAAAGTGCCAAAGAAATAGCAGCATTAACCTTAACTATTGTCCAGAAGTGCTGATGCATTTTTAATATCATTTAGTAAAACTAAATAAAAATTAAAAGAGTTTGTTTTGCTATGATGATATTTGACAGGATCACCATCCTATTCTATGCTGCACCCTTATTCTTATTCATTATCTTTGTAAAGAATTTTGAAACTCAAGAGACTGCAAATTCAACCTTGTAAATAATACAATTATATTAAACAATATTTGGAGGTTTTTTTTAATCGCATGGGACAATTCTCATCCATTTTCCTATATCAAGCAGCAAGCACTCTCTAGTGACACCTAGTGGCTGTGATGCAAACATGCTCTTATGCTGTATTTTATGGTGACTGGATTGTGCTGGTTCCACATAAACTCCAAGGTTATAGGCACAATCTAGATAAATTTAGGGCCAATGGAATTAATAAGGTTAAGGACACAATTAAGCACTGCTGTGTCATTAGAATTAAACAAAGAATGTAAATAATAGTTATTTTTATTAATTGTGCATGTTAATATACTTCTAAGCTAACACCAGAATGAAGACAATGGATTGTATCCAACTAAGACATACTCTGTAGACTTGAGTTAGTCATGGCTATCCTAAGATATTCCTAAAACATGTAGGAATTTTTAAAATCTGTTTTTTTAAAAAAAAACCACTTGATGGACATTATTTTTATATTGCAGAATTTTCTATCAAGTTCTGTTATGTTCATATATTTGTAGATGAGAAAGCGGTATTATTTTTATTCACTCACAAATATTTCACCTACATTTTAAGAAGCAAATACCCAAAGAGAAAAATAGGTTTTGTGTAGGAGTGTCAAAAAGCAAATTCAACAAGACACATCACAGATTCAAACAAATCCTTCTGTTCATGGGCTGATATGCAAAAAAACCACCATCAGGCATGGCCTAGTGCATTGAGTCCTAGAGTGATATGAACCTGAGAGATACACATTTAAAACACCACTGTGTTTGTGCCTTTGTACAAGACCACTGAGCTTCAACTGGTGGCTCACGCAAGCTCAATTAAGGCATGCTGTGGCTACCACCATTTTGATAAAAATTCTATCTCCCCTTTTGTGTGCTTTGCCAATGGAACTGGGGTGCAAAAAAGTCGGGGGGGGGGGTGCTGACGAATGAAAGGGATGCCAGAGGGCATTTGTGTAGCAGGAGCCAGCATGCAAAAGTCTTGTGTTAGGCTGTAGAAGCAGCAGAAAAAGAGAGCAAAAATATAAATTCACTAAAAGTATAAAAAATACACTAATAGTCAATACCACATTGGAGTTAAACTTGAGTCCTATGTCTGAAAAGACTTTTATCGTGCTAAGCTACCAAGAATATTATTGGGCAATGTTAGCAAGGAGAATGTGAGCCATGATGTTGGCTGGTTATTACATCTGCTGCAATCTTTGATGAGGTTTAGGATACAGCTTGATTCAAATTTAATAAGCCATGGCATACTAGCCTGAAAACGAGCACCTGGGGCACTTCAGCTTTGATGCTCCCTGTCATTGTATTAGACAACAGTGACTGCAGGTGTAATTGCCTAGCTCATGATTTGCTCTCTCAAGGTTCCCTTCTATTGTCAAGGGACCAGAGGGGTAAGAAGAAGAAGAAGAAGAAGAAGAAGAAGAAGAAGAAGAGGAGGAGGAGGAGGAGGAGGAGTTTGGATTTGATGGCATTAAAAGTTGCCACAATTGAACCCTGATATGGCAGATTATATCTACACAGCTAGATTATGGTCTTGACCATTTTAAAAACAAACAAATCTATCCCCTTTCAATAAACAACCACCATTTAGTGTATGTCCTTTGCTTTCTGTAATTTCCTACAAAATTGCAGTTGGGGCTCTTTAGTTGATACCCCATTTTTATTCAGCATCGTTGTTGTTATGGTATGGAATTGCCCTGAAGAAATAGCCATTACTACCCCTGTTCTTACAATGACCATTCAACAGCACCACATATATAAATATAAAAAAAGAGTCTTACCTCCCTCCTTATACCTTCAGCTCCCTTTCTTCCTTATTTTATTTTGCTATTTCATTATAAGCTCCCTAATGGCTGCAGCACCAAGCAATTAGTGAAGGGGTTCAGGGTATCAAATTCTAAAGCTTTTCCAAGAGGTCTAATAAACTGAGAGTGGATGGAGGCAGAATCACAGCTACAACCGAGTGCCATAACTTCCAACAAATTTCCACAGGAGGTCCAGTAAGTGACCAGAACAAAATCATGGGTGCCAACTACCTCAAACTCTGGGGAAGGTTTGTATTACACAGAATGGTTTCCATAATAATGCAAGCACACTTATGGTAAATATACTTTATGAGTCTTTTGTTAATGCCCCAAGGCAAGCACTGAGGGAGAGAAGGAGAAGGAAGGAGGGAAATAGGAGAAAACACACAGTTCTGCCATTGAGGATAAGGGAGGGAAAGGTAAGTCTCCTGAATGAAACTTGCAGCAGTTAGTACAGATGCGGGGGGGGGGGCGTGTCATCTGGGGAATCAAGAGGATTTAAGGTGTTCCAGAATCTAGGTATTTTGTAATGACTCCGAGAAGGCTGCCTGCACTGATTTCCTATGTACTGCACTAGAATGAAATCTGAAATCCAAACCCTACCCGCCACTGCAGGGACTTTGGACAGCTACTGCTGAGTCCACAGCCCAGCCACTTATGGTGACTATGGTGGAAGGAACAGGAGAATGATTGGGGCTGATCCCTGCACCACCTCCAGGCTGTTGCAGTAATCCTGTATGGATCGAGCCTGACACTGGCCAGCAACAGCCTGAGTCAGGCTCACTATCCACTGAATCTCAGACTGTTCAGCCCCGCTCTGCCCCCCTCCCCAGAATGTCTCCCATTTTGCAGTTTTCCACTACCAGGTATACCACTAGCAGGCTTCCTGCCCACATGGCTTATCTGTGGCCAGAAAGGGCAAGTCAGTGGTGACTGGCTCCATCCAACCCCTCCCACAGGCAGTGTTCAAAACTCTAATTGTTCTAGGCGCATTTGCGGCAGGGGATTTCATTAGTGCAAGCAGTTGCTGAGCGCAGTACTACGCCTAAGATTTCAGATTAAAACTGCAGAGTGGAAGGAAAGGAGGACCTTTTTCTGCCTCCCCACTTCCAACTACTCTCTGAAGACCAGTGGCGTAGCGTGGGTTGTCAGCACCCGGGGCAAGGCAAGTAATTTGCACCCCCTACCCCGTGGATTTGCGCCCCCTAACCCCCAGATGTTGCGCCCGGTGCGGCCGGCCCCCCCTGCACCCCCCACGCTACACCACTGCTGAAGACTGGAGAAGAGACCCCATTAAGAATATTAGGGGGGTGGGCAGGGGAAGGACTGGACCATGTGAAAAATGAACATAATACTTTAGCTGCAGTTCATTCATTTTCAGCTTTGGATTCTTGTTATTAAAAAAGCACACCTAGCCATTCCATTGTTGCGCCCATAACCTAGGTTTAAGGTGCCATTTAGCTTCTAGCTTTCTAAAACTGCCCATAGGGGTTGTGGGTTTGATTGCTCTGCCTCTTGGTTTTATACCCATCCTTCAAATTCAGTTTCTATTCTATTCCCCTGCAGCATGACAAAGAAGGGAAGATGGAAGCAAAGGCACAATGCTCATTATTCGTTTAATGAAATCATGGTTTATCAGACTAAACCAGACTGAAATTATTATAGCTGAATCAGGCCTCTGAGTATAGTTTAGGACAGCCTTACCTAACCTGGTGCCATCCTGATGTTTTGGATCAGAACTTACACCAGCACGGCTATGAAATTGTCTCACCTGTCATATGTGTGGAAGGATCTCTGCTTTAGTATATTCCTTGCTGGCATTGCTCACGTAGTTTATATTTCATTTTAAACAATTTACTATTATTGATACCTATTTTACAATGACAGGACTGAAGTAGTAGCAACTGGCCCAAGGCTGCCCAGTGAATCTTATAACCCAAGTGGTCCATATTGAACAATGACCACTAACCTCCACAACACACACACACATTCAACCTGTAGGATGCGCTATATAGTTTAAATCAGAAAACCCCAACTTGCTGAACTTGGAAGGCTAGTCATTTTGCCACCCTTTCCTGCTCTTCAGGCTTCCCTACCTTGCAGGAGGCACATCAATATTTGAAGATACAACTTTGCGTTTCTGCTCGAGAAGGCAGATGGAGCGGGTGCTTTCTTTCTCGTGCTCATGGACTCTGCCAGGTTTTTTGGTGTCTGCTGTTTTCGAATCCTCTTCCTTCATCGCCAACAGAAAAAAATGTTGGTCTGACAGTTTTTGATTCAGATCACTTTTTAGCTCCTCCTGCTGAAATGCTGCGAAGGTCATTTCACGCTTTATGCTGGTTGCCTGAAAAATTAAAAGGGATTATTAGATTTCTTGCAATTCATTTGCATCATTTTAAAAAGAGGGGGCAGACATAGCCTCCAGACATCCAATTCTATTTAGCAGCTCCGACTCACATGGCCAACCACTTTGCTTCGCAGGCTTCAGACAGAAACCTCTTCATTTCCTTTACTAGAGATATCTGCAAATTGTCATGGGCACCCCATTGACAGGGCCATCCACATATCAAATAAGAGCAGCAAGGGCAAACAGAAAGGTGCTCTTGGTGGGCACCACCCAGCCTCAGCTCTAGAACTACCTTGCTCTGTGCGTTGGGGAACTTGTGGTCTTCCAGATGCTTATTAGACCTCAGCTTCCATCATTCCTGACCACTGGTCATCCTGGCTGAAGCTGATGGGAGCCGAGTCCAACAACCTCTGGAGGGCCACAGGTTTTCCCACCCTTGACACAGAGGAAGGAAGACCCAGCATGCTCTCACAGCAGGACCATCTTGGCTGTGAATCCTGGAAGACTTGCTCTCTGCCTTGCAGGCCTTTCTTTTCCCACCTGGGCTAACTCCAGCTACCAAAGCTGAGGCTGAACAGACTCTTGGGCTAGGGTATTGTTGAGGTGGGATGGTTTGCGAATGTTACTTATTATTTTTTGTATCTTTATTTTATATCTTATTATGATTTATGTGGAAATTGTTCAATATGTGTACTTTCTGATGTTTCATTTATTGCCTACGATGGTTTTTGTTAATGTTGGTAATTACGCATGTTGCAAGCCGCCTTGAGCATGACTTACATATTCTTAGAGGTGCTTAAGTGTCCAAACTTATTTTAAATTGCAGTTGTCATGTTTTACTGCTTTGTTGTTTGCTACTCTGGCCTCTTGGGGAGGGAGGCTGGGACAGAAATGGAATTAATAAACAAACAACAAATATATTAGTGAAAATAGCATATAAAATGTGTTATATTAGGGGAAACTGCTCTCAGAAAATGTTATATTAGGAACTAATTCTGTTATTTTTTTTAATAAATAAAAAATCACAAACTGACGTGGAAATGTACTGAAATGAATTTAAAACTGGAAAAATGAGTAACTGAAACAGAAATGGGTAGCTTTGTACAACTTTGCTTGTATCTAGCCACACTATGACCATGTGTGTGTGTGTGTGGAAGGTAAAAGACCCCTGACCGTTAGGTCCAGTCACAGACGACTCTGGGGTTACAGCGCTCATCTCGCTTTCTGGCCAAGGGAGCCGACATTTGTCCGCAGACAGTTTTTCTGGGTCATGTGGCCAGCATGACTAAGCTGCTTCTGGTGAAACCAGAGCAGCACATGGAAATGCCTTTTACCTTCCCGCTGAAGCGGTACCTATTTATCTACTTGCACTTTGATGTGCTTTCGAACTGCTAGATTGGCAGAAGCAGGGACTGAGCAACGGGAGCTCACCCCGTCGTGGGGATTCGAACTGCCGACCTTCCAATCGGCAAGCCCTAGGCTCAGTGGTTTAGACCACAGCGCCACCCACTGTGAAAATAGTCCTGTGCAAAAAAAAGGTGCAGCTTCAGTCCTGAAGACCTTTTGTGAAACATGAAGGTTTTGGTTAAAATCTTGATGCTTCCAATAAAGTTTATCAATAATAAAAAAACAAAATAAATGCAACAGATGCATAGTAGTTTGAATACATGGATGGGGAGCGGAGTTCAACATGGGTATTATCGGGAAACACTGCTGGTTATTGCCCAGTGCCAGTTTATTTTTTTAAAACTGTAAAAATAATTATGCTGGTTTAAGGTTACTGTAAAATACAATGAAAAATTACAGTGCAAGCCCATGCACACACTTAAAATGATTAGAGGCAAAATATTTAAACACATTTCCCATTTTGTAGTTTCCTTGGAAAGCCTTCTGGCACTTGTTTCAAGAGTAAAACCAGAATGATTACTTTAAGAACACAAATGGTATCCAAGCTGAAAGCATTAGTCATATTATACTTCTCAGCATGCAGCCAAATGACATATTGCCAAGAAAATATGTTTCCCCTGTGTTTTGCAAAGCAAAAAGCTCACAACACAACACAACCAACAATTGTAAACAAGTATACTTTTCACTTTAGTAATAAAGGTCATGTTTGAAAGACAGATGAGATTTCCTGTTTTGAAAGTTGATTTTTAACCAATTATCCTGAAGAAATCAAATACTAATTCTGGGACAATTCAGAGAACCACTGTGTGCCTGGCACGTACCTGACATGTATGTGCATAGGTCAGCTGTCCAACCAAGGTGCAGAATTTGGTGGCCAGGCTGCTTACTGGGGCATGACGGCTTGAGCATATTACACTGATCCTGGTCTGACTGCACTGGCTGCCAATTAGTTTCCAAGCCCAATTCAAAGTCCTGGGTTGTTGCTTTTTACCTATAAAGCCTTAAATGCCTCAGGACCACAATACCTCAAGGGTGGCCTCTCCCCATATGAACCAACCCAGACCCTGCATTCATCATCTGAGGCCCTCCTTCATCTACTTACTCTACAAGAGGTTTAGAGGGTGGCAAACATCATAACGGGCCTTTTCTGCAGTGGCTCCCTGTTGGTAGAATGCTCTCCCCAAGAAGGTTTGGCTGGCACCTTCATTATACACCTTTAGGTTGTTGTAAATAAAAATATGCCCTTTTCCCTTATGGGGTATCCAAGAGCCCATATAGAGTCCTTACATAGGTTCCCTATTGGTAGGAGAAAATAACAGAGGCCAACCAGAGAATATTGAGAAGCAAAGCAGCTAGTAAGCTTGATCTTTATTGATCTGTTGCAACAGGGTACCCCCCTCACACGCAGGAGAGGAAGAGGACCCAGAACAATGGCCTGCAAGGCCTTATAAAGACTTTTGAAATTCCCCTTCTCTAGATCAGGACCACCCCCAGAAACATTATGCATACATCACAGAAGGGGTGTAACCTAAGACCACCCCTCAGGTACATCCCACCTACATCACAGAAATTTAAATGTTGTTTTTCTCTTCTCCTTGTTTATCTCCTGTCTAGCAGGTTACTTGATTGGATTTTCTGGGGAGCCTGGCCATTCTTTTGTAATGCTAAAATACTTATTTCCTGGGCCAGGTCACAGGCTCACACCTTATTCAAACACAGATTAAAGGAAGAGACAATGGGGAGGCTTTTCCATTTTTAACCTTGCAGAGACAGGATTTGGTCAGTTTAGGAATCAAAATGGTTCCACGTTGGCCTGAATCAAAATGGTTCCATGTTGGCCTTCCTGTACTGATCTATGTATGTGCAGTTATGAACATTACTATATATCTAAAACCATAAAATTCCTATCACAATTTCCCCCCTTTGGGGCTAGAATTTTTCTTAAAAATTTTTGCCCCACAAATAATAACATCGTATGTTGTAAATGGATGTCTTTGTATGAATATATCATATAAAAATAACACATGTTGCGTTTTGCTACTAAATTACTTGTGGCATTCTAACACTTTGGGAGAGACCATTTACTCAATAGTGTTCTATGCTTTACACCTAGCAGGAAGGTAAGGTCCACTAATGACTGAAAAGTGCAGTTTGCTTCCCCCCCGCCATTTTTGTGTTCTCAGGTGTCAAGCTAGCTGTTTTGTGGTCTCACACCGACAGTGCTACAGCAACACATCCTGTCTGTTGAATCCCCTCAGGGCTTTCATTTAACCATGTCGCCTGGCATTCACCATAGCTGGCACAGGTTTTGGGCATCTCGTGAGGGAGAGGTCTTCGCCTTGGCCTTTAGCTATGGGATTTTATTATAGGCTGTGGTCTTGGGCTCATGAGAAGTTGCTCACTTGCACTTAAAGGACCAAAAAGCTAATTGCAGCCTGGATACACTTGCCCAATTCAAACTGAGTCCAATTTGAATTTATCTTGCCCCATGGTTCTCAACTCTTCAAACCAATCTGTTAAAAGAAAACCATTCTTAACAAGGGCAGTTGTCCAAATAAGTCAATTTAAGTCTATAAGGGATCATTCCTGCTAAACCAAAGCATATCCACCTTCATGTTTCTTAGAAGCTTCTCCTTGGTAAAGCAAGTTTAGGGAAAGTTGGCAGAGTGCCAGGTGGAACAATGAAATGTGGTTATAAATTGAGCTAAACATTGGACTACACAATAGTGTGAGCTATTAGAAAGTATAAAATGCATGAGAATTCTCCATTGGTGTGTAAGCAATAAGACATTAAACATAAAACAGTTACACACAATAAATTGCCCCCCTTTGTGGAAATCACACTGTCAGACACATTTCAACATTCTTACATAATAACACATAATACAAAAAAATAATAATTAAATATCTGTTACATATCTTGACACAATTGTGATCTTTTACGTATGTATCTTTTGAATCCTGGAGCAGAGGCTTGAGGTTCAAGTGAAAAAATGTCCTTGCAATTCAACTCCTCCCCCCTTTGTCAGTTCAACTCCCCCCCCCCCGGCAGTCTATATCCTTTGAAAGAGATAGCTGTGGGCACTTTGAAAACTCTGGCGTTGCAGGTCTTGTGATGGCGAAGGGGTTGTTGCTGCTTTTCATCATTGCACATCTGTAGAAGTGATATCCTGTAAGGGGCAGGGTTTTGGGGGAGACTTAAACACAGTTAGACAAGAAAGGGGCAAAAGGCAAAAAGGATGTCTTCCAGTTTCCATGGGAAGCTGCAAATAATAACAATCTTAGTGGATTAAACATTTTATTCATTATCACATTTCCATGTAATTACTGTTATTATCTGCTAAGTTTGTTTGCTTTCCTTCACTTAATTTTTGTTGTTGTTGTTCTTTTCATATTATAAAATAAAAAATTACTCCACATGTATAGAAAGAGAACTGTAAAAATACAAAGGTTAAAAAATAAAAAGAAAGCAAAAAATTAGATTACCAGTCAGATGAAAACAAACTTGACACAAAGACATCAGATTTAGAAAAGAATTATTATTATATATATTATCAAAACCACGCAGATTACTACTAGACTGAAAAAAAATACAAAGGTTAAAAAATACAAAAGAAAGCAAAAAATTAGATTACCAGTTAGATGAAAACAGACTTGACACAAAGACATCAGATTCAGAAAATAACTATTATTAAATAGTACAAAGATATTATCAAAACCACACATATTACTACTGGACTGGAAAAAAAATGGGAAAACAATGGGGAAAACTTAAAATTCACCATGTGCTATCCAATAAAAGAACTTCATGAGACTGACTTTCAACATGTGATGAACATGTCCCCAAAGTAAAACACAAACACACAAAATGAGCTATGAGGAACCAAAAATAAATAAATGCTAAGACACACAATTAATAAGTAACCTGAAGTAATCTGTTTTGGCATTCTAACATCCCAAATGAAAATAAAAGTGTTTCTTGATGTGACATCAGCTGTAATGTTAATAGCGGAATACTGGGAAATGAGTTAATACCAATAAAAATGAATGGCAATTTTTAAGTTGTGCAGGTACCTTGCACTAGCCAAAATGACAGAATTAGTAAGAAATGCTCAGGCCAAAGGTAAACAAGTACCATTCCACAAACAATGTTTGGTTGTGCTTCGATTAACTTCATAGACATCATGGAGAAACTGATTAAATAAATGAAAACAGATTATTTGTAACTTAAAAAAAAATGTCAAAGGCACAAAGAGATAGAGGTCACTAATACAGCAGGGATTCAGACTTGTTTCACAGAACAGAAAGAAAGTTGCTGTTTGGCTTTTAGGGAAGAAAGACAAAAGAGAAACAAATGCAATTACTTTTTATAGAGTATTTAAATCACTTTTTGCATCCCCTCATTATCATTTGTGCTGTGGGAGAAAAGAAAGGACACTCTGTTGAAAGGGAAAAGTATTTCATGTGAGAGGTCTGTCAGGAAATGCTGTTCCTAAAATGCATAGGCATACACACACACACACACACCAAAAAAAAAAAAAAAAAACAAAAACAAAAACTTATAAAATTTAAATTCCATTGGGAGGCGAACCTTTTGTTAGCCCCTGGGGCAAGACATTAAGGGTGATTTCCCTCAATGGTTCCAAATTTTACATAAGGAAATTTGTATAGGTTTCAGGCTCTCCAAACCTTCTCTCTCCCCCCTCCTTTCTCTCTCTCTTTTGTAAGCTGATCTAGCCTCTGTGCATGTGCAGAGTTCATGCCTCAGCAAACCTTTTATACAATTGAAAATGTTGCATCTTTTGGCTCAATTAGAATAAGGAAGGGAAAGGTAAGGAGTAGATTTTAAAAATAGGGTTAGATTTTAAAACAAAAAAGAGAAACTCAGCAATTCAAGTATTCACCATTCAGCCCAAGCTTCCTTTATGTACAGGAAAGGGCTAATATCCCTCTGGCCATTCGCGGAACAATCAACCGCTCTCTTATTTATGAGTAAAAATGGCCAGAGCGTTAGAATTCATAGGATTTTTTAACATTCTCAGTCATTTCAGCCTTACCATTTGCAGACAAAAAATTATTATTATTATTATTAATATTATTATTTTCTGCGCCTTAATTTACAGGAATGGCCAAGGCTAATTGTACTTGATTATTCATTTGTATGTGCTTAAACTTTGAATTGACTTTTAAGTTTGATTAAAAAAAAAATAGTAGACAAAATGATAAATACTGTAATCACTCAAATGCTTGATATTACCAGTTGTGCTTCAAAACATCATGGCTTTTACCTCTCACCTTTTAAAACTAAAAAGCAAAGCTAGGCTGAATTTCAACTCCATTACCACACCAGAATTTAAGAATTACCCTCCAATGCTTGCAGACACATGGTCTTCCACACAGCCACAAATTGGGAGAGTTGAAAGGGACCCTGGGGTCATCTAGTCCAACCCTAAAATACAGGGTTCATAGCAAGATTTGTACTACCAGAAACACACACATTCACCTCTCACCTTTAAAAACAAAGAGCAATCTGGGCTGGATTTCAACTCATCAGCCACAAATTGGGAAAGTTGAAAGGGACCTGGGGTCATCTAGTCCAACCCTAAAATACAGGGTTCATAGCAAGATTTGTACTACCAGAAACACACACATACTTATGTACACAGACACAACTGGGGAAGAGATCACAAGCCATGCGCCTATCACAAACCATGCGCCTATCATGTACTAAGGAAAAAGAAAATAAAAGTACCCAACCCTTTTAGCAGATCTTGAAGCTAGTTTGAGTGAGAGTTTACTTCCTTAGACTAAAGAGTGCAAATTCCTATAGAAATTATCTTTAAAAGAAGATTGAAGTTAACATTTTTCCTAAGATAGGGAGAGGATCTTTTATAAAGCAAAGTTTAAACAGCCATAGATTTGATTTAAAAGGAATACAAGAGTGAACAATTTTTCCTGAACTTGCAGAGGAATAGTAAGCCTAATCTATGCCCCCCCCCTTTGCAGTTTCCTTTAAAGGAAGCTTACTCGGGAGTAAATTTACCTGGCACAGAATAAGAAGGAGAAGGGGAAAAACCCTGAAAGAGACAGAATGAAACAAGGGGGGGGGGGCATTTTCTAAGAAAAGAGGCCAGGACGTCTTATAGAGACTGATACCAGGAGCCTTACAATAACTCTTCTGTCCAACCAGATCAAAGTTAAAACTGGACTCAGATATTTTTCTTAGAAGGAACACCATACTTTCATAGGCATATGCTTAATGAAATACATACACTGCATTTTAGCTTGAGAGAGCAGTTGGCTCAACTAGGCTTTTGCAGCAGAAACATTAGGTTAACTTAGACTGGAACACAGGTGTACTTGCAAACTCAAAAGTTACAACAAAACATTTACCATTAGACTTAAATCGCCCTCCTCACTTAAACTAGAGGAAGGAGGTGGGGTAATTCCCCTTTCAGAACACAAGTAGCACGTATACAGGATTTTACCACTTGGGAGGAAAACTCTTTTAGAGCCTCTCTCAAATAACAAACATTTGCACACTCCATTCTCCATTTTGTCTTGCTTTAAGATTGATAAGGCTCAACATGGCTTCCTTAGATTTAGAATTTGGAGCAAGCTTGCATTTTTATTTTAGATGGCACATTTAAGATAAGCAGCTGCTGGATGTTACCGAAGTACAATTTAAACACAGGAAAAACGTTTCTTAAACACAAATTGAAGGGGACTGTCAGAGTCCAGGCGGGAAGTAAGCACCAACTGGGCTTCTTTCACGCCAGGGGTCTGGGGACTATTTTTCTTTTGACTGAGGTGCACCCATTTTCAATTAAAAGGGTTTTGGACCTGGGCAAAACTCCGAAGGGTCCGGAAAAGGGGAAACCTGGACAAAAAAAAAACTTGGGGATACCTGGACAAATCTCCGATGGGAAAAACCTGGGGATCAGAGGGGAAAACTTGGGGAAACCTGGACAAATCTCCGAGGGGAAAACTTGGGGATCCAAGGGGAAAAAAACCTGGGGATACCTGGACAAATCTCCGAGGGGAAAAACCTGGGGATCCAAGGGGAAAACTTGGGGAAACCTGGACAAATCTCCGAGGGGAAAACTTGGGGATCCAAGGGAAAAAACCTGGGGATACCTGGACAAATCTCCGAGGGGAAAAACCTGGGGATACCTCACTTAATCTCTATTCTACAACTCACAGCAACCTCCCTGCCTTTTACAATCTAACTCAGAGTCCCTACTGAACGCTTGCACACTTGCAATGCCAGATTGAGACTCAGAAATGACAAAGAAGGAAAGGAATCAGGTGCCCTTGCTTTCTCCGCTCACAGGTCATCTCTAACAAAGATCGCCATGGCAGAGGTGCGGCTACACCTGGGAGTTATAGTTTTGGGAATTATAGTTTTCAGTGCAGAAGAAATTGCACAACCTTTCTGGGCAAAACTCCGAAGGAATAGGTTGGCATACAGAGTTAAGTGGAAGAAATCACACACAACCTTTGCCTGGGCATACTCCGAAGGGCCAAGGCTGGTGTTGAGATCGAGGGGACAGAAAGGAGTAGAAGGCAATTTTTCAAGAGTTAAAGTGAGGAAAGAAGTAAGGATTTGAGAAGTATAGGTTTGCTGTGGTTTGCAGAATCCCACCCCACTACCCATTTTTCCTACTCATACTCACTTCGCAAGCGCTGTCCTGGTGATCCCGGGATCTCTTGACTGGTTGTTTAAGGCCGGCCTGATCAAGCTTTGCTTCCCCTGGTTAGCCTCGCTGAACTCCAAGTTATTGCCAGACCCTGGGACCGATGGAAGACTGGTTATTCCTCCTGGCAAACTGCCTGGTGCGCGCTGGATAACCAGTCCTTCCTCGCTTCCAGAATCCGGGTAACCAAAAGTCCCTTCGTGCGTGGTCGCCATCTGTTGTAAATAAAAATATGCCCTTTTCCCTTATGGGGTATCCAAGAGCCCATATAGAGTCCTTACATAGGTTCCCTATTGGTAGGAGAAAATAACAGAGGCCAACCAGAGAATATTGAGAAGCAAAGCAGCTAGTAAGCTTGATCTTTATTGATCTGTTGCAACAGGGTACCCCCCTCACACGCAGGAGAGGAAGAGGACCCAGAACAATGGCCTGCAAGGCCTTATAAAGACTTTTGAAATTCCCCTTCTCTAGATCAGGACCACCCCCAGAAACATTATGCATACATCACAGAAGGGGTGTAACCTAAGACCACCCCTCAGGTACATCCCACCTACATCACAGAAATTTAAATGTTGTTTTTCTCTTCTCCTTGTTTATCTCCTGTCTAGCAGGTTACTTGATTGGATTTTCTGGGGAGCCTGGCCATTCTTTTGTAATGCTAAAATACTTATTTCCTGGGCCAGGTCACAGGCTCACACCTTATTCAAACACAGATTAAAGGAAGAGACAATGGGGAGGCTTTTCCATTTTTAACCTTGCAGAGACAGGATTTGGTCAGTTTAGGAATCAAAATGGTTCCACGTTGGCCTGAATCAAAATGGTTCCATGTTGGCCTTCCTGTACTGATCTATGTATGTGCAGTTATGAACATTACTATATATCTAAAACCATAAAATTCCTATCACAAGGTGCCAGGCAAAAATGTTCCCTCTTCAGTCAGGCCTTTGGACGATTAACATCATGGTCCAAGCTACAGGCCTATGGGTGATGGAAATTTCCCCTTTGCAAGTTTAGTTTAAGAGAACAGATGAACAGCACTCCCAATCTGCACATGCAATAACATGTATGGGGGTTCATGCAAAACTGGATTCAAATTCTAATCAACAGGTTCAATTAACTTTGTGTTACTATCCCCCCATCAAGTTACCATGTATCAAAGACCAGATTTTTTACACAGCCTTCAAATTTTGTCTGGCTAACCTGCTCTTTATAAAGGGTAAGTAAAGGGATGGGTAATTATAATTTTAGACTTGGGTAAAGAATAGAAATGCAATGTTCCATGTTTGACACATATTCTCAGCCTCATTGCTCTGCACAGAGACCCTTCCTAAGTCAAAAAGTTTAACAACTCTATGCTGCCATTGTGCTAGTTGCTTCTCCAGTCTGTCACATGATGCCTCTGACTCTGTAGGCGGCTTACAAGACAGAATGGTACAGATAAAGTAAGTTTGCTTTGCTGCAACCCACTATGACTCAACTCTACTTATCTGCTCTTCTTCACAGACCCGTGATAGGGATTTCCAGTAATTCAATAACTATGCCGACAGAAGCCTAGTCTGTAGCAAAACTTCCTTTATTAGACCAAATTAAGTTTCAATCCATGACTTAATTTGAAGTGGTACTATTATGGGATGCACCTTCCCCTGCCCAGCTTCAGTGGCGAGATTAATGATTTGGGTAGAAGAGTTCTAGACATAAATGAAAGGAGTAAGGTGCATAAAGGGAAGGACAGAAATTTGCAGTAGCCAAGACAAGAGATAACCAGAACACGTCTTGTGGAGTCTGAAAAAACAGCTGCTGGGTTTTTGTTGTTGTTGTTGTTTTGGTTTTTGCTATGTTATGCAGAAGAAGAGGAGGAGTTTGGATTTGATATCCTGCTTTATCACTACCCTAAGGAGTCTCAGTGGCTAACATTCTCCTTTCCCTTCCTCCCTCACAACAAACACTCTGTGAGGTGAGTGGGGCTGAGAGACTTCAGAGAAGTGTGACTTGCCCAAGGTCACCCAGCAGCTGCATGTGGAGGAGCAGCGAATCGAACCTGGTTCACCAGATTACAAGTCCACTGCTCTTAACCACTACACCACACTGGCTCTCACTTGGTGGCATGACTTGGTGACTGAGACTGTGTGGGGGGGAGATAGAGAGGGGATTCTGAAACAAAACCTAGATTTTATTAAAATTATTTAAACACGGCTTCCCATACAGGGGTCCTGAAACGGCTTACAAAATAAAATTCAACACTAAATGTTTTAAAAGTGAATATTAAAATATACATAAAATCAGCAATGAGCAATGCCAGTAACAGAGTGCTCCAAAGAGTGGGTACCACTACAGAGAAGGCCCTTTTTCATTCCCCCACCCCAAGTGACATGCTTAGAAAATGTGGTACCACTAGCAAGGATTTCTCTGATTATCTTAACACCCTAACATGTCTGCATAGGGAGGGGAAGGCAATATCTTACCGTATTTTTTGCCCCATAGGAAGCACCGGCCCATAGGACGCACCTAGTTTTTTTTGGGGGGGGGAATAAAAAAAAATATTTCCCCCGCAGGTGCGGGGCTGGGGCGGGAGAAGCCCGAGCTTCCCCCGACCCCAGAACAGGCTGCTATCCGCAAGCCGTGGCAGAGCTGCGCGCCCCAGGCTTCCGGCTTCACGCAGCTCTCCGCTAGCCGTGGGAGAGCTGCACGAAGTCGCGCAGCTCTCCCATGGCTTGCAGATAGCTTCCTGAAGCCTGGAGAGCGAGAGGAGTCAGTGTGCACCGACCCCCCTCGCTCTCCAGGCTTCAGCGAAAGCCTGCATTCGCCCCATAGGACGCACACACATTTCCCCTTCATTTTTGAAGGGGGAAAAGTGTGTCATATAGGGCGAAAAATACGGTAAGTATTCTGGTCCCGAGTTATTTAGGGCTTTATACACCAGAAACAAAACTCTGAACATTGCTTGGTAGCTAACAGCAGCCATCCTGTTTGAGCACTTTTAGCTCTCCACTCGGTACCTTCGCTGCCATCTTCTGCACTAACTGCAGCTTCTGAAATAATTCCAAGGGCCGCCCCACAAAGAGTGCATCCCAGTAACCCAAATATAAGGACTGCCGAATTCCAGGACATCGTTGCTACACTAGTTGGTGATAGGTGCTCCCAATCACAAAGGTTATTTTAGCCTCTGGTGACATAAGAAGAATTAATAACTGGTTAACAGGGAAGATAATATCTATAGACCCTAGCCAATAAGCCACATTAAGAAGTCTTCAGTTAACCATAATTTTGCACTATGTGCAACTGGGAAGCTAGTTAATGGCTTCAGAAGAAGCCAGGATATGAAGCCAACTTCAAGCCATGGTTTGATATCCTACCTTATTCTCAAGCTGCTAACCATGGCTTCTCAGTTTGGATACACATGAAACTGTAGTTAACTGAAGACTTCTTGGTTTGTTTCCTGGCTTTCCTGCAGGGGCAGAAGGCTCATTCATACCTCAGCTTATTAGGCCAAAATATTATTGTTTGAATGTAGCCAAAGAGAAGGAGGCTTAGGAGAAGCAGTTCAATCATGCATGTACCGTATTTAAGATGACAATGATACATCCATGGAAAAAATATATCAGGAAGCTAGTTGGAGATGCAGGACAAGATATATGGAATGGGAGACTTCTGGATGTAGAAACATTACGCAAAACCTTTTTAGAAATACTTACAATGATAATAAAAGGAGACTTACAGGAATGCTTAGGGTGCAAATTCTTCCTCAAAGCTTTTACTAGCACCAATAAACCCTTCCCGTAAGTCTGAAATATGCTTAATAGCACACCATCACTGGAAGCAACAGGGGCCAGACTACACCTCATGCTGTTAAAATATCAAACATCTAAAAGGCTATTTAAAAACAAATCTAATTGATTTGTATTCTTAACATACAACTCCAACCTCAAGTTCTCTTAAACATATTTTTTTTTGTGCTAGCCTGAGGATAAATCAATTTGAAAAAGAAGAATTATATTGTACAATCTATTCAGCAAGAATAATATTCATGGAGGAGCACAATGAGGTAAGAAAGATTCTTCTATCAATATTTGGAAAGGTGCTGCTCTGAATTTTAATGTATCATTACATTCTAGGCTACTCCTTGCATTTATTTACTCATTCACCTTGCCAGTGCCTGCTTATTATAAATAACCTATGCTAGTTAAGCCTAATCATTCAAAGTGTCTGGAAATAGCTGTTCTGAAGAACACTACCTGAAATAATGCATCAGGAATGCCATTATAAGCATCACTTCTTCTAAATCAGCATTATATATAAAAAATAGTACAAAGAAAGAGAATTCGTAGCTTTGCTATTCAACAGATGAAGAACTAATATCCCACTCAAATATCAGTTTCTCCAGAACAGAAATGTGAATGGCTTTATTGTGGTCAAGAAATTACATGACTACTACTATATATTGCACGGTTTCATCCAAAAGGGCCAAAAAAGGAAAAGTTTTCCAGCGTATCTCTTGACAATTCAAAGGCTAGCCAGTCACCTCAACACAGAAACAAGTCACATTACTTAGCTTACCCTGCCTATTCTGCCTCCCTTCCATGTTGCATGAAATACAACATAACGGAATATTAATCTTCTGCTGCCCAAACAATATACTATATTTAAAGTTACAAGAAACAAAAATATAGTTTACACATGCACAAACAAACAAACAAACAAACAAATAAACAAACAAACAAACAGTGAAAGAATAAATGGAAGAGACTGGTGCACCTTTCTGGCACTTCTGTGCATATACAGCAGGGCTGGCCAACATGGCGCCCCCAGGTGTTTGGACTACAGCTACTATTATTCCTGAATCATGCTGGAATGGGATGTGAGTTGTTATTCAAAACATCTGGAGGGCACCTCATTGGCTACCCCAGAATGGTGCATAGTCACCAGAAGGGAAGGATATACATTTTTATATTAACAACACATATGGCTGTTAGTCCCAGTAACTGCATATTCTTTTTGCCAATTGAAGCTGGCATATTTATGTAAATTTGTGTACTTTTCATTTGAGAGGACCAACACAGCACCTCCTCTTTGCTCCATACTTTTCTTTAAAAAAAAAGAAAAAGGCAATGGCTCAAATCAGGTAATTTTTCAAACCATAATTTTAAGAAGCAGGAACATGTCATTGCCCTTTACATTTTTTCCTCACTACCCCCTTCACTTGCATGTCCATTCTCTCCTCCAGCCTCAGATTCTCCTCCCCCCAGCTGTAGTTTGTTGTGATGCCTAAAACTGGAAACTCTTTTTACTACTAAATCTTCAAAACCATGGCTTGGAGTAGGTTTGCAGACCATTGTTTGTATGTCAGCACTACCTATGATTTGCTTTATTGGCTATCAAAGCATACAATGCCTAAGAAAAGTGAGAGATTGGGTGCATGAGAGGAGAGCAGGGAGACCACAAATTTGCAACATGCTCCCAATCCTTCAAATTATGACCGAGCATATCAGAAGAGAAGTACAGTATCCAAGCTGGGACATTGCCAGGAACAGTCTTTTTTTAAAGTTTCTCCATAGTTTTGGCCAGAGTTTCAAAAATGTGTAACATTAACTGATGATGCAGCTTTTGGCTTCATAGCACAGTTACTTTTTAACCCTCAGACCAATGTGTTTATAGTACAACTACTTCCAGTATTAGTCACAGTACTGTACATCCTTCTTGGTTTTACCAGATTATTATTATTTACATTATATCAATGCATTTCACCTGATGATAAAAAGTCAGGTTTTAAAATTCTCAGTGTAAGCATTTCTCAGGCCCAAATGTTAACAATGCAAAACTGCACTCCTCAACAGCTTCCTTCCCCCATATAAAAGAAGTATAATACTTCCCCTTATGCTTCATGTTTCTGAACAGAAGTGTTCTTGTCATACACAGCAAACGTCTTTGGTGTTTCTTGTCTTAACCAAGCTGAGTTTATTTCTGGCATCAGCAACAGGTTAGAACTCTTTGCATTACAAGCCAACTATCGTGTGTCAAGTGTTTGTCAGCCTCCATCACAGTTATAAAAACATATCACATTAACCATCAACACAGTTGGATCTTTGAGAAAAGCCTTTCTGGAGTAGTCAGTATACAACGTGGTTTCAACTTGTCCATTCCACACCTTTAGCAATGTTGTTAAGTAAGCATTATACAGTTTTTAGATATGGGGCTGCATTCAGAGGCAATGCTACTCCATGATTTAGCACTTCCTGAAAGACGCGTTCTCCTGAGTTTGCAACCTCCCTAATTCTTTTCCTAGAGGTGTTTGAAATGCCCCTCCCCCTTTTAGTTGTTTTGTTTTATCCAAACTAGAAACAGTGTTTGAATGCTAGCTGTAGTCATTTTCAAAACATTCCAATTTCAATTTCAAACCACCTATTATGAAGCTGAATTGTTTGAACTAACTATAGTGGCCGTTACTTATTTATTTAAAATATTTACTACCTACTTTTCGTTTCCAAAGAATCCAACAGTATAGAACATTAAAACTAAGGCAACAACGTAACAAAAAGAATAGCACTAAAATGGCTACAACTTAATCACCAGGAGGAAACATGCTACAATATTAAGCCATCAAGATCAGGGACTAATGCTCTGTGAAAGCCTGGGTGAACAAATGAGTGTTCAGCTGAAGAGGGAACTCAGAAGAGTCAGTGTCAGCTGCACCTCAGTGGTGAGTGAGTTCCACAGTCAAGGCACCACCACTGAGAAGGCCCTTCCTCTATACAGTGGTACCTTGGTTTACAACCATAATCTGTTCCAGAGGTTCATTTGTAAATCAAAACAGGGTGTAAATAAGGCGTGCTTTCGCCAATGGGGCCTCCCCCCCAAAAATTGTTTGTAATAAAAAGAAATGGGTCGTAATAATAATAATAAAAGGTTGCAAACCGGAACATGCACTTCCGAGTTTGACATGTTTGTAATCCAAAACGTATGCAAACCAAGGTAGCACTGTATTGACACATGGTTTATTTCAGCTGCCTGCAGGAGTGCCAGCTTGGCCCTGAGACTGTGGGTGCCCAGGGCCTTGGGTGCCATGCATTGTGCATGACCTTGGTACTGAAATTTGTGGGTGCCCGGGCACCCCAGGAGCCAGCACCTACAATATGGCTGCTTGCAGCACAGGCAAGAGGGTCTCCCTTGAAGATCTTAACACACAGGCGGGTCTATATGAGAAAAGATATTCCTACAGGGAACCAGATCCCAAGTTGTTTAGGGCACCTTGAATTTGGCTCAGCAGTTAAATTTCTTTACTATTAATCACATGGTTCACACTGTCTAACAACATCACAGGGCCACAGGTTCCCATTTCTACTTTACCCTATCAAGCTCTCTTCTCTAACAGATACTGGGTTAAACTAGCATGTGTCCTTCACTGTACAGCCAAAAACATTTCCAAGCATGCAGCACAGTTCTCAGGCTGCTATATTTCGACAGGGAACATGAAAAATGACAAATATATATACTTTTGAATAGGTTTAAACTGTAGGTCTCCAATCACCACTTATTATCCCATTGTCTACAAACACTCACAGAACTGCAGCCACTGGTTCCATCACTGGTACATCTACCAGTTAAGGAGCCAAAACACCAGTGTTGAAAATTTCCATGTCAACCATAATCAAGAAAGAGAGACACCTGAGACAGAAACATATCCTTGATCATGGCTTGCATTAGTGGTGGTGTTAAGACTGCAGAAGGAAAAAGCCAAGCTAAGGTCACTTTTACAATACCTGTTTATCAGAGCATTCATCCCAATTTGTTTGCAGTGAGCTTATACAACATCATGTCAAGCAATTTCCACACTTTCCAATACATTTTCCCATCACTTTCCTTACCGCAAGTCCAAAAAAATTGTTTACGTGGGCTTGTTGTACCAGTGTGCCAAATCCATTTAAATAGTGCCATCTGCATTTCATAGTACGAGACTCAATCCTACCTGCAAAATGGCAACAGTTTGGAAGTGGCCGAATACAATTTTAAGGGAGATGATAAGACATCAAAAGATACATCCTCCTCGTCAACGTGTTGGGCAATGCAACATTTCTCCACGCTTTCTCAGCCAAATCAAAATTGGCTGTGTTGTGGTTATGTAAAATTGGACATGGTAGATACTGATAATGATTAATAATAAGCTTTGAATACACTGTATATATGCTTTGAATATACTGTATTCCACCGGGCAGCAGAGAATACATTTAAAGCATAGACTTCACAGGGTTACATATCTCCCTGTTAACTCAGGGAATCTATCAGGTACCTTTGTAATCTGGACAACTGCAAAATGTCATATAGGATAGCCCCACATAGAACCATTCAGAAGTTTTAGCTTTACGAGAACATGGGCCTAGTTCTACAACAGTGACAATGCTAAGGAGATTATGAAGCATAGAAAACTCTATGTTAACCTCTATGTGGGCAAGCAGAATAGAAGTATAAGAAATAAAACAGTGACAGACCACCTGGACTGATTTCCTATTTGTCTTCTGGGCACAAGAGAGGAAGTGGGGCTACCAGGGAGGACTTCTTAGTGGTGGCACCCCAATTTATGGTTCCCTAAAAAGTACCTCCTTCAGTCAACTTTTATCCTTTGTTTTCCCAAAAACCTTTTGCCTGATTTTTGCTCTGATTGTTAGCTTCCCTCTGGCTCTTTAGATCTTGATGCATTTTCATGTTTTTCTGTTTTAATTGTTTCTCTGTCACTTCTGTTACTAAGTTTCTTTGTATACAATGCACCTTGCAAATTTTTAAAAAAACTGATGGGCAATAGAAAAATATAAATTATGAAATGCCATGACCCTGCATTGTGAACGTTCTGTGTAATATTGAAACTTGTATATGAATGCATTGAAGATTAAGTAAACGCATAACAACAAAATAAAAGTTGACCTTTAAGATCCAAAATAGCCTTAGGTACATACTGCCTGCCTTCCCTAAATCCCACAGCAAACCTGAAGATCACCTATGAAGCATCCTGTAGTAGAGTCACACATGCTTGTTTCAGAAATTTTAGAACCATTTCTTCACTGGTCACAGGGGACTCTGGTCACACACAGTGCAAAGATTGTGTTTTGCAGTGGAGTCCTTATGCTCATCTACTCAGAATTCAGTGGGGGTTACTCCCAAGAAAGTGTGTACAGGGATGCAGCCTTAATTGCTCCAACTACTTTCCCAATATACCTGCCCATTACCCATTCACCCACCCCCCCAAACACTTAATATCCTCATGGCTCTCTTCACTGCCACATTATGTTTTACCATTATCTCCCGTTTCACTGTTGCAGCTAAGCCGGCTCCATTCTTTTGCAGCAGCGTGGTTCAGATGCATGCATTTCAAAGCCTACACGCACACCCTAGAACCCAACAACGGTTATCAATGGTCATTCCAGCATTGCCCTCTACTGTCAGAGGGCACTTCGTTTCATGTTATTCATTCTAGCACAGCACACCATCCCTAACCCTGCAACAGCAAAAAGTTCTGCAACACAGCACAACAGACCGCGCAAAAGGATCGCTGTTGATGCTTTTATTAAAAAAAATGTAAACAACAGCCATCTTTATTTACACTATGAGCTAACTGTCTGAGATGGGTAACAGCAATCCCAAAGGGCCCTTACAAACCAGTAGATTATGCTACATTTCCTTGCTTAAATCCACAATGTTTTGGTTTTTTCAAATGCACTCTACCTCCCCACCCTTATACCCTTTCCACCCAGTACGGTAGACGTACACCTGATGCCTTTGTCACACATTACATGCACCCAACCCCTTCCCTGCAGACAGCTAGATTTCCCTCGCAATAAACGTGGGTCAGCGGCGTAGCGTGAGTTGTCAGCACCCGGGGCAACGCAAGTAATTTGCGCCCCCTAACCCGGGGCAAGGCAAGTAATTTGCGCCCCCCCAACCCCTAACCTACGAGTTGCCGCTGGCGCTGCCGCGCAAACAACGCTGCTTGCCCGGAGGAGGATGGAGGCAGAAGCAGCCGCCGCCTGTGGCTGGGCCGAGGGGATGGCGGCGGCGGCAGGGTGCAGAGGCTGCCCGTGCCCGGCCAGGCGTCTGTGGCGGCGTCGGCGCTGCTGCAGCGGCTGCTCCTCCTGCGAGCAGTGAGCGGAGCGCAGCCACAGCGACGGCGGGGGGCGCGCGCGCTAGGGCGCAAGGCTGGCGGTGGCGGCGGGGAGCCCGGCCGAGGAAGGAACTTGTCCCTTCCCTCTGGACTCGCGCCCCCCCAGATGTTGCGCCCGGTGCGGTCGGCACCCCTGGCACCCCCCACGCTACGCCACTGACGTGGGTAGGTGGGTGGGTGGGTGGAGGGGACAGTTATGCAGCGGGGATGGTATGCGGCGGTTCTCCCGTCCAGCCTGGCAGGGCAGTCAGATGTGCAAGCCTGCCTTGCAATGGAGTCAGTGCCCCGTCCCCCCAGCCTCGCGCTGGGAAGGCACTCTGCCAATGCCCCGATGCCCCCTTCCCCTTTTTTAACCTCCTATTCTCTTCCTACCCAGGGCTGGAATTCGGGGTTGCAAGCAAGCGAGGCCCGCCTCCCGCGCAACTTCCAAGAGGTCGCCCTACGAAGCCCCTCCGGAACGCAGCCCGGAGACTAGAGCAACGAACGACGACCCCGCCGGCCCAGGCAGGCGGCGGCTTCGACGGCGCTTTTCCCGCCCAGCGACGCCGACGCACCTTGAGGCTCCCCCGGGCGGCCGCGTGGCCCTTGCCCGGCCCGGCGTGCTCCACCGCCGGCGGCGGGCTGCCGCTGCCTCCCGCTCCTCCGCCGCCACCCGCATCCGCCTCGTCGGCGTCGTCGTCCTCCTCCACGTCGACCACCACGTCTTCCTCTTCGTCCTCCTCCTCGAGGGCGGCCGCCGAGCCCTCCCGCCGGGGCGGCCTCCACGAGTTGTCGAGCTTGGGCAAAGGCTGCGCGGCCGACGGCGAGGCGCTGAGGCGCCGGCTCCCCAGGCTGGAGCGCTTGGCCAGGCGCCGCGCTTGCATGGCTGGCCGCGCCCAGCTCGCCTCAGCGCGGCGCGCGGGAAACAGCAGCAGCAGCAGCGGGCTCGCTCGCTCGGCGGCGGGGCTCGGCTAGGGGGCGGCGGCTGAGGAGGCACTCACGGCGAGCAGGCGAGAGGGCAGCTGCTGCCGCCGCCGCCGCCGCTCGGAAGGAAGGCCGGCCGCCGCGCTGCGGCCATGAGGGCGACCCGCGCCGAGGGCGAGCGGCTCCGGGGCCCCGGCTGCCTGCCTTCCCGCAGGCCCGGCGGTGGCGCTCCCCAGCTGCGGGGAGGGACGGGCCGAGGCTCTTTTGCTAGTCTCTCTCTCCGCGCGGCGTGCTCGCCCCAGCCTCAAAACCCGGACTGGAATCGCCTTCCCGCGCTGCACAGGCGGCCGCCGCCGAGGAGCTGCTGCGGGGCTTGGGACGCTCTCTGCTCCCTCCTGCTTCACCCAGCAAGCAATAACTGGCGGTAGTCCGAGGTGAGGTGGGCAGGGCGGCAAAGCCAAGGCCCGGCGGGAAGGGGAGCTTTCCCCACCACGCCACCCCGTCCGGACCTCGCGCGAGGAAGAGACGCTGGAGGTGCAAAAGCAAGCAGCAGGTGGAGGATGGCGCGCGCCTGATTGCTCTTTGGGAAGGGGCAAAAGTGAAGAGGCGGAGAGAGCATCCTCGGGGGAAGCGTCTAAGACCCAGGGCCCATCTCGTCCCGCCTCGGCAGTTTTCCGGATGATTATGGGAAGCCCGCAAGCAGGTAGGGCTGCAAAGACTTATTACTGTCAGAATCATATAATTGTAGAGTTGGAAGGGACAAGCATCTAGTCCAGGCCCCCCTAAACTCGAACTTCCAGGTGTTTTGGAACTACAACCCCCAGCATCCCTGACCACTGGTCCTGTTAGCTAGGGATGATAGGAGTTGTAGTCCCAAAACACCTGGAGGGCCGAGTTTGGGGGTGCCTGATCAAGTCCAACCACATGCAATGCAGGATTCCCCTCCCCCACAACGTGTGTGGCTCGAATCCAGGGCTCTGAGATTAGGAGAGCTGCTGTCAGTTAGTGTGGACAATGCTGAACTAGGCAGAGTGATGGGGTAACTTGGTATAATGTCACTTACTATGTTCCTAACCTTTTCAGCCCAATCCAGTGCTGGTTTACGCAGACTGTACTCTTAAATGGGGCTTATTCTGAAGTAAGTCTGTGTAGAATTGCATCCGAACAGCCTAATCCTAGGAGCTGAGCTGCTCCTAAGCTCATAGAAATAAATGGGTTTAGGGAAACTTAGCTACTCTGGATCTTGTTGGGTGTTAATGCTGTTTGACCTTATTTCAGCACCTGGTTTTTCACTGCCTTTTTCTGAAGCTTTGTTGTGCATTTGCTCAAACTTGCACCTTAGTGGTGGTTTTCCTGGGGGAAGGGCCCTCTGCCCCTTTCCCTTAGTTGTTGCTAAAGGTGATCCTTGTGTTAATTGATAGAGCAGTTAATCAGTCTATGCCCCAGAGCCCCGAGGTCCACTAATCAATAAGTAAGTATTAAGCACACCATAAAAAGTTCTGAGCAATGTATAACCATATACATGAAAAATAACCAATATTTTTTAAAAAAGACAGACAGACAAACCTGCTCTTCAGACTGATATCAGTGTGGTATCAGGGTAGAAGCCCACCATGTTGCAGCTAATTTTCAGATTAACCCTTCAGAACTATTTTTTTTTAAATCTCAGAGACCATGTGTTCCACACAGAAGAAGCATGGTCGAGAATGCAGGCCAGCGTGACAACAACCCAGAACAGAGACCAGAATAATCTCCTCTGTTACATAATTACCTTTTGTGCCAAGTGGAATGGATAAAGGAAGGAAAACAATGTAGCATGAATACAATATTTATTTATTTATTTGTATGTATGCCATGCAGATATATTCGCTGCAAAACACACACACTGTACTTACAGGGGTGGACCTGAGTTTCCAAAGTCTGATAAATGGAACAGCATTCAGTTTGCAATTCTGAGTTTTGGCAGAGGGTGTCCATAATACCCAGAAGCCAATGTTTAGGGACAAAATTCACCTGGCACCCATCATTAGCTCCTTCTAACCCTGTGCCCATTCGTAGCACAGACGGAAATTTCTGCTGGCTCAGAGCCACCATCTCTGTACTTAATAGGAACAGCGTTGGCATGGTTATCCAAGCCATATTGTTCTTACTCAAGGCTTCTTCCTGCCTGCTTTTGCTCAAGCACTAGACTAGAGCACCAAAACAAAACCTTAGGAAACAACCACACAGAAGCCTCCTTTGTTTTCAGATCATTGGGGCCTTTAGACCTTTATCAGCTCAGTAGCAGCATTAAGGCAACTTGTTTTCACAATGTTTTAGGAACTTGCCATTTGGGAATCGGTGACCTACAAATCAAAATGAGTTTAAGATTCTTCCCTTTTACACTGTGCACAAAATCTCTTCCACCTGTTAAGAGGCTTGTCACTCTGAGATGCCTTCAAGACCAAGCAAGTTTAACTCTATAACATCCTTAGTCATTTGTCATGTTTGACAAGTTATCTACAAGATGAGCAATGTTGCTGACAACCTTGGAGGATTGTTGGTTGAGATGGCACTGGATGTAAAGCTGAGGACTAATCTCTAACTGGAAGAAAGAGCGGAGGGGCTCCAGGTGCTTGAAATAAGATTTGAGCTTTATCTATTTTGGAACAAAATAAATCCTTCATTTTTAGCAGCATTTCTCAAATGCAAGTCATGTAGAACACAGCTGCCAAAAAATGTTCCCCCAAGGAAGGATTTATTCCTAAACATGTTGGGTCTGGAATAAATCTTATTTCAAGCCCCTGGAGCCCTCCACTCCTCCTGCTGTTGGTGCTTTCCTGATTTTGTGGTTGGTTATCTGGAAGGCAGCCCTATTCAGGGAAGTTTTTAGTGTGTAATGTTGTATTGCAGTTTTACTATTTTTGGTTGGGAGACACTCAGAGTGTCTGGAGCACCCCAGTCAGATGGGCAGCATATAAATAATGAATTATTATGATTATGATTGTCAAAATATCTAACTAGCCCACACAGTCACCTTCCACTACTTTTCAGCCTATTTGTAAAAGGGAAGGGATGGGGTGGATCATCTTTGATGTGACACACCCCTTTCAACATAGACGGAATGGATAAAGTAATTTTTGAGCCAGCCAGCCTATCCCTGTAGGTGCAGCTTCCCATTAGAGTAGGGGCTGCAAAATGCACTCCTATTCTCAAAGAATCACCTCAAGGGAAGCAGTGCCTGTAAATATGGTCTGCCACACCAGATATTGATTGCTTTCAGACTGTTGCCATTTTGCAGGTGGAATTCAGGCAAATTCTGGTTGCACAAATAAAGTGGATTTGGTGCACTTGTATAATAACAATCCACCTCTGGGTTTGTGTGTGCACGCACCCGTGCATATGTGGCAAGAAAAGGGACAGGAAAATGCACTGGAAAGTGTGTGATAATGATTGCAGAGAGATTAAAAAGTATCATATCAACTAAACAAATAGTCTTGAGGAGTTCCAACTGCCGGATGAACTCAGAGTCACCCACTTTATAGGATTGTTAGAAGGATGCACAAAGTATGAACAGTAAAACACTTTGCATTTGAAAGTATTAGAAGTAGAATAGAAATAATACTGTGGTTGTGAGAGAACACAGGGTCCTAGGCAATGTCCAGAGCTGATGTGATACAAGGTCACAAAGTTTAATTCTTGTAGGCCTTGTAGTTTGTTACTTAGTCTACAAAAAGGTTAAGGGGCTAGGAGGAGCCTAGAATCTCCTGCCCCCCAAATTGCCCTGCTTCATAATTTAATGGGATGTAGCTGTTGCATTTCATGTGGTTTCAAGACTTCTGTTCTAGTGAATCTCTGTTTCAGTTAAACGCTAGCTCACTTAATGGCTTGTGGGCCGATACCTTGAACTGAGTTAATCTAAGCTTCTGCTGAAAAATCCATTACGGCTTTTCCATCAGACTGTTCCTCCTACCGGCAGAATGCAGTCTGTAAACATGTGTGGCTCTGTTAAAAAGTCAGCCTCTCATTGGTAGAACTACTCCAGGCCTCCACTAAGCTACACATCTGAGCTGTCAGTTACTTTTACAGTGTGCACTAGATTTTGGCGCCACAGCTGGAAGTGAGGTTTTTGTTCCATAACAAAAACATGAGCCTGAATGGCAGTGCGCAGAGGAGAGGAAGGCAGACGCTTGGAGAGAGCCCGAATGCTGTCAGGGGAGCTTTTGGGTTTTCAGAGAGAGCATTCGGATTAACTTAGTATGTTTTGTTTGTATTCTCAGTCATTAAATGTGTTAGGGTAAAAATGCAAAATAATGAGCCTTAGTGATGCACAGTCTTATAACTAGTTCTGTAACCCCATGAAGGTGATGAAAACAACATCTTGTTCGTGATGAAAAATGCAGTCCTGTGCATGTGTGCTTAAATCCCACTGAGGTTGGTGAGACTTCCTCCCTAGTGTGTTTAGGGTTGCAACCTAAGGCTATGCACTTATTTGGGAGTCCTGTTGAAATCATTGAGACCTGTTTGTTAGTAAGCACCCGCACAGGATTGAATTGTAGGTGCCAATTTACATGACTGTACTTATTCATTTATTTATTTATCTGGCTGAAATCAATACAATTTGTCCTTTTTGTGTGTGTGAATTGGACTGGCATTGTTCCCTTTGATGCAAGTGTGCAGAGTTGCAATATACAGTCATACCTCGGAACGGGTTACTTCTGGGTTTTGGCGCATGCACAGAAGTGCCAAATTGTAACCTGCGCGTGCACAGACACGGTGCTGAGGGCTGTGGACGCTGCAGGTTGCAAACTTGCTTCCCGCACGGATCACGTTCGCAAGCCGAGTGTCCACTGTAATACATTCTGGTTCAGCTATTTTTAGACTATTTCCCAGTCAGTGTTAGGAATTGTTGCCACAGGGTTTTAAAAAATATATTCCAAGCAACAATGTGTACTTAATGCCTGGCAATAATACTTTTTTAGACCCCTTTTCTGTACCCCACCTTTAGTCCTGCTAGATTACACCTGCTTTTCTACCTTGCTGTGCATACATAACTCACTGAGAAGTGAAAGCAATTCTCAGAATTGTGATGTGTTGCCACAGTGTGTTTGTGGGTGTTATTCCTCCCTATGAGCCTTATTCCAGTTTGCTATATAGTAACTGAGGGTAGACGACAACAAGGCAATTGTGTTGCTGTGATATGGCTACTTTTTGCTTCCGTTGGTCTCCTGTTTTATCTAGTTGTCACTCACTGAATGAAAGGCTCCTAAACTGGAAGCTACAATTTCTAAACAAGCTTTGAGCTATGGGATTTGCTTGTTTGTTATTCATTTCATAAAATTTATATACCATTTGATTCTTTCTTGGTCTTGTTGTGGACACAATGGCAAATATTTTTATTCCACTAGGTATTTGGGAAGGGATTTTTTAATCATTGTTTTATAATTGTACAGTGGTACCTCGGGTTAAGTACTTAATTCATTCCAGAGGTCCGTTCTTAACCTGAAACTGTTCTTAACCTGAAGCACCACTTTAGCTAATGGAGCCTCCTGCTGCCACCGCGCCACCAGAGCACGATTTCTGTTCTCATCCTGAAGCAAAGTTCTTAACCTGAAGCACTATTTCTGGGTTAGCGGAGTCTGTAACCTGAAGCATATGTAACCTGAAGCGTATATAACCCGAGGTACCACTGTATATGTATTTAAAATACATGTTTTATGTAATCCACTTGGGAACATTTGTGTTGAAAGGCAATACTGAAATAAATAAACAGAGCCATGCAGTTTGTGAGCAGTGCATTCGATACTTGAAGTAAACTCTGAGCTGGTTTGGACACTATGATAATCATGGTTCATCATGACATGTCATAAACCATGGTTGCTGTGGTGGGAAGTAGCCACAGCAAGTGTCAAGCTTGTGTACTCCATTAGCCTTTTCTTGCAGCATGGCTGCAAAGAGGAGAGCAGATATATTGTAGCTGTTTTTAGACTGTACCAGACAATATGTGGTTAATTTTAACCCTGGTTTATTTGAAACAAGCCATCTTCAAAACATAGTTTATGAAGCCAGCTTATTTCAACAAACCATAGTTAAGATTAACGGTTTGGGGTTTGACTGACACACCAAACTGCAGCTGATATGAAGCAGAAACTTTGGATATCAGCCACAAATAGGAGAGGGAGAAAGGAAGTGTTCAAGTCTGAGCTTTGTTTCTGTCACAATACACTATTGTTCCTTCCTATCACAATAAACTGACCACCGGCCACAGTCAGCAGCTTTTTAGGTCGCAATGGGCCACTATTGGTTCCTTATATAATTTAATCCCACATGTCACTTAATCACTTAATTAAATACAGCCCCATCCTCTAACCTTTTAAAATGGCAGTGCGGAGGTGCAGCAGAACTTTAGCCAGCAGTTTGCAAGTTGTCTTTATGGCACAAGGAACAAAATGTTCCATCTTCAGAGTACCTGGTTCGAATCGAGCCTCCTGCAGCTTTCCAGAAACTTAGAATGGTATTCGACATGGTCGATCACGAACTTCTGGACCACCGCCTCGCCGACGTGGGGATCCAGGGCACAGTCCTTCAATGGCTGCGCTCGTTTCTCTCTGGTCGGGGACAGAGGGTGGCGCTTGGGGGGGAACTGTCATCCCGCCACTCCTTGGTGTGTGGAGTGCCTCAGGGTGCGATTCTCTCTCCGATGCTTTTTAACATCTTTATGCGCCCCCTCGCCCAGCTTGTCCGGAGTTTTGGGCTGGGCTGCCATCAGTATGCTGATGACACCCAACTCTATCTGTTGATGGATGGCCATCCTGACTCGGCCCCAGACACACTGATCAGATGCTTGGAAGCTGTGGCTGGATGGTTACGTGGGAGCCGGTTGAAGTTAAATCCTTCGAAGACAGAGGTCCTCTGGCTGGGACGGGACGATATGGGATTGAGGGGGCAACTCCCATCTCTTGCGGGGGTGCAGTTAGTGCCAGCACCGTCCGTTAAGAGTTTGGGTGTAATCTTCGATACCTCCCTCTCCATGGAGGCGCAGATTGCAGCTATAACAAAGGCGGCATTTTTTCATCTCCGCCAAGCTAAGCAGTTGGCTCCTTACCTCTCTCGCCCTGACCTAGCCACTGTGATCCACGCGACGGTCACCTCCAGACTGGATTATTGTAACTCGCTCTACGTGGGGCTGCCCCGGAGACTGACCCAGAAACTCCAGCGGGTGCAGAATGCCGCAGCGAGACTCCTTACGGGGTCTTTGCTGCGGGATCACATTCATCCGGTGCTATACCAGCTGCACTGGCTCCCGGTGGAGTACAGGATCAGGTTTAAGGTGCTGGTTTTAACCTTCAGAGCCCTACACGGCCTAGGACCCTCGTATCTACGGGACCGCCTCTCCTGGTATGCCCCACAGAGGAACTTACGGTCCTCAAATAAAAACATCTTGAAGGTCCCAGGCCACAGAGAGGTTAGGCTGGCCTCAACTAGAGCCAGGGCTTTTTCGGCTGTGGCTCCAACCTGGTGGAACGCTCTTTCACAAGAGACAAGGGCCCTGCAGGACTTGACATCTTTCCGCAGGGCCTGCAAGACAGAGCTGTTCCACCAGGCCTTTGGTTAGGGCACAGCCTGACTCCCTCCTTTGGCAATCTTTACAATACTTTAGTTTATGGTTGCCATCAATTTTGATTTTAATTAACTCTTATGATGTTTTTATAATGTTGCACTATTTTAGTGTTGTTAGCCGCCCTGAGCCCGGCTTCGGCTGGGGAGGGCGGGATATAAATAAATTATTATTATTATTATTATTATTATTATTATTATTATTATTATTCTGCTTTAAAATCATCAAACTTTTCCAACAAATAAGGCATTTCATTTCTTATAAATGTCACCTGATGGGTCACTCTTACTTTAATATTAATTCTGCTGGTAAACCTATGACAGATCCCATCTCTCTTGCACATACTTCTGTAAATGCATAGGGGCAGGGTTGTTAAACATCCCTGTTTGAATTTCTGTGAGATTTCCCAGGGAATGGCTTGTCTGTCCACCTTAAGGCCCACTTTGTGGGAGAGGATGGGTTCCTAATTAATTCTTTCAATTTAAATGGAAGAGGGAAGAGCATCATAAGTTCTAATTTAGGTCAGTTAGCACAAAACCCATCACTTTGATTGGTTTAAGAGATGCGCTTTCTACAGGGATTTTGCCATTTTATTCTGCGGTGAAGACACTAGGTTTTCCAGCTGGCATCTATTCACTCTGGAACACTGGTAGCTCACTGGCATGCATCCACATAGCTGTAACTTTTTGAATACAGCAAATTCTTTATTGTGATTCACAGAGAGCAGCTCTCTGGTTGCCTTTTAATCTCAGCCTGGTCATGGAGATTAGTTGATTTGAGCAGTGCCAACTCACTAAGCATAGCTGCTCCACTCAACTCAGAAGTTATTTGTGAAATCAATGCATGCAGCATTCTTTATTTGGCTCCCCCTCCCTTAAAAAAAAGAAGTACCGGTAGTACTGTTTTGGTCAGTGTTAGGATTTTAGTGGCTGTGCCACTCTTAGTATTGTTACAGATCTGGGGTAACAGAATTTGTGGGTGCAAGGACAGCCAGTAGCTGCTAGAGCTAGTGAATGTTAAGGGGTTGAATTTAGCTGATTTTTGGAGTATTGAAGGGAAGATGCTAGGGCAGTGGAGGAATACAGGCTAAGCTCCCTTTCCAGGAGAGGGTCTCATCTGGGATAGCATGACAAAAAGTGTTGATGGCCCATCACACGAGAATCCTGGGGTCTGTGCCAATGGAGGTTGCCAAGTTTACACTGACCGATGATGGTAGGTTACAGGAAAATTTACATTTATTATTATTTCGGTCACAGACCAGTTCCAGCCCACATACAATATCAAGGAAGTCATTAAACACGATAGTGATGCATTTGAATTTGTAATTAGGTATAATAGGGACAATACAGATAAAGCAAGTTAAAAATATAAAAAAATTAAAACTTAATCACTAAAATATAACCTAAAATGATCATTTAATCATTATGATAGCGCAGCTTGTTCCCTAAGTTTTATGGCAATTGCACAGAATTTGGCTACCTTTAACGTGATCTTGGGATCCTTGTCCTCTACCAGGGATTTTAGACATTGGATTCATTTGGAGATTTTTGCATAGCAGGGGTAATAAATACCGAGCATATATCCCTGTAGAAACGGCAGCGTAACAAGGCATGAGAGACAGTTTCTACCTCCATCAAGCCACAGGAGCAGACTAGTTTCTGCCCTCGAATCTGCCCTGCAATAAGGCAGATGGCAACACGTTGAATCTAGTGAGGGTAAATGACCGTTACAGGAAAATTATCCCCATTTAAAAACTAGGCTTGGAATAGTGGGGAGAAGGAGGGGCAAGGACAGAAGAGAAGGAGTTTCTTGGCACGGGGGTTTCTGGGAGGCAGAAAGTGGGGAAAGCTCCATGCAGGGGGTGGAAGGGCAGACACCATGAGGGTTGGCTGGATTAAAACTAGGACATAGGCACTTATAAAACCTCTGAACGCAGTGCTGGGCTGCTGTGAAGGAGATGCGAATGCTGTGAACTTTGCACTCCCTCCCTCTGCATCCAGGTTGTAAATATGTGTTCATAAACCATATTTCTTAAGGATATGACAGTCTCTGCCATGTCTTGATTCCCAATGGAAACACAATCCTGGGTAAATGCCAGGAACCCCCTGGAATCTTGCTACCGCTTGGCAGAGATTGTGGGTGGCATGCAACCTTAGTAACAACATTATCCTGTATGCCAGTAGGTACCATTTATATCTATTTTGAATTTAGGCACCTATCCCTTTCTATTGGCTATAATCAGACATTTCTCTGCATCATATGGGGAAATGATTTTATATGGTACAAATCATTGCATCGTATTTCCTCAGTGTAGCAATTTTGCTGTGTAGTTTCCATGCTTCCTCCCCCGCCCCATAGTGAAACTGTTATAATCGGGGAAAAGTTCAAACATAGCTCAAACTCATACATAACTCAGTTTGCCCTCAGCTGATTACAGTGAAGTTGATGATTGGCAGTTCAGTGTATCAGCTGATTTCACCGAAAAGCACTGTTTTTTAGAGGTGCTTGGAAACTTCTGTGAATGGGACTATTACTGCGGGTTGTTTTGAGGCAATTCCTGACCAGAGTCAAGGTCTTGACACAGGAGCATTAATATCCTGGAATATTCTGGTCTGTCAGGTAGAATAATGTTGTGCAGACATCAAGCTTGTCAGACCCTCTTGGTTTTTTTTTTAGTAGAACCCCAAGATTTACCAACCACAGTCTGATAGATACAGTGTGCCTCTGAGCACATGCTGAATCTAGGAATTTGTTTTTAGGATCAGAACTCAACTGAGCTCATGGTCCTTTCACACACACACACACACACACACACACACACACACCTTTTTGTTGCTGCACTAAAACAACCAGGAGGCAGAAACCCTAGCTAATCTATTGCAAGCCACCTAAATAATCTACTTGTAGTGCCAAGAAACATATCTGAACTTTGTGATGCACTTCTCTAACCAACCAGTGTTTACAAAAGTGCATATATTAGGGGAAAGTGTGCATAAAAATGAATATATTATTGCACGTTTTTAAAACAGTTTAAAAACCCAGTTTATTAGGAGAAATCTGCACTAAAATGCTGATAAATGTTCATGAGTTGATTGCAAATTGCTGCAGAAATTTGGAGAGATAGATTTTAGATTGGGGGTAAAAGAAATGGAGAGAACAGAGATTGACAGATCCTTCTATCTCTAGTTAGGAGCAATATTCTCTATACCTTGATCTGGCTCTGAATTAAAATACCAGTTTTGGTCTAGGTACTTTGTTTATAAATGTGAAAGTTCATAAAAGTTGTTGAAAGTTGCACAGAGGAAACCTCACTGCTTTGGTAATTTAGAGGCAGATGCACAGACATTACTGTTGTAGTAGGTTTCCATAATGGACCTGCTTGAAGTGTGACATGTGGAGAGGTTCTGAGATGACTCTAGTGGGGAAGCTTGTCTGATCAGATTTAAAACAACCGCTTAAACAGAAAGGAGTCACAAAATGCTTTCTATTTTGGGAGAAAACATGCAACTAACTTCTTAAGATGTAGCATTAATATTAAAAAAAATACAAACACAGGTTAGCTCACTTGTTATTTCCAGAAATGAAATACAATAATTAAAATCTTCCATTTGAAAAGCCCCAGGGGAAACTAGGATATCTGCTTAATAATGCAGAAACATTTATCAAGTGTTTGAAGCTAAAGTTGGGCACACAGACATGCAAATTATCTGTTGTTGTCTCCTCTGTCTAAAGTTTAATGTACAGAAGAATTCAAAGTTCCATGGTTGCCAATGCAAATCAGAATTGACCATTTCCATTTTTGTTTTCCTTTCCAAGTAGATCTGACGTAATATATTGATTTTTTTGTCCTGGTGTTGTGACTTTGCTGAACTGTTGTACTTGATGTTCTAAATGTAGATGTCTTCCACGGATGCCATGCTTACCTATACATATAATAAAGATACAAGATTGTCATCACAGTGTAGTTTGTACGGCCACCAACAGATGGTACTATTTATGCAAACTACAGCATGATGACTGTTAGGAGGAGGAGCAGCAGGAGGAGGAGGAGGTAATGACAATGAAGCACCACTGACGAAGAGGCTAGGAGGAGGAAGGGAGGGTGCACAGGCCAAATGGCATGCCAGAAACTGCACCAGTGGATCCCTAAACTGGCCACAGCAGCTTCTGGCTTCCTTCCTACTCCCCACACTGCTTCTGCTTGGCTGTGGCAGCAGCAGCAACACATGCAAGACGAAGAGTCAGTCTGAGTTAGGTGGCAGTGGCAGAAAGCGAGAGAGGTTATATGCAAGGATGGGACAGGGTGTGTGGATAAGGGAGTTAAGGGAAGTTGTGGGTGGGGGAGAAGCATGCACCTGTATGTGTGAGTGATAGTTTTTGTCATCTGGTGAAGGGAAGCAAAAGGAGAGAAAGAGAAGGTCCCATGTGTTTGTGTGATCACTGGATGGGAGTGCAAAAGGGTTGTGGGGGCAAAGGAAGGGTTGGGGTTGGTGAGTGGAACTTTATCCTGGATCTGTATAGAACCACTTCTTGTACTCACCATATAAGATAAAGCCGTTCGACTCCCCACCCCTTGTTCTAGCAACAACAACATAGACGTTTGTACCATAAATGAATGGGGGGGATACAATCAATCCATGCCCATTTAGTACAGTGTATTTCTGAGGATCAAAAGTGACATGCGAAGCAACCCTTAGGTGTCAAGGTTTTATTCAGAAGGAGATGTTCTCTTCAAAAATCTCCAGAACCTTCACACACAAACGCTGCTTAATACAGAGGAAGAGGCTGGGCCCCTTGCCCAGCTCCTTTCACTGAGCAAGCTCAAAGAATTTGCTGCTGTTCCCTTTTTCACAAAGTGCCAAGTGAATTCGTAAAAAAGGGAATAAAAGTTTAAAGCTCTGCCTGTACAATAAAACTTTTATTTGGAAGAGCCAAACAGATGGCAGGCACTTTGGCACAATATGAATGGACACAGTACAGGGCTCTTGATGGCAGGGTTGTTGCTGGCTCAGACTCTGGAGAAATCTCTTCGGAGGAGGATGGCCTAGGGCCCATGCAGAACCCTCTTTTCGCTGGAAACATGGTGAAAAATGCACGAGCTTGGGGGCAGCCTGAAGAGCCCCCTCTTGGGGATTTTTGCCTAAGCACTGCAATGACCCCACCCCAAGTCCTTTCTTGGTCCCCAATTCTCCCCATCCTCCCCCTTGGGCTTCAGGAGCCCTAAGCCAAAAGACCCTGTCGGAACACCTCTTTGGTTCCCAGACATCTCTATTGCTAGGGATCTACATGGGAGTGGAGTAAGTCTCAGCTTTAGAACAGTTACCCAGCAGAAGACCATGTATGGGCAGTGACTGTGTAAGCCCCTGGTCTCTTCTGAGGAATTGGACTTTATATAGAAAGGGAAACTGCTGGAATAAAGGAGATCATGGAGATGCATAATCAACTTCCTACAGCTCCAGCAAGCATGACCTATGGTCAGATATGATGGGAGTATGTGTATATATAAAGACACGATACAGTGGTACCTCGGGTTACAGACGCTTCAGGTTACAGACGCTTCAGGTTACAGACTCTGCTAACCCAGAAGAACTTTGCTTCAGGATGAGAACAGAAATCATGCTCTGGCGGCGCGGCAGCAGCAGGAGGCCCCATTAGCTAAAGTGGTGCTTCAGGTTAAGAACAGTTTCAGGTTAAGAACGGACCTCCGGAACGAATTAAGTACTTAACCTGAGGTACCACTGTACTGTGGAATGTTGTGTCCATGTTTGAACAATGTTGTAATTCTATGTAAGCAAGTCAAGCATGTATTATAGACATAATTGATAGACAACCCTTGATTTTAGGATTGGGTTGACTTTGGTAAAATAGACATTGAAACTTTCATAATGTGCCTTGACTTTTGAGAGCAAATATTGTTGATTGGTGTTGGAAATCATTTAAAATCGACGTTATAGGGAAAGAGCTACGCTGACTTCAGTTTGTACCAATGTAATAAGAAATAGAGTCATGTCTAAAATCCTACACAAAATTAACAAAATGGGAAGTCACTCTCAACACATTTTAAAATGTATCTGTTTATGTGCCATGACATCTGAAGGCTGTTTAGGGAAGCTTTTAACATTTGATGAATCATTGTATTTTAATATTCTGCTGGAAGCCGCCCAGAGTGGCTGGGGAAACCCAGCCAGATGGGTGGGGTACAAATAATAATAATAATAATAGTTGTTGTTGTTGTTGTTGTTGTTACCGATGCCCACCATCAGGCATATTGGGATTTTAGCCAGCAGAAGACCAAGCTGGTTTTACAGCCTGTGAAGTTTGATTTTGCTAGGCAGATTACTAGGCTGATTTTTAATGATCAAGCACCATCTTTGTTTTAGTTCACTTTTTGTCACTTGCCATTCTCAAATGATTTTCCTCTGGGTGTCTTGGGTGCCATTTAAGAGGGGGGAAATAGCTTTGTCCCATTAAGTCTGTAATCCTACGCTAGGGTTGCCCTATTTTAAAGTGACACAAAAGTTGTGGGGCTTTTTTATTTTTGGGTTGTTTTTTTGCCAAAGTTGTTGAGAATTGTATGGGATTGCAGTGCATGTAACACAGTATGTGCTTCCTGGTAACTGGCACCCCACGCCTATGAAATGATAAACTTGAGCAACCATCCCAGGTAGGACCCCATCCTATCTTTCCCCTTACTATAAGAAGTAGCCTGAAAGTTCTTCCCTACAAAAGAAGATCACAATATATTATCTCTGCCATGTAGGTACTGGAGTGGGGGTGGGTGGGGAAAAGTCCCAATGGGATCATTGTCCAAGCTTTATGTCCTCCTAAAATACTTATGCCCAAGGCATTACAATGCAGTGCAGCCCAGATATACTTGCATCCATCAACTGAGCTTAGGAACATAAGAGCCCTGCTGAATTAGGCCAAAAGCCAATCTAGTCCAGCATCCTGTTGTTACAGGATGCCTGTAGGAAGCAAGCAGGACCCGAGTGCAATATTGAATCCCAGCAACTACTGTTCAGAGGCACAATGGAGGGTCAACATAAACATTGTGATTAGCAGCCACTGATAGTTTTTATTCTCCATGAATTTGGGGCCGTCACTATGGTTTATGGGAGTGAATTCCAAAGTTTTAACTATGCACTCTGTGAAGAGGTACTTTCTTTTTTTTGGCTATCCTGAATTTTTCAACATTCAGTTTTACTGGATGACCCAGAGTTCTAATACTACATTGAATTGCATTTTCCATTTTACTCCACTTTCACCCAGTTCAGAGAGATCTTCTAAGAGCTCCTTACATACCCGTTTTGTTTTGTTTTTGCTATAACTACCCGGAACAATTTAGTATCATCAGCAAACTTTGTTACCTTTCTGCTTACCTTTTGTTCTCGATTAAGAGCCTAACACCTCTTGCTTTTATTAGTGTAGATGAAATATTAAACTTTTAAACAAACACACTCATGAAAATGTATTTATGAATCCTCTTCTTCATGTTATATAAAAATGAGTCAAAAGAATTGTTGAAACTCCTAGCACACCAAGAAAAAGATGCATGCATTCCCTTAAGCAAGTTTTATTGTACTTTATTCCACACTATTAAGTGGGTTTTAAATATAGCTTCCATCGTGGGGTTTTGGATATGTGTTTCATCTCTGTACAAAACCTTTACCCCTTTAAACACTATTTACATAGATCTCTAACAATCCACAAGTCATATGCCTAGGGCTTTTTTTTCAGCTGGAACTCACTGGAACTCAGTTCTGGCACCTCTCAGGTAGGCGCTATTGCAATTATAAGAGAACAAGACATTCATGGTGAGTTCCGGTGCCTCTTTTTCTGGAAAAATAGCACTCCATATGCCTTATGATCTGCCTTTTGAAATGGGAACACACAAAGACCTCTTGCAAAGTAAGAAAATGAAGGGATTTATCCACTGATACGACAGGGCGAGGGTACTGCAATACATAAATAAAGTTATATATATATATATATATATATATATATATATATGCAGGTTTTGGTGTTTTCGGGTATCTTCCCGTGTAAGAGTTGGGGTGTCTAGGCACGGGAAGATACCCGAAAACACCAAAACCTGCATTCCTGTACCCGTGAAAATCTACGAAAGCATATATATATATATATATATATATATATATATATATATATATAAAATCACTGAACTGTATTTCTTAAGCCACACTTTCTTGTATGTTCCAATGCAGTTATACAGAAGTTTGTCCATATTTACAGTCAATAAACATAATTGCCTACTGTGCTTTCAGCAGCCAAATGTTAAATTGGCTAGGAATACTAAATGAACAATATTAGGAAAACAGAATCGCTAAATTACATCAGACTGTACATACAATTACAAGAAATATTTAAGGGAACTTCATTGCATTTATCCACTGATATAACCATACCTTAGTCATGATGATGAATTATTTTAAAAGTAGAACAAGACCTAGAATTATTCCAAGCTGCAATTTGTGGTGTATAATTTCTGAAAATGAAACTACTTTACTGCCTGCTTGCTCAGTGTATAAAACTCTATAGATTATAAAACCATAACCAGACAGGCTGTGAAAAAAGCCTTACCTATTGTATAAGAAATTGCTACAGTAGTAAAAATGATTAGTGATTTCTATTCACAGCAGCTGCGATTTAGCACTTAGACCCCATTACAGTCAGTGATGCAAGTGGGCAATTGTTTGCAATCCCAAAAGCTCAGCTGTAAAACCACTTCTTGGGTTGTAAACCATTGTCCACCATTCATTTGAATGGAGGAAGCTGATAGTGCATGCATTCCTTTGGACATGCATTTCTATCCCATTCATCATAATGAAAGGCAGACTGCTCATTCAGCAGCTCCTTGGGTGTATCAACATGCACAAAGAACTGTAGACAAGACTGAGTTCATTGACCAGTTCAGGAGACTGCTGGAAAATTATTCTCAATAAAACTGGTTACTGAACTCTAAAGCATCACCTGTGGCTGTAGATGCACAACACAATTTAAAATACATAAATGCACTATTTTTAAAAACTGTACCTTATGTGGCATAGCACCTTTCAAAAGCAAAGAACAGACAATTATTTCCATGCTATCTCACTGTAAGATAGTATTAAAAAGTAATAGAATACTGGGGACGAAATGTGTATGCACACAGTCGACTTCTTGATGACTGCTAACATGATGAGATTCTTGAGTGATTAACTTAACATTAACTTTGTATGTAGCAACAAGTTAACTCTTCTGTATTTTTGCTAAGATAAATGTGGTACTTCTTATGAGACTATATATGTTAATTATACATATATATGTTAATTATACCCTCCAAGTGTCCCTGTTTTCCAGGGACAGTCCCAAGTTTACAGAAGCTGTCCCAGTTTCTGATTTGATCCTGGAATGTCTCAATTTCCCATAGGACACCCCTATTTTTATGAGCTAAATATTAGAGGGTATGGTAGGATGTCCCTAATTTCAATGGAGAAAAGTTGGATAGTATGGAGCTATGCAACCCTCAAGCCAAGGAATAAGTAACTATACAACCTTTAGAAGACATCTGAAGGCAACCCTGTATAGTTTTATTATGTTTTTATCTATATTAGAAGTTTCCCAGAGCAGCTGGGACAACCCAGTCAGATGGGTGGGTATACATAATAAAATTATTATTATGGAATAGGATGTCTCTATTTTCATCAAAGAAATGTTGGCGGGTATGAGAGTCAAACTGTTCCTTCATCTAGCCTGGCACTCGCAGTGGTTCTCCCAGGTGTCAAGTCTTGCCCATTCATGCTAGAAGATACAACTTTAACATTGTGTGTAAAAAGAGCTCTTTCAGAAATGTTTCTGTAGAGGAGCAAATTCCTGATATATTATGGAAAATTCAGCAAGTACTACATATACTGCTAAAGCTGGCTTTTGGCATGCAGCTGGCAAAACTAACATGGTCTCAATTCAGAGCATCAAATGGAATTGAGTAGATCTAAGTCCTTGAAAAAACTTTCACACAGATATAGCTAGCTAGTGTAAGTAAGTGTGTGTGTGTGTGTGTGTGTGTGTGTGTGTGCCTGCCTATTCAAAGGTTAGTTAGGTGGCTTGTTCTATCTTTCTCTTACACCAAAACATTACTCCACACAATTAATACAAACACAGAATGACACATTGGCAATATACAACTCAACATCAGGTGGAGAGAGATACAGTAGTCAGTTTTCAACACAAAGAATCTGCCTCAATTGGTTCAAGTCAGTCATTCCAGCCTGTTGAGTCCATCTTGAGCATATGGGATTCCAAGCTTAAGCAAAGTAGAAATTTCTAGAGGAAACAAGGTGTTCCTTCTAGAAATATTAGCTTCCAGCAACATATACAAGGAAGTAGCTTTTCAGGATATTTAATTAAGCACCTTAAAAAACAGATCCTGAAGCTGAGGCTCCAATACTTTGGCCACCTCATGAGAAGAGAAGACTCCCTGGAGAAGACCCTGATGTTGGGAAAGATTGAGGGCACAAGGAGAAGGGGACGACAGAGGATGAGATGGTTGGATAGTGTTCTCGAAGCTACAAACATGAGTCTGACCAAACTGCGGGAGGCGGTGGAAGACAGGAGTGCCTGGCGTGCTCTGGTCCAGGGGGTCACGAAGAGTCAGACACGACTAAACAACTAAACAACAACAACAAATTAAGCACCTTAGAAAAATTAAAGAGAAAGCACCTCGTATACTTTTGATGAAGAGAAACTGTCCAGGAAACCGAAGACTTCATAGAAGGTGGATTTCTAAAGGCACAGTGTTTTATGTCCTGAGCAACACAGTGGCTGAAACACACCTACTTGCCACCAGAGAAGAGCTAGCCTTAACAAAAGAGAAGTTTGAATCCTGGAACCTGGTATTACAATCCCCACAGCAGGGATCTTCTTCACTGTCAGCTTTTTTGCACATACCTTACTAAGGCTTCCAGGAAAATATTGTTCTAATCATTCACAAACAAAGATTCCTAAATTCCAAATAGATAAACAGGCATATCTATCTGGAATGCCACAGTAATTGGTTGAGTGATGCTAATACCAGGCATTGGTATTCAAATAAATTTTACTCAGGGTAAATCCATAGAAATTAGGGGACCTAATTTAGGGCTTACCCACACTTACCTTTCCTCTGCTATTTCCAGGCACAGTCCATGCTTTAAAGCTCCACATGAGTGCTCTGTTTCCTCCCACCCCCAGGGCTTTCCCTATGAAAACCTGCTCTCTAATGCTGAATCAGAGCAAACAGCAATCCACAGAAAACTCGAATTGCTGTTTGTGGCACTACAGCTTAAAAGAGCATGTTTCCACAGGGAAAGCTCTGGAACGAGTGCTCAGTCTGGATAGCTCAATTGGTTAACAAGCCTGGATAGTGCAGTTGGTTAGAGCACATTGCTGATAACGCCAAGGTTGCAGGTTTGATCCCCATATGGGACAGCTGCATATTCCTACATTGCAGGGGTTGGACTAAATGATCCTCAGGGTCCCTTCCAACTCTACAGGTCTATTCTTATATGAAAAGCAGAGCTTTAAAGTGTGCCTGGAAAGGATAGGGCAAAAAGTAAGTGTGGATAAGTCATGTCCCTTAATTTCAGTGGGCCTCCTCTGAGTAAAACTTCACTGAATACCATCCTAAGGGCTTGTGTGCTTGTACTTCAAGTTTTGTTTAAAGGCTGGTATAAATATTATGACTGCCACATGAAACAGCTTCCACATAAGAGGTAATCTAGACCAGTGTTTCCCAACCGGTGTTCCGCGGCACACTAGTGTGCCGCGAGACGTTGCCTACTGTGCCGTGGGAGGGAGGCGGGCGAGTCGGGCGGCGAGAGGCGGGGCGGCGGCGGTATCTCCTGCTGGATGCAAATCCAAACATGGCGGGCGCCTCCCTCGCTCCTTTGTAGGCGGACCATCGAGAGAGAAAGGAGGCGAAAGAGCGAGAGAAGGCGCCTGCGCGGAAAGAGGAGCGAGCAGTGCGCCTGCGTGCCGTGGCGCCCGAGTGCAGTGAAATTCCGTGAAGAGGGGAGGGGGGGCTGGAAAAGAGAGAAAGGAAAGATTTTTCTTTTTTTTAAAAAAAAAAAGGAAGAGGGAAAGAAGAGAAAAAGCGGCACAAGCTGAGGGGAAGGTTTCCGTGAGGGAGAGAGAGAGAGAAACGCGGGGCTGGCGGGACCCCTCCTCTTCCGCCACGCATCGCCCGCCACCGCCTCAGAATCTCCTCAGGAGCGGCGGCGGCTGCTCCCCCTCGCCCCCTTCCTCCCCCCCAGCCCCCTCCCAACCCCCAGACGAGGGACGCGAGGCGGCGCCGCTGAGAGGACGGGAAGGCCCCCGGCGGCGGGGTCGGCTCGAGCAAGGAGGGGCGAGCGCTAGCCGGCTGGCTCTAGCCCGGCAAGTGGAGGAGGAGGAGCACGCTGTCGCTTCCACAGCGGCCGCCCCACACTCCCCTCCCCGGGCACCGGCGGGGAGAATGACGGAGCTCCAGTCCGCGCTGCTACTGCGGAGACAGCTGGCAGGTCGGTCCGTCCGTCCGTCGGGGCAAAACACACCACAGCGCAGGCAGAGGCAGGCAGGCCCGTCTCTCCCTGCCCCCACTCGGACCTGGCCGGCCTGGGGTTTGCACCCCAAACATTCATGTCCACCCCAGCTACACAAGCCACACCTTGCTCTCAGTTCGATCTGTCAAATAACTCATCTATCATTCACATAAAGAACCTAGTCTATCCTCAAACGTCAGAATGTACCTCCTCTCTAGCTTCCCCCACTTCATCTAGGCACTTTCAGCCCTTACTTAACCCACCCCAGCCTGCTTACTCTTCCTTCATTTGCTATAAAAACTAAATACAGAGAGAGACTGAGAGCTGTTGACGAAGAGCTACGTGTGTGTCTTTCTTCGATTCCAGCCAGAATATCAGCTTTGTGTTCAGCCAAACAGGCCCAGGTTGTGCACTGAATAAAGTATTTTATAATTTTTCATATTTCTGTTTACTTACTATTTCATAATAAAGTAATTATAAAATACTTTCTTTGTGTTTATTTGATTCCTATTAAAGAGAGTTACTTTATATATAGTCAATATAGGCACAGAGTTAATTTTTTAAACATTTTCTAATGGTGGTGTGCCTCGAGATTTTTTTCATGAAACAAGTGTGCCTTTGCCCAAAAAAGGTTGGGAAACACTGATCTAGACAATAGTGATGACATGTAGTGTTGACTTAGCACCTAGATCACCACCAAAGCAGAGAAAGTCCACTTAATGGCATGCCACTGTAGCTGATACTAGAAATATGATAGCAGTATGAAAACTCTTTACTCCATGGGGACAATTACTGCTGCTGCATAAAGCATTTGAAATGGCCTCTACTTGAATGGGTACCCAATTCATATGGCAACAACTTGTGATAGCAGGTTAATGCAGCTAAGCTATCACATGGCAATTGATGTTATCATTAGTGCTTACACAAAAACTTGAATGGGGGCTAAGGCTAAGGCTGCAAGTCAGCTACAACGCATCTTCTGGAAATTTGAACCAGATGTCCAAAACAATCTAAATAATGGATATGCATTTTTTAAAAAAGCAAATCTTTCCAAGTGCCTGGAAACACTAATTACTTAGGGCTATTTCACCCAGTTGCAGCTGTCTAAACCAAGTCCACCACACGCATCTGAATGTTTGGAGATGTGTGACTCTCCTTCACGTTTTACAGCATAGCACCACAAATACTATTATAAATGCAACAATACATTTGCAGCTACTCCTTTTGCAAACTGAATGAATCAAGTGAACAAAGCATTAGGGAGGATGCTGTATGTATACAAAAGTTAAGCATAGTGGTAAGGTAATAGAGAGGGGGTGGTAGAAAGAGGATCAGCAAGCAAGACATGCAACATTTTGGAAGTTGACCTCTGTTTGTTTATACAAAGCATGTTTTCTCATGGACAGACACTTCACACATTGTATTTTTCCTACATGGGTCTTGGGGAAAAAAATCATAAGCAGCAACACATGTGAAAAACAAATGACTCTCAGCAGCCTGGTTTTTTTTTTAAAAAATACTTCTTGCCATGTGCTCTGGTTGCTACTTCAAAACTTTCCAGTCTTGCCTGATTATAAAGAAGTTGGCTTCCGCTTTAAATTGGTTTAGCGAGTGTGAATGTTGTCCAGAGTAATTCGAGAATAATGGAAACTGTAAATTAGTGAGAGTAATCTTGAATCTGTAAGGATTATTTTTCCTTGTGTGCATTAACATTCATCTTAATTAAACAACTTAGTGTTTACAGTTTGCTTTAAACTTTAGTACACTGAATACTCTGAAGTCATCTCTGAACCTGCTCACTAATTAACTCCATGTCTAATGTTTTACTTACCCCCTTTCATTTGTTAAAAAATGATATTTCTTAAGATTGCATCTAGTACCTTTCTATGTGGGATGCACACTTGATGCAAATGTTGCCACCTATTTGGGGAAACAATGAAATGCAGTACGTTTCAAAAGCAAAGTGATTGTGAGTGAAAGGTAGGATGTGTACGTGTATTAAATCCTAAACTTTAAAGCATTATAGTTGTATCTCCATTAAGAAAATGGAGGTTCTAAATGCAAATAAATCATAGTGTACTTTTACAGGAGATAAGAAATGGATTCTACAAGTTTTATTCAATCATTGTGGGAATAGATCACTTGTGAATGACAATACCATACTATAGTCCAGGGACACTCCCCACTTCCCAATGTTGTGGACCCCAGCCAGCATGGAAAATGATTAGGGATGATGGGAATTTCCAGTCCATCACCAACTAAAGGGACACATGCTGTATGCAGTACAGCAAACAAAAGTGCAAACCACGTTCAACAATATTTAACTGTAGTTCCTCAAAACGTGATGTGCAGATTTCCCAAAATACCATCTCCCTGCCCTCTCCTAGCATTTTCCCACCTCTGCAGAGCAAGACAAAAGCTGAAGCATAAGATGAAGGTCAGGCTTCCTTGTTGACTTACAATGACAAAAGTCTCCATGGTTGCATTAAGCATGTTGCTGCAAATTAGCTGTTTGGAAGCTGGCATGTATACACAGTGAAACAATACGATGCATGCCAAACACTACAAATGGTGCATGTGTGAAAATATCCTAAGAGAATTTACAACTTGTCCACTCCCCCCCCCCAATAGATGACAAAATACCCTTTTTTAAAGAAAAATAAAATATTGTGTGTGTGTTTGTGTGTGTGTGTGTGCGCGCGCATGCATATCACACAGGCATGGACACACACACACACACACAGCAAGTGGCAAACATTAAACTCTTTTTACCAAATACTAGCTCTCTCTATGGAAGCCTTTCCAGTACCATCAGCTTTGATTATATCTATACTTTATGGTGGTAACCAGTACCTACAAGAGCAGTCAAATGGCATCACATATCTTGGCAAAACATTCTAAGGGTTGTGTTTTTAGGTTTTTGGTTTTTTTTTTTAAAAAACCCTCTTTTCTTCCCCTTTGCCTTTCTCTGTTCTTCAGAAGGAGCAATATCCCTTGCTTTCCCCCCATAGTGAGGTTACATCTAGAAGGTGATTTCCATGTGTAAAGCAGACAATAGCTTATCAAACATTTCAGGCAGAGCTTTCATTTCACTTGACATGAAATACTTTTTTGTTTTCAGTGGAGATAATTTTGTATGCTAAGCTGTCAGTCAAGCTTGTAAGTGATAAAATGTTGACTGTGAATCCACCTTGGGTCTTCTGAAATACAGCCAATCATCAGTTCCCAGAGTCTTGCATCTTACACAGTTAAAGCCTAGTGATGTCCTTGGTCTGTTGCAAATCCCCAATACTCTCATAGTCATTCTCTTGTGGGAGGATTGATTGGCTGTTGTTCAGTACCAAAACATTTCTGTCTTCCTCACGGTTTATAGTCTGAATCGCTTCATAGTCTGGCTCTAATTCCCCATTTAGTCTGTCTGTTGACTGAGGCATGGTGGTAAGGTTTGGGGTATTTTCCAAGTCCTTCACACTGGCATAAAGACCACTGCAAATAGATGGTGACTTCTGAGGTACAATTTCAGGAATGCAGGTGTATGTAGACTCCAGCGCTCTGGTGGCCTGGCCTGGTTTATTTACAGAAGAGTACATTGCTGAAATCTAGAGGAGGGAAGGAAAGGGGAAGAATTAAATACATGAAAATAGCAAATCGATTGTTCATCCTATGGCTTCATTATTCACTGAGAAATATGCTGTGGCATATAGGCTGAATCAGTCATAAACATTTATGGCCCAATAAATCATGGTTTGTTGGATTAAGGATGAGCACCATGTTTGTGGGCTTCCTCCAAGTTTTGATATCATGGTTTGAAGTCAAGAGATTAAACCACAGTTTCCTGGTAAAGTGGTAGACTCTTTCATTGGAGGTTTGTAAACAGAGGCTGGATGGCCATCTGTCAGGGATGCTGTAGTTGTGATTCCTGCATTGCAGGGGGGGCTGGATTAGATGTCCCTTGGGGTCCTTTCCAACTTTACAATCTATGATTCTGCACCAGGCTGATGCTTCTTCAATTGCCAGAGGCGAGCCCCTCTTACAGAGAATGCCTTGCTTCACTATAAAACACGAAAAATGCTACAGATTTCAGATTTCCATGTGCGCCCAACAAAAATAATCCTTTGCATTGGAGGGGGGGCATCTTTTACTGCACAGATTTGCCCACCATTCTCAGGCCTTCTTAATGATGCAGCACTTATGCAGAGTTATTAAATTCCATGCAAAAAGAAACTCACCTCGTCTTCTGTAAGAGATGGGTCTTCTTCTCGAGATTTGTAGGACAGTGAACTAAGCCTCTGAAAGAGACAGGAAAATAAGCTTTATTAACAGATAGCAGTGATAGGCACCCTGCCTCTAGGAATTAGTACATCATAAATGGTCATTTTCATACTCATGCATTTCAACATTAGCTAAAACCCACACTGCAGTTTCAGAGATAAACAGCCTTAAGGTAAGTAGAGCTTTTAGATGCAGCAAAACATTTGTTATGAGCTCTTTAGCGGCATAAGGAGGGGTGAATGATCAGCAACATTATCAGTCCAGTTCTACTAGATTTTAAAAAAACTTTTACCGAAATATGACTATGTCAGCAGAAGTCCATGTATGTACACAATTGAAATGAAGCTGATTGGCCAATCAGAATATTTTCCTTTGGATTTTTCAATGCATCATACCAATACACCTACATTCCATAACTGGATAATTAATTATATTTTTTAGTTTTAGAAAGATCGGTAGGTGCGGTTCAGTTACTGAGGCCTACAAGGCAACACATAAAAGACTCTGAAGAAATAATTAGTTCTTTACTGCAACAACTAATTTATCACCATAATTTACCACAGTTTTATTTAGGATTTCTACCTTGTGCAGCATAAAAATAAAACCAGCCATTCAAAAAAGGCCTTAAAAATATGTTGTCACTAAGCTATTATAAATGTTCAGTTAAAACTTTGAGGATGGGTCGACATAATTTAAATTTCAGTACTTCGAGACAGGCAACATACAATACTCAAAATTGGCAAATTTGGAAAAACAACAACAACCAAAGGCGTTTTTACATAAAGAGAGTGAGTACCTGCCACTTCTTAGCCTCATGGGATATATATTCCAGGGATGGGGAAGAGCTGGTAGGTCAGTGCCCAAATTACCGTAATTCCCCCAACCCTGTGGGCAAATTTTGACTGGTGGGTGTGAGCACTCATCTGGGAATCACCTGACAGCAGATGGTTGATAGCTTTCAAAGTTCAAAGAAAGTAACCTCATTTGAATGCACACCTTCACTGCCAGTCAGCTGACAAGCACCCAGAGAATGCAGCTTCAAAAGTGCTGTGTGCCATTCAGAGGTTACAGGAAGCCCCACTGAAGTCAGTTTCAAGGAAGTGGTTTTATGAACAACATCTGAAAGGAACACAGGCTGACAGGCCTGAGAGAAGATTTGGAAGATGGGAAAATAAAAAAAATCTATTTAATTTGAAATGATGTCATAAAATGCAGCTGGGCTTTTCTGGGTGGAAGTGGAGAAAAACCAAAGGTTGAAGAATGAACCAAAGAATGAAGCTAGGGCTTTCTTGGATCAGGGGTTTGGAGGCCAGGATTGTTGTTGTTTTTATTCTACTTTTTGTGTAGAATAATGCATCAGATATAGCAGACACTGATGAAAAATAACCATTTACATTTCTGCAAACACATTTAGGAATGGTTGTTTTCATACTAGCAAAATAACCGCAAAATGCATTACAGCACTACATTACAGCACTATTTCACTCTTGTGTACATGCATGAACATCCATGCATGTGCACAAACACAATATTGAATCAAAAGTTAGAGTAAATGCCAGAAGTTTATTGAATGGTCCTGTTTGCTGGGAATTCTGATTAGAAGGTCAGCAGGAAACACCTGAAAACTCCTATGACTCCTATGACTAATGAACGTATTTCACCCTTATTTCCATTATTTATTAATATAGGACAGCATGTCCTATGACAAACACATAGACATCATGAGTAGGTCTCAATACAGTGGCATGCTCTTCTGCAAATGATTAAGCAACGTAAGGTATACCTTGTCAGGTTCACTAGGCCCTTCTGCCACCTCTTCCTCCTCCTTGGCTCCTTTCTCCTGCTCATTCTCATTCTCATCAAGGAGTTTCGCAGGCACTGGAGGCGGAGCTTCATCTTCCAGGTCTGGGGTGTTGCTAAGAGGACTCTCCGAATTAACACTCTGGCGGCTTTTTTTATTCCTGTCCACAGAGGCATACTCAGCTGATTCGACTTTACGCTCGGCAACATGATCAAGGTTCCCGTTAACCATCACAGAGGCTTTGGGCTTGCTGTCGCAGCTCTTCTCTGTGCTAGCTGTTGCTGCCGGCTCCTTTATCTCCTTCACAGTCTCATACAAACAGTCCTCAACTATATTTTCTTGGGAGGAGCTGTCTTTCAGCACTTCGTAGGGGCCTTCCATACCTAGACCCTGATCATTTTCTGTATTTCTTGTAGACAGAATAGTTTCTATGGCATTGTTGGGAGGAATTCTGGGTAGCTCCCTGCTTTGATGACATTTTAAGGATCTTCCCTGACTGTCCTGTTGATCCAGGAGGTCAGTAGCAGAGGTTTGCACTTCTTCATAAGGCTGGATGCAAGCAGTTGTGCTATCTTCTGAGAGAACTAAGGAGGGGGGGAATATACATAAGATGAGCAACATGAGCCTTTAATGTAAGTGCAGAATATAACATCCATTGTAGAAATCAGAAGGGCCACACCTGAAAAAAGAATATCCTGTTCCAGGAAAAGATTTATCCACCAAGGTCCTCAGATACACTGGATTATGTCTGCTAACCAGCAGTGACTGGTGTTCACTGGGGCTGCTAGGGTGGAAGGCAAGGAGACTAACAGGACCTGGAATCAACTGATTCTAGTTGTTGTTGTTGTTGTTTATTAGATTTATATACTGCCTTTCATGTAAAGCTCTCAGGGCAGTTCACAAGATAAAAATACAAGATAAAAGCACACACAAAAATAGTTACAACAGAAACAACAAAACAATACCTCTCACAAACACATTTAAAAGGCTGTAGAATATTAATCAGCCCAAGGCCTGGTTGAAGAGGAACATTTTCGCCTGGCTCCACAAGGTGTATAATGAAGGCACCAGACGAACCTCCCTGGGGAGAGCATTCCACAAACAGGGAGCCACTGCAGAAAAGGCCTGTTATGATGTTGCCGCCCTCTAAACCTCATGTAGGGCAGGCACACGAAGACGGGCCTCAGATGATGATAGTAGGGTCTGGGTTGGTTCATATGGGGAGAGGTGGTCCTTGAGGTAGTGGGGTCCTGAGCCATTGAAGGCTTTATAGGACAAAACCAGCACTTTGAATTGGGCCCGGAAACTAATTGGCAGCCAGTGCAAGTCAGGCCAGGATTGGTATAATATACTCAAACTGTCTTGTGCAACCTGGCTGCCAAATTCTGTACCAGCTGCACTCCATCTTCCTCCCTGCTGAGTTCCAGAAGTACAAAGCTAAGATCTGGCTATATATTAGAAGGGAGGCAGATGGGGACTGGCTGAGAGCAGGCTAAAGTTGGTGGGCTGGTTCCCCATTTGCCCTAATCGGCCCGCCTCCAATGGTGCTTAACCTGTGATATCCTTCAGTCTAGTATTTAAGTCAAGCAAAGATGAAAGCAACAACTATATAGGATCCTCTCTTACTCCTACCTACAACAAAGTAAGCCCCTTTAATAGGGATTATGCACAGAAAGTTTGATCTCTTCGAAGCATGTATTAGATAATGTCTTGATTAACTAAAGGTGGTGATTTTCTCGTCAGAAAGAACCCTCAGGAAAGAGAGGAGGCAAGGCTGAAGAAACACCCCTTTCTAGACATCTTAATCGTCTTTAGACTTTGCAATTTAGATACAGCATCACTTGGCAAGAAATGTGCATAAAATTGTCAGAAGACAATGGTTTATTACCTAAATAAGGGAACCTTTTGTATTCAGATATTATAGAATTCGAAGTTATTGTGACTTCTGTGCAACTACCATCACCTAGTTGGCCATGCTACTGCAATTAACAAGTGTACCGCTTGTACGTTTGGGAATTGTAGCTCTGTGAGGGGAATAGGGGTCTCCTAACAACTCTCAGCACGCTTAACAAACTACAGTTTGTTCCCGGGATTATTTGAGGGAAGCCATGATTCTTTAAAGTGGTATGATACTACTTTAAATGTATAGTGCAAATGTAACCTCAAATCAGTGGTGACTTTGTTTTCTCAAGGTGATTTTATTCTCCTAGGCATATATTTTATGTTTTAATTTCTGCTGTTACTTCTGTTTTTATTTGCTGTTTGGCCTGAACTTTGTTGCTAATGTATTATTATTTTTTAGTTGCCTTGTATTATTTTGTGAACTGCATTGGCAAGTGTGCTTGAGAGCTGAGGAACGAGCCCTTGAAATGAATACAATGTGAAGAAATAATCACACAATCACATCACTTGTTGAGTCACATGTTGAAAGTAGCAATGAGGCTCCCTGGCTCCCTAACCCAATATCCTGAGAATATGCACCGAGAATAGTTATCTAAGCTGGGGATAGCCACAAATGTAGGCTTCCACAAAATCTGAAACTCTTGATTGTACAGCTCCCATGGAAGCCTATGTAGACATCCATTTCAGCTTGTAGACGTAAGGGGTCTAGTGCTGTGTGAGCTCAGTGGGGGGGCCAGTTGCTCAGCTCCACTGTCCCTTTCAATTTGTGGAGCTCATTCATGTAATTAATTACTGGTGCAGAGGGAGAATCTCCTACAAGAGATCTTCAATGGCATGGAAGTGTTGAGTTTCCAGCAATGGTTGTGGAACCTGAGAAGACACCAAGTAACTAAAAAGAGCTACCAGTGTGCAGTTCTCTTTCTCAAAAAGCAAACTCTTGGCTTTCTCAAAAAGCAAACTCTTGATTTCACTGTCTGACACCTGTTCCTCCTTTCTTTCAAGCTATCATATATCTTTAAAATTTAACAGTTAGAGGGAGGTCAGTCCACTATACCAGGCTGTGGAAGACACACAGAATACGAATGTATTTATTTTGAGTTTCTAGTTTATAAAAGCTTTCAGCATATTTTAGCATATTTTTTTTTAAGTTAGACTCATTTCAAATGTTTAGCCAAGCAGGAAGACTCACTCACTTTTCAATTACCTTCACAATGATTGAACTGAATCATTAAGGATTTTTATAGCTATCTAGTTTACCAAGAATATAAATGTGTTAATTTTACCTCAGGATAGCACTGCAATTATAATTTAGTAGTATGTTTCAGAGACTGAAATGTAAGAGCACTTGTGTAAGCTGGCATTTCTTATCTTAAAACATATGACCTAGAGGCACTAATTTAAAAAGCATATGATAAATTACTACAATTGCCAATGAAATGTATACAAGTTATGCAAACAAATAGATGTCTCCCTGAATATTGTTTTCCCATACCCAATCACAACACAGTTACCAACAAAATCCCTATCTTTTTAAGCATAGTTGATTCATTTATTTATTTCAACTATCTGTTAATCTCTCTTGGCTAATTCACATATTCATGTTCCTTGCTTGATAATGGAAGCACCAAGTGATAACCTAAATAACAGACTGAGCAACACAGATAGAACTTTTATGTTACCTCCACATTATCTCTCACTAAGCATGGTGCCCGTTTACTGTTGTGAGTGCTGTGAAATCAAATAAATGATAAATCAGTTCTTACCATCACCATTACTGAGTCCTCCATTTTGTTCACTGCTGGCAAGTGGATCTGTAGCCAGACTTGTGACAGAGTGGCTAAATGCCTCCTTATCTGAAGGCTGCAAAGCAAAATGAATGGATTAGCATATCATTTGAACCAGCTATGGGAAGAGTTATTGTTCAGCAATTACTGTTATGGATCACTGTTAAAACTGTGTTTATGGAAGACAATCTTACTTGGCTACGAAGGATCGCCAAAGAAAAAGACTATTATGGAATAAGTTCTAATTTTCATGCTTTCTATATTGTTTTAGACACCTGTGAAAAATGCCTTGCTTTCAGCAAGGCTATCCTGACATCTAATTTAGTTGCCTACATTTCTTTGTAATGGTTGTGGTTTTAGGTATATTTGTTTTTAATTGGTTTGTGGATTTTAGCAGTGTTTTATTTACAATTTTATTTATAAACTGCTTGGAGATTTCTTTGATCAAGCGGTTTATAAATCTTCTGAGGTAAGTACCGTATTGGCCCAAATATAAGCCACACCACAAATAAGCCACACCTTTAAAAATCAAGGCTTATTCGTGGATGCGGCCCGCCTCCCAGCAGTACGGCATTCCCGGCACTACCTCCCCAAGCCAGCGCCGGGGGAGGCTTGGGAGCAGAGGGCAGGCTGTGTGCCATTGCCCCACACACCTGGGCTGCTTCCTGAGGTGGGGAGCCACACCACTTTGCCAGCGGCCTCCTCCCCTTTCTCCTTCTTTCTGGTGGCTGGAGAGGCTTGGGAGTGGCGGGCAGGTGGCACGCTGCTGCCCTGCACTCCCGGCCTGCTTCCTGGGTGGGGAGCCACACCGCTTTGCCACACTTTAACTTTTCACGGCCCGAATTTTTAAAAAGTGTGGCTTATATTCAGGCCAATATGGTAAATAAGGTTCACATATGCAGTAACACTAAACTATTGTTTGTTCAAACAATGATCAGCAAATGAATAAATTATTAGTCTTAAGGTTCACTGTTATTTTAGCTAATAGTATCCTATGTTAGTCTTCCTCTTATATGTTATGAACTACAGAAAAAGCACTTTCAATAATAAGTGATGGATTCATTTTTACCACATTCATCAGATTCTCATGGTCCCCATTCTGGTGTTTGGGTCTCTTCTCCCTTTAATATAAACAAAGATTTAGGTGCATTGTTAAAATAAAATAACAGTTCAAACAATAGTGCTGGTGATGACTACTTGCTGGTCCCAATCCAACTAACACCTTCCTGAAACCAACTTGACATGTATATAAATACCAAAGGAAGTTGCTGCAAACATCCAGGGCACAAAGTTCCCTTCCATGAGAGTTTCAGAAGCAAGATATTTACATTTTACCACCCTTCTGAACTCAGCGGCAAATCCCACCTCAACTGTAGCTGCACTTCTAAAAATTTATTTCGCTGAAAGCAGACTAATTATGCCATTTAAAATCCACGATGCTGCCCATGCAATACACAATATGATTCATGTACGCAGTAACTAATTTGCTCCCCGAAGCTTTTCTGACAAAGCATCTGCTTTTAATGTCACCCATTATTATATCAATAGCATCAGTGTAACTTTTCTAGGAAGGAAGGGATTTAGTTTAATTGCACTTCTCAGCGAGTACCTGCTCCACAAATACCCTGGCACCAAATCCAGCCTAACAACATGCTAAATTATTAAAGTATGATTGCCAGATAATGTCTGGCATTAGAATTTGCATAGCTTGTTAGAAATACCCAGCAGACCGATTCTTACAAAAATGTCTTTAGTTTTCATCCTCTTGGAAGTGTCTTAGAGACTTCAGGGATAGAGCATGCAAATGAGGGCAGGAGTTATCAGTCACAAACTTTGGTAAGCATTCTTCAGGGTTATTTCAGTCAGTTCCAATTCAACAGCAGCTTCAAAGTCTTTCCCCCCTCTTGCTATTTTATGTAAACAACAAGGGAAAGGGCAAAGCTATTTATTTTAATGGATACTTCTAGTTGAACATAGCCTCTGTTGTCTGAATAATCAGCAATGCAAAGTGGGCAGCCATAATTAATATGCATGATGAACTATATGCTGGTCTCATTAACAGGCAAAATTGATTGATATTAATTCTGGTTCAAATTCAAACGTACAGCAAAACTGAATTTTGTCTCTTGGATTTGTTCACGAAAACATAATCATTCCTTGATTTTAAGACACTCATTTTAGATCCCCAGCATCCAATATTAAACACAAACACTTGTGTCTTATGAAATTATAACCACAATCTTTATTTGGTGTGGTTGCTGCCTGATGCCCAAGCTGAGGGTTTTCATCCTTGGGGGGGGGGCACATTTTGAATTCTGAGTGTGCGCTGAAACAGCCAGTCACAAAACAGCTGCTATTGGGGGCAGAAGGAGGATGGCAGAACACAAAATGGCTGCCATGGGGTTTGTGGCATAACACAAAATTAGACAGCCACCCCTGACAATCTTATACTTACCATGGAAAGTTAGCTATGTTCTGCTGGTCCTGATTTTGTGGAGGTCACACACTATTGATTTTACACACACACACACACACACACACACACACACACACACACACACTGTCACTGTCTAAGGATTCCAACATCACAGTTCCTGTTCATGCCTTTACTGCACCGTGACATTGTATCCTGAGCAAGACCTTACCTATCACAGCTAGAGCATAGGAAGAGCAGAAAACTGAAGACCAGGAGCATTGCCATGGCTGCCAGGCTTCCCCATATGATGATGTGAAGCAGCCCTGTACTTAAGAAGCTATCACCAGGCCCCATGATACAGAAGGGGGGGTGTGCTTTTGGATGGAGGGCAGCTAGTCCTCACAAGATGTTGGCATTTGCGCAGATAAGAGTTCTTTCTGTGGAGCAAAAAAGGGGGGGGAGAGACATTACAAAGAAGTGCAGTTTAAAGGCTGGGTGTGTTCAAACTGCACATTTATAGCACATTACTTTCCCCAAAGAATCATGTAAACTGTTGTTTATCCCTCACAGAGCTACAGTTCCCAGCATCCTTATCAAGTTACATTTCCTTGGGGGGAAATCATGTGTTTTAAATCTATGGCGTGACGGAAGTTACAATTTTAATCCTGCTTTTTTATATTTCCAGAACTACTAACATTTCAGCTACGTTAACCATCATGAGGTAATCGGAGGCACCATTATTGTTAAGTTGTGGGTGAACATATCAGACGACACAGCGATTCTTCCAAAGCAGCTCTTTATTTGTAAGCTGGAACAGAACTGAACTGAGGAGCTCAGTCAGCCTGCTTATTTAGAGCTCCAGAACAATGTAACTGTTGCCATTTTCTAAAACTATCCAATCACTGAACGTCACTTTTCAATCCTTCATTTACATACAAACTATCCAATCATTGAACATCACTTTTCGATCCTTCATTTGCATAACTATCTACAGTATCCCCCTGCTGGCACAGGATGAGAACTTCAGTACATAACAATTATGAATCTAATGGAAAAATGGGAGAGGTTTTTTTGAGGTTGCACAAGTGCGTTGCTGTTGGATTGGACTGAAAGCTATCTTGACCACTATTTCTCCTCACCAATGTGCCTGGAATGACGCTGTATCACAACATAGTACCTGATGAGTTCATGGCAGAGTCAATAAACAAAACTAGTCACTTCCTGATTAGTAGCTACATCTTTTAGCCTACTATACTACCCCTAGCAAGGGAGAATGTCTGCATGTGATCAAGTTTAGAGAGGAAAATGATGGTATTTCATAGCAATGAATCCGGACTAAATTTGTTGAACTTAAGCCCCAGTGGGAACCAAGCCTGCCAACCAAGTTTTTCATGTGGATTTCAGTGGGACCTTAGTGCAGCTAACTTAACAGTGCAATCCTATGCATATCTACTCAAAAGCAGCCCCCGTAATTTCAGTGGGACTTATTTCTAGGTATGTTGTAGAGGACTGCAACCACAGTCTGGATCCCCCCCCCCATAGTCTGACTTTAATCAAAAAGAGGGAAACCAATAGGATTATGGGGCTTGAATCAAACAGTAGTTCTACTTATAGGAGGCCCATTGAAATTAACGGGTATGACCAACTTAGACCCATTAATTTCAGTGCATTCAGTTGGCTACAACCCTAGAACTGGAAATAAATATATTTTAACAACTCTGGATAAAAGCAAGAAAGGGAAAAGTTGTAAGTATAACATCGATGAAGATGAATTGACACACCTATTTGTCTACTAATTTGCGTTAATTGTCTATGCAACAGCCAATTTCTAAAGATTCAGATGTCCCAGTTTGATAGTCAAACTCAGAAATACTCATTTTTAAAAAGCCAAATTGTGCTGTAGTACTGTATTTATCCAGCAAAGGAGCTTTTAAAGCAGCTATTCAGGTTGGGTGCTGAACCACACCATGGAAAAATGAGATATACCCATTTGAAATAGCTGCATATTAGCCAGGAGCATCTGTGGTGATCCTGAAAAGCTTGGCAGCATTTTCAAACAACAGTAGCGAAACAAATGTTCTGTTCTGCTTTTTAAAAATACAATACCTGTTTCAGGTCAGTTAAAGTTCAAGAGTGCCAGCACAATATGATCTCACTCAAAGCTTTTAGGAATAAGACAAAAGTAACAGACTACTACACAAGTTTACAATACTACAAAAGTGATTCGTTTGTCGAAAAGGCCTGGATTTGCCTTCATTTGCCACATGCATGAAGGGATTCTATGCAGTTAAAGTAGCAGAAGGAATGTGCTGCTGTCTGCATCCCAAGGTCTTGTGGTTACCTGAACCCCGTCACTCGTGCACTAAGCAATAACATGGATAACTTCCAAAGAGACAAATTAATGGAGGATAAAAGCTACCGGCCACAATGGCTACATTGTACCTTCACTGTCGGAAACAGCATGCCGCTGAATTCCAGGTGCTGGGAATCACAAGTGGGGAAAGTGCTATAGTGCAGTGTTTCCCAACCTTTTTTGGGCAAAGGCACACTTGTTTGATGAAAAAAATCTCGAGGCACACCACCATTACAGCCCCGTGACGTCAGCGCGCAGCGTCACGCCGGGAGGGAGGCACAAAAGTGTAAGTTTCTATTTACAGTGTGCTCTCCCAAAGACCTTAACCGTGTAGGTATATGGCCACGAAAAGTAACAGTTGCATTAGCAGTCAGGTTACATTATTTTGACAAGCAGCCGAAGAAGTGAATCTTCCACAAAGTGGCCTGTAGAGGGATGTGTGCGTGTTTTGTTGCTGCAAAGATCAGGACACCCCCACTCCCCGCAAAAGTACTTGGTATTAGGCGCATTTTCATCGGGCTTTTCCTTGCAATGCACAAGAGGAGTGATGTAAAAGCGGGTCGGGGCCCGTGTCGGACTCGGGTTCACACGTTAAGTGTTGGCCACCCTGCCAGCACTTTGGATCGGCAAAAAATAACACGGGTTTTATTATTATTATTATTGCGCCTGCATTGACGTCAGCTCATGTCTGGGCGCTAGTGCGCGCAGGGCCGCGCTATCGACTGACCGCCACGGAGCTGATAAGGGCGGGTTTTGTTGCAATTCCTCGGGTAGAGGAGGAGGAGGCCGGTCGGTGAGACGGCGAGCTCGGCACGTCGGGGAGCTCCGTAACTCGAGCCGAGCAGTCCAGCCGCAGCCAGAACTCACACGGCGAGCTCGGCTGGGTCCTAGCGCCTCCCGGGTTCCCAGCCGTGTAAATTGCTGCGGGAATTGCATCACAAGCGAGGGGGGAGGGAGGGGAGAGGAAGCACCTGGAGCTGCTGCAAAAAAGCATATCGTTTCATCAGAAAGAAGGAAACTCCATATAATAAACTGCAGGAGGGCTTAAGGCCGGACTGACTCACCCGAGGCGCTCGCCGCCGCCGCCCCGCCTCTCGCCGCCCGACTCGCCCGCCTCCCTCCCACGGAGGTAGGCTGGTGTGCCGTGGGAGGGAGGCGGGCGAGTCGGGCGGCGAGCACACGCGGGGCGGCGAGCTCCCTCCCTCCCACATCCCATCGTCGCTCGCTTCAGCCGGCCTACTGGGCTGTCGCAGGCGGAAGGCCTGCGCATGCGCGAGGTTTTCGCGCCTTCCTCCAGTAGGCCGGCCGAAGCGAGCGGCGATGGGATGTGGGAGCTCACTCGCTCGCCGCCCCGCGTGTGCTCGCCGCCGCCGCCCCGCCTCTCGCCGCCCGACTCGCCCGTCTCCCTCCCACGGAACACAAGGCAACGTTCAGCGGCACATTAGTGTGCCGCGGAACACCGGTTGGGAAACACTGCTATAGTGCTCATTTCCTGCTATCAGGCCTCTTATAGAGGCATTTGGTTGGCTACTCTAAGAACACGTTGCTGAACTGGATGGGCCTTTTGCAGGCTCTTACATTCTCCATCTCCTGCCAACCTAGCAGTTTGAAAGCATGAAGTGCAAGTAGATAAATAGGTACCGCTCTGGTGGGAAGGTAAATGGCGTTACCGTGCGCTGCTCTGGTTCGCCAGAAGCGGCTTAGTCATACTGGCCACATGACCCAGAAGCTGTACACCGGCTCCCTTGGCCAATAAAGTGAGATGAGCGCCGCAACCCCAGTGTCAGCCATGACTGGACCTAATGGCCAGGGGTCCCTTTACCTTTACTTTCTTCATATGGCAGAGAGTAACCTTATGACCCTACACCTCAATGAGCAGTTCTGCTCCTGCGGAAGCAAGCTCTCGCCTTGCAGATGTCCATGGGGGGTGGGGGTGGGCAAAGATGGCTCAGAAGTTCTGAATAACCAAGGGAACTGAAAATTCTCCATCTTTGCTATTAAAAAAAAAAGTCTTGTGGAATAAATATTAATTTGCACCAAGCTCTGCCTATTTGAAATTAACTGATCTCAAATTCATGAAGAGACAGGGATGTTTGATTTAGAGTAAGTAATTATTCTGAGCTCAAGCATACAGAATTTTCTACTCTCATAGGTAACAAAAGTTTTTAATAGTTCACAAGCTTGTTAAATTTTAAAACTAGAAGCGTGAGCTTAAAGAACAATTCTGTTGTGACGTTGGAGCAGTTATTGCCTGTAGATGTACTTGTTCAACTCTTGGGCACAAGGTGGCAGCATTAAACCACTGTTCCCTTTGAGTGCTCCAAAGCACTCACGTTTTTGTAGACTCCCAATGCATTGTAACACAAGCCACATTTTGCACCTCTGATTAACATTTCACAGATATTTCAGTACAATTTAATTGTGGTCTTTTGCACAGAGTTCTGCATGTGATATTAACAAGCACATACTTGTGTCTCGAATGCAAGTTGTGCACACATAAATGCTGTTAACGCGAGAAAATGCCAGAACTTGCCTAGCTTAACCTAGTTGACTTACAGTGGAGTCCCATTCCAGCACTTCTACACAGGACGGGGTGTTTGGTATTGTCTTATAAAACCAATATTATCTACATTTTAGTGGATTATTGTCCATATCTGATGCTCCCCCCCGGCTTTTGCCATATAAGTGGGCGGATTATGATAAGATGGTTAACTTGCAGATTCTGGATCTGCAGTTTTTAACACCGATGCTTACTTCTCTAAAATTTCATTTCACTACCAGTAACTACCCTACAGGAATGTATTGACAACTTTTAATGCTATCCAGTCTGCTCACAAATGCATATTGTTGCATGCCACCCCAGTCTACGAGCAGTGCAAGATTCCAGGGGTTCCAGGCACTTAGCCAGGATTCATTTTGAAACGAGGCATAGCAGAGACTGTGGTATCTTCATGATATATGGCTTATTTACACATATATACATCCTGAGCCTACAATGGAGGGCCTCACAGCATTAGTACCTCAAAAGGGTCTTGTTTCTCTCATAGCCACAGCCTTGGATTCAAACAGAAATCGAACATTGCTCTCTAGTGTTTTACAGTCATACATCGGCTCCCAAATGCCTTAGGAATCAAAAGTTCCTGCTCCCAAACAATCAAAAACCGGAAGTGAGTGTTCCGGTTTCTGAACCTTCTTTTGGAAGCCGAACGTCTGACAGGGCTTCCACGGCTTCCGAGGCTTCCGATTGGCTGCAGGAGCTTCCTGAATCCAGTCAGAAGCTGCGCTTTGGAAGTCGAACATTTTAGAAGTCAAACGGACTTACAAAATGGATTCTGTCCGACTTCCGAGGTACGACTGTACTTCTAAATTGCATCAATTCCCCACTCTCTACTCTGGCTTTATCTGTTGAGGAAGAGGGGCTCCGTCTGGCACTGAGTTCTTTAATCCCCATCACCTCACCAAGGCTATTTCTTGGAATTAGAAAGCTTGATTAGCTTTTAACACTTCCTACATGCAGGGAATGAAGAAGGCCTGCACCCCCTCCTCAAACACATAAAAATATATAGAGAGATTGCTTGCATATTAATTGCCACAGCAAAGTATTAGAGCTATGATAAAAATCCTAAATATAACGAAAAGGCATTTAATACATCGAACACTATTTAGCTTGCACTTTTCACATGCAAGTAAATAAATAAATATACAAGCTTACAGAGAGATCTAGATGGTGGCTGTGTGAGTCTTGGGTATCTGATTTTAATCCATTCCTGATACCCTACAAGAAGGAGTGTTTAGAGCTTGTCAAAAGGTCCACATGAGAATGTGAATTTATCTTAAGGAATGGAATTTTGCTGGCTGTTTTGCTTCTTATTATTTTGGACTAACTTAACAATAACACTTGACTCCAGTGGAAGCTGCAAAGTCATAAGAATTCCACACTTACATCTTTCAAAGCTAGTGTCATTGTGATTATCTGATCTTGAGAGAAGCTTGCTCTCACCACTGTTTCTGCCCTGTCAAAATATGAAAAAACTGTACTGCAAAAGGATAATTTTTTTTAATATGTGTCAGGAAAATCCATACAAAGGAAGGACTCCACCATAAAGCCACAGATAAGCACAGGAGAGGTGCTAAAACAGGATCAGTCAGTCCAAAAGATTATTGCAAGAAGCATGCATGAGATAATCAGAGATGCAGATGCACTCAAGCTGTCAAAGCTCAGTTTTAACACCTTTTCTGTTTATTAGGGTGTTGCCGTTATTTCTAATCCAATTTACAATGTTCAGTGAACATGTGTGAACTGTAGCTACAATGATGCTATAAATTCCATCTTTTTCAACACCCCCTTGCTTGATACCAAGGTAAATGAGGCGCGTATGCATAGCCAATTACATTGAATATGGGTATGTGAACACATATGCACACAGACATATACTTTTCAAATGCAAACATACTGGTAGGTTACCATCCTTTCATTTTTATCTTTTTCAAGGAACACACAATCAGAGATTTGCTTTTTATTTCTTTTTGAATATGTATTTGGGTCTCCAGGAAAAATAAAACTGATCATTAATAGTCATTTAAATAAGAACAAATGGTGCCCTTTTCTTATTTATCCTCTTTAGTTATTTTATCATCCAACAATCTGTTTCAGACAAGGAATTTCCTCTTGTTGCCTCAAATTCCTAAATTATCCCTTTGACCTCTGCAACCTGGTACATATTCTTATCATTCCATTGGATTTGCCCTCCCCTCTTGAAGATTTCTGGCAGCTAAGCTCAGAGCTCTTTCCTGTGTCCATTTGTCACGGATGAACTTTGTTCCACCTTTGACAGTGTCAATCAGTCCCTTCTCATGCTCTGAGACATTTTGCTTTGGGAGAATTGTTTGATTTCTTCCCCATTCTCCTCCCTTTCCTCTTGCTTCTCTGGGTGCTGTTTGGCAGGACTTCTGGTCCTTGTTGCACCCCAAGATCTCTCTTTTTAGGACTTCCCCTCCATATCCCTCTGCTTCTCCTTCAGGGCAGCCGCTTTCTTGTCTACACTGGAAATCCAGTCCCATGACTGCCAGGCATACACTTCTGCACTGGAAGTACAAAATGTCCTCATCAGATTCCATTAGTCCTGAGAGAGCACTTCAAATGCCACCCATTTTACCACCATCTCCTTATAGCTCAACTGAAAACCCCAACCTTTGCCCCTCAAATATCCTCCGACTGTTGCATTGCCTGACAGACCCACCGGGGATGGTGCAAGATTTATTGCCACCTGAAACAGAATTGCCACTGCTTTTTCTCCAAACGCGGCCTCTGTGTACTGGCCTCCCCCTCATTTGCTCCCCCCCCCATACAGAAGTGTCTCAAGTCCTGGGTCTCCAAACCGACAGTCCCCCACTCTGAGGAAAGACCCTAGGAAATGCAAGGACCCTAAAGAGTTGAGATGTTCTGGGAGAGATTTCAGCCACCCTACCCAGACAGAATATATATAAGGTTGTGCAGATCGTAACCTGCATTTTATTACATACATTGCTTAAAGAGAGTTTTCTGATGAAGGTGCCTATGGCTTTTTGCCAAATAAAAAGAAACCTTTTGTGACCATATTTCAACACAGAAAAGAAAGGCAATGGGTCCACGCAAGGTGTCCTGTGCTCTGAAAACTAGACCTTATGTTTCATCCTGAGCTCATCATGACTTCAAACCTATTGACCTGCAAAGCTGTAGGCAGAAAAATCCAAACTGCTTGCTGCCCCCACTGAGGCTCTCTGAAGCAGCAGAGCTACCATCCCATTTGCAGCCCACCCACCCACAAAGGTGGTTGCAGAAAGTTGGAGGCAGGCAGACTGGGACCAATCGCTGGGACACCTGCAGTTTAAATAAGGAAATAAATAATTGAGCCCCACTCAGGCCTGGTGATGGCTGTGAGAGCACCTCAGGATCCAGAACACCATTGGTCAGCTCAGCCCCACCCTTGGACTAACCTAATTTGGGAACTTTCATCAGGCTCTGCTGGCAGGTATGCCCCATTTGGTGGGTGGAAGGGGGGGGGTCTACATCCCAGCAGAGGGATGCAAGTGTTACTCTGACAGCAGCCAAGAGGAGGCTGCAAAGTGAGTGGAGGGATGTGCCCACACAATCGAAACCCCCCACAGCCTGGCATAAGGCGAACTTGGATTGCAGCCTGAGTTAGCCACCCTTCAGATGGAAATTAAATGGAACAGTAGTTCAAATTGCAGAGCACCTATCTTGCACGCCAAGGGAACCTAAATATTGATAGCAGAGGCATCACGGAAGTGTTCATGAATAGTAATAAGGCGATGTGTTGTTTCCTATGGGCTTCACTAACTACTTAATTAATGTCTATAGTGTGGTACTTAGGGAATGCAGCCTTACCTAATAAATGACCACAGCATACATTATTGCCTAATTATGGTATATCATTCTCTCTCTCTCTCTCTCTCTCTCTCTCTCTCTCTCACACACACACACACACACACACACACATTCGAGTTTCAGGAATGTAATTACAGTGCTTATGCATTAAGAGCTTACTGATGCAATCCCTGCCTTCCCTAGTTCCAAATTCTCAATGGTTTCCTGGATATAATATACAGCCATGATCACTTACACTTAAAGAATTCAATTGTTTAGACCTCCACCAGGATTAGAAAAGGGTGATCCGAGCTTGGATTATGTGAGCTTTGGCATCTGCCTGTCAAAGAGAGAGAGAGAAAAAACAACAACATATGCAATGTTAAAATTATTGTGTATATATGTCATGTACTTTGTCTGTGAATTTGTGTGCAATGACTTTTGATGTACTATTTTTATTTATTTATTAGTTTGTTTTTATTGGAGTGATGTAATTCCAAAATGTATCTGCAAGCAGTATATGGTGAAATTTCAATTAAAATGGTTTCAAACAAGAAAAAGAAAAGAAACAGCTGAGGATTGATTTCCTAGCAAGAAGGTAAACTGTATTCTGGAGTCCGGCAACCAAACCAGTCATAAAAGCAGAACGAATTTGGAAGCATTTTTTTTTTACCCTTACATTTACTTATTTTTTGACACATGGTGTAAGGCCAGTGCCACTTAGACAGGGAAAATGCACCCTGATAGCTTTTTAGCTTGATGTATGTGTGGAGAAGCAATAAAAAGCCCAGAAATTAAAGCTCTCTTCATGAAATGCGTTTTTCAGTTGTGACACCATAAATTTGTGACAGCTGACAGTTCCAGGAGAGGCAGAGCTAATTCAATTTTAAAAATGTTGTTTGCAGAAGCACTTTGACTGTACATAATTTTACCTTGCTAATTAAAGCAGTTGAAAAGGCTTTTAATGTGTCAGTGCTCCAGCCCTTGCTGTCCTTGACAATATTTTTCACTTCATCTTGACTACAGATGCCATCCATTCTCAAGATTGCATCTGTTTCTCTGACCAATTTCCCCACTCCCCCTTGGGACATCTCATGCCAGTAGGCACAGCATAGTCTTGGGCAGTTTCCTAGAGGAAACTGAGCAATACCTGTAGCTTCCTTAAGCTGTAGAATACTTTTGCAGAAAGTGTCTGTATATGAGCAGAACTGAAACCATGCTCACCACACCAGGGGTCTTAGAATAATAATAGAATTGTAGAGTTGGAAGGGGCCCTGAGGGTCATTTAGTCCAACCCCAATGCAGGAATCGCAGCTAAAGCACCTATGGCAGATGGCCATGCAACCACTGCTTAAAAGCCTCCAAGGAAGGAGAGCTCTTACTGACAGCTCTTACTGTCGGAAAGTTCTTCCTGATGTTTAGTCGGAAACTCCTTTCTTGTAACTTGAAGCCATTGGTTTAAGTCCTCCCCTCCAGCTCAGGAAAAAACATGCTTGTTCACTCTTCCATGTGACAGCCCTTGAGATATTTGAAGATGGATATTCTAGGCTAAACATACACTGCTCCTTCAACTTCTCTTCATAAGGTTTGGTTTCCAGACCCTTTATCACCTTAGTTGCCCTCCTCTGCACACATTCCAGCTTGTCAACATGCTTCTTAAGTTATGGTGCCCAGAATTGGACATAGTATTCCAGGTGTAGTCTGGCCAAGGCAGAACAGAGTGGTACTATTACTATTACAGTGGTACCTCAGGTTACAGACTCCGCTAACCCAGAAATAGTACCTCGGGTTAAGGACTTTGCTTCAGAATGAGAATAGAAATCGCGCAGCAGGGGCGCAGCGGCAGCGGGAGGCACCATTAGCTAAAGTGGTGCTTCAGGTTAAGAACAGTTTCAGGTTAAGAACGGACCCTGGGAACGAATTAAGTTCTTAACCCGAGGTACCACCGTACTGATCTGGAGACTATACTTCTGTTGATGCAGCCTAGAATAGCATTAGCTTTTTTTGCTTCTGCATCACACTGTTGACTCATGTTAAGCTTATGGTCCACTAAGACCCCTAGATCCTTTTCACATGTACTACTAGTAAATCAGGTGTCCTCCATCTTATATTTGTGCATCTAGTTCTTCCTGCCTAAGTGTAGAACCTTACATTTGTCCCTATTTAAACTCATTTTGTTAGTTTGGGCAGAATTCTCCAATCTGTTAAGGTCTTCTTGAATCCCGATTCTTTCTTTAGTGGCATTAGCTATCCCTCCCACTTTGGTGTCTTCTGCAAATGTGATGAGCATCCCTTCAATTCCTTCATCAAAGTCGTTTATAAATATGTTGAACAACAACATCTGAATTACAAACAGATGGAATTTAAAGAAACAAAAGACTCAGAAAATTGCATTTAATCCCTCCATATGTTGCAGGACTACAGCTTCAATCATCCCTGATAGTTGGCCAGAATGGCTGGGTTTAAGTATTCCAATACTTAGAAAAACAAACAACTGAAGAATTCAATTCTTATGAACTCAGCACAACTGAAAGCAGCAGTTTACAATCACTTCAGGTATTCTTCCAGATGCATTTTGAAACGCATTGCTTTCCGCTAGCATATGCATGCCACAGGTACATTATGACTTGTTTTTCTTCTGGAACACCCATTTATAATAAATAAAACACAAACTGAATTTGTGTTAAACTGTTTAAATCTGCACTATGTTCAGTTTACTGGCCTTCCTTTCTCTTGCACAAACAGAAATATAAAATCACACATTCTGTCCAAGGCATTGAAGCAATGAGAGTTATCCCATGGCCCTGGGAGAACCATTTTAAATTACAGTGGTGCCTCGCAAGACGAAATTAATTCATTCCGCGAGTTTTTTTGTCTTGCAATTTTTTCTTCTTGCGAAGCACGGTTTCGGAAAAGTTTTGGAAAAGCTTCAAAAATTACCAAAGTCTTCAAAAACCTCAAAAAAGGCTACCACACCGCGTGCTATGAGTTACTCCTCGAAGTCAAGTCGCAACTGTATTAACGGTTTTAAGAAAAAGGAAACAAACTTGCAAGATGTTTCCGTCTTGCGAAGCAAGCCCATAGGCAAAATCGTCTTGCGAAGCAACTCAAAAAACCAAAAACCATTTCGTCTTGCGAGTTTTCTGTCTTGCGAGGCATTCGTCTTGCGAGGTACCACTGTAGTAGGTTTCCTTTCCCTTTAATCTGGCAGGATAAATATAATTATAAAATATAATAATCTGCTACTAATATAATATTGGAAATCTTCACAGCTAAAGCATCACTCCTTCCAAACATAACTGGGTTACTTTTCTTAATAATAATGAAGAGGGGGCATGGAGAGACTTTTCATAACATTTTGCATGGCAAGTGAGTTTTCAAATCTGATAAACCCAAAATAGCAGCCACACACATATCCTGTCATACTTTCTTAGAAGCTGATCGAATCTTACATGGAACTGCACTTAAGACTTCTGTTTGGATAAGGTCTCCTGATAAGTATATGCACATCACCAAGTAATATATCATATGCTAGCTCACAGTCAGACTCACATGGCCCAAGATGAGAAGGGTCTTGAATTTTGCAATCAAACATTTAAGAGAGATCCCCACAAAACTTGAGGGAGGAAAAAGGAATAAGCATGAGCAAATGTTATAAACACTCAAGACATGATAGCCCCCTGACTTGGGTAACTGCTGCCAGTTAATACTCAGGTTTCAAACTCATCATTGCTAAGGCCCTCAGTTCTTTTCTGTTCAGACTGGCTAAATTTCTACATATCCCAACTTTTCAAGTAAGCTAGCCAAAAATAAGCGCTGCATTTTTTAAAAATAAGGAAGGGGAACATAGAGCTTGATAAATGGCAGATGTTCCTTCAGAACAGGATGAGCAGGGTTCTGCAAGACACTATTAGCAGTCCTGTCCGTACCCATAGTTAGATGCCCTGGAAGATGCTGGTTTACACAGAATGTATAAAGAACTACTTGAATTACTAGGCATAGTGCCTGTGTTCTACCTCCACTATACCAGTTGCTGAATCATAGGTGAGCAGAGTGCTGCTTAGCTCATGTCCTGCTTGCAGAGTTCACAAGGGTGTCTGATTGGCTACTGTGAAAACAGAATGATGGATGAGATTAGCCATTGGCCTGATTCAGCAGGCCGTTCTTATTATGGTCTTACCTTCTTATGTTAACCTTTTCTCAGTATGGTTGAGAAGCTCTACCAAGCTTGGTCCTTTTAGACTAGCTCAGGGAGTGCACAGCTTGCATTATATAGATCTCTTTCGACTGCCTAGTACCCAATATTTTGACAAAAGTTAGAGGACACCCTCCCAAGTGTATCGCAACTCGCATAACCTGCTAGCAGAAGATCCTGCCCATAGTTTGAGATGCAACAGAAAACTTACAGAAATTTGTCTCATCTTTATTAAAAAAATGTGCATGCAAGGCTTGGAATCCACAGTGACACTATATAGCTGGAACACTACTTGTCATTTTGCAAGCGACACTTCAGACATCATCTTGACAGTTAAAATATCCTTCTGTCTGCCGTGATTAGTTTCATGGCCATTTTACTTTATGGTACTTGCAAGGTACCTTTATGGTACATTTGCTTCTCTTGAAGTATTTTAATTGGATGGCAAGCTGGCTCCACTTTAGCTATCTAAAGCTAGCTAAAGTCACTTTAGCTAGTGACTTTAGCTATCTAAAGCAGTCCAGCAACCTGAACTGTATGTCAAAGATGCTCAGGACTGAATCACTAGTTGCTTCTGCTGATGCCTGGAGACATGACTTGTTCGCAGTGTTTTAATTGTGGATGTTTCTGTTTTAATCTTTGTGTAACTGACTTTTTTATTTTGTTAACCCACTTAGAAGCCTCTTGTGCCATTAAGTGGCACACAAACCCATCCTGTAATAAAAGGCAGGCAATAGTCTCTTCCCCCCCATCTGCCTGAGCGTTCATGTGCTGCTTTCAGACATTTTCAGTACAACTCAGCACACTCGTCATGTGATAAGCAACAAGTATCACTATTTTGTGCGGGATAAATGGAAGTGCAGTTTGACCTTAGGGCTTAGTTGTATTATTAGAGCAAACAATCTGCTATGCTCTTGTACAGCAGCTTCTGTAAACAGACAGGCGGCAAACAAAGGGGGAGCTTTACAGAGTTTAAAATAGAAAATTGCCTTTGCATTAACAGGCTTATGGCAAGGTTACTTATGGCACATTTGCCTTTAGGACTCAGCAGGCGTGCAGTGCAGCATATTGTGTCAAACCATCTGCTGAACAGGCAGAATCGATCTCAGAGTCTGTGTGTCCTGCTTCGCTTGCAGATTTACCCACTGTGACTAAACACACCCACAGAACTCAAGATTTTTTTGGGAGTGGGGGGAGGAACTCCTCCAAACAGTTGGATTTGACCTTTCCGGGGCAGGGTGGCAGAAACTTAACATTTTCTATTTTCAAGGGAGAAAAGAGATAAGCTCTGAACTCACAAGTCATTTCAAGGAAAATGCAGTTTGAAAGCTTTGCTCTTTTCCAAATCTGAGCTTCAAACAAATTTCACATGGTCATTATAATAATTGAGATGTCAAAAGCATTTTATATTTACATGCTGCTGTATAAATACTGACTAATTAAGGTTCACCATGATTTTGCTGGGAGAATAAAAGACTGCATCTTTTTTTGGATCTGAATGAGAAGGTTGAAACAGAGACAACACTAGTTGCACACATGAAACTGGGATTAGAGGTGGGTCCTGAAGGGTTTTCTTTTCTATTTTTAACACCTCAATCAATCAATCAATCAATCAAATAAATAAATAAATGAAAAAATAAATAAATTAATTAATAAATTGCACTCCTCTGCTCTAGACTGGAATTCTTTTTACAAATTACGTCCCATATAAAGAAAAAAACACACATATTGCTTAGAATTTGCCACCTGAGGTAGACTGCGTCACATTACATTGTGGTGAGGTCAACCCTGAATTTGTCACTCCTAGTCCGTTTCAGCCTGCTGAAGAAAGCTGGGAAGAACTTGGCAGCCACACAATGTTCCTGTTCCAAATACTGAGTGACAAGAAATCTGCTTTCTGAGAAACCCTTTGCCAAATGTCTATTACTCAGGAAGAATCATGCTGACTTCTTGTCAGAGTCAAATCTGCCTCAGATGCTCATCTAGCTCTTGCTACATCGCTGCACCCATCTTTGGACTACTGTAATGTGTTCTACATAGGGCTACCTTTTAAGGTGACTCAGAAACTACAACTAATCTAGAATGTGGCTGCTAGACTGCTGGCTGGGAGTGACCGCTGGAACCATATGACACCAGTCCTAAAGGATCTACACTGGCTCCCAGTACGTTTCTGAGCACAATTCAAAGTGTCAGTGCTGACCTTTATAGCCCTAAACGGCGTCAACCCTGTATACCTGAAGAAGCGTATTCAACCCCATTATTGAGCCTGGACATTGAGGTCCACCTCCGAGGGCCTTCTGGAGGTTCCCTGTGAGAAGTGAAGTTACAGGGAACCAGGCAGTGAGGGTCTTCTCGGTAGTGGAGCCTGCCCTGTGGAACACCCTCCAGTCAGATGTAAAACAGATAAATACACTTAGAAGACATCTGAAGGCAGCCCTGTATAGGGAAGTTTTAAATGTTTGATGTCTCATTGTGTTTTTATATTATGCTGGAAGCCACCCAGAGTGGCTGGGGCAACCCAGATATAAATAATAAATGATTGCTATTATTTGTAGGTGCTACAGAATGTGGGAAACCCAGTCAGGAAGACTCTGCCAGGAATAATGCTAAGGCAGGCTTTCCTAAGGGGAAGGGATGTAGCACAGCGGTAGAACAGCTGCTTTGCATGCAGAAGGTCCCAAGTTCAGTCCCAGGCATCTCTAGGTAGGGCTGAGAAAGAATCCCGTCTGAAACCCTGGAGTGCCATTACCAGCCAATGTAGACAATGCTAAGCTAGGTGAACCAATGGCTTGATTCAGTGTCAGGAAACATTCAGTGTTCTTAGTTTCCTGCTAAGCTTTTGATCTTAAACCTCTGCTGCCTTGCGAGATATCTTCTGCAGAAGGAAAGGCTAAGGAGGAAACCTTACACAAATCCAGAGCGGAATCCCTAAGACAGCTGGTGCCAAATGTATTGCTCTGTTTTCCTTTGGACCTCTTCAGCAAGGCTAAGAGGAGGTCTTGTTGTCTGGGGCGGGCAGCCTAGGATTTCCATACATACTGCCCAGGCTTGCACCCCAGGAAGGTCACCCAGGAATTGGATGATTTCCATGTTCATGCTGAGCCTCTCTGAAGGGTTGGCTTGGGACATCATGGTTTCCATGGGGCTAACTCGAGTGGTTATTGGTCCACCACATTCAGCAAGCCATACCCAGGCTTTCATCTTTGTTCCAAGAGCAGAGATGGGTGTTCTGATGGGGGGGGGGGGAATGGATGAAAGAGTTGTACAATCCAGTTCGCTTCCTTGGAGGTTTTTAAACAGAGGTCAGATGGTCCTTTGTCAGGGATTCTTTAGCTGAGATTCCTGCATTGCAGTGTTGGACTAGGTGAGCCCTGGGAGGCCTTCAACTGTATAGTTCTTTGATTCAGTTCTATGACATACCAGTTTCTGGTGAGCTTTGGACTCACAACAACAACTCACCTCTGCAGATGGTGGTGGGGAATTCAGGTAGTCCTGGAAACAAATGGAATCTGATGGATTCCTGAAGGCTCTAAGGGGTTTTCTTGTGGTTAGAATTGGCGATTCTGCTCAGGTTCTGGTCTCATTGTGCAATGATGAGACACAACAGGCCACTGACAGCCCCATCAACTCGGACTGGTTATATACCCAACTATATATGTTTCACCCCAATGCTTGCGGTTTTACAAGTGCTGCAAAACTGGCCAAAGACTGCAGCACACGCAAGTAACTTGCACTAAGATTAGAGCAACCTGGTTGCCAAGCAACCTTTTTGTTTAGCAGAACGTAATACACAGCAGCAGCTTGTCAACTGGGGAAGTTGTAATCAGGTACAAGGACTGGCTTAATGGCTCGTGAACACTTAAGTCATCATGCAATTTGCTGTGCTTTTCTCCTCAGGAGTTCCCATGGGGAAGAAGCACTTGGTGGGGCTTCTTAGATGAAAAACTTGTAGATGGACCAAATCAGCCTATTGGACTCTTCACCACTTGAGAGTACCTTTTGGGAAATTTTGGAACAAGATGGAGACCAATTGAAATTACAGAGTCACGAGAAATTGAAACCAAAAGTACAAGACTGGCTCCATTATTATCAAATAATGGAGGTTTACAAACAAGATAGGAAAATTGGCTTCCAGGTGGAAAAATCAAAATTAGAGACGGAATTGTTAGAACCCAATACTAAGAATCTGTCAAGAATGTATAATTTGCTGCTGAAATGGAATACACAAGATGAAACAGTTAAATCGGCTATGATCAAGTGGGCACAGGACATTGGTCATAACATTATGTTCGCTGACTGGGAATGGTTGTGGAACACCGGTATAAAATTCACGGCATGTAATGCCTTAAAGGAAAACATTATGAAAATGATCTACAGGTGGTACATGACCCCAGTCAAGCTAGCAAAAATTTACCATTTGCCTGACAATAAGTGTTGGAAGTGTAAAGAAACTGAAGGTACTTTCTATCACCTTTGGTGGACGTGCCCGAAGATTAAGGCTTTCTGGGAAATGATATATAATGAAATGAAAAAGGTACTTAAATGTACTTTTCCTAAGAAACCAGAGGCCTTTCTCTTGGGCATAGTCGGCCAATTGGTGTCAAAGAAAGACAGAATTTTCTTTATGTACGCCACGACAGCAGCAAGAATACTTATCGCAAAGTATTGGAAGACACAAGATCTACCCACCCTGGAAGAATGGCAGATGAAAGTGATGGACTACATGACATTGGCTGAGATGACTGGCAGAATCCATGATCAGGGGAAGGAGACGGCGGAAGAAGAATGGAAGAAGTTTAAAATTTACCTTAAGGACTACTATAAACTGCATGAATGTTAGAATGTCGAGGCTTTGAGAAAGAAAGGGTTACAGCGATATAAGATTAGAATGAAGGAAAGATTAAGAGGACAGAGGTTTGACAGAACTATTTAGAAGTTGCTGAAAAACTTTGGACATTGGGATACAGAAAGGGGAGGTATGGGGGAGTCGAGAAACAAGGATTATGAAAAAAAGGGTACGAAACTATACATGTTTGTATGTCTTTTTATATGTTTGTATTGTTTTAAAATTTTTTTGTAAAACCAATAAAAATCTTTTAAAAAAAAAAAAAGAGAGTACCTTTCCCACCAAGAGCAGTAAAACCATTCTGAAGGCGAAAGTGAACACCCAAGCTTACAAACATGGATCCATTATATTGGAAAGGGTCACAGCTCCGCGGTAGAGTATTTGCCTTGCAAGATCCCCAGAAAGTGATCTCAAGGAAGGGCTGGGAAAACGCCTACCCGAAAAACCCTGGAGAGCCACTGCCAGTCAGTGTAGACAATTCTGAGCTAGATGCATAGCTGTCAACTTTTCCCTTTTCTGGCAAGGAATCCTATTCGGAATAAGGGAATTTCCCTTTTAAAAAGGGGAAAATTGACAGCTATGACTAGATGGCCCAATGGTCTGGCTTTAATAGAACTCCTGCATGCAAAGTGCTTTACTATCCACAGTCATATGAATAAATCAATTTGTGGAGTGGGTGAAAAGGGAAGCGAACCTGCCTTGCAGTCATAGCTGTTACGGGGTTTGAATTCCATCATTGGAGCTCTGAAGCAAACACTCTCCACTGATCCACTTCCATTAGCAAAAACATATAGTCAAAGGCCTTCATTCAGAGTGCCTTACTTCAGGATTAGGATCTTAGAACTAAGGCATTCCTAAGGCACTAGGAGACCCACAGTAAAGTTTCTGTCAGATAACATTCACCCTAAGAAACCTCAGCCCTGTATACTTGCATGAGATAGCTAGCAGCCTTCCGAATGCTGCTTTTTCAGGATGAGCAAACCCAAAGCACTAACTTCAAAGCCTGAGGCACTGGCAGCTGCTTTAGCTAGAGGTTTCTGTGTATCCCTAAATAACCTCACAGATAACAACCATACTTCTGTTGTTGTAAATCTCACCATTATTGTGATCTGTGTATTGAAGAATGTCTTTGAAGTAGGGATATTTTAGAAAGAGAGATCTCTTCACTTATAACTATGCTGCCAGTTATTCAAAATATTGTTAAATCCCTGTCTAGACCTCCCATTACCATGTCTTGAGCCTCAGACATACATAAAATGGATTATGAATTTAAATGAAGTCTAACAGTACTCCTAACGGTGGACAAAATAAATATAAAATGCACACTTGATTCCTGCCTTTAGAATACTTCTGTGTGGTTTGTAATCCAAACAACACTGTCAAAGGCCTCTATAAAAATACCAACAGTGTTTTTAAGACTCCCAAGAGCAAATATCTAGAGAGATTGCCATCCCATTTCTATTATTCCACTGTAATGTATAATAAAAGCAACTCACAGGAATAAGAGGATTATCCTTTTAGAGTCTCAGTTTGTGGCTTTATTTATTTATTTATTTATTTTTAAAGCTCCCCAACTGTTCTATTCCCTGACTTTGTAATTAACTATATCTGCACACACAAAAAATAAATAATAAAGACTGTCTGCTTATTGTCAAGTAGCTTACAATGTGACTCATGTAACACACATCATTTAACTGTGTGCAAAATATGCAGGGTGATGGCTTCACATCTGTTTGTGGTTATTTTGCTACTACTTCTACCTTCCTCCACCCTTCCTGCTTTCAGCTGCATTTTTTAAAAAAACCCAAACCCTCTTTCGTAATTTCTGAACGGAATATATTCCATTAATCTTCTTAAACACACAGTACAGTCCATCCAATACACTTAAGTCACAGTGATCGTAATAAGAGTTTAAACATGTGCAATTGTTTCCGGACTACAACAAAACAAGAAAGAGTAGTCAAAAGATGGGGGGGGGGGACGACCTTCCCTGCATCACTACTGAGCAGCATCTCTTTCTTGAACAGGAGATTGTAAAGTAATTTATTTACTGCAAAACGAGAAGCCTTTCAAAACGAAAAGAAGACCCTGTGAGTAAATTGGCAAGTTTCCTCAGTGGCGGAGGAAGGGGTGTGGTGGGGTGCGGTCCACCCCGGGTGTCATCCCTGAGGGGGCTGACAAAATGACAAAAATGTGAGTTTTTAAAAAAATGGGCTCACGGAACCTTTTAGTTCATTCAACAAATGTAACAAAATGCGGCTGGCACTGGGCACCACACTGCAGAGGCTGGCACTTACTGTGGGACCTGCAGCGTGCCTGAACCACGCGTCTCTCCTGGGAGTGATGTGGTGGCTTGGGCGTCTGCAGGCTCCGCGCTGCCTAAAACGGCAGTGTGGGACTTGCATCTGCCCTCCACCTCTCCCTCAGCTGCCCTACAGCTTAGGGGGAGGCTCCACTCAGTGCGCCCTGCCCCCATGGGCAGCTCACCCCACCTCAGCTGCAGGACGCACACGCTGCACCCGGCACCCGAGCAGCTAGCTACACCGCTGTGTTTCCTTTCATCAAATCATAGAAACACGAGAACCTGTCTTATGCCAAGTCAGAAGATTAGTCCATCTAGCTGTGTACTGTGTGCACTAACTGGTAGTGTGATGGCCTGGGATTCGGATGCTGAAACTGAGGGATCCCAGCCTGCACAGGATTCCCCGCCTCCAGAACCAGCTGAGCCGGGTCTGGGGCATGAGCCTGAAGGGTCCTCACCTGTGCTGGATCCTCTGGTGCAGGCACCAGCTGGGTCTGCTCTGGCTCCGGAGGTGATGGAGGACCCATTGCCTGCAGGTGCTCCACTCTCAGCTCCGTCAGAGGAAGCTGAGGTTGCCTCTGGGTCCGGTAACCCTCCAGCCTCTCCTGAGCTGCAGAGGCTCAGGGCAGAGAGGTGGAGGGAACTAAGTTCCTGCAGGAGTGCTCGCCTCCTGCAGGAGAGGCGAGTCACCTGAGGATCGGGGCCGCCCTGTGCCTCGGGGCAGATACAAGCCAGCTAGCCCCAGTCCCAAGTTGCGGGAGCAACTTCGTTGGTTGACAGTTCCTGCCTGAACCCTGTCCTGCTATCCTGCCGGAGCTCCTGACCTCACCCGACTACCTGCCCTGCATCCAGCTTCAACTTTTATGGACTGCCTCCATATTGCACCTTTGACCTCAGACTGGACTCGGACCTCGCCTCTTGGTTAGCCCACGGGACCAGCACAGGTAGTGATTTGCCAGGGTTCATGAAAAGAGTCCTTTTCAGCCCAGGAATTGAACTTGGGGCATTCTGCATGCAAAGCAGATGCTATGGCCCTCGCAAGTCAGCACTGTGTCATGTTAGATTGTAAGTCACTTTTGAAGCACAAGAGAGATTCCAAAGCAGCTCATGCAGCACATAAGGGAGCAGCTGTTCCATGGGTAAAAAACAACAACAAGCAAATAAATGGTGCAAGTTCAGCTGAGTTCATGGACGCTCCTACGTGTACCTGAATTTATCCTCTGGATCACTTATTTGCATCACGAAACCTACCGTCTTTCCAATTTGGCCAAATTTATCAGCTGAAATTTGTACTTGAATTACACTGGACAAAACGGGTTTTCATGAAGCTAATCATGTTTCTCAGAGGAAAGGAAGGTTCACATTTGTTTTGCAGTGATATTTCCTGGCAACCTTTCTAAAGATTAATATAATACCCCTGGGACCCATAATGAAGTGCTCACTGCTAAGTGTTCCTGTTCAAGTTCCAGCCAGCCAGCCATACCTTCTTCCAGAATACTCCAACTCATTCCCCCTGTATCTCTGTTTTTCTGTCTCCACCCCCTGCCCCACAAAGTTTTTCCACACCCAATGAGCATGCTTAGTACACATTGGGCCGGTTTGGGTACAGTGGTACCTCTGGTTAAGAACTTAATTCGTTCTGGAAGTCCGTTCTTAACCTGAAACTGTTCTTAACCTGAAGTACCACTTTAGCTAATGGGGCCTCCTGCTGCCACCGCGCCTCCACTGCCGCCGCATGGTTTCTGTTCTCATCCTGAAGCAAAGTTCTCAACCCAAGGTACTATTTCTGGGTTAGCAGAGTCTGTAACCTGAAGCATTTGTAACCTGAGGTACCACTGTATTGCCCCTCATCTTAGGGTTTTCCTACCCTAAAATTGCTTGTTACTCCTGAAAACCTTGGGACTCCCCTCTCGCATGCCTGCTGATACCTCTCTTGTGCATGGATGGCACCATTTTGACTATACAGGCAGCCTTGCTCCATCTATACCAGTATTTCCTATATGATGTACTAATAGAATTTCAAATCTGCTAAATTTACAGATTGTGTCATCAATTGTGCAATTTTATGTTATTTTAGAATCAGGTCTCTCTGAAACTTCCTTTAAAACTTTCCATTGTGTAAAATAGAGGAAGGAATGTTTCAAAAGTTTCCCTTTCCCCCATCTTTGCTTTACATTACTATCCCCTGGGGTATATAAGACATCGGAGTAACCCAGGGCACAGAATTATCATACATTAAGCAATCCTTTTACTTCAGTGTAGCTCCCCCCCCCCCCGCGATAACAATCATGTTCATTTAAAAGAAGATCATAAGTCATGGGGATGGGGTGAATGTGCGCATGAATTCAACAGTGCTTAGTTTATTTTTTGGTTGCTATTTTGTTAATGTTGTTAATACAGTGGTACCTCGGGTTACATACGCTTCAGGTTACATAAGCTTCAGGTTACAGACTCTGCTAACCCAGAAATAGTACCTTGGGTTAAGAACTTTGCTTCAGGATAAGAACAGAAATCACGCTCCGGCGGCGCGGCAACAGCAGGAGGCCCCACTACCTAAAGTGGTGCTTCAGGTTAAGAATAGTTTCAGGTTAAGAGACTATTTGCAGAAATACTGTAAAATTAAAGAATGTTAAAATGATGTCGGATGGAAAATAAGTGGTATTGGTAAAAAGATTATCAAGAATATGTAAATATGGATTGATAATGGTTACAAACACATGGTTATAATAGGTTAAGATACTGAGTAAAGATAACTGACAGAGGGTAAGGATTTGCCGAATTAAATATCTGAACTGGAATACAAAAAGGGAGGTGTGAGGAGGTCAGGAAACTAGTAAATGAAGTATAAGATATGAAATTATTGATCTTTTTCTTTTCTTTTTGTTTCTTTTCGTTAACTGTTTTCTATTTTGTATTTTTCATGTGTTCTGTTTTTGTATTTTTGTAGCTCTTCTTTCTTTTCTTAGGGTTATTTTTTGTTCTTACTCGTTAAGCCTAAACTTTGAAACTTTTTAATGTTTGTAAAATCTTAATAAATATTACTTTTAAAAAAGAGAGAATAGTTTCAGGTTAAGAACGGACCTCTGGAACGAATTAAGTACTTAACCCGAGGTACCACTGTATTGTTTTATAAATTATAACTGCTGCAGTACTTTGTGAATTGTAATTGTGCTGTTTAGCTTATTTGTTTTGTTAATAGTGTTTTGTAGACTTTGTTTCCTGATAATTTGTTAATTATTCTATAGAATTTATGTTGTATTTGTGATGTTCTATTATGTTATTGTTATTTATTGTTTGTAATCCACTTTGCAATTTGTGTGAATGAAAAGAGGCACAGAAATATAATAAATAAAATCAATCAATCATTTTAAAACTGGCTGTAAGTATGAAAAACCTGACATTTATCAAAGAAGACTAATCTTTCTTTTGTCCCATGTTCACCAACTTTAACTCTTCCCTTCTCCTACAAGGAGAATGACAAAACCTGGTATTTCTTTTCCCTGGGAATTTCTTGTTTTTGATTAAGTGAATACAAACAACTACAGCTATCAAAACCCAGGCAGACGGCAGTGTGTCTCTTGGGTAATAAGAGCAAGATCTCCATTCTGATTTCCCTTAGTTATTTCAGCCAAGTTATATGTACTTGGCAATAAATTTGAGAAGCATGGCAGAAATGAAATTGCTCTATTTATATATTAATGGGGGGAGGGGGGAGGAATATATCCCGATGCCATTTTCTTTATTACCACTTATATATGGGGAAGATTTTCAATTAAGTTTTCATTTAAAGGTGGACCTACCTATTCAATATTTTCCAAAACAATAGGTGGACAAAAACACAGCCATCCTTTGAAATTTGTATCTCTTTGACTTTTGCAACACAGTTCTGTTTCCAAGCAATGGGTATAACATTGTGTATAAAAATGTATATTCTAGGGCAAAGCGTAAAAATGGCTTTGCAAAAATAGGCATATTAGGCAAAACTACATACAAGAGAATTAGGAGAAATTTCATAATGTTTTTTTTTTAATCACAAACTGCTGTGGACAATTGAACTTAAGAGTGGAAAATTGACAGGTTTGTCTATTCCTGCTCTTTTGTAATGAAATTCTAACCAGATGATAGAGATATTCTAGTAACCTCTGGATAAGTTTCAACAACTGAGGTGCAATTCCATTAAAGTATAATGGAATCACAAACACAGCAAAAACCAGAACACCCTATGAATAAAACTCTAAGCACATTTACTAGAGAGTATGCCTCACTGAACTCAGTGGAACTTTCAAGGAAACATTCATACACTTTCTTTGTAAGTTTAATTTCTTCGGAACAAGGAGATTAATAGCAAACACCTTAAAGTTCTTGTTCTTAACATACTCTTGGAATATGTTTTTATTTAATTTTTATCTTCCAAGTTGCTCAGAGTGGCATGTCTGTTATCTCCCATCAATCTTATCTTTATAACAAATATGTGAGGGAAGCTATGTTGGAATTGATGTAAGATCACTCAGCAAATTATATGACTGACCACTGATCTGAACTTGGATTTCCCTGATCCAAGTCCAACACTGTCAACTATCCCACACTGTCTCTTGCACATTACCTGAATAGTGAAATATTTAATCTAATTGTTAGTAATGGGGGGGGCAGGGGACACAAGTCTTGCAATTCTATCAATACTAATCTGAGCATATTTGTTTTGTACTTCAATTTCTATACTACTAAATCAAGAAAAACATTCTCAAAGCAGTGCACATAAAAGGCAAAGATCAGAGCCCATTAATTTGGGTAAGCTTGTGTAAATATAAATGCTTTAAGCTGTCATCTAAAACTAAACACAAAGAGTGCCTGCCTACCTAGTATACAAAGGCAATGAATTTCAGAATACAAATCAAAAGCTTATACCCAGAACAAACTTAGTAGGTCTCTAAGGTGCTACTGGACATTTTTTAAAATTTATTTCGGTTATGGCAAATTGATTAATAATAATGAGCATGGTGTGTGGGTCATCTTAGGCCCTAAGACAGAGGGTCTTAGCCAAGAGTGTTCTCACTAACCAGACACTGAAATAAACAACCCAAAGTTTTTGAACTCCTTCTTTGCTTTCTTATTTAGAGCACTTGAAGTCACCCAGCCTAGAACTACTACTGCAGAAGTTTCAGATGTTTGTACGTATTGTAATAGTGAATTGAAAATCAACTTAGAAATCCCCATTGGCTTTGACAATTCAAAAATTGTCACATAATTTAATCCTAAAAATGTGCAGTAGCATATCCACTTGTATCAATGGCAACACAGACCGTGCATATTTATGTTTGTCACACAGTGCTAATGCAGCTGTCAGGGTGCGGCCAGTTCTAAGCATTCATTTGTGAGCCCAGCAAACTGAGGAATCAAGATGTTGATTCTGGTGCAATGAATGTTCTCTTACATTTGATTATCCTCTGTGAACACTTTGAGCTACACTGATATGACACTGAAAACTAGGCAGAGCAAGCATGGTTTAAATAAAGAAATGAAAGCTTTGCAACCCCTGGAGTCTTGGGGGAGTGTATTTTAGCACTAACATTTTGTAAGTTAATTGCTTTAAAAGTGGTATAGAAGAATTGAGCTCTCATGACTCCGAATGGAGTTATGTAGGAAAGTTGGAAAAGTGGAAAATGCAGACATTCCACAGTATATTTAGTGTTCTTTACAATCTGCCAAAGTGGGTGATCGGGTAACAGGGGACTTGGAGGAAAACTCTGAACCATGCTTCTTTCTGCAAATGGAGAGATTCTAGCATGCCAACTGGCTGGAGGACAGTGGGGAAAAGAATGATGAGTGCAGCTAAAAAAGTGCAGTTTGCCGAGTGTCGAAATTTACCAGCATTAGAGGACAAGGTCAAAGGAACAGCAAAAGAATATTTTCAGGAAGCTATTTGTTTTGAGTTCTTCTGCTTTCAAGACTGTAATAATAAGATGGACCAACCTATTTGGAAATGAAAGGACAGAAAACCTGGAGAATCAATTAACACTGCTGAGAATTTAAAGATCCATCAAAGTGGGAGAGAGAGAAGCAAGTGAGAAACTGATGGGATCCAAACACACCGACTGGGACATTTCCAAAATAGAACTCTTTGAAGGTTAGGGAACCTTCCCAAGAAGCACCTGATACAGGATGATACACTGCAGCCAGAAGGAAAGATCAGCAGAGCCTATCAATGGACAAAAGAACGTTAGTCCTATGCAAGGAGCCATATGTAGCAGTTGATGAAACACAAAAACATCACCTGTGATCTTTAGTTATTTTTCTTTTCTTTTTAAAAGCTACTTGCAGAAATAGAGTGATGTCACAATAGCAATAGACAATGCTACTGTATGGAAATGTTTAGGGAAATATTGCATAGAAGTGGCATTCTATGCAAATGGCAGGTGCACAGGTCAACTGCTTTCAAAATGCAAAACTGCATCCAAATGTGTATATTATGAGAAATGTGTACAAAAAGAATTTTCAGGAGGATGTGGCAAATGTGGAAAGTGTATGGGAAATTGAGAAACTGGAACAGACAGATTTGTCCTTCTCTATAAATCAAAATTGCATTGTTTTTGCGCACAGAGCAGCTTTGGATGTAACCATTTGCCTGGTACCCATAGGCAAAAAGGGAATGCATGCAGGTGAGTGCATGGAATTCCATATGAGTGAATGAGTGGGATTGCAGAAGACAGATGGATATACCTGACCAGAAAACAAGCTGGTTTCCAGGGGGAGATAAGCACCTTCCTCCACATCCAGAACAGAAATACAGCAGGGTGCTGCTGGGAGGAAAGAGCTCTTTGTCTTTCTACCTCATGGTCGGCCCAAGACATTTTGCTGTCTGAGGTGAAGTACAAGATAGCTCCATGAACAAAAGTGTCCAGACCGCCATCTGAATCTTACCTCAACACAGGTAATAGAAGAGAGATTTCCATTGCATTCAAGGGTTAGCTTAGAGCAGCCTTTCTCAACCTGTGGGTCCCCAGATGTTGTTGAACTACAACTCCCATCACCCCTAGCTAGCAAGGTCAGAGCTCAGGGATGCTGGGAGTTGTAGTCCAACAACATCTGGGGACCCACAGGTTGAGAACCGCTGGCTTAGAGGGAGCAGGACCTGTTGCATTATAGCTCCCCTCACTCTACTTCATTGTATGGCCAGCTGTGCTCCACTGCCAGCCCTCAGGAGGCTAAGAAACACTTTTGCAGGTAATAATGTTCACAGACTTTTAACAAGGCTGACCCAGAGATCCCACTCCATTTATTTAGCTGAGTCTTTCTCTACTCTTTTGTAAAGCTAAATGAGTGGTCATCAGCGCATCTTGAGTTTGCATTAGTTAATTACTCATTAGGAAATATTTAATGGGCAATACTAGTTGTAGTACAACATCATTTCATGTGAGCATTCGAGAAAAGTATCAGAACAGATATTATATACCTGTGCTGGGTGTTAACCAGAAAGTTGGTGGTTGGAGCAGGATTCCTGTATTGCAGAGGGTTGTACTAGATGACCCTCAGGGTCCCTTCCAATTCTATGATTCTATGATGTGGAATTAGGAGCTACTGTTTTGCACACCATAAATGAACTGCAAACTTAAATAGTGAAAGAGGCTTCCTTCTTTACCCATTAGCTGATGCCATGCAGTTTCAGTGAGGAAGCAGCAAGATGCATGCATTTTTTAAAAGGGAACATGGATGATGGGCAAATAACATGTGCTTCCTAGCCTAAAGAATGCCAGAGACATGCATTTTGCACCTGATATATCAGCGTAAACCACTAATTTTACAAGGAAATGCCCTCTATTTTATAACCTCAGAAAGCACCATTCATCAAACTCTATATTTAATGTAACATATATGAATGTGGCAGATCCAGCAATTAGATTTAACATAACACATTTTAAAACTGAACTATGCTGTTTACCAAAAAGTAGTAAAGAAAAGTATATATGCCTTTGATTGACCAAATTGAAGCAATGTATTGGAACAATTTTATGAATGAAATAGGATCAAGAGGGTTTCACGCTTTCCACCTCAGTTGTACCTTAAATACAAAGAAGATGTGAAAGCAGGGTAAAATTAAGCAGACCTTGTTTGAAAGGCAGCCTGGTAACTTCAAAGCAGAAGATTAAGGTGTAGCTACATGCTACTTTGCAAATAGTAGTGTGGTATTTGGAAGTCATGAGACACAGGTTGCGCTGTGGTGTAAACCACTGAGCCTTGGGCTTGCCGATCGGAAGGTCGGCAGTTCGAATCCCCGCGACGGGGTGAGCTCCCATTGTTCAGTCCCAGCTCCTGCCAACCTAGCAGTTCAAAAGCATGTCAAAAGTCCGGCGGGAAGGTAAATGGCATTTCTGCGCGCTGCTCTGGTTTTGCTAGAAGCGGCTTAGTCATGCTGGCCAAATGACCCGGAAAAACTGTGTGCGGACAAACGCCAGCTCCCTTGGCCAGTAAAGTGAGATGAGCGCCACAACCCCAGAGTCGTTCGCAACTGGACTTAACTGTCAGGGGTCCTTTACCTTTACCTATTTGGAAGTCATTTGCAGAGCTGAACAATAGCTGGGAGGCAGCAAGCTTAACCTTGACCCAGGTTCCTGATAGCCTTTTTATTATATGTATTTTATTGATATTTATATGTAACAAAACAAATACAACAAGGGAAATACGCAACCGAGAAAAGGTCTGTTTTTCAAGACTCTGTATTTGACATGAGGATACCAGTTCTGAAGAATATCTTATTTCAGTGCCCTGCCATAAAAATCCATGTGTGGAGGGAGATTGGTAATTGCGTTCCTTTGTAGCTCTCTATATAATAAAACTATACCAAACCTCATTAACATTGTCTGTTTGAGCATTATATATTTGTACGGTTCTTTGTGCAATCAACTGTCCCATTAGGGCCAAGAACCAATTTTTTGGTACCAGTTTTCAAACATATTGGAAGTTGGGGCTTCCCAGAACTAGTCAATCTTACAGCTGTAAGTAGAAACAGAAGCAGATCCCCATGAGTTAATTCAAGTCCTTCTCCACTAAAAATGGAAAGTGATGCCATTTGAGAGTTCATAGGAATTTGTTGGGCTGTTGCTGCACTAGCTTCTTCAAACATATTTTTTGCCCAAAAGGTTTTAGAACTAAATTGTGGGCCCTTCATTGCTGTCACCAGTGTTAGAAGTTAGTGTCTGGTGTCAAAATATTTATTAAATGATAGCTTTTCTTAATCCACGAGGGCTCTGGGTCATATCCCACTCATTGTTGGGGGCGGAGTTCAAATGTATACATAAAAATGAGTGGTTGTGTGTGGGAGAATTATCTAGGTTAAGGGGCAAGATCAAATTAGGCATCCATCTCGGGTGATTACATCACTGCCCCCAATGTTCTTTTATCCCCTAAATGTCCTGCTGACCCCCCCCCCCGCAGTTGATTGCTCCCCCCACTTTAGTAATGAGTAGCAAAGAAGTGTTTTAGAATTCCACCTTTGCTGCATATAATATATTTCTGCTTTTACATCACAACCTGCATGCCCAATTCTTCCAATTATTTTGGATAGCAGAACATGCTTAGTTCAACTGTTAACAGCTAAAATACATATTGTAGGTCATATGGCTTGCAATCCCTCCTACAGTTGCCCTTGTAGAAGTTACATTAATTTCAGTGGAGCTTCTGTGGAAACAGATGTATGCCGAATTGCAGCCCATGCGTTTTAATAAATAAAGCAGCATATCTATGGGAATGTTTAATCAGGCATTCGGGGTATTTCCAGGACACCTCACCCTTAGGGTACAAGAGCTTACATGAAACACATGTAGCATCTTAACAACTCACATTTTTAAATCTTCTTAAGCACAGGGAAGTTGACTGAGTCAGTGAGACTCTTATTACATTTCAAGTAAACATAGAGAGAAAGATACAAGAAGGAAGTGGTTTTGTAATCTCAGATAATCAGATGTGCACTTAGTGAGTTTACTAGAAACTGACTAGCTGAACTAGGGCATGTGCACAACTACTCTCAACTTACATTAGTATATTTTGATCACTTCTCCCCATATGAATACAAAGGCAATTAATTCTTGGTGAGGTTCCTATTTCACCTTCACCAGCTCTCAAAAGGCAACAAGCTCTAGCTTTCATTCAAAATGCAGGTGCTGTATTAGACACAATTCAGATAGCTTAGAAGCCATATGTGTCCCACTGTGTATATGCCCCATAATACCCCTCCCCAGTTTTGAGAGCTAACAGGGGACTGAAATTAATACAATTTAGAATTTGCTGCTCTGAAATTCACAGATGGGAATGGGATAAAGCCTCTAACTCAGCCTTCTAAAAAAGTGATGCATGCTGAAACAAAAAAAAAATCTTACTTTCACATATATACCCATGGGGTATGAATTGTTGGTGACTGACCTGGAAAAAGACCTTGGGGTTGTACTGGATAGCTCGATGAAGATGTAGACCCAGCTGTGAAAAAGGCATGTTCCTAGAGATCAGTAGGAAAGGAATTGAAAATAAAACTGCTGGTATCAGAAAGCCATTGTATACAAATCTATGGTGCAACCACATTTGGAATATTATGTATAGTTCTGGTCACCTCAAACAAGTTGGAAAACGCTCAGAAAAGGGCAATGAAAATAATCAAGGGAACGAATCAACTGTCCTGTGAGGAAACATCACAGAATTCGGGACTTCTTAGTTTAGAGAAACGGCAAGTTAAGAAGTGACACAATAAAATGGTGCAAACATTTTCTTCCCTCTTTTGTAACACTAGAACTAGTGTACAGTGGTACCTCGGGTTAAGTACTTAATTCGTTCTGGAGGTCCGTCCTTAACCTGAAACTGTTCTTAACCTGAAGCACCACTTTAGCTAATGGGGCCTCCTGCTGCTGCTGCGCCACCAAAGCACAATTTCTGTTCTCATCCTGAAGCAAAGTTCTTAACCTGAGGTAATATTTCTGGGTTAGCGGAGTCTGTAACCTGAAGCGTATGTAACCTGAAGCGTATGTAAACTGAGGTACCACTGTACATCCAATTGAAGCTGAGTGTTGGTAGATTCGGGACAGATACTTGCTCCCACAGAAGGCAGTGATGGCTGCTAACTTGGTTGGTTTTTAAAGAGGATTGGACAAATTCATGGAGGGCAAGGCTATCAATGGCTATGAGCCGTGATGGCTATGTTCTGCCTCCACTGTTCTGCCTCTGAACACCAGTTGCTGGGGAAATACTGATGCAACTCATCTCCAGCTTGCAGGCTTCCCCATGGCATCTGGTTGGCCACTGTGAGAACAGGAGGCTTTTGCATTTAGGTGAATTTAAAAAACAACAGTGTACATCTCATGTAATACTACAAAGGTAACATGCAAATAGGCTTTAAATCTTCTGGCACAAAGTAATCTCTAAGCAGCCCGTAACACAGATTTGAACCGATTGATTTAGGCCAGGAAACATCTTTTACTTGTTCACCAACAATGACAGTTGAAATGCAGCTGGACAGCTTGCTGCTGCTCTTAATCAGATAGCAGTTTCCAAATGAGATAGGCAAGAGCTGCTGTTGTCAGGCAGCATGTTTCCAGAGTCACATACACAACACACAGTGTGTTTTGCTTCTTGGAGCAGTTGCTCCCTGGGGATTAAGACACCTCAGGAGTACAAAGTAGCAAAAGCCCCACAAGATCAGAACTTGTGAGCAGATCCACAGAAAGCATGAGAAGGATTCTCTGAAATAAAAGCCTCAGTGCTCAACTGGATGTTACTTTGATGCCATGGATCGCTTCAATTTCTGCTTCCCTTTAGGTAAATTGTGAGCATAGTTTCTAAAATGTTCCATTTTCAGCCCCACACAAAAAAACTACTTGGGAGAAGTTAAACAAGCAAAGCCACCCAGCTCGCTCCCTCCTCAAAAGATTAGATATTTTTAGACTACTTCTCAGAAAAAAACAAAACCTCTTGTTTATAGTTCACTAATAATGGCTGTTGAACCCTGAATATTTTTCAGAGCACAGCAGCAATTAAAACAGCCAGAAGACTGATAAGCACTCAAATGTGTGCCTGTTTGTGCATGTGTGAAACATTCATGATTTTCCTTTTTTAAAAGAAAAAAGAAATGAGACAAAATAGAGGAGATAGATGTTATGAAGGAAAAATCGCTGAGGTGACCAGGGCAAACACATGAATTACTACTTAAATGTCAGCTTTGACACAGTTTGCAATCCATTACTCATAATGCTTTAATAAATATTGCTTAATAATATTTAATAATGCATGCTTCTTTCCATTTTGTTGTATGATATGGAAATAATATTAGCTTCACAATATTGTTCACGGCATCTTTTGCTACAGGAAGTGACCAAGAGGCAAGGAACTATATAAGTGTGCAAAGCTATTTAACCTCATCTAGCGGCTTTGCAGAAATGCATTCCTATTAGCAAGATCCCCAAACCACACTGCATATAAACATTAGCTGCTGGCTAGAATGCAACAGCTAAAGCAGCCTAAATGGCCTTTTCTTCTTCACACAAGTTCTCTCATTAAATGTTAATCCATTCGACATAAGCACAGTGGGGAGGCACCAGCGCTGAACTTAAATGATCCTCAGAGTCAAAATAAGGCTGCAAATGTTCAATGTTTAAATTTCTGTGTTAAGGTGATGGCTTATTAGCAGTTTTAATTAATCACTATAAAAGCAAAACAATTTTTAAAAAATTACCTTTATTCTTACATGCTTCTTCATTCAGAACTGTACAGATTGTCATGCAAAGGCAATACCAAACACACTATATGCACAGCATGCTATGAAGTCCTTCCCAGTGATCTGGTTCTTGGAATTTTCAGATTCTTGCCCGCTCTGCTACTTTCTGAATCTGTATGCGCAGCACAGATCCCTACCTTATTTGGCTGCCAAGCCTATTACAGTGAGCAAACAATGCCTTCTCTGTCAGAACAGAGAATGAATAGTATCACAAAGACACTCCTCTCATGTACAGCTCTGGACTTTTCCCTCCTCCCCCTTTCAAAGCAATCTAACTAGGGTGAGAACGGATGACAGGAAATCGCTAGTATATTTTAGTGTGTCCCCTTCCTCAGTGCCAGTCATCATTATTAAAATGACAGCAAAAGAATATGATTTTTTAATTATTATTCAATAGCATAGATTTAACAATGGAATGCATCAACTGGCTTTATACTTTCTAAGTGACTGGATGTGAAAGCAAACATCTGGAACATCCATTTTCTGGGTATGGAAAGTCTGCTTCAAGCCATCAAGAGCAAAACAAAAGAGCAAGAAGAAAATCTCACAGATTTGTCAGCTGAGTGTGGGTAAATCTTCTGGCTACTCTCTGTTTTGAAACAGATTTGGTCTTTGAACAGAGACCGGGCTTCAGGAATTGAGAACTTGTATTATGAATGATAGAGCAAGAGTTTGAAGTGGGATTTGTGTGATGATAGCGGATGAATAAATCTTTGGGTAACTGGGGGCTCACTTTGCTCCTTCAAAGCAAGGAGACTAATTTCAAGAAAATGCAAAATGATTCTGCGGATACTGAATGCCTGCTGTGCAGTGATCATATTGGTGCAATGACAACTTCATTGTCCAGAAAGTGGGAGAAGCAACAAGAGGAACAGCCATTTTAGATCTGGTCCTAACCAATGTTGATGACCTGGTTAGTGGGGTAGAAGTGGAAGGATCATTAGGCGCGAGTGATCATGCTCTTCTGAAGTTTACTATACAGCGGAAAGGAGCAGCCAAGCATACTAGGACTCAATTTCTTGACTTTAAGAAAGCCGACTTCATAAAACTTAGGGAAGTGCTAGGTGAGATCCCATGGACAGTAATACTAAAAGTAAAGGGAGTTCATGATGGCTGGGAGTTTGTTAAGAGGGAGATAGTAAAAGCACAACTTCAGGCAATACCAAAGAGACGGAAACATGGAAGGTGCCTAAAGAAGCCAGGGTGGCTATCTAAAGAACTTTTAACTGAGTTAAGATTAAAAAAGGATGTGTACAAAAAATGGAAAAGGGGGGAAACCACCAAAGAGGAATTCAAACAAATAGCCAGCACATGTAGACACAAAGTCAGAAAAGCTAAAGCACAGAATGAACTCAGGCTTGCTAGAGAGGTTAAAAGCAGCAAAAAAGGCTTTTATGGGTATGTCCGTAGCAAAAGGAAGAACAAAGAAACAGTGGGGTCACTCAGAGGAGAAGATGGTGAAATGCAAACAGGGGACACAGAAAGGGCTGAACTCCTCAATGCCTTCTTTGCCTCAGTCTTCTCCGATAAAGAAAACAATGCCCGACCTGAAGAATTTGGAGCAAATGATTCAGCAGAGGAAACACAGCCCAGAATAACTAAGGAGATAGTACAAGAATACTTGGCTAGTTTAGATGTATTCAAGTCTCCAGGGCCAGACGAACTGCATCCAATAGTATTAAAAGAACTGGCAGATGTGATCTCAGAACCACTGGCAGTCATCTTTGAGAATTCCTGGAGAACAGGCGAAGTCCCGGCAGACTGGAGGAGGGCAAATGTTGTCCCTATTTTCAAAAAGGGGGAAAGAGAGGACCCAAATAATTATCGCCCAGTCAGTCTGACATCAATGCCAGGGAAGAATCTGGAGCAGATCATTAAGCAAACAGTCTGTGAGCACCTAGAAAGGAATGCTGTGATCACCAATAGTCAGAATGGATTTCTGAAAAATAAGTCATGTCAGACTAACCTGATCTCGTTTTTTGATAGAATTACAAGCCTGGTAGATGAAGGGAATATAGTGGATGTAGCCTACCTTGATTTCAGCAAGGCATTCGACAAGGTGCCCCATGATATTCTTGTAAAGAAGCTGGTAAAATGCGGTCTTGACTATGCTACCACTCAGTGGATTTGTAACTGGCTGACTGACCGAACCCAAAGGGTGCTCATCAATGGTTCCTCTTCATCCTGGAGAAGAGTGACTAGTGGGGTGCCACAGGGTTCTGTCTTGGGCCCGGTCTTATTCAACATCTTTATCAACGACTTGGATGATGGACTCAAGGGCATCCTGATCAAATTTGCAGATGACACCAAACTGGGAGGGGCGGCTAACACCCCAGAGGACAGGATCACACTTCAAAACGACCTTGACAGATTAGAGAACTGGGCCAAAACAAACAAGATGAACTTTAACAGGGAGAAATGTAAAGTATTGCACTTGGGCAAAAAAACAAAAACGAGAGGCACAAATACAAGATGGGTGACACCTGGCTTGAGAGAAGTACATGTGAAAAGGATCTAGGAGTCTTGGTTGACCACAAACTTGACATGAGCCAACAGTGTGACGCAGCAGCTAAAAAAGCCAATGCAATTCTGGGCTGCATCAATAGTATAGCATCTAGATCAAGGGAAGTAATGGTGCCACTGTATTCTGCTCTGGTCAGACCTCACCTGGAGTACTGTGTCCAGTTCTGGGCACCACAGTTCAAGAAGGACACTGACAAACTGGAACGTGTCCAGAGGAGGGCAACCAAAATGGTCAAAGGCCTGGAAACGATGCCTTATGAGGAATGGCTAAGGGAGCTGGGCATGTTTAGCCTGGAGAAGAGGAGGTTAAGGGGTGATATGATAGCCATGTTCAAATATATAAAAGGATGTCATATAGAGGAGGGAGAAAGGTTGTTTTCTGCTGCTCCAGAGAAGTGGACACAGAGCAATGGATCCAAACTACAAGAAAGAAGATTCCACCTAAACATTAGGAAGATCTTCCTGACAGTAAGAGCTGTTCGACAGTGGAATTTGCTGCCAAGGAGTGTGGTGGAGTCTCCTTCTTTGGAGGTCTTTAAGCAGAGGCTTGACAACCATATGTCAGGAGTGCTCTGATGGTGTTTCCTGCTTGGCAGGGGGTTGGACTCGATGGCCCTTGTGGTCTATTCCAACTCTATGATTCTATGATTCTATGATCTTTTGTGCATTAGAGCACCTAAATGATAAAAATATTAAAATGATATAAACTTGTGGTTTAAAGGCTAAGCAGTTCCTCTGCTATCAATAACATTTCACCATAGAGCCATATAGTTCACTATTAAATTAAATATCCTTACAGACAGTGCTGGAAAGATACGTGTGTGAATGTTTCTTAAAAACCAAACCTTTCTGTACATAGCCCATTCTGATTTTATGCTGTCTGGTAGCACACATATTTGATTAAACCCATGCAGTGGCGGCTACTTGACCATATCTGGACATCCTCCTACATTTTTCTTCAAAGACTGCCAGAGGCTGATTGAGAGTCACCAGATGCTACAGATAAATAGACGATGGCTATTTGCCATCATGCCCTACTTGAGTGTTTCCCAGGGGCATTTGGCTAGCCACTTGTATAGACAGAATGTTGTATCAGGTGGACCATTGGCTTATCCAGCAAGGGTCACAGGAAATCAGCCAAAGTTCTTCCAAGTGTAACTTCAGACAACTGAATGCACCCTTAATATGAAACAGATGAGTTGAGTGCCATATACATTAATTTTGCAGGATCCCCACAACTGCACAAGTCTGACACAATGACACAGTCAATACAATTCCCAGATGACGCGTCCCAATGCAGTAATTATGTTTGGCACACTTATTAAATGGCAACTCACTCACAAGCTAAATGGAGGCCCTTTTATTTTCCCCAAATGAGTTTTGAACAGATTGAGGCTGACAATGTCCATGATGAAATTTTGTCATGTTCCTACTCATTATAACAACGTATTAACTATATAAAAATGAAGAGCTGTGGCCTAGAAGAAATGGCCTGTGCTGCCTGATTGATAGAAGATTGTGGGTCTTTTTACTCCTTTAAAAGCCCGCTTCAATATTTATTCTAAAAATGAATAAAGCCAAGTATTGCTACAAGGCCAGCACCGTATGTACATTCAGTACATGTAATGCTACTTGTACGATCCAATAAATGGCAAAAGGGAAATAACACATAAATCTTATGGAGGTTTTTAAAAACATTTATTGCTTGAGGCAAAGCAGAGCTAGTTTTTCTTTTTTTAAGGTCAAACTGCATCAAGGTAGTGCAGCACTTTATTCTCAAATGTAGCTCAAGGTTTAATGTGCCAGAGCAGCTGACGTGGTCTTGGAGACTGCAGAACACCAGCTGTTTTGGATCCATCTTATTGCAGTTAATAACATAAAAGTTTTACTACAAAGGAATTTCAGAAATAGACTGGAAAGAGAAGCTGCTGAATTGCAACTCATTACCAAACTTAAAACAATGGAGAGACCTGGTCTGAACAGAGACATTGGATTCTTATCTCATTATACATGACTAAACCATTTCTCACCTTCCCACCCCTTGCCTTTTCCTGTAAGACCTATTACAGTCGTTAAGAGTCGTCAACAGGCTCATCAGGCTCATCTCAGCTATCTGCCAATCTCCGATTCCCACCACCCTTCTGAGTAATACCCCTCCCCACCTTCTCTATATATAGAAGGATCTGGCAACTTCTGTTTCAGTGTATCTGAAGAAGTGTGCATGCACACGAAAGCTTATACCAAGAACTAACTTAGTTGGTCTTTAAGGTGCTACAGGAAGGAATTTTTTTATTTTGACTATGGCAGACCAACACGGCTACCCATCTGTAATAAAAATGAAAGATTACCTATCAAAATGAAATCTTACTTCACGTAGGTACAGTGAACTACCATGAGTCCAGACCCAGAATAACCTTTAATTCAACTAAGCATTATTGAATATATCCATATGGACATAGAAGTGGCCCAGATGAAGAACAATAAAGTGGAGATGAATTCTCCTAAGACAGTCACACTGCTGACGAGTAGCTCCCAGTTCTGAGAACTGGAGATTTTGCCTGTATCTAGCAGGGGGCTACCCTGCCTCTCAAAGAAGTATGCTGTTTAGAAACAATTACGGTCGTACCTCGGAAATAAAACGGAATGCGTTCCAGAAGACTGTTCGACTTCCAAAACATTCGGAAACCAAGGCGTGGCTTCCGATTGACTGCAGGAAGCTCCTGCAGCCAAGTAGAACCTGCATCGGACATTCGGGTTCCAAAGAACGTTTGCAAACCCGAACACTCACTTCTGGGTTTGCGGCGTTTGGGAGCCAAAGCGTTCAACTCGCAAGGCATTCGACTTCTGAGGTATGGCTGTACTGGAATGTTCATGGAGGCCCAGGTGGCAATAAAAGTCTTGCCCAAGTTGACTCTCAGCCTTATCAACCCCAATATTTTTCTTCAGATATTGACAGTAATAGGCCTAGAGCAAACTCAGTGGATAGAGTAGATTCATACAACCACCCTGCTGTAGCTCTAAAGCCAATACCAGTGATTCCTTTTCCTGCAACATCAAGTGCAGAGATGGTTGCATGAGGAAGTCTCATGCAAATTACAATTGTCTTCCCTTGAGCAGAGCTGAAACTTGAAAGCAATAAAACTCTCAATGGTTTTTCATACACTCAGCTAATCTTGTAGACTCTTGAACACATGTCCTGATCACGCAAACCTACTATGTGCCCTCAAATAGCTTTGATAATTTGGTTGAATATAGAGGTGTTGTGATGTGGACACAAGAATACATGGAGCTCAACCGAAAAAGTGTCAACCCAGAAACCAAATTAGAGTATTGTATCCACAATCCTAGGCCTTTATTTTATTCCTTGCTTTGATATGCATGCCTCTTGGGATTTGCATGAAGCAATTTGTAGCTGATGAAAGTCTCAACAGAATGATGGCCATTGTTAAGTTTTGACTTGCAGTGATGATAGCCAGCAAAATATTGGAGATCTTATAATACACTTGATTTTTCATTGATAGCAAGGTCTGATTAACCTCATAGCAATACTGTGTGTCCTCCACACTCATTTCAGTATTACCCCTCACAAGTTCCTCCAAGATAAATTGAGGAGTCCCCACTGCCCACCCAAAGCATGCATATTCTGAATAGGCATTTGAAGGAAGGGTTCAAAACTGGAGCCTAGCAGGCCACTGAATAAAAAATCCCAAGTGCATACTTATTGAAAATAGGCTTTTAAACATTTGTTTTCCTTTTTTATGAAAGGGACAAATAAATTGCATATTATTTATTAAATTTATTTTATGTCCTCCCTCCCATAGAAGCCAAAGGTGGCAATGCAACAGAGCCTTAGATGCACCACTGACTATTGCTCCTCTAGCTGCATTCACCCCACACCACTTGTTAATGTCTACATATGGGGGGAAATGCAATGAAAAGTAGAATAAATATGCACGTTTCTAGTAAGTATTTCAGTTGTTGGACATCTTGAACTGCCTGTCATACCATTTCATGAGTACTATTCTGTGCCTCATTTAAGAAGATGAAATAACTGACAGGCTTAGTGGTCTTTCATGCTGTTATTTTCATTTCTTAATTAGATTTCCAATCATGCCTTCCTCCCCACCATACTTGCGACTTTCACATGCATTTAAAGTAATATGGCTAGGAAAATGACAAAAACCAATCATTTTACCATGTTGTCATGACCGAGTAATAAGAAATCCCTAGATATAGTTTGAATTATGCAAAATATTTCATTTAGCTAAATGAAATTGCTAAGCTCTCAAAACACAAGGGAATTGTAATAAAAACACTTTTCTGACATGCCAAATCTGATTAAAAAGCATGTCAAATAATATGCCAAGTCACTGGATGTCAGCATAATGGAGGACTTTGGAAATTAAATATTCATGAAACTAAAATTATGCCCATCCACCAGAAAGGGAAACCATGCAATATGACTGCACATTAACAGATAATTAATCTTAAGATTTCCCCTATAAAAATACAAAGAGAAAAGACTGACATCTTGTTGCCATTCCAGTGACAACACTAGGCAAAGTAATTAGGAAAAAGAGCTTTTTTAAAAAAAAAAAAATCACCAATCTGGTGTTCTTTTTGTGAAACAGCAGCACTGTTTTCTGTCCACCTTTTGAAAGTGGCCTGTGTTCCATTAATGTCTGGAAACTGCTGAATTTCAAAATATGCTTGCTGTAGAAAACCTTAGCTCTTGAACTTCAAAGGTGTTGACATCTGTTTCGGAACTGATTAATGAAATATTCAGCATTAGACTAGGGATGCGGAACCTATGGCTCTCCAGATGTTGTTGTCTCACAACTCCCTCTATTGTGAGTTGAGGACCCACACCTGTGTAGTGGTGAATAAGAGACAAGGACACAAGTATTTAGGTTAATGGGTTGAAAAGGCCACAACTTTTATTGATTACAGCATGTGAGTGGTATTGGCTTAGGCACTGGATCACACAACCTATACAGTGGTACCTCGGGTTACATACGCTTCAGGTTACATACACTTCAGGTTACAGACTCCGCTAACCCAGAAATATGATCTCAGGTTAATAACTTTGCTTCAGGATAAGAACAGAAATCGTGCAGCGGCGAAGCAGCGGCAGCAGCAGGAGGCCCCATTAGCTAAAGTGGTGCTTCAGGTTAAGAACAGTTCCAGGTTAAGAACAGACCTCCAGAACGAATTAAGTTCTTAACCCGAGGTACCACTGTACATGTACCCGACCACGCAGTGGGGGGGGGTCGAATGAAGGTTAACAATCAGTGGGAGGAGCTTGTTGATGCAAATACAACTGGAAGCTTCCCCTGATGTCACCGGGGGTCGTGCCATGGCCCTAGCCACCAGCAGGGTATTGGACAGGATCCACAGCCGCCGGATTCCTTTAATGGAATACCCAACATGGGGCGGAGTAGGTGATGGCCACACCCCACCCACCAACACATATTCCAATGCCTAACCACCAAAACCAGAAAAGTTGTGACGATTTGCTACAAGGTAGGTGAAAAGCCAAGAGGCTGGTGCCAATTTGCCAAATGGATAAAAACTCCTACCAGCCCCACGGGGAACGAGGGCAACCAACCAAAGTCCATAGCAATGTCAAGAGCATAAACCTATCCTAGAGGGCGGGTGGGCAGGTGATCCGACGTCCTTCGAGCAGCTGAATGAGGCGCGGAGGCTGCCGCGGCCGCTTGAATGCGGCTAAGCCCCGCCCCCAGGTCAACCCTATTGGCTGGCTAGCTGGAGGGCAGCACGGCAGCAGGGTGATGACGCAGGGGGCTGAACACGCCCCCCTGACAATGCAGGAACAGCTCCCGCTCACAATACCTCCCCTCTGGGAGGAGAGGCTTTCTTGACCATTGGTCATGCTGACTGGGCTGATAGGAGTTGGGAGTTTGATAACATCTTGGAGGGCTACAGATTACCCATTCGTACAGTTGTACCTCGCAAGACGAATGCCTCGCAAGACGAAAAACGTGCAAGACGAAAGAGTTTTCTGTTTTTTGAGTCGTTCCGCAAGACGAATTTCCCTATGGGCTTGCTTCGCAAGACGAAACGTCTTGCGAGTTCTTGTGAGTTTGTTTCCTTTTTCTTAAAGCCGCTAAGCCGTTAATAGCCGCTAAGCCGCTAAGCCGCTAATAGCTGTGCTTCGCAAGACGAAAAAACCGCAAGACGAAGAGACTCGTGGAATGGATTGATTTCATCTTGCGAGGCACCACTGTACATTAGACTATGGATAGGGAGCTCCTTATACTGAGTCAAACCAATTCTGGCTCAGAATTGAAAGCACTGATTGGCAGCAGCTCTCAAGAATTTCCGATCAGAATCTCCTCCCAGCTATACCTGTAAATGATGGAGATTGAACCTGGAATTGTCTGAATGAAAAGCAGATGCTTTAGTACTGAGCTACTGCCCTTCCGCAAAAATCATGGTGTTAAAGTAGTTATAGTTTTCCTTAACAACCAAGAACTGGAAACAGAACACAAAACAAAAATGGCTGCTTCTGGATGGGGTTATTGAGATATCACAAATGGGACAATGGCAACAGGTAAAAAATAATAATATAATAATACCAGATTCCCCCTCACACAAAAGGTACTTCCAGATTCAGTTGGTTGGGAGGAATATGAGCTGGCAAGTTATGTAGGCGCTGGAAAAAAATGCATGTATGAGGAGCACCAATCCCTATTTGGATCAACCTGTTATCTATTTTAAGGAAGGGCTGAAGAGGGAAATCTCCAGTCTCACCTGAATTAACATTTTCATTTGTTAGCTATAATGAGCAGCTCTTTTGATTTTAGGCTGTGAACTATTCTTGGTCCACTTCTATCAGCATTCCTAACTTCCTGATCTTGGATCAAGCTCCAGTTACATTTGTTACTAGTGCTGGGATCCAGCCCCATTCTCTTGGTCAGGACGGTAGTTGGGAAAGCGCCTATGATACACAAGAGAATTGAGCAGAATACTTTTGGCCATGGAGGTCAGACAGGCTGTTGAACTAGTAAAATAATGTAGCAACTTGGGTGGAACGACTTACAGTGGTACCTCGGGTTAAGTACTTAATTCGTTCCGGAGGTCCGTTCTTAACCTGAAACTGTTCTTAACCTGAAGCACCACTTTAGCTAACGGGGTCTCCCGCTGCTGCTGCGCCGCCGGAGCACGATTTCTGTTCTCATCCTGAAGCAAAGTTCTTAACCTGAAACACTATTTCTGGGTTAGCGGAGTCTGTAACCTGAAGCATATGTAACCTGAAGCGTATGTAACCTGAGGTACCACTGTATATGCAGCTAGTGGCTAGCAAAGCTATAGGTATAAAATAAATGTATCTAAGTTTTAAGAAACAACAACTTGGCACGACTTTGTTACATGTGTAAACAGTATGAGCAATGAGACAGGACCTGCTATAAAATATGGACAAATGAGGAATGCTTAATCTTACATCTGGATTGTTTACTGAAACAATGAGATTTTATTTATCATTTTGGACGCTCAACACAAATTGCCTCTGCTCTTTAATTAAAACTATGACTGAAGAGAAATATCACGTATTCAGGGATAAATACTAATACGGTATTCATTACTATGTATGGTGCAGTGTGATCATTTGGTGGAATATATTACTGTAATGAATAAAGTGAAAATTGCAGTGGCGGGGGGAGGGAGAGGGAAGGAGACCAATATTTTAATCAGTTGCCTGTAATGCTTTTCATCACTACAGCCATGCACAAAACACAGAGTTAACATTATTTCCTGAAGTTTCTTTCCTTTCTCGCATTGGATCCTTATGAGAGAAATTTACCGCAGCAGCTGCAGACAGCTGTGAACTTTCCCAAGGGGCATGCAGCTGCTTCTGCTTCTGATAAATCAATGATAGTTCTATGATGGTAGTGAAAAGAACATAGCTACCCCTGAAATAAGATCATTTGCTGGTATTGTGGGAACTCAGGCAGCAAAACTGCTATTACATGTATTCAATGCAAAGAGTGTAAATTAATATCGGGAAAGCAATTGACTAGAAACAATGTGGGGGGAGGGAAATAAGATGAATTATGCAAAATATTTCTGGCTCTTGAAATGGAAAGTCTCGAAAGAATCTGTGGGTCCTTGTACTAGTCATCTCATCTTCATCCTTTCTTCCTAGTCAAACAATTAAGCAGATGAATACAAAATACTGAATATTATGAAATGCTCCTAAATATATATCAAGTTTCATAATTATTTGTGGTGAAAGATTTGCTGTGACATCAAGCACTATGAAAAGGAATGCATTCAATTCTACACTTACACCTAAAGTGAATTTTCAATCTTCAGGAACAACAGAAACCTGGACATCTTCAGAACCTTTGCATTATGATATGCAATGCTCTGGAGTCTACTTACTTCATTGCAAATATATTTTATTCATCAGCATTTTATCCTAATAGACACATTTTTTGGTATGCAATTTTGTTTAATATAGTCATTTTTGCAAAGCAGTTTTCTCTAATATAATGCATTTGTTCTAGACTGGTAGCTGTGTTGGTCTGAGCCAGGGGTCTGCAACCTTTAAGACAAAAAGAGCCACTTGGACCCGTTTCCGAAGAAGAAGAAAAAACTGGGAGCCGCAAAACCATTGCGACATTTAAAACATATCTCTGGAGCCGCGATCTGACAGCGGGCGGGAAGGTGACGTCGGGACGGTGCGTGACTGACGCACGTAACCGCCCCCATGCGACGTCACAGCCAGTACAGCACCCGCCACAGTGGGGAATGTTGGGGCACACAATGCATCTCCTCCCCTCGCTAGTATCTGCCCCGGAGCCGCGGCAAAGGTGTAAAAGAGCCACATGCGGCTCCGGAGCCACGGGTTGCAGACCCCTGGTCTGAGCAGTTGAAACATATAAAAAAATTGTCCAGTAGCACCTTAGAGACCAACTAAGTTGTTCTTGGTATAAGCTTTTGTGTGCATGCTTATATCAAGAACAAACTTAGTTGGTCTCTAAGGTGCTACTGGACAAATTTTTTTATATAATGCATTTGTGTATGGTGTTTTCACTAATACATGCATTCGAATAAAATAAAATAAAAATACTACTAGCTGCCATGGTAAACACCCCCTCACCTTTAAACTGTTAGGACATTTTCAGGCACCACATTTAAGAAGAAAACCACCACCACCCATTTTCCATGCAAATAGGGGTAGTAAATTGGATTATAACCTAAGTGATTAAAAATATAGAACTCCAAATATAGAATTCTGCAACATGCTGGTTCTGTCAAGTTTCTTTTTAGCAAGACTCAGTCAACCTAAGGAGCTAAAAAGGCCACTTGTTTTTTCTTTGGCACCCTTACTATTACAAGAGATCTGACTTTGCAAGCTGTTGGTTACAAGCAAGGCTGTGGGAGAGAAGAATAGACCTCTCGTATACAGGACACTCATTCTTCTTCCTCCTCCTCCTCCTCTTACAATGGCAAATGGTAGAAGTTGGAGGAGAAAATGTAGAGAGAGTAAAAGGGCCAGGCAGAGCAAAATAAGAATTGGGGTGGGGGGGGGGGAAGCAGTGGCAAATGGGAAGCACAGAGCCCATGCATGCCTCTTCCTAGTTATTTTGTGTGCTTTTCAAGCCATACTAATTCTGAAGCTGTGGAGAAGAAGCCAGGAAATAAAAGGCCTTTTTTTAATAGGCTAAACTAAATCAATACAAGAGCTTCCAAACACCACCACTATATTAGGACCATCAAACAAACATACTCAGTAATAGCCCAAGATATAATTTATGACCTCATAAATGTCTCCCATGAATGAGCACCCTTCACTGCTTGGGTCCTCCATCCATTTACAGCTCTGTATCCAACTTCCTCCTCCCTTCAGCCTCTTATTTATATATATATTCCAGCTGTGTCTCACCAGCATTTCCTCTCCAAGAGCTGATCCCGTTTTTTCATTCAACGTTCCCAGTAAGTGAAGTGTTAATATGACCCATGCATATCAGCCAATCATATCTCTTCTGTTCAAAGCACCACTGAATTAAAACAGCATAAATCCCCTCTGCCAACTATCAAAAAAGGGAGAGAATGCATTAGCAGAAACCCCTGGTTTTTGAAAAATGGCTTTTAAACTGATTCAGCTGAGCCACAGTTTTGCCCTCCATTAGGGAAAGGCCAAAATGCTGATCCTGCTTTTCTAAACCATTAGCAAAGCTACAGCTCTGTTGTCATAACCATACAGGGCCATCTCTTACTAGCATAAATCTAAAAGCATTTAAGTATGCGCATAAGAGTACTTACAAATATACATATAGTGAGTCAACTGACTTTTACTCAAAGTAGACCCTTTGGGTGGAATTCAAAGTTGTGCTATGCCAGATGAAACGATCCCCCTTCCTTTGTGTGCTGTTCTGAGGGGTTCGCTCACTGAAATTAACAGACCTAAGTAACAGTCAGTTGAATACAATCATAAAGCCCATTGATTTCAATGATTGCGAGTTAGTCGGCTACCACCCCAACAGAGCATGTCATAGGATTGTTTGGGCTGAGACTTCATTAGATTTTTATTTTAGTGCTTTCCATAATACTGCTTTGGTAACTGCCGTTGCCCAAGAAGCATTTCCACGACAGTATCAATAGTGTATTTGTTTTCATTTTTCATAGTTTGCTCTTTAACACAGTGTTATTGATGAGCAAACAAGGAAACAAACACAAAACCCAATGCCTATAGGATTTGCCTTTTGTCACTGCCATTTAAAACAAAAGTTGCCATATTTCCGTTATTAGGACTCAGATCTTAACAAAAGGCACACACAGGCCTGGAAGTAAATTCACAAAAGGAAAAAAAACAACCCAGTTATTTCTAAGCAAAACACACAGCCTAATCATGCTTTGATCCCCCCCCCCCAACGTTCCTTGGTGCCAGATCTTAAGAACACAGAGCTGAAAGGCTTCAGGAACAGGAATTATATCCAAAGCTATCCAAGTAGAATATTATGCTCCCTCATAATGCAGTTTGATATAGAGCTGTAAGCAGTGCTTCTCTTAACCCTTATTGCCTCAGGGGCTGAATCCACCAAATTGCTTCTGAACTGTGAAATCATCTAGCTGCCTTATACAGATTATCTATTGGCTTTATATACCCGCTCAAACCTTGAGATCGTGACTGAAGGACCTTCTCCAGGCTCCTCTGCCTAGAGAGGTGAGGTGGGTGCTGGGGGGGGAAGCACCCCCTTGCCCCCTCCTATTTCTGAACTCTTGTCATTAACATACACAACTTTTCTTTCTCACCAACCTAGAAATATACAGTGTTGTTGTTGCTGTTGTTGTTTAGTCGTGTCCGACTCTCCATGACCCCATGGACCAGAGCACACCAGTGGTACCTCGTGTTAAGAACTTAATTCGTTCTGAAGGTCCGTTCTTAACCTGAAACTGTTCCTAACCTGAGGTACCACTAGCTAATGGGGCCTCCTACTGCCGCCACGTAATTTCTGTTCTCATCCTGAAGCAAAGTTCTTAATCCGAGATACTATTTCTGGGTTAGCGGAGTCTGTAACCTGAAGCGTCTGTAACCTGAAGCGTCTGTAACTCGAGCTACCACTGTATTTTCCTCTTTCTGTGCCCTCCCTGATTCCCACCCCTTGGTATTGACACCGGGTGTGTGGTTATTAGCAAGAAGGTTAGAATGCCCTCCCCAGTGAGACATGCCAGAACTTTTCCACACCTGGGGAAGACTTTGCAAAGTCTTAGACCTTTTAGAATGTTTGCCCTTGGAATACATTATTTATGCTGTGGTTTCAATGCTCCTTGTTCTGGTCTTTAGGCAGGAAATGGATTGATTAATGTAAATGTTCCAATTAAGTATTTTAATGTTTTAATTGTTTGAACTGTGTGAACTGCCCAGAGGACTTTTATTGATTGACCAGTGAACATATGGTCTAAATAAATTAATTACAGAGATAAAAAGCCACTTTATAATGGTTTGGACCACTGGTCTATCTGCCCCAGCAGCTCTCCAGAGTTTCAGCAAAGGCCCTTTCCTGTTGCTGAAGGTATTCCCTAGCATTTCCAGTTAAAACTAAATCTGAAAAACTCTTTATGTATTCTAGGACAAAGAGACATAAAAAAGCGGAATGGTACTTTAATGTGCATGCAGTTTTTTTAAGAGCTAGCTAACCAATGTAAGACTGTTGGAGATCAACTGTTAGATCAAGTATAGGCAACCTTCAGCCCTCCAGATGTTTTGGACTACAATTCCCATCATCCCTGACCACTGGTCTTGTTAGCTAGGGATCATGGGAATTGTAGGCCAAAACATCTGGAGGGCAAAAGGTTGCCTTTGTCTGTGTTAGATGATCAGTTCTGGGGACCAAGGGCTATAGGAATCACACTTGACATTTATGGTCTTTTCAGCCAGGTTGCTTTGATTGACAGGTTAACTGGCAAATCATAAGCAGGAGAGCATTTGTTAACACCATTTGGGAGCAAAAAGATGGGGCAATCAAGGTGTTATTTACAAAGCAGACTCCCTGGCCTTTCCTGTCAAGGCAGCAGAATTCAAAAGGAGGTCTCAAAGATTCAGTCCCTGTGATTCAGAAGTGGCAAGTGCTACATGACCTGACTGCTTTGACAGAATGGTGGACTTCAGAAAGTGTGTATCTAAAGGAGCTATATGATTGCAGGGTAGGTTGTGTCACATTATATGCACTCGAGTTTACTAGCTTCTAGGGGACACATCATGTGTGGCAGGGGGCAGCAAACTTTTTCAGCAGTCCACTGTCCCTCAGACCTTGTGAGGGGGCCGGATTATATTTGGGGGGGGGGGAATGAAGGAATTCCTATGCCCCACAAATAACTCAGAGATGCATTTTAAATAAAAGCACACATTCTACTCATGTAAAAACACGCTGATTCCTGGACTGTCCGCGGGCCGGATTTAGAAGGCGATTGGGCCTGATCCGGCCCCCGGGCCTTAGTTTGCCTACCCATGGTCTAGACTCTCTTCTTAGGAAAACGCTAAGTGGTTTGCTGAGGTCAGAACATGCAGCATTCTAAATTAATGAGTGACAATCCAGTGGTGACTGTCTGGTGATGGAAAATAATCGATCAGTAGAACGCAGAGCAATGCAACTTTTGATGACTCTCTTCTGCACCCTCTGCACAACACCTCCCATATTTGAATCAGCTCTTGGGGTGGTTTCCCCTAACCCTCTGGATCAGATACAAAATAAGATAACTGAAAACTGTCCTCTTCCCTATTTCCTTCCATCAGAATTCCCTTCTATCAGTGGACAGTCACTACAATGGCTACGTGGGATATGTTTAAGTACACTAAATAATTTTGAAATATTTTTATAAAAAGATATATGTTTTATGGCTTCTGGTTACATATTTTCTCCTCAAACTACTGACCTCTATAAAACAGCCTTGGCTAGGATTATATGGTGTTGTTTTCCTAATGAGTCTCTGTATAAAACATTGATGTAGATGTTGCCTGAAGTTGTGAAAGAACAGACTTTTATCTTACAAACCTTATTCTCTTAGATTATTTTGAAATCAATATATTGGACAGCTTACACAGGCCTTTAGCGATATGAAAGTAAGTATTCAAGTCTCCTTTGAAGGCCATTAAGAGTTTGAAATTACTGTGGCCTGAAGCAACTGTTATAAACGCAAACTCATTAAAAAGAAGAAAATGTATTAGTATCTTATGCCCTAATCATAAAGAATGGCCTCTGTGTCACAATCCAAGAGCTTCTTTCAACTTCTGATGTGAAAGGGCAAAAATTCCATTATTTTCTGCAATAAAAAAGAAGCATTTATTTAACAATCCATTAAAAAGTTGCCAAAAAATGAGAACTGAGCTTTTTATTTAGCTGCTTCTTTAGGAGTATGAGTTCAATTTAAGAGGATAAGCATCACTCTCCATCAGACATTAGTATGTCTGAAAAAATGTTTTCCTGGCCTTTATGAATAAAGGAGAAGAACTTTATCGTTTCCTTTTTGATGTTCTGAATAAATGTGGCTAAATTAGTGGAAAGTGATATCTAAGCAAGCTCTTAAGACTTTCTTCTCATTTTTGGCAAACGAAATTCACAGCAAATTAAATAATTCAAAACAAATGCTTAGGTGTAGCTCCTGCTGCATTTTGAATTACTAAATGGGTAAAGGAATATATTTCAATGGACTAACTTTTATTGGTGCAAACTGTTCACTTAGTTCCCTCTATAGTTAAGTGGGAACTAGTGGGAACTTTAGGGTGGTATCCAACTAAATAGTTACATTAGAGCAATGACTTTTAGCTATGCAATATAGCTTCCCCATTCTCTCTTCTCCCACTTTGCCCCCCAAATCTGCTCTTCAGCCTTGTATTCAAAGTCTCACTGCCATAAAACTCAACAGATGGCCTGGACCCAATCACTATCTCCTAGCATAACCTACCTCACAGCTAGGGATGGACAAATCAGTTTTGGTTCCCCTCAGTTTCTCATTCTTCCAGTCTTAAAATCAGTTCGTCACATTTCTCCATCTGTTTATTTTTTAAAAAAATAGTGCCCACACATGCTTGCAAGCAATCTTGCCTGATATGCACATCTTAGGAAGCAATTTCTCCCAACAAAGTGCAGTTGAATGCTATTTTCATATGCATTTTAATGTACATTTATCTAATACATGTGTTCTGTTACACATCTTTTGGTTGCGAAACTACCTTCTGCCTTTGCAGAAGGCTAAAGCAGTTGTTCTCAATTAGGTAAGTACTGCAGAACCCCCCATTTTTCAAAAGCCAAGCCATGGGCTCCCTACTTTTGAAAATTTTGATACATCTATGGTAGTTTTTGTTATGTGAATGGTGGCACAGACCCCCTGGGTGGGTTATGTGGACCCTCTGGGGTCCACGAACCACCAGTTGGGAACCACTGGGCTAAAGTATTATTTCTGACCAAGTTGACTCCTCATGGCTCTGCAAGTTCTCCTTAGCACCCAATAATGTTGTATTACAGACAACACAAACAAATTAGACCTATGGTAACTCTTCTAGTGCAACATTGATCCTGTAGGGGAGTAACGAGGGGGACAGAAAACATGTTCAAATTGCTGTAGAATTCAGCACAATTAACTGCATACAGTGGTACCTCGAGTTACAAATGCTTCAGGTTATAAACTCTGCTAACCTGGAAGAGTTACCTCGAGTTTAGAACTTTGCCCCAGGATGAGAACGGAAATTGTGTGACGGCAGTGCAGCAGCAGCAAGAGGCCCCATTAGAGAAAGCACGCCTCTAGTTAAGAACCTCCGGAATGAATTAAATTCATAACTAGAGGTACCACTGTATAATAATAATAATAATAATAATAATAATAATAATAATAATAACAACAACAACAACAACAACAACAACAACAATAATAATAATAACAATAATAACAATAATAATAATTTATTATTTGTACCCCGCCCATCTGGCTGGGCTTCCCCAGCCACTCTGGGCGGCTTCCACAAAAACCAAAAAAACACTAAAATATCATACATTAAAAACTTCCCTGAACAGGGCTGCCTTAAGATGTCTTCTAAATGTCAGGTAGTTGTTTATCGCTTTGACATCTGATGGGAGGGCGTTCCACAGGGCGGGCGCCACTACCGAAAAGGCCCTCTGCCTGGTTCCCTGTAGCTTTGCTTCTCGCAATGAGGGAACCGCCAGAAGGCCCTCGGCGCTGGACCTCAGCGCCCGGGCAGAACGATGGGGGTGGAGACGCTCCTTCAGGTATACTGGGCCGAGGCCGTTTAGGGCTTTAAAGGTCAACACCAGCACTTTGAATTGGGCTCGGAAACGTACTGGGAGCCAATGTAGGTCTTTCAAGACCGGTGTTATGTGGTCTCGGCGGCCGCCCCCAGTCACCAGTCTAGCTGCCGCATTCTGGATTAGCTGTAGTTTCCGAGTCACCTTCAAAGGTAGCCCCACGTAGAGCGCATTGCAGTAGTCCAAGCGGGAGATAACTAGAGCATGCACCACTCTGGCGAGACAGTCCGCGGGCAGGTAGGGTCTCAGCCTGCGTACCAGGTGGAGTTGGTAGACAGCTGCCCTGGATACAGAATTGACCTGCGCCTCCATGGACAGCTGTGAGTCCAAAATGACTCCCAGGCTACGCACCTGGTCCTTCAGGGGCACAGTTACCCCATTTAGGACCAGGGAGTCCTCCACACCAGCCCGCCCCCTGTCCCCCAAGAACAGTACTTCTGTCTTGTCAGGATTCAACTTCAATCCATTAGCCACCATCCATCCTCCAACCGCCTCCAGGCACTCACACAGGACCTTCACCGCCTTCACTGGTTCTGATTTGAAAGAGAGGTAGAGCTGGGTATCATCTGCATATTGATGGACACCCAGTCCAAACCCCCTGGTGATCTCTCCCAGCGGCTTCATATAGATGTTAAAAAGCATGGGGGAGAGGACGGAACCCTGAGGCACCCCACAAGTGAGGGCCCAAGGGTCTGAACACTCATCCCCCACCACCACTTTCTGAACACGGCCCAGGAGGAAGGAGCGAAACCACTGTATAACAGTGCCCCCAGCTCCCAACCCCTCTAGACGGTCCAGAAGGATGTTATGGTCGATTGTATCAAAGGCCGCTGAGAGATCCAGCAGAACTAGGAAACAACTCTCACCTTTGTCCCTAGCTCGCCGGAGATCATCAACCAGTGCGACCAAGGCAGTTTCAGTCCCATGATGAGGCCTGAACCCCGATTGGAAGGGATCCAAATGGTCCGCATCCTCCAGGCGTGCCTGGAGTTGTTCAGCAACCACACGCTCAATCACCTTGCCCAAGAATGGAAGATTTGAGACTGGGCGATAGTTGGCCATACTGGCCAGGTCTAAAGATGGTTTTTTAAGAAGCGGTTTAATGACCGCCTCTTTCAGCGGATCTGGGAATGTTCCCTCACAGAGGGAAGCATTCACCACCCCGCAGAGCACATCGCCCAGCCCTTCCCGGCTTGCTTTTATTAGCCAGGATGGGCAAGGATCAAGGAGACAGGTGGTTGGTTTCACGCGTCCAAGCAGCCTGTCCACATTCTCGGGGGTAACGGATTGAAATTGATTCCATGCAACTTGACCAGACAGAGCTCCAGCACTCTCCCGCCCCAGCCCTGCTCCCACGGTGGTGTCTAGCTCCTTCCGAATATGAGTGATTTTATCTGCAAAAAACTTTGCAAAATCGTTGCAGGAGATCTTGGGGTCTTTACAAGGCCCCGGTGGTAAAGGTGGTTCCGTTAAATTGCGGACCACCTGAAAGAGTCTCCTGCTACTATTTTCTGCAGATGCAATAGAGGCGGTGAAGAAAGTCTTCTTCGCCGTTGCTATCGCCACTTGGTAGGCTCGACGTTGAGCTCTAACCTGTGTCCGGTCAGATTCGGAGTGAGTTTTCTGCCACCGACGCTCTAGCCGTCTCAGCGATTGTTTCATCGCCCTCAGCTCCGAAGAAAACCACAGGGCTGTCCGGGCTCCATGCAATCGGAGAGGGAGCTTCGGAGCCAGACAGTCGATAGCCCTGGTTAACTCCGCATTCCAGCGGGCCACCAGGGAATCAGCTGAAAGGCCATCAACATGGGATAAAGCATCCCCTACCACTCTCTGGAAACCATTTGGATCCATTAAGTGGCGGGGGCGGACCATCCGAATCGGTCCCACCTCCCTGCAGAGGGGGAGGGTCGCGGAGAAGTATTATATTCAGAAGCACAGAAACACATCCCAACACTGCTTTTAAAGCAATCAGGAGGGGGGTTATTTTGGGTGTTTTTCTTCTCAAAATATCCCTTAGTCCCCCACCATAGAGGATTCAAAATGCAAATTTTGAACCTTCCATGGGGAGAAGCTGCTTGTGGCAATATTTTACAGAAGGAGAAGAGTTATTCCCTTTCCCTTCAGAAACTGCTTTTCTTTTTTCTTTTTCTAAAAAAGAGACATCAGGGGTCCATTAAAGACATCCTCATGTAAATACAATTTGCCTCCCACCCTCCAGTATCAAGAAATATGTCACACCTCATTAGAAATACAAACATTGCTATGGATTAAGTATCTATTACTCTTTGGTGCCTGTGTTTACATTTCAGTGACTGTGGAGTGGACTTTCAATGAGCTATACATGTGTAAAGCCTTCAGCTTCACAATTATCCTTTGGTTCTCTATGGAGGTAATCCACTTTCACAGACTGCTTCATTCTTGAATTACCGGTACTTTAAGAACAAAAAACATTCAGGTCCAACCAAAATGTCACAAAATAGTGTTTCAAGTTATCAAGACCTCTGTACCAAGTGAGATGTTCTGTAAAGCAGGGTGGGGTGGAGGGGGAGGGGAAAATAGGCTGGATCTCCAAACCTTGAGGTCTGCATTTGGACTTACTCTGATGAAGGAGATTGCGAACTAATTTATGATGCTTCCGTGTGGGGGCTTTATGTTGTTTATTATCCCCCCTCCCCTGCCTCATGTGAACACAACTGTCCACACAATCCTTTTCATCTTAATTTTTCATAGGGCATTCTTCACTTTCCCATCTATGCCAGAGGGCAGTTCTCAACAGAATATAGTATTTGTGCTGCATTATTTTATCCTTCCCCTCAACCACTCTCCTCAATTACTCTGCTACCCTTTTCCACTCTAGGAAGTTGTTTTTGTACTTCTGTTTGTGAACCTTTAATTTCTTTTCCTCCCAAGTGTGCAAGAGCAAATAGGAGTGATCCCTAGTTATACTGATATTTAGCTGTATTGAAATTCTAATAAATTGGTCTTGGGCAAGACTTTTCAGTTCTATTTTTAAAGTACTGATTTATGTGGGCAATTACAGGTATTGCCCCCATGTGAACAGATCTTGAGTGAACAGTTTCTCTAAACTTGGTTGCTGAAATTACATTGTACCTTCAAGCATGCGGCAATTCCTAAATCAGTGCAATTCCTAAATATGGTGTCGGAAACCACCAAATTTCACCTTCACAAAAGGATCTGCAGATATAATTCAGCCTCAACTATTTTTAGCAGTGCTTTTTTCTGGGGTTACTTAAGGGTACACAGTACAGGCCCAGCTCCCTCAAATATTTTAGGGGGTGGGGAGAAGGGACTTTGACCCCTAGGATATGGCTCCATAAACCTTAGCAAAGATCTCATTTTAGCCATTTATGGATTATGGTTGCTGGACTGTTTCTTTCACCTTTCTTGAAATTAAGAACAACGTCTGGTATGCACCCAGAATAATTCACAGGAACCAGTTCACAGGAACCAGTCACCGAATGTTGTTTTCGAATAATTCAGTTTGGATCCCATCTTCTCCTGGGGCTAGATTAGGGGTCAGCAACGTGCGGCCCATGGGCCCACGAGCTGCCCATGAACTGAGCTGCCTGCTTGGCGAGCCCCCCGCGTGCTGCACTAAACCAGCGCAGCGCAGGGACTCACTGAGCGGCGCCGGAACTCACGTCTGCGCACGGGCAGATACCGAAAATCGCATCAGTGCAATCTGCGCAGGCACGATTTTCAGCATCTGGGCATGCACAGAAGCAATTTCCGATGCTGCAGACATGCACAGATACAATTTCCGGCATCACGCTGTGCCAGTCTGGCTGACAGACGATCTCCGTGGGAGTGATCCGGCCCATGGCCGGTAAACCTTGCCAACCCCTGGGCTAGATTATGGACAGTATTAACCATAAACTGCAGAATTAAGATCAGTATTTCTTTACTATCCTAGCTATTTGGGGGATTGACAGTGACAATCTTCCCATGTATTTGTTAATACATGTTTTGACAAGATTCATGTTCACCGCACATCTACTATTAATTAATCTCCAAAATGTTATAGGGCAAATATCCAAACAAGTAATATTCTTATTACATTTTTTATTCAGAGTAGTCCCATCAAAATCAATGGAGTTCACCTATAAAATCTCTTATTTTAGCATTTTCAGTTGAAGTCCAAACAGATTTCTGATTAGAGTATTTCTTCCTACCATTAGCATTTTATACTTATTTTTCATTAAGGCTTCAATAACTTTCCACAAACCACAGTTTCTAATTGCCTTTCAGCTTGCTTAATTGCTCTGTGGCAATGTTACATTCCATGTCAAACCATATTGCACTTTCCCCAAGAGCTTTAAAGGATCTAAAAATAGCCATCAAGAGTGGTTTAACAAGATTAATAATTTGGAAGAATGCACAACTTCTGTTGGAATTGCTATTAGCTGCTTTAAAAAAAGAAAAGAAAAGAAAGCTCACTAATGAGCTCATTTTGATTATTGAAGTTTATCTGCACTAGCGCAACAACCTTTAATTCCTAGCAGTTTTGTGGCTACCAATCATGCTATACAATCAATCTGGAGTTAGATAATGGAACCATAAAACTAGCCTTAATGGACTTAGTGGTCACAACTACCAAATGAAATCACCTCTTTAAAACAAACAAATGAAAAACAATTAAGTGGAAGAAATGCATATGTAATCTACTACACTTACTTGAACAGAAATAAAAGTCAAATTACCCTTATAAGCAAACAGAAATTACCTTATAAAATCTGAGAAGATGCAGATAGCAAATATTACAAAATGCAAGCCTGAAGACTTATCTGAACCAAACAATTTTTTAAAAGAGCCTTGACTTTTTCATATTAAACACCCATGTTTAGGCACAAAAGGAACTGGATTCGAATCAGAATATGAATTATTCATATAATTTGCTTTCATGTTTCCACCATGTTCCCAAGTTTGCCTATTCCCTCCAGGTGGCAGGTGGAGGGCTTGAGTAGGAGAGAGGTAGGAGAGAGCACCCTTACATGTTTCTATTTTTTATTAAGAATATTGTGTATGCAGCTTGCAAGCTTCAGCTCAGCAGGAGCCAGGTGTAAATTATTGCATAGACGCTCAGGCAGGGCCTGCCTTTCTCTATTCCCTTCATCTATCTACCAATTAACCTCCATCACTGCAAATTATTGTATAGACTTGCAACATAATCTGCCTTCTTCTCCTCTCCCTATTAACCTCTGTCTCCAAGACTGAGTGGTGGGAGGGAATGCAGAGTAAGTAAAAGAACTGGGCTGGGCTCAAAAGGAGGAGGATGGGACTATGATGTGGTTGCCATTCATCCAGCGTCTGGGGGGGATTTTGGAAAGTTGGCAAAATGACCTGGAATTTGAGGCCGATTGCCTAAAAAAAAAAAAAAAGCTCAACAATTTCTGTGTCCTGAATTTTACTTCTAGAAATATGGCAACTCAAGGAGTGTGCATGCACCCCTGGCACAAGGTGTAGGGCTGCAGAAACAAGCAGAACATGTGAAGGAGGAGCCAAGTCCTGCTGTCTTCATGGCCTGCAGCAAGTCCTGGATGGCCTTTTGATCTTCTTGAGGAGATGAGGATGAAAATGGACTGAAGGAGACTGGAGAGTCTAAAGGAGGTGTTTTATTATTTTCATTTGAAGTGGAGTGGGGAAGTTGGTGGAGTGTGGCAGGGCTGCTTCTGAGACAGAAGAAAATAAATGCTGGATTGAGACATTCCCAATCCCAGGTCTGAGAAGTTTCTGAGCTAGCAACCAATAGAGTCAACATTGTGAACCTTTTTTTTGGGGGGGGGGACCTGGAATTTAAATAAATATACCTCAAAGCTTTTCAGTATTTAAAGTTGTAGCCATCAATATACTTTCTTTAACAGACTATAGAAATTTAAGATGCACACTAATAAAATAGTACTACAGAGAAATGATGAAAAATGATTTTATTGATGGAATTGGAAGAAGTCTGGAGAAACAGTTGTGTGTTTTGAAATTATTATGAATTATAACAGCAGCTGTTTCTCCTGGCAGTCATGATGTAATTGATGTTAAGATTTTTAGCGTCTCTCATCTTGAGAATTTCTGGATGGCTGATGAATAACAACGTTTAAAACAAACAACCAAGAGCCCCAATGGGATAAAATAAAGGGCATTCAAAAAGTAAAATTACCATATCGGTTTTAACAAGAGCAGCTAAAAACTGATCTAAATGGGAACATTTTACATAAAGCTTTAGAAAAACGTTCCAAGTTTGGAAGTTTGTACATCTGCAAGAGGGCCTCCCAGTTGTGAAGCAGCCAACATATGTTTTAATAATTTAAAAATAGTTTTGCAAGCCTAAATCCATCACCCTGTCAAATAAATTCTTCCCCTATAGTGCAATTTATTCAGTGCCCCTGAAATCTTCCTGCTTAATATATGCTGGGTATATAGATACAGCACAAAGACAGAAAACAAACTTGTAGTTCCAAGATATATTTTTATTAATTCATTCTCATGGTTGGGTATCTCCTGAAGGGTTAGCAGAATGTCAGTGCATACCCTATACTACAACCTTCTCACCACATTTAATTGCATAGCTCCCACAGATAAAGCACATAAGGCACAAACTGATTGTTTTCATTCTTGCTCAAAGATCACAAGAGTTCACAACAGCAAAACCTCCCCGTTAAATGTAGAGCACAGCTGAGAATTTCAGGATAAACACACAAATCTGTTTTCTAAACCAGCTATATTAAATCCACAAATTGTTGGCAAATGGCTACATTTTTAAGGTTTAGTTATTTTGAAACAATCCAGTCTGCTATTTCTAAGGAGTAAAAGAACCCCATTCTGCACAGCCTGTTTGAATGTATCCCCGTGTATTTAGTTTCCTTTGTAGATCAAAGGATGTCACTCATAGCTGCCCTGGGCTCTGGTTCATTTTCTCCACTTCCACCACCCTTCCATGGAGTTGAGACCAAGGCTGGGAGGATAGATGAAATTGGAGGAAGCAAGAAGATATTAGACACACAAAGGGGTGCATGCATGAAGGCTGCCTAGGGGGAATTTTGAGATGTTGATGAGGTTGGCAGAAGCTCTGCTCTGTTCTCTGATTCCTTCCCCACATTTTATATAAGGAACAACAGCTGCCTCTCCAAAAAAATGTACTTATTCATAAAAAGGAATAAAAAACAGGTAACTCAAATGGGGGTACTAAATGTAAAATAGTAAATACCGAATTTTATACTGTTCTGTTTCATTTGGAACAATTTACTTGTTTGATATTTGTAATGGGTTTATCTTTTTTACAATTGTATATTGTTGTAACCCATCCTGAGACCTTATGGTGGAAGGGCAGGCAAGAAATCTTATAAATAAAATTGTTTCTGTATCTATTGTATCATCTGTCAATCTATATATCTCTATCTAAAGAATGACTTTATAATGTTGTGGACATGGGTGTTGAGAGTGGACGTTGAATCTACAAAATTAGAGAAAAAATAGAGAAAAAGCAAGCTTATCTTACTTGACTACTTGTTTAAAACATTTATATCTGCTTTATCCTACACTCATAGCAGCTCACAACTATATTGAAAACCGCAACAAGGCTAACGCTTACTTCGATAACAAAAAACAACAACATCCCAAAGCAGCAGCATCAATAGAACTTTATCCAAGAAGGCATTTGGGAACTGATGGAATTAAGTCTTTCAGGCAGTGCTCAAAGACACCCGCAAAACTGAACATCCTTCATAAAGCCATTTAACAATTCTGGGCTGATTACCAGAGAGGCCATGATCATTTCTGAGGCTGTCTTGACCTCCCTGACTGATGTAACTTGGAGCAGGTCATCTGAAGCATATCTTAATTGGGGAGATGAGAGCCAGTCTCATGGGAAGGTGGCCCTCAGGCCTTGACAGATTTTTTGTTGTTGCTGCTGAATGAGAAAACGTCGTCCATCTAGCTTAGCTTCACCAGATGTCTCAAGTAGGTTTTTAAATCAGGCCACAATGTGGTAATACATTAACGTGGTTTTCAAAACCCTCCACCTTTCAGGGAATGTTTTCTACATCAGCATCTTTGCTTTTAGACCACACAATCCCTCCTCATGTATTGTGCACAGACACAACTTCAGGGATGTAGAACTTATGGCCCTCCAGATGTTGTTGGGCTACAACCCCCATCATCCCTGACCATTATTCACAATGGATGGAGCTGGTGAGAACTGGGAGTCCAGCAAAATCTGGAGAGCCACAAGTTTTCTGTCCCTGCATTCAATCATCAGGCACCTACAATTTCAATTTTTAGCATGCCAAGGGGAAATATTCATGTTCTCCCTCACTTACACAGCACTTTTGAAGTAAGAAATAGTGAAAATATTGTCACCATTATCTGTCTCAGTTCCCCAGACTCCTTTTCTGCCAAAGTTAGTTCAGGCACTAGGATCTGCCTTATATCATCTGCTGTGAAGACAGATGCAAGGAATTTCTCCAGCTTCTCTGTAATCTCTTTTTCCTCCTTTAGCACACCTTTGGGTCCCTTGTCATCCAACCACTTCCCTGGACTATTGCCACCAGCCAGAGTCCACTGCGCATTAGAAGACTTGGGACAGGAGAGTGGCTAGTATGCTGATATTTGCGGCTCTCTAAGTAACACACATTTGAGGCTGAGCATTATAAAGCAAGGGACCTTTCCTGCCATTACTGATTTTCTTATTTAAGAAGAAACCCTGGATAAGCTTAGGACAGGGGTCTGCAACCTTTAAGACAAAAAGAGCCACTTGGACCCGTTTCCAAAGGGGGGAAAAACTGGGAGCCGCAAAACTCATCATTATAAAAATAACTTTTTTCTCACTTTTTTATTATTTCTTCGTTTGACCCCTCAGAATTACTCCTCCTCACAGAAATAAACGTTAAATTAACAAGTTACCTTTTTGTGTGTGTGTATTCTTCACTCCCCTTCAAAACAGTGACCAGCGTACATGCCCCCTTTCAATGCAGTGACCAGCGTACATGCCACTTACAATGTAGCGGGCGGGCGAGTGGGAAGGTGACGTCGGGACGGTGCGTGACTAACGCACGCACCGCCCCCATGCGACGTCACAGCCAGTACAGCACCCGCCACAGTGGGGAGTGTCGGGGCGCACAATGCACCTCCTCCCCTTGCTAGTATCCACCTCGGAGCCGCGGCAAAGGTGTAAAAGAGCCACATGCGGCTCCGGAGCCGCGGGTTGCAGACCCCTGGCTTAGGAGAAACTGAATCCAGTCTATTTGGTGGTAGCCAACAACGTTTTACTCACAATAGACCCACTGAAATTAATGGATCTAATGTAATCATGTTCATTAATTTCAGTGGGTCTGCTCTTAATAAAACTTTGTAGAATACCACCCAGTGACTCAGATTCAACTAACCTGATGTTTGCAGAAGCCATCTCAAGGGATCCTATTAGCACAACAGGGTTTTCTCCCGTCTCCTCCCCACATACCTCCCCCAAACCTGCTCTGGAGAGTCAGGAAAAACCTTGAAACTGTACACAGGGGGGAGCAAAGGGAGTGGGACTGTTCCATTTAGCAAGGGGAATGCTTCAGCTAATGGAACAGTCAGAAGAATATGCCACTGAAATCTTCCCGCTGTTTCAAAAAATGGGAATTGCAGTCTTGGCGTTCACTAATGGGCACTGAAAGACTCTTTGACATAATGGTACATACTAACCAGAGATAGTCAATACCAGAAGTATCTAATAGCTTTATGCTGAATATAATCAACATCCTTGCTACCTTCCTTTCTTATTCTGTAATGGTGTTAGGAATAAGAATGTGTCTTAAAAGATAAAAATAAGAATTTACAAAGTACACAACAATTACTTGCTCACACCACTTCCACACTGAGAAAATATTGGGAAAATACGCAACCAAGATTCAGAAATGAAGCTGTCAGTAAGATGCTGCATATGCAGAAAATCATTACCATCTTACACAATTGGATTTCAAACAGTGAAATGTTATTCTTTAGAATTATAAACAATTATGACCGCAGGAGTGTTTCAAGTTAATTTCTAATCTAATCTTGTTTTAGCACCACTGTCAAGGTACAGTTGCGGGCACAGAGATTATTATATAACAGGAATGGAATTCCAGTTGCTATTGACAACGGAAGAGAGTTAATAATGATTTAAAAAAAAAACCAACCCAGCAGCTACAATGTACAAAAATATAGACAGCATCTGCAACAATCAATCATTAACATATCTAGAAATCAGAGGTCGTTTTCTGCAAAGTGTAGCAAATTAGGAATACGGATGCAATACACTTGGATAATTTTGAAGTGCTTTTTCTTTATTTCTATGGCAATTTTCTAGGCTCACACTTCATTTTCATTGAACTTCCATTAAGCATTTTCATCTTTGTGTGATTTATGTGCATTTTCTTTGGTAAATAAGGAAGAGTTGCATTGAATCACAAGTGCCTTAAAACCAGGAGACCACCCCTCAACAGCATTTCATTATTTGATCAAAAATCCTATTGTGCCAGCTGCCACAAGGCTAACTAATTCTCCAGGTCCTACTAGAATTCATACTAACAGTAGTCCACAGAGACACAGAAATGGGGCATGAAAAATAGAACAATTAAATAAAATGCCTTTAAGAAATGGATATATCATCACATTAAGGGTGATGTATAGGATTAAGGTGGAAATTTAATTAGCTTATATACTTCCAGTTATATCTGGAGGAACAGAAGGGGGTATGCTTTTATTGCCTTCTCTTTATTTTGCATGGGTTTGTGTTGTATTTTCAGAGATTTCTTTTCCTGATGCCAGGGTCAGCTGGAAAAGAATCACTCCAGCACCCGCCTACAATCAAAAGGTAAACTGAGCCAGCTCTCTTTTTTAAGTAGTGAAATCTACAGGAAGTCCCCTTGGAATGGAGTTCAGTGCGACTGTAAATATACTGAATTCCAAGGTAGCCAAAGCTTGTACAGTCATAGCTTGGTTTTCGAACAGCTTAGTTCTCAAATGTTTTGGCTCCCGAATGCTGCAAACCCAGAAGTAAGCGTTCCGGTTTGCGAACTATTTTTGGAAGCCAAACATCCGATGGGGCTTCCATGGCTTCTGATTGGCTGTAGGAGCTTCATGCAGCCAATCAGAAGCCACGCTTTGGTTTCCTAATGTTTTGGAAGTCAAACAGACTTCCGGAACAGATTTCATTCGACTTCCAAGGTACGACTATATTTGCATTTTCAAAAGAAGAAAAGAAAGTACATGTGTGGACATTTCCACTGCACTGCAAAGAAGAGTTTATAGTAATAAGATGAACAATGTAATTAAAATGAAGTCATAACTGTTACTGTAACATACCACCCAAACATGCTGAAGTGGAAAATAACTAGTAAAGGTAAAGGGACCCCTGACAGTTAAGTTCAGTCGCAAACGACTCTGGGGTTACGGCACTCATCTTGCTTTACAGGCCAAGGGAGCCGGCGTTTGTTTGCAGACAGTTTTTCTGGGTCATGTGGCCAGCATGACTAAGCTGCTTCTGGTGAAGCCAGAGCAGTGCACGGAAGCGCCATTTACCTTTCCACTGGAGCAGTACCTACTTATCTACTTGCACTTCGTCGTGCTTTCAAACTGCTAGGTTGGCAGGAGCTGGGACCGAACAACAGGAGCTCACCCTGTTGCGGGGCGTTGAACCGCCAACCTTCCAATTGGCAAGTCCAAGAGGCACAGTGGTTTAAACCACAGCGCCACCCACGTCCCGCTTGGAAAATAACTACATTACAACAAATAAACAATTGATTGTTCTACTACAGGTAGTATCCACATATGTAGTCATTTATCTTTCAGATATTGTTGGCACATCAGGAGTTCTTTGCCATAATCAAAGACTTATAAATGCATGTAGTGACAGCATTGGAATAGCACTTTCCATAGGCTGCTTTCCGAACAATCAAATGTAAAGCTGTGCAGATAAATTCCATTAGACAGAAATAAGGAAGACGGTTTCAGCATAGCTAACAGTGGTGGAAAGTAATCATGCCCATATGGTTTTAAATAAGGGGTGAAACTGTGCTGTTACCATTGCATTGACACTGGACAAACATAAATAAGTAAATTCTTGAAGAGTTACTATGCTTCAGTTTACATTTTTTAAATAATATTTTTTAACAAATGTCAACAAGAGTAATACAGTTTAGATAGTGTTTAAAATATCCAGGGTGATGGATAGGCTATGATTTAAAGATTTAAAGCCCCTCTGATTATATCAATTAATAGTATTTACAAACAAGGTCACACAGCATTCTGCTTTTTGAACCAAACAGGCAGCTTACAGCATTGGCTTGGATCCTGACTTAGTCATGCTTAGTCTGTTCTAAACATGACTATGTCTGGATCCAATCCACTGCTGTTGCTGCCATTGTTAACTCACCTCTCTCCATATGAACTGCTCCAAGCTCTGCAAACATCATCTGATACCCTTCTTTCTTTTCCCCTGTCCACAAGAGCTCCAGAGGGTTGCAACATGAGGCCTTTTCTGTTGTGGCTCCCCATTTGTGGAACGCTTTCCCCAGGGAGGCGCACCTAATGCCTTCATTATGTATCCTTAGTTGCAGGGGGTTGTTCTTTTGTTTGTTGTTATGGTATGTATTTTTGTGTTTTTATATTGTAAATTGCCTTGTGATCCTCAGATTCAGGTGTTCTAAGAGCAAATTTAGTATGGGTAGGGGGCTAGGATGTACAAATAGATCAACACGGATTGCCTTACTCCCCTTGTGGAATGTTTGATCCAGCATTGTAAAGCCACAACTACCCTCAAATATATGAAAATATTCTGCACTAATCTTTTAGGATATTAATTCTATTTTCTACTGGTTACTACTTACTTAAGGAGATGTGACATCTTCAAGTCTGAAGTCTAATATTGTTATCGAAATGCTGGATAATTTGAAGAGCTGGGGCTCCCTGCTCATTCAAATGAATAATGTGATGCTAATGTCATCACCCATGCATTCTGTCAGGAGTAACTATGCAACAAGCACGCTGCGCTAAAATCCTACTGCGTAACACAAGTTTCCACTCATTTTATGCATGCACACATGAAACATTTACATCCACAAGATATCTTAATGATCCTCTTCTCCTCCTCTTCTCTGTATTGTCCAAAGGAAGAGATCTATTTAATGAAATGCATGAAGGCATCTTTCTGTGTTTAATTTCAAATCCCAGGGCACTGTTATCTCGGTAGTTCATTTTCATGAACTAATTATTCTTTAATAACTCTTCAAGCATGTCTTTACAATAAATTAAGCTTGAAATAGAAAAGACTAATATAGATAAAGTCGTTATCAGCCATGCTAGAATACGAGTTTTGTTTCTTCTTCTCTGTATCCTGCCCTGAAGCCTAACATTTTTCCATACAAAGCCATATATAAAACAAATAAAATGTGCCATTTGATGCATGCCGCGTGGAGGAAGTAAACTTTTGGATTGTCCTGTGACCGTTCAATGTACAGTCGTACCTTGGTTGTTGAACGCCTTGGTACTCGGACGTTTTGGCTCCCGAATGCCACAAACCCAGAAGTGAGTGTTCCAGTTTGCGAATGTTTTTTGGAAGCCAAACATCCAAGGCAGCTTCCGATTGAGTGCAGGAAGCTCCTGAAGACAATTGGAAGCTGTGCCTTGGTTTTCGAACCATGCTGGAAGTCGAACGGAATGGATTAAGTTTGACAACCAAGGTACCACTGTAGTTTGCATACTGTGTTTTATAAGAGTTTTGAGGAAGGAGGGACATGATTGATGCCACCCCAGTTCCAGCGATCTTGCGTTCAGGGAGATGTAGCCATGGGAAGCTAATAAGTTAAAATGAAAGATGAGAACAATGCTATTTACATCTTGTTCCTAACTCCCACCTCTAGCATTCCTGTTTGAAAGTAGAGAAGAGATACAGGGTCGAATGCTAATTTCCCACCCCCAGGGCAAAAAGATATGCCCTATCTTTGCACCCATGTGCGAGAAAGCATATTGGGAAGCAGACGAAAAGGCAGGACGGTCTAAGTAGCACCTCCTACCATACTGTGGGGAGGGGGGATGTGGAATGGTTCCCAGTTGCAAAAATCAAGTCCTATACATTATCCTCTCAGCTTACCCAGGCTCAGTTCAGTAATTAGTAATATAATAAGATAAATATAACTAATGTGTGTCTGGGATAGAGACAACACAGGTAAACTATGATGTGTGGGTCTGCTGCCAAACAATCTGATTTATTCATAGGATAGAGGCAGCCCCTTCTTTTGCAATTGCAAATGTACCTATCAGTGGGAGCAGTAGAGATGTCAGCGCAAGATGTGTTCTTGTTACCAAGTACTATAGAGGAAATAAGGCTGTCACTATCTTGCTGCAGTCAAGAAAGCAGTATTCAAATTTCTAAGTGGGGATAGAGCAGAGAAAATTACTGTAATCAGGAAGAGAGGAGATAATGGTTAGAATATAAGTTTTAAGTAGGCAAATGTCTGAACTAAACTTGGATTAAGGCAATTTTTCAAGTGCTAATGGAAAGAGATTTCCACATTCTCCACATGAAAGATTCTATTTGTAAGGAAAAATTGCTGCTGAAAGAACTGCATTTGTATACTTTATAGCAGTCACAGGGTGATCAGTGAGAATACGTTTGAGGAAGGATGCAGAAATCATCAGTTTCCAACAATTAGTAGAGCACAGGGTATTAAACGAATGAGTGCCGCAGATAAGTACAGCTTAGCAGTTCAGAAAATACACGTGTTAATAAGAATTATACTTAATTCTCAGCAAGCAAATACACTTAGTGCTGTAACTGGCTATAAATTAAATGATCTCTAAATAAATTCCTTTTGCTATTACTAATTTTTTATTTTACCACAGATTTTCTACCAAACTGCTGCTTCCACCGCATAACACATGACAAGCTGAAAGTACATTTTGTGAGCGGAAACATGTCTCGTTGACTGAAAAATTAAGGTCCTGATTTTTATCAAGGGCTTAGCTATACAGATCAACCAGCATCAGTGGAGACTGTGAAGGTATGTCTGGAGCAACATATCTGGACACTGCTAACTCCCATAACATTGAAAGGAGACCTCAGACATGTACTAATCAGAGCACAGATACTAGTACATCTAATTGCACATGGATGGGTAACAATCGTGCAAGCCTATATGTGGGTATGTTTACAAACAGGCACCATGATAGCACTCTGAAGAAACTACTCAAGATGGTTAACAATATATTCTGCATACGTTGATGGATCCTGCAGAATGACCAAGTCCTCAAAAACACTTCTGCTTACATGGTGTACAGTCAGTAGACACTGTGCTAATAGTGTGGATATATGCACAGACATTAGCGTGAAATGCAATATTCTTACGGTCAAGGGAAGTACACAGCATGCATACTGAAAATGTGTTTAGGCTGACTGAACGACGATGGAGAAAATTTAAAAATTTGATTTGCAGAAAAACAATTTCCCCCCTCAAGGGGGTCATGAACACGATTATCCTATTAGAAATAAAAGAGAAGCTGTCTCAGAAACTGAGAGGAGGATGGAAAACTCTTGCTTCACCTGAATACCAATAAGAAAAACGAGCTAAAAATGTTACAATTCAAGCTTTAATAATAGCTGGTTCTTTCTCCAAATGAATGAATGATTGCAGAAAGGAGTGTATGTTTAGAGTGAAGCAGGTAGGGAGGTTTGACTGCACAGATTTCTTGGGGTTCTGGAATAAACCTTCTACAATGTTATCTGGATTACAGATTTACACCTCTGTAAAAGCCTCTCAGGCACCTTTTCTGTCTTATGAATAAATAATATGGTGCCCTGGAAAGCATTGATCTAATGGGGGAAATCAATGTGTGTCTGGCATGTGATAGACTTTCATTCAGCTGAAGTCTGTCTAAAATTTATAGACCAATTTTAATGACAAAACAAGGGGAAAAACCCAACACTTTAAAAGGGATGCTTTAAAAGCCTGCTGCTGGGGCTGCACTATCTGCAAGAATAATTATTATTTTCAAAGTGAATAGGTACACTGATTGCAGAGTAGTCTGTGAATAACTGGTGGATAGATTTCTAATACTTAGCACAAAGTAAGTGATAGTAAATGGATAGTAAATTCTCTTGACTCTTGGATTTGTTTCAGTGAACATCAATGTAATAAGCTGATTGTCACTGCATATGGCTCGGTTGAAAACTAAATCTGCAAGCTAATGCTAAAACGGTGTAATTTTTCAGTGAAAGGTCTGTCTCTTCAATAAGGTGAAACAAGCCCACCTGAGATGGCAGAATGTGAAGGGTATCAGATTCATACTATATATATATATATATATATATATATATATATATATATATATATATATATATATATATATATATATATATATATATATTTGCTTTCGTAGATTTTCACGGGTACAGGAATGCAGGTTTTGGTGTCTTCGGGTGTCTTCCCGTGTAAGAGTTGGGGTGTCTAGGCGACGTTTCGACGAGGTCTCACTCGTCATCTTCAGGCTGGTGCTTTCGGCTTCTTGTTACTGGAACAGAGCAGGATCTCAGTGTTTGAGTTCCTATAAATACTGTTGAGGGGGTGTGGTGTATAGCCTCCAACGTTCTGGGCAGAGAGGAAGTTTCCAGGTTAGTGTGCCTTTTCTTCTTTTGTTCATTAATTACTTGAGGGATATCTTGAGTGATTTCTTGAGTGATATTCTGAGTACCACTTAGGAGGGTCATTAGGTGTGGATTAGTTGCTAAAGCTTTCGTGTCTTGACCTCTTGAGCTTGTGAAGAGTTTTTTCTGAGAAGATGGCTGTACTGCACTTAGTTGTGCTCTGGCTTGGCTTCGTGTATAGGGGCGAGCTGTGGTTTTGTGCCCTGTGCCAGCCAGATCTGTGTAGGGATTGCAGGGGGGTGCAGCATCCGGAGGTGCCACTATGGTTTGACTACTGGATGGTGTCTGTAATTTATCTGTGGAGAGGGTCTGGGTTTGGGTCTGGTGTGGTTGATTGGAGATGGCGTTCTGTGTGCCTCTGGTTCTGGTGTCGGTTTTTGTGGGGAGGGCTTCGTAACGCCATCTCCAAGAGAAGGAAAATGGCGACGGAGGTAGCAGCCTAGCCAGAACCTCCCGTTTTTAATTAAGCTTTTAATTAGGCTTTAGCCATCTTTTGACCTTATGTTTATATTTTTAGTCGTTACTTTTTACCCCCTCTGCTTTTAGCCCAATGGTTTATTGTTTTATTGTTTTATTATCTACTGTTTTATGGCTCAACTCGACTTAGCGTAACAAGGAACGCTAAAGAAGATAGATTGCAGTTTTTGCATCTAACACACAGCTTTCATCTATTGAAGGGAGGCACGAACACGCTGTATCGTCAAGGCCGAGGTAAATTATTCCCCTTTCCAAAAATATTTCCGCGGTGAGCGTTGAAAGCCTTAAAGCTGAGGACTAAAGACGGAAAAGGGAGCAGAAACCCTAGAGGCCCACCGAGATAAGGGGCAAGCATGAAACCTTGCTTGTAAAACAACCCTCCCTTTCGAAGGTGGGAAGCTGGAAGATAAACATAATCCGTCTCGTGAGCGAAACAAGTGAAGCCAAAAAACCCAGGACTAGGAGACTCCAGCAAACTGCTCCCAATTACCTTTTTCCACGCTCAATATGGTCCTTACAAGAAAGAACTATATGGACCTGGGAATTGCACCAATATCACCTCAGGGGGAGTGGGAGCTCCGAAGGACGCAAAGTAAAATCACCAATTACTTCCCCCATAAAGAAGGGAGTAAGAATCCACAGCACGAGAGCACCCCAAAAGAAATTGCCCCTACTGTGCTGGATTGGTCATTACAACGCAAAGACTTACAAACTGAGCTTGAAAGACCAAACTATTCCATGAGCTGGGCGCAGGAACTGGACCTAGCTGAGAACGCCCTGATGACCAATTCCCCCAACCCCAATAACCTCGAGCACCAAAAATTAACCCAGAATCTCAGGGAAAACCAGCAAGACCCTCAGAATCGCAGGGGAAACCAGCAGGACCCTCAGAATCTCAGGGGGAACCAGCAAGACCCTCAGCCCACAGCGATTGCCAACAGCATAGAAGAGAGGGGTGACCAGTTACACGATCAAATAGATCAGATACGCACAGACCTCTGCAACATAAAAAACTTCCTAGCAGTAACAAATGGCCTACTCCTGACACTTGTGGAGAATTTCAAACAAGTAAAAAGAGCCACAGATCAGTCCTTGGACTCAGAGGCTAAAATCCACATACCACCCAAAAAGAACTCACGCAAAAGAAAACTGGAACCCAAGATGAAGAAAACTAAAAACATCAAAAAATTTAAGCCGTCCAAAAAAACCCAACACATCAGTAAAAAACAGTGGCAGAAACTCTTTAACTTATTATCATCACCTCCTATATCCACAAAAAAAATCAAAGCTCAAGGCACCAAAGAGTTCGACAAGGGAGACTCACCAAAGACCAAACCCCTCCCTATATGTGAAAATAATTCCCCAAGTACATTCAAAGAAATAAGCCCCCCCACGGCTGTTCTTCCCCTGTGTTCGCCCAGCCTGACAAAAGCAACCAAACTACAGCTGGATGTCCCTGTCTTGAATCCACCCAGGACCCCTGTAGCAACTGCAAACAGAAGTAAGTCGGGGATCTCCAATATAGATGGGAACCCGCGGGAACTCCAAGCCCGCAGTAGAAAGAAAGAATGGATCCTGGTCCTAAGCCCGGAAAAGATGGTATTCACGAACTATCCAAAACCACTGGGTCCTTGCTCAGGGACAGACCGCGTGAGGCACCTGCTGACTATTATAAACAACATTCTACCTGGGGCAGTTAAAGCAACTGACATAGACAGTATTGACTACCTATATCAAGATGGACATTCAGTCCGTGCCTTGATCACTTTCACAGATCATAATCTGGTCAACTTCATCTTTAGAACAAGAAATCTATTTTTAAAGAAAGGAATAGATTTATTAAGAATCTTTGAAAATAGAGCCCCGCTAACCTCCCTACTGGCGGCCAAAGGGGTAGGGAGACCAGGAACAGAGGTACAAAATGATAGAGTGCACATGCAACAAAACCAGCAAAACCAGAGCCTAGTGCACCAGCAGGAAAACATAGCTCCTACTGAGACTCAACTTCATCTGAACGACAGAGAGGACTCCCTTTCCATAGAAGAACATGCCTTAATAAATTGGTTCTGGTCACTGCAGATGCCAGCCCAAAAGGAAATCTTGGTCAGACTGGACATCCTGAGAAGCAGACTGACCAAAAAGGAGGTCCATGTTGAGACCACGGAAGGCTCACATATACAACCTATATCCCCCAAGTGCATAGTGGACAAGAGGACGGTAGGAGGTGCCTTTAAATGTGTAGATTCGGAAGTCCAATCGCAGCCCCCGCTGGTGTATGGTAAGGCAAAACCCGAACAGACTGTCACATCCCCGAGCACCTGGTTCAACTATCTAAAACTCTCCCCAAATGAATTAGCAACTCCACCAAGTCCAAACCACCCCCTTAAGTCCCCAAGAGCTATGGATAATCATTCCCTTATGCAGCAGATGCCTATCGACAAACTTAATGGGAGTGTTTTTTTAGATGTAAAGGGGTCACTGGACACCGTGGACCCAACAAATTTACACCATGGAGGGACAGAGAATTAAAGCTGCTGTCCTGGAACATTGCAGGATGGCGCGCTAAGAAAAACAATCAACAACTTGCAATGTTCCTTAAGCGATTCGATATCATCCTCCTGCAGGAGACCTGGCACAGCGACCCCATTCTGTTCAATGGGTATTCTTGTCACTCCCTATTTGCTACTCCATCTGTGAGGGGAGGTAGGCCTAGTGGAGGTTTAGCTAGCCTTATCTCCACAGAGCTTGAACATTCCTTAAAAGCCCTCCCAAACTGCAATTCACTCGCCACGGCAGTCCTACTCAAATTCAAGAGAGATGCACTGGTAGTGGTCAATGTCTATCTGCCCCCCTGCCAAAAAAAATCTATAGTGAAAGCTAACTGGGCAGAGTTAGAGGCATTTCTAGAGTCCATAGAATCTTCCCACCCTTCTACACCGATTATAATTGGGGGGGATTTCAACGCCCGTATGGGAATTGATGACAACAATCTTTATAGCCAATATAATCAGATTCAGGACCCTGAAAGTCCAACCGAAGCAGGCGTTTCACGACTTTCTAAAGACAATAAATGCAACTTCTCAGGGCTATGTTTAGCCCAGGTCGCAAAAAGAAGGGAGCTGATGATAATAAATGGTAGTAAGGAAGAGGATCGCCCAGGGGAGTATACCCATTTTTCAAAGATGGGAGGAAGTGTGATAGACTATATTCTGATATCAAGATTCGCCTATAACTCTGTGTCAAAGTTTCAAGTGGGACATAACACCGAAAGCGACCATCTCCCACTAATTCTAGCGCTCAATGGCCCATCGTTTAACAAACCCACGGCTAACCTTTACTACACCCCCATCGTTAATCTGGGATCACTGGCCCCCAGAAGAATTAAATGGACCCCTATGCTCAATACAGAGCTAACTCATCTCCTCCATTCGGAAGACGTGAAGACCATCTACACAGCCATTGTATCAGCTAATACCGGGGAAAAGGCCATGGACTCGTTCAACGAGTTATTAGCAAGACTAAAGACCTTTCTAACAACTGAGATACTTAATTCTGTTACAAAGCGGGCAAAGGGTCAAGAGAGATGGTTTGATTTGGAGTGTAGACAAGCAAGGAAACGTCTGAGATCAACCTACCGGAACTACAGAAACACCGGAGCACCCTTGCTATTTATGGCTTACATCGATCTAAGACGAAACTATAAACAGCTATTAAAGGCAAAAAAACAAAAAGCTGAGAGATTGGCCTGGTGTAACTTAGTGAAGGCCTCGAATGAGAAAGATTCAACCTCCTTCTGGCGTACCATTAGGGGGCTCCTGGGCCAAGAGCAGATTGGTCCCACATGTACTGTAGAACCCCAGGAGTGGATGAAATATTTCCAAACCCTCTTCTTCGACGACAAAGCTCAGAACAATGATCCAAGTGCCTACTCTGAGAACTTACCATATTGGCCTCCTGTCTCCATAGAGGAGGTGGGGAACCTAATTGCCCAACTGAAAAACAACAAAGCCCCGGGCATAGACCACATTCCAGCAGAGCTCATGAAGAACAACATCAGTTGGTGGGCTCCTTTAATGGCGTCAATATTCACATACATCAATTCAACAGGTATAATCCCTGGCTGCTGGACAGAGGCAGTAATCATCCCAATCTACAAAAAGGGTCCTATGGCAGATCCAGCGAGCTATAGACCCATTAGCCTCCTTACTATCCCCAGCAAATTGTATGCCAAACACCTCCACATCAAACTAATTGACTGGATGGAAACGGAGGCAGTTCTGGCAGAGGAGCAAGCCGGCTTCAGACAGGGCAGAACAACAATAGACCATTGTTTCGTTTTAGCACATCTCATTGATAAATACGCCAATAAAACACGTGGGATTCTATACGCAGCATTTATTGACCTGAAGGCGGCCTTTGACTCGATCTCACGAGTCAAACTTTGGGCTAAACTCAATGTTACCAACATTGATAAAAGATTACTATTCTTGATAAAAAGCCTATATAAAGACTCCAAGTTATATGTAAGAACCTCAGTAAATGGACAACTAATTGGCCCTGTACCAGCCACCAAAGGAGTCAAGCAGGGCTGTATTTTAGCACCGGCCTTATTCAACTTATATATAAATGACATGGTCAAATACCTAACATCCCCGGAGTTTCATGCCCCCAAACTGGCCGAAAAACCAATTTCAGTACTCCTCTATGCGGACGACGCGGTTCTCTTATCACGAACTAAAGTAGGCCTCAAAAGGCTACTAAGAGAATTCTCAGCCTACTGCAGGAGAGATCAATTGGTGGTTAATCACCAAAAAACCAAAGTGATGGTCTTCGCTAGGAGACACAGACATCATAGATGGGAGATGGACAATCAGCCAATAGAACAGGTCAAAATTTTCAAATACCTAGGAGTGGTTTTCCAGTCAACAGGGGCCTGGGAGGCCCATCATAAATATGCTAGGGAAAAAGCATCTCAAAGCGCCAAAATACTGTCTCGCTTTTACTTTACGAAAGGGGGCAGACATATCCCAGCAGCTCTGGAGGTCTTTCAAGCAAAACCCTTGGCGCAATTACTCTACGGGGCCCAAATCTGGACAGGAAATCATTGCCGCACACTTGAAACGGTCCAGTCTAAATTCTTAAGACAGATTCTAGCCGTTCCACCATGCACACCAAATGCGGCCCTACGGCTGGAGACTGGCCTCCTCTCCGTTGAAACCCGAACCTGGTTAAGAACATTTAACTATTGGCTTCGCTTAAATTTAAACCCATCCGGACTACTACCTCTAGTAGCACGAGATGCACATAGAAGTCGGTGGTCCAAAGTAGTGCATCAAAAACTACTTATATGTGGCCTCCAAGCACAGCATCTCCTGAAAATGGGTCTCCCCAAGGCAAAAACTATTATTGATCAGCGCATGAAGGATATTGAGCAGCAAAATAATCTGGCCTATATTAAGAAATTTAGTGCTTGGTACGCTTATCTGCCCCCCTCCCACTTTGATTTTCGGGCACCTTATTTGTCTACCTTAACCATTCCAAAACTCAGACGGGCCTTCACACTGGCCAGACTAAATATGTTACCCTCGGCTGTTCTTGAGGGTAGATATCAAGGAACTTCATTTGAGAACCGGCTCTGCCCCTGTGGAGCTGGCTGTGTGGAGACTGTGTCACACGTCCTCTTGTCTTGCTCCCTATATAAAGATCTCAGGGACGAGACCATCGCGCCACTCCTGTCTGCCATCCCGGGCCACTCTTGTGAAGCCAAGCTGTTCTCACTCCTGGCCGACCAGAACGGCTCGACAACAGAGAAGGTTGCCAAATTTGTCGAGAGAGCAATGAGATTGAGAGCTGCTACCTGAGTGACATTAGCGTCGTCGCCCAGATTCCTCTCCTAGGATTTTACTATTATTATCGTTATGTTTCGCTACTATTATTTTGTCGTCCCCTAAAATGTATTTTATATAATTGACTTTTTAGTTTTATTCTTTGTGTGTCGTATTGTTGTTTTATTGCTATGGCCGATGGCTGACGCAAATAAAGATTCTTATCTATCTTACACTCAGCACATTTCATTGAAATCCTGCCCAAAATCTCAACAGAAAATAAGAGGCATTCACTTCTTGGTTGTAATGCGATTTCTGCTAAGCTCCTTGTGGGAGACAAAAAAGCTCCTTTCATCAACAATGCTTTTTAGTTTCTGATAACAAAACCATGCGCTAATTTCATTTTTTTTCAATTAGCAAACCAAGAGCTTTACTTGAGCCTCAGATCAAAACCCAGAGAAAAGCACAGGTCGTGGTCTCCTCCATGGGTAAATGATGTACTAATGCAGAGGTCAACACCTTTCTATATTCCTCCCCAGAGGAAGGGGGGTAACATGATTAAAATGCAAATGCACAATATTGATACCCCTAGGACTAATGTTTGCTAGCTAAACACGTTAATTGTTTAAATGTGATACAAATAGTGAAAGTACTGAGGAATACTGTGGTAAGGAAATGACCTCATCCACATATCCTTACCCTGTTCATCTCTAACTCTCATACCAAGGGTGGCTAATCTGACACCATCCAGGACATTGGGAGGAGAGGAGTGTCAGAGCAAATGTACAAGAAATTATAGTCTGAAATTCCCTCGGACCCATGTTAATACTTGCGTGATTCTTTCAATTTAAGCTTTTTTGTGGAAATGTGTTCTATTGTTTCCAATGGGACACCATGTAATACTTGTGAAGATCAAGACAACTATGGAACAACTTTGCATGGCAGTAGAGCTACTCCACCAAAACGTTTTGCTCAGTACCGTACTGCACTGCATACTGTTTTTGATTATAACTGGTCAGACTTTTTGACCTGATTTATGGTGTGTGTGTTATGTCCAATTTATTGCAGGCACATGTATCATTTTCATTGCACTACCACCAAAATATTTAGGATTAAAGTGTTTGTGAAAGGGCTTGGTGGTGGTGTTCAAAAGCTTTAGTGGTATTCTTTCTTTCTTTCTTTCTTTCTTTCTTTCTTTCTTTTTAGTGTAAGTTAACATAGCACATAAAAGGAATATTAAATCATAAGATAGGTTTGATAAAAGCCACATGTAATTTTGTTGCTGCATTTAATTGCTCAGAATAGGAGCCCCCATAAATTGTAAATGTCTATATAACAGACCCCCAGGTTGACCTCCAGAGAAAGTAAAAAAGCAATTATATAAATAATCACAGAGCAGTCTCTGTAAGTTGTTCTGATGTTGAAAGTGATCTATAATATTGAAAAATGTTTCTTCCTGGTGAGAGAGTGGGAGGTTCTTACAAACCTTGGCACGTGAATTAGTAGAAATGGGGAGAGTGGGAGTGGGAGTGGGAAAGAAGGGGGGGGGGAGAAAGAGCAAGTCATTATTTTCAAAATCCAAATTAAGGCAATACCTTTATTAGGCCAACCAAGATATCACACAATAGTGGGTAAACGTTCAAGTTCTTCAGGAGCCAAGGAGTCTGCATGTGATCAAGATGGAATGTAGAAGAGCCGCAGCACTTAATGGAGTCTCATTTGAATGTAAGTTGTATCACCCCACATTCCATCCTGAGACTCCATCCGTGAAGTTTTTTTCTCCCACAAGGTTTTTTAAAAAATAATCATCCAAAAGCTAAGCACCTTTAAAGTCCTAGTGACTTCAATAGAAAATATTTAAGGGCAAGTGTAGCCTTCCTTTAGAAATCAATGGGATTTTATAGTGCCCTCCATATTTTTAGAAAACAAAAACTCCCTAGCTTGCATTAGCATATGTTCATAAAATTTGCAATTAATGCACCTTCTGTATGGATGAAATATAGTACTCTAGACAGACTGGAGTGTTATCTTCAGTCCCATATTAAAATTACATTTCTCTTCCACTGACGTTTGCTATGCACTGCAATAAAACATTAACAACTCTGCAAAATTAAATCAAATTTTTAAATAAACCATCTTGAAATGGTTCCAAATAGTGTAGATGGAACATGCTCAGCCTTCCATGTGAAAGGGGCTACAAATAGACTACCCTCCTGGAGGTTCTAGTACTTAGCTCAGCATCTGGGGTGAGGGACCAGTCCTGCTTTCAACTCTGGCCGAGGTTCTAATATTTCATCGGAATCAGGACAGCCCCATACTGTCACATCCCATTCCTTGAGGATTAAATAACTAGACAGTGCACAGTATGTTGGGTTTATGGGATCAAATAAGGGCACAACTTTATTGGTTACAGATATGTAGGCTTTGGCCATAGGCCATAGGATGAGCCACTGCATATTTCATTCCAGCCCATCTACTGGCAGTGTCTCTAAGGGTGAAGCCAACTGACAGGGAACGTTCTATGACCTATGTCAAATTGGGGCATCCCCCAAGTGGTTCCTGTCAGAGAGGTGGAATGGCCCTGGCCCCATCTGGGCATCAGACAGGAGCCACTCCTCACAGATCCTTTCAACAGGATACCCTTACCCATGGAGGGGAATGCGAAGGCTACAACCTCCCCTCCACTGAAGATCTCAGCTTACCCAATGCCTATCCACCAATCGAGCCATCACCAGCTTGCCGCTCATTGGGCAGTTGACCTGCACCCAGGGGAACGCCCATAAGGCCCTGCCACCATTGGTCAATTTGGCAGCCAGGAACGATCTGGCCTAAAATACGGAAGAGCGGCTTTGGGCCTGCTCACAAAGCCACCCGCCCAGGAAGGGCAAATGGACCTGCCCTTCATCTGAGGATCAGGGGGTGGTTTAGTGTGAGGAATAAGAGTGGTCAATTACAGCTCACAGGTTTCTTCTAAGTCCATGGGGTATAGGCTCCCCCACCTCAGATATAGCATTAGAACTCTGTTCTGGTGACACTATCTAAATAAGGCATCCTGAATGCTTTCAAGCCCAATTCAAACTGCTGGCTTTGACTCACCAAAACTCTTTATGGCTCAGAACCCCAATATCTTCTGAACACCACTCCCAGTATAAGAACTAAGGGTCAAGCTGGTTCATACTGGGAGTGGTATTCAGAAGATATTGGGGTTCTGAGCCATAAAGAGTTTTGGTGAGTCTAAGGCCCTTCTCCAGGTGCCTTCTTTGAGGGAAGCTTGGAGGGGGACTCTTTAGTTGTGGCTCCTCATCTGTGGAATGTTTTTGCACTGAAGTCCTCTGGCACCTTCACTGACATCTTTGTGGCACCAGGTAAAAGCCTATTTCTCCCCCTCTCCCACGTCAAGCTTCTGACGGACTGAGACAATTATTTTTGCAGACAGTATGGTGCCAAAACTCCCTAATGCTGTCACTGGAGGCAGGTTGATTTACAGTGTATATTTTTATGAATTTTCTGTATTACAAGGTATCTGTGTTTCCTTTTCAGTTTTTAAGTATGTTGTAAGTTGCTTGGAGACCTCTGCATGACTAGCAAGTCTAATAAATAATAATAATAACCCCGACTTGATCTATGTAATAGGAAAATTTTCAAGTACTGCTTCAATTCTGCAATGTGTCAGAATAAACAGGGGGAAAGAGATTGTGTGTGTGTGTCTGTATTTAGATCTTTAATAGCATCTATTCTGATCACATCCTAGGAGACAGATGAGGCTTCGGAAGTACAGGTTCTGCTCTTTCAGTGAGCTTTGAAAGCACAGCAGCTCTTCAGCTAGACTCATCTTACATGTGTATACTGTATTTTAACAACATTCTCTCTTTTATTACCACTGGTTTAAAGAACCATGTTTTTTAATCACTCACTGAGATGCTTTTCCTATCAACATTTCCTTCAGGATCTCTCTCACCCCACCCCCTACTATTTTAAATAACTTAAGTACAGAAGCAGTAAATCCTTCTAAACAATAGCATCTCAACAGGACATGCATCAATCTTTTATTCCAACATCTAGTTTCTATGGTCTAGGAATTGCATTATAAAGTAGAGCAATACTGCCAACACCACAACTGATTACCTTATATTTCCTTAGCATGAGACACGTATATACAGATCAGTTCTCCGTTTGTAGCTGAAAAAGCATACTTAGTAACAATTATTCATGTGGAGTGAGACCACATAAGTGCATATATGGGGGGGGGGGAAGGTGACACAAATGCTATGCTATTTTATTAACGAAGCACAGATTGCTTTTGCCCCTTTGTATCATCATATTGGGGGCAGGGGAAGGTGGATCACATCTAAACAGCAAAGAAAACCTGGCAAGTGTGTTTTGATTAGAGCTGGGGAAGTCAGCTGTTTCACACATATCAACATCATCACCTGCCATTCTGAAAGGAATAGGTGTTTGAGCAATAGCTCACTGTAATTATTTCAGGCCTTTTACATTCAGAGGCGTCTCATAACTCCTCCTAGTGTGACTCTCCATCTGTTGCAAAACAGATCACACAGAACCAATATAAAAACTCCTGAGCCAGATGGGAGCACCATGAACATTCCCCTTCTACTGTTTGTTGCTTAGATGTAGTTCAAACACATATCTTAGATGCGTATTAAACTGCCATTTTGTGCTTTTCCCTCCAGCAAATATAAAAGGCAAGACATTGGAGGCAAGTCATTCCAGTACATTTCAAAGAGCTAAAAAAAACCCTGCAAATTTTTAACTTAACAAGCAGTTTCTGACATACATGAAAGATCACTTGTGTTGTTTCAGTAGGACTCACGTGTCCTTGCTCTACAATATTTTGGCTTGAGAAAAACAATTCCTCCATGAAAATGACAGGATTTTCTTAAACCTCCCCTTTAAGCAAAATCATACATGAATGATTTGAACTCAAAGTACACCACACTCTTTTGGAAAACTTGCTTGGAGTCAGAAATAACTTCCTTTCCTTTCCATACACCAGATTACAGGCAGAATTAAGAACAATACATCATTAAATATTTTCACAGTATCCCACATCCATTGGGCAGCTACAGGGTAACTACACCCTAGAACTTTGACTGTCACATCTGTAGAAGTGTCATTAGGTAAAGGGACCCCTGACAATTAAGTCCAGTTGCAAACAACTCTGGGGTTGCGGCGCTCATCTCGCTTTACAGGCCAAGGGAGCCAGCGTTTGTCCACTTCCGCAGACAGATTTTCTGGGTCATGTGGCCAGCATCACTAAGCCACTTCTGGTGAAGCCAGAGCAGCACAGGAAATGCCATTTACCTTCCCGCCAGACCGGTACCTATTTATCTACTTGCACTGTGTGCTTTTGAACTGCTAGGTTGGCAGGAGCTGGGACCAAACAACGGGAGCTTACCCCGTCGCGGGGCCTCAAACTTCCAACCTTTTGATCGGCAAGTCCAAGTGGCACAGTTGTTTAAACCACCACACCACCCACGTCCCTTAGAAGTGCCATTACTTCATTATATATCAGCCTTCACCAAAGTAGGGCCTTCCAAATGTTTTCCCATCAGCACCAGCCGGTTTGTTCTTATTTGCCCTCCACTACTAATCACAGCTACAAAAGCCACTTTCTGCTAAAATAATATGCTAGGGGGTCAGCTACATGTAACTCTGATCCCTAGACACCTGCACTACAAATGAGCACAATGGAAGAATGATGACCCTCATATTTATCAACTGAATGAACTCAAGAAGACACAACTTTTAGGAGATATTGCAACCTTCAGGCTGCTTTTTAATCCTCCTGACAGAGTCCCCATTCCTCCCCTATATCTTCTCAAACTAATGGATGAGAGAAAGCTGTTTGGCATTGTGAAACAGAATCCGCATTAAAATTCTCTGAAAATGAAATGTGGCAACACACAATATTCCCATTAGACCAGTTTTGGATTTAACAGATAAGCTACTCCGTGTAATCAGCAGGGATGGATGCAATATACCATTGCTCTAGCTTCTCATGGTATAGAAATAATAAAAACAGTTGCTAGAATGTTAAGAAAGGAAAGAAGGGGGGGGGGACACCACAATGTAACAGATTAATGCATCATCAACCAGAAAGAGTAGCAAAACAAAGTTGCTTTAGTAAAATCAAGTTGCTTAGCTCACAGGCAATTTCTTCAAGGCATCACAAGAATAAAATGAACTATATCTCCAGCTACATAAAGCTTAGCAAAAGCAAATGGACAAATATGGCAAAAGAATGCAGCAACAGCAAAAGGAATGAAGTTGGATAGTAAGTGAATATTTACATTTCATCCAGGAATGATACATGGAGCACCCCAACTACCATGTGTCAGGGAACATAAAACACACCATCTATTATTGATAACATTTCATTCCTAAGCTATCTATAGCTGTCTCAGCTGTGCTGAGGTAAAGCTAGCTTGAATTATTATCTGTTACAAAGGAATAGCGATAGCTTTATAAATGTTTCTCAATGCAGCTTATCTGACTTGCATCACTAGAACAGACTCTTACAGAGACAAAGCTACTCTATAATTTCTGTCTTTCTGAGACCTAGAAAGTAGTCATTAAAATTGCTGACTTAGCAATCGTTGGGGGGGGGGCGGGAATCCAGGAATGTTTGCATTTTATCACCAGTATAAGATGTGTCTCATCAAAACACTGTCACCATCACACAGAACACATAAGGAGTCCAGGACATAGTGGAATTTTTTGGCATGCACTGAGACCAGCCATTTTGCCACTGATTGTTGTTCTGTTGCACAAACTTGTGTTGCTCTTATGTTTGCTGTAAATATACTATCGCCATGAAAGGCCAAAAAAGTTAGTTAGCATTGACAATTAGAATTAGAATTTCACCTAACAAAGGTAGGGTTAAAGAGAGGGAGGAAATTATGTGAAAGTGTTTAAGCTACATATGTGTACACAGAGAGAGGAGGAGGAGGAGGAGGAGGAGGAAGAGGAGGAGGAGGAGGAAGAGGAGGAGAAGAAGCCCTCACTTGAGTACTTACAGAACTATGTAAATCTTACAAAAACTGCACTTGAAAACACTATGCTGAATGCTAAGATAAAGTTTCTGTGATACCTATTTAAATAACAGAATGAAAAATCACTGTAACCTTTCCAGCACATGTTTGGGAGAAAATACAAAAGTTCCGACTATTCTAGGAGCTATGAAGATATTTTGTTCCTAGATTAGATTGTCAGCCTGATATTTCATTCCTAGGACAGATTTCTGTCATTCTTTAAAATTTTCATTTAGAGAAAGGGAATAATCCAATCTGCACACACATGGGATTCCATCACAGTAATTTTCCTTAGGTATCGTCATCTTGAAGAGGAGGGCTAGTGGAAAATAGCCTTTTCTAATCAACATCTGCTGCTTTGCTCTCACATGTTTATTTATAATACAGATAGTGGGTGAACAGTGTGTACCCTAAAGTAAAGATTTCTGAAGCGTTCATTTTAGTGGCAGTTTTAAAGGGCAGAATGGGTTTAAAAGGGTGAAAATACCACAGCTGTTCATTCCAGAGAGGTAGTTATATTAGTCTCTTGCAACAGGAAAACAAAGACAAACAAAAAGAACATAGTATTGCAGAATCTCCAAGATCAACAGATAGGTATTTCTACACATGCTTTTGTCCACTTGAACTCTGATCTACACAAGTTGATGTTACAATAAATCTGTTGGTCTTGAAGGCTTATGTAGATGATAGGGGATTTATTCATTATCCCAAGTAGGTACTGTATAAGACGGCTTTCCAGATTTGGAACCAATTGCAAGCAGAAAACTGTCCTACTCTTGAAGATGCCACAAAACTGTGCCATAATCAATAGCGTGACAGAATGCCTGCTCTGGAACATTTCCAGAAGATATAACATTTATTTTCCCCAGCTCAAACATATGTGTATGCAAAAATAAGTCTCTGCAAACAATCACATTTATCAGCAAGGTCCAAACCAAAGGAGAGAAACAGGAATTTGCACAGCGACTCATGAGACAACTCATATGGGTAATTTAAGGTAACTCACGCTCTTCAGTTCCACAAGATAGGGAAGGAAGGAAACATGCCTCAAATCAAAAGTCATGAATATTTTATAAATACCATCATGAAATATCCAGAAGAGCAATTCCCATTTTTTCCACCACTCTCTATCACTCAAGTCAGACTGCAGCAACCACCAGACTGCTGTCTGCAACCATGACATATGACAGATCATATTATGCCAGTTTTGTGCAAGCTTCAATAGGTTTTCTGGGTTCAGTTCTGGGCAGGTTTTAGCCTTTAAAGCACTAAATGGTATGGGATGCGGGTTTCTTAAGGAAATTCACTTCTGGGATCCCTCACAAGACTTCACCATAAAAAATTCCTTCCAGTAGCACCTTAAAGACCAACTAAGTTAGTTCTTGGTATGAGCTTTCGTGTGCATGCACACTTCTTCAGATACTGAAGAAGTTATCTGAAGAAGTGTGCATGCACACGAAAGCTCATACCAAGAACTAACTTAGTTGGTCTTTAAGGTGCTACTGGAAGGAATTTTTTATTTTGACTATGGCAGACCAACACGGCTACCTATCTGTAACAAGACTTCACCAATTCAGTTGAATTATTTCCCCCACTTCTGTGCTGATGTAGTAACTGAAGTTCTCAGGAGGGCTGGTGAGAATAAGACAGATGCCTTGCCAAGGTGGCTTACAATGATTTTACAGCATTAAAATCAGTTAAAACAAATTATGGTCAAAAGTATAAGGTGGGTCCCAAATTATAACTATGTATCATTGATATCAAAGGTCAAGGTAAAGAAGTGTGCCTTCAGCGTACAAGGAAGACTACATGATGAAGATGCTAGATGCATCTTCTCTCTGTGTGTGGGGAGAGATGTTCACAGTTTAGGGGCTGCCACAAAGAATGTTCTGTCCTGAGCTGTTAGCTCTCAAGTTTCTAGGAGCAGTGAAACTATCAAGAAGGCCTCCTCTGTCCTAGAGGGTCCATAAAGAAGGAGACAGTCTTTCGGATATTTGTGGCCTAGATTATCTAAAGCTGTAAACGCTAACATGAGCACCTTGAACTGGGCACAGAAGCAAACTAGCAACCAATGCCGCTGTTATAACTCAGGGGTTACGCGTGTCCTAAATGGATCATCTAGTAGATATGGCTCAGAAGAGAAAGAGGCAGATCCACATTCAGTACAGTAGCATTTCCTGCTAAATGTATGAACTGTGGAATATATATTGGATGCAAGCATGTGAGAATCTGTCCAAGTACTAAATTTCTCTTTTATCAAAGAATGGGAATGCTTTGTTGTTTTGCAAAAAAAATTATTTAAAAGGTTATATACCCCATACTTTACATGCTATATGGATGCTAGATTGCAGCAGCTATCAATAAGATTCTAAAGCAATAAAAACCAGCAAACCATAAAACAAATAAGCAGGACAGCAGTATAGTAATAAATACAAGCAGCCAAGTTAACAGACATTAAACCTGTAGATAACTCAATTCAGAAAGCTTTTCTAAACAATGTCTTCTTTGATGCTTTAAATGTGTTTAGAGAAGTAGTCTGTGAGACCTCATGGGACAGAGAATGCTGTAGTCCAAGCACCACCAATGAAAGGGCCTGGCAATGTGTCTCTATGCTCCTCACTTCACACAGTGGAGCACATGGAGCTAGACCATCCCCAACGACCATAACGAGAGGGTACAGGCTCATGTGACGGGAGGTGGTTCTGGAGGTATCCAAATTGCAAATCTTTTAGAGCTTTAAAAGGTGAGAATCAGAACTGGTTCCAGAAACAAACTGGGAGCCAATGGATTTGATGTCATATAAATGTAACAAGATCAAATAAAGGGTATCCCATAAAAACAGCCTATGGCGTTGTCTCTATTTTCTTCTGTGTTCCCCAAGATTTCTCTAAAATGCACATTTTACTTTAGAGGCTATTCCAGTTACCAAAGTGGCTTAGAGTTCTTTTCAAATGCTGCTGCATTTGGGGTTAAACTCATTAACTCACCCCCCTTTTTTTACACATACATGGTTTCCTCCTCCTCCCCAGTTCCAGCCTTTTGCAGACATACACACATGCACCACAATCCACTTGCTAGGGGATCATAGGTTCTGCAAGCACTGCCATACTACGATGGTCCAACTATAAGCCTTGACTGACTGTGACATGTTTCCATTACCATTATAGTGCCATCATCATCTACAAGCATTTATGCCCAAATAGTCCCACTGAAATTAATGGTACCCAAGGCGCTTACAAGTAAGCACTTAAACTAAATGGATGGCAGGCTGCGGTCTATGCATTTTGTTACAAATATCTGTATTCCCTTTGTCACAAACAAATGGGTTTTTAAATCATGTTTGTATCTTTATTCCAGGAAGTCAGATTATATTTAAAGCTATCATTGGCTGACACTTAGGATGGAGATTTGAAAGCTTATCTACACAAAAGAGAAACATGAAAGGCTGAAGGATCACCATACACAAGTGTCATTTTATATACAGTCTCAGGCTGTCAGGAAAACCTATACAGGATTTGACAATGCCACCGACACTAAAAATTCTTATCTGTATCACAAAGTTATCAGGATCCAAGTCTTTTCTAGGCCTTATCTGGCAAGGCAAAGCACCCAAGGCAACCTGAGTTTTTCCTTGGGGGAAAAAATAATAGACCATACATAATTTAGAAGCTCACATTCTGAATAGAGCTGTAAGTGCTTTCTCCATTTCTAAACTGGCTAATGTGTGCATAATTGGAATTACTGACACATACAGACTTTTAACAAGCTTTCGTAAGAAGCTTCCTTAGTTAATACTCAGGATAGTTGATCAGAAGATAGAATCATCTGCTGCTAGTTATTTTATAATAAAACAAATTTGGCATCGAGAATTGTTGCAGTAATGGTAAAAGATTTTTATGATGTGTGGGTTTTTTGTTGTTGTTTTTTGCAAAAACCTTTATGCATGAAATTCTTCTATTTTTAAAAAATAAATTAAGAAGTAAATAAAATTAATTTGTTATATCTCATCCATCTATCAAAAAGATGCCCAGACTGGCATACAGCAAAATCAATAAAAATGCAAGTACAGCAGCCAGCTTCTAAAAACAAAGAACATAATACAACCAACACACACACACACACACACACCCTTCCAGCAGTAAGGGTATGAAAAAACTAGTAAGAATAAAAGTTCATTAAAAGTGTGCTACTTTGGTGAAAGACACAAAAAGAGGCAACCTGGCAAATTTCATGTGGGAGACCATTCCATTGTCACACTACTGCCAGAAATAAAGGGCTCGCCCTTCATGTTTATCTAGGAGAAAGAGGTCTCAAAAGTAACCCAGTCCTAAACTGTTTAGGGCTTTAAATCAGCATTTTGAACTGGGCCTGGAAGCAAATAGTGGAGCTGATGTATGACTGGATATAAGATTGGAGTTATATTCTCTGACCTGCAAGCACCAGACAAAAGTATAACAACTATCTTTGGGAGCAACAGAAGCTTCCATGCCATCTTCGAAAGCAGACCCACATAGAGTGCATTATTGTAATCAAGCATGGATATAACTGAAGCATGGATGCTTTGCTCAAGCAAAGTCTGCCTTCTCCAAAGGCTGCAGCTGGCATATCAGCTAAAGTTGATAAAATGCACTCCTAACCACGGCAGCTATCTAAGCATTCAGGGAACATGATGAATCAATGAGTATTCTTCTGCTTTTTTGGAGAAGTACTACCTCGCCTAGATCGACAACATTCTTGTATGGACCTCCATCTTGTCTGGATTAAGTATCAGCTTGTAACCCCCATTCACTCCTGATCTGAGGCACCAATTCCTAGAGTTAAGAATAGAAAGAGTGGTTTGTAAAATATCTATACTTGGAACAAGGAGTTTGCATGAACTGTCTTGTTATACAGATCACCAGGCCTCCAAACTTGAGTCAGTTTAATTAATTGACTGAAGTTTTAATCACAGATTAAAAATTTGCATCCCAATTAATCAGTGGAGCTGACTACAAGTAAGGTCTGAGACTTGAGACTCTTGAAGAACACACAAGCCCTGCAATACACAGAATGAAAAAGTGGAGAAAGCTTAAAATAAAACAAACAGATTTTCTTCCAGTATATACACATAGCCTGAAAGGCAAACAATGTGCTTTCCTGCATCATTCTGTTACAACAATATAAATCCCGGGCAACTTTTAAAGCAGCATCTTCTGCACGGTTGGTGAGAGGGAGGGAAGCTCTTACAATAAAGCAATAATTACACCCATATTTACACTGAACCTCTAGCCTTCATGGATTTTCACCTGAAGTTACTCAAGTGGCCACCAGTCTGGTCAATCACCAACCCCACCTCTGATAGCTTTAATCAGCCCAGAAGGGCAAGGGTCCAGAACATAGCTGTCAACTTTTCCTTTTTCTTGCAAGGAATCCTATTCGGAATAAGGGAATTTCCCTTTAAAAAAGGGAACACTTGACAGCTATGGTCCAGAGGGCATACGGTCAGAAACATTCTGGCCCAGCTTGCCACCAGTCTGCATCACCTGTAAGTGGGATTTGCACTCAAAACATCAAGGTCTGCAGAGAGATGAATGATTTTATCTTCAAAGCACTTCCCAAGTGCCAAGCACAGGGCTAGCAAAGCCTCTTGCGCAATACTTCCCAAGCACCCACAACTAGCTTTGACAGGTGTCGATCACCTGACATAATATCATAATATCAGATGATTGACCAGTGTGTGTACCCCTGCCTACCCATCAAAGCAGGCCTGCAGAGTTGATGGGAGATGAAGGTCTGGGTTGCTGAGAGAAAAATATTCCCTAGCCCTGTTGCATATTCACAGACTTCTGAGGGTGATAAGTATAGGAAGCCATACCGAGAAACCTCTGGACCGTGACAGTAACATTTGCTTATGCTTAAAATGCAAGTTTCCCACAGGCATCTGGTTGGCTGCTATGAGAACAGGATTCTGGACTAGATAGGTCATTGGCCTGATCCAGCAGTCTCTTTTTATTTGTGCCTTTTTCTCAGGAAACAAAACTTGACTGAGAATTTGCATTGTGTGCACTTATTTTACTAATTTATCATCCGAAAGGTACTCAACAGACCAAACACATTTTCTACAGGCTGCACTCCTATATGTCAATGAAGGAATTTCAATTCTAAACAATGTATTTAAAAAGAAACACTTGTGGCAATGACTTTCAGTTAATGTAAGCTTACGGGGATACAAGTGACCAAGAGTTACTGTATCTCAGTTTATTATCATGTTGTCCTGAAGTGCATGGACTCATAAACAAACAAAAAAAGGATTACTGTGACTTCACATGCAAAATATTTTCCTCTTTTCTCCAAACTTTTATTTTGTTATTGACTAAAATAAATCATACACCAATTATCATAAGCATATTGCCAAGTAAAAAGAACACTCAGAAAAAATGCCTGCAATGATAGCTATGTGGACTTCAAGGAAACTTGACTACTGATCATCAGCTATGGTCCTAAATTCACCAAGTTTGAACCAACTTCCCCTGAAATGAGCAAAATGATGCACTGGCTTATTTTAAATGTGGCCTAAAGAAACTGTTGTCTGCCACTTCTAATTGAAAAATTCAAGAAATAAAATTTCCCCTTGCAATTTTCCAATCGTTCTAGTGTCCAGGTTTTCTTAACATTCTGATGTGTGAATGGTGTGATTTCCTGGGAACAAACAGCACCTGAATACCACCCACGGCCAATAAAGAGATTTCAGTGGAAGCCTCTTGTTTGAGCAAAACAAAATCACAACTCTCTTAATATTTTCTCCTTACATTATGAATTGTTTTCCCCTTAAAAGGCAGACTCCAGATGGTGCCGTCTACCAAATTAAAATCATTTTAATGGCTGGTTAAATGTGGAGCTTAGGTTACTTAATGGAGTCCTTGGGAAACTGATGCAGGAACTAACCCTGCCCCTGCCCCCACATTGTCATTAAAACGCCTTGCAATTAGATTTATGCAGAGCACTGGGTTTTGAGATGCATTAAGAACTAGGCTGCAGATTAATTTTTCATTATATGATTTTTTTTAACAAAAGGAATTAGCGAAAACCATTTATGTGCATTTTTTGGATTAAAAAGATCTTTCTAGCTTTTTAGTCATGCAAGCAGTTCTTGTGACTTACTTTGGCTCACATTCTTTGCAAGATCTGTTGACAGCTGGTTGCACAGCAATGGGAACATTTAGGATTCAGGTGTTTAAATTCTAGAACTTCAGGTGTAGCCAATTCTGCTTACAGGGCTAAAAGTAACCAAGACTTTTATCAGTTTAATATTGTGTTTTCCTGAAGTGCGTGGACTTGTAAACCATAGGAATAATTGGCTTCACATGGAAAATGTTTCCTTTCCTCCATTTTTAGTTCTATTTCATTACTGACTAGAACTAAGTATGTATGGTTTTATACTGTTAGAATAAAAATCTTCTGGGACAGCTTTTTGTAATACACATATTAATCGTAATGACAAACACTAATTAAATAAATAAAATGGAGAGTTGTTAAAGACATTGGACATTCTCCAAAATATATCCTTGCCTAGGCAAGAGAAGCTTTAAAAGGTATTGCTAGAACACTATGGCAACAACAAAAACGCAGCAGAATTTGATACAGCATGTCTACGGCTGATTACAGTAATACCTCTAGTTACAAACCGCCCTCCTTGCGAATGCTTACGAGCTCTGCTAACCCGGAAGTAGATGCTCCTGGTTGCGAACTTTGCCCTGGGATGCAAGCGGAAATCGCGTGCCAGAGGCGCGGGCACAGAGGGAGGCCCCGTTAGCGAAAGCGCGCCTCAGGTTAATAACGGTTTCGAGTTGAGAATGGACCTCTGGAACGAATTAAGTTCGTAACCAGAGGTACCACTGTACAGTAAAGGGGAACACTGTCTTGATCCTAAGAACAGTTGCTTGAAATGCTATGAAACCATTATTTCGAGTTTGATGTTTTGAATTGCTTGACCACACAAGTCGCTGCAAAAGACTAGGCCGCAGGAGGTACACATGAAAGGAACCCTCGTGCATCCTTAGAGGTACAGTTTCGTGATAGTATTATACCACTACTTCACCACTGTGTTTGCTTGGTCCCAGGGCTGTTATCCTGAGAACACTTTGCATTGGCAGAATCCCAATGTGATACAAGGTTATTAAGGTGTACTCATAAGAATTTCGCCATTATCAAGTGGAAATAGCAAATAATAGTCCGTAAGATAAAAAAAAACAAACACAGAGAAAGCCCAAGCAGATCAAAATGATACTATGGCATTAACTACAAAATGTATTTTTAAAAAATTAAATATATATATATAACAAGAAACAAGTGTTTTCCTGCTTTTGTTGTTCAGTTGCTCAGTGTTACATATTTAATCAGTTCAAGTATTCAGCATCACTGATGATATATTACTGTGCTTAAAGCCAGATCCCTGGGTGACAGATCAGAATGAAAGGTCAAAGAGCTCTACTATTCAAAGCATTACAGTTCAACCACTTATAAATCACTGGCTGTGTGTATAGATAATTAGGTCTATTAGTGCTGTGCAGCTGAAAAGCTTTTCCGCTGCATGAGTTGCTAAGGGTTTGCCCCTCAAATAACAGTGGGATTATTTACCATGGAGGCCTCCACATGCACACATATGCCTCCACATCAGAAGCGGAAGTGGCTCTACTCGTGTGCACACAGAGAGGAGCAACATTCTTCCAGTGGCAATCCCCTGCGCCTCATGGAACTTAACCTTGGAAAGAAATATGTGAGGGAATGCAGCTGAGAGGGAAAGTGGAAATGCTTCCTAGCAGCAACTGTATGTGCTGGTTAGATACAAACAGATGATGGTCAATACATGGCAAATGTATCTTTCCGTCAACTCACTGGCTCAGTGCATACAACACATACAACCACAGTTAGAAGTGCAAGGAAGTCACGCACAGGTGGAGGGAAGACACAGGGCAAGAAATAATAAATGGATAAATGTTGGTACATAATGAAATGGGAAAATGTGAATTTATAAATATAATGTATATGTATCATTATGTAAAGATTTTGTATATGTATTGCAACATTAATAATAAATAAATAGAAAGAGGGGGAAAAGAAAGAAGTGCAAGCCATGATGTGATGCTTTAATGTGTTAAGTTCCAAGTGTGCACACTAATTTGGATTGAGTAGGAAATGGAAATCCTAGTTAGGGAGGGACAAAGCAGGTCAATTTCTGTTTCTCTCAGATTCTCATTTTTCCAGTCTTAAGTCCAGTTCTCCAGATTTCCTCATTAGCTTCAATTTTTTTTAAAAAAAACTTTTAATGAAAATTTCTCAGCATTTTTGCAATAAGTTTTTTTTTACTATGTATCTTTATATATGCATTTTCCCATAATATAATGCATTTTTTTAAAATAAATAAATCATTAATATATTGTTGCATGCTGCCCCAATCTCCAAGTGGTGAGAGATTCCAGGGGCTTATCTAGGGTTTGGTTTCCTCAGAATGAGGGACAGCAGAGACTGTGGTCTTTCTTCTCCCATAGCCACAACCTTGGATTCAAGCAGAAATCAGGCATGGCTCTGTCAGCTGCCCAGGCTGCAGCTTCTAGTTCACACACACAACTCAACTCTTTCATTCGAACTAACAGACGTTTGAGGGATTAGAGTCCCCCCATTTGTCCTTTGGCACAGAGCCACTTCCTTTGTTACCTTAATGGCCCATACTTGGGCCATTACCAATAAACTTACTTGGCAATTTGAATCCCTGCTGGATCCAGAAACTGGACAGACATACAGCCTATCCCCACCCCTCAAACTCACAATGCTGTGCATTTATTTGCACACTGTAGCATACACGTTTTTGTGTACATGGCTGGAGATGCAATGCAAAATTTAAAGAAGTACAAATTGTCCTTGCTGAAGAATGAAGGCTCAAAGGAGGATTCTGTGTAATGTTCAGACTGCTGCAGTACATATGCAAATCACTAGCTTATGGCACTTCAGGCAACACACATAATTGATTTCAACAACAAATATCTAACTCCCAGAGTTTCAGATGTTGATCCAGCACTGAAACACAACCTTGCTATCCCATATAGAGAAATGGGACAGGCTCAATTTAGTGCAGCAAGTCTTACTACAATTTCTCACTATGCCTAGTAGGTGGAACCATCTGTTCTCTCCTTCTCTGTACCTCTTGGTGTCTCTGCCCCCTGAGAAATGGGTGAGCATCTGACAGCACCAGGGCAGGTGGCACAACAGGCACCAAAACGCTGATGGCTGTGAAGAGGAAGATGGGGACGGAGGAGAAGGAGAAGGAGAAGGAGAAGGAGGTGGTGTTCATGGCTCTCATCATGGAGTCAGGTAAGGTGAGAGACCAAGTTGAAGGGACTCTCCCCCCCCAAAAAAAATCCTCACTATCAAGTTGCTCCAATTCCAGCAGATCTCTGGTCCCTGCTGGAGCCTTCCCCTGGGTCCTCAGCAAACTCTGCACCCCATTCCGCGTCATTCGAACTTGACCAGCCCACAACACAAAGGACACAAATTTGGAAGGATTGTTGTGTTTCAGTTTGCATATTGTTTTAGAAATTGGGCAAATTTGCCTTTGAATGCAAACTGAATCAAATTTCTCCACCACCCCAAAATCCTGAGCACACTTGGGATTAGTTAACAAAAATGTGAAATGGAAGAGACTGGTATAGAAAACACCCGAACAAGGAGAGCTCCTTTGCAACTGGTTATTCAGACTTGGCAGCAATCCATTAGGTGCCACATGATCTATGATCAGATAATCTGGAAGTGAATAATCCCACAGTGCTAGAGTAAATTGCACAGGCTGGCTATGTACACACACTTATTCTCATCACATGCTCCTTTTCTCGCTTCAGTATGGATTTTCATCCTTACTAATCCTTACTAATGAAGTCTCCGCCCCATCCGAACTTCCCAGTTTAAATGTCACTACAGACCCCAGCTGCTTGTATCGCAACCCTGCTTGGCAGGGGGTTGGACTCGATGGCCCTTGTGGTCTCTTCCAACTCTAGGATTCTATGATTCTATGATTCTATGAAACTACTCAGAGATAGTTCCATTGAAGCTGATTGCATTGCATGAGATCACAGACAAAAACTGCTATCAAACAGCTGACACCCCAATGCATAACCACTACTGCTAGACTTCTCATGTTGCTACTTCCAAGTAAGAATGCAAACTTGGAAAGCTTAAAGGATGCAATCTGATTTTAGAATTTTGATGCTAATTTTTGGCACCTAAACAAAAACAGAGACTATGAGACCAAGTGATCTGCGGTTGGTCAGCTAGCTTCTGTAGATATTGCACCATGCATGCCTCTCATCCAGTGGAATCCTGTACATGCCTACTCAAAAGTAAGCCTCCCTGAGTTGAATTCCTGGTAAATGAAAATAGCTTTGCAGTCTGTTTCTCTCCCCTTGACTACAGCTGCCCTTCTCACTGCAATATTATTATTCCACATTCCAAAGTGCCTCTCAGCCACAAGTATGTTTACAATTCTTATCTCATTTATCCCTTCCTTCACTTTAATTTAAACTGAGATTTGCCCTAGACCACCCAGTGAGCTGAGATGGAACATAAAACCACTACACATAGTCACACACAGCCTGCTGCTGCCACAAACGCAAGCTGATGTCGATTACCCAGCACCACAATCCTAAAACACTTCTAACTTGCAAGCTGTCGCAGTTATTTCCATGGAACTTTCTTCAATCCAAGTAATGCTGCTGCAGTCCTAGGCAGGCTGACTTGGGACCGCAAATACCACTTAATATCGTGGGAGATGCTTCTCAAAAAGTATAACTAGGATAAGGCTGCACCTGCTCTTTGAATCACAGCCTAAAAGCTGCAGTCCCCCAATCACTGGTTTAGAAACATTATCACGCAGCAGAAATGGCAAATCCGTGAGATCCCTTAGGAATGAAGTAGATTATGGATCTTTTATCAGCCTGTTATTCCCAGGCTATTTGTGCTCTCTGCCTGCCTCTCGGAGTACTGCTCTTTATCCCTTCCACCCTCCATTTAGGAGCTCAGCCCACCCTTGAAAGTTGACATTATCTCCCACCTGTTTTAGGGCTTTAATTTCAGCAGAGATCCCATCCTGGGTCCCTATATTCACCGACAGAGTCACTTCTGCCAAACCAGCGTCAGGGCATGAAAGCAGTGCCTCTGAGCATCTGCAGAGTGCACTGTCCACACTGCTGGCTATCCGCAGCTAGGCACCCCCACCACCTCCTTCCCCTACACTTTCGGCTTTCCGGGAAGAGTTCAGCGTTGCAGTTTCTCCCGCATCACACAGTCAAGGCTGCGACCCTTTTTTTCTCCACTTACCAGAGAGGCAGGTCCCCCGCGCAGCGGCAGCAGAGTCTTCCCTCTTTGGAGCTGGGGAGCTTTTGCTGATCCTTCCAGGTGCCGCGCCCCTGCCGGCGGCTTCGCGCACTGCAGCGCTGAGGCTGAGTGAGGACCCCACGCTCCGAAAGGCAGCCGGCTGAGGCGCCGAGTCCAAACGAGCCGGTCCTGGCAGCAGCGTCGAGCCCACAGCGCCCCACTTTCCCTCGCCTCAGCTTGGCTGAGAAGAGAAGAGAAGAACGGGGAGCGCGGGCGGGGAGGTGGTGCGCGTGGGAAAGCGCAGTGGAGGGAGGGAGGGAGGGGGGAAGCAATACGTCGCAAAGAACAAACACAAAAAAGGCTTCCCGGTGGCAAGGGAGGCGCAGGGCTGAGGGAGAAAGAGGCAGCCCCAGAGCGAGCAGCTTCTAGTTCAGGGAGTCCCTCACACAGGCGAGGAGGAGAGAGAGAGAGAAACAGCAGCGGCAGCAGCAGCGAGAGGAGGAGCAGAAGTGGCGCCGGAGAGGGCAGCGCGCGAGCATCGCCGGCAATGCGCATGAGCCCAGCTCGGCGAGGCTCAACACCACAGGCGCTGCTGGCGGCGGCCAAATGGCGAGGGAGGAGGCATTCCAGCCGAGGCTGCAGGCACCTTTCTGGCCCCCCGGAGAGGATTCTGTCCGATTCCCTGGCCCGCAGCTTAGCCAGCCCCTGCTCTCTCGCTCGCTCTCTCTCGCCGGTGTCCTGCCTGCTTTCGTTTCCCTCTCCACTCACGCTGCACCGTGTCGCCTTCGATAACGCGAGTCGCCGCGTTCAGACGTGCGCTGAGGAGGAGGAGGAGCGCTGACCCTCTCCTCAACTTTCAGTCGGGTCCACGTTCACAATGCCCGAAGCCTTCCAGAGACGGCTGCTGTTGCTGTGGGAGGGAGGTGGGCAAATGGAGCTCGTCTGACGAGAGCGAGGCAGGTACACGCACACACACCGAAGGGATTGCCAGGTCCTCAGCCTGGCAGACGAGGGCGGCGGCGGCGGCATTTAGTGGGTCAGTGGGGCGAGACGTCGGGGGCGTCGTGGTGACCTGCGGATAATCCAGGGTCACGTGCTTTTAGGCATTATTCTCTTTATACTGTACATTGAGGTGATTAAATAGAGCGCAACCGGGCAGTGCTGCGTCCCCGAGTGACGCGAAGTCAATGGAGATCCAGATTGCACCGTGCCTCAAGAGAACATATGGATTACTGCAGTCTACCTAAATTGCTTTTGAATTATGGTGCTGGAGGAGACTCTTGAGAGTCCCATGGACTGCAAGAAGATCAAACCTCTCCATTCTGAAGGAAATCAGCCCTGAGTGCTCACTGGAAAGACAGATCCTGAAGCTGAGGCTCCAGTATTATGGCCACCTCATGAGAAGAGAAGACTCCCTGGAAAAGACCCTGATGTTGGGAAAGATGGAGGGCACAAGGAGAAGGGGACGACAGAGGACCAGATGGTTGGACAGTGTTCTCAAAGCTACCAGCATGAGTTTGACCAAACTGCGGGAGGCAGTGGAAGACCGGAGTGCCTGGCGTGCTCTGGTCCATGGGGTCACAAAGAGTCGGACACGACTAAACAACAAAACAACAACAACCTAAATGGAAAAGGCACTGCCTGTCATTCCTCAAGCGGTGGAGAGGCCCTGTTCCCCAACTGGGAGATGGTTTAACTCGCTGTGAAAAGAAAAAGTTCAAACTCTGTCCCCAGCAAGCTTTCTCGCAGTTGTGGACAAACCTCCTGATGCATTTATTTGTATTGTCATCACAAAGCACCTACCATTTTGGAAGTGTTGCAGCTATGTTAAAAACGAGTAGAGAGAGTAGAAGCAAGCAAGCATTATAGCAGTTGTTCCTTCCATAGCCTATAGCTAGGGGCCATGTTGCTCTATCTCCTTGCCATGATGGGAAGCAGAAGGTGCATTCTCCCAGAGTAATTACTACAGAGTTTCAGAATTAGCTACAGGAGGAACATGGTGGTGTCCCTGTTGATCATTGATAGGTGAGGCTGGAAAATAAGAAAATCATCAGCTCAGAGTAGCAGAGTTCAGAAGACTGATGTGCAAAAAATGTGCCTCTGCCACTAGAGGATTTCCCTTTCTTCTAGTACGTTTTTCTTCTCGGTTTCCAGTATAGTACCATGGGACTATGCCAGCCATGTTACACTGCATATTTGCTACTTGATCTTGCAGCTATCAAACAGCAGATGTGGATTTAAGAACTTGCCATGAGCCTTTCTCAAAAGTGAATTCACAAGGGTGTGAGAGAGTTATACACAGATACAATCTGTAGGCAGATGTGGGAGTGATTCCCAGACCTGCAAAATGAATCATATAAATAATGTGTAATTAATAGCCTTTAATAAGTAACATTTTAATAAAGCTGGATGGACAGTTGGATCAGCAGCCATACAACTCGGAGGGGCTTAATTCTGAGTAATCATGCTAAGGATTGCTGTGTTAAACCTCTTTTGGCTCTAATTCAGAAGAAAAGCCAGGCGGCAAAATGAAAGAGACCTGTTATTTTCTAGCTTAACTGAGGCTACGATTTGAAAATGCTACTGGGCTGCTTTTTGTTGGCAAGGTATTCTAAGGTGTGCTGCTAAAAATAGAACTGGATATTTTCTTTCCCTTAGGCACTTCTGTGCATGGCAGAGAGCACCACCAGGGAGAAAATGAGCCCCCAACACTGAATGCAAAACTGCCCTGTTTCACGAGCCAACTGTCAAATGTTTGGAATTCTGCCTCAATAAAAATAATGAGTTATCTAAAGTACATGCACTTTGGTAGAATTTGTTTCAAGTTTATTACATTCCAATTTTTAAATACATTTCCAATAAAATGCAAGCAACTATACGGAATTCAAAGAGGCCATCCATCCATCCTGCACCCTAAAATTAATCTTGCATGCATATATGCACAATTGAAATGGTTATTGAATTTCCACGTGTTTTCTTAAAGCAACTGCATCACTATGCTCTCCAGCATTGCAAGTCTATACATTGCAAGCATCAGAAGTAAGCCTGGTTTAGTTCAATGTGGATCACTTCCCCCCTGGTAAGTAGGCATAGGGTTGCAAATCTAATGACTTTTTTGCCTGACACTGCAACTACACCAGCAGCCACACTGGGACTCACTTAAATGCACAAAGCTTTTCTCCAACTAGCTTTAGCTCAGCCTGCAATTTGTCACTCCCAGTGGTGTAACAGTAAATGTTGAAGTGCAGGACTCATCGTGACAGCTCCCACAGTCATACCCCCAAAGAGAATCCAAAAATGCAGACGTTTGTGTTTATCCATTATTATATCATCAACAGCAGCAGCATGTGGCATAATGCCCAACTTATTAAGATCATCATGACTGCAATCTTATGCATATAGTTTCCTGGAAGCAAGCAAGCAAAATAAATTCACCTTTGAATTGACTGCATAGGTTCAACTTGCAAAACATACTGAGATTTAACAAAAAATATTCAGCCAGATGAAATGCAAGTTCAGTTTTTTAATTAGAAATGCAAACAACCAAATGCAAACAAAACAAATGCAAGTCTTATCATTTAAACAGTGTAAAGTAGGAACGCCTTAAAAGAAAAGACATATGCAGCCTCTGCTTGCTTTTCTTACTCATTCTCCAGTTTCCTCTGTGCTCAGGGTGTAGAAGCTTTGGCCTCCAGATTTTGCTAAACTACAACACCCATTATCCTGGGCCATTGCCCAGGCTTGCTGGGATGGATAGGAGTTGTAGTTTAGCAACATCTGGAGGACCAAAGGTTCCCCACTCCTTCTCTCTGCTTCATTTTCACCTCCCTCATCTGCCAGATCAAGGAGGGTTGATCAATCATCACCCTAGTGCTTCAGCAGCTGACACCATCATCTCCTCTGAAAAGCATCCCAGAGCAGTACTTTCCTGTGCCTTGCCTCCCATGACACTGGTCATTCCACTCCCTTGGGGGTTCCCCCATTGCTCCTAGATGAAAGCCTGAGAAGAAACTACACAATACAGTGGCACCTCTGCTTACAAACTTAATTCGTTACGGAGGTCCATTCTTAACCTGAAACCATTCTTAACCTGAGGTACCACTTTAGCTGCCGCCGCTCAGCCAGCACGTGGTTTCTGTTCTCATCCTGAGGTAAAGTTCTTAACCCGAGGTACTACTTCCAGGTTAGTAGAGTCTGTAACCCGAAGTGTTTGTAACCCGAGGTGTTTGTAACCCAAGGTACCACTGTACTGAGGCAGCTCGTGCATGAGAGAGAGGCTATGACAGGTTGTAGGCTCAGCTCTCTGGGTTAATCTTCAGCCTTCAGACCCCCTGGCCCTTTAACTTAGAATTAAAGACAGAGAGTTGATTGTGCTGGCTGAGATAGTGTCATTGTGGGGGAATATCCGCTGTCATTTCCCTTGGGCGTCTGGGAATCAGCCCCATGCATTCCTCACTGCTGCTTCCCAAGTAAGAAGGGAGCCCTGCATGTCCGGGGGGGAAGCAAAGGCAGTGAATCACAGCAACATAGGAAGCTGCCTTATACCAAGTGAGATCATTAGCCTATCTAGCTTAGTATTGTCTACACAGGCTCTATAGGGTTTCAGGCAGGATTCTCTCCCAAGCCAGGGATTGAACCTGGCACCTTCTGCATACAAAACAGATGCTCTACCACTAAGCCACGGCCCATCCACAATGGAAATGATGGTGGCTACCCATCACAATCCATTCTTTGCCTTCCACCTTAAGGCCAAAGGATATCAGATTAATAAGATATCAGTGCTATGGCAGCTGGTAGTCCCAGCGAGAGGTGGATGGATGGAGGTGGACAACAAGAGCAGGGTTTTTTGTATCTATCTGTTGGGGATATACTTTCCCCTTCCAGATTAATGCATTATTATATAACAAAGAATAAAAAGTTTTGGTAGCAACCTGACCTTGTAAATAGGTATATGCACACTTCACTATAGTACTGCCAATTCAATCTGACTGTTCCTGGCAATAAAGTTTAAAGAGCTTTGTTTCAGGATCAGTGCCTTAATTAGCCCTAGGGCTCTTATAACGCAAAGAAAAGCAGGAGAGAAACAGCCGTTACAAGTTTTTATCAGGGTGATAAATGATACCGACTAATTGAAAAGAAATAAGGAAACAAAGATGTACCCTATCAGGCTTATATGATGCTGAAAAGTTAATGTGGCAAATCTGAAAGGAGCAATCATTGAAATACCCTAAAGGAGAAGATAGGTCCTGTTTTAAATGCACGTTTAAAACAATGTTGTAAGTTAGGGAAATCTTTATCACTTCTAGTGTAATTAAGTTGCTTCTTATTGGCTTCTCAGTGCTTTTTTATTTTTTAGACACAGGATTTTGGTGATGTCCCACATGCCACTTCCTTGTCACATCTGAACAGACAAGAAAATGTATAATGTATGTATGTATGTATTTTTAAGTTTCTAGATGTCAATGGCTCAGGGCACTAAGAAGCAAGCAAAATATATCTTCTTTGCAGGCATAGAGAGAAGTTAGACATAGCTGCTAATGCCCTGCATTTTGGATCAACACAACTACCAAATGCCAGCACAAATAAAAAGCTCTTGAGGTTCTTTGAAATAAATAATGGCAGATCTATTGGTTGAATCATGGGAGGAGAAGCTGTGGAATGCAATTCATTGGCAATGGAGTAGTCTGGATGCTCCAGTGAACAAAGGATAGCAATGTTAGACTAAACTGCAAATATGGGATCAGCCTGTCCTCTCTGCTTACCCTGACTCACTTCATACCATTGAATTATATCATTATTGCTTATAAGCAGTCTCCCTGCAGTGTGGCATAGTGATTGGACTAGAACTTGGGAGACCAGGGTTCAAATCCCTGCTGAGCCATGAAGTTCACTGGGTGACCTCGGGCTAGTCACTGCCTCTCAGCCTAACCTACCACACAGGGTTGTTGTGCAGATAAATTGAGGAGGGAGAGAACCATGTACACCACCTTGAACTTGGAGAAAAAAGTGGTATATGGATGCAATAAATAAATGTTATAATATGCATACAGTGGATAAATAAATTAAATTTTCATGCTGGTGTGTTCCATTGGGCATGTGCTTCTTGTACTCATCAGATGCTCAAGGCTCTCTGTGACAATCAGTGCGCTGGAAACATGCCTGAAGTGGCAAAGTTCACCTGTATGGCATTAGCTCACATACTATTGTGTTATGTAAGGCTTTGCAAGCACTTGGCCAGCACCTCACCCTTGCCAAAATAAACAAAAACAAAAAGCCTCCCTATGAGGGAAGGTGAAATCTTTGCTTCCCAGTTCTGAGCACTGTGGACAACTTAGGGCTAAAATAAACACTACTTGGAGGTGTGTGGGGGTTTATTTTTACACCACCCATCAAGGGTCATTACCATTGTGTCTCCCAGATGTTGCAGGATGACAGCTACCATCTCCAACATACTCTAATGGGTATTAGACTCCTCCGACATCTAGAAGATAGCACAATGGCAAGGATGGTAGTCAACTAAGTTCCATTCAGAGTAGACACAATGAAATGAATGGACCTTAGTCATACTCATTAAATTCAGTGGGTCTACCCTGAGTGGGTCTACCCTTAGCTGACTCCCACCTACAGGCTACCAAATGACACAGTGCAGGGACAGATTTGTGCAGTTCTCTGAGGTTCTTTTGCTGGAAAGCGACCGACAACACGTGCTTGCTTATGAGGTTGGAAGTGTGTGTTTATATCTGTAGAAGGTGCAGAAGCCTACCATATGGCCCATCTTGCATAAAAGCTGTTCAATGTTCTTATGAATATTCTAGCAGCCCAGCTATTCTCAATTTGTGGTGAATTCCCAAACGACTTGCTAGCACAACAATGAAGTAGCACGTGTGCTTCTGTATATGCTGCAGAGGCTTATTCCAGAGCAGTGTTCTGTTTTAGCTGTTCTTCTGTGGTTGTTATGAAACATATCAAGGACTGGGACATCAGATTAAGAATTCTTTTCAGAGTTGTGTCCGGGTTTGCACATCACGCTAAGCCAAATCCATTGCTTAGCATCAACATGTAGGCTCCAGGAGAGGAAGTTGCAGCCACTTTCCCCCCTCCCTAGTTGTTCTGCTGTTGAGCTAATCTAAGCCATAGTTTGGTTTAGCCTGTCATTCATACCTGGTTTTGTGGTTTAGCTCTCTCCAGCATAGCCATGGGCTGTAGCCAAGATCTGTCCTGTGGTTTACAGCTAATGGTAAATCAATTCTGTGAGGAACCAAAATTGAAAGCTTTTCACATCCCTTTGCATGAATCTGGGGAGCAAGGGTGCACATTTTGATCACATTTTTGTTTACACACAAAGAGATGTCCAATGTTCCTCTGCAGAAGAAGGGTTAATCACAGATCTGGAAACTGCTATGTAGTGAAGGGTTATGAAATTTTCTATCAAAGTGTGGGTCTAGCAGAGCAATAGCATTCTAGCTGTCCTAAGTTCCATGATCACAATTAAGGAGTTTACTGAAAGGCGAAACCACGAGTGTTTTTTCAGTTTATGGCTTAAGTGTCTTAAGGTCTTATTTAAGCATGTTCATAGACCTAAAGATTTTTAAACCTTTGTGGCTTAGTGAAGTGATACAGGATTGAATGGTCTCCTATGCATTTTTTTAAAAAATAAAAAGAGGTAAAGGAATAGGAGATCTGGGGCTTAGGTCAAAAGACCAAGGGCTCATGGTCCCTAACAGAACTCCTGACAGGAAGCATTGGGGAAGAGACATCCCTTTTCTGCAGCTTGCTAAGGACAGAGTTGCATAAGTGTACTTAGAACAAGGCACTCTGTGCATGTACAGAATGGAATTCAGTTAATAAAACACGGGGCACCCACATACACACACATGCCCTTAAAATCTCCAGAGGCTTGAGGGACCCCTTTAAGCAGATTTGGGGGGTGCATTTTTTTGGGAGGGAGAGGAAGGTGAAGCCCCATTGTGCAAGCAAAAGTCAACTTGCATAATGTTAGATTCCTTCCAGAATAAAAGACCTTCCATCCAACATAAAGTCTGCAACTGCTTTATCTTAAAAAGGTAAAGGTACCCCTGCCCGTAAGGGCCAGTCATGTCCGACTTTAGGGTTGTGCGCTCATCTCACTTAAGAGGCCGGGGGCCAGCGCTGTCCGGAGACACTTCCGGGTCACGTGGCCAGCGTGACGAAGCTGCTCTGGTGAGCCAGCACCAGCGCAGCACACGGAAACGCTGTTTACCTTCCTGCTATAAAGCGGTCCCTATTTATCTACTTGCACTTAAGGGTGCTTTCGAACTGCTAGGTGGGCAGGAGCTGGGGCCGAAAGACAGGAGCTCACCCCGCCACGGGGATTCGAACCGCCGACCATGCGATCGGCAAGTCCTAGGCGCTGAGGTTTTACCCACAGCGCCACCCGCGTTCCAATGCTTTATCTTACTGAGCTTTATACACTGTAACTAAAGGTGGCTGCATGATTGGTAATTGATTATTTATTAACAATATCCATAATGACGTTGTTGTATCTGGATGCAATTTTCCATCATCACCAAAGCCACAGAGTTCTATTATTTTTTAAAACTCTTTAAAGCAGGTGTGGAAATCCTTTGGCATTTTGGATGTTGCTGAACTATAAATCTCATCATCTCTGGCCATGGGCCATGCTTGCCAGGGCTGATGGAGTTGTAGTTTCTGCAACAACTGGAAGGTCAAAGGTTCTCCCACATCTGCTTTAAAGGTTGGTCTTTAACACATAAGTGCTCAGATACTCCTTTAAAAGTGACCAGCATGAGCATCTTGCTATTTCCATAATCAACAAATATTTTCAAAGGTCAACAGCCTTTGCTTTCTCTAGCAAGGTTCCCACCAAATCTATTATGTCTGGACAGCTGATGCCATAATGCTACTGCTAGATTAGAGCTAGAGAAATAGGGGGAAACTCTTGGCCATTTTTCTTAAAGTTCATCCATACAAGTGATTGGTGAACTCAATGGGCCTTGGCAAAGATGTGCAAGTTGTTAGGAGGGACCTGCTTCATTGTACCAGAATGAAATTGCCACTAGCAAATATATCTTATATAGTATAGCTCTCTTGCAGCCTTAAAAAAGAAAAAGAACTTCAGAAAAACTGGATAGCTTCATGCAGGGCAATTCATTTCTCAAATCAATGACAAAGTGCATTATGGCTGATGTGTGCAAAATAAATTCTGCCAGACAAGACTGGCAATCTAAATGAACCAATCACTGTTGGCTCTTTGTCTTCTTTAATGCCAAGTGCTTATGGGTTGCTAAATTTAGTATTTCCATTTGAAAACTGGCCTGCCTTGAGGCCAAGCCCTTCAACTGTCAAGATTTATCTCGAGAGCTTCTAGCATCAAAGTTAAGTTTCAGAGAAGCCTCACCATTGAATGGAATACCCTAAGCAGCTTGGGACCGAGTTACCTGAAGTTAAGAGAGCCCATCTTTTCATTAAAAATCAGCTGTTGGGACAGCTATTTTTTACTGGTATATAAAGGTATAGGAAGCAGCCCTACTACAAAAAGTAACGTATAAATTGAGATCTTCTGGAAGTCGAAAGAGTAAAGACAAATTTCTATCAGTCTAGGACAACTTTATTGCTTATGATAATGATTGCCTCCCACAGCCTTTATAATGTTGTGGTTAATAGAATAAGGAGAAACTCACGGAGCTCCATAAACTTCTGTCTGTTGACTGAACAGCTCACTTCCCCTGCAAAATGAATAAAGGGTATTTGTGTTAGCAGTGTCTTTTAATTCTTTACAGGTTTGATGTGACTCCTTTTTATGCTAACTATACAGAATGTACTGTCTGCGCTTATTTACTAATATCATTTATTTTAAATTATTGTTTGTATTATTCTTTACTGTTCCTAATTATAAAACTTAACTATCTATATCTATATCTATATCTATATCTATATCTATATCTATATCTATATCTATATCTATATCTATATCTATATCTATATCTATATCTATATCTATATCTATATCTATATCTGTATCTGTATCTGTATCTGTATCTATATCTATATCTATATCTATATCTATATCTATATCTATATCTATCTGCTGCACCCCTCTTGTATACACCTTCTGAGGCAAGGTTTGATGACAATGGGCAAGAGGGTCCTCTCAGTGGTGGCACCTCATATCACGTCCCCAAGAGATTAGCTCATCTTCCTCTTTATTTGCATATTGCCAGCAATTCCATGAAGAATTGAACGTAGGTGCTACTATTTGTGTTTTGCTGCTGTATTTAGTGCTTTAATGGTTAGATTATGTCTGTTTGTAAGCCACTTTAACCAACTCCTTTGTTGGAAGGGAAAAGCAGGGTATACATTTTTAAAATAAATAATAAACAATCCAGATCCACTAAGTTGAAAGCAGCCTACCAACTATCTCCTGTGATCTACCAGTTTCTGGGTAACACCTTGTTTTTAAAACTGTCAGAAGGGAAGCAAAAACATTAGTTTTATTAAAGTTTGATGGGCCACCACACTTGGCTTGTGGTGGTATGTGGCATGCAAGCTGTAAAAGTCTGTCCTAACCTGCAGGCTGAATTATTTGAAGGCTTGTCCAGACTGGAGTTTATTGTGTGATTGTATCTGTTTGGCTTCCTATTTAACTTGCATGGTCCACATGACATCACTCTCAAACAACACCAGTTTTGCTTCTCCCCCACTGTAAATTTGGGTTAAACCAATACAGAGATAAACCAGAAAATTGGGGGGAATTGGGTTCCAAACTACTCCACCCAGGGTCAGTGTTTCTGAGTTAGTGGATCAATCTTTAGCAGTACATTGGGAACATACATAAATTTTATAAAACTACTCAGAAAAACCTAGAAACTTGAATTAGGATTTAAGTGAAAGATACAATTCTGTACACACTTAGGAATAAGTCCACTCAACTTGGTGCAGCTTGCTTCTGCGTAGACCCACACAGGATCATGCTGCAAGGATATAATCCTATAACAAACCCACCTGAATAGAAATCTTACTGATATCAGTGTTACTTCTAAGGAAATATTTTTAGGCTATGAATATTACTGTGACGTATTAAGATAATATTTGAGAAGCTTTAAAATAAGAGATTCTGAGAGGATGAGCTCTACCTTTCCTTTCCCATTTGCCTCCCATTCCCTCAATATTTTTCTATGGAGCCATCACTGGCATCCCACTTTGTCTGAAGGATTTCATTTGTTCCTTCCCTTTATCCCTCTAAATGTTTCCTTCTTTTGACAACACCCTTTTTTCAGAGATGTTGCATGAGCTAATAAACTAAGCCTATCTATAGTTATACATTTTCTGCTGTCATTTAAGGCAAATTAAAAACAAACCACAGAATTACCTTGTGTGGAGAATGCTGAATTGCTGACAAGTTGTGTGCCTGTTTTGTTTTTGTGTCTGTTTATGTGTGTGCGTGCGTGGTTTTGTGTTTGTTTGTGTGTGCCTTTGAATAGAGGAAAATGGCTGTGATGCGAGTCCATTATAGCAGTCTAGCCAGAATACTTGGAAACACATCAAAGTCTGCCTGAGGGGCAGATTAAAAATAGATCTTCAGAATTCCTATTTCATATTTCAATTAATGGCCCACCTGCCAAGTGAAATGAACCCAAACTGATTGTGGCCATTAATGTTCAGATGTAGCTTTCTGCTGAGAAAGACAAGAAAGAAAGCATTAAAAAGGGGAGAAAGCAGTAACGCTGCCATCTACCCCACTCCTGGGTCTCTCATTTGCTGCACCTAAAGAGCTGGTTCTTATCAAACAATGGAAAGAAACAACCCTGCTTACAGACAGGGTAAGAGTGGGATTTTTATTATTATCAGAGAATGATAAATAGTAATCCATTAAAACCAGACAGCCTGCTCACAAACATCTGATCTGTCAAGCAGTAAAAAAAAAATGCTGGAGCAAATTTACCAATGCTCCTAGTCACCTGCTGTGCTATCTAATCACAGACTAGGTATAATTCTAAAGGGATTTGCACCCAACTATTTAAAATAGCTTTATGGTGCCCTCCAGATATTGTGGACTTGCTCCCTTTAGCTTCAGCCAGCATGGTCAATAGTCAGGGACGATGGAAGCTGTAGCAAAATTGCATCTGGAAGGCATCAAGGTGGGATGGCTGTTTTAGACCCAACAGGTGGGAAAAGGCATTGCAACCTATTCTTTCCTACAGATTAAATTGGAGGCTCCATCCCCTCAAGTAACAAAATGCCTTTGCCTAAGTTCTTGTCAAGACAAAAGAGGGAGATGTAGCCGGATTACCTTGCCCTCTCTGTTCCTGTCCCCAAAATGACCCAGTTCAGTGGATTGCGTGTTTCTGGTCTGTAAGGTAAAGGTAAAGGGACCCCTGACCATTAGGTCCAGTCGTGACCAACTCTGGGGTTGGCAGTGCTCATCTCGCTTTATTGGCTGAGGGAGCCGGCGTACAGCTTCCGGGTCATGTGGCCAGCATGACTAAGCTGCTTCTGGTGAACCAGAGCAGCACACGGAAACGCCGTTTACCTTCCCACTGGAGCAGTACCTATTTATCTACTTGCACTCTGACGTGCTTTCGAACTGCTAGGTGAGCAGGAGGTGGGACTAAGCAACGGGAGCTCACCCCGTCGTGGGGATTCAAACCACTGACCTTCTGATCGGCAAGTCCTAGGCTCTGTGGTTTAACCCACAGCGTTACCTGCGTATGTCTACATATTTTCACAGCTCAGCTTACGTATACACACTCGGCTTCAAAGTTCACAGTGACATAGGAACTGGCAGAAATGACTGGCAGAATCCGAGACCAGGGAGAAGGGTTGGTGGAAGAAGATTGGAAAAAGTTTAAAGACTATTTACAGAAATATTGTAAAATTAATGAATGTTAGAATGATGTTGGATAGAAACTACGGTAAGTGGTTTATAGCTGTAATGTTATAAGGGAATATGAGAAAATGGATTATTAATAGGTAAAAATTCAATGTTACAATATTTTAAGATTGAAGACCAGGATAAACAAAGAGGGGAGGGATTTGCTGAACTAACTAACTGAACTGGAATACAGAAAAGGGAGGCGTGAGGAGGTCCGGGAAATAAGCAAATGAAAGATAAGTCATTGAAAAAGCGAATTGTTTTTAACTATTTTTATTTTGTATTTTTCTTTTTTCTTTTTTAATTTTGTAATATTTTGAAAATCTCAATAAATATCTTTTTTAAAAAAGTTCACAATGACATAATGACCTTCTTTTATAGAAATAATGTATTTAAATGTATCTAAGGAACACTAAATATGGTGATTGGATTGCTTAAAAACAGTCTAACTGAGGGTTTTATTGTTTTGATGCCATTACTGGTAAATTTTAAAGGTTAGGTCCAGCCTTAGTCATGCTTACTTAATCCACTGAAATTTACTGGGTTTACTCAACCAGGTTGTGTATCTTCAGCAATGACCAGTATAGTGGTGCCTCGCAAGATGAAATTAATTCGTTCCGTGAGTTTTTTCGTCTAGCGAATTTTTCGTCTTACGAAGCACGGTGTCGGAAAAGTTTTGGAAAAGCTTCAAAAATCACCAAAAAACTCAAAAAAGGCTACCACACCACGTTCTATGAGTTGTTCCTCGAAGTCAAGTCACAACTGTATTCATGGTGTTAAGAAAAAGGAAACAAACTTGCAAGACGTTTTCGTCTTGCGAAGCAAGCCCATAGGGAAATTCGTCTTGCGAAGCAGCTCAAAAACCGCAAAACCCTTTCGTCTAGCGAGTTTTTCGTCTTGCAAGGCATTCGTCTTGTGGGGCACCACTGTAGAGGAATGACCACCTAGAGAAGCTCAGAAAGAAGAAATGCCATGGTACATTTGCATCAGCACAACCATGCTCCTTCATCTGTCCAAGCTTTTTTAGTCTCTACAGCCACAGCTGGTCCTGTAACTCCCCAATGGCTTGACTTCACCCCTGAAGGCACACTCTTCATCTCCTGAGACAGACGGGTGCCAACAGCAATTCTAATCATGACTTAGTCTCAAGCCAACCCCAAAGCTGTCTGATTTTTACTTTCATGAGTCATCTTGAATGTTTTTCCTTTTTTGGAAATACAGAAATGAAAGAATGAAAATAATACTTTTAAAGGGGGGGAAAAACCTAGTGTCAAGGCTTTCTACTGGAACCCCAAGCGAAGAAGATAGCGGTAGTCTTTTAAAACTGAGAATGTCTATATGGATTTGCAAAGCTCTATGAAAACAAATTATGAAAATGCAATTTTAATTTGTGTTTTTTAAAAAAGTAAGTAAGTAAATAAATAAATAAATAAACACACCCAATATTAACACCTAGCCAACCTTTTCCTTCAAATAAATAAAAACTAGTTTTGCCTATCACTTTGGGGGGAGGAGAGAGAAAGAAAAGCTCAACAACTTTTGTGTCCGGATCTTCACTTTTTGAAGTGAAGTGATCATTCCGGCAAGATCTCGTGAGATCTTGTTGCATTTTCACAAGGTATCACTGGAAGCTGCCACCACCACTGCTTTTCCTCCAGCAGCAGCAGCAGCAGCAGCAGCAGAAGAAGAAGAAGAAGAAGAAGAAGAAGAAGAAGAAGAAGAAGAAGGGGCAAACAGTGCGCCTGCAGGAGAGCTGCCTGTGGGATTCTGCCACCCAAGGCAGCTGCATCAGTTTGCCTCATGGGCAGGCATGATGATAAGGTTTGTGGCTTCAGCACATCTGTCAAATCCTCATTCTACTTAGGATACATTCTTCTTTAGTGACTAGACAGAAATTCCATGTTGCCCCAACATGTTATCTGACCATGTCCTAAAAGGGGTAGTAGTCACACTTCTAACCAGGACCAATGTCACCCAGTGGAATAAAGCATTGCCTGTGATGTTCAGCAGGCCCAGTCGAAACACACTGGGTTCAAATACTATGTAGACTCTAACCTTAGGGCAGCTCCACAGCAATATGTTTGGATGGCAACCGTGTGGTTCCAGGCATGTGGCACCACACCCTTGTGAAGGTTCTGGGTCTGTTCAGTGCCTTGAGGGTGGCAAATTGGCCACTCCATGTATTCCCCCTTCAGTTCTGTCGAAGAAACACAGGCTTTGAATGAAAGAAATAAACATGTCCCTAGTTCGATACACAGGGAAGCGGGTGGCGCTGTGGTCTAAACCACAGAGCCTAGGGCTTGTCGATCATAAGGTCAGCAGTTCGACAGTGAGCTCCTGTTGTTCGGTCCCAGCTCCTGCCAACCTAGCAGTTCAAAAGCATGCTAGTGCAAGTAGATAAATAGGTACTGCTCTGGCGGGAAGGTAAACGGCATTTCCGTGTGCCGCTTTGGTTCACTAGAGGCATCTTAGTCATGCTGGCCACATGACCCAGAAGCTGTCTGCGGACAAACGCCGGCTCCCTTGGCCTATAAGGCGAGATGAGCACCGCAACCCCAAAGTCGTCCGCGACTGGACCTAACGGTCAGGGGTACCTTTACCTTTAGTTCCATACACACAAGTGCTTAATAATACATATGCATATGTCCTTTGTCACACTTTATGTGTTTGCTGCAAGAAACACTTCTCCACTGTTGGGAAGACAGCAGATGTGTTTGTTGCATAATGGGTGGCTGTTGCTCTCCTCGGCCTGGCTTGCGCATAAAGATAAATCACAGTCAGAAATAAACAGTCACTTCCCACAATTGGTGCACATTGATCCACTGCCCTGCCCTGCCTCCAGGAGAAACGAACGACGAGTGTTACCTGTCAGCTGGTGCTCATGCTCTCTTCCTCTCTTCAACAAACCACAAGAGCAAGCCAGCAAGGTTTGTTCTTGGCTTTAACTGTTTGTGGTTGTCTGGGAGGAACAAGCCACCAAGACTGCTCTGCACGTGATGATAAATCTGGCATTGTGGCAGACAGGACAGACAAAAGACAGCACGTCTTCATGCAGTAGACCTGCTGCCACTAGAGGCAGTGATGGCCACCATGTTGGATGGCTTTAACAGAGGTTTAGACAAATTTATGGATCAGGTGATCAGTGGCTGCTGTGTTTGGTGGCTATATGCTGTCAGAGGCTGTATGCTTCTGAATACCAGCTGATGGGAAACATAGGAGGTGAGAGTGCTATTGTGTTCAGATCCTGACTGTAGGCTTCCCATAGGCTTCTTGTTGTCTACTGTGAGAGCAGAGTGCTGGACTAAATGGGCCATCGACCTGGTCCAGCAGGCTCTTTGTATGTTTCTTCAGGAGACCTTTTGGGTCTGTAGTGCAGTCACCTCACTTTGCCTAATGGTAGGGCTGGTCCTAGCAGAGCAGGAGCAATTGAGAAGCATACACCCTGCTCATTAACAGTACGTCACGGTTTATTTCTGAGCACGGCTTACTGCTCAAAAGGCCACTGTGTGATCTTCAGCAAGTCATGCACTCTCAATCTTCCCCTCCCTATTTGCAGTATGGGAATAATATAAGTGATCTGCCACATGAGTTTGCCGTGAAGGCGACAGCACTAAAAAGACCGAAAAGCACTTTGCATGTCTTAATATGCTTATTTCAAAATGTATATCCTTTCTCATCTCATCATGCCTAAGCAGCTTACAAAACATTAAAACAGAAAATGCTATAGAGAAATAATTAGTACTAATTAGCCACCTGCCAGAGAATAAGCCTGTGAAAGAAAAAAAATCTTGGCAAGCTGTACATTTTTTGGGGGAAGAATATTCTATTTTTGGTGTGCATGGCAAATAAAATACTTTAAAGGACCCAGTTTGCATACATAATTGTGTGGTAGTAAGGCTCTAAACTTACAAGGAGAAATTTGAGGACTTTTTTATACGGCAAGCATTGTTGTGCACTATCAGAGCCCATGAAATACAAGCCATTAAATGTTATTAAGGATCAGCCTGAATAATGAGCCTAGGCTTACATTAGAGCCTCTCCCAAATGCATAGGCTATGATTACTCTTACATTTAAAAATATTTTTTCTAATCTAATGTATTGATAATCTCCAAGCTGGCAAAGAAAAGATCTCAGCAAGGATTAGGATGCAATGTTTGAAGGAACACTGGTGGTCACAGTGACTAGAGGCCAAGGAGGATAGAATTATGAACTTGTTAGCCTACTAGAGGAAATACATTATATTGCTGGCTAGCAACCTCTACATCTTCAGGAAACCCTTCTACACTGAACCACTGCATAGCTATAGTGTAACTCTTGCACGTTGCAGGAAAATTCTGGTGCATGTTCCAGGGTGTGCAGAGTTCATTTGACACCCTGATGAGGTGCACTGGACCTTATTTTTGCCATACATTAACTAAAGGTTGAACCTTAGAACATGCACAACCAGAAATGGCTTGCCAGATGGGGCAGAGTATGGTAATATAGGAAGCTGACTTATACTGAGACCCTTGAGCTATCTAGTTCAGTATTGTTGACACTGACATATAGTGGCTCTCTAGGGTTTCAGACCTAGTGTCTTTCTCTGTCTTACCTGAAGATGCCAAGGATTGACTTTGGAACCTTCTACATGCAAAGCTAATGCTCTGTTCCTGAGCTATGGTTCCCTTCCCAACAGGTGGATTGCTGTTCCATACCAGGAGAGGGAAACGGTGAGGAGGTTGGCACAGTGCAAACACACTGGCAGAGCCAATCTGGCACCTAGATTGGGATGGAGGGACCTTTTCAGCCTGGTAGGCCAAGTTCCTTATCTCCACAAGCTCCGTTGACCAAGTTGGGTGTTTGCAAGATGTGACTTCCACTGCTTGCAGGGAGTCCATTCTGTGCAGAAAAAGAAACATAAAAGTTGTACAAGAAAGAAGCTATTTTTTTGCCATGGTTCATTGAATTAAGATGCAAATGCAGCCTGTAGATCATGCTCTGTTAGGCATATAGGATATTGTGTCTAGAAGAAAATCGCTGATTATCCAGGTTTACCACCAATGTTCCATTCACATAAATTGAATTTCAAGAAGTACATAGCAAATATTCTGAGGTTTCAAACAATCAAACACCAGACTAGGAAATGACAGAGGCTCCACAATTCAAACACAATTTTCAGTATCTCGGAGCATTTGAGATCATTAAGTAGTCTCTCCCTTTATTTGGGAGCCATTGTGAAGATCAATCTCATTGTCAGTTAATTGCTACACTGTTTGGTGCCTGTACTCACACCATATGGAAAGCCCCATTTAAATATGCAAAGAAATGCTATAAATAAGTCAAAGCTGTTGTTAAATGGGGTTCTCAAGCTGCAGCCAAGGCAGCATAAAGAAAGGGTGGGGAAAGGAAGCAATTTCTTTCAAGATCAGATGCTTTAAATACCCAGTTTCTCTTCTGCAAATAGAACAGCACTAACCACTTGGAACGGAAACGTTTTTGACTGCTGATTAGTAATAATGAAACCCTAAAAGTTGCCTTTTCATAGCAATCAGTATTATAAGTGGCATTGCAGCAGGAAGCGTCAATGCTCTTGTATCAGTGCTTTTTGCAGCGCATAACAAAGGTACATTTGCAGGAGTGTCATTCCTTGGTCCTCTCAGCCCATTAGAGATGCAGGAACCCTGTAACCCAACCTTACATAAGGGACAACCTGTGGTTCTAGCATGGGTATTCCAGCATTTGTATGCTGCTCTGCAACCCAAGAATGTGTACCAAAATATGTATATCAGGCAGAGGGAGGAGAAACGGGTAACTTCAGAGTTGGGGTTCTACGGAAGCCTATACAGTGGTACCTTGGGTTACATATGCTTCAGGTTACATACACTTCAGGTTACAGACTCCGCTAACCCAGAAATATTACCTTGTGTTAAGAACTTTGCTTCAGGATGAGAACAGAAATCGTGCTCTGGCAGCGCGGCGGCAGCAGGAGGCCCCATTAGCTAAAGTGGTGCTTCAGGTTAAGAACAGTTTCAGATTAAGAATGGACCTCCAGAACGAATTAAGTTCTTAACCTGAGGTACCACTGTAATACTCTTTTCAGACAGTGCACAGTCACTTTTTATATCAGCTAATGGAATGCAACTTCTGTATTACAGTACTTGCTTTTTTGAACTGTACAGGTAGAACTGCACATTTACACCTGCTTGCACATTAAAATGGACTGGACTTTCTCTGAAGTGAACCTGTCCACATGCACTGAGGAGAGATAGAAGTAAATCAAGAACATTTTGAGTTCTGTAACATTTATGATAAATTAAAAACATTTCCTACAGTTTTCTTATTTTTCCTTGCTGGTGTGCACACAGGTGGAGAAATATAATCACCTCTATATATTGTTACTTCCTTATTTCATAATTTTCAAACAGCCTAAGGGCTGTGTGATTAAAATGCAGCTAACCTCAATAGTGCACTTAGCTCACTTTTGACTCTGAAATTAATAAGTTTTATTCCGTGTTAGCCCTACCTAGAGCAGACTCAATAAAATTAATGGGCATGACTAAATTAGGTGCATTGATTTAAATGGGTCTGCTCTCAGAAAAACTTAGCTGGGTACATCCCAATTGTTCTTCCCAACAGATAGTAATGTGTATTATTTAACTCACTTAAATGTGTGATATACAACATTTGAAGGACTCCTCCACATTATATTGAGTGGGGCCAAAGACTTCTGCCCTAAAGTTGTGTCCTGATGGCCAATATTGTCAATTGTTCTCAGTTATACAAACTTTCTCATATCTTAAGGAAATGTAGCTTGAGGACTATTCTCTCCCTCCCTCCCTCTCTCCAACAGATTGGTTTTTGGCAGACATTTGAAAAATGCTCCTGCCAAACTCTCTCGTTGGCAGATGGTAACAGCTGGGTTGTGACTGACTTGGAAAAAGTGCTAAAAGAGCTCTTCTCAAGGGCCCATTGTGCTCTCCCAATGGCTGTTTCTTGCTTGGGACATCTCATTGTATCAATGCATAATTTACTCATGCAACTTGCAAGGGGTGGAGACAGCGAGAGTGGAAAGGCCTTCATTTGTTATAATTTGGGAGTTAAACTGAAGTTCTCTAAATGCATCCTATGGGAACAGATTCTATTTTTTTTAAAATAACATGGAAAGGCACCATGATGCATGGGACAGTTAGTTATTATTGGGGACCTGAGTCTGATTTGTGAGAATGAACACCTTAGTCTGAAAGTGATCAGAGCAATTAGCAGTTATGAAAACTGTACTGTCATGGCTTCGTGAAATTATTTTCAAAAACCACCTTGTTCCAGGTTTCACCTTTACAGAACTGGTGATCAAAGGGCAGCAATGAATTAAAACATCTTTATAGATGGATCACTTTTAGGTGCTATAGTGCTTGTCTTTTAGAACATATGGCTTTTAGCATATGGTGGCGAGGACAGCCATCGACCCATTAAAGCATTTCACTTCAGCATTAAGATTAATTTTCAGCATATGCGCAATATAGACTCTGGCCTTATATTTAAATACCACAAACATGTTGTGGATCAAGTATGATCGCATCAGATTTAAACTGCAGGACTTTGTTGATTCTTCAAGACGTCACTTCCGTATGTGAGCATCAGCCTGCTAAGATGAAGGCATCAGCCTTCATAAGATGAGGGCACCTAAGATGAGGTCACTTGGCCTGGTGCATTTTTAAGAAGGTTGCTCTTCACCTTCCCTTCTCAGCTAGGTAACTCCTAAATTATATCGAAATACCAGTGTGATCACCCTAAAACTGCGCCTGTATGGTAACATGATGTGTCTTAAAAACAAGGGAGTAGAATAGTTCAGTTGGTTAGAGTGCGGTGCTGATAATGTCCAGGTTGTAGGTTTGATTCCCGTATGGGCCAGCTGCATATTCCTGTATTGCAGGGGGTTGGATTAGTCAGGCTTCCTCAACCTCGGCCCTCCAGATGTTTAGAGACTACAATTCCCATCATCCCTGACCACTGGTTCTGCTAGCTAGGGATCATGGGAGTTGTAGGCCAAAAACATCTGGAAGGCCGAGGTTGAGGAAGCCTGGATTAGATGATCCTCAGTGTCCCTTCCCACTCTACAATACTATGATTCCAGAAGATTTAGGACGATTTTAAATCTTATACTTCGAAATCTTTGTTGAAAACACTCTGTTTAAAAACTCACCCTAAAGTGTTAACCCTCAAGAAGCAAGGCCAGCCTTTGTCTGCAGACAGCCTGTCATACCATACTGGGCAGATCTGAAATCTATTTAATCCCAAGGGAGAGAAAAGAGGATTTAACCTAAAAACAACTAAATACTACAACTTTGATATAAAAAAAATGGTTAACTGCTTCACTGCTGATCCAGAGAAGCATGACTTGAAGTCACAGGGTGCTGCTCTACTGCTGAAGCAAAGCAGGTCAGGCTTTGAAAGTTGTCTGGATAGAAGCAGGACCTCTTGGAAACCATCTGTGAGCTGCTCTGAGCTCTTCCTGAGGAATGTGGGGAAAGTGTCACAAAATACTGATCCAAACTGCATTACAAGTTCAAGTTGCAAAATCAGGGATTTCCCACCTTGCCCCAAGCCATAGCATCTGTCATCTTTGAGTGGTGGCTACATCAGGACGGAAACCCTTCTAGCCCAGCAGCCTGGACTGGTAGTCTAATAAACAGGATGCAATAGGATAGCAGAACTGAAGTCTAGTAAGAAATAGCAGAGCTGTTCTATTTCTCTGAATCCTGTTTGTAGAAGACAAATGCATCATCTTCCTAACATAGGAAGCCGCTTCTTCACAGAGCCAGACGGTTGGTCTATGTACCCTGAGCAGCAGGAACTCTCTTGGATTTCAGAGAGGGTCTATCCAAGCTCTACCTGGAGATGCTAGGGATTGAACCTGGGACCTTCTGCACGCAAAGCAGATGTTCTACCATTGAGCTAAGGTCTTCGCCTTCCTACAGCTGCTGAAGATGCAAGCTGTCATTGTTTACTACACTAACAGTATTTCCCTCATAGATTACTAATTGAACCTTTTTCTAAGAAGGCAGCAATTTATCTAAAATCTTTCTTTCTTTCTTTCTTTCTTTCTTTCTTTCTTTCTTTCTTTCTGCCTGCTTGCCTACCTACATTGGAAAATGCGCATGACAGATTTCAGATGAGGAAGAGCATCTTTCCAAAAGCATAAGCCAGGAATAACTTTATCTGTGTCTGACCGTTGTTCTAGACACTCAGCAACATAGCTGAGATTAAGATTTGACCTTGGGGTTTTACACTGAACATAGCATTAACTTGCTTTATTCCAAGAAATCTATTCTTGATAATTGTCCAAAAGAACAGTACAAAGGAGGGATGTAATAATCACCCTTCCCTTCATTACTGTTCAGCAAGCTCCAACATCTGCCAGCTAGGGATTTGTCATTATCCAGACAGCAACTGGGATTTCTCCATTTGCCACTGTCCATATTCTCTCCAGGCCTCTAATTTAGCCATTGGGAGGCTCTCTGCAGTAGCAGTTTCTCCTTTTTGTGAGATATCCTTGAGCTGTGTAAATCTCGACCCAAATAATTCTGCTCTGAAATATGCCCTGGGTTTATTTAACAGCCTCTTGGAGGTTTCCCCTCCCAGTTTCAGTCAATGGTTTCTTGCTTTTAATCTACTTGGATTTTTTTTTCATATCCCGAAACCTACCTCTTTGGGCAAAGATGGATAAATACAGAATGACAGCCTGCCTGGTTTCGACACAGCTCCCTTTCAACCACAGCTGCACAAGACACTTATGCCATCCTGCTCAAGCACCAGATGAGAAAAGGAAGATCTCCACTGGCCATCTATGCAGATCGCATGAGAGTTTGATTTAATTACAGGTTGTGATGTAATTAAGTACATGAAGCTCAGGAACAGATGGTATCAGGAAAGGATCACAGAACAGACTCACGGCTTCCCAGCAGCAATTTTTGTTCAAGTGTGCTTATTATCAGGAGCAATAATGGAGATGGAGAATAGTCTACATACAATGGCTTCAATACCAGTTAGTCTTGTGACTCACTTTCCATAGATTAAATCAAAAATTCGTAGGTAGTAAACAAAAGGTAGCCAGAACACTTTTTCTACTAGAAACAATGGAGCAAAGCATCCAAGCTTCATCATGAGATGACAAGCAAATTCCATTTCATTCAAAGTAAGCGTGCACAGGATAAATTTGGTTGATTTCAATTGTACTGGAACACAGCCCTAATCGCTTTACTGTTGGTAGTGGAGATGGGGCTTAGGATGGTGAATGGTCGTTCACTTTTCCATTGACCTCTACCAGCAGAGAAGACTACCCTGAGATTCATCCTGGCAGGTAGGAAGCCATTGTCAGCTGGTAGCCACTGCTAGTAGCCAGGAGAAAGTGCTGAAATGGACTGCTTTGGGGCAGCAGGGCAGGAAACATGGACTCCACTAGATCCAAAGCCCTGTGGGGCTCAATTTTCAGGGCAGTCAGGTAGGCCATCATGGAGCTAACACAATAGGGGGGAAGCCCCAACAACTCTACCTTCTTCCCTAGCCAGCACCAGCAAAAGGGCTTGGGATGCAGTGGCCAATCTGTAGCTTTGCCCTGTTCCTCCAGGTTAGGGTTAGGTTTGCTGTGCTCATCATGATCAGCCTTTGCTGGATTGTGTCCACTGTGTGCAATCTAGAGGAAGTGCACCATACAGCCTCTTTGTGCAGCATTGAAATTAATGGGAATTAAGCACGATACAATATTTAATCCCCTTTGAATCCCTCCCAATGGTTGCAATGGTGCATAATTTTAGAGTGTACTCACTATTCTAAGCCACTTTAAATACTCAGCCAGGCACATGAATTAGTATTGATTAACTCCAGAGCTTCTTTTCAGCCAATGCTGCAGAACCTGGCATCAGTGTATGGCAGTGGGGTGGCCTGCTTGACAGAGGACAACCCTCTCTTTGAAGCACTGTCCAATATAAAAATAAAGAAGCATAAGGAGAGAGAGAACAGGAGCCTTAAAGTTGCCCATCAATGGTTAGCACCTAGACAACAGACTGAGCACACACCTAGATGATGTGGTGTGATATACTGTCTTCCTACTTAACATTATAGTACTTATTTCTAAATTTACACCTATACTTATACAAATCTGTATCCTCTTTTGTCCTCATCCCCTTTTTTGTTGATGTATTTTCTCTTTTTGGGGAGATGTGTAAGTGACCACTAAATTAACGGCTGGTTGCATGCCACAGATATGTAAAGTAATACAGTCATCCCTCGGGTTACAGATGCTTCAGGTTGCATTTTTTTTGGGTTACGGGCCGCCGAAACCCAGAAGTATAGGAATGGGTTACTTCCAGGTTTTGGCGGTCGCGCATGTGCAGAAGCATTAAATCGCGCTTTGTGCATGTGCAGAAGCGCAGGGTCGCAACCCGCGCATGCACAGATGCACAGCTGCGGGTTGTGAACGCTGTGGGTTGCAAACGTGCATCCCGCACGGATCACGCTCGCAACCTGAGCATCCACTGTAATCAAAAGGGTGATTGGGGCATGAACAAAGTACCTTTCTTTCATGATAAACAACCACCAGATCTACATATCTGGGAATAGAGGAAGAGCTAGATCAAAATGTCAGAAGGTTTCTTTTTTCTTTTTAATTAGTTTTTATTAAGTTTCACATTTTTTATCATAATAATAACATTTCATATCACATAAAAAGTATACAATTCTCCAACTTCCCCACTTCCTCCCGACTTCCCTCAACTTCCTCTTCTGGTTTTTAACATAATAACTTCCCCTGCTTGCTATATTATATCTTCATATTAAGTTCTTGATATCAAATGTTGTTATTCTCTTATCATTTTAACATCATCTTTATCATTTCTGTTAATGATTTTTGTTAATTGTAAGTGTTTACTCAAACCCTGCTAGTGAGTTCATTTCTTTACATTGCTTCTGTAAATACCTCATGAATGGTTCCCAATCTTTTTAAAAATCTCTGTTGTCTTTGTCTCTAAGTCTTTCAGTTAGTTACAGCATATTCCATCAATTTTTCTTGCCATTGTTCTTTAGTTGGTATTTAGTCGCTTTTCCATCTTTGGGCTAGCAACATCCTACCCATAGTTATGGCATACATAAAGAGTTTCTTCTTCTCTTTTGGCAAATCTTGTCCTGAAATGCCTAGTAAGAAAGCTTCTGGTCTCTTAACAAAAGTTATCTTAACCATTTTTTTTCATTTCGTTATAAATCATTTCCCAGAAATTTTTAATTATTTTGCAATTCCACCACATATGAAAAAAGTGCCCTCTTCTTCTTTACATTTCCAACATTTATTGGAGCCTGTTCTATACATCTTTGCTATTTTTACAGGTGTAATATACTATCTATACATCATTTTCATATAATTCTCCTTTAACAATATACAATCGGTAAATTTTAAATTCACTTTCCATAATTTTCCCCAGTCTTCCATTTGGATATTATGTCCTAAATCTTTGCCAAAATGTCAGAAGGTTTCAAGTGGGTAAAATTGGGGCTTAGCTTTAACAAGACCTCTCCTCCTTCCAGAGGGGAGGGGTTGTGAGCGGGAGCCGGCTCCCGCGTCAGCAGGGGGCGTATTCGGCCCCCTGCGTCAGCCTCTCCCTGCTGCCGCACCAAGCCCTTCAATCAGCCAATAGGGCTGGCTTGGGGCGGGATTTAGCCACGTTTAAGCGGCCGTGGCGGCACTGAGGCCCCATTCAGTTTCGTTTTCATTGGATCACCCGCCCACCCTCCCTTTAGGTCAATTTTATGCTTTTGACCTTGCTACGGACTTCGGTTGGGTGCCTTGGTTGCCCAAGGTAGGAATTTTTATCCATTGGGCGAATTGGCACCTGCCCAGTGGCGTAGCGTGGGTTGTCAGCACCCGGGGCAAGGCAAGTAATTTGCGCCCCCTAACCCGTGGATTTGCGCCCCCTAACCCTAACCCCCAGATGTTGCACCCGGTGCGGCTGGCCCCCCCTGCACCCCCCACGCTACGCCACTGCACCTGCCTCTTGGTTTTTTGCCTACGTCGTAGCAAATCGTCACAACTTCCGGGTGTTGGCGGTTAGGCATTGGAATATGTGTTGTGTGTTGGAAGGCAGGCTGTGGCCATCACCTACCCCTCCCCTTTCGGGTATTCCGTTAAAGGCTAGGGCCATGGCACGGCCCCCGGTGACGTCTGGGGAAACTTCCAGTTGTATTTGCATCAACAAGCTCCTCCCACTGGCTGTTAATCCTCAAATGACCCCCACAGAGCTGGGTGGGGTCATGCATAGATTGTTTGATCCAATGCCTAAGCCAATACCTCTCACATGCTGTAACCAATAAAGTTGTGGCCTTATTTAGCCCATTAACCTAAATACATGTGTCCGTGTGTCTTATTTATCCCAATGCGGGTGGCGGGTCCTCGACTCACAATGATAATTGCCTAATGTGGCAGCCCACATTTTCAATATTATCTATAGAAGGAAAAGTGCAACCCTGAAGAAATGTCATGCCTAGCCTTGACGTGGTACCAGACATGTTCACAGAGGATGAACTGGACACTCCACTGGTTGAGGAACTTGAGGTGCAGGCAGATCCCTTGAAACCAGGGCTGAGAGTCCCCTTGAAGGGCCCTCTGGAGAAAAACCTGTGAAGAACGCTTGGAGCTGTCAGAGGAGGGGGAGGAGCCACCACCACCCAGTCCATGGGAACCCTGGAACCAAAGAGCAATAACCTAGCTTTTGAAAAGTGTGCTAAAAAAGGAGAACCCCCAAACCCCAAACCGTCCCTCCCCTCTCATTATGTCAAGCTGCAGTTCCTTAAGTGGGCCTGTTAGCCGAATGACCACCCAAAAATCATATGATAAGATATTGTGTCATTCTGAGTTTGTTCCTGATTCCCAGACTTCATTGAGTGGCTGTAAGCTTCTGGGTGGAACTTCATTACAGCAAAAATAATGAAGTAAGCAGTTCACACTTCATTTTTCTTTTTCTTGCGGAGAGTTCAACTTTATAGTATTTTGGGGTGGTTTTTGTTACTGATTTCTTCTTTGTGGTGCAATGACTGCACTTTACAGTAATTAAGGCAACTTCTCATTTTGTACATTGCTCCCAGTAATACATACTTCTCTCTATCTTTTTCATTTCCTAAAACAAACACAACCAAAGAAAGAATGTGCATCTGGAGCAGCCATCAGCTACTGCTTTTGAGCGAGCCACCGATGGTGCATAAACCAAGGTGAAATCTACACACATATAAAAAATGCTTTTTTTAAAAAAAAGTTTTGAAAAAGATATTGAATTTGCCATAGCTCACCACTGCCATATAGTGTCACATATGTATACTGCACTTTACAACACACTTAAAACATTTTATTTGCAGCGGTATAGCTGAGTCCCAAAACAGTTGCCTAGGGTGCTTCCAGACTGTCACTATTTTCAGGCAGAATTCAATCACAACCCAGAGTATTCAGTTTGTGGAATCAAAGCTGATTTGGAGCTCTTGCACAACAAACCCAACTCCCACAAAGATCAGACTTTTGCAATAAGGAAAGTGACAGGGGAAAAGCATTGGGAAGTGTAGGCTAGCACTTGCTTGACATAACAGTCATCAAACCCCACCATCATCACCGAGAAAGCAGGATGAATGCTTATTAAACAATGATGCGCTTCAAGTTTCTTTTGGTTTCTCTCTTTTCCAAATGTAAGTTCAGTTCTCCAAATTTCCAAGTTGGTTTTTAAAATCTTCAGGAAAGTTCACCAGTGAATATTTTTACTATACACATTTTGGTATGCAATTTCCCCTAATATGATGAATTTTTGATGTTCTTTTTAATAATGTATGCATTTTATGCACACTTTGCCCTCACACATGTGCTTTTGAACACATTCCTTGACTGGAGGACTTCCGGGAAGAGCACATTTCAAAGGATAGCAGGGTCTCAGGTTGTTTTTGTTTCAGAATATGTGTATTGCCTTTAAATATAAAACGAATCACAGTTCTCCTCCTGTCTCTACTTCGTACAGCTCTTTTAAGAGAAGTGTACACAACACTTGCTAGCACAGGTGAAAGTATGCAATTAGCTGCTTTGTTTATGTCTGGAAGTCCTGCTCATACAGCGTATGCTTACTTTTTCTGCATCTGGGCTTATTATTAAATGCTAATACTTACAGAAGATTTCGGTGTCTTTACATTTATTTAACTGCAAGCTCAAACAGCAGACAATGCAATAGTAATTATAGGCTATGCTCCAAATAACAATGCAACCAACCATTTTTCAAAACAGCAGATCTCTGTGCCACATGGCAAAGAACTTTCAAATTAAGCGAGTTTTGAAAAACAGTTTTTTGATGGGTCATAGGAACATGTACAAAAGGTGGTGGGGAGTAAAATAGAAACTACCAGGTCAATGTAACACATTGAGTGCAGCTAACATACTGTAGCTATTTAAATCCCAGTCGTAATCTTGTTCATATTTTAGCACATCTCAGAGATGTTTATATGTTTCCAGTGGAGCATCAATGATGTGAAAACATTTTCTTTAGAAAGGCTTGTTGTGGTCCAGCATAATTACTATGTTGCAATTGTATTTATCAGTGCGATTACTTGCTGTATCATTGTGCCTGAGATATTTGCTTTACTGAAGGGTTTAAAACACACAAGTATTCAAAAAAGGGGAAGAAAAACCACAGCATATACATTAGAGGTGGTACCACTGAAATTGCATCCACCCCACCGCAAGAAAATATCCTGGGACCTGTTTACCCATCACAAAGCTACAATTCCCAGCATCCTTAATAAACTGCAATTTCCAGGATTCTTTTTGTTGGCCAGGGGAGAGATGTCCTTTAAATGTATGGTATGCACACAGTCATAATCTAGGGAATGAAGGTGTTAATAAGATTATGGAAGTAGTGCAGTCGTAGAAAGAAGTGTGGAAAGAAAGCAAAATATGGATAACATTCAGAGACATTTTGGCTTACACTGAACTTGATTAGACAAGCTCTTAAGCTGCACAGTATTTCATCCAGGCCACAGCTCTATTAAAAGCTAGAGACAACAGTGGGCACAAATTAAGCTTCAGAAGAAGGGAGACTACAGAATGCCCATTTGCAGGGACTTCTATTAAGACGAGGTCTCCTGTCAGTTGTAAAATTTATGGATATTGACTGAGTCCTGAAAGGTCCAGGAGGAAAGCCGGCAGAAAGAACTTATTACGGTAATGAGAAACACCTGAATTAGACCTACCGTAACCAAAACAGCAGAAATTGATAAATCGAAGCGAATCCATTTTTATACTCCATTTGTATCTGAATATCATTGGCAAAGGGGACTTGACCTTTGACCTGGCAATGCCCCCTTGCCCCCCTTGATTGCAGCACACTGTGTGACTTACAAGATGGAACAGAGTGACTGATCAGGCACACAGTTGGTCTTTGTTACATCCCCCCTCTGGGTTTGATTCTTCCTAATAGCATCTGCCAAGTTCCATAAGCATCAAATTTTTACTGAGCTAAAAATTGCTCTCTCCTGCTCTGCATAGTTTGGTGCATTTTGTTTATCCCCCCCCCCCCCTCAGATCTGATTTATTCATCTGCAGAAGCTTAAACCTGTTCTATGAATAAAGGAATAAACGCTTTGCTTTGGAGACAAATCTCCAAAGTTTTGTAAGCAGTTATTGAAATAAATGAGTTTGCCATGCTGGCAGGATACTCTGTGAAATATGACCCAACAGCCTGGCCCTAAAACACAGTTGCTTGGAAGAACATCCCATTGATTTGCAGTTGATCTGCCTGAGGTCCCAATAGACTGAGCCACCATTATTTATTCTGATGCTTAAGAGGAACCTAGGAGGCACACTGTTAGGTATTCTTCAAAAATATAATACTCATTCAGAGAGGCTTACAACTGTGGATGTATAATTGTTTGCAATTAGGAAAATCCTACCTGTCTGAAGTGATTTGTATGTTTTCTTCCTGTGTATTTTATGTTCAGGCTGCAAAAGACAATTCAGAGCAGGGTGCTTCCCAAAGGGGGCCTTACAAGCATTCAGGAAGGTATATTTTTTTCTGTATTTTCGCTCCCACACATTCCTCCTCTTTCAGTCATGAATATTCATTGCTTTTCTGCTGCTTGCTGCCCACATCAGTGGGCAGAGCTTGACTGAACATACCTTGGTAGCGAATTTTGTCCCTCCCCACATCAACCCCTTCCTTGATCTCCACTATTTTTTTCTGTTCTGGACATACTCACAGGTATTTCTGTACCTGTTTCTGTGTGCACCTTAAAAAAGAAATCCCATGGAGTGTGCAAGAGCAAAAGTGATCAACCTCATAATGAACAAAATGAAGGCTTGCATTTTATTTTGTGGGGGCAATATCCATTTTCATCTGGTAAATGTTTTGTGTGTTGGTGCAGGAGAAGATAGGTAGAAAAGGATAATTCCTGGATGCCAAGATTCAAGTTTCCGCAAGAACTCTTTGGTGAGAGAACCCAAGCAAAGATTTAACATCACAAAATACGCCACAATGTAAAGCATGGAAATATAGACTTGTTAGAACTTTAAAATACACCCTTCTAAGTTCTTTTCAAAGTTCCCTTCTTCTCCCAGCATAGGAAAATGAACTTACATGTTTGGTAAGTTTTAAAAAAATGGCTTACTTGCAAACTTTTCAAAGGTCTGGTTCATACGCTTTTCCATAAGTAAGTCAGAAAAACTGCAGAGACAGTGAAACTTGACTTACTTACAAAGTGATAAAAGTTCCTAAATTATTGGTATATGAACACAATAATGGCATGAGACAGCCATGCAGCCAAGCTGGAGCAATCAGCAGTGACGGAGCTTCATGCTCCGGCACCAGGGGCGGAGAACAGGTGGGGACATTGTAGAGCTAATGGCACCAATATCTGTTTAATGCCATGCCTAAAATATAGTGCTCTGCACCATCTTTTCAGGATGCCCATTCCATAAGATGTAGAATTTGGCTTTTACTGTGGTGGCATCTACCCTATGGAATACTCTCTCATTATATGTCAGTTACAGGCTTTTACTGTTTTTGGGGTGCTTGTTGAATACCTTCCTGTCCCAACAGGACTTTTAAGTGAAGGTTTTTCTCCGTATCTGTATTGGACTTGAAATTGTTTTTATATATGTTTTTATTGCTAAATCGCTTTTATGGGAAGCGATTCACAAATGAAATTAATAAAATAAACATCCCATCTCCTCTAGCTCTTATGCTGATATAACTGGAGGGGGGAAATGTAGAATTGCTGCATTGTGCAGCATTATAAGAAACTGCAGGAAACCTAAATGGTGTATTAATTGGTTGAATAAATTCCCCTTGAAATACAGCAGAAGAATTTTCAGTTGCATTAAATAAATGAAGGCCTTAATGGTTTTAGCTAATGCTCATGAGGAAAATGTGCCATGACTTCAATACTGCAGGCTGCAATAATAAAACAAACCACCCTGATATATAACATACATATATATAGAGAGAGAGAGATCAGTAGCATATTTCAAAAGATTTCATACTTTGTTTTCTAGTTACTAAAAGCCTTGGGAAGATGTTGATAGTGCTGAGCTCCCTGCTTTCTGATTTATTGAAGGTGACTATACAGTCTTTCAAAAGTCTTACTGAAGCCATAGAAAATCAATACCAATTAAGCACATTTACCATTTTGCAATTTGAAGAAACCAATTTAACAGTTTTTGTGGTGCAATGCTTTTGTTTGTGTGAGGTCATTTCCTTAGAGAAACACAATTTGGGGGTGGGGTCTAACCACTGAATGAGATTGTAAGGAATCTGGTCATACTTGGAATTTCCCCTGTGAATACCCACCATTGCATTAGTGCTGATTCATTTAGGGCTTGGTACAGACCAGGGACGTGGGTGGCGCTGCGGTCTAAACCACCAAGCCTAGGTTGGCGGTTCGAATCCCCGCGACGGAGTGAGCTCCCATTGCTCGGTACCAGCTCCTGCCCACCTAGCGGTTTGAAAGCACGTCAAAGTGCAAGTAGATAAATAGGTACCGCTCTGGTGGGAAGGTAAACGGCATTACCGTGCGCTGCTCTGGTTTTGCCAGAAACAGCTTAGTCATGCTGGCCGCAAAAACTGTCTGCGGACAAATGCCGACTCCATCGTCTAGTAAAGCGAGATGAGTGCCGCAACCCCAGAGTAGTTCATGACTGGACAGCTGTGGCATTTCCCCTGAAATCATGCGCAAAGGAGGAAAGGAAGAAAATCAATTATCATAAGAATTCAGAAGCATTTTAAAGCTCTTGCATTCTGGAAAATGCAACTGAATTTATTGGTCACTTCCCAACATTCCATGAACCAAAGACTTTGGAATCCATGCTCATGCCAGGAGCACATTTTTGAAAGTGCTGCATACCAAAAAGAAAGTCATCATCATTTCCAGAATTTCTCTGCCATTATGCCTTTTGGAATCCTGCACTCACAGACCACAGAATACTGGAACAGACAGCCTGATCCTCTGCACATTGATTTGCAAGCAAGTCCACCTGAGTTCAACAGCTCACCATCCAATGTGCCTAGCACTGCAGCCTCACAACTTTGTTGCCTGCTGAGTGCAACTTCCTTTATTCAATCATTGCTCACTAAAGTGCTTTCTTCTAAAGTCCCAAATTCCAATTCCTTGATTTAGAGCAGTCCATATATCTAAATATATAACATTTAGCAGCACAGATACCAAAGTACAGCTTAAGGGGATGAAAACCAACAAACATAAGGCAATATTCTTCTTACTTTGTTGTAGAATCTATGATTAGGTAATCTTTTGCCTGACTGTGATGCTGAGAATTTCTAGAACTCAGGGGAAAGGGCAAATAAGTCACATGGGCATTTCTAACTGATGAGAATATGTGAGGATGCCCATATACCAAGTGAGAGCTTTGATCTAGCTCAGTATTATTGTCACTGACTTGTTTTCTGACGCCATCAGGAGATCTCACCTGAATTCATAACTTTTGGGCCATGTCTCGCCTCGCCTCTTTGCACCTTGGAGTCCAAGGTGACATATATCTTATTCAGAGAAGGGCCAAACAAGGTCATAAATAAGTAATATCAGATGATACATCTCAGGCCAGAGAGACACACTTGTAACGCAACTCGTCATCAACAGATCCGGCAACAAGCAGCAGGGCAGCAATTTAGTGAAATGAAAAATGGGAGACTGGAAGCAAGCATAAAGCAAAATCAATTCTCAGTTTTGCAGGAACACAAAAACGTTCCCAAACACGTCAGTCTCACTCTTCTTAAGCGTAGTAGATTAATTAACCAGACCTGAGAGAAAAGTAAGGCAGCAATGCCAAGAAAAGATGTTCTCAAAGATATAATAAGACAGGCTGGGATTTAATATAAAAAAGCCCTGGCTCTTTACCTGACATGGGCGTGTGAAACAATTATGAAGATTTGTTAATTGCAGCATCACACTTCACCTGTGGAGTTCTGAAAGAAAAAGAAAGTGCAAAACTAGGAAAGAGGACCACAGGTCTTCAGTGGGACACACCTGCACACACAAGCAAGATTGCCAGTGGAACGGCAACTCTCCATGAAAAGGGATGGGGGAAATGTAGTCTGAGGACTATTCTATTTCATAAATGGGAACCTTACTACAGCAAGTGCTGAGTTCTAAAGGCCTATGCCAGGGGTGCTATCCCAATGTTGTTAGACTACAACTTCCCATAATCCTTGGCCACAGCCAATGCTGACTGGGGCTGATTGGAGTTCAGAGCATCTTTATTTTTTATTTATTCAAACAATTTATATTCCACTCAGCTACAATAGTCTCTAAGCAGTTTACAAAGGTACAATAAAGAAAACAGTCAAAACTTTTAACAAAATCAAGCATCAGTTAAAATATCTCCTAGAATAAAAAAGTATTCAGTAGGTGTCAGATGTTCAGGAGGGGAGAGGGCCTGTCTGAATTAAACGGGGAGTTCCTGAAAATAGGGTCCACAACACTACATGCACACGTTCTGGCAAATTTTGTGGCCATCCCTGTTTTACTTGTATGCTGGCTATGCTGCCCCAGACATCTCAGAACCAGGTTATCTGATTAACAGGTTAATTTATTAACAGACCACCTTCTCTGTCTAAGTCCTCCAGGTCACTGCAATCTATTGGGGATGCAGTAAATGACTTTGTAAATAATAAATGCTCTAGAGAGATTACAGCTTCCCATCTCAGATGCATTTTTTATCTATTTAATTATTCGTCCTCCTTAAAAAAATAATAATTCTGCCTTTCAGAATAAAATCTCAGAAAGCTGCTGCTTTTATGTATTGTGGCGATCAATTGTATTATTTTTTTATTCTACAATACGTAGTACAACATCTACTGGGGTTTTTTTTTGCGGGGGGGGGGGGATGACAATAATTGCAATAGGTCATATACAATATTCAGGAAGGAAAGTCTGTAAAGCTTTTCTCACTCAGAAATGCCCCCTGCTCCAATAAACAAAAACTATTGAAGTACATTGAGCCATTGTTTTAATAACCTGTGGAGGAATAGCCATGTTAATCTGTTATAACAAGAAAAGCCAATAGATTTAATGTGGCCTAAGCTATCATGATCTAGAGTCACTTCATACACCTGATTAAGTAGGCAAACTTCCAAGGTTGCAAGTTTGATCCCCATAAGGGACAGCTGCATATTCCTGAATTTCAGGCCATTGGACTAGATGATCCTCAGGGTCCCTTCCAACTCTAACACCAAGGTTGCAAGTTTGATCCCCATAAGGGACAGCTGCATATTCCTGAATTTCAGGCCATTGGACTAGATGATCCTCAGGGTCCCTTCCAACTCTATGTTTCTATGATACAGTCCAAGGAAGTTTGTCACAATAAAGCTATGCATCGTAAGAGCCTTCACCATTTAGCAAATACATGTAGAGTGGGTCTTCTGCCATCTTGTGGCAGAAGGGTTACATGTGTTCAATAGATGCTCATCTATTTCAACTGGAGCCATTGCTTAGTAAGTTCAGAGTGCAGGGGGTTTGGTTTTTTTTGGTGGTACAAGCAGCTGTGGTACATGATTCCAAAGCTGACCCCAGGATCCTTTGCAGTGAAATAAACCATTGGTCTTCCACTGGTGGGTCAGGACTCCCTATTGGGCCGTGGCCTTGTCTAAGGCAGGTTGAAACAAGCCACACCGCCACCATACAACATATATTGTAGAAAATGAAATGAGTCCACAATTGCACATATGGGTTAAAGGTGGGTCCCAGGTCTTAAGAAGTTGAAGACTGCTATAATATAGGATAATGGAGCACAGCTCACAATCCAACAGTTGCCCAATTTGCACAGTTCCTCACACAGTCCAAGAGCTGCTCAGACTGCTTTACTTTGGGACTTTGGAGGGAGTCCTGGCCTCCATCATTTGCAATGTGCTGCTGCCTCAAGTGACTGCTTACATACATTTAGAAGTGCCCTGATTTTTTTTTTATTTTTTATAAAAAGCTTTCTGGCAAAATGGTAGCTTACATATTATTATTTTTTAAAAACCCACTCAAGTATCCATGTTTTCATTCATCAAAGCCTGTCTACCCTCCCTTTTCCATAGAAATGTACTGACTTTTTTGCATATTAACTATTTCTCAAATCCTTAAAAACCAATTATGTTTTCTAGGCATTTATGGCTATGGCTATGTACACTTCTGATGCTATGATAACAATAAACACTTTACAAATCCCAGTTCAGCCATTTAAATTTGTTCTCTATTATAATCCTCAATGTGACTCCTGGGGATTAAGTCTCATGGAACTCAGTGGATTTACGCTTGAGTAAACCTGTTTCGGAATGCACACAAGCACACAAACCATTACGTCTACAAGAAACCTGATAAGTAGATAGATTTGCCCTGAAGAATGTCACCCTCCATGCCAGTCCACAAAAGTTTATATATTGATAAAATTGTCAGATTTCAACAATTCTTTGTTGGTTCTTGCTGCAATGGACAAACAAATCTACCCCTCTGGAAATGACAACGTATTCGTGTCTGTGGGTTTTGTTTTTTTAAAAGAAAAGTTCTTCATCCCCCCCTCTTCCCAGGGGAAGAGCTGATTCGGCTGATTGAGGCGAAGAAAAAGATGTCCCACCACCACTCCCATTTGATGTACAAGTTGGCTAGAATAGCTGAAACTTATCAATACTGGAGGGCATCCTGCTCTCACAGTGGCCAACCAGATACCTGTGGGAAACTCCCAAAGCAGGATTTGAGCCCAAGAGCCCTCACCCCTCCCATGGCTTCCAGAAACTGGTATTAATATTGTTTTGTTTTATTTATTAATTTTGTATCCCACCCTTCATTCGGAGATCTCAAGCATGGGGTTGGCCACTGCGAGAGCAAAATGCCGGGCTAGATGGGCCAGTACGTTTTTATTTTCTTAGCTTCACAGGGGAGAAACTCTGCAGTGCTGGCGGTTCGAATCCCCACGACAGGGTGAGCTCCCGTTGCTCGGTCCCAGCTCCTGCCAACCTAGCAGTTCAAAAGCACACTCCGGCAGGAAGGCAAACGGCGCTTCCATGTGCTGCTCTGGTTTTTCCAGAAGCGGCTTAGTCAGGCTGGCCACATGACCGGAAGCTGTACGCTGGCTCCCTCGGCCAATAAAGAGAGATGAGCACCGCAACCCCAGAGTCAATCATGACTGGACCTAAGAAGAAAGGGGATTTCTTTTGGACTGTTTAAACCTGCAGAAGTGAATTTAAAGCAAAGTAACTTTCCACCGTCCTGATCCTGGAGCGGGGTGTCAGGACTGACGTTTTGAAGCTCATTGACCAGAGACAAACGTTTTTGACAGATAGTTAAAGGAAGAGAAACATAGTGATTCCATTGTTTCCTTTCGCACTTTAAAGGAACAAATATTGACAAAATATCTCAAAAAGGATGTTTTGTTGCAAGAACAAACATTCAGTTGCATTAAATAAATGAAGGCCTTAATGGTTTTAGCTAATGCTCATGAGGAAAATGTGCCATGACTTCAATAATGCAGGCTGCAATAATAAAACAAACCACCCTGATATGTAACATACATATATATAGAGAGAGAGATCAGTAGCATATTTCAAAAGACTTTCATACTTTGTTTTCTAGTTACTAAAAGCCTTGGAAAGATGTTGATAGCGCTGAGCTCCCTGCTTTCTGATTTATTGAAGGTGACTATACAGTATTTCAAAAGTCTTACTGAAGCCATAGAATTGCAATTTTAAGAAACCAACTGACTACAGGTGAGAGAATTCCAAGAAGTAAGGATCACAGCGTGCAAACCAGGCATAAAAACCTCTCCTGACCCAGCAAGGCTTTCTTTATGTCATGATGCTCCCTTGACCCCGCTCTTTAAAGTTATTCTCATAGAACCGAAATGCCAATTCTGGGCTATCCCGGCGCGACAAAGAGCGAAGTTTAACAGAATTCCCACGGAACGGCACAAACTATAAGCCCAGAGCTGCTTGACTACATTTCCCGGCAGGCCGCACGCGCGGGGAGGAGCCCTCGTGCTGAACGCGGCGAGAGGGTTTCTGGGAACTGTAGTCCTTCCGGTCGCTCAGAGGGCAAGGCGCTCGCTCTTACCGATCCTACCGGAGGGAGGGAGGAAAATGTCGTTCGTGGTGCCGAAAAGGGCGGGGGTGACGCTCAAGCAGGTGAAGAGCGTCTTGGTCGCCTTCTGCCCCTTCGAGTCCAACGTGCAGAGCACCAGGTGAGGAGAGGCCACGGGGTTGGGATCCACTGGATCCGAAACAGGACTCCCCCACCCCCGGACCCGTTCATCCCAGGGCACTGATGGGCAAGCCATGCACACAACCTGCACGAAATACACGTGGCATCGTAGGCACGTTTTGCCCATTCTGATTGTAGAATCTGGATCCCAATGCTGGGCTGCGGTTCCTTAGCACTGGGGGTGCAAAGTACTTTATGGGCTGAGAATGGGCCTTAGCTTGATTTTTTTTATATAAACAATTAGCAGGACTCATTTATTTCTGACCGTTTTGCTGCTGTGCCTTTGCCCTACTGCATGGCAGGCAGTAATTCAGCTGGTGTAGGATAGGGCCTTTTCTCGTAAGCAATGCAGGGAGGAGAGAAAGAGAACTGTTCTGTTGAATTTCTACCTGAGATCATGCATAGCTTATACAAAAAAAAAACCACACAAACAAAACCCTGCCATGCCACTCCTAAATTATTGTTAGACCTAACGTAAGTATGATGTTGGGCATAGAAGGTAAACTTTTTTACCCTGTGCTACCCACACCTTGTTTAAGATTCTGCTTCTGCAATGTTGGCATGCTAGCATCCGACTCCTCTACTCCATGCCCCAGTCCAGGCTCTTAATGCCTGGTATGTTAACTCTGAACATGCATTTTTAACAAGGTGCATGTGTTTCCTTACATGGCTTGCATCCTGATTAAGTCATGTCTAGTACTAATAATCACACTCTGTCTTAATCCAAAATGACTGAGTTAGATATTTGCCTCCTTCACCCTGAGCTCTTTCAAAAAGGAGGGCAGGATATAAATTCAATAAATAAAATGTAAATAATTCAACACCGGAGTGCTTTGAGCAATTGGTATGGCAAGCTACTAAACTGCAAGGATTTTCTATTTGTTTTTGTAACTTGCAAGATTGTATTGTCTGTCTTATGTTTCAGAGCTTTGCTCTATGTATATTTTGGATTTTGGCAGCTGATATTATTACATTGTTCCACTCTTATTCTTCCTATGAGGTGTTTTGTGGATCATTGAGATAAAATCTTTAGACTAAAAAAAATGTTTATTGTATTTTATACTACTAACTGCTATGTTATTGATAAAATATGCTCTGATCTATGTTTCTGAACCTTTTCAGAAATTTCCTACAGTGTCTGTATACAAAGAAAGCCTTTTTATCCAACAGCAACTGTGAGGTGAAAACAGATGTAAAACACGATGGGTCTGAACCAGTAATTGACGTCGTATTTGGTAAGGAAGCATTCCTGTTTTGTAAACCAAAGCCAACATGGTCAGCTGGTAGCCTTTGGGCCAGATGAACCCCCTCTAAATCATTTTCTGCTCCCTGGAAGCCTCCCTATTCAAAAAGCTGTCAAGCTGTAAAAAGTTTCCACTATTAATGTGGCATCTCCTTTTTGGATATACAAGCAGGTCCCCCTTTACAAACCCAATGCCTTCCCTGGAAATCGTTCGTCAGGCAAGTGTTTGCATAACCGAGTCCACGGTTTCCATTGTTTCTCATGGAAACTTGTCTAATGCAGGATTTGTCTGCTCCCTTTCCCCACACTCTCCATACTTTCTTCCTGAAATGGCTGCAGCCAATCAGCAAAAGAGAGGCAAAGGGAAAAAATGGATTTGCCCGATATCTCTCACTGTCTGATTTGTCAGATTTTTCCTGTACTCTGACTTGTCTGCTTTCACTCCTCTGCCCAAAAGTGGCTACAGCTGACCAAGCAGGGGAAAAACCAAGGAAGTCGGATGTTCAGATACGTGAATTTGCGGAGCATTTAGCAAGGTTTTGGCATAATTCTGCAAACATTATTATGGAACTGACCACTCTCAGATCCTAAAACTACAGAGGCGAGCCATCCCTGTCCTAAAGAAGTTGGGGGTCTTCTGTGGCTTTCAAATTCAGAGAAAAAGGGTCCAAACTTATTTTACTTGTGGGATCTTAATGGAGGAAGAGCTCCATTAACATTTTAACCAGTGTTTTGGACCATTTATGCCTCTTGCCTCAAATGCCTTTACTTGAAAACCTCTTTCTTTTATTTTAACCATCTTTATTGCTATTCTAGGAAGTACCTCTGATGTGTAAATACATTGGCTTGGTGATCAGAGTATTACTTTCTTTCCCTTGGTTTCCGCAAATTCCCACCCCGCTCCTTAAGCAGGGCTAGATGGCAAGAACTCATTTCTGCAGGTTGCTTCTGGCAGCAAGGTTGTAACAAAGTTTGGAACTACTATCTGCCGTATCTCTGCATTGTCAGTTAAGCCAGGAAGATAAAAAGAACTGAGAAAAGTATACTTCCAATGGCAGTGTGCTTTGACTCCACTAGGTGGCTCATGGTAGCTTTTGGAAAAAACCCAGTAGCCTCACTGGATGCTGCTCATTCATGATGAACCACAGTAAGCTAGCGCATCCACACCATACAGTTAAAGCACATGGCTTCCTTCCTTCCAATAATCGTGGGAACTGTAGCTTACTCCTCTCATAGATCAATTCTCAGCACCCTTAACAACCTGCAGGCATCTTTGGGGGAACCTGTAGGCGCCAAATGTATGGTGATGATGTGATCAAAGCCTGGTTTGCCATCGCATTCAAACCTGACCAGAGTTCTATTACAAATTAAGCTGCTCTAATGGGAAGGTTAGTGTGCAACTACACACCATACAAAACCACGTCACTGACAGATAGGCATGCAAGGTTAGTGAGGGAGGAGGAGGATTTGACACAGGGTTGTAGTTTGCACATTATTATTCTTTGAAATGTGCAGTTCTGCCCTTACATACAATACGTGTCTATTCGAAAGTCCGTTGAGTTCAGTGGGGCTTACTCTTAGAAAATTATGTTTGCTCTCCAACCCTTTCCAAGACCCTTACTTCATGAGCTTTGTGGTCACTGTAGCTTGCCATCTATAACTTCCATTATTTCAGAGACTTTAATTATCAGAAACAGTGAAAATAGCTTTCAGATAATGGAATATTGGGGCAGCCGATTTCTGTCATTAACTGCCTCACATTATATTTTCAATAAGTATATTTTATTGTTCCAGCCAAAGGCCATGACAAGTACATACTGCAACAAATCAATAAAATAATACTAAGATTTACAGTGTGAAAGGAGGCACCTAAAATATGGGGGGGGCAGGAACATAATTAATAAATAAGCTCTACCTCCCCCCCTTTAGTTCTAACTCTGTTCTCTATTCACAAAGTTTGTAGCCCTTAAAACCTGTGCACCAGTTTTTCATATGTCCATGATCTTACTTGCAAATTTAGACTGTTTTTATGTCAAACACTTGATACAGACCCAGGGAAGATCCAGAGAACTGCAAGGTGATTTCCATATAGACCATATAGAAGGGATCCACATTCCTATAGCATCTCCACCCCAGATAAATCTCTCGGGAGAGTCTGTGCACTTCTGGTGAGCAAATGTCAAAAAGCAGGAGAGCGCCAATGTTTGCTGCTTTGAGTCCTGTCAAGGTTCTTTAGGTGTAGACTTGGGAGTTCTGTGGCACCAGCCAAGTTCTCTCACTACTCCGTTTTAAAGGACATGGTACAAAGAATGATCTGCAGCCATATATATGTACACACACAGTATCCTTTTGCAGTACTTGCAGCGTTTCAATACACCTGTAATGTTGCTTTCTAAAAATCTGGAACATTTAACCAAGAATATTCATCTGATGTTGTCATGTAGAACTTGGGCAATTGCATTTTGTTTTCCTTCTGTTCTAAACTATGTTAACTCTTTTGCAGCCGACGGTGACAGACTGATCATGAAAGGAGCCAACTTAACCATTAGAGAAATGCTAAATGCCTTCAACTCTAGGTGTGAAGCCAAAGAGAATATGGCACAAGAGAAGGCTCAGAAAAAGAGTGCCTGAAAGTCAACCAAGGAACAGTTAAGATGTTTCATATGAACTCGTGAAAACTGTGGTGCAACTTCTTCCCTTGGAATGACAGCCAGGACTTTACCAAGGTGGATGCAGTCAGAATGCAGATTGGTCCTGACAAATTGCTGAATGGTGTCTTTGACCTTTTCTTTAAAGATAAAACTCCATGCAAAATAATTGATTATGCAGTAGTTTCATGTGTTATTCGTGTTATTCAGACTTCTTGGAGCAAGGGGTTTAAGAATGATAACATTAGCTGTGAGACAGTGAAAATTTGCTGTGACACATAGGAATTGTAGTAGCCTTTTCCTGACATTTTGTTGTCGCTAAGAAAATTAGTCTCCTTCAAGACTCCTACAGCTATAGCAGAGAATGTATGTTGTTTCCATTGAACGAAATCTCTTTCAGGACCAAAAGGGAGTAATTGCACAATTTGCAGAGTGATTAATTTTAGGTAAAGCAATAAAGGTATGTAGAGCAATCAAGAGTCAGGCTGGGCAGCAGTATGACCTGACAGGAGCCACCAACACGTCCCGTCCCCCCAATTGTTCATGCCAACCAGGGCAGAAGGCAGGGAAACAGGAAGAAACCTGAACCTGGCGTTGCAATCAGACTCAGATTGGGCCCAATTCTGTCAAGGGGCAGCAACGGAGCTGGATCAGGACTTTTCGCAGGCTGTTGACAGCGTTACCTCCACCTACCTGAACCTTTGGACAGGATGGGGTGCTTCACACCTGCAGAGCTGCTGTGGGCTGGAAAGAGGTAGATTTACCCCATTCTCCCCACCCACCCAGTGTGATAGTTTTGGGGCTTGGATTGTGCCCTGATTATTTTTTCTGCATACATCACAACCAATTTTGATAGCGCGACTGTCCACAAAGCCAAGAGTCACTGCTTATTTAGGGTATTTTGAAAATACTGTATAGGCACAATTCTGCACCTTCAGAAAATTCGGTCACATGGAAGTGTTTGGTATTTGACCATACCCAAAAAATAATAATGGTGTGTTCTTTTATTCCCTTTTTTTTCCTTTTAAGGATCACAATATAAAGCTGAATTGATTTGTACAGTTTTCACAGCATTATACAGCTCAGTGGAAAAATATTTAGAGGAAGAAAATTGCATGGAATTGGAGAACTGCCAAACTCAGGTTCAAAATACTACCTGGCCTGGTAATCTCTGCCCCACAGTGTGTGCATGCATGAGAGTGTTTTGGCTTCTGCCAAGAGCAGGAGTGGGGAGCTGTTTTCTGTCAGAGGGTTGTAGTTTCCCTCTGGACAGTTCCCCTTCTGGGTGCCATGGGCCAGTGGTGGGTGGGGCCAGAAGCAAAAGTGGGAGGAGCAACAAATCTAAACACTGCTTTTCGTTCTGTTAGCTAACTTCTACACAGACACCTCTCTCTCTTCTCCATCCAGGCAAGCAAAAGGCATTACTGGTATTCAAGGACACATTCCAGCTAAGGAGAAACACTCAAGGAGGGTGTGAAGCAAGGCTGGTGAAGACGGTTGCCTTTGCAGAGTGTAATTTGTGGAGAGAATGTAGAGGGTCAGAGAGAGGGAGAGAGAAGCTTAGAGGGTCACATTTGACCCCTGGACCTCCTGATTTCCTCTGATAGCCTACAGGTAAAATACAGGAAATGGTTGGTACCTGAGATTTGAGCCTGTGTATATGCCCCTTGAAAAATTGCAAGCATACGGGGTTCAAGTGCTTCCCACTCTCCCCCTGATTCTGTTATAGTAGGGCAAATATCTTACTTGCACCTCCCTGTTTTAGGCTTCTTGTTCCCCCTCTGATCACTTGTGCCCACCTGGCCTTACTATCCTCCTCTTTCTGTTAATTTGCTTTCCCTACACTTGTAAATTAGGACAAAGAAATGACGTTGTGTTTCTGAAAGACAAGGTTTGCTCAACTTCTTAAAAGTTCTTTATAAAGCTTGACAGTTGACTTTTATACATCAGCTTTAAACGACTGCAAAGTGTTACAGCAAACTCATTGTGCAATACGTAACTAAATAGGGCAAGAATTTTGGGGATTTGGCAAGCACACACTGACAAACCCCCAGTGACTGGGTTTGGGGGCAAGAAAAAATAATAAACAACGAAGCAGAGAAATTAGACTAGGTATTACAGCCATGAGGTCTGCTTTACAGAGAGCTGAGAGGGATCTTGCCATACAAAATGCTTTCATAAGATTTTCATTGACCTGTTATACATAATTATAATGGGTTATGGTGTATTCCAAACCTACCCCTATCCATACAAACAAACTACCTGCCAGTTGCCAATACCCCTTTTGGGGGAAGTTGGGAGGGTAGTGGCAGCACAACTGCTGGCACTCTTGAATAACACCAATGTTCCTGACCCTTTTCAATCTAGGTTTTGGAGACCAAATCGGCTCTGGACTGATAACTTTCATTGGGAGGGAGATGGAAGGGGGAGTTGGTTCTCCCACACGGTGTCCTATTGGATCGGCTTTGAGAGCTGAGAGTGAACAGGGCAATGTGTTATACCTACATAGAGGAGCAATTGGGTGACTGATTGCCTTTTGACCCTCTGTGAGTTGCAGGACACCACTTTGTCCCCAATGCTATCCAATAGCTGTATGAAACTGCTGGGTTCGCAGCTTTGCAGCAGAGTGTCATCAGTATGCAGTTTACACAGCTCTATTCTCTGTAGCATCTGAAGCAAAAGGTGATGTGCAGATCCTGCACTAGTGCCTAAACTCAGTAATGAGCTGGATGACAGCCAAAAAGCTGAAGCTGAATCCCAGCAAGACAGAGACCCTGTGGGTGAGAGGTTCCCTGTTCCAGAAAATGGGTCAGTTGTCTGTTTTGCATGAGGTTCAGGCCCTCTGAAAAAGCAAGTGTGTAGCTTGGAGGTACAGTGCTTAGAGACTTAAGAGTGACCTGTTGCCAGTCAATACTGAAAGAGTGTCATGTGAGTTTGTATAAAGCAGTTTCCAATACTCCTAACCAATGCCAGCTGTTGGGACACCTCCAGTTTTCTAGTAAACAGCATTGTGAAGACAAGGGACTGGTTCTGCTGCTCCACTACACTACTGAATCTGAGCTGAGTTATTATCGCAATAGTATGTTTCTTGGATTAGCCGCCTCTCTGGAGGAATGGCAGAGGTCGAAGATTTCTTGGGAAACTTGTGACATTCATGTCAAACTGGCAGGGAAGATTTGGGAAAACACAGTAAAAGGTTCAAGTGCACAGTAACTATCCTTGCAATGACACTGGAGTCTTCAAACTCCAGTCTTTAAATAAATTGAATTTTCAAAAGTACAGAAATACAAATACAACCCCCCCCCCCAGAAATGAGAAAGCAAAAGGTAAAGCTACAAAGCAAAGCAAAAAAATATTTATGAATCTGATCTTTCTACAGGTTCGTAGTTTACTGCTTATGACATTTATTGTTTCAATTTCCAACAAACCGTCTAGGATAAGGAACTACTCTCAACTCCACAAAAAGCAGGAGAAAACATGCTTGCTTCATGTGACAGCCCTTGAGATATCTGAAGATGGTTATCATCTCTCCTCCCAGTCTCCTCCTTTTCCAGACTAAACATACCCAAATCCCTCAGTATCATGCTGGGAGTTTTCAAAACACCTATCGGCCGAGGTAAACTTGATAAAATTAAACCATACTGAACAGATTGTTTTGGGGAACTTTGTACATAAGCAAGTGGACCCTTTGTGCCAGCTTCTCTGACATTCCTAAGAACTCCTGGATCCTCTGCTATTGCTTGAGGTTCTGGTGGCACCAGAGGTGCAGGTATGCTTTAAAAATGCAAGAGATTTTTACTGGTTTGTAATGCCACCTATAGATAGCTTTTAGCATTGCTCCCCAGATCTGGGCAGATATGGAGAGTGTTGGTTAGGGATGGCTGAATATATCCATTTTGGTTTCTCATTTTTCCATATTTAAGCTCAGTTCTCCACATTTCCACAGCAGTTTGCAATGTATTGCTTTTTTTTAAGCCCTCCTGAAAATGCATCAGCATTATACTCTGAATGTCTCCACATATAACGTTTTTATGGAATTTTCCCCAGTATACACATTTTTACAAGCAATTTCCCCATATAGCACAAATAGCAGACTTTAATATGCTGTTTTCATTAATATATGTAGTTATATGCACACTGTACCCTAGTATATGCATTTTTTTGTACACAGGTCTTGGCTGGAGAACTGCAAAATTGCGAATTTTGTAGAATAGCTGCGTTTCAGTTTGCACCTTATTCCGGAATACTTGCATCAGGGAAGCTAGTATTTAAATGTAAACTGAATTTAATTTATTTCCATCTGTAATGTTGCTCTGCCGTCCCAAAGCTTGTTCATTGAAGTGGCAACTTCAATAAATGTCTTTGCAGGCCCTTTCCCCAATACTGTTACCTGCCCTGTCATTTCCCCATATCCATTGCTAACCATAGCTAACTTGGCCTCAATAACGTAAATCAAAGTTCATTAACATTAGTTCAAATTCAGTGAGGCCTCTCGTGGTTTGCTCTTTCACTTTTGGCTTCATTGTGAAGGAAGTAAAAAACTTCAGTCTTTGAAGTGCCATAAATAAAGGGTCAGCTCCACACACTTTATAAACCTTTCTGTGTGCATAAATCTCTCCCCCCTCATTTGCCACCTGTTGAGATGGGTATCTTGCCATTGCTTACAACTAGCTTTTATTTCCATAGCCTTCAATGCATTATCTTTTAAAAGCATGTCTTCCTTTGGAACAGGCTGATGCTCATGCATGTTTATTCAGAAGGAAGTCCTACTGAGTTCTCTGGGATGTCTTAGAAGTGTGTATTTAGAACTGCAGACCCAAATAGTTTTAAATCCAAGTAATTTGACTTAAGTGGGTAGAAAACTGAGCACATATTTTCTCAGTAAGATCTAATATTTTTTGAATGCAGCTGTGTAAACTCCTTCCTACTTACTGAGAAAACAAAGAATAATTTAAGAGGTCCAAGTTTAATATTTTGAAGATGCCCTGGTAATAATAAATGGGCCAAAGGATAGCATTTCATCACAAAGGACATCAAAGCCTTTGTTACAGTAATCTGAAGTGAAGATATCAAGAGGACCACCTAGAATGTGTAACTTGGCTTTCTTCCTTGGCATTCCCTCTCATAAGGGGACAGGTAAGGCTTTCTGGAAACCAGGTATTATGAGGAACAGTTGGCAGAGCTTGGTGTGTTTTAGCATGGAGGAGAATGGGAGATGCAATGACTGTCTTCCAACATCTAAAGGGTGGTCATGTTGTTGGAGCAGACTTATTCTTGCTTGCCTCAGAGGACAAAATTAGACCCAATGAGTGGGAAATGCAAGGAAGCAAATATAGGCAAATCATTAGTTCGAGTAAGAGCTGTTCAAAACCTGTAAGAAAGCAGATCTTATATTATCACTAGGAATCTGACATTTGAATCTAATAATCTGTCATGTGTTCAGTGCTTTACATGCAGTATCTAGCTGCGATCCTTACAACAATCCTGTAAGTCAGTATTACTATGCCCATAGTTCAGAGGCAGAGAGATAGAATCATAGAATCATAGAGTTGGAAGAGACCACAAGGGCCATCGAGTCCAACCCCCTGCCAAGCAGGAAACACCATCAGAGCACTCCTGACATATGGTTGTCAAGCCTCTGCTTAAAGACCTCCAAAAAAGGAGACTCCACCACACTCCTTGGCAGCAAATTCCACTGTCGAACAGCTCTTACTGTCAGGAAGTTCTTCCTAATGTTTAGGTGGAATCTTCTTTCTTGTAGTTGGGATCCATTGCTCCGTGTCCGCTTCTCTGGAGCAGCAGAAAACAACCTTTCTCCCTCCTCTATGTGACATCCTTTTATATATTTGAACATGGCTATCATATCACCCCTTAACCTCCTCTTCTCCAGGCTAAACATGCCCAGCTCCCTTAGCCGTTCCTCATAAGGCATCGTTTCCAGGCCTTTGACCATTTTGGTTGCCCTCCTCTGGACACGTTCCAGTTTGTCAGTGTCCTTCTTGAATTGTGGTGCCCAGAACTGGACACAGTAATCCAGGTGAGGTCTGACCAGAGCAGAATACAGTGGCACTATTACTTCCCTTGATCTAGATGCTATACTCCTATTGATGAGGCCCAGAATTGCATTCGCTTTTTTAGCTGCCGCGTCACACTGTTGGCTCATGTCAAGTTTGTGGTCAACCAAGACTCCTAGATCCTTTTCACATGTACTGCTCTCAAGCCAGGTGTCCCCCATCTTGTATTTGTGCCTCTCATTTCTTTTGCCCAAGTGCAATACTTTACATTTCTCCCTGTTAAAATTCATCTTGTTTGTTTTTGCCCAGTTCTCTAATCTGTCAAGGTTTGTGGCAGAGGCAAGGTTTGAGCGGAGGACGCCCTGATCCATAGCTCAGCCTCATTGCCACCATGCTAAACCTGCTCCTATCAGATTGGAAGGGCACCCAAGTGCCTCCCACATGCAGTGCAGAGGCATTTTTAATAACTGTTTTGAATGCACTAATAACAGGGATCACCAGCCATTATGATGTTGAAAGCATTCCACCCTTGATGTAGCCGGACTGGCAAGAAATGTCCCAGTGACCACATTTGGACTGATCTTGTCTCCAGTTGGCCTTGCTTCATGGACCTTCTTCATGACCCAATTGCATGTGAAATGTGCAATGTAAGGGAAAGTCTTATCACTCAATGATAAGTGAGCTTGCAGAACGAGTACAGTCATAGTACGTGACTTGTTGCTGGGATTTGTGGACCTCTTACCTTGCCTTGTTTGTGCTCAGCTGTTACTCCCTAGGTTTCTAAACTGCAGGGAAGGGCCACCTGGGGAGTAGGAGGGATGGGTGCAAGGAGATTGTTAGTGCCAGGATTTGGGGGTAACCTGCCATGGCAAGATGGATAGGTATTGCCCACTCTCCATACTCCCCCAGGAGCAGGAGGCCATGTTTGCAAGCAATGGGTTGAGGAAGAAGCTTCTTGGCTAATATCTTAGAGATTCCTGCAATTGCAGGGGGTTGGATTGGTGAGCCTTGGGGTCCCTTCCAACTCTACAATTCTAGGATGTAGGTCTGGGTGATATATCCAGATATGTGGGGGCAGACTGCGATGACAGCTTCACTCAGCGGTGTATCGCTGGTGAAACCATCACCACTCTTGACAAGGAGAGCCTGGCCAGGGAGCCCCATCTCTCCTGCGTGCGAGTGGCAGAGGACTCAGGGCTGGCTTTGCTGGCCAGCGGCGCCTGGCCAAGGGGCCTTGGGGCTCGCTCAACTGGGGGCAGGAGCCCAGACAGAGGCAGGGGGGCATATGGGCCACTTGGCCTGGGCCTCTGATTCCAAAGGGGGCCTCGGTCAGCATGCATTCCCTATGTATTGTTTAAAAAGCACTATTGTATATCTATATTTTCCATTTTGTCCTTATATGCAGATACAGTTCAAGCCTTGAAATAAAATTATTTGTCAGCATAACTTTTGTGAAAATTATTTATATACTTACTTATTTATAAGACTTCAGTTATCCCCAGGGTAAAAAAAGGGGGGCACATTATCTACCTGGCCTGTGCCTGTGCCTGGCTTTGCAAGGCCCTGGACAGGAGCCTTTCCACCTGCCCCCCGGCTGAGCAGCAGGCTGGAGCCAGCCGTATTGGCCGCAGCCAGTGAGGCGCTGGGGTAAAAATGCCTCAACTCGCAATATGAGAGCTGTGGCAATTTCACCCGGCATCTGGCCGGCTGGAGCCCATGCAGCTTTTTTCAACAATATGGTATATCCAGGAACATGTCCAGGCTACTGACCTGTTGTTTCCAGAGGTGTTCACTCCCACTGAGAACAGTCTGTCTCTGTACCTTCTAGAGTTGAAAACTCAGAGCACATTATACATGTGTCCTCAAATTATTCAATTAAATTCAATTCAATTTATTCAATTCAATTCAATTTATTGGTCAACAACCAGCCCTTCACCACTTCTAAGAGCTGGTCCAGCACATTAATTGCCTCTCCCAACTAAGATAGAACGGGGTGGGTGGGTGGGTGTGTACAATTTACTCATAGGTGACACTTCATTCCAGCTTTCCTGATGAGAGCTCCTAGTGGTTTCAGAGGCATGTTAAATAGCACGGACGGCGGGGGGGATGACAGACTATGACAACATATATAGCAGACAGGTATTTAATTGTCATTTCTACAAATGGATTCAAGTGCAGTGTTAGGATATGTCTACACTTCAAATGTCTACCGTATTAACCATTGTGGCTTCTCTAAAGGAAACCTTGGAATTGTAGTGAAAGGCCTGGGATTTTTGTTTAGTTTGATTTTTATTCTAGTTCACGTGCATCCCTTTTCCTGAAATAATTTACAGGTTCCTAGGACAGAAACCATGACTGTTGTACTGGTTCAGATTTAGGGTTCATCCACACTTCTTCTTGTCCCGTGTCTAGAAAGCATGGGTCCAAATAGTTTTGCCTTTGCCCCACCACTTTGCCCCAATTTAGCACTAAATTGGAACAACAATGCGCAGAAAACCCAATTGCCATTTGTGTCAATTCAGTGCTAAACCACAGGATCCGCCGGGGAGAAAGTGGCAGAGCAAACAGAGGTGTGGATAAGCCCTCAATTTAAATTTGTACTTAACATAATGGAATAACCACCCTGTTATAATGATGTTAAGAGTGCATAATTTCTATGCACCAGCATTGTAATTAGGCCAGCCTTTCCTAATCTGGTGCCTTCCAGATGTTTTAGAGTATAAATCCCATCATTCCTGACCATTAGTCATGTTTCCTGGGGCTGTAATACAGCAGTATTTGCTGGATGTCAATACCAAGCTTTTAGCTGCTGTGGATACTGCATGTTTTATGGTTTTAATGCACTGACTTCTATGTAAATTGAATTACACTGTCTGTAAAGCACCCTGAAAGTTTTAATGAAGGGAGACATTTTTAAAAAGGTCTTAAATAAAACAGGTTCATTTGTTTTCATCAATGCACTTTGCTTTGTTTGTTTTGTTCTGAACGGGTTTTGGTTGCCACTATTTAACTCTAGCATTGCTGATCACTTTGTTCATGCATGCTCAGTTCTCAGTCCAATTGGGAGCTGTGCAGACCTGTTTTCTGGTGCAGCAGTGGATGTACACCCCCCCCCTTTTATATAATGACAAGATATTGTGCGACTGGCAACAGATCAGGACAACTGTGAGCACTGCTAAGGATAAAACGCATTTTGATAGAGCTGAATGCCCTTGGGATTATGTTAATCAACCTTTATAATGTACATTTTATCTTGAGGAGAAGGTTTTGCTGCAATAGGTAAATCCCAAGTGGATTTACAGCAACACGGCCTAGCACAGTCATGTCTTATATTTTAGGGGCTAAATATGTCTCTTGATTTTCAAGTCAATGGACTAATATTAGCACTGCTTTCTCTGCTAGGAGCTATTTCACAGAACGAAGCACCAAAAAGGGAAGTTAGTGTGACTTGTAGTCCCTCTTGTCATGTGACGGTCATTGGGTGCACTTTGTCAAGAGTAATATGTTCCTGAACCAAAAGCCTGAAGGACACCAGCAACCCACGCAGAACCCTCAAGACAACAGAAGGGTGCAGTTAATAAGATTCATCAGTGCAATTTACCAGAGTGCTGTAGCCTTGCTCTGAGGCACTGTGGATAACTACACTAATGGTTGATTATATTTACTGGAGTACCAGAAAAGGGGTCCAGGGCGGTTAGCAGTGGTGGACTATCAGCAGCTGTCTGAGGGATGGTGCCCTGCTGTCACCATATGAGATGCTGCTGCATATTATTCCTCCCACCAGAATAAAAGGGAGGTGCTCTTGAGATCAAGGAATCAGGGAGGCAGCCCTAGGGGAAAGTGTTGTAATGATGGACAGTGTCAATTGCTTATACCACTTGGGCAAATAAATTTGTGGGCAAATAAATATGTGGGTCATAGCAAACAAAACATGTTGTTCTCAGTATTGTAATTGGGTCATGGAAGTGCCTAGAGGAGAATTAATCCTGAATAGTTCCCTGGCCCTGGATAAAGATATGAGGGTTGTTGAACCAAACAAGAACGATCACAGTGCTATTGAATTCAATGTACACACGAGAGGAATTTTTTCCAAGAAAGTGCAATACAGTGGTACCTCAGGTTACATATGCTTCAGGTTACATACGCTTCAGGTTACATACACTTCAGGTTACAGACTCCACTAACCCAGAAATAGTGCTTCAGGTTAAGAACTTTGCTTCAGGATGAGAACAGAAATCGTGCTCCGGCGGCGCGGTGGCAGCAGGAGGCCTCATTAGCTAAAGTGGTGCTTCAGGTTAAGAACAGTTTCAGGTTAAGTATGGACCTCCGGAATGAATTAAGTACTTAACCCGAGGTACCACTGTAATACTGATTTCAAAACAGGAAACATCTCAGTAATACAAGGAGTTGCAAATGGGAGTCAACAGGCTAAAATCTCTCAAAGAAGTTTGGAGTGTCGGATTTGCTTGTTTTAAAACAGATTAATAAAAGTTTGGCTAGAATATCGCAGCTCAGGAAAGGTACCAAGGTGATACTATAGTAGTTAACGAGAAGAGTCATAGAAGCTATAAAAGGCAAGGAGCTTCCTTTAAAAACATCAAAGCCTTTCCCAAATGAGGTCTATACACACACCATACATTTAAAGCACATAGCTTTCTCCCAGAGAATCCTGGGAAGTTTAATTTATGTAGGGTGCTGAGAATTGTAGCTCTGTGAGGGGTAAACTACAGTGTGACGGGAAGTACATAGAGACAAAACCCATGAACTTCACATATACTGATTAGTGTGGCTAGCAATGGTGGTGATTTCCTAGAAAAGAAGTCTTGGAAGTTGTGATGGATTGCTCAAAGGAAATGTCAGTTCAGAGTATAGCAGTTATGAAGAAGGCAATTCCATGCTGTGGATCATTAGGAAGTTTATCCTAGTGCTTATCTGAAATATGCTTCCTTGCAATTTCCAGCCATTGGTTCTTACCCTGCCCTGGAGCAATGGAGAGCAGGCCTTTCACCTTCCATGTTACATTCCTTCAGACATTTGAAGATCACTACCATGTCCAGCCACAACATTTTCTTCTCCAAGCTAAGAACGGGGACGCGGGTGGCGCTGTGGGTTAAACCTCAGCGCCTAGGACTTGCTGATCGCATGGTCTGCGGTTCGAATCCCCGCGGCGGGGTGCGCTCCCGTTGCTCAGTCCCAGCGCCTGCCTACCTAGCAGTTCGAAAGCACCCCCGGGTGCAAGTAGATAAATAGGGACCGCTTACTAGCGGGAAGGTAAACGGAGTTTCCGTGTGTGTGGCTCTGGCTCGCCAGAGCAGCTTCGTCACGCTGGCCACGTGACCCGGAAGTGTCTGTGGACAGCGCTGGCTCCCGGCCTATAGAGTGAGATGAGCGCACAACCCCAGAGTCTTTACTTACCATGTCCATCCACAACATTTTCTTCTCCAACTAAGAATACCTAGCTCTGTCTGTTTTCCTCACTGGGCTGCTGATTACATTTACAGTGAATCAAAAGTAGCTGCCGTAAGAATACCTTGTTTCAAATATTTTTGCCATTTCTGCCAGTTGAAACACAGCGTGGCTGTAAAGGAGTGACGCAATCTGTGAGATGAATGGTTGCTACATATGGCCAAGGCCTTTTCTTTCTGAATAGCTGCCTTGGTCAAGTCAGGTGAAGATGATTGCACATCCAGAAGATTCTGAAGAAGCCTGACTAATTTCCATTGAGTCATTAGGGCAGGGCAAGGAACAAAGCTCTGATGCAAGTTTATTGTAGCTTTGAACAGTGCAATTCCCCCTCTCCCCTTTTAGCGTCTTTTAAAGAAAACATTTCCAGTTGCCTTTTATTACATTAGCAGACTACTTCCTGTGACTACAGGTGGAACTGTAGGTGGCAACAGCAGTTCAAGAGAAAAGCAAGAGTGAACCCTAATCTGGAGTTTATTGCACTTTGTACTGTTTTGTAAATTAACATAAAATACCAGAAAGTTTATGTTCACCTTGTTGATAGGAGTGACTCAAAAATTACAGGGAAAGAACAGCACAAGTGTAGCAGGCACAGGATCCAACCACAAATCTCTAGAACTCTGTGGAATTTACTCAAAGCATCCTTTTACATTTTTAATCTCTACTCCCTTTAGAACAATTAAAAGGAACCACATGCCTGTTACTTTACTTCACAAATGGTGGAGCAAGGCAGAGGTGCTTATAAAAACATAGTACATTTTCAGCAAAACAATCCGATCTGGATTCATAATTGCACAGCAGCTGGCAGCAGCAGACTATGGCCACATTAACACCATACATTCAAAGCCCTATAATACCACTTTCAATGGTAACGACTTCCCCCAAAAGACTCTGGGAGCTGTAGTTTGTTAAGAGTGCTGAGAATTGTTAGGAGACCCCTATTCTCCTCACAGAGCTTAACAATCAACCCCTCTTCACAGAAAACTCTCCTAAGAACTTTCAGCACCTTTAACAAGCTACAACTTCAAGAATTCGGGGGGGGGGGAGGAGCAATGACTTTAAATGACTTTATCATAGTGCTTTAAATGTATCGTGTGAATGTGGCCTCGATTTAAACAAACAAAGTACTACACACAACTCATAATGATTGTGTGGGATTCACTGCCATAACAAACAGTGACTATTGGATTAAGCTTATTGTTCAGGAGCAGGAAATGGACCGGGCTGCTGCCTCTATGCCTTGCTGGAGTACCCCAACCAGCAGTGGAGAACCTCTAGTTCACAAGCCTCAATAGGCCCAGCCCATGAGGCTGTTTATTTTATGTTATTATTTTATTTTTATACCACCCTTCATCCAAAGATCTCAGTACAGTTCACAGCATTAAAAATACAAGATAAAAAAAATTACATAATTAAAAACGAGAGCAAGAACAAAACAAAACAATAACCCCCCCTCCCCTTGTTGTCTCCAAGCCATGCCTACCTGTATGGCAGGTAAAAACATGGGGCCCTGCTGAAAGCAGGGTTGGCAGGCACCACCGATCAGCTGGTTGGTGGCAGCTGCAAGGTCCTGTGCCTTTGCCCATGTGGGATGTTTGTCAGAATCCCAGACATTTTTTTCACTGTATTTCTCCATCTCATGGTAGTTATTCAATTTCCTGTATGAAAATACATGGGGCTGCTTCCCATTTTATAGGAAGTCAGTGACGGGCCTAGAGATGGTTTTGGGAGTTTATTCTGATAAGACACTAGCCATCTTGAGCAGCAGCCCATGTGAGAGGTCACATGAGCCGTGTGCTGTCAGCTCTGCACATTTGTGCAAGATCAACACTCCTCGCACTCATGCTCTTTTAGCATGTTTTAAAGGTGAACTGAAAGTTGCTTATTTGGTCTCTGTGTTGTTATTTTGTATAATTCATCACGGTGGGTCCATAGAGCAGAATAGAGGGTAGCCCACTCAGCTGCATTCATACTCTTCCACTCTCCCAAGTTAAGTACTTGTACGCTTTTGACTTAAGCACCCTGATAGGGCTACTCCCCTAGTAAACAGAGGAACTAACGCTGGATGGGGGAAGTACAGTAAAGAGTGTTTACAGTGAACAAATACCATGCGGATGGCTATAGGCTGAGAATTTTGCATAATCAGTACACAGAAAGAGCCCTGCTGGATAAGGGAGCATTCAGATGTGGGGAATATTGTGTTAGTTATTCCTGATAAGGAGAGCACTCGTGTCACATTTTCCAGCGTTCCTTTCACACTGCAGCGCCTGCTGTGTTATAAGAATGGTGGCTTTTTGAGCAATGCACCGGCATGTCATGCTAAATTTCATTCTTATCAGGAAGTGTGGTGTGACACAGCACTACTTCCCCACCCATGCTTCTGTTCCCCCATGAAAACTGTGCAAAATAACTGTATGTCGGTATACAGCCCCAAATTTCATCACTTTACTACCACGATTTTCCATGTTAAGGGAGCTGCAAACTGATTTATTTATTTTTAATTAACAAAGAGCATGGAAATCTATCATGCCATCTATTCCAGTAAAAAGTCTGGAAGTGGCTTTTTTATGCTGTGTAAAAGCTCAAATAAAATGCAGAAATTAACAGTTAGGGAAACGAACCGTCATGTGAATGCAGACCAAGGGTCCATCTAGCCTAGTATCCTGCCTCAGACAATGGCCAGTAAGATGGTCTGGGGAGTCCACAGGAAGACCCGAAGGCAATGCCTTTCCTGTTTCCCCCACCCCTGGCAGGCCTAGTTCCATTTCCAACACATCTAAAGTGGTGACTATGGCAACATCTTTCCATATAGGTTCCATATATCCATTACAAGACATGAGGGAAAAGCACATCCTTCTCTCCATCTTTTCTTTAATCCAGTGATGGGACAAACTAAAAAGAATGTCCCTGCAGTGGCGTAGTATGGGGGTGCAGGGGGGGGCCGGCCGCACCGGGCGCAACATCTGGGGGTTAGGGTTAGGGGGTGCAAATCCACAGGTTAGGGGGCGCAAATTACTTGCCTTGCCCCGGGTGCTGACAACCCACGCTACGCCACTGTTTCCCTGGATAGTCATTGGAAGGCTCATTACTCAGAAACACATAAGAATAAAAGGTGGCTGCATTGGTAATCATGAGACAAACTCCCAAAGGTTGCAGTAGGGCAGCAGTAAAGGTAAAGGATCCCTGGGCAGTTAAGTCCAGTCAAAGGCGACTATGGGGTTGAGGTGCTCATCTCGCTTTCAGACCAAGAAAGCCTGCGTTTGACAAAAGCTTTCTGGGTCATGTGGCCAGCATGACTAAACCGCTTCTGGTGCAATGGAACACCATGATGGAAACCAGAGCGCACGGAAACGCCGTTTACCTTCCCTCCGCAGTAGTACCTATTTATATACTTGCACTGGCATGGTTTCAAACTGCTAGGCTGGCAGGAGCTGGGACAGTGTAACGGGAGCTCACCCCGTCATGAGGATTTCAACCACCGACCTTCCGATTGGCAAACCCAAGAGGCTCAGCGGTTTAGACCATCAGTGTCCCTGGGGCAGCACTATCAGGACCAACTAAAAATGTCACATTGTCAGGGCAGTGTAGTGGTTAGAATGCTGGACGGGGGAAACCTGGGAGGGGAAAAACAGGAAGGAAGGAAGGAAGGAAGGAAGGAAGGAAGGAAGGAAGGAAGGAAGGAAGGAGTACTTAGGCTATGTCTCTTGGGACAGGTTAGCTGAGCTCCTGAGCAAGCGCCCCATGCCCTGCCTGCCCTCTTCGCCCCTCGGCCCCGTCTGCCTCCGCCCCCGACTGTATCAGGACCCCCGCCTCCTCCCCACCTGCTCCCTCGCCAGCCAGCCAGCGAGCCGCGCGCCCTAGCCGGAGAGCCCCGGCCGTCCCCGTCGCGCAATCGGCTGGATCTCCCTTCAGCAGGCCGTGCTCACAACTCGGCCCAGGGACCCCCCAGCAGCGGATCTCCGGCCCAGCTGAAGAATCCGGCAACAAGCCCCCTCCTCCCCAATCGCTCCGCCGAAATACGCTCCAAAACCCCCCAGATAGGCCGCCGGCCGCCAAGTCTCGTGGCGCCCTGAGCGAGGGTCTCTCCCCAACACCGCCACCTCGAACTGCGTTCTCCCGGCTACCCGAGCGAACCAGCGGCAGGACCCCGGTATGGGCCCCCCCAATATTTTTTATAAGTCGGCGCCCCTGAAGGAGGAACCCTAAAGTTCAGCTTGAGCTGCTTGGAGGACAAGTGGGGTGCAAATGCAACAGTCAAGGAACAAAACCAGAAAGGAGTTGAGGCAATGGCGGCGTGGGCGTTCAACGCGGTCCTGAGGGAGTTGCTGGGCTGAGGAGACTTGCCCTGCCCGCCCCCGCAGACACGTGCCCGGGCCCCCCTGCAGCTGCCCAGAGCTGGAAAGGCGCTCCACGCCGCCCCCTGCGCACAATGCTCCTCCACCTGAGGGGACCCTCCTAAGGAGAGGCGTCACCCCACTGTGGCTTTGGGGGTGGCGAGTCCTTCAGGGCGGTTTGCGAGTAGCCTTGGCGCGCGGGGGTTGCTGCTGGAGACCGGCTTCTGGCGCGCGCCATCCGGGCACCGCGCTGTGCAGCGAGACGAGGGTGAGATAAACGCAAGTAGAGGCGTCCGGCGTCCCGGCTTCCCCGCCGCGGGTTGCCTCGCGGTCACGAAGGCCTCGCCCCGCAGCGAGAGAGCTGAAGCACTGGACCCTCCGCCTCGCGCCCTTGGGCCGCGCAGCCCAATCATTCGGCGAGGAGCTGGAGCGCATCGCCGGCAGCGTCCTCGCGGTTGGGAGCCGGCACCCGTGACGTCAGCCCTCCCGATTGGTCCCCTGGCGGCAGCACATGCTCAGGACATCTATATAAAGACGTCCCCGGCCTCCCCCCTCCCCTGCAGCCGCTCTTCCCAAAGCCTCTCTCTTGGTCGTCAGACGGGACAGCTCCATCCAAACGCAGCGCAATGGCGAACCCAGAGGCTTTCTTGGGCAGGTGGCGCTTGGTCTCCAGCGACGGCTTTGATGAGTATATGAAGCAGTTGGGTAAGGAGCAGGGAATGGATGGGGAGAACTGGCGGGGGGGGGGGAAGGGGAGTAAGAATTTAAGGGGATTCCGTTTAAAATGATGAGGATATTTTATGACAACAGAGAAGCAGAACTAGAGATTCCCTCCTTTCATTGGGCAAAACTTGGGGGAAAAGAAAGGGGGCGGAAGGGCAGATAGTAGGATTGAAAAGTAAGCCAATCCATAAATGAGTTGGGCAAATCCTATCACAAGAACAGTAGTGCTAGTAGTGTGTGCATTTTTATTTTTACATCCAAGATGCTGACTGAAACCTTGCTATTTACATGGACGCAGCCCTCCTGGATGCAGTGACTTTGTGCATCTGTAATAAATAAATGTAGCATTGCAACCAAAAGCTTTTTTTAACAACACCCCCCCCCCAAAGCACTGCTTAAATAGTGGCATATTCTTTAAAATGGCTGCTTTGGATTAAGTGAATTACTTTAAAGTTCTTCTCTATGATTTGTGTAAGGGGAGCAGTGTCTGTGTGATGCACATTTTGTGCACTGCAATTCTTTGGGTTTTGTGAATTGTCATGCCTTTCTTGTATTTGTCATACTGGAGTAGACACAGCCCTATTTCTTTCTACTATGTGCACATGTGGTGTGTCTGGCTTGATTAGGAGTGGAGGATTATGAAGAGGGAACAGGAATTAATTTTTCCTTTCCTGGAAGCACATATCTGTCTCTCCTGTGGGGAGCTGGGATTAGGAGCTTTTGTGTGTCTCATTTTCTCAGCTCCTGAGAGGCTGAATGCTCTGTCCAAGGTCTGCGGAGGCATTCTCAGCCTTGCCTTTTAGTAACAGGCACACAAATACAAATGGATATTGTTTCAAACATGATATTGAGCTGCAGTGTGTGGTGTGTGTGTGTGTGTGTGTGTGTGTACATATACCAAACCATCTGCTTAAAACAACATATGAAAAACTCGGAGTGGGGTGGGGGGACAGAAGAATAGCTGGGGGCAATGGAAGGAGAGGGAGATCTCTCATATAAGCAGAATGGCACTTTCCCAGGGATTTCACCTGAGTCAGAAAGGAGGGCATATGGCAGAAACCTTCAGAACTCCTGTAACACAGCTTACACTTCTTATTACAATGCATTTGGACATTGCTGGTGCAAGAAGAAACCATACAGTGGGGATGAAAGCTCATTATAACAGAATATGATGATCTTAATGAAATTTAATTTGATTTTCTTTTTTTAAACAAGCCGGTCATTCTTGCAATTATATAGTATTGTTTTTATGATATTTAATGTTGTGCACTGCCTTGATCTTTTATGTGAAATCTAAATGTTTGGCTTTGGTTGTCTCACTGCACGGACTGGAAAAAATGCCAGGATGAGCAAACTTCCTGTGACCGTGCACAGGAGGATAAAATGTACCACAGTGATCTCATATTCAGTATTATTACTTTACCAGACAAATTGAACGGAACACTAACCTAATTAGGGGTGAATAGTTTGGGGCTGCATTGATAGATCTGCCAAGTTAGTGTGTTTAGAGTCTCCAGCTGAGGCTGAAACTGGAAAGAATAACAGATATCTGAATTAACATCCGGCTGTTATGTTAGAACCTTTCTTCTTTCTATCCTTGTGGATTAATTTCACTAAAATGCAATCTAAGTCCACAGATGACTCTTGAATAGGGCTGTGTATATTCTGTTCTAAACTCAGTGTTAGTGTCCAAGCTTTTGCAGAACAAGCAGAATCCTGTGATCCATTTAAACGATGCAGATGAAACACAACTTACTTGTATTTACACATTGTATGTAAAAATAATATTCAGCTTCTGATCTTCCTGGGTAGTGGCAAAGAGTTATGAACAGTGCATAAATCCCATTCCTAACCTGTATGGCACCCCATATCTATTTCTGCATCCTTAAGGACTAGATCCTTGCTTTTTGAAGATGTAAATGTAATTGCACAAGAAAGAATAGGGGAAATGTATCACTGGGGCACGATGTGGCTTGTTTGGGGAATTGTTAAGCACGGGTGTGTTGCATTTGGCTTGTGGAGCTGCAGTTGACAGGCCTGAACTAGCCTCACAGTTGACACACTCGTTATTTCACACATGGGGTTAACTGGGTTCTTGTGCCCAGTGAATGGAGACAATCATGATGTTAGTCCATTATATACTCTAGTTGGCATGGGGCTGTTATGCACTACATTGAATCTAAAGAGCATTCCAAATGTTTTGGTCTTTCAGCGTCAGCCCAGGAGATAGAGAGGCCCCCTTCGATATACTAGTAGTGTCTGGGGGAGAGAGAGAGTATGTGTGCGTGGATTTGCTGCACCTCTTGATTTCTCATTGCCCATTTACTCGGTTCATGAAGGTTTGCTGACTGTTGAAAAGCATTGTGCTTTGAGTTACCATACAACCTTTCTGTGATGTTATCAATGAAGGTTGCATCCATAAAGTGGTGAATAAGCATGTGTAAAGCAGCCTTTATAGTCTTTGCAGTAAAGGCTTAAGGATTACAGTACTGGTGCAGGAAACCTTTTATTTCTCTGTTCTGGGCTCAGTTCACCTAATGGTTCCTGCTAGCAGAAGCTCAATGCAATAACTTCCACTAGTGCAATGCAGTCCACTCCCCTCTTGTGGTCTCCCAGTTTGGCTCAGGAGAGTCAGAAAAACCCCCAGAACAGTGTGTGGCAAGAGGAGAGGGGGATTGTTTCATGTGGTGAGCTGAAATACTTGTGGCAATGAAACAATTGCCATGACACTACAATGAATTATCCCACTTAACATGAATTGAGTCTTAAAATGCACAACAATAATCTAGATGAGGTCCAAGTCTATCTCCAGAGAATGGAAATGTGAGCTCTGCAGTTTGGCTATCCACTCATTAAGAGAATACAAGCTTCTCCTTAATGATCATACAGTGGTACCTCGCAAGACGAACGCCTCGCAAGACGGAAAACCCGCTAGACGAAAGGGTTTTCCGTTTTGGAGGTGCTTCGCAAGACGAATTTCCCTATGGGCTTGCTTCGCAAGACGACAGCCCATAGGGAAATATCCGGGACAGCGGGGAAGTGCAGCGCGTCTTCCCCACTGTCCTCGGACCTCCTCCGAAGCCGGGCGGGGGGGAGGGAACACCCGCCCCCGCCGCCCGGCTTCGGAACGGTGCTCCGAAGCCGGGCGGGGGGGAGGGAACACCCACCCCCGCCGCCCGGCCTCGGAACGGTGCTCCGAAGCCGGGCGGGGGGGAGGGAACACCCGCCCCCGCCGCCCGGCTTCGGAACGGTGCTCTGAAGCCGGGCGGCGGGGAGGGAACACCCGCCCCCACCGCCCGGCTTCGGAACGCTGCTCCGAAGCCGGGCGGTGGGGCGGGAACACCTTCTGAAGGCGGGCAGGGGGCGAAAGTCTTTGCTCCCCCCTGCCTGCCTGTCCCGGAGGGCTTTTGAAGGCAGGCGGGGGGAGCAAAGACTTTCGCCCCCCGCCCGCCTTCAGAAGAGGTCCAGGACCTCTTCTGAAGGCTGGCGGGGGGCAAAAGTCTTTGTCCCCCCTGCCTGCCTTCCCAGGGGCTTTTAAATCGCCCCGGACAGCGGAGAAGTCCTCCGCTGTCCCAGGGCGATTTTTAAATGCCGCCCGCCAGCATTTTAAGATCGCCTGGACAGGGGAGAAGTCCTCCGCTGTCCCGGGGTTTTTTAAAATGCTGGGGGTGGGAAGAAAAGCCCTTGTGTCCCCCCCCCCAGCCTTCAGAAGAGGTCCGGGGACAGACTGTCCCCGGACCTGGTCTGAAGGCGGTTTCCCTAGGAACGCATTAATTGATTTTCAATGCATTCCTATGGGAAACCGTGCATCGCAAGACGAAAAACTCGCAAGACGAAAAACTCGCAAGACGAAGAGACTTGCGGAACGAATTACCGTATTTTTTGGACAATTGGACGCACCGGTCCATAGGACGCACCTAGATTGGGGGGGGGGAATAAAGGCAAAAAAAAAATTATCCCCCCCCCAGGCGCGGGGCTGGGGCGGGGAAGCCCGAGCTTCCCCCTCCCCCAGAACGGGACCCAGAGCCATGCCGAAGCTGCGCGCAGCTTTGGCATCGCTCTGGGAGCTTGCGGGGCTGGGGGAGGAGGAAGCCTTCCGCCAGCCTCCAAACCATGTTGGGAGACAGCGGGATGGCGCGCTGCGCCTCTCCCGCTGTCCCCCGAGTTTGCGGGGCTGGGCCAGCCTTTTAACCAAGTCGGGGGACAGCGGGAAGGGCGCGCTGCGCCCCTGCCGCTGTCTCCCGAGTTTGCGGGGCTGGCGACGGGGAGGAGCAGGCTTCTCCCCCCGCCAGCCTTCTAACCAAGTCGGGGGACAGCGGCAAAGGCGCGCTGCCCCCTGCCGCTGTCTCCCGAGTTTGCGGGGCTGGCGACTGGGAGGAGCAGGCTTCTCCCCCCGCCAGCCTTCTAGCCAAGTCGGGGAACAGCGGGAAAGGCGCGCTGCGCCTCTCCCGCTGTCCCCCGAGTTTGCGGGGCTGGCGACGGGGAGGAGCAGGCTTCTCCCCCCGCCAGCCTTCTAGCCAAGTCGGGGGACAGCGGGAAAGGTGCGCTGCGCCTCTCCCGCTGTCTCCCGAGTTTGCGGGGCTGGCGACGGGGAGGAGCAGGCTCCCCCCCCTGCCAGCCTTCTAACCAAGTCGGGGGACAGCGGGAATGGCGCGCTGCGCCTCTCCCGCTGTCTCCCGAGTTTGCGGGGCTGGCGACGGGGAGGAGCAGGCTCCCCCCCCCAGCCTTCTAACCAAGTTGGGGGACAGCGGGAAGGGCGCGCTGAAGCCTGGAGGTTGTGGGGCTGGTGGGGGGGAGAAGCATGCTTGCTTCTCCCACCCCCAGCCTCCAGATCAGGTCGGGGAATAGCGGGATGGCGGAGCGCCGCCATCCCGCTATTCCCCGACCTGATCTGGAGGTTGTGGGGCTGGGGGGGGGAGAAGCAGGCTTGCTTCTCCCACCCCCAGCCTCCAGATTAGGTCGGGGAATAGCGGGATGGCGGAGCGCTGCCATCCCGCTATTCCCCGACCTGATCTGGAGGTTGTGGGGCTGGGGGGGGGGAGAAGCAGGCTTGCTTCTCCCACCCCCAGCCTCCAGATCAGGTCGGGGAATAGCGGGATGGCGGAGCGCTGCCATCCCGCTATTCCCCGACCTGATCTGGAGGTTGTGGGGCTGGGGGGGGGGAGAAGCAGCCTTGCTGCTCCCCCCGCCAGCCTCCAGATCAGGTCGGGGAATAGCGGGATGGCGGCGCTTCGCCATCCCCCTATCCCCTGAGCTTGTGGGGCTGGGGGGGGAGAAGCAGGCTTGCTTCTCCCAGCCTCCAGATCAAGTCGGGGAATAGCGGGATGGCGGAGCGCTGCCATCCCGCTATTCCCCGACCTGATCTGGAGGTTGTGGGGATGTGGGGGGGGGAGAAGCAGGCTTGCTTCTCCCCCCGCCAGCCTCCAGATCAGGTCGGGGAATAGCGGGATGGCGGCGCTTCGCCATCCCCCTATCCCCCGAGCTTGTGGGGCTGGGGGGGGGAGAAGCAGGCTTGCTTCTCCCACCCCCAGCCTCCAGATCAGGTCGGGGAATAGCGGGATGGCGGAGCGCTGCCATCCCGCTATTCCCCGACCTGATCTGGTGGTTGTGGGGATGTGGGGGGGGGGAGAAGCAGATCTCCAGATCAGGTTGGGGAATAGCGGGATGGCGGCGCTTCGCCATCCCCCTATCCCCCGAGCTTGTGGGGCTGGGGGGGGGAGAAGCAGGCTTGCTTCTCCCCCCGCCAGCCTCCAGATCAGGTCGGGGAATAGCGGGGTGGCGGCTCTGCGCCTCCCCGCTGTCCCCAGCTTTTGGGTGCAGGCTGCTGCCCGCAAGCCTTGCGAGCCTGCGGGACATCCCGCCGGGCTTGCAAGACTTGGGATAGCTTCCTGAAGCCTGGAGAGCGCGAGGGGTCCGTGCGCACCGACCCCTCTCGCTCTCCAGGCTTCAGCAAAAGCCTGCATTCGCACCATAGGACGCACACACATTTCCCCTTCATTTTTGGAGGGGAAAAAGTGCGTCCTATAGTGCGAAAAATACGGTAATTTCGTCTTGCGAGGCACCACTGTATGTCCTGCAAACTGTTATTGCTGCTGTTGTTATATTCCTGGTGATTTCAGTAGTTAGGCTAAAGCAGTGAGGGAGAAGCTGGGCTCCTTCAGATATTGCATTGCAGGGGGTTGGACTAGATTAACCTTAGGGTCCCTTCCAACTCAACAGTTCTGTGATTCTATATTTCCAGACTGCAACTCCATCATCCCTAACCATTGGTCATGCTGGCTGGGGCTGATGGAAGCTGAAGTCCAGTGACATCTGGAAGGTCACACTTTCCACCCCAGTGGCCTACATGAATGACTGTATTTGTAAACATAGTGTTCTGGGTTGTTGTTGTTTACTTCTCTCCAGAAAGTCTCAGATAGATAGCACTGGAGGAGGAGCAAGGTGAGAGTTGTGACATGACACAATTTATTTCTAATTTTTCTGCAGAGCAATGGGTACTTTTTTGCCTGATTTCATTGATTTCCCTTTCTAAATGCCAATGTGATATAATTTAATTATTTGTATCTGGGGCAGAAGTCATTTGGTAATATGCTGAAGTCTTACAAAAAGACCTGTTACTCCTGTAAGGCAGAACGAAAGTGGAGTAGTTATAATAAGCTTCTGATTAACCTGAGATGCTTCAACACTTCAGCTGAGTCACTGGAGTTCTCCTTCCCCACGCTGGGTAATTTAAACAGTTAGGTAATCTTTTGTGTGTATGTGTGTTATTGCATAATGACTCTGCTTGGCTGAACCAATCTGACAGGTCCCTTGCCTTTCTCTTTTCTGCAGGTGTGGGCATGGCCATGAGGAAGATGGGGAGCATGGCAAAGCCAGACGTTATCATCACTAAAGATGGAGACACATTCCATGTGAAAACAGAAAGCACATTCAAAACATCAGAATTCAGTTTCAAATTGGGCGAGAAGTTCAATGAGGAGACGCTAGATGGCCGAAAAACTCAGGTAAATGAAGCGATCGTCCAGAGAGGGCATGTACTGAACAGTCACATGTTCACACTGCTCACAAGTACAACCCGTCTCTTCACATGTGCACATTTATGTGTGAAAGCGTGTGTGTTTGTTGCTTTGTACAGCTCGGCCGTTGGGTACACAGGTCACATACTGTACTTTGTTGAACATTCACAGTCACTAACTGTACACGTGTTTAGCCACACACATTGGACCTGCGTTGAATATAGCATGTGAACACCTCTACAGGAAGAAGCTGATGCAACTCCCTGAACTCTTCTGATTTCTGTTAGGTGAACAAGTTACTCCCATCAATGCGTGTTGTAACACTGAATGATACCAATCACTGTGGTTCAAGTGGTGCACAGTTGCATCACTGCTGAGGTAAATTTCCTCATGAATCAGCATGGTATTGCGTTTGGTTTGTCAGTCATTGCCTTTGGTTCCTGTAGTACTGTTTGGGAATTTTTTGCTTCTGTTGTAGATTAGCCACAGTTAATGATGCAAACTCATCTTGGGGGAATGCTGGAAGTGTGTGAGCTTTCTGTGGTTATTTGCCTTCTCTTCCTTTTTTCTTTTGTGTACCTCGCCCTTCAAACCTGTTCTCAGAACAACTTACAAAGTTTCAAGATAAAGCAAAAAAATCCAGCCGCAAACATAAAGTAGCAATTTGAAAATAATAACCAAACTAACAGTAGTTTCCTGTACATGTCTGCCCAGATGTAGGCCCCGCTGGGGCTTACTCCCAGGTAAGTAGATACAGGATTGGAACCTTACCTTTGAAAATCAAAAAAGTATTTGATACCTAAAATGGCATCAAGCTAGGTGAGCCTGGCATCAAGCCTCCCCGTGAAGGGATGTGCAGTGTAGTGGTTAGAGTGTCAGACCAGGCCTGGAAGTCTAGAGTTCCCGCTTAGCAATGAAGAGGATCACTGGGTGACCTTGGGCCAGTCACTGCCTAACCTACCTCACAGGGCTCTTGTGGGGATTAAAATTTGGGGAGAACTATGTGCACCACATTGAGTTCATTGGAGGTGGACTATAAGTGCAATGAATAAATAAACAGTTCCAGAGTCAGGATGCCACAACTGAGAAGGCCTTTCTGTGGTAAGAGGGATAACTGCCAAATGGCAAAGGCAGGTTTGTGCTGCAGAACTTAACTATAGGCAGTCACATGTGGACACAGGCAGGTAGGCTAGTCCTAAACCATGGAAGGGCTTTCAGGGTCAAAATTAGCCAAAACTGAGCACCACAAGCAGGTAAAGAGCCCCACAAAGACAACAAGAGAGTGAAAGCTAGATCAACACACTTAACAAAACCCTAAACTGTGGCAAATCTTAATTACAGTTGGATGAACCAAGCCATCTTCATAAACTATGTTTTGAAGATGGATTGTTTCTGCTAACCTATAGCTAAGATTATCTGCAGCTTAATTGTGTTTGGATGATATGCTAAACAGTGGTTAATATCAAATAAAAGCAATTAAACAATCTATGGCCTTTCAAGCTGGGGGGGGGCATGTTTCTCAGCTGAAGTAGTACAATCCCTACTAAAATGTCAAAGCAAGCTGGATTTGTTTCCTAATGGATTCAAATGGCTACCTGCAACTTTTTACTGTTCTTAGTGCAGCTCCTTTTTAATTTTGGGAAATCCATGCAATCTTAATGATGGTCCCATTTTGTAAATTCTGGTAGCAAAAGAACGTGTTGCAATGGAATAGTGGGATTTGATTCATATCTGCACACCTCAGAACAGTCAGGTCAAAAGCCCTGCCTGAATGATTCATTGGCTTTTTCTTGGGAGTGTCATGTCTGTGGTTAAGGCTAAGGAGCTCTCCCTTTTGGATGCCTGCCAGCTGATGATCCCTTCAGTAGGCTTCTTCACCAAACAGGTACAACAAGTTCCTGGAGCTCTTTTCATGGCCATATGCGTTAAGGTGTCACGTTGTGTGATTTCTGACAAGCCTCTTGCTTCTGCACATTTTGGAGCATGGGAATTCCCCTCAGAGTACAGTAACAGGAGCATAATCTTATGCAAATAACCTATAAGAATAATGGTGATTTGCCAGGACCTTTCCTTAATCTCCAATTGCAATACTACAATTACAGTATCGTCTCCCAAACTGGTTTTGCACATCCCTTTGTGAAAGTGCTACGTGAAAGGGGATTCCAGGAGACAGTCTTAATTGCATGTTGCATCCTACAAAGCTTTTTACCGTATGCAAGCCACCACACAGCCCACTCTGTTACAGTGGTACCTCAGTTCTCAAATGAAATCCATTCCAGAAGCCAGTTCGGCTTCTAAAACATTAAAAAACCAAGGGGGAGGTTTCCATTGGTTGCAAGAGCGTCTTGCACTCAGCAGAAGCCATGTCGCATGTTCGGGTTCCAAAAAAACCTTAGAAAACAGAAGCATTTACTTCTGGGATTTCGGCGTTCGGGAACCGAGGTTCCACTGTACTGCTTATTTAAAGCAAGAGAAAAGGGGGCAAAAATATTCCTCTCCCAGACCCATGGGACATTGAGACTATAAATAGTATGATCCTCTGAGGGGTCTTTTTCATTAGGCAAAGTAAGGAATGTGTCAAATTTGGGGGTTCTTAAGGGTGGCAAAGTAGGAGGCACTGACTTCATTCACATGTCATGGTAAGCCAAACTTTGACACTGGGAGTGCATGAATGTGCACAGCATCCAGACAAGACCTTGTGTAGCCACTTTGCTCCTTCCCAGTTTCTTTTCCTTCTTCACTTCACTAAGCCAAAGTTTCTCTTAGTATGTTGTCCGAACCCAGCTTTCTCCTTGCTAACCACAGTTTAGTGTACGAGTAACAGAGACTGCCAAGGAGCATAGTGGCTGTGAGTTCCTTTCTGGGAGCCAGCACATTCACATGGTGTTGCTAAGCCATAGTTTGACTTACTGTGTCGTGCAAACCAGGTAATGGACTAGTCTTTCTCAACTGGGAAGGTCCATTGAAATGATTAGAAGTTGTGCAAGCATTTCATTTAACATGTCTGTCAGGCATCATTTTCATTTTCTGCCTGGAGGACAAAACTAGGCGTGTCCTGATCCTTCTTGGCAGTATCAAACTTCAGACAAAAATTTACAGAGAAAAGTACATGACAGCATAGAGAATCCACGTTTCATTCTTTATTTTCCACAGACTCTTCAGTCTAAAAGTTACTGCTTTTTAGTTGTCTGCAGAATTAGAATTTGTGCAAATGCCTGTGTTTCTGATAGCTATTTATTGTTCTTGCCTTCATGGGAGAAATAACTGGTCAGCCATTGGGGTAGGGGTTTCTTGGATGAAGGCAGCGCTTCAGCTTTCTGGAGAATTTGTGTTGAGGAATTTGGAGTGGGTGGGGATCTGGCGGGTGGGCATATTGTTTTTTTAAAAAAGATACATAAAGTGGGAGAACTCTAGGGTTCCTGGACATGCTTAATTTGGCATGTGTATATATAATAGTTGAATTTTATCTCCTTTGTTTTGGTAAGACACTTTCCACACCCAGTTATAAATCTGGCAAAGCAGGAGCATGATAATTTCCCCTTTGGTGCATAGGCCTATGCTGAACGTAATCCGACTATCAGACTATCCATGTAACGCCATGCCCTCTGCAAAATATCTTATCACTCAGACAAAATGGTAATCTCTGTTCACCTTCTTTAATTAAAGGGGCAAGTACTTCTCTGGTAGCATTTGCATGAGTTTACTCCTTAGGACGAAACTAGACATAGCACCCTTTGCACAATTGCTAATTGCATTAATCACACACACACACACACACACACACACACACACACACACATATATATATATATATATATATATGTCAGTATGGGGGGCTGATTCCAGATTTGGACTCTGGCAGAGGAAAGCTTCAGGCTTTGCTGTGACCCTAATCTGGATTGGTATCCTGCACCTGCTGGCACTGGGAGAGGGCAAGCACCCATTGGAAAGAACTGTAGCTAAGGTGAAAGACTTTAACGCCTTCCTACCTGGTTCCCAATCAGGAGTTCCCTCTTCCCTCCCTGTGCTTTTATTTACTTTTGAAAAGCTATTCATGCAGTTCTAATTAAAAATATTCTAATTTCATGGACACATCACATCTAGTTTGGCCTTTAGTTATGCACACCAATGCAAGATCAGAGGCACACTAACTATTACTGCACTGTCTTGGGACAGAGCAGTTTTGAAATAAATTCACTAAGATGCTAAGTACCAGATTTCTGTATTCTTTTTCAGACCCTTATCACCTTAGATGATAATAATGTATTGACCCAGCACCAGGAGTGGGATGGCAAAGAAACCACGATAACCAGAAAGATAGTAGATGGGAAACTCATTGTGGTAAGTGGAATTTTCCCCTGATTTCCTAGCCAAAATTGTACACAATAGCTGGAATGCAACATAATTCAGGCATACTAAGTGTCTATCTACATTGCTCTATTCCCTAGTGATCTGGAGAGAGAGACTGATGAATGAACGTTCTTTGTTTTGCAGGAATGTGTCATGAATAGTGCCAAATGTACTCGCGTCTACCAGAAAGCATGAAGATGCTGGCTTCTATTTTGGATGCGGAGCTTTATGATGGACAGCTTAGTTCCAGGAACAAAGCTGATCTACACTCCATATTTCTCATCTGTATTCCTTCTTCCTGCCCCCAGGTTTTTTTTAAGCATCTTGGAAGAATCTGTACTGTACACAATTAAATTTCAAGTCCGTGATGTAACTACTGAGAGCTATTAAATTTGAAAATTTCATGAGTTTTTACTTATTTTCAAATATTTTTAATCCACTTTGCTATTAAGAAATAAATAAATATCAAACATAAAAACATAGTTCAAAAACATTTCAGAAAAGAGCAAATATCAGAAGATCAAGAAATATTTGTTGTTGTTGTTTAGTCGTTTAGTCGTGTCTGACTCTTCATGACCCCATGGACCAGAGCACACCAGGCACTTCTGTCTTCCACTGCCTCCCGCAGTTTGGTCAAACTCATGCTGGTAGCTTCGAAGACACTATCCAACCATCTCATCCTCTGTCGTCCCCTTCTCCTTGTGCCCTCCATCTTTCCCAGCATCAGGGTCTTTTCCAGGGAGCCTTCTCTTCTCATGAACTCGTGACCAAAGTATTGGAGCCTCAGCTTCAGGATCTGTCCTTCCAGTGAGCACTCAGGGCTGATTTCTTTAAGAATGGATACATTTGATCTTCTTGCAGTCCATGGGACTCTCAAGAGTCTCCTCCAGCACCATAATTCAAAAGCATCAATTCTTCGGTGATCAGCCTTCTTTATGGTCCAGCTCTCACTTCCATACATCACTACTGGATCAAGAAATATAGGATGGTAGAATCTAGTGCTGGCAATCAGCAAAACATCTGGATATAGAGGCATGTTTTCAGTAATGTTTTGGAAGCATGCTACTGTTGATTCTTCTCAATAATGGCATCCCAGAGCGTAGGTGCCACCACAGTGAAGTAGGAAATAGTAGGAATAATGCCACTGTATTGTAATTTTTAGAATTCTCCTCAGTTGAAGAAATTCTGGAAACTCTAGTTAGATTAGCTGTGAGAAGAAGTGAGTTACTAGTTAAGGTGTATTCTGTCTAGGCACATTTATAGCATGGTTTCTTTGAACTCGGTTCAACTTCTATAATACGTATGTCTTAGCAAGTGTGTTTACACATGCAGTCTTAAAGGAAAATAGCATGGCACTGGAAGACCAGAGATGGGGAGCCTACAATCCTTCAGATGTTGGGATACAACTTCCATAATCCCTGACCATTGGTTGGGTTAGCTGAGCCAATGGGAGTTGCAGTCCGAGAACATCTGCAGGGCTGTGGGTTCCTCATTCCTGTTATAGTCTGTAGAAAGTTTTCTTAGCTTCTAGACAATATATAGATAATTTCTTTCTATACTATAATTTGCCAAACTCATTTCCTTTGAAGTCATTTTTGTCCCGGGGCAGAACAAACTCTAGGTAGTAAGCTGTAACTGAAAAAGCTCACCCTAAATGAGCCTTCCCAAACTTGCTGCCTATAAATGCAACATTCCCACCTAGCACAACCAATTTTAAGGGATGGTGAGAGATGCAGTCCAACAACATTTGAATGGCACCTGACTGGGGAAGGCTGCCCTAAGTGAAATATCCATATGTCACCCTTTATATTGACTCAATGATTTTATGGGCCTCAAGAGATCCAAGAAGGATTCTAGTAAAACATCCTCTATGATGAAGCTTCATGATGAAGCTATGTTGAGGACATTGGTGTTTCAAATCTCAGCAGGTATGAACCCAAGATTCAGCATCCCCACCTTTCGCCTTCCATTCCACTCAATTCACGACGTTGTAGTTGTGAGACCCCCAAGGCTCAGCATCTAGTGCGGCGGAACCAGTTACGCTGCCCTAAATCTGCCTCTCACATGGTTCCTATAAACTGCCATTCATGGTGTCTGTGTGTCTCCAACTCCCCATCCCAGGATTCTTGTGTTCCATACCTGCCTATCTCCTTGCCTCCTTGCACTTCCTTAATATCCTTTAGCATCATCCCTGCCCCATTTTACTCTACACGTACTGTCCATAAAGAAAAGAATTGTTGTGTTCCAAGGCATTCCATCTTTTGCAAGGCACTGTTGCAAAAGATGCAAGAGACGACATAAAGCCTATATGTTGCATTCAGTTTGCCTGTGTTTTCCCCCAACCTATCGTCATGGAAGCTTTGCTGTGTGTTGGAATAACGTTTGAAGGGATAAGATGCAGCTCACAAGCTAAGACATAAGTGCCAATACTTTGTGTTGAATGTAGGTTTTGCTGGTTCTAGTGAAATAGATCACAACACTAAGTCTCAAATTCAAAACCTTCCTATGGTTTTTGAAGTGCTAAAAATATCTACCCAAATGGTATATTTGCTTCTAAATCTTCCCACTGCCGTATGGTATTATCAGATAACTGAGTCCTTTAGGAGTACTTTACACTTGTTTGACATAACTGACATACTCTTGGTAAGCTAGCAGCTGATTTGGAAAATACCTTATTTTGACATTAAATAACATTAAATAAATAAATATCCAGCTATTATAGTTATAGTTTAGGGAAACTGACCTCAACAAGTTTAAAGACAAGCTATTGCAATCCTTTGAGTAGAAATATTTGAGGGGAAGGAACTGCAAGATGGATGGGAGTCTCTTAAAAGCATGTGCTTTCTGTGCCAACTTTTAAATGTTGAAAAATTTTCTGTTCAGCCAGGCAATTAAGAACACACCCACCCACAATGGTCAATTGATGCCTATTGTTAACCTTCCCATGGTTTTTATTGTCTAGTTTTCTGTTTTATTGCTGAAAACCAATATTTTGAATGACATACTGGTATATAAAAGAAGAAGAAAAGAAAAAGTGAAACCTGCGTAACACTTAATAGACATAAATGCAACATTTTTATTTTAGGTAGGAAGAATCAGATAAACAAATATAGGACCAGTGACTCCTGTCTTGACTTGCAGTATGTATGAAATGGCTCTAGGAACAACTATTGCATTTCTTAGCACCCTTTCTTCTGATGAAAGTTGATCAGGGGCAAAAAGACATACGAGGGGACCCCCCACACATGTGTAGCACAGCTTTATGGGATGGGGAATTGGTTTCCATGAGTCTGGGTATGTGTGTCAAGAGTGCTTCAAGCAACCCAAAAGCTCAATTTACAAGGCTGTTTTATCCAAGCCAATTGGACTGTCCATCTCTAAGGGCTGATGAGTAAAGCAGATCAGTTTATTTTAGACATGCATCAATGGATTCCAGCTGCCTTGATTTATTTGTAAAGTTTTATTTATCTCTTGAGAAAGAGCTACTCTTGAAACCTGTAGGGAATAAAAGAAATAGTTTCTCTCCGCATTTACACAGCTGTTGTCTTGAGGTCCACCTTCAGCCACACACGTGGGATTGGACTACTTAAGAGTTCTGTTCAAGACCTGCATACATCCTTTAACTTTTTGGTTTAGAATTGTGCATCAATGATCACACGACTGTTTCCCTGTATTGAAAGCAATGCCTGAGATTTTCAGCTTATCAAAGCTTCAGTGTTACCTCTGAGAACAATTTTCAGCAGATGGGCATGATTCAGCTAATGCTACAGTTCATATCTTGTCAAGGAGAGATTTAGGCTGCAATCCTACACACAGTCTCCCGGGAGTAAGTCACACTGAATTTTTGAATTAAATTTTGAAAACATATACACCACTTTTCATTCATACATATATATAACTCTCAAAGTAGTTCACAACAGAAATAAATAGCAACAGTGAAGATAACCAAATAGTCCTATAATTTCAACAGCAAAAATAGAAGTGGTGTCAGAAAGCCCCCCTTAGTGCTCAGCTGATCACCATAGAAAATTCCTTCTGCAAAATGAACACCACACTCATGGGCGTAGCCAGGAATTTTGTTTGGGGGGCAGGCTTTTGTTAGGGGGGGCAGAACCTCAGATTTGTATTGATTTTGGGGGGCAGCTACCCCCCTGCCCTCCTTGGCTGTGCCCATGCCCACAGTGGAAAAACCTACTTCTAAGCAGTGCTGGATTAGCCAATAGGCTGACTAAGCACATTGTTAGGGGACCAGCAAGGCAGAAGCACCCACCATTTGAGGGTTTGCAGTGGGGAAACAATTTAACATTTGGTATTTCAAAAAAGTATCATGGGGAAAATCAGAACTCTGCTAGATTTTCTTCCCCTATATTTCTGTCCCCGCCTAAATCGGGGTGTCCTACTATAATAATAATATTATAATAATTTATTTATATCCTGCTCATCTGGCTGGGTCTCCCCAGCCACTCTGGGTGGCTGCCAACAGAATATTAAAAACACGATAAAACATCAAACATTAAAAACTTCCCTAAACTAATGTAGATCAAAATAACGCGAGGAACTCAGATCCTGCAGTGTGCTGCAATAAATCTATGTTTTGTTGTGTTTTGTTTTAAATTTTTATTTTACAGTTTAGTATTGTTTTTGTTTAGAATTACATATGAGGAGCACAATAATCTTTTTTCTGCTTCTTAGTCAGTATGTAAAAATACACACCATTGAGCATGTGCTTCAGTCCAATTCAAATCAACTGAACAAGCAGCACAATCCCATGCATGCTTACACAGATGTAAGTCTCACCGTTGACTAGAACTGGCATGTTAGTTTACTTAGAAATAGCACCTCAGGGTGTAAATTTCAGGTGCGCTTCAGTCACGTCTCAACGAATTTAGGTCGTACAATTAAAGTTGATTTGGTGCTCTTGTGCAACAATTACACACACAGCCATCAAACATTTTGCGGTAAGGAGAATTATGAGAAAAAAGCACTGGAAAAGTGTGGGAAAACACTTGATTTAACCTCACATAACCTCTTCACAAACAAATCAGGATGAATGCTCAGTAAGTATGTCAGCTGGAATTGACCTCAGAAAGTATGGAGATACTTGGATACTTGATCTGAGTGCTTGTAGTGTGTCTTACATTCTATATGATTTGATTATGTTTTTTAGATTATTATTACAGCTCCTTCCCAGTGTGTGATTTATATTTGGACTCCTCTCTGTGTTCTTTCATCCATCTCCAGGCAGGCACTATTGTAGAGGGGTTCATTTCTGAGTAGATATATGAGGTAATGTGAACTTCAAAGGAGGTATACTGTCCCTGGCATAACTGATCTTCACTGCTTCCTTAGGAAAGTTTTGATGACCCGCTGTGATGTGCAATTATCAGGGGAAAGGGCCATAGCTCAGTGGTAGAGGAATCTCCTTTGCATGCAGGAAGTCCCAGGTTCAGTCCCCAAAATCTCCAGGATGAGAGCTGGATGAGAACGCTCTCTGCAATACTGGAGGGTCACTGCCACTGAGGTAGACAATGATGAGCTAGATGGATCAGTGTTCTGACTAAGTACAGTGGTACCTTGGGTTAAGTACTTAATTCGTTCCGGAAGTCCGTTCTTAACCTGAAACTGTTCTTAACCCGAAGCACCACTTTAGCTAATGGGGCCTCCCACTGCTAACGCGCTGCCGGAGCACAATTTCTGTTCTCATCCTGAAGCAAAGTTCTTAACCCGAGGTACTATTTCTGGGTTAGCGGAGTCTGTAACCTGAAGCGTATGTAATCTGAAGCGTATGTAACCTGAGGTACCACTGTACAAGACAGCTTCCTCTGTTTTTGTGTTCCTAACTGAGAAAAGGTGTACATGTGTTTCATAGGGTGAATACAATAAAACCTCAAAAGCTAACCAACTGCATTGTGAGCAGTGTTTGGCTGTACTAAAAGACCTGTGAATTTTGTTCTAATGGATTGACCAAGTCTTTGATGTGCAGCGTGACTCTGATGTGATGAAGTCAGGATACAGAAGGGCGGGGGACAGAATTCTTCCTGCGCATACATCAAAGTCTTCATCGCCGGAATACACACGGCTGCTACGGCTTGCGGTTTATTCAAGTGTACGCTGTGCTCCAGTTTCACGTGAACGTGAGTGAACCTAATTTGGTATTTTTTCTAGGAATTATTAGAGAGGGTGTGCCTTCTCTATTGTTCGCACATATTTCAAAGAACATATGAAAATAATACCGCTTCCTCCAGGACGACTTAATAAGATGAAGTCATGTAGGGGCAGCTCAGAGCTGTTCTTGGCTCTGCTTCCTATGGAGCAAGTACCTGCAATCTCTGTGATGGAAGGAGGTGAAGGCCTGTAACATTCACTTGACTGCAGGCACCCCAACTCATTTAAACTCCTCTCCAACATAATATTATGGCACTTACTGGGGGGGAGAGGGAAAGAGGCAAGGCATAAGGAGCTTGGCGCTGTATAGGAACCATAGAAGCCAACTCCTATGGTTCAAGGTCTCTTTTGTTGTTGTTTAGTTGTTTAGTCATTTTGTTGTGTCCGACTCTTCGTGACCCCATGGACCAGAGCACGCCAGGCACTTCTGTCTTCCACTGTCTCCCGCATTTTGGTCAAACTCATGCTGGTAGCTTCGAGAACACTATCCAACCATCTCGTCCTCTGTCGTCCCCTTCTCCTTGTCCCCTCCATCTTTCCCACAATCAGGGTCTTTTCCAGGGAGTCTTCTCTTCTCATGAGGTGGCCAAAGTATTGGAGCCCCAGCTTCACGATCTGTCCTTCCAGTGAGCGCTCAGGGCTGATTTCCTTAAGAATGGATAGGTTTGATCTTCTTGCTGTCCACGGGACTCAAGAGTCTCCTCCAGCACCATAATTCAAAAGCATCAATTCTTCAGCGATCAGCCTTCGTTATGGTCCAGCTCTCACGTCCATACATCATTACTGGGTCTCTTTGGGGCCCCCCAAAAAATATTAGAGGGGGCCAGCCCCCCCCCAAAGTTGATGGGCATTGCTGTGTGCACATCTTGTGATTGATTATGCATGGCAGAGCTTACATGCTCCCTGCATTTTATTCAAGTTGGCACACCTGGCAGGCACATAATAGCAAGACCAGAGGATTGATTCCACCAGGCTGAAAAGCACTGAGTTTTCCATGCCTTGGCTCTCCCCTGGTAAGTACTAGTGACACACTGTGTTTGGAAATGTGGAGAGAAGTGGTGTCCCACCTTGCACTGCCACACCAGTCACTACTCTGAATACCAGCACACCGATCCCTCTTTTACTGTCTGGCTTAGGGTGAGGCTGGGGCTGTTTGCCATCATGAAGATATTCAGCAGTTGCAGGTTGTTGTTTTTAAATAAATTGAATTCCATTTTCCATTCCTCACACATTATCTCAAAGTGCTTTTGCAATTAAACCATCAACAATAAACAGATGCTGAAATTTCCTGTATAAAAACAATGATGATAACACTTTCATACGTAAAAACCATTCAAAACAATTTCATAAGTAATTTCAAGTGCTATATAGATGCAGAGTGGGATAAAAACTTCCACTGAAAAGGGTTGTTGTGTACAAAGGATAGGTGTCACCACAATAAAGACTTGATCCCTATATCATACAGAAGAGACCTCCTGATAAGATGGTTGGAAAAATAAGGGGTGAGGTGATCTTTTGTGTCATTTTTTTTTTGTCAGACTCTTGGAAAAGCGAAGGGTCCCAAGATAGGGTTACCCACCCCAATCTATGCATCATAATTCCTGTTCAGAATAGAGGTCCACCATTCCAGTTGCTTTTTAAAATGACACTTCCATCAATACTATAATACGTTTAACACAATGCAAAGTTTACCCAGAAGGACTTGAAATGGACAGAACTCTTGTCCTGTTTAAAAGGAGTCAATTAGAAAGAGTTTCGAATTTGGCACCTGGTTCATGCTTGCAGTTTGTTACAGATGAAATCTGGAAAGTGGTTGCTGTTCCATGCTTGTATCTCTTCATCTTTCATGTTCGGTGCTTTAGAACTGGAAGCAAAGAACTTATTCTCCACCAGAAATGCCTTGCCTGAAGCTTCCTGGGCAAGTGTGGCCAAGTGCTGCCTCTGAAGCATGTGGGGATGGGTTTTCCTGTTTGCCAGCCTCCCAGATCATCATTTAAAAAAATATTTGAGAGAAAGCACTGTTATATTTTCACAGCACATTGCCACAGGTCACAGAGTTCTCAACTTACCTGCGCTCTGCCTACATCTCAAAATACAACCCTCCTCAAAGCAGATGTATCACATTTACTCTGGACTTTCAGCTGTAAAACAGAGAAGACTTACACTGAGGCCCCATTCAGACCAAACATACTGTTTAAAGTGCAGTGGTACCTTGGTTTCCAAAAGCCTTGGTACTCAAACAACTTGGAACCCAAACACTGCAAACCCAGAAGTATTTGTTCCAGTTTGCGAACTTTTTTTGGAAGCCAAACATGCTCCGTTTTGCGTGTTACACTTCCGATTTGAGTGCCACACTTCCGTTTTGAGTGTTATGCTGAAGTCTGTCTGTTTTTGCTATTTATTTTGCATTTTTGTGGCTTTTTTGTTTTGTTTTTGTGACTGTGGAACCCAGTTCAGCTATTGATTGATTGACTGATTGATTGTGCGAATGCAGCACATTGTTTATTGTTTTCATTCCATGGATCAATGGTCTCGTTAGTAAAATTCATGTTAAATTGCTGTTTTAGGGGTTGTTTTTAAAAGTTTGGGACAGATTAATCCATTTTGCATTACCTTCTATGGGAAAGTGTGCCTTGGTTTTGGAACGCTTTGGTTTTGGAACGGACGTCTGGAACGGATTAAGTTTGAGAACCAAGGTACCACTGTATGTTAAATGTATGGTGTGAATGTGGTCTGAGTCAAGCCATTGGTCCACCCAGCTCAGTATTGTCTACACTGACTGGCAGCAGGTCTACAAAGTTTAAGGCAGGGGTCTCACCCAGCCCTAATGGGAGATGCTGGGGATTGAAACTGGGATTGTTTGGTTTTTTGGCATGCAAAACAGATGTCCTATCACTGAGCTACAAGCCTTCCTCTCAAAGGGGGGAAATTACAAGATGGAAGAGCCCCCAGTTTGCAACTCTTTATGATAAAAAGGGCAGTATCTCCGACCCTTTGAAGTGCTAAGAGAAAGATTCGCCATCCTTAAGTGGTGGAATCTCCTGTTGCAGGGAACTCTGAGTAGGGATTAGTCAATCTGTTAATTTTGGTTTATTTCCATTTCTCCTTTGTTCACTGTTAAGTTCAGCTCCCCACATTTCAGTTTCTTTTAAAATTCCTCATAAGAATTCAGTAGTGTGAATTTATCCTAAGACACACAGCTTTGTATCCAATTTAGCCCAACACACATACTTTTGTCTGTTGTTTTTGTCCATGGAGTTTTCTTGGCAGGGATACTGGAGTGGCTTGCCAGTTCCTGCTCCAGGGAAAGATTGAGGGCACAAGGAGAAGGGGATGACAGAGGACGAGATGGTTGGACAGTGTTCTCGAAGCTACAAACATGATTCTGACCAAACTGCGGGAGGCAGTGGAAGACAGGAGTGCCTGGTGTGCTCTGGTCCAGGGGGTCATGAAGAGTCGGATAAGACTAAACGACTAAACAACAAACAACAACATACTTTTGCAAAACAACTCTCCTTACATAATGCATTTTTGGGACGCTAATTTCATGAGCATGCATGCTTATGTGGTATGTGCATTTTTGTACGCATTACCTTTCTGAAGAATTGCAATGCACAATTCAGAGATTTGCAAATCTCAAAGGATCGTATTGTTTTGGTTCACATATTATTTTGGAAAGTGTGAATTATATGAATTCACCTTTAAATGTGAACTGTATCAATTTTCTCCCTCATCCCTAATTGTGAGCATGTGAAATATATTCCTGCTTCACAGGAATGGATATAAAGACCAAAGCAAAGAAGGTAGAGCAAAAGGGGAGCCTGGTTTGCTCGCCAACTGATGTGGTGAGTATCAGATTAACACTTTTTCTTCACATATTGTTGCTCAAGTTTCAGTGGGAAAATTTAATACAAGCAAGCACAGTCCTTATCATGCAATGTCAACCCAAAGCATTGCAGTGTCTTGATGGAGTCCTTTTCCTGAGTTGGAGTTCTAGTGCAAAGAAAAACAACGGCTTGGAACAGTGTCCCTGTGATCACGGAAGCTGAACATGATAATCTAATTGGCACATTATGTTATTCATTGTTCAGGCAAGAATACACTCCGGGTGGCCAAAGCAGGTTATTAGGAAAAGAACAGCAATGCTGGAACTGGCATTCATCACGTACAAAATTAGACAGGACCACCTAATGCAAGTTATTGCTCAGAACCTTCCTGAATCTTGAATATTACTCTGGGCCTTCTTGAATAAGATACTTTGCGGACACAGTGGGTGGGTCTATAGCTCAATGTTACAGCTACACGTTTTGCAAGCAGAAGGTCTCATATTCAATCCCTGGAACTCCTAGGATAGATCTCTGTCTGAACCCTGAAGAGCTAATGTCAGTCAGCGTACATCTGAGGCTGCTTTCACAAGGCAGTTTATTCTTTTTCCACATTGTATTTGAGCTTTCACACAATGTCAACCCTGCTTCCAGAAATCTAGTGAAATCTAGTGGAAGTTTAACATTCATTTCCATCTTAATTGCTTCAAAATGTATAAATCTGTTTGAAGCCCCTTTGAATTTGTCTAATGACCATCGCTGCCTTCTGTGGGAGTGAATTTACCTATGCACTGCATGAAGAAATACTTTCTTCTATTTGTCCTGAATCTTTTGACATTCAGCTGCATGGATGACCACAGGTTCTAGTTATGAGAACCTTCATCCTGGAGGTTACTAGAGGATGGATAATTTTAGCCAAGCTATCCTTACGCAGTCAAAGCCATCCAATGGGAGCCAATGGGAGTTCTTTATTGCCCATGACTCTGTCCTTCCCTCTTCCTTCCCCTTCCCAGCACTTAGCTGGGATAACTCATCATTCCTTGTTTTAAATATTTACTCTTGTAGCATCCATACAGCATTTTTCTATTTTAAAAAGAAATGCATAAAGCGGCGCCGAAGTTAAAAATAAACAGATTGAATTTTTCATGCATATTCCAGCCAACAGTTAACAATGTGGGACACCTTCACTTAAAATGCAGACTTTGTTTATTAGAAAATGGATCTGTTGACGCATTTCCACTGTGGTGTTATTGTTGGGGCTAGATCATGCTATAAGAATAGAACCCAGTGGTGGCGGCTGCCCATCTCTTCTCAGTATTTTGTGGATGCTTGTTTGATATGTTAGCCAAGGAATGGCTGCCAAGGCTAATAAATCACTCATCCCAGCACTCACTTCCTCCAGTAGTTTCTTTGCACGGTATGACTCTCCATTCACCTTTCTAGATTTTTTTACTTTGTTGTTACAGTGAAAACAATGAGTCCTGCTCGGAGTAGACCCACTGAAATGACTAAATGAGTTCCATTGCTTTCAGTGGATCTCCCTTGAGTAACACTTAGTTGAATGCAACCCAAAGTTTTTTGCGGGGCTAGGTTCTCCATGGCAAGATGGCACTAATATTAGCTGGACCCAGGGAAACTCATTCGAAACACAGTTATACAATAATAAGAATTAGGGATGCAATGCAGTGATTAACACGGATCTCCATTGTTGCCTTTCACCTAGAGAAACTATTTTTTGTGTGCACACAAAGTTAAAGTAGTACTTCAGTATCTTCTTTTGGAGTCACTTGAGTTGGGTTTTCCGTGAAGTTGCATTATACATAACAGAATTTGCACACCATTCTGTTGCAGTTGAAGCACCTCGTATTTTCCATGTTCCTAAATGCATAGGAGCACATAGTAGCTAAAAAGTTCCCCTTTCATGATAATTCGGCAGCTCTAGGATACTGGAGAAAAGGACCCTGCAGGGACCTGTTGAGACATAGCAACATTTCTCCAACCTTCCCACAACACTGGACCACTACATCACTGGAAGAAAGCTGCAGGCATTTAGAGAAGCAATGACCAGGACATGGAGAAAAACTTGTGGAGGTAGAAAGAGAGAGGGGTGCTTTTCGAAACAACCCTCCACCTTTGTCTATTCTTGGTTCCTAGGGAAAGGTACATCACTTCTGCTGCTTCAGATGTGACAGAGTGTTCCAGGGAAGGAAGTCAAGCTAAGAGTTTTTTGTTCTTACACTTAACACATCATTGCCATGTTTACGTCAGGTTTTTCATTAATGCTCACTATGGCTTTGCCCAGGAAAAGCACTTAAGAAAAAGGACAAAAATACTTATTGGACCAAAGCCAGGGCCATTTCAGAGGTTTTCCAATATTTACACAGCCCTCATTTGTTAGATCTATTCCCCAGGGTTTCTTCATAATGACACAGGTGTAGTTTTTCAAGAGTTCTATATAAAAGGCAAGGTTCCTCATTTCTCATTTCTGATACACAGCCATTTTTTTTAAAGAACTTGCTACTGTTTATTGTGTACAGTCCAAATCACTACCACATCCACTCTAAACTATGCTGTTTTTCTTTTGCTATTTGCCATGTGATTGCATGCACCAGCAATTTCATCCTCTTCGACTTTTTTTGCTGCACTTCAAAGAAGAACTGCCTTGGCAAAGAGCTGTGGAAAGAGGCTGGTATTTATACTTTTAGTTGTGTATGCCACACGCAAATGCCACATACTCCTTGCCCACACTGTCCACATGTGTGTATAAGGAAGGGCCCATGTTGTTGGCACTCACTTTAATGTCAGGTGTGTCTCTGAGCCCACCTCCTTGATATCTGCATGGTTAGCATGGCATGCAAATGTTGCAAACTGCTTTGATTTTTCTTAATGAACTAGTGGTATCTAAATATTTTTATTAAAAAATAAAATATCCAAAGGTGTGTTCAGTTGGATATATACAGTATGTGTGATTGGGACCCCACCTTTGCAAGACTGGGGGCCCTGAACACAAGGAGTACCTATGAGCCTTCAGCTGAATGTGCACATGTGTATGATGTGGTTTTTTCCCCACCCTTGTCTTTCCAGAGCTGCATTGGGGGAAGGCATGGGCAAATCTAACAGTTTTGGCCTGCCTCAATTTCTCTTTGAATCTTAAGTTCAATTCTCCCCATTTCCTCATCAGTTTGCATTTTTCAAAGAAGTGCTCATGGAAACCCATTGTCATTTTAGCATGAATTTCTTTGAATATACAGTTTCACAAAATATACACATTTTCACAAAGCTGTTTTCCATTTTGGATTATAATGTTGGCATTTTGGAATGTTATTTTCCCCAGCGTGTGTATTTTTAAATACACTTTACACCGGCATGTGCATTTTTGTACACATTACTTGGCTGAGAAATTCTATTGCAAAATTCACAAGGTGAGAATTATGAAGGTTGTCTGTGTTTTTGTTCTCATACTGTTTCAGAAAGTGCAAATTAGGAATAATAATAATAATAATAATAATAATAATAATAATAATAATAATATTACTTATACCCCACCTATCTGGCTGGGCCTCCCCAGCCATACTGGGCAGCTTCCAACAGGATAGTAAAAACACAATAAAAGTTCAAACATTTAAAATTTCCGTAAACAGGGCTGTAGAATAATATTTAAGTGCAAAGTGAATTGAATTCTACCCACGATCCCTAATTGGAGCATCAAAATTATTACAATATTCATCATTTTCTAGTGGACTCAAAAATACTGAGCAAAGTACTGACAGCTGTAAAGATAGAGCAAAGAAGAATGTCAATTTCTCAACAACATAATACAGCAATTGGCAAAACAGTGTGGAATTTCACCTATGTAGAATTGTTCCAAGATCCTAAATCCAGCTACGCTCCCTGATAAGATAAATATTCCTTGTAACAGAACAGGAGGTTGGTCTTGTGTCGAATCCTGCCTGTAGTTTTCCCACAGGCATCGGGTTGGCCACTGTGGGGACAAACTGCTAGACTAGATAAATCATTGGTCTGATCCAGCAAGCTCTTCTTACATTCTTATGAAACATAAAGGTACAAGAATCTTGGGGACTTGCATCCTAACTTAGTATTAAAAAAAGCATGACCCTTTTTTCAACAACAAAAGGTGAGGGGTTGTGTTCAACTGTTTGATGTTTAGATTCCCCAAACCTTCCTATGTAACGTTGGTGATGGAGAATGTTGGAACTGAATTTTTAATAATACACACAAAGCCTAAAATCATCTGCAAATTAAATATATGGAAACTGCACTGCTGTAGATCTTTAACTAAGTTTTGTGCATTCCAGTGGCTGGGAGGTGTGTCCAGAATGAGATTCTTGGAAAGTTCAGAATTCTTCTTTTCTCACTGAGGATGAATGGTTCTGTCTCTTGAAATATGATATATTCAAGAATACTGAATGCCATTTTGACTTTAGCAATCCTTATTATGAACAAACTCACATACTTTAAAAATGGGTACTTAAGTTTATTTCGTTCAGTGAAGTATGCCCCCAAATCCAAACTTAACATAGGGCTTCTGACAGAAATCAGTTATTAGCCACCAATACTAGTGATGCAGATATGAAGTTTGGCTATGAATGATTGGAGCAAACTGCATGTTTCTAGCTAATATTCCTCTGGTTTTATTCAGTTAGCATCTCCTGTTTCCAGAAGGGCTATCTAACAGTACAGTGTAATGTAGATTTAAGCAGCACTCCAATGCCTGCTTACCTGGGTGTAAGTCCCACTGAAGTATGTGTTTATAGAAGTGTGAAATGCTTAGATAATTATTCTAAGCATGATTATCTGTAGAAATGTATGGACTTAATAATAATAATGCTGGGTTCTAAAGCATGCAGGAAACCCCTATGAAATCTTGCAGCTTTCCACTCCAGATGAAGGCTTTTTAACTCATGTAGAGCTGAAAAGTCAGGGACTGTGACATGCTGGAGGGTGGGCAACTTGTTTGTATGCCCCCAACTCTCCTTTGTGTGTGAGCTCCTATCCAGCATCCGTCTGTCAAGTCCACCCACTGGCAGGGAAGGGACAACATCATATCCAACAGCAGAGGCACCACTAGGAACTTCAGTGATCTAGGGGTTGAAGCCTGCAGGAACAAATTTGCATATGCTAATTCATGTGAACGTAGGAAATCATTACTAGACCTGAAATTTCACAGAAGGGAAGCCAAATTAATCCACCATCCAAATAAATGCAAACAATTTTTAAAATTTATTTTGCATCCCATCGAATATATCACCCAAATTGGCTTGGAGACCCAGGGTTGGGCCGCAGAGGCATGGAGCTCCAGTCCAGGCCTGGGGGTAATTAGTGGGCAATGATGTCATCAATGCCCAACGGTAAAAGGTAAAGGACCACCAGTCCAGTCAAATTCAACTATGGGGTGCATTTTCTCAGAGCTTCCTTATTCTCCCATATGGCTCTTGTAATGCTTTGCAAAGGTGGGTCACAACCCATCATTTGGGAGTAAGTAGATTAAATGCTTTCTTTCTTTCACTAACTAACATCGTCACAGGTTTTATTGGTCTTCCATTCACTTGTGAAACAGGTTAGCTATCTGATTTCTCCAGCGATGAAGGTGAAGACATTTAGGGTTCTGTCCCAGAAATCATTCAAACAAGTCGCTTTGTTCATCCATACACTGAAGATAACTTGTAATTATGCAACTACCCAGAGTTCCTTATGTGTTTGCCACCTTTTGCACTTCCTTTTAAAACCTTTTCCTTCCATTCCCACCCTGTCCCAACCTGCCTTCTTTATTGTCCTTTGAAATCATGGTTGATGTTCAATTGTAGCCACTAGATGTCATAAGTAGCCAGCCTCAAAGATATACAAGATATGCGGTACATTGCTTTGGGCACTTCCACAGGGCCTTTTTTTGTTCTACTTTTGGTGTGTGTCCCGCGCCCCCCCCCCCCGGTAAATCTAGTTTAAATAAGGAAATAAAGTGGCTCTGCATTTTTATGAGGATGACATCATATCCAAAACTTCCATGAATAAGCAGCATTAGTAAACATCCGTGTGGAAGGGCCCTTTTGTCTGAGAGACCTCACCCACTTAAGAACAAGTCAAACACCAGAATGCCAACAGAGAACCTCTAGATATAATCACACAAAGAGGAAATAGTTCTGGAGAGATTAGGGAATTTTGGCATGGGCTGCGCTACAAGACTGTGATAGGATTCCATGGAATTTCCCCAACAAACTGTGAAATGTACAGGAGCCCTATTATTGAAAGCTTGGCCTTTCTGGCTTGCAAAATCTTTCTGAACATGTTTGCACTGTGTAAGCTCCGTTGAAGCTCTTGTACAACATACATTTAAAGCAGTATCATACCACTTTAAACAGTTATAGATTTCACTGAGGGTGCTGAGAGATGAAAGGAGACTCCCATTCCCTTCACAGAGCTCCCTGGGATGAAGGACTGGTTAATACAGGCTTCCTCAGACATGGCCCTCCAGATGTTTTTGGCCTACAACTCCCATGATCCCTAGCTAGCAGGATCAGTGGGATGATGGAAATTGTAGTCTCAAAACATCTGGAGGGCCGAGTTTGAGGAAGCCTGGGTTAATATATCATTCTATGAGGGGAATATGGATCTTGTAGAAACTCTTATCACTCTTAATAAACTACAGTTCCCAAGATTTTTGGGAGAAGCCATGGCAGTTCGAAGTGGTATGAAACTGTTTTAAGTGGGGCCAGGGTTAAATGAGATTTTCTCACTAGCAGTGTATATGTGGAGGGCCATATGTTCATGTGACAGTGCAGCCTTAAACTCCGATGCACGTCTATGATTCTATCAATATTTTAATATGAGGCATAATTATTGTAGAACTGACTCCAACCAAGTAGATTAAGGCAAGGTGTGTGAGAGAAAAGAGATTTATTCAATGGTAGGTGTGTTGGTGACAAGGAACAAATATATAGGTATAAAAGTAGAATTCATAGATGTCAAGATTTGGGGCCAGTACTCTTTGGTGAGAGAACCCCAGCAGAGACTTAAAATTGCAAATTATGCAGCAAAGTACAGCATGGAAATCTAGGCTGTTGGACCTTCAGTTCTGAAGTGGAGCATCACCCCAAGGTCTCCATTGAAGACCTCCCTTAAGGGAGAGTCAAACATGCCTCTAGGCCAGGAGTCAGCAAACTTTTTCAGCAGGGGGCCAGTCCATAGCTGTCAACTTTCCCCTTCTTCTAAGGGAAATTCTCTTATTCTGAATAGGATTCCTCGCAAGAAAAGGGAAAAGTTGACAGCTATGGGCCAGTCCACTGTCCCTCAGACCTTGGGGGGGGGGCTGGACTATTTTTTTTGGGGGGGGGATGAATAAATTCCTATGCCCAACAAAAAACCCAGAGATTGCATTTTAAATAAAAGGGCACATTCTACTCATGTAAAAACACGCTGATTCCCGGACTGTATGCGGGCCGGATTGAGAAGGCAATTGGGCTGGATCCAGCCCCTGGGCCTTAGTTTGCCTACCCATGCTCTAGGCAATTGGCTTAATTGCAGACTTGCTCTTGCCATCAAGAACTCCAACCAAAACCTGCCCTCGTGTAAATTACCGTATTTTTCGCTCTATAACATGCACCCGACCATAACACGCATGTAGTTTTTAGAGGAGAAAAATCCGTAGGCATGCCACCCATAGGCATTCCCTCCATAACACGCACAGACATTTCGCCTTACTTTCTAGGAGGAAAAAAGTGAGTGTTATGGTGCAAAAAATACGGTAAGCCCAGTGGATCATGTGGCAAATGCCAGTGTGCCCAGAATATTCAGATATATTTCTTTTGATCAGGTTCTTCTTTATTTCCCTTTGCCACCCCAGCAACATTTTGCTGGTAAATGGAAATAAAATCCGGAAAAAAGTGGGTGGGAGCAAATTTGGCAACTTTTTATGGCCAGGCCCATCTCTCAGGGCATTTTACAGGAACCTAAGATGTAAAAATGGCTAAGCTCCTTCCTTGTTGCAGAGTGATGAGGAAACGCTTTGCTTGCATAATGTCAGCACACCAGGCTACTCTCTCTTTATCTTCCTACCTATCTTTCTGTCCATCAGTTAAGCAATTGTACATCCATTCAACTTCAAAACCCTCTAAGCTGTTGGAACAGGAGCCAGGCCAGTACAGGATTTGGCAAACTTATTGCCAAGTCAGACATTTCTTCATATCACTGGAAGAGAGAGCATTGCATTTCTCATGCCTCCCACTTTGCTGCTCCCGTTCCTGAAATCAGGCCTGTGTGTGCAAGTTGAAATGAGAACATAGAATAGGTGGGACAAAAATTGACTGTGGGGTTGCTGGAGTAACGGGACAGAAAATAAAAAATAAAAAATCACTTGCTGCCAGTGAGAAATCTGTTTCAAAAGGTCCTGCACATTACAGTAAAAATGGCACGGAATGTAGGGCAAAAAGAACTGTCGGTTTCATTAACAGGCCGGTGAATGCACAGAAAATGGGAAGATTCAGAAAACGACCAGTTGCCTGCCTTGGATGGGGTTACAGTTAGGAGATGGTACAAAGTCTGGGGGTGCTTCTGGAGCCAGCTTTGTCACTCAAGGTCCAGGTGGACTCGATGGCTAGCAGAGCCTTGTGTCAGATTTGGCTGCTATGACACCTATGGCTGTTCCTGGGATGGGAGAGCCTGACCACAGAGGTTTAGGCACTGGTAACTTAAAGACTGAGTTATGCAATGCCACCTATGTAGGGCTTCCTTTGCACTTGATCTGGAAGCTAAAGGTATTGCATTGTTACTGGGCCAAAGGCAAGGTGTTACTATTAACATATGATCACATCGACCTCTTGGGGATAGTTTTGCTTAGTCTACCCAGATATTTAATTTTATTACTCCAGTCTACCTCTGAACTGGAATTATTTTTGAACTATTTTTAAATATGAATTTTTAAAAAATTGTTTTTATATACTTGGAACTGTTTTTAATTGTTTTTACTCTTTCCTTGTTGTATGGTTGTAACTGTTTTATAATTATGTGTTTTCTTTATGTCCCTGGGAGCACCCTGGGACCTTCTAGTAAAGGGTAGGTAAGAAACAAAACAAGTATTTTTGTTTTTTTTAAAAAAAACTGTTGGTTTTATCTATATTTTGATAACTTTATTATGTCTGCTGTTTTTAAAATCTGCTTCTATCATCATTTTAAAATATTTTAAAATACTATTATATAAACTGTTTAAAGCTTTAACTTATAGTTTATTAAAAGGCATAGAAATCTTTCTCAATAAAATAAACTAAGGGAAGAGTGTGGAAATGCAATTGTGCTTATGCAGAACCTCAAGTAGCAAAGGGCAGCTTGAGTTTTGCAAAGCTTGAGAAATGTTTAGTCTATGCTCTAAATACCGTATTTCTGCTGAGAAGGATGGCCCAGTACACATCCTCACAAATACTTTGGGGAATGCTAAAGAGAAGCTTGGTTAGCAAGGTTTCCACAGGCATTTGGAATAAAACCATGTGTTTAAAAGCCTTAAGCCAAACACACGTTGATGAAATCTAACATAACATTTCTTTCTCAAAGACTTGCACCTTTGCTGCTGGATTTGAATTGCTCAGCTGCTGAGAAAAAAAATAGAGACTATGTAGCAGGCAAACATTAACAGCCAGTTTATGGTTAGACCCTTGATATCGTGGGGACAGGGAGAGAAGACAGAGCATAACTGTACCTCTGACTTTCTCCCCAGCACACGAAGGAGGTTAGCACAGGTCTCAAGGCAAAATGTGGAAAAGTCACTTCCCAGCTCCTTCTTGGCAGCAAATTAGGGAGAGACTACATAACTCAGTGGCACAGCATGCAAAAGGCTGCAGGTTCAATCTTCAGCTAAAGAAGGGCCAAGAAATACTTTTGCCTGTGACTCTTGAGACCCACTGACCTCAAAGTAGACAGCATGGGGGCCAGGTAGCTTCATACACAACTCAGATTTAGTGAAGTTCACATTGTTGATAGGGTTACCACCATTTGTGGTTCAAAAGGTGATCATGCACAAGAGGACCTTTCCTGTGGTGGCTCCTAGGTTGTGGAATGACATTCCCTTAGAAGTGGGATGCAACATCCCTTTATGCTTTTTGATGCATGGTCCCGATCCACCTTGGTTAAGTAGTTGTTCCCTCCATTTGTCTTGCTGTGCTCTGCTGTTTTGTCCTTCTGTGCTGTTATTTTCCCATTGGTTTTTTCATGGTTCAGTTGTATGGTTTTAATGTACTTGGGGGGGGGGGGGTTGTGATATTTTTGTAACCTGCCTTACCCCATACAGTGCACAGTGGGCCATGAGTACAAATAAAGGAAGGAAGAATGACGATGACTCAGTGTTGAAGATCCACTGTCAGAAGTGAAATCAATTGGTTGTATATGTTCTCTACATTTAGTTAAGGGCAAGATGCCAATTCCATGCTTGTCTTTCTCTTTGTAGACTTTGCAGAGTGTTATTACAACAGGTTAAAATATACTGTGGGCAGGAGGGCAGGAGGGGATTATATCACCCATCATCAGTTATGTCCATAGGGTAATATCAGATAGATCAGGGTATCATTTATGCAACAACATTCCAGACAGCTGTCTTAAGCACAATTATTCCAGTAAATGAGGGAAAAAAGGAATTGTGTGGGTTAACTCGCTAGCAGAAGTGCTTCCTGGAGGGAAGCCATCTGAATCCCATACATCAATGAACACAAATTTGCATTTGCATTACAAAGGACAAATTGTTTGTATAATTAGACTTTTTAAAAAAGGCCTGTGCTTCATAAGCCGGAAACAGATATTGCAATTGCTCAGTGCAACCTCTCCTAACCTGGTGCCTTCCAGATGTCTTAGACTCTGACTCCCATCATGCCTCAGCATTGGTCATGCTGATGGGAGTTGGAGTCTAACATCAGCCAGAGAACACCAGGTTTGGAAAGGCTGGTGCTCTTTTAAATGTAAGCTAGAGAGTATATAAACTGAATATTAAGTTATGCTTTGAAAAGTGCTTGCTTTGGAAAAACTAAGCACATGAATGGCCATTTCTTTTCAGGCTATTTGGCCTGTAATGCTTCAAAAGAAAGCGATCCTTTATCACCGAAATTAATCCTCACATAATAGGGGTATTATAGTCTTTATAGATCTTACAGCGTTTTAATGCAATATTAATAAAAGGGACCTCTTAATCCATTTTATGCCTTTGCCTTTGCCTTCCTCTTTGGGGTTACAGGCACTGCACTGAAAATTTCATAGAATCATAGAGTTGGAATAGACCACAAGGGCCATCGAGTCCAACCCCCTGCCAAGCAGGAAACACCATCAGAGCACTCCTGACATATGGTTGTCAAGCCTCTGCTTAAAGACCTCCAAAGTAGGAGACTCCACCACACTCCTTGGCAGCAAATTCCACTGTCAAACAGCTCTTACTGTCAGGAAGTTCTTCCTAATGTTTAGGTGGAATCTTCTTTCTTGTAGTTTGGATCCATTGCTCCGTGTCCGCTTCTCTGGAGCAGCAGAAAACAACCTTTCTCCCTCCTCTATATGACATCCTTTTATATATTTGAACATGGCTATCATATCACCCCTTAACCTCCTCTTATCCAGGCTAAACATGCCCAGTTCCCTTAGCCGTTCCTCATAAGGCATCGTTTCCAGGCCTTTGACCATTTTGGTTGCCCTCCTCTGGACACGTTCCAGTTTGTCAGTGTCCTTCTTGAACTGTGGTGCCCAGAACTGGACACAGTACTCCAGGTGAGGTCTGACCAGAGCAGAATACAGTGGCACTATTACTTCCCTTGATCTAGATGCTATACTCCTATTGATGCAGCCCAGAATTGCATTGGCTTTTTTAGCTGCCGCATCACACTGTTGGCTCATGTCAAGTTTGTGGTCAACCAAGACTCCTAGATCCTTTTCACATGTACTGCTCTCAAGCCAGGTGTCACCCATCTTGTATTTGTGCCTCTCATTTTTTTTGCCCAAGTGCAATACTTTACATTTCTCCCTGTTAAAGTTCATCTTGTTTGTTTTGGCCCAGTTCTCTAATCTGTCAAGGTCGTTTTGAAGTGTGATCCTGTCCTCTGGGGTGTTAGCCACCCCTCCCAGTCGTGTGTCATCTGCAAATTTGATCAGGATGCTCTATGCTTAAACCACTGAAGTCTGCTGCTGTGGCCCCTTTGCAGACAACACACATGGAAAGTTGTGCACAATCCATTCATTTCAGCGTGGCTGTCAGAGGGTTGCTGAAAGAGAAATACACAGCAGAGACGGCATATTAGGATACTGATGTTTTCTCATTGCAAGCTCACTGGAGCAATCAGTTGTTTGGCATAGTGGTAGATATATTTTTAAAATATTAGGTCCAAGTTCTCAAGAGCTCTTTCTTGGGCTAGATCAGCGTCTATGCCAACATGTTTCCCTCCAGATGTTTTGTACAACTGCTACCATCAGCCCCAACCTCAGCTCGAAACACCTGGAGGGCAGCAGGTTGAGAAAAGATGGTTAGATGGTAAATGGGGTGGGGATGGGGAGAGAGCATGGAGGGTTTTTGTTTTGCTGACATTGAAGTCATGGAGTCTGCATGTGGTCATAAGGCTTCAGATGGAATTGGGGGAGGAGGGAACAGACTTTCAAAATGGTTGTTCAGCATCGGGTCGCACCACTGCCTGCTGGAAACAAGAGACATATCAATGGCTGATTTTCCATCACTGAAAACACAAGAACTGGCTTTTACCTGGGTCTCTTTCCATCTAGCCTGATGTCAAGTATTGGAGAATTCAAAGCCTTGCAAACTGTTTTACAATATTTTTGATTGGTCTAATAAAGGCATTGCTTTAATATGATTTTTGGATTTTCTTTCCCTTATGGGCCAACATAACCGCCTGCTGAGGGCCTGAAGGGCCCCACCCTTGTCTCTTTCCACCTGGCTTGGGGCGGGGCCTGACAGGCTTCACAAGGACTGTGGCTTCTGCTTAGCACCGAGGACTCCTTTTTTAAATGGTTTTAAATTTTTATCTGTGTTGTTTTAAATGAGACTATCTTGGCTGTGAGCCCTGGAAGACCTTACTGACCCTTTCCTATCTGGCCTGGGAGAGTGGAGTGCTGACTGACTCCAGCTACAAAAGCTGAGGCTGTTTAACAGATTCTTGGGCGGGAGTATTGTTTATTGATATTATAGTTGTGTCTTTAGTTTTAGATCTTATGATTTATGTGTAAATTGTTTCCATTAGGTTGTGTACTCTTTGATACGTTTTATTTATTTTTTATGACTTCTTTTATGTTTGTAATTATGTAAATCTTGTCATGCTGTAAGCCTCCTTGAGCATAGTTTCAACTATGGAAAGGCAGCATACAAATAAAATGATGATGATGATGATGATGATGAACATGACTACTTTTCTACTTTTTGGGTGAGAAGATTCACACCAACAAACCTGGTGCATTGTGACAAAGTAGTCATGAACTAATAAACTTTAAGCCAGCCCTTTTCCATCAAGAGGACAATATCCACTCTGCTTAAATGGAAACACAAAGATCATAAAGTTCATGCAAGAATTATGAAGTATGACTTCGATCTACCCACTAGAAAATCCACTTACATATGCATAATTCCTCAGAGTACAGTTTTGGATGAATTAAAACCATTGGCGTTTCTTCTGAATTATAATCGAGGCTGAATTCCTGAATTGTATATGCCTCTGTTCTGGAGGAAAGTCTTCTTTGAAAATGTAGGTTTGCTATTTGTAAGGTTTCCAGATTTCCACCCACTGAGCCACCTTTCCCCCCCACTTCTCTCAAAAAATTCCCTTTACTTTTGCAACTTTTAACTACTATAAATTCATCCAGTGGGTTGAATTCAGGACCATGCAGACGTCTTCTGATTACCGTACTTAAGAAATGAACCAAATATTACAAAAACTCCAGATGACCGATTGTTGCCTAACCAGTAGCTCCCACAGAGGATACCAACTATCCTGGTCATTTGACATGGACTCCTCCTGTCAAAGGTCATCTAGCAGCTGTTACAATATGCTTTATATATTGCTTACATACCAAAATGATTTCTAGGCCTGTGATCTTCTAGGCCAGTGTTTCCCAACCGGTGTTCCCCGGCACACGAGTGTGCCGTGAGACACCGGCTGGTGTGCCGCGAGATGCCTGGAGGGAGGCGGGCGAGTCGGGCGGCGAGAGGCGGGGCGGGGGCGGCGAGGAGAGGCCGCGCCTCCTGCTGCTGCCTGGCGCTCCTCCTCGCAGCCGGCAGCGCTGCCTGGGCACCTCCGCGCGACTCTGTCTCGCTGGGTTTGGTCTCCCAGCAGAGACGGGTCACACGCGCCCCTCCCTCCCTCCCTCAGCCTGCGCGGAGGGAGAGCCAGAGAGAGGCATCGCTCCTGCGCTCCGAGGCGGATTGAGCGCAGCTGAGAGGAGCTGCCGAGGGAAAAAACGTTCACTTTTGTGCGTCCCTCCCGGCGTGACGCTGCGCGCTGACGTCACGGGGCGGGGCTTTAATGGTGGTGTGCCGCGAGATTTTTTTTTAGTACACAGGTGTGCCGTTGCCCAAAAACGTTTGGGAAACACTGGTCTAGGCCTTTGAAGACACTGCTTTTCGAGGACTTCACACGTGGCAGAAGGAGCTATCATTTCAGGTTCCATATTGCTGTTTCTGGATTCTTGGTGATCCATGTTCCTGGAGTCTCACATTTAGTTTCCTGCAGGGGCGGCCCATCCCACTTTGCCACCTGAGATGCAATGGGAAGGTGCTACCCTGCACAGACAACACCCACTGCCATAAATCCCTCACCGCTGCCTGGATCCAGACAGGGGAGGCCTTCTGGTAACATAATAACAGGGAGGGCAGGGAAGAATCATAGAAGAATCATAGCATTGCAGAGTTGGAAGGGACCCTGAGGATCATCTGGTCCAAACCCCTGCAATGCAGGAATATCCAGCTGGCCATAAGGTGATAAAACCTGCAACCTTGGCATTATCAGCACTATGCTCTAACCAACAGAGATCTCCAGGCAAATGAAAGTGTTGGTCTCCCTCACAGGTATAGCAACCCCCCTGGGTAATTTGCACAGGAGGTCTCACAATCGCTGAATCCAGTGGACAATTTTTTTCTCTCAGCCATGGTTCTTCCAGCCTCAGTCACCATCAGCAATATGGGAAACAATATTTGGCTTACCTTGTAGAGCTGTGGTAAATGCTACTATGGAAGATTGGGGAAATTAACAGAAATGGAAGTCCTATTATACCACATTAAAATGCCATTGGGGAATATGGATGGAACTAGATTCAGAAAACTGAGAATGATTGAGTATATTATTTGTTGAGGGTAGCTATATTTTAGTAAATCCTTACTGGGGGAGGGAACATAGGAGTACCAAAAGAAATGGAATGGAAAATGATACATGATTTTAATTATGAGAAATAGAAAGAAAGCAGAAAAATGGTTTAGAAAGAACAATTCTGGGTTCTTTTTTAGGTATTATGGTAAGAATGCTTTCTTAGGTGTAATGCATTAGATTAAATTAATGAGTAATTAAGCCATTAAGATATTTATGATGTGCTAGTTGGATTTAGAGATAATAAGTTCATTTATTTAGGTTAATAAAGGACAACTGTCAATTGGAAAGTAGGTGAGTTGGATATATGTTATGGAATGCTTAAAAATATACTTTTGTTATGAGTAAATATGGACCTATTTATGTAAACCTATTTGAATATTACAATTCAAAATATAGGAAATACTATGGAGACAGTGCACATGAAACACTTCCAGCACTTAGAACATGCCATATAAATGATGGCAATGATGCTACAGTTGAAAGTCTGGACTTGGCTATAATGGGCTTCTCCTCCTCCTTCACAGATCTGACTTGGCTTATCATTATTTCACGATAAAACCAAAAGCAAGAGAGAGGACTTCTTCACACATCACATAGTTAAACTACGGAATTTGCTCCCACTCAATGGAGTGATGGGCACCAACTTGGATGGCTTTAAAATAAGACTGGACAAATTTGTGGAGAATAATACTACCAATGGATACTAACCAAGAGCACTAAGTTTTCCCTCCACTGCCAGAGGTAGTTTGCCTCTGGATCCCAAAAATAAGGAGAGTGCACTCATGTTCAGGTCCTGCTCACAGCTTTCCCATAGGCATCTGGCTGGCTACTGGGAGACCACAGTGTCAGACTAGATGTGCCTTTGGCCTGATCCAACAAGGCTCCTCTTATGGACTTAACAATAATTGTTTTTTAGTTGTTTTGATCCAGAAAATCTTATCTCTCTTAGAGAAACACTTACTTGATAGAGCTTGGAAGAACTGTCCTAAAGTAAACTGATATAGAGAAAGCCCTTATCCATTTAATTGTTTATACAGCACATATCTCAAGAGCTACACAATGCGCTGATATCAAGACTCTGGTCGGAGGAATGTGTAGCATTAAAATCTTTGCTCCAATATAATCCTGAAGAGCTCAGCGGGATTTTCTGTCTCTTGGAAACATCTGAAGTGGCACAACAGATATTTAGCAATGATGAATTCCAGGCCGGAGCTGAGAAGTGAATTACAGATTTAAAACCAGTAAAATGCAAAGCCAATCAAAGTTTTACGAAGATTGAAACAAAAAACCCTGTTATAACGCAAAGATAAATTTAAGCATAGCATATGATTAAGTTAAAAAAATTAAAATGAAAACTAAAGCCCTCAAAGAAACAACAAAATAGTTAAATTCAGTTGTAGTTCATGAATTATTAAATTCATTAACAATTAGAAGTTGTGTTTGGTGTGTGTGTGTGTGTGTGTGTGTGTGTGCTTGCATGCTAGCCTGCACCTGCTAGGAGCAAGCTAAACAGTTAAATTATTTAAAAACTTATTTATTACACTAACAATGGAAGGTTGTTCTTGGTGCATATATCCATCTGTATGGCACAAAACTGCAGTTTTCTTCAAAGAAGAATCCACACCACAATGTGAAAATGGAACGGAACCGCTTGCTGGAAATTGAATCAACAACAGGCACACCGTTTGAAAGATAATGGGACAATCACAATGAGGAGGAATAATGTGTGGGCTATGCACAACACCAAGAGTGGAACAAACTCAGTTAAAGCACTATAGCACCGTTCCCCACCAAAAACGTTACTGTGTGTCCTCCCCATCTCCTAATACAGGTGTGGGAAACCTGTGTCCCTCCAGATGTTGCTGAACTACAATCCCCATCCTCCCTCACCATTGGCCATGCTTGCTAGGGCTGATGGGAGTTGTTCAGCAACATCCGGTGGGACAAAGGCTGCCCACAGATGTCCTAACAGGATTGCTCCTGTTCAGGGTTCCAAACATGTCCCCCACAAAGAAACTAAGTTGTCAGGAGCTATCAGACAAGGTGAAGAGAAGACTCCCTGGAAAAGACCCTAATGTTGGGAAAGATTGAGGGCACAAGGAGAAGGGGACGACAGAGGACGAGATGGTTGGACAGTGTTCTCGAAGCTACCAGCATGAGTTTGACCAAACTGCAGGAGGCAGTGGAAGACAGGAGTGCCTGGCGTGCTCTGGTCCATGGGGTCACGAAGAGTTGGACACGACTAAACGACTAAACAACAACAAATCAGACAAGGTGTTCCACTTCTCCCACCTCCGTTTTTCCATTTTCCTCCCCACCTGATACTTACCTCAATAGGACTGAGCCAGGGAAGGCTATTTTGGAAGTAGTTTGTGGTCCTTTGATTTTTTATTTATTTTAAAAATACATTTTGTACACCTGCAAACCCCACTGCGTTCCCCAGGAATGCTTATATCTCCCTCCTGCTTCTCAGCATCCTCATCTTGGCTCCACCTCTGTCAGCACGATGCTTTCGCTACTGCGTTCACTTTCAGAAGGAGTGATCTCATTCGAAACTCAGGTTAATCCACTTTTCTGCTAGATTTTATCACAACAGAAACAGAATTTTTTCCTGCTGATGTCTCTGGCAGAATACTGGCAGCCCAAATGGTAGAGGTAATTCTCAAAGGATTTTAAAAAAAAAGAATCCTTTGAGAATTACTTCTACCATTTGGGCTGCCAGTATTCCTTCAGCCTGAAGGAAAGGTGTGTGTTTGAGAAACTCTACAGTTCAAAAGCAATTATTTACAAACCTGTCTCCTTTTCCTTCTTTTAACTAAGCATTTCAAGTTTTCCTTTGCAAGAGGCAACTATAAAGAGAAGCCCTTCCTTCCCACTTGTTCATTTGGATTTGTTTTATTACTAGCATTTGTTTTGCAATGTAGGTAGCCCTTAACCATCTCTCAGCGGTTAATTGATTTGAGGAGCATGAGAACCATTTAAGCCTCTCTTTTTTTTCTTTTGAAATAAGGATGAGATCTTGAACTAAGCTAATCTTCCCTATCATTCCCATAGAATCTGGAGTCTCCACAGTGATAATAAGATGAGAACTGGTATTTTCTCAGATTATGGAAACATAAGAAGCTTCTTTATATTGATTTGGGCCACTGGCCCATCTATCTCAGTCTTATCTATACACCAGAGTTTCAGCCAGTGGTCCACAGCCCTTCCCTAGAGAAAAATAATATTGAAACTAATTTAGTTTAGGAACATAGAAAGCTGGTTTATTTGAGGTCAGACCATTGGTCAATCTAGCTATTGTCTATAGAGTGGTATCTTGGTTCTTGAACTTAATCCAGTCTGGGAGTCCGTTTGACTCCTGAAACTGTTCGAAAACCAAGGCGCAGCTTCCGATTGGCTGCAGGAGCTTCCTGCACTCAAAAAGAAGCCACGTCGGATGTTCGGCTTCCGAAAAACGTTCACAAACCAGAACACTTACTTCTGGGTTTGCAGCGTTCGGGAGCCGATTTGTTCAGCTAATCTGTTCGAGTATCAAGGTACCACTGTATTGGTTGGCAGCAACTTCTGGGATTTCAGGCCATCTTTCCATGTCCTACCTAGAGACTCCAGGAATTGAACCTGGGACCTTCCACATGCAAGGCAGCTGTACCATGCAGCTGCAAGCCTTCCTCATGCAGGTGCTTATTTTTCATAAATTAGGTCTTCTGCCCTACAGTTCAGATAATCCTTGAAGGTAGAGGACCTGATCTGAATGCACTGGTCTGAAGTAGAAGAGTGCCTTTATGCATTGCTGTAGTGTTTGTGTTGAGGCAAGTCCATACAAATACATGCAATAGGCCGTTTACTGTATAGAAGAATGTAGTACTGTGGTCTAAACGACTGAGCCTCTTGGGCTTGCCAATCAGAAGGTCGGCGGTTCAAATCCCAGCGATGGGGTGAGCTCCCATTGCTCGGTCCCAGCTCCTGCCAACCTAGCAGTTTGAAAGCATGCCAGTGCAAGTAGATAAATAGGTACCACTGTGGCAGGAAGATAAACGTCATTTCCATGCCCTCTGGTTTCCACCACGCTGTTCCATTGCACCTGAAGCAATTTAGTCATGCTGGCCACATGACCTGGAAAGGTGTCTGTGGACAAACGCTGGGTCCCTTGGCCTGAAAGCGAGATGAGCACCATAACCCCATAGTCACCTTTGACTGGACTTAACCATCCAGGGGTCCCTTACCTTTTACTGTGATGGTTGATTATGATTGTGAATGGAGGATTCCAAGTCCCAGGGCAATCAAGCCTATGTTGCTTGCTGCTTGTCACCCAGTGGTATTAAAAGATTTGTGTTGCTGACCAATAGAAAAGAGAAGGGAGCTGATGGAAGCAAAAGCCTCCCAGCTAGACACCAGCCCTGCCTACGCAGCATGATCTAATCAGGCACAACACTGCTGTCCCAAGCAGTTTTTAAAATCTAAGTCACAAAGCCTGCAACTGTTCATTGTCTGCTGCATTGCTCTCACACATCACGGGAAAGCATACATCAGGGGACACAAATGGAACTTAAAGTTAGCTAAAGAAGCATTGCCATTATAAAGTGCCCATGAAGGGCACATCTATGCTTCACTCAACAGGTAAAATCATCCAGTTTTTAATGCAGGATTAAAATAAAGAGTTTGACCAAACTGCGGGAGGCAGTGGAAGACAGGAGTGCCTGGCTGCTCTGGTCCATGGGGTCACGAAGAGTCGGACACGACTAAACAACTAAACAACAACAAAATAAAGAACTTGATACATAAATTAGGATGGGATATATGTTTGAGAGACATGGATTCAAGAAAGCAGATTACATACACATCTTTTGGCATTGTGCTCAAACAGAAATATTTCTGGAAATCTGTTCAGGCTAATATCTCTGCTATGTTGGGATATCACATGCCCTTGGAACCTAAAATATTTCTGCTTGGTTAACTAAAAGGTATTATTATAGAAAATGATCAAGAAATTGTGTTTACCCTTATAACTGCTGCTAAGATTATAATAGCTCAAGATTTGGGGGCGGGCGAAGCATATCTTTTAATGTAACTGAATGGATTGAGAAAATTTGGTCCATAGTAACTATGATCAAGCTAACTTTTTATAAAAGAATATATATAAACCAGCCTAACAAGTTTATGGAAAAATTTGTATTTTTTTGTAATGTTTTGGAACAAAAAGTTCAATGATAATGTTCAATCATATGCTGCTTTCAGTCTGCTGTAATAGTATTTCTTTATGTTCATTATCTTTGGTTTATTTTTTTTTAATTGATGAAATGCTTAAAAAAAATATAAATATAAAACTACACATTTTCTGTTTTGCTTTTTCAAACATGTAAGCCACATAAGACAGTTTGGCACTGCTTTTAATGTGATCTGATTGCACACATGTAAGAACATATACAACAAACAAAAGTTGGAAACAGTTTTAGGACCATGTTCAGCCAAAACTATGCACCTGTAAATTCCTTTGATTTCAAAGACATCACATTAAATCATTAAGACTTGAATGTGGTTAACTTTGGATAGATTTTCTTCATTGCATCAGGACCACAGGACATAACAATATGATGTGCTGGCTCAGAGAGTATATATATCTTATTTCAGCTCATTTAGATTTGTAGCTTGCCCTATAATGCCAAACCGCATTATGCTGTGGCATGCATTGTTTTGTTGGGGTGTGTGTATCATCAGAAATTATACATACAGCCATAATGATTCCTTGAGGGTAAACAAGAGGGTGTGTTTGTGTATGTGTATGTGTGTGAAATTAACCTGTGAAGGCACTAGTAGCAGAAAAGAGAATGTGAATCTATGTGTATTTTGATCAGTTTCCAATAATCAATATGCAACATTTAATAAATGTAATCTGGACCTGAGAAATTAATTACTATTTTAAGTTTGTTTAGCATTGTGAAAGATGCAGGTTTAAAAGGTGATTAGTGTAAATTTTCGTTTCAGCTTCAGTTGCCTGTGACTTTTATTGCTAGAAGGAAAATTGTAGCAGTTTCATCTAAAACATTTGTGGATACAAATGGGGAACAAAAGACATTATCAAGTTTCTTTTAATCTAACCCAGTGCTGGGAGGTAATAGACATTTTCTTTTTGTGGCTAAAGATTCCAGGAGTCTTTGTAAAAAGTACTTTTTATATCGGTCCTGGAGGTTTTGTTAAATATGATTAGGAGGGACCAATTGGTTAAGGGGATACAGGTTGGAGCTAAACAATATAAACTGAGAGCATTTGCAGATGATCTGGTGTTAACATTACAGGAGCCAGAATCTAGTACCAAAAGGGTTCTAGAATTGATACAAGAATTTGGTCAAGTGGCAGGTTTCAAATTGAATAAGTCAAAAACTAAGGTTCTAGAGAAAAATCTGACACCGATTGAAAGAGACAGTTTTCAGAATGAGACAGGATTGACTGTGGTAAAGAAAGTGAAATACTTGGGGATCAATATGACTGCAAAAAATGTGAATTTGTATAAAGATAATTATGAAAAATGCTGGGCTGAAGTGAAAAAAAGATCTAGAAAGTTGGTCAAATTTGAAGCTTTCTTTGCTGGGCCGAATAGCTGCAATAAAGATGAATATATTGCCGAGAATGTTGTTCTTATTTCAGACATTGCAAATTGTGGACAAGATGGATTGTTTTAAGAAGTGGCAAAGAGATATTTCTAGATTTGTCTGGCAGGGCAAGAAGCCCAGAATGAAATTTAAGATACTGACAGATGCAAAGGAAAGGGGTGGATTCGCCCTGCCAGACTTTAAACTTTATTATGAATCAGCAACTTTTTGCTGGTTGAAAGAATGGCTACTTCTTGAAAACACAGACATTTTGGACTTAGAAGGTTTTAACAATGTGTTCGGATGGCATGCATATCTATGGTATGATAAGGTTAAAGCCCATAAGGCATTTAAAGGTCATATCATTAGGAAGGCATTGTTTAATGTTTGGACAAGATATAAGGACTTATTGGAAAATAAAACACCAAGGTGGCTGTCACCAATGGAAGCAAAAGCCTTGAAAAAGCTCAATATGGAGACTAAATGCCCGACATATTCTGAAATTTTGGAACAAGAAGGAGATAAACTGAAATTGCAAAGTTTTGAAAAATTAAAAAACAAGGTGAGAGATTGGCTCCATTATTATCAGATAATGGAGACATATAATTTGGACAAGAAAATTGGCTTCCATGTGGAAAAGTCAAAATTAGAAACAGAGTTATTAGAACCTAAAACCAAGAATCTGTCAAGAATGTATAATCTGCTGTTGAAATGGAATACTCAGGATGAAACGGTGAAATCTGTTATGATTAAATGGGCACAGGATGTTGGACATAATATCATGTTTGCTGACTGGGAACAGTTATGGACCACAGGTATAAAATTTACGGCATGTAATGCCTTAAGAGAGAATATTATGAAAATGATATATAGGTGGTACATGACCCCAGTCAAGCTTGCAAAAATTTATCATTTGCCCAATAATAAATGTTGGAAATGTAAAGAAGTTGAAGGTACATTCTTTCACCAATGGTGGACGTGCCCAAAGATTAAGGCTTTCTGGGAAATGATATATCATGAACTTAAAAAGGTATTTAGATACACTTTCCTGAAGAAACCAGAGGCCTTTCTCTTGGGCATCGTTGGCCAATTGGTGCAAAAGAAGGATAGAACTTTTTTTATGTATGCTACAACAGCAGCAAGAATACTTATCGCAAAGTATTGGAAAACACAAGAACTGTCCACCTTGGAAGAATGGCAGATGAAAGTGATTGACTATATGGAACTGGCAGAAATGACTGGCAGAATTCGAGACCAGGGGGAAGAGACGGTGAAAGAAGATTGGAAGAAATTTAAGGACTATCTACAGAAATATTGTAAAATTAATGAATGTTAGAATGATGTTGGATTGAGGTTGTGGTTTCTAGCTGTAAAGGTTAAAAGAGTATGGGGAAAAAAATGGATTTTTCTAAATAGATTAAAATTTAAGGTTATCAGAAATATACATTCAGATTAATGACTAGGGTGTAAGAAGGAGGGAAAGAAATTGCTGAATGAAATAAATTTGAATTGGAATACAAAAAAGGGAGGTATGAGGAGGTCCGGGAAATAAGTTAATGAAAGACAAGTGACAAAAAGTTGGAATTGTTTTTAACTGTTTTTTATTTTTGTATTTTTTCTTTTTCATTTTGTAATAATATGAAAATTTCAATAAATATTTATATAATACACACATAAAAATAAAAATAAAAAATAAAGATTCCAGGAGTCTTTGTTATCTGATTAATCAGAGGTCAAGTTTTAATTTGTGTTTCAGGCCTGTTGGAATAAGAAAGTCTTCACCTGCCAGCAGAAGGACAACAAAGAGGGAGCCACTCTAACTTCTCCAAGGAGGGAGTTCAAAAGTCTGGGGGCAGCCACCAAGAAGGCCCTTTTGTCCCTACCAAGCATGTCTGTGTGGATGGTGGGATCAAGAAAAGGTTATCCCCCAAAGATATCAGAACCTAGGCAGGTTTGTATGAGGGATGCTAATTCATTTTGTAAAGGGATGGACATGATCCTGAACTAGTTCCTTTGCTGGACATGTTGAACTCATTCATCCAGAATTCATTCATATATATACATTCAAATTTCCAAGCTCTGGGAAAGGCCAGCCCAAGACTAGGTGGGCAACAGATTGCAAGGGTGGCCGATGGACCTCAGAAGGAAGAAAGTTGATCCATTTAGGTGCAGAGACACACAGTCCTAAACATAGATTCATAGCTGAGCCAATGTTCATATTAAGGGGCTTACAAATATCATGCATACTGTGGGGCATGTGGCCAGATGGTGTGACTTGCTAGAGGCTTCCATGTAGGAAAGGTAATATTTAAATAAGGCCTAAGTAGTAGTATTGTTAGTCTTTCTGCCACTGTGAAACTAAGGCAGAAGTGAACCTCAGGGAATGATCTCAGAAGGCTGGAAAGGGTTCAGCATTTCCCTTAGTCACCAACATGTGCAGCATGTGAAATCTTACTATTAGGAAATGTAGTCTGGATTAGCTGCCCTTTCCCATTGTTTCATCACTGTAAGAACTGCACAAGGAACAAGCACATTTAGGTGAGACTAGTACTACGTACAGATATATTCCTGGCACTTAACACTAAGGTTTTCCTTTCTTTATACACCACATGGCAGTCATCAATGGCATAATTATACCTGGGAAACGTAATTTCCTCTTCCCCTTTTTTCACAACAGAGCTCTGGAAATTAAAAGATGGTTGTAGTAATTCAGTCCTTGCAACCATTGGGGTTTTTTTTAATCTTTGTTTTGTTTTTTTAAAGAATAATAATAATAATAAATTTTATTTATATCCCACCCTCCCCAGCCGAAGCCGGGCTCAGGGCGGCTAACAACAATAAAACAGTACAAAAGTACAGCACAAACAACACTCTAAAATCATTCATTATAAAATTAATTCAAATCAAGCCACTGGCAACCATTGGGCCAAAGCTCCACGAAGATTGCCGAGGGAGGGAGTCAGGCTGTGCCCTGGCCAAAGGCCTGGTGGAACAGCTCTGTCTTGCAGGCCCTGTGGAAAGATGTCAAGTCCCGCAGGGCCCTAGTCTCTTGTGACAGAGTGTTCCACCAGATCGGAGCCACAGCCGAAAAAGCCCTGGCTCTAGTTGAGGCCAGCCTAACTTCTCTGTGGCCTGGGACCTTCAAGATGTTTTTATTTGAAGACCGTAAGTTTCTCTGTGGGGCATACCAGGAGAGGCGGTCCCGTAGGTACGAGGGTCCTAGGCCGTATAGGGCTTTAAAGGTTAAAACCAGCACCTTAAACCTGATCCTGTACTCCACCGGGAGCCAGTGCAGCTGGTATAGCACCAGGTGAATGTGGTCTCGCAGCGAAGACCCCGTAAGGAGTCTCACTGAGCATTCTGCACCCGCTGGAGTTTCTGGGTCAGTCTCAAGGGCAGCCCCACGTAGAGCGAGTTACAATAATCCAATCTGGAGGTGACCGTCGCGTGGATCACAGTGGCTAGAGAGAGGTAAGGAGCCAACTGCTTAGCTTGGCGGAGATGGAAAAATGCTGCCTTTGTTATAGCTGCAATCTGCGCCTCCATGGAAAGTGAGGTGTCAAAGATTACACCCAAACTCTTAACGAACGGTGCTGGCACTAATAGCGCCCCCGCAAGAGATGGGAGTTGCCCCCCCAAATCCCATATCGTCCCGTCACAGTCACAGGACCTCTGTATTCGAAGGATTTAGCTTCAACCGGCTCCCATGTAACCATCTAGCCACAGCTTCCAAACATCTGGTCAGTGTGTCTGGGGCCGAGTCAGGATGGCCATCTATCAACAGATAGAGTTGGGTGTCATCGGCATACTGATGGCAACCCAGCCCAAAACTCTGGACAAGCTGGGCGAGGGGGGCACATAAAGATGTTGAAAAGCATCGGGGAGAGTATCGCACCCTGAGGTACTCCACACACCAAGGAGTGGTGCGATGACAATTCCCCCCCAAGCGCCACCCTCTGTCCCCGACCAGAGAGAAACGAGCACAGCCATTGAAGGACTGTGCCTTGGATCCCCACTTCGGCAAGGCGGTGGTCCAGGAGTTTGTGATCGACCATGTCGAAAGCTGCTGACAGATCTAGAAGAATCAGCAGCCCCGACCAGCCTCGATCCAGCTGTCTACGAAGATCATCTGTTAGGGCAACCAGAGCCGTCTCGGTCCCATGACCAGCGCGGAAGCCGGACTGGAATGGACCCAGAGCCGATGTTTCATCCAGAAACCTACCAAGCTGTTCAGCAACCGCTCTCTCAATCACCTTACCCAGGAACGGAATATTCAAAACCGGGCGGTAATTGGATAGATCTAAAGGATCTAATGATGTTTTCTTTAAGAGCGGGTGCACTACTGCCTCCTTCAGTTCCCCTGGGAATGTTCCCGTGCCAAGGGACAAATTGATGATATCGCCCAGGAGGGCCCGCACCTTGTCTGGACACGCGCTAATCAGCCAAGACCGGCATGGGTCGAGAGGACAGGTGGTGGGCTTTCCAGCTCAGAGGAGTCTGTCCACATCGGCTGGGGATATCCGGTCGAAGTGGTCCAATACTGGACCCGAGGACAGTTGAGGGGCCTCCAGTTCCTGCCTCACAGCTGTGTGCCAAATTGTTATTTAAATTTGGCTGTCCCTCAAGGGACGTTAAAGACCTGATTATACTAAATAATTGCGCCGGGCAAGAGCTAGCGGATGCAATGGAGGCTGAGAAGTAAGACTTCTTAGCAGCCTTCACCGCCATCTCGTAGGTTTTCATAAATGCCCTATAAGATGTTCTTGAGGCTCCGTCACGGGCACCCCGCCATACTCGCTCTAGCCGTCTGAGGTCCCGCTTCATTTTCTGGAGCTCCTCGGTAAACCAGGGAGCCCGGTTTCTGCAGGGTCGCAGAGGGCGCTTAGGTGCGATCTCATTGATGGCTGCCAGGAGCTGGATATTCCAGTCCTCAACAAGCTCAGTCAATGAGTCGCCAGGGGGAGCAAGGTCCCACAAGGCTTGACGGAATCTATCAGGGTCCATCAGCCTCTGCGGGTGAGCCCAAATCAGCTCGCCACCTAAGCAGGGTGGGGGTGGAAAGTCAATCCTGGCTTTCAGAGCGTAGTGATCAGACCATGGCACCTTCATCAAAGGAGACATGATCACATCTATACCTACGCCAAAGATCAAATCCAGTGTGTGGCCTGCTTGATGTGTGGGGCCCGAAACAAACTGGGAGAACCCTAGTGTCGCCATGGAAGACACCAGGTCCAGAGCCTGTGAGGAGGGAGTGGCATCAGCATGGATGTTGAAGTCCCCCAATACCAATAGGTTAGGGCCCAAGGCCTCCAATAGGCCTGACAGGGTGGCTGCTGGTGCGCTAGGTGGCCGGTACACCAGCCAAACAGCCAAGCTCTCCTCGGAGCCCCACACTAGGCCAACACATTCAATGCCGGGGATCAATGGCGATGGTAGAGCCCTGAAAGGACAATCTTCCCGGATTAATAATGCCACCCCTCCCCCCCGGCCCACAGTCCGCGACTGGTGGAGGACGGAGAAACCCGGGGGCACCATCTCTCGTAAGGTAACTGTTGCCCCTTCGCGCACCCAGGTCTCCGTCACACAAGCCAGGTCGACCCCCTGCGAGGTAAAGAAATCTCGCAGGGTGGCGGTTTTGTTGCCTATAGACCTGGCATTGCACAGCACCAGTGACGGAGGTGAGTAATCCTTGCTCACCCTACCCTCGTCCCTCGGGATGGGGCGCAGATTGGAAGGGGTACGAGCATATCCATATCTCGATCCCCTTCGCCTATTACATCTGCTCCCTCCGCCATACCTCCCTTGCCCCTCAACGGTAGCAATCCCAAGCCTCATAGTAGCCTCCATTGATGGCAATTAATGTTATTCTATCGCGGCCTAAAACAATAAAACCTTAAAACAATAAAAACAAAAACAAAAACAACCCAGAAAAATAATAAAACAATACAAATAAAAACTACAAAAATTACAAATTCATCCAAATCTAACAAATTCCCAAGCCCACCCACACATCCATCCCACCCCCATATATAAAATCTAAATGGAAAGGGAAATTTTAAAACATGTTAAAACATGTTAAAAAGAACTCTGCACCCCTTCGGGTCCTCCTGGGCATTAGCAGCATCAGTGGCAACAACCGTCCTTGTGAGGCCCCACCCTGGGCCAGATAGTAAGTGGCAGGAGCAGTCCTTGTGAGGCCTCTCAGGCCCCGCCCTGGGCCAGGTGGTAAGTGGCAGGAAGGAGCAGGGCCCTCAGGCACTCACACAGGGGAGTCTTCCTGGGCAGCAGGCAGCAAGCAGCAAGCAGTCCTTGTGAGGCTTCAGGCCCCGCCCCAAGCCAGATGGTAAGTGGCAAGAGCAGGGCCCTCAGGCACTCACCACAGGGGAGTCTTCCTGGGCAGCAGAGCAGTCCTTGTGAGGCCGCAGGCCCCGCCCCAAGCCAGATGGTAAATGGCAAGAGCAGGGCCCTCAGGCACTCACCACAGGGGAGTCTTCCTGGGCAGCAGAGCAGTCCTTGTGAGGCCGCAGGCCCCGCCCCAAGCCAGATGGTAAATGGCAAGAGCAGGGCCCTCAGGCACTCACCACAGGGGAGTCTTCCTGGGCAACAGAGCAGTCCTTGTGAGGCTTCAGGCCCCGCCCCAGGCCAGATGGTAAGTGGCAAGAGCAGGGCCCTCAGGCACTCACCACAGGGGAGTCTTCCTGGGCAGCAGAGCAGTCCTTGTGAGGCTTCAGGCCCCGCCCCAGGCCAGATGGTAAGTGGCAAGAGCAGGGCCCTCAGGCACTCACCACAGGGGAGTCTTCCTGGGCAGCAGAGCAGTCCTTGTGAGGCTTCAGGCCCCGCCCCAGGCCAGATGGTAAGTGGCAAGAGCAGGGCCCTCAGGCACTCACACAGGGGAGATTAAAAATAGAAAGGGTTCAGTTAGCAGTTTTCCTTACTGACCTGGAAGTCTGTGCTAATGTGCATTTTTGTAAAATTTTGATCTATTTTAATTCCTTACTGCAGAATAGGAATCCAAACAAAAGAAGAAGAAAAAGAGAATATTGATTTTGTTAGGGGTGATTTGAGAGAAAGGGTGGGATGCAAATTTAATAAATATATATAAGAGAAAATGTTTCTCTCTTCCCCATTAACTGCAGCTCCCATAGGCTGAAAAACTGCAGGTGGAGACTTTGCATTTAAATGCTTTTCTATGTGAAAAACAAACATTCCACTAGCATAGAATTGCAGAATCGGAAAGGATCTCAAGAGTGGGCATAATGGAAACCTGGTGGATTGGAGAGATAAAAGACAGACTTTTTCACACAATAGTTGTGAGTGGCAATACCAGCCCATCACACAGGCTTTCTGAGAGTGTGTAGGGGTCAGGGTTGCAGACAGTCCCCTTGTCAACAGGCAGGACTCTGGCTCTGTGTGTGAACAAGAAGAATGAAATTTGGGGTTACTAACAGATCAAAATAATTGGTTTCTTTATACCAGGTCAGTCTCCTTCTCCATCTTGCCCAGTATGATCCACTCTTGACAGGCAGAGGCTCAGCAGAATCTTAGGCAGATAATATCCTCCCTATTTTCTGATTTTTGCGGATGCCAGCTATTGAACCTGTGACCTTCTGCATGCAAAGCATGTGTTCTGCTACTGAGCTATAACCTCTCTCCTAAGAAAACAAGAAGGGCAAGGGGTACTTGAGGCTAATGAGGGCTGGGGTCAGATCAAAGGGGGATTATTGCAACAGAGTCAGAATGGCAGGCCGCAGCTTATAACAAGGCATGTTTCTCTACATCTGCCCTCTTACCTAAACCCTGCTACCTTGTTGCTGTGGTGTAATTCGGTGCTAAAAAGTGATGACACTTTCTGTGTCTCAAGGGTGGATCTCTTATGCTGCGACATGTCCCCTTGCTATGATTAGGATTAGGTCACTGAGAAGGAAATGTGCAAACCCCTGGCAGGCTTGTCAGCTGACTGAGGAAATCTTTCTCATGAGTTGCAAATACCAATGAATTAGGCTGTGTGTGGTCAGGTCCACATTTAGGTTTGATGAGGCCCTAAGCTACAGAAGGTAATGGGGCCCTTTCTATGTCCAGCTGCCCTTTGTCAACAACAAATTGTCACTGCTTTTTGTGTTGAATATATACTATATGGTAATTATATACCATATATACTATAATTATACACCATATATACTATATGGTAATTTACCTGATAGGTATCTAAAGCCATTTGCACATGTTGCCATGCAACCCGTCCATGCAGAATGTAGATACCCTATACAGTGGTACCTCGGGTTACATACGCTTCAGGTTACATACGCTTCAGGTTACAGACTCCGCTAACTCAGAAATAGTGCTTCAGGTTAAGAACTTTGCTTCAGGATGAGAACAGAAGTCGTCCTCCGGCGGCGCAGTGGCAGCAGGAGGCCCCATTAGTTAAAGTGGTACTTCAGCTTAAGAACAGTTTCAGGTTAAGAACGGGCCTCCGGAACGAATTAAGTACTTAACCCGAGGTACCAGTGTATATATAAAAATGAGCAAACCAGTGATATTTTAGGGAGCAGGCTAGCAGGCGGGGCCCATTGTAGGAGCCTACACAACACGAAACACTGTTGCTGTAGGTAGGTTTTATTTTATTTGTTTTTTATCTTATATTTTGGAAATGTACATCCAGTTTTCTTTCCCTTTAAATTTTTTTTAGGGCCCCCCAAAGAATGGGGCCCTAAGCTATAGCTTGTTTAGCTTATACGTAAATCCGGGCACTGTGTGTCCTCCTTCAACAGAGAGGAACAAGTTAGGTGGTCTTGAAAAACCCAATAAGGGATTGGGTGTGTGGGGGGGGAGAGAAGATTTTGAGGTTACCTCTAAAAACATTAAGACCAGCAATAAAAAATGATAGAGATGTATCAGAAGCAGGAAACTGACTGAGGAAGCAGTTGGACTATTGAATGACAAGGGAGTTAAAGGTGTGTTCTCTTTTCAGTGCCTCCTGAAAGCATTCCTCTTCCAACAAGCCTTTTAAGCTGAGCTGCTTTCCCGTTCTGCATATGTACTGGATTTTTTAAAAAGACATTTAAAAAATGTTTTATCATCTGTTGTTTGCCGCCTTGGGCTCCTTTGGTACAAAGGATGGGATATACATTTAATTAATAACCATGTGCTTTCCAGCACTTTCTAAAGGTCTTGGCTTATTGTTTGTATGTAAACATACAAAAAATATTTGGTTCATAGTCATATATGATGTGATTTAAATGCAATTTTTAAAATGATAGCTGAAGCACTGCCTCACTTCTAAACCAAAAATGGCATTGCTTTGGGTTCGTGATCTGGAGATGTCAGGATTGCAATATTAAGCAATACCATCTTCGCCAGACTGTTGCAATGTGGCAATAACAACAGGGCAGAAAGACATTTAGATCAATATAAATGAATAGAGTTTGGCTGCCTTAAAAAAACAAAAACCAACAACTAGAATCTGCTTATTGGATGGAGAACTATTTCTTAATATTTCTTGTGTAATGTTAAGACATGCTCTGGCATGAACTTTAAATCCTTAGGTGGATACATAAATAATGCATATACTGGTTGCCCGCTGAGATCACTTGAAGGAATAAAATGAAAGAACTAAAAGGAATAAAGCAGGTTGAGTTATGATCTCAGTCACAAAGGCACTCTGCTAAATATGGCATAACCAACATTGGCAGGGAAAGTTGGAAGTCTTAATCCTTGAAAAGCTACTGTAGGTCAGAGAAATAAAGGATAACCTTTTTTGTGGCTATGCAGGCCTTAGTTATGGAATTGGGAGAAAGAATTGGTGGTTCCTCCAAAGGGCCACAAATTACCTCTCAAGTGGCTATGAAATTTAGGCATTATTATTATTATTATTATTATTATTATTATTATTATTATTATATTTATGCCCTTCCAGTACATAGAAAAACATAATAAAATGTCAGACATTAGAAACTACCTTATACAGTGAATCTGCCAATCTCAGTTTCTCCCACTTTCTCATCTTTCCAAAGATTCAGTTCACATTTCCACAGCAATTCATGATTTTTTTTTAAATGCATAAAACTTAACCAGCAATTTAGTGCACATTTATCACACTAAACATATTTTGCATGCAGTGTTGGTTAATATACACATTTTTGCTAGCAATTTCCACAAAACATCATCGCAAACATCATTGCAAAATTCGGATGATTTAAAACTGTGTTTTGTTTCATATATTGGTTTGAGACATGTGAATTGGACAGTTTCTCATTCAAATGCCAAAAATAAAAATGAATTTCTCCATTGTCCCTAATGAAATTATAGAGTGATTCTAAATAACAACACCCCCCTTTTTTTGTTTGCTTAAGCTGCTGTAACAAGTGCTAACCTGATTAAGTATTTGTGCAAAATATGTAGACCCATTGCAATAGACAGATATCCTGATAGATCACTATTGCCCACTCTGCCGCCCCAAAGTGGCAGCTTTTACCAGCGGAACACCAACCAGTTATCCTTTCCTCTGTAAAGATTGTTCATGGCTGCCACTCCTGCTGCTGCTGTTTCAAGGAAAGGAATAGTCACTCTTCCCTTAACTCGAGTTCCCACCAGCTGCTATTTCTAAAGTTTTGAAATGCAAACAGCTGGCTGCAGGGCTGCTTTTGAAATCCAAGAAAACCAGTGAGGATTCTATTATTGACAATAGAGGGTGTGATGCCAAGGTCAAGATGCAGGGCTTTCTAAAGGAAAACATACAGCTGCCCAGTGGTATGTGATTATAATTCACAGCTGCTACAGTGCACCTGTGCATTTTCCTCAGGTGTGCATACATGCTTTCTTGCTTAGCGTCACATTCCATGAAGCCTACACAGAGTGGGAGAAAATCATCAGAACTGGGGATTTGACAGCCCTAATGCCGAAGAGTATCATAGTCAAGCTTCCCACAAGAGGCATCATGAATGAAAGCAAAGCTTTGTTTGGAATGAGGGATATTAAAAGAGGAAGAATAACAGGAAAAAGCACAGAAGCACAAATACCATAGAGCAGGCCTGCAGGACTCAGCTCACATCCTTCTTAGTACACAGGCATTCGTCCAATAACATGCAATATTAGAAATGTTGGTGACTGCTCTGTGGAAGGTAGCAGTGGAGTCTGCAGAAAGTGTCTTTGGCAGTGAGAGGGGAACTGCATATGTTTGGCCAGAGTCTCAGGTTCTAGAAAGCCTGGACTACTGAAGTTACTTTTCACATCCTTATCAGTTACTTTCTGCATCACAGAAAACATAATACTACTTTGCCAGGGATGGACGTTTTATGGGTGCAGAAGCTTCCTTAATTTCCTAGAACATTCTGGTACTGTACTTTCTTGACAAAGCGTGCCCACAGCTGGTATTTTTCTGTGAGTCATGTGGGAATTCAAGGTCAGAGACAGAGTGATACAAATTCAGAGACAGAGTGATATAAACCTGGCGCAGAGTGCAGTTCCTTATCCTTCCTTATCCTCCTTTCTCTCTTCCTGTGTTTTTGCTTCTGCAACTGGATGGTGCACTTTTGAGCGAAGATTTTGCCTTACTGGGGATCCAGTAAGTTCCTGTATGCTTTAAGCCTCAGTAAAACTCTTAATGAAGAATCCTGCTGCCTGTGTGTGTGTGTTTTTCTCTGGTCTCTGCATGGAGTGGACTCTGCTGGTGTTTTGCCCATGTCCTGCAGTTGCCCAGGCATGGAGACAGGGGGTGACTGGATTTGGCCACCAGCCCTGTCTTGCCTGACTTGAAGTGTGGGACTGCCCAAATGTTGTTTTTGAACTGCTCATTTCCCACCCTACAATGGTCCATTTGGGGTCTGTCTGCCCTCTTTTTAAAAAGCCTTGGTCAGAGGTCAATGTGTATGTAGATCTAATGTTCAGGTCACTTCCAGATAGCTCGTTTATTTATTTACTTCATAAATTGTATGCACCGCAGCTTACAAAAAGCAAAGTTTACAAAAAAAATAAGAAATAAGAAAATCAAGAAAATATATAATACAATACCAAAGTGCTTTTAGTACACTGATTTGAGGGTGTGTGTTTTTCTTACAATCAAGCTGCTTGCATCAAAATTCATTCAGGTTCTAGCCTATATCGCTGCTTCAATATTTCTGTTGATGTGGCATCTATAAAACATATCAGAGTCTTAGATTGTTGCCAGACCCAGGTTTCAGTAAACACCCACAGACCAAAACATGCCCTTTAGCACATTGTTTCTGAATCTCAAATCCCTTTTGTGCTCTGACCCTTTCCCCAGATGCTGAAAAAGCAATTTGTGCACAAGGTCCCAAATGGGAGTATTCTGAAGAGCACAGAGTAATTTCCTGCACCAGAAATTGAACTCTCACCTTCTAAATAAGAACTGGCTATTGTGCCTCCAGGATGAAGTGCCTGCGGCAATGGGGCACAAAGAGAGAAAGTGCAGGAGGTGGGAGACTTTAGGCATGCACCCCTTTCGTTGTAAAAAGTGGACACCCTGGGAGCAAACACGGATCCTGCAGTCATATCTGGTCAAGATGTGTGCAGGCCCTTTCAGAGGTCCAGAAAAGCCCAGGCTACTTCCAGCTTTTGAGGTCCTTCAGCCATAATTAAAAATTTAAAAAATTACCTCACATGGAAACAAAATAAGTCACCAAAGACACAAAAATGCAACATTTCCTTTACCTTTTACTTGACCCAGCACCAGCCACTAATACTGGCTCGTTTATGTCATCAGTTGAGCTGAAAGAAGACGATCATCGTGGTCTAATATTATGCCATCCTTTTAAACTCATATTTATGAATATCTTAAACTCTTTAATAGGACAAACTCTATTTTAATTAACCAAAAAGATCTTTTACCTCTTATTTGATTACATTTGCAGTACTAAGCTGAGAAATTGTGTCATATTCTGCTGTGATGCACATATAAGTAAGCTGCAAAATTTACCAATTGCTAAAATCTGAGACCCTGGCCAAGTATCCACCTCCCTTGGTCCTGTGTCAAACACAGGGCATTTTCCAACGGGGTGTGGAAGACTCAAATTTTTGAACCATCTCTTAGGCGTAGACTACACACAGGGAATAAAAGATCTGCCATTGCTCAGCACATCAGCCCCAGATGCTGCTCTTGACTCCTCCCTTTCACAGTGAAAACACCTGCAACCCTGTTGGAAAGAACGGGTATCTTTTTCCAGAATAATGTCATATGCTGGAAGGAATATTTTTTTTGTTGTAAACCATTATTTTACATAAGCATCTTGGAGATCCTTCTGAAATCAGTATGCACTCGTTCTGATATCCAACGTGTGTTTTGGGTTTTAAACTGAATCCCAAACTAGAATAATGAAAATAAAAAAAATCCTTCCAGTAGCACCTTAAAGACCAACTAAGTTAGTTCTTGGTTCTGAGCTTTCATGTGCATGCACACTTCTTCAGATACACAGCAGTGTATCTGAAGAAGTGTGCATGCACACGAAAGCTCATACCAAGAACTAACTTAGTTGGTCTTTAAGGTGCTGTGTATCTGAAGAAGTGTGCATGCACACGAAAGCTCATACCAAGAACTAACTTAGTTGGTCTTTAAGGTGCTACTGGAAGGAATTTTTTTATTTTGACTATGGCAGACCAACACGGCTACCTATCTGTAACTAGAATAATGAAGATGAGGCCCAGAACAAATAGCCAACCTTCTAGTCCCGCCGTGTGTCTTCCTTCATACTGAGATAATTTTTCTTGTAGAAAACTAAAGGACTGAGTTCACATATTTTTCATTCTTTGAGTAATAGACTGGATCCTCTTTTTAAAATAAAATAAAAACCTAAAACAGCCTACATAACATTTGTCCACATATGGTAGCAAGTTTTGGGATCAAAGTGCTTGACACCAAGCCAAGTTGTTGACCTATCAAATCAACCTTGGCTATTCTGTTCAAAATCCCATGAGCTCTCCCTTTCCTTAAATAACATTATATATTGTTGAAAGTAAATTGCCTCTGGGAAAGCATGTTGAGAAGCTGATGTACCATCCAAAATTCTCGTGTAACACAATGATACAAACTACTTTGTGACAAGCTCCACCCATACTTGCCTTTGGAACTATATTGCTTTTTAATGATGTTTTGCCCTTTACTCCAAATTATGTTATCATTAATTTCAGGCAACTAGTTTCCCATATGAAGCACAATGACCTGTCCCCCAATGCACTGCTTTGCACTGAAATAGCAAGATATGCAGGAATTTCCTTCTTGATAAACAGCCTAATTCTTTCCATGAGTTCTGAGGGAGTTCTAAATGCTGTATTCAAATGCTCTTTTAAAACGATCACCCACTTAGGAAATGCCATTTGTCAAACTAAGTGACTGACACTCTTTCTGCTATAAGCATATTTCTAGAAGGGAGCTGTGGTATATAAAGTAGCTAACTTTTACTGCTTGGAAAGCTTTATTACTGCTATTGTTATTAATAAATTGATATCTGTTTACTGCCTGGAAAGTGTGCATAGGATTGCAGCACATATTATTATATTGTGATTATGTGGGTTTGGTGGATCTATGCAAAATTCAGCCCATGCCAGGGCTGTATTATTTGTTTCAAGACTTGCAGTTCTACTTGCAGTGTCCAGGTACAGTGAATCCAACAATTTCCAGTTATCCCATTTCTCATTTTTCCAATCTTATAATCTCCACACCTTCCACATCAAGTTTGTGATATTTTTAGAAGTAATCCCAAAAATTCATCAACATTTTAGTGCAAATTTATGCAGATATGCAATTTTGCCTGATATGCACATTTTTACAAAGCAATTCCTCCTACTATAACACATTCTTGTATGTTATTTTCACAAATGCATGATTTTTAATGCACACTTTGCCCTGGTATATGCATTTTTGTACACATTACTGGGCTGGAGAACTGCATTGCAAACTTTGTAGAAGTGCAGATTTCAAAGGATGCCAGTGTTTCAGTTCACTTATTGTTTTGGAAAGTGATAATTACATATAGGCTCACATATAAATGTGAATTGAATTGAATTTCTCCCCCATCCCTGGATGTGTCTCTGCTGGAGTTGTCATTTGGCTATGTATTTTTTTCTCAGCTGCAAACACTAGACAGAACAACTCAACCTACAGCAGTTCTGGTTGTTGCTTTTTGAGTCCTGGCTACCTGGGCCCTGCATACCGTCTTCCTGTTTCCTATCTCTGCCTCCTCAAATTGGCAACTGTGGCCTACCTAAACTGATAGTTCTCATTTGCTGGCATTAGAACTATGAACTAGGGTTACTACCACCAGTCATCATCGTCAGTCATCATTTAAATTATACACCCTTCACCCTAAGGTACCAGGGCAGGCTATAATAATTTAAAATGCAGTTTTAAATAGTTCCGAAACTTGCAATTAAAACAGGTGTGGTACCCTCCTTGTGAAAGTTGGTGGCTTGAGAAGTCCAGCAGACTCCCTCCCCTTGTACTCTTTTTTCACTAGGACATTAAAATGTGTTCATACCTGAAGGCTTTTGAAGAACTTGGGCAAAGGTTTCAAGAACTTGGTTGAGTTTGATTTTAAATGGCTATTCTGTTGCCTCTGTTTTAAATAGTGGCTTTATCTTTGAACCTTAAATCTTTATGTGTTTTAGTATATTTCACAGAGAAACAACAAAAGCTGGGTTGTATTGAATGGCATCAAGAAGAAGAAGAAGAAGAATTTGGATTTGATATCCCGCCTTTCACTCCCTTTAAGGAGTCTCAAAGCACCTAACAATCTCCTTTCCCTTCCTCCCCCACAACAAACACTCTGTGAGGTGAAAAAAAAAAAAAAATTCCTTCCAGTAGCACCTTAAAGACCAACTAAATTAGTTCTTGGTATGAGCTTTCGTGTGCATGCACACTTCTTCAGATACACTGAAACAGAAGTTGCCAGATCCTTCTATATAGTGAGAAGGTGGGGAGGGGTATTACTCAGAAGGGTGGTGGGAATGGGAGATAGGCAGATAGCTGAGAGAGCCTGTTGACGACTCTTAACGACTGTAATAGGTCTTACAGGAAAAGGCAAGGGGTGAGAAGGTGAGAAATGGTTTAGTCATGTATAGTGAGATAAGAATCCAATGTCTTTGTTCAGCCCAGGTCTTTGCGTGCTGAGGTCCCCCAAAACCCCTACCCCAATAACTCAGACATCACACGTAATTTTTGTTTAAGGTTTTTGGCATAATTTTGGCCACAACTTTATTTTTATACAAATTGAGAGTGGTTGCTTAGGCATTGGTTATGACTACCTGTCCCCCCCCGCCTTGGGGGGACAGCACTGACTCCGTAGCCAGTCCCGGAGGAAGCATGGTCAGAGTCAGCTGGAGCTGCGTCACAGACTCTCACTGCTCCGCGCATGTTCCTTGAAGCTTACGCGGCCCGCACCCTGCCGTCAGGGTTTGGACGAAGGGGATGGTAAGCTTCAGAATTCCTTTAACGGAATACCCGTCTGCAGCAGCATTGGAGGGGCAGGCACAGCCAATCCATACCCCTCCACCAACCAATTTTAACCAATGCCTAACCGCCAACCTTACAAGTTGTGACGATTTGCTAAGCAGTAGGCAAAACCCAAAAGGCACGCACTAATCAGCCAATTGGACAAATTCCTACTGGGCCCCCGCACCAAGGCGAACGACCCCATGACAGGCAGAGCAAGGTCAAAGCGCAAGCCCAAGCAAGGGAGGGCGGGCGGGAGATCCGATGTCCACAGCGAAAGAGAAAGAGAAAGCTGTGGACCCTGCTTATATAAGGGGTCTGACCCCACCCCTAAATTGGCAACATCAATTTTGCCCCAGTAACAACTTCTTCCAATCTGCTCCAGCCCATTGCCATCAATGGCCTGGTCACTAACTGGGGGTTTTGTTCGGCCCCATCCGCAACACGTGCTCTCTCTTTTATGAGAACACGCTTTGCGTGCTGAGGTCCCCCAAAACCCCTACCCCAATAACTCAGACATCACACGTAATTTTTGTTTAAGGTTTTTGGCATAATTTTGGCCACAACTTTATTTTTATACAAATTGAGAGTGGTTGCTTAGGCATTGGTTATGACTACCTGTCCCCCCCCCCGCCTTGGGGGGACAGCACTGACTCCGTAGCCAGTCCCGGAGGAAGCATGGTCAGAGTCAGCTGGAGCTGCGTCACAGACTCTCACTGCTCCGCGCATGTTCCTTGAAGCTTACGCGGCCCGCACCCTGCCGTCAGGGTTTGGACGAAGGGGATGGTAAGCTTCAGAATTCCTTTAACGGAATACCCGTCTGCAGCAGCATTGGAGGGGCAGGCACAGCCAATCCATACCCCTCCACCAACCAATTTTAACCAATGCCTAACCGCCATTCGAGCTCTTACGCTCGCCGCCAACCACTCACAAATGAAGCCACACCCTCAGCCTGGACACCATAGCATCCAACCACACATCATTCCCAACTGGCGAGAGATGAACCCCGTCATCCCTATAAAATTCAATCGCCTTGAATGAAATCAGAGGGTGAGGGATCACAGACCCGCCCAGATTCACCACCAGCTTGCTTGCCGCAGAATTAATCCGCTTCCTTACACGTTCGGTGGCGGCTGGGCAAGGACTACCTCGCCAAATGTGGCGTTGCAATAGCTGTGACCAAATTAGCTTAGTTGACGGCACCAGTGCCGCCAGCTCCCCAAGGTCCTCTAATATGGCAGCACGCAGCCCATAGCAGGAAGAGGAAACCATATCGTTCTCCCCGAGCTGCACCATGATCGCCGAAGGAGGGCCAAACCATAGGACACGCCATTGCATGAGAGGTAAGAATTCCCTCCACAGCATCCCCCTTCTGGAGATCCAGGACACCTGTACGTGCTGTGGAAAGCCCAGGCCATCGCCCAGTCCAGACTGACGAGCTCTGTCCGCAGCCCAATGCACAATACTGTGCCCTACTATCCAGATACGGATAGCAGCCCGACCTGAAGAATTTTATTATTCTTTATTTTATTTTATTATTTTACACTTCCTTATTAACATGCTTACCGGCCTCTTTGGTGGTAGTTTGTCTAGGCACTGGTTCCTGACTAGCTGCACCTGACCTCAGCAGGGCAGCACTGACGACTGGGCCCCACCATATCGTCAGTACCAGCAACATTGTGGGGGAGCAATGAATCCCAAGGCAATCGCATCCCGCCAGGTGTCGTTCCCCATAGGGGAAAGATGCACCCCCCATCTGCCCCAAAGAGGGGAACAGTCTTGAAGAAAATAGCAGGGTGCAATATCACAGAACCACCTAAAGCAAGGACCTATTTTATTTTATTTGTTATTTTATTTTATATGTTATTTTATTTTATATGTTATTTTATTTTATATGTTATTTTATTTTATATGTTATTTTATTTTATTTACTTTATTTTATTTTATTTTCCACCGCCATATTAACATGCTTTCTGGCCTGCTCGGTGGTAGTTTGTCTAGGCATTGGTTCCCGACTAGCTGCATCTGACCTCAGCAGAGCAGCACTGACTGGGCCCCACCATATCGTCAGAACAAGTAAACAGCGTGGGGGAGCAATGAACCAGGATCAGACTCAAGCTCACCCCAAATGCTCCCAGGGACTCTTGCGTGGCCCTACCCCTCGAAAGGGGTTGACAAAGCATGGAAAATCCTTGGTTTCCTTTAATGGAATATCTTTGCGCATTGGAGGGGACAGGTGCTCCAACCCCCCTTCCAGACCACCTTGAACCAAATGCCTTAAATTATTTTGAGTCCAGGGAGAGCTGCCATCAACTCAATCCAAGCCCTCTTGCATGCAGGAATGCAAACTTATGCTGGAGGAAGACGGCAAATCATTCCCGCCTAGCTGTACCACCAGCACTGCGGGAGGACCTGCACAGGTCACACTCGACCGCACCAAAGGAAGGACGTCCTCCCAAAGCATTCCCCATCTGGACATCCAGCCTATGTTCACATGGGCAGGAAGACTGAGATGGCGCCCCAGTCCAGACTTGTCAGCGCGCTTGCCAGCCCAGTCTACAATGCTGTGGCCCAAATGTGCACAGCTGCTCCTATGAGAAAAGGAAATAACAGACAAGCATCAGCACAGACATCATTGTGACACTTCCTGATATAACCCTTGTCAGCGTCAGACTTCCAATGACCCGTATTCAAAATCCTGTCTACTGACAGGCCCCCAGTGTGCAGCCGTTGCAGCAGCCCTATTCGGAAGGAATGAGGCGTGTCCAGTGGTAGGCAAGCCGCAGGCCGTGATAACTGGTGCACGATGTAAGCACATTAATGCCTGGCTAATGGGAACCCATTTTCATGCACTAGGAGTGGGCCAGCCCCCAGGGGAATGAAAAGCCAAATTTTTCTGGTATCCATAACCGTGCAAGGGCCCTCCTCATCTGTAATGGGAAGCCTGATTGTGGCACTCCTGCCCACTAAGTCTGTTTTAGAGTTCCCAACTCTAATGACAAGCTCCAAAGCAGATAAGGAAAAGTCCTGAAGCAATAAGCCTTCAGACTCTCAGTCCTGTGCTGGCTCCAACAACCATTTCCCCAACCCTCAGTGCCCAAAATGCAATGGAATACTGAAAGGAGTCTCGCCTTGATCTTTTACCAGCAGACAAGTTTTAACTTGTTGCAGATCCTGCATAGGTAAAATTGACCGACTTCCTGCCCACTGTCCTATGAGGTTGGAGCCTATTCCAACCTTCCAAGGCCCTGCGCATTACAAACTTTATGCAAGGGTCTCTGAAATAAAAAGCTTCAGTATAACAGACATTGCAGCGGACTGAATTCTTATAGTTATAACAGCACGCCCAATCTGCGGCAGGTGGACCAAATACTGCAGGATCTGCTCAGAGGATGGGGGCCAGTTCATCTGAATGGCCGAGGACTGCCAGCTTAAGGCTAAGAAATCCATCCAGGCCTTCCCATAAGAGCTAAAAGCAGAAGGGGAAATGGAAGCTGCTGCTCTCTGTAATTACTAATTGTTGTCAAAATGCCACAGGTGGTCTGGAAAAGTCTGGCAATAGCTGAGTGTCTGGAGCCCAGGATCTGAAGCGCTCAATCTGAAAATGGGATAGAGTGTCAGAGACATCATTAGGGGATCCCGTAATCAGGAGAGCAGAAAGCACAATATTAAACCTTAAGCAGTGCAGCTCAAAAGCGTGAGCGGAGGGGCGGAGACTCTGCTGGAGCGTGAGGACTGTTTAGCCAAGACGCTCACCACTACCTGGTTATCAGACCAAAAGCAGATCCGATGGTCACTGAAACTCCTCAGGCCACATGTGAACTGCTACTACAATGGGGAAAACTCAAAAGTTAGGTCACATGATTGCCTCACCATACCGGGCTTGAGGCCATAGCTTTGCACACCAGCAGCCCCTGAAATAAAAAACCAAAGGGCAAAGATCCAGCAGCATCAGCATGAACCTGAAAATCCCTGTGCAAGTATCCTGCCATGGCCAACTACTATTGCATACATATAGGAATTGCAACCATTGCATGAGATCCCATTGCATGAGAAAGGTAAGGGGACCTCAACATTTAGGAATTGCAACCATTGCATGAGAAAGGTAAGGGGACCTCAGGCCGCAGGCAGCCTGGCCTAGTGGGAAGGGAAGGGGCGGCCTGGGGCAACCACTCTGCATGCAAGATTAATTAAGTGACCCAGCAAGATCGGATCTGATGAAGCATCACTTGCTACAGAGGAAGTATTACAAAATAACTTCCTTCAAGGCAGACAGCTTCTCCATAGGCAAGTGGTATGTTGTAGCAACGATATCCAACTGGATCCCTAAATAAAATGGAATATGGGCAAAAGGTATTGAGCTATTGCTTGCCAGCTTCCAGCCCCGCTTGGGCAGGGGGCATCTTGTGCTGCCATCATAATACGTAAATTTACAGGGCCGACGCTGGCCAGAACCCCTAAAAAAGTCCCGACAAAACTGCCGCCGAGCCAGCTTCCTTTTCAGACACACACTGTGCAATGCAAAAAACACACTCCGTGCAGTGCTCACACAAACCAAGCAATGCAACTATACTCCGTGCGATGCAGCTACACGCTCCGTTCAATGCAACTACACACTCAGTGCAATGCAAAAACGCACTTCGTGCAATGCAAAAACGCATTGCAACTCCATGCAATGCAACTACCCTCCATGCAATGCTACTACACACTCTGTGCAATGCAACTACACACTCTGTGCAATGCAACTACACACTCCATGCAATGCAACTACACACTTCATGTAATGCAACTACACACTCCGTTCAATGCAACTACACACTCCGTGCAATGCAAAAATGCACTCCATGCAATGCAACTACACTCCATGCAATGCAACTACACACTCCGTTCAATGCAACTACACACTTCATGCAATGCAACTACACACTCCGTTCAATGCAACTACACACTCCGTTCAATGCAAAAACGCACTCTGTGCGATGCAACTACCCTCCATGCAATGCAACTACACACTCTGTGCAATGCACTCTCTGTGCAATGCAAAAAAAACAACAACACAAAACACACACACACACTCTGTGCAATGCCACTACACCCTCCGTGCGATGCACACACCCTCTGTGCAATACACACACATTCTGTGCAATGCACACACACCCTCTGTGCAATGCACACACACCCTCTGTGCAATGCACACAACCTCGGTGCAATGCAAATGCAAATCTCTCACGCAATGCAATGCAAATGCAGCCCGTGCAGCGCTGAGCCCTGCAACACACAGAGCAAACTGCAGTGCGGGCACACAAAGGTGCTTTCTCCCGCTTGCATATTGCAAACGTGGTGCCTGTTACATCCCTCGCAGTGAGGGAACCACCAAAAGGCCCTCGAGATTGGACCTAAGTGTCCAGGTAGAGCAATGGGGGAGCATGCAGCTGTCCCATATAGGGACCAATCCTGCAACCTAGGCATTACCGGCACTATGCGCTGACCAGCTGAGCTATCCAGGATGATCCCTAAAGACCCAGGACAGCCTCACCCTGACCCCTGTAGAGGTCCAAGGTGATGTCTGAATCATGATCCCTGCTCCTCTTTGCCCTCCTCCTGGATTGCAGCCTTCGAAGATGCTTCCTTCTGGAAGAAGACACCTGGGGCGTCCACAAGTCATCCCCTGCAGGAGAGGCAAGCTCTTGAGGCATTTGCAAAAGCCCAGTCATAGTCCGCAAAAACTAAACAATGTAAGGAACCGGTGAAACCAATGCTTCATGGACCACATGGGGACACTATTCAGGCGGGAAACGCTTCCAGGCCATCGAATTCTAGGGCAAAGCCCTAGGATCACCTGCTAGGCCAGGCATAAATGTTTCCAGTGAAATAGCAGAGTTGAGGCAGCCCACAGCTTGTCCAGGCACCCCTGCTTGCCCTTTTAGAGGGAAGCACCCCTTCAAGAAACCTAAAGTTCTTTTATCACAAATGGGCCGAACTACCCAGCAACAGAATAGCCCAAAAGGAGCAGTTTGTTTTGTTTTGTTATAACAATGGCTAAGAGGGGGATATGAACCCTGTCTCCCAGGTCCTAGTCCTACACTTTAGCCACTAAATCACAATGGCTCGTCTCTAAAATGGCAGTCGCCACTATCAGGGCAAAACAAACTTAAAGAAAACAAACTTGTTCAGAAACAGCATAGTTCAAGAGCATATACGGAGTGCTCATAGTCATTGGAGGCACAGAGAGCCTCTGCCGCCCTCTGTCTGCCTCAGATATACATTAGCGGCAACTGAGCCTGGAAGCAGGTACATTCTTATAGAGAGGTCAGAGACTTAACAATTAACTGCTACCTGTAGCATACTTAGGCTCGGAAGTTATGCCCAGGCCGAATAGGGCTCCATGCCTCTGCTCTTGAGAATCTTAGTCTCATAGCAATATTAAAGGAACTCAAAATAGTGCTCCCGCCCAAGGCTAGATTAAAATTTGGCCAACAGCGCTGCACACACTCAAATAAAGCCAACCTTCGGGGTGCTATAAACGAAAGTGATTCCAGCTAAGCTGGGAACAGCCCTGACTAGCCCCACAATTTACAACAGGAGAAATGGGGGAAACCTTTTTGCGAAAGAAAGGCAAGCCACAGATACAGGGAGAATCTTCTCACAGGGCAGGGTAAGGGGTGGAGTGGGAAATTGAACAGGAAAAAGGGGAATTAATTATTTAAGGGACTAAAGAGGATTAAAAGAAGGGGGAAATAAAGAAATGTAACCAGACAATGAGAAGTTTGCATCACTGTCCTCCAGACAGTCCAAGTGCTCCATGTGATCCGATGTCCACAGCGAAAGAGAAAGAGAAAGCTGTGGACCCTGCTTATATAAGGGGTCTGACCCCACCCCTAAATTGGCAACATCAATTTTGCCCCAGTAACAACTTCTTCCAATCTGCTCCAGCCCATTGCCATCAATGGCCTGGTCACTAACTGGGGGTTTTGTTCGGCCCCATCCGCAACACGTGCTCTCTCTTTTATGAGAACACGCTTTGCGTGCTGAGGTCCCCCAAAACCCCTACCCCAATAACTCAGACATCACACGTAATTTTTGTTTAAGGTTTTTGGCATAATTTTGGCCACAACTTTATTTTTATACAAATTGAGAGTGGTTGCTTAGGCATTGGTTATGACTACCTGTCCCCCCCCCCGCCTTGGGGGGACAGCACTGACTCCGTAGCCAGTCCCGGAGGAAGCATGGTCAGAGTCAGCTGGAGCTGCGTCACAGACTCTCACTGCTCCGCGCATGTTCCTTGAAGCTTACGCGGCCCGCACCCTGCCGTCAGGGTTTGGACGAAGGGGATGGTAAGCTTCAGAATTCCTTTAACGGAATACCCGTCTGCAGCAGCATTGGAGGGGCAGGCACAGCCAATCCATACCCCTCCACCAACCAATTTTAACCAATGCCTAACCGCCATTCGAGCTCTTACGCTCGCCGCCAACCACTCACAAATGAAGCCACACCCTCAGCCTGGACACCATAGCATCCAACCACACATCATTCCCAACTGGCGAGAGATGAACCCCGTCATCCCTATAAAATTCAATCGCCTTGAATGAAATCAGAGGGTGAGGGATCACAGACCCGCCCAGATTCACCACCAGCTTGCTTGCCGCAGAATTAATCCGCTTCCTTACACGTTCGGTGGCGGCTGGGCAAGGACTACCTCGCCAAATGTGGCGTTGCAATAGCTGTGACCAAATTAGCTTAGTTGACGGCACCAGTGCCGCCAGCTCCCCAAGGTCCTCTAATATGGCAGCACGCAGCCCATAGCAGGAAGAGGAAACCATATCGTTCTCCCCGAGCTGCACCATGATCGCCGAAGGAGGGCCAAACCATAGGACACGCCATTGCATGAGAGGTAAGAATTCCCTCCACAGCATCCCCCTTCTGGAGATCCAGGACACCTGTACGTGCTGTGGAAAGCCCAGGCCATCGCCCAGTCCAGACTGACGAGCTCTGTCCGCAGCCCAATGCACAATACTGTGCCCTACTATCCAGATACGGATAGCAGCCCGACCTGAAGAATTTTATTATTCTTTATTTTATTTTATTATTTTACACTTCCTTATTAACATGCTTACCGGCCTCTTTGGTGGTAGTTTGTCTAGGCACTGGTTCCTGACTAGCTGCACCTGACCTCAGCAGGGCAGCACTGACGACTGGGCCCCACCATATCGTCAGTACCAGCAACATTGTGGGGGAGCAATGAATCCCAAGGCAATCGCATCCCGCCAGGTGTCGTTCCCCATAGGGGAAAGATGCACCCCCCATCTGCCCCAAAGAGGGGAACAGTCTTGAAGAAAATAGCAGGGTGCAATATCACAGAACCACCTAAAGCAAGGACCTATTTTATTTTATTTGTTATTTTATTTTATATGTTATTTTATTTTATATGTTATTTTATTTTATATGTTATTTTATTTTATATGTTATTTTATTTTATTTACTTTATTTTATTTTATTTTCCACCGCCATATTAACATGCTTTCTGGCCTGCTCGGTGGTAGTTTGTCTAGGCATTGGTTCCCGACTAGCTGCATCTGACCTCAGCAGAGCAGCACTGACTGGGCCCCACCATATCGTCAGAACAAGTAAACAGCGTGGGGGAGCAATGAACCAGGATCAGACTCAAGCTCACCCCAAATGCTCCCAGGGACTCTTGCGTGGCCCTACCCCTCGAAAGGGGTTGACAAAGCATGGAAAATCCTTGGTTTCCTTTAATGGAATATCTTTGCGCATTGGAGGGGACAGGTGCTCCAACCCCCCTTCCAGACCACCTTGAACCAAATGCCTTAAATTATTTTGAGTCCAGGGAGAGCTGCCATCAACTCAATCCAAGCCCTCTTGCATGCAGGAATGCAAACTTATGCTGGAGGAAGACGGCAAATCATTCCCGCCTAGCTGTACCACCAGCACTGCGGGAGGACCTGCACAGGTCACACTCGACCGCACCAAAGGAAGGACGTCCTCCCAAAGCATTCCCCATCTGGACATCCAGCCTATGTTCACATGGGCAGGAAGACTGAGATGGCGCCCCAGTCCAGACTTGTCAGCGCGCTTGCCAGCCCAGTCTACAATGCTGTGGCCCAAATGTGCACAGCTGCTCCTATGAGAAAAGGAAATAACAGACAAGCATCAGCACAGACATCATTGTGACACTTCCTGATATAACCCTTGTCAGCGTCAGACTTCCAATGACCCGTATTCAAAATCCTGTCTACTGACAGGCCCCCAGTGTGCAGCCGTTGCAGCAGCCCTATTCGGAAGGAATGAGGCGTGTCCAGTGGTAGGCAAGCCGCAGGCCGTGATAACTGGTGCACGATGTAAGCACATTAATGCCTGGCTAATGGGAACCCATTTTCATGCACTAGGAGTGGGCCAGCCCCCAGGGGAATGAAAAGCCAAATTTTTCTGGTATCCATAACCGTGCAAGGGCCCTCCTCATCTGTAATGGGAAGCCTGATTGTGGCACTCCTGCCCACTAAGTCTGTTTTAGAGTTCCCAACTCTAATGACAAGCTCCAAAGCAGATAAGGAAAAGTCCTGAAGCAATAAGCCTTCAGACTCTCAGTCCTGTGCTGGCTCCAACAACCATTTCCCCAACCCTCAGTGCCCAAAATGCAATGGAATACTGAAAGGAGTCTCGCCTTGATCTTTTACCAGCAGACAAGTTTTAACTTGTTGCAGATCCTGCATAGGTAAAATTGACCGACTTCCTGCCCACTGTCCTATGAGGTTGGAGCCTATTCCAACCTTCCAAGGCCCTGCGCATTACAAACTTTATGCAAGGGTCTCTGAAATAAAAAGCTTCAGTATAACAGACATTGCAGCGGACTGAATTCTTATAGTTATAACAGCACGCCCAATCTGCGGCAGGTGGACCAAATACTGCAGGATCTGCTCAGAGGATGGGGGCCAGTTCATCTGAATGGCCGAGGACTGCCAGCTTAAGGCTAAGAAATCCATCCAGGCCTTCCCATAAGAGCTAAAAGCAGAAGGGGAAATGGAAGCTGCTGCTCTCTGTAATTACTAATTGTTGTCAAAATGCCACAGGTGGTCTGGAAAAGTCTGGCAATAGCTGAGTGTCTGGAGCCCAGGATCTGAAGCGCTCAATCTGAAAATGGGATAGAGTGTCAGAGACATCATTAGGGGATCCCGTAATCAGGAGAGCAGAAAGCACAATATTAAACCTTAAGCAGTGCAGCTCAAAAGCGTGAGCGGAGGGGCGGAGACTCTGCTGGAGCGTGAGGACTGTTTAGCCAAGACGCTCACCACTACCTGGTTATCAGACCAAAAGCAGATCCGATGGTCACTGAAACTCCTCAGGCCACATGTGAACTGCTACTACAATGGGGAAAACTCAAAAGTTAGGTCACATGATTGCCTCACCATACCGGGCTTGAGGCCATAGCTTTGCACACCAGCAGCCCCTGAAATAAAAAACCAAAGGGCAAAGATCCAGCAGCATCAGCATGAACCTGAAAATCCCTGTGCAAGTATCCTGCCATGGCCAACTACTATTGCATACATATAGGAATTGCAACCATTGCATGAGATCCCATTGCATGAGAAAGGTAAGGGGACCTCAACATTTAGGAATTGCAACCATTGCATGAGAAAGGTAAGGGGACCTCAGGCCGCAGGCAGCCTGGCCTAGTGGGAAGGGAAGGGGCGGCCTGGGGCAACCACTCTGCATGCAAGATTAATTAAGTGACCCAGCAAGATCGGATCTGATGAAGCATCACTTGCTACAGAGGAAGTATTACAAAATAACTTCCTTCAAGGCAGACAGCTTCTCCATAGGCAAGTGGTATGTTGTAGCAACGATATCCAACTGGATCCCTAAATAAAATGGAATATGGGCAAAAGGTATTGAGCTATTGCTTGCCAGCTTCCAGCCCCGCTTGGGCAGGGGGCATCTTGTGCTGCCATCATAATACGTAAATTTACAGGGCCGACGCTGGCCAGAACCCCTAAAAAAGTCCCGACAAAACTGCCGCCGAGCCAGCTTCCTTTTCAGACACACACTGTGCAATGCAAAAAACACACTCCGTGCAGTGCTCACACAAACCAAGCAATGCAACTATACTCCGTGCGATGCAGCTACACGCTCCGTTCAATGCAACTACACACTCAGTGCAATGCAAAAACGCACTTCGTGCAATGCAAAAACGCATTGCAACTCCATGCAATGCAACTACCCTCCATGCAATGCTACTACACACTCTGTGCAATGCAACTACACACTCTGTGCAATGCAACTACACACTCCATGCAATGCAACTACACACTTCATGTAATGCAACTACACACTCCGTTCAATGCAACTACACACTCCGTGCAATGCAAAAATGCACTCCATGCAATGCAACTACACTCCATGCAATGCAACTACACACTCCGTTCAATGCAACTACACACTTCATGCAATGCAACTACACACTCCGTTCAATGCAACTACACACTCCGTTCAATGCAAAAACGCACTCTGTGCGATGCAACTACCCTCCATGCAATGCAACTACACACTCTGTGCAATGCACTCTCTGTGCAATGCAAAAAAAACAACAACACAAAACACACACACACACTCTGTGCAATGCCACTACACCCTCCGTGCGATGCACACACCCTCTGTGCAATACACACACATTCTGTGCAATGCACACACACCCTCTGTGCAATGCACACACACCCTCTGTGCAATGCACACAACCTCGGTGCAATGCAAATGCAAATCTCTCACGCAATGCAATGCAAATGCAGCCCGTGCAGCGCTGAGCCCTGCAACACACAGAGCAAACTGCAGTGCGGGCACACAAAGGTGCTTTCTCCCGCTTGCATATTGCAAACGTGGTGCCTGTTACATCCCTCGCAGTGAGGGAACCACCAAAAGGCCCTCGAGATTGGACCTAAGTGTCCAGGTAGAGCAATGGGGGAGCATGCAGCTGTCCCATATAGGGACCAATCCTGCAACCTAGGCATTACCGGCACTATGCGCTGACCAGCTGAGCTATCCAGGATGATCCCTAAAGACCCAGGACAGCCTCACCCTGACCCCTGTAGAGGTCCAAGGTGATGTCTGAATCATGATCCCTGCTCCTCTTTGCCCTCCTCCTGGATTGCAGCCTTCGAAGATGCTTCCTTCTGGAAGAAGACACCTGGGGCGTCCACAAGTCATCCCCTGCAGGAGAGGCAAGCTCTTGAGGCATTTGCAAAAGCCCAGTCATAGTCCGCAAAAACTAAACAATGTAAGGAACCGGTGAAACCAATGCTTCATGGACCACATGGGGACACTATTCAGGCGGGAAACGCTTCCAGGCCATCGAATTCTAGGGCAAAGCCCTAGGATCACCTGCTAGGCCAGGCATAAATGTTTCCAGTGAAATAGCAGAGTTGAGGCAGCCCACAGCTTGTCCAGGCACCCCTGCTTGCCCTTTTAGAGGGAAGCACCCCTTCAAGAAACCTAAAGTTCTTTTATCACAAATGGGCCGAACTACCCAGCAACAGAATAGCCCAAAAGGAGCAGTTTGTTTTGTTTTGTTATAACAATGGCTAAGAGGGGGATATGAACCCTGTCTCCCAGGTCCTAGTCCTACACTTTAGCCACTAAATCACAATGGCTCGTCTCTAAAATGGCAGTCGCCACTATCAGGGCAAAACAAACTTAAAGAAAACAAACTTGTTCAGAAACAGCATAGTTCAAGAGCATATACGGAGTGCTCATAGTCATTGGAGGCACAGAGAGCCTCTGCCGCCCTCTGTCTGCCTCAGATATACATTAGCGGCAACTGAGCCTGGAAGCAGGTACATTCTTATAGAGAGGTCAGAGACTTAACAATTAACTGCTACCTGTAGCATACTTAGGCTCGGAAGTTATGCCCAGGCCGAATAGGGCTCCATGCCTCTGCTCTTGAGAATCTTAGTCTCATAGCAATATTAAAGGAACTCAAAATAGTGCTCCCGCCCAAGGCTAGATTAAAATTTGGCCAACAGCGCTGCACACACTCAAATAAAGCCAACCTTCGGGGTGCTATAAACGAAAGTGATTCCAGCTAAGCTGGGAACAGCCCTGACTAGCCCCACAATTTACAACAGGAGAAATGGGGGAAACCTTTTTGCGAAAGAAAGGCAAGCCACAGATACAGGGAGAATCTTCTCACAGGGCAGGGTAAGGGGTGGAGTGGGAAATTGAACAGGAAAAAGGGGAATTAATTATTTAAGGGACTAAAGAGGATTAAAAGAAGGGGGAAATAAAGAAATGTAACCAGACAATGAGAAGTTTGCATCACTGTCCTCCAGACAGTCCAAGTGCTCCATGTGATCCGATGTCCACAGCGAAAGAGAAAGAGAAAGCTGTGGACCCTGCTTATATAAGGGGTCTGACCCCACCCCTAAATTGGCAACATCAATTTTGCCCCAGTAACAACTTCTTCCAATCTGCTCCAGCCCATTGCCATCAATGGCCTGGTCACTAACTGGGGGTTTTGTTCGGCCCCATCCGCAACACGTGCTCTCTCTTTTATGAGAACACGCTTTCCATGGTTTTAAGTTTGGTAATGAGTTGTAATTCAGCAGCTTCTCTTTCCAGTCTATTTCTGAAATTCCTTTGTAGTAAAACAGCTACTTTGAGATCTTGTATAGAATGTCCTGGGAGATTGAAGTGTTCTCCTACTGGTTTCTCTGTTTTGTGAGGTGAGTGAGGCTGAGAGACTTCAGAGAAGTGTGACTAGTCCAAGGTCACCCAGCAGCTGCACGTGAAGGAGTGGGGGATTGATTATGGTTCCCCAGTCCACTGCTCTTAACCACTACACCACACTGGCTCTCAGCTGATGTTAAAGTCTTTTTGTCAATGGAACAGTGAGATGGGCCCTTTCCAGCGATCCTACCAAGCTCCATTGCATCTCCTCAAGAGGGTCCCCCATTTCCCTGGAACAGATTTAGTGGACACGGGGGTACAGGGAGGAATTTGCAAGTAATTGCTTCCTTTCCCTTTCCACTAACAGAAGACTTTGCATCAACTGAGCAACACCTTTGGATATAACACTTTATATTAAGTAAATATTTTCCAAACAAGCTGCCTCAAAAGACTCTGTCCTTTCTCCCCTGCTGCCCTATTGGTACTAACTCCCAGAACACCCATGTGATACCATTTCTCTTACTTACTTCCAATCTCTCCTCAAAACCCATCTTTTCTGTTAATACTTTGGCACAACCCCCCAGTTTTAATGACATTCTGTAACTCAAGATTCTTCAAGACATGTGTTTTGTGTGTCATGAGTCCCATGGAGGTGTCATAGCAGGGATGGTCAGATTCTGAGGAGAATGGGAATTGCTCCGGCAGTTGGTACAATGTTTGGTGCTGGCTCTCTTGAGGACATTGTCAGTGTTTTTCTCCGCACTGTGATGTGATGTCTTCATTTATTGATTCAAATTCGGTGGCAAAGTAACAAACCAAACTACATTTTCATTAAATAACATAGTCTTAGTTACAGGTAGGTAGCCGTGTTGGTCTGCCATAGTCAAAACAAAATTTGAAAAATCCTTCCAGTAGCACCTTTGAGACCAACTAAGTTTGTTATTGGTATGAGCTTTCGTGTGCATGTATCTGAAGAAGTGTGCATGCACACAAAAGCTCATACAAATAACAAACTTAGTTGGTCTCTAAGGTGCTGCTGGAAGGATTTTTTAAAATTAAATAATATGTTATGCAGTTCAGGTATGCTTAAATTAATGTGCCTGGCATTCAACAGAATGAAGTGATATTTCTGGGTGGAGGTGAAAAAATAGTTCTAGAAGCTATCTGTATTCTACAATTTATTTTCTAGCCCCAGTTGCAGCCTGAGTAACTGAATAAGCTTTCATTTATTGGCCAGGTGTTTTTTCTCCAGAATTCACCCTATGTATGAGATTTTCTTTCATTTATCTGCCCTCTGGCCTAAGATAATTGATTCTTTTCACACAGAGAGACTCACTTCTGTCTAGCACATTCTATGCAGTAAAATAATACATTCATGGGTCGGATAGCAGTAAGCATTTATTGAATCGCAAATACTTCCACATTTGCTTACACAGCCGTTTCTAAATCTATGTTTACAGCTTAGTTGCTTATAGTAAAATGAATTGAGGGGGGAAAGGGCACGATGTTTAGCTCCACCACTTCCCCACAGAAATAATGTGGATTGGACAAACTAGATTCAGTTGAGTAGGGGCTTGGAGATTCCTCACATCTTCTCATAGACTCTTGTGCAGGTGACACCTTTCATGGTGCATTCCTGAAAAATCAAAAATAACATTGGACATGTGGGTTACGATTGTATAAAGCCTAGTGAAATGACATTACATCAGGAGCGGAGAACCTGTGGTCTTCTAGATATTGCTGAACTACAACTCCCATCAGCCCCAGCAAGCATGCTCAATGGCCAGGGAACATGGTAGATGGAGTTCAGCAACATCTGGAGGGCCACAAGTTTCCCACCCTTGCATTACACTATCAACCAATGCTTGAAGATAATTACACATGGGAAGGAAAAGAGTCCACCTGGGAAAAGCATCTTTATTTTAACACTATCGAAACATCTTGACTAATTATAACTTGCACTATGTGGTGTGGCTAGTACCCAGTTTTTGCTTGTGCATACTTCTCTATCCCACAATTGGCTTTGTACCGATCTTTCATCCCTAGCAGTTACTTGTGGGGCTTGCACACACCTCAAATCGAAACACACACCCCAGCCTTGCATGCAGTCATTTAAAAAATGCTGTTGTAAATACATTACATGCAGTCATGAAATACTTTTAATCCATAATGTGTATGGCAGATGGGAAACAATTTGGTTCCTTGCTTGGCTCCTGATCCCTGAGCACTGGCAGATGGTTATGTGGTGGCAACTACTTGAAAAACTTAAACCTGATTATCTTTAAGCCAAAGCCACATGCACAACCTTGAAACCCCTAACCTTCATCAAGGTTGGCATTTGCATTAAACTGGGCATACAAGTGGAGAAAAACAAGATGAAATCCAGCCATTCTTGAACCATTGCTAAATCTAATTCAAGTGTACTTTCCCCTTAGCTACAAAGTAGTTTCAAAACTGTGTAATCTGTTTTAAACAGGCCCTTGAAGTCTGCCCTTTCTAGAAATTATAACAGTGATTGGAGGCTTGCCATTCAAAACTGGCAAAAATGCCCTTCAAAAATGTTGGGCACAATCCTTCAAATCCCACTATTACAACGAGAAAGCTAATAACATGGTTATAGATTTCTCACTGAAATCAATGTGATTGAAAACTGCCTAGAATGGGTCCTGTATTATGTAATTTAAAACAGTAACTTACCACCACCATTTTCCCATCAACTAGTTTCCTCCTTATTGTTGATTCTTTGCCATTCCACTTCTGCATTTGAACCAATGCACCTTTTTCTAAGGTTACAACAGTCTGGAGAAACAAAGAGAAAAAATTAAAATGTGACTACTTTGTTTATTTTTTTCCTGCAAATATCAAGTCAAAGTTGGGGTGCCATTTACGGGGAGTGGGGCAGCCATGTACATCCTTGTTATTCAAGTAGCATTATATCTCAAGAGCACTTATTTCTTTCTAATAATCATCATAGTAGTAGTAGTAGTAGTAGTAGTAGTAGTAGTAGTAGTTTTATTATATCCTTCTTGTAAATGAGGCTCCTGGTGATCTCTGTCCAAGCAACTGATTGGGCTGACACCTGTTTATGCTTTGCTGAAGCATAAGTTACATAGGTGGAGCCAGGACAGGAACAGGGGAGGTTGAAGGCATCTCTGATTTGAAGGACTGTCTGGTCCAAGTTCACTTTCAAGATAAAGAACCAGAAGAAAGGAAGAAAGGAAAGAAGTTGCTGATCAACAGTTAGTACCTCAAGAGCAGATTGAGTGGGTGCACAGCTCACCTGGTGTCACTTGTTGTCTCAAGAGACAACGGAGTACGTCTCTGGGAGTGAAGTCAGATCACTGCATTAGCAGCATCAAAGTGACTTCCTTGGGGTGCAAGCCTGGGTAGTTGTACAGAGGTCATCATCATTTCTATCTATAGCACATATAGAAACTGTCATCTTGACCATTGGATCCACTCTTGGTCTCATCCACTCAATCTGCTTGAGCCTGTCTTCACATACAGGGGGAAGTCCCTAACTCACTGAGGATTTGAGACCCATTGGCCTTGGCCAGTCAAAGCCATTTCCTGGGGTGTGGCTGCTGTCTCATAGTAACAGCTTCTAGGAGCCACAGGTGAGAGCTGAGTGCAAGGTAGGGATCAAAGGTGGACAAACTACATCAAAAGGAGAATAATGTGCCCCCCCCACTAGAGATACTAGCTGTCTCCTAGCACCCCATACACCCCCACTACAATGAGTGCACTGAATTCCTATTTAAATGTTAGTAATCAAGTTGTATTAAATACTTAGTCACACTTAGAGTAGATGCACTAAAATGAATGAACATAACTAACTTTGGTCTATGATGACGATGACAACTATTTTTATTTTTTAAAAATGTTCTAGAAAGAAGAAATGCCAAGCTGAGTTTACTCTGAGAGAACTGAGTGTTGGACTTCGTAAGCTAACAGTGTTTTGGGGTGCTGGCTGTCTCCTGCAATATCTGATGTGATAGCGGAATACTTTGGTTGTCTGTTGGAGTGTTTGTGTTTCTCCAGTAGTGCTTGACCTGTATATTTGTAAATTGGCAGAACATATTACAAAAAAAAGAGGCCTCCAGTGATCTCTGACAGAGAAGGAAACCTGGGTAAGTGCTGTTCTCCTGGAAGGAACTTTTCATCCCTTGGCCCAGGAAGACTCCCCTGTGTGAGTGCCTGAGGGCCCTGCTCTTGCCACTTACCATCTGGCCTGGGGTGGGGTCTGAAGCCTCAAAAGGACTGCTTGCTGCTTGCTGCCTGCTTCCCAGGAGGTCTCCCCTGTGTGAGTGCCTGAGGGCCCTGCTCTTGCCACTTACCATCTGGCCTGGGGCGGGGCCTGGAGCCTCATAAGGACTTTGTGCTGCTTGCTGCCTGCTGCCCAGGAAGACTCCCCTGTGGTGAGTGCCTGAGGGTCCTGCTCCTGCCACTTACCTGACAGGCCTCACTAGGACAGTTGCTGGAGGAGTGTTTTTAAAAATTTCTTTTGAATTTTTTGTATGTGGGGGGTGGGGGTGGGGTGGATGTTTGGTTGGGCTTGGGGAATTTTTTTGATTTTGTTGTTTTTTGTATTTTTTACAGTTTTTTGTTTGTATTGTTTTATTGGTTTTGTTTGTTTGTTTGTTTGTTTGTTTGTTTAAGGTGTTATTTTGTTCTTAAGGGGAGGGGTCAGGGCTGCCGGGGAGTGGGCCCCAGCCCACAAAATGGCTGGGGCATGTTCCACAGGGGGGGATGCACTGGGACAACCGATCTCAGTGATCACGGGTAGGAGGAGGAGTTACGCTAAGATTAGACCATGTCATTACAGAGGGGGCAGGTTTAGTCATTGTCTGAGGACTATTCCTGCCTCGGGTCTGGTCCTGACTGGATGGATACTAGAATCAGCAAGGGATACCCACATGACCTGAAGGTGTTGCTGTGCAATGCCAGGTCAATGATTCATAAGACCACTGCCATCCATGACTTGATCATGGATGGAGGATTTGACCTGGCATGTGTAACAGAGACTTGGTTGGATGAAGCACATGGGCCTGTCCTTGCCGCTGCTTGTCCACCAGGTTTCTCTTACTCACAGCAACCCAGGTCATGTGGGCGGGGAGGGGGGGTTGCAGTGATTTTTAGGAAGTCATTAGTTTGCACCAGGCGTCCTATTGGGAAGACCCAGTTTTCCGAGTGCATGTTCTGGAAGTTGGGCAATAGGGGTAGTACAGGATTCCTTTTGGTGTACCGACCTCCCCGCTGCACCAAGGATTCCCTGCCCGAGCTGCTTCAGGTCATGGCAGATGTTCTCCTGGAGACACCTAGTTTGGTCGTCCTAGGGGATTTTAACATCCATGCCGACACGACCTTACAAGGGGCCGCTCGGGACTTCGTGGAAAGCATGGCCTCCATGGGGCTGTCCCTGAATAAGTCTGGCCCAACCCATAGCCGCGGACATGCCTTGGACCTGGTGTTTACCTCTATGGATGCTGAAGAAGAAGAAGAAGAGTTTGGATTTGATATCCCGCCTTTCACTCCCCTTCAGGAGTCTCAAAGCGGCTAACATTCTCCTTTCCCTTCCTCCCCCACAACAAACACTCTGTGAGGTGAGTGGGGCTGAGAGACTTCACAGAAGTGTGACTGGCCCAAGGTCACCCAGCAGCTGCATGTGGAGGAGCGGAGACACGAACCCGGTTTCCCAGATTACGTGACTACCGCTCTTAACCACTACACCACACTGGCTCTCTCTGCTGGTGATCTGACACTAAGTAAAAGCGAAACGAAAGAAGTGCCATGGTCAGATCACTTCCTGGTGCAACTGGACTTCTCTGCGACCCATCCCCTCTGCAGGGAGGTGGGACCAATTCGGATGGTCTGCCCCCACCACTTAATGGATCCAAATGGTTTCCAGAGAGTGGTAGAGGATGCTTTATCCCATGTTGATGGCCTTTCAGCTGATTCCCTGGTGGCCCGCTGGAATTTGGAGTTAACCAGGGCTATTGACTGTTTGGCTCCGAAGCGCCCTCTCCGATTGCATGGAGCCCGGACAGCCCCGTGGTTTTCCACGGATCTGAGGGCAATGAAACAATCGTTGAGATGGCTAGAGCGCCGGTGGCGGATAACTCATTCCGAATCTGACTGGACACAGGTTAGAGCTCAACGTCGAGCCTACCAAGTGGCGATAGCAACGGCGAAGAAGAATTTCTTCACCGCCTCTATTGCATCTGCAGAAAACAGCAGCAGGAGACTTTTTCAGGTGGTTCACAATTTAGCGGAACCACCTGCAACATTGGGGCCCAGTACGGGCCACATGTTCTCCTGCAATGATTTTGCAAAGTTTTTTGCAGATAAAATCACTCAGATTCGGGAAGAAGTAGACTCCACCGTGGGAGCAGGGCCGGGGTGGGAGAGTGCTAGAGTCCTGTCTAGTAAAGTTGCGTGGGATCAATTCCAATCTGTTACCTCCGAGGATGTGGACAGGCTGCTTGGACGAGTGAAGCCAACCACCTGTCTCCTGGATCCTTGCCCATCCTGGCTTATAAAAGCTAGCCGGGAAGGACTGGGTGATGGGCTTCGTGGGGTGGTGAATGCTTCCCGCCGTGAGGGAGCCTTCCCAGACCCGCTGAAAGAGGCGGTTATTAAACCGCTTCTTAAAAAACCATCTTTAGATGCGGCCATGATGGCCAACTATCGCCCAGTCTCAAATCTTCCATTCTTGGGCAAGGTGATTGAGCGAGTTGTTGCTGAACAACTCCAGGCACGCCTGGAAGAAGCGGACCATTTGGATCCCTTCCAGTCGGGATTCAGGCCTCATCATGGGACTGAAACTGCCTTGGTCGCACTGGTTGATGATCTCCAGCGGGCTAGGGACAAAAGTGAGAGCTGTTTCCTAGTTCTGTTGGATCTCTCAGTGGCGTTTGATACCATCGACCATAACATCCTTCTGGACCGTCTTGAGGGGCTGGGAGCTGGGGGCACTGTCATACAGTGGTTCCGCTCCTTCCTCCTGGGCTGTGTTCAGAAAGTGGTGGTGGGGGATAAGTGTTCAGACCCCTGGGCTCTCACTTGTGGGGTGCCTCAGGGTTCTGTCCTCTCCCCCATGCTTTTCAACATTTACATGCAGCCGCAGGGAGAGATCATCAGGAGGTTTGGGCTGGGTGTTTATCAGTATGCAGATGATACCCAGCTCTACCTCTCTTTTAAATCAGAACCAGTGAAGGCGGTGAAGGTCCTGTGTGAGTGTCTGGAGGCGGTTGGAGAATGGATGGCGGCTAACAGATTGAGGTTGAATCCTGACAAGACAGAAGTACTGTTTTTGGGGGACAGGAGGCGGGCAGGTGTGGAGGATTCCCTGGTCCTGAATGGGGTAACTGTGCCCCTGAAGGACCAGGTGCGCAGCCTGGGAGTCATTTTGGACTCACAGCTGTCCATGGAGGCACAGGTCAAATCTGTGTCCAGGGCAGCTGTTTACCAGCTCCATCTGGTACGTAGGCTGGGACCCTATCTGCCTGCGGACTGTCTCGCCAGAGTGGTGCATGCTCTGGTTATCTCCCGCTTGGACTACTGCAATGCGCTCTGCGTGAGGCTACCTTTGAAGGTGACTCGGAAACTACAACTAATCCAGAATGCGGCAGCTAGACTGGTGACTGGGGGCGGCCGCCGAAACCATATAACACCGGTCTTGAAAGACCTACATTGGCTCCCAGTACATTTCCGAGCACAATTTAAAGTGTTGGTGCTGACCTTTATAGCCCTAAACGGCCTCGGTCCAGTATACCTGAAGGAGCGTCTCCACCCCCATCATTCTGCCCGGACGCTGAGGTCCAGTGCCGAGGGCCTTCTGGCGGTTCCCTCATTGCGAGAAGCAAAGCTACAGGGAACCAGGCAGAGGGCCTTCTCGGTAGTGGCGCCCGCCCTGTGGAACGCCCTTCCAGCAGATGTCAAAGTGATAAACAACTACCTGACATTCAGAAGACATCTTAAGGCAGGTTCAGGGAAGTTTTTAGCGTGTGATATTTTAGTGTATTTTTGGTTTCTATGGAAGCTGCCCAGAGTGGCTGGGGAGGCCCAGCCAGATGGGCGGGGTATAAATAATAAATTATTATTATTATTATTATTATTATTATTATTATTATTATTATGACTTGGAACAAGTGTAATGTTAACAAGTCCTGCGCTATCTGTATCCCACATATCAAGTTATCTTGGTTTCTGTCAAAACTGAACTGAAGACCTTACAGCACTGTTAAAAGGAAGAAAGTTGAGGTGGAAGCTATCTCTCACCTTTGTTTTCCTGTCATCTGCAGTGGTTTCTTGAAATTCTTGCCCCAACTTGAAAGTGATCTGTGTTTTTTTGAAGGTGCTTTCAGTTCTGATTGTTACTTCATCACCCTTCATGCTGATGATGACTTTGGGTTTGGCCAAGCTGCCAAGTTTTCTTGTGGCCAACCCCACCCCTACAAACCAGATAAAGAACATTATACCCCATTGGGCATTGCATACGTTACACATTCCCCGGCCTCCGAAATACATCTGAAAACTTTAAGTGAAAAAATAATAATAATAATAATAATAATAATAATAATAATAATAATAATAATAAATTTTATTTATATCCCGCCCTCCCCAGCCAAAGCCGGGCTCAGGGCGGCTAACAACAATCAAATAATCAGCCAAATAATCACACAATCTAAAAATATTTCATTATAAAAATTAATTAAATCAAATTGATGGCAACCAATTAAGCAGAATTATGTGCAGGTTGCCAGAGGAGGGAGTCAGGCTGCGCCCTGACCAAAGGCCTGGCGGAACAACTCTGTCTTGCAGGCCCTGCGGAAAGATGTCAGGTCCCGCAGGGCCCTAGTCTCTTTTGACAGAGCATTCCACCAGTTTGGAGCTGCAGCCGAGAAGGCCCTGGCTCTAGTTGAGGCCAGCCTAACCTCTCTGAGGCCTGGGACCTTGAGGATGTTATTATTTGCAGACCGTAGGTTTCTCTGTGGGGCATACCAGGAGAGGCGGTCCCGTAGATACGAGGGTCCTAGGCCGTATAGGGCTTTAAAGGTTAAAACCAGCACCTTAAACCTGATCCTGTACTCCACCGGGAGCCAGTGCAGCTGGTATAATACCGGATGAATGTGCTCTCGCAGCAAAGACCCCATAAGGAGTCTCGCCGCGGCATTCTGCACCCGCTGGAGTTTCTGGGTCAGTCTCAAGGGCAGCCCCACGTAGAGCGAGTTACAATAATCCAGTCTGGAGGTGACCGTCGCATGGATCACAGTGGCTAGGTCAGGACGAGAGAGATAAGGGGCCAACTGCTTAGCTTGGCGGAGAATGTCAGCTGGAGAGAATCACAGTATTAGTGGAGAGTGGTACAATTATTGATTGCCCATGTTCTCCCCAAACTACCGTATTTTTTGCACCATAACACTCACTTTTTTCCTCCTAGAAAGTAAGGGGAAATGTCTGTGCGTGTTATGGAGGGAATGTCTACGGGTGGCGGGGAGGATCTGCTGCAGTCGTGAGCAGAGGATCCATGGTTCCCCTTCCTTCCCTCCTCCGTGGCTCGCTTTGAAACAGCAAAGCGGGAGAAGAGCCGCTGAGTGAGAAGGAGAGGGAGACAGAGAGCCTGCTTGCTTTAAAGGAGCAAAGCGGGAGAGGATAGGAGCTGCTTACACGAGTGTAAGCGGCTCCTGACCGGTTGGCTCCTTTAAAGCAAGCAGGCTCTCTGTCCCTCTTTCCTCCCCACTCAGCTCACTAAATAGCATTATTAGCAGCATCCTTCTCCACACACCCCACGTGTGCTCCTTGTCCCTTGAGTGCTTTTCCTTCCCTCCCCACTTAAAACATGGTTACAAAGCATGGATCCACATGGATCCTCAGGATTTTTGCACTGGGTCACCCTAAATTCACCATCAGATCACATAGCATGTCCATGGCTACATCTTGCACCAAACTGTTGCCTGGGGTCGCAGTGGTGCAAAAACGTGGTTACAAAACATGGATCCACATGGATCCTCAGGATTTTTGCATTGGGCTACTCCAAACTCACTGTCAGATCACATGTCTGTGGCCACAGCATGAACCACAAAAATCATACATCCACTGTTTCGTTTAGAATATTTTTTTCTTGTTTTCCTCCTCTAAAAACTATGTGCGTGTTATGGTCTGGTGCATGTTATAGAGCGAAAAATACGGTATATTTGAATGGGAAGATTATTAGGGATTAGCAAATTAACTTAAAGACAAAGGGGAACATCTGTCAACCACACTGGTGTGTTTAAATGCAAAAGTCAATATGACACAAAATGCAATACTGGATTGAATAGAAGACCAGTGAAGACAGGACTACCTTATATCACATATCCCCTATACACAGAAGCAATTCAGGCATAAATATACAAGACTTGGTTTCTCTTTTGAGTACTCAGTATCTGAAGACTCACATCTGAATATGTGGACTAACTCCATTGATAAATAATGCATTTGAGGTGATATCAAGTGATCTCTGTGTAGTGCTTTTTGGGGGGTCTGTAATAGTTCATTCACAGATACAAATTATCCCTTAATGCTGCAATCTTGCATTCACTTACCAGGGGATAAGTCTTACTGAACTCATTGAACTTCTAAGTAGATGTGTTTAAGATTTCACTGTTAGTGCTGCAGGCATTTCTTGATGAATACATACATATGTATTAATCAGCCCTCCCCCAAAAATCTCCATTTAAGAAATGAAATTTTCATTGTGTATTTTAACTGTTTGAACTGCAACCTGGTAGTGTACTGCTTAACAAATGTACTGATCCTACAACATATCAAGTCACCATTCTTGAAACTATATTAGCATTTTAGGGCAATTCTCTCTTTATACACTACTATACACATTTTTTTTTTTTTGCAAATGATGCATTTTGTATGCTTTTTTCACTAATAAGTTTATAGACACATTGATCAAGCATACACATCTTTGTATGCAGAACACGGCTACGTACTTGCATTACAAAATTCAGTTAAATGTGAATTCTGAAAGATAGCTGTGTTTTTGTTTTCATATTGTTTCGGAAAGTGCAAATTAGGTAGGTTCACCTTTGAATGCAAATGAAACAGAATTTCTTCCCCATCTGTAATTAAAAGAAACAAACCCTAAAAGAATATGGGACACTATATGATATCCAATATTTCTGCGGAAGGAAAACATAATTCATGATACAAAACTGGGCTCTGAAAAACACCAGGCCATCACTAACAGATGCAATTTCACAATATTCAAGACAACAATGAAAGGAAAGGACAGAATCTGAGCATGGTTAGTAAGACAGAAGAAATGAGTAATTTCTCTTGTTCAGCTTCCTTTTCAAGATGCTTAAGAAAAAAGTTTAATGATCTGAGTGAAAAGCAATAGGTACCAAAAGAAGACATCACTGAAATGTACAGCGATGGCAGCAGTATACCAATATCCAAATCAAATCTCACCCAGTTCTTTCATGTAGTCATCAAAGTTTTCACTAGAGACAAGTTTCCAGCTTCCCACAAACTTGTTGCACATTATGCAGGGCTTGCTAGACAGTGTTTCCTCAGAAGAATGGAAGTGACAGGAAGAGTTCTCAGTAGGAGGCAGAAGGATTGTGTGAGCCACACGCATCTCAATGGCATCTTTTTAAGAGAGTCCCAGGATGTGTAGCGTTCAAGGCCACCCAATGCAAAGCGACAACGTCAGAGGCCAAACAATGGGCATTTTGTTCCAAGCAATTCATGCTGGTCCCAAGACTAGCAACATTGCGCCTGCCACCAACTCCTCCACTATTGTCATAAAGCAGAATAGTTAGGACTAGAACGTGATCTTGCTGTTATTATGCTTGAAGGAAGATTCGGCACAAAGCCACTGTGGATAACAATATTTGGTTTTCAGGAGGGTGTTATGGGTATGACTAACAGTTTGCGTGTTTTCAAGAGCAGAGCAGAGGCCTTTTGTTCAAGATGTAGAGAGTTTTGTGCTGGCCACAAGAAATAATTGGGAGTATGAAATGTTCTTTACACAGGGGAGTCGGGCCTACCATCCTTGAGGAGGCAGTAGTTTTACTACTTCTGAAAAACTCATTTCAAACGACATGGTTTTAGACAACTCCCATCCACATGCTAACACGCCCTTTTTGAGCAAGGTGATTGGAAGGGTAATAGTAGTCCAACTGTAACAGGACTTGGAGGATCCTGATTGCATCTATTACTGTTGAGTTCCAACCTGCCTTGGAGACTGACTCAGCCTTATTCACCCTGTTGGATGACCTTTATCAAGAGATAAAAGATATGTGAGTGACCCTATTACTCTTTCATTAACCTGGTATCATCCTGGACCATCTCATTGGGATGGGAGTTGGGGGCACAGTTATTCAATGGTTCTATTCGTACTTGCATGATACCTGACCAGAGAGGAGCATTGAAGGGAATGACAATGTCTACCAGCTCCCTGGAAAATATGCTATGGGATCTGATAGTTCCAATCTTGTTCCTCATGTTGTTTAGCATCAAGGTGTTGGGTGAGATTTAGAGCAAGGTGTCTTCAGTGTACTTATTGTTAACACCCAGCTATATTTCTCCATACAATTACACACACACACACACACACACACACACACACACACACACACACACACACAAATATGGTAGGAGACTAGGAATGCTATCCTCTTAAGATACATCTGTTCACAAGTATAAAAAATGGAGAGGAGTTTGAAAAAGGATAGTAAATTAACTTTTTTTCATAGCCATTATTATTATTATTGCTTAATCCATGTACAGTGGTGCCTCGCAAGACGAAATTAATTCGTTCCGCGAGTTTTTTCGTCTAGAGAATTTTTCGTCTTGCGAAGCACGAATTCCCATAGGAATGCATTGAAATTCAATTAATGTGTTCCCATGGTCAAAAAAAGTCCAAACAAAGCCAAATTTGGTACAACCAGAGTTTATTAAGTGCTCTTTAAAGTCACACATACTGTAAAGAGCATTTCAAAAATTGAAGGAACAATAAATTAAGTTTCTCAACATGACAGAAAAACATTTAAAAATCAACAAAGTGTACAGTACATTTTCTAAGACTCTGGGGGACAACTCGAAGAAGGTTCTTCTTCCACTCTTTGCTTCTTGCTGAAGAACCTGTCCATGGTCTGCTGCTTCATCCACCTTTTCAGCACCTCCCTGAAAGGCAACATGACCCTCGTATCAAAAGTGTTCACAAGGTCATGTGCCACGTGCTTGTCAGGGTGGTGCCGCTGTGCAAAAGCCTGCACATCCTTCCACTTCAGGCAAATGTCCCTCAGTTCTTTGGAGGACAGCAGTTCCTCAGTTGCTTCCTCCTCTTCCAGCGAGGCCTGCTCCTGCGCAGCCTCTGCCTGCAGTTCGACCAGCTCCTGGGTGGTCAGCTCGTGGTCGTGCTCCTCCACCAGCTCGCTGATGTCCTCCTCTGTGACCTCCAGGCCCATGGTCCTCCCCAAGGCAACAATGTCCTGCACCACTGTTGACTTTGGTGCATCAGAGTCACTTGGTGCCACACAGTCCAGCCACAGGCTGCGCCAAGCGCAATTCAAATTTCTCTGGCTGATCCCGTTCCAGGCCGTGGTGATCATCTTCAAGCAGGTGACGATGTCGAAGTGGTCCTTCCAGAATTCCCGCAGGGTGATGGTGGTGCAATCAGTCACCTCGAAGCATCGCCTGAAAAGCTTCTTGGTGTAGAGTTTTTTGAAATTGGCGATGACCTGCTGATCCATCGGCTGGAGCAGTGGCATGGTGTTAGGCGGCAGGAACATGATGCTGATGAAGCTAAACTCCTCCAACAAGTCCTCCTCAAGGCCTTTAGGATGAGCAGGAGCATTGTCCATCAGAAGCAAAGCCTTCAGCGGCAGGTCGTTGTCCAGCAGGTACTGTTTGACAGCAGGGCCAAAAGCAAGATTGACCCAGTCCACAAACAGCACATGTGTGACCCAAGCCTTACTGTTGGATCGCCACATGACACTCAGCTGCTCCTTGTCGACCTTGTGTTTCTTGAAGGCCCGTGGGTTCTCCGAGTGGTACACCAGCAGGGGCTTGATCTTCAGGTCGCCGCTTGCGTTGGCACAGAAGAGCAGGGTCAGACGGTCCTTCATGGGCTTGTGGCCAGGCAACTTGGCCTCCTCCTGTGTGATGAAAGTCCTTTTGGGCATCCTCTTCCAAAACAGCCCGGTCTCGTCGCAGCAGAAGACCTGCTGTGGAACGTAGCCCTCCGTCTTCACAACCTCCAGGAACTCCGCTGCAAAGTCTTCAGCCGCAGAAACATCAGAACTGGCAGCCTCTCCATTCCTGACCACGCTGTGGATTCCAGATCTTGTCTTGAACCGCTCAAACCAGCCTCTTCTTGCCTTGAAGACTTCTGGCTCGCCTGAGGTTCCTGGCTGTTCCCGGACGAGGTCTGCGTGCAAGGCCTTGGCCTTCTCACAAATGACGGCCTCAGTCACTGTGTCCCCTGCACGCTGCTTCTCTTCTAACCAGATGAGCAGCAACTTCTCCACCTCCTCCAGAACAGCTGGGCAGTTCTTCACGATCCTGGTGACTCCCTTGGCTGCATCAGTCGCCAGGATCTTCTCCCTCATATTCAGGATGGTCCCGATGGTCGATGGATTCCTCCCGTACTCCCTGGCGAGGTCTGTCACACGCATTCCACCGTCGTGCTTCCGGATGATCTCCTTCTTCATTTCCAGCGTAACCTTCGCCTTCTTCCCCTCGCCGGCCTCTGCAGCAGCAGTCTTCTTGGGTCCCATGGCAGCACAGATCATACCTTCGCAACCCCCCCCCCCCAAAAAAAAATCAGTGCTTCACATCGAAAAAATTCAAAAGCACCCAGCCACCCACCACACAGAAATTCAAACCCAGAACCAAGTCCTTGAATTCCAAACACCCCAACCCAAAATCCAAAACCCCCCCAAAAAGTTTAACTTACCGAATGGCTGCAAAAGAAGTTTTGGAAAAGCTTCAAAAATCACCAAAGTCTTCAAAAACCTCAACTATTCCCCCAGCCACCCACCACACAGAAATTGCAAACCCCTCCCCAACTGTTCCCCCAGCCCCTCCCCAACTGTTGCAAACCCCTCCCCAACTGTTCCCCCAGTCGCCCACCACACAGAAATTCAAATCCAGATTTTTCTTTTTTAAAACAGCAGAGTGGCCCAATGGTCACAGAAAATCATAAAAATGCAGAAAAAAAACCACACAAGCTTCCAGATTCTTGCAAACCCCTTCCCAACACCAAGTCCTTGAATTCCAAACACCCCAACCCAAAATCCAAAAACCCCAAAAAAAGTTTTAAAAGTTTAACTTACCAAATGGCTGCAAAAGAAGTTTTGGAAAAGCTTCAAAAATCACCAAAGTCTTCAAAAACCTCAAAAAAGGCTACCACACCGCGTGCTATGAGTTGCTCCTTGAAGTCAAGTCGCAACTGCACATCTTCAAGCAATGCACCCTGGGTATTAACAGTTTTAAGAAAAAGGAAACAAACTTGCAAGACATTTTCGGTTTTCATCTTGCGAAGCAAGCCCATAGGGAAATTCGTCTTGCGAAGCAGCTCAAAAAACGCAAAACCCTTTCGTCTAGCGAGTTTTTCGTCTTGCGAGGCATTCGTCTTGCGGGGCACCACTGTATGTGGTTCTTTACTAAAAATGTGAGGGCGGATTCCCACCTTTAGAGCAGGTGTAGGGAACCTTTGGCCCTCCAGATGTTGCTGAATGACAACATCCATCATCCCCAGCAAACATAGCCAGTGGCCAGGGGTGATGGGAATTGTAGTTCCCTACACCTGCCCTAGAAGCATCTAGATAGAGATACCAGGAGATACAGGATGTGATGGAAGAAGAAAAAATTAAGGTAGAGAAGCAGGGCAGGATGTCATCAAATATACGTGCTACTGAAAACTAGGAGTTTTGATCAGATAATCCAGAAAGAGTGTGGAACTCACAGCCTGGTGAGTCTGTTGATGGTGGTAGCCAATTTGTGGAGTGAGGTAGCAGCCACCATGGTTGAGGAAGAAGGGCAATTTTCATGTGAGATCTCAGTGTAGACCTGTGAAATCTCGGGGTAGGGTAGTACAGTGGTACCTCGGATTACATACGCTTCAGGTTACAGACTCCGCTAACCCAGAAATAGTGCTTCAGGTTAAGAACTTTGCTTCAAGATAAGAACAGAAATCGTGCTCCAGGGGCGCGGTAGCAGCAGGAGGCCCCATTAGCTAAAGTGGTGCTTCAGGTTAAGAACAGTTTCAGGTTAAGAACAGACCTCCGGAACGAATTAAGTACTTAACCTGAGGTACCACTGTACCTATTTTTAAAACACAGGTTGCCATCTTGCCCAACCTCCTTCCTCCTTAAGTGAAAGAAGGGAAACTTTTCTAGCCCTTCCATTCCTAGTTTAGAGACTCTGAGGAGTGCAGTAGCTACTGGTTAACAGGGCCAGAAAGGCATTTTACTCCCAACCACAGCTGGTATTAGGTTAAGGGGTTTTCCCCTTTCATTCAGTAGGTAGCAACTGTTAGGCATCTCATCTCCATTGGGAAGGGTAGAAGTTTAAAGGTGGGGGAACCCTGAAGGGGTTATGAAAGGGGAACAGCCCCTGCCCCTAGCTTGGGTGGGTCAGGCTGTCCAGTAGCTATCTCAAGATACCAGTGGTCCAAGTTGCATAGTTATCTGCCATGCTGGGTCACTGATGCCAATTAATGACCAGTGGATGCCCTGACAGGCATGTGATATGATGGCAGCACATCAGGTTGGAAGTCCTTTAGCCTACAGATCCTAACCCAATGCCAGCCCCACCCATGTCTGTCAGTCAATAAAGTTGTGGCCAAGTTTTCATCCATACATATCTCTTGGTCTTTATTGTTTTGCACCCATACTTGGCCATGGCAGGGGCTGCCAGGGTGGCTGCCCCACAAAAACTGCAGTGTAGGTGAACACCTTTGTTTCAAGCAGCTCCAATAATCTTTGTATTGAATCACAAAGACAATCAAGGTGTGGAGAATATTCCTGACTACAAAGGTGAAAGTAATGGTTGTTTAATAGTAAGGAAAGTGGCTACAGCCTCATTGTGACCCAAAGTTACTTGATTTTCAATTATTGTTCTTGTGGTGCAGAATGATAGCTTAAGAAAAAGAGTGACAAATAGGCAAAACTTCATGCAATTTCTTTGTAGACTATGGGAAGTAATAGTGCCACTGTATTCTGCTCTGGTCAGACCTCACCTGGAGTACTGTGTCCAGTTCTGGGCACCACAATTCAAGAAGGACACTGACAAACTGGAACGTGTCCAGAGGAGGGCAACCAAAATGGTCAAAGGCCTGGAAACGATGCCTTATGAGGAATGGCTAAGGGAGCTGGGCATGTTTAGCCTGGAGAAGAGGAGGTTAAGGGGTGATATGATAGCCATGTTCAAATATATAAAAGGATGTCACATAGAGGAGGGAGAAAGGTTGTTTTCTGCTGCTCCAGAGAAGCGGACACGGAGCAATGGATCCAAACTACAAGAAAGAAGATTCCACCTAAACATTAGAAAGAACTTCCTGACAGTAAGAGCTGTTTGATAGTGGAATTTGCTGCCAAGGAGTGTGGTGGAGTCTCCCACTTTGGAGGTCTTTAAGCAGAGGCTTGACAACCATATGTCAGGAGTGCTCTGATGGTGTTTCCTGCTTGGCAGGGTGTTGGACTCGATGGCCCTTGTGGTCTATTCCAACTCTATGATTCTATGATTCTATGATTCTAAGTAGCAGAACTCAAATGAAAGCAAGATCTGGCGCACCACAGAGTCATCTGTTGCGATGAGTAATGTAGGGGAAAGGACAAGCAGATTATTATTACCACATAGCCTGAGTTTATGAAAGCAATAAGCCTGTCAAGATAATCTGGAGCCTCTTGACCTCCCATGTAGGTCAAGTGATTCAGCAGGGCAAATCTTTCGAAATATGCTGATAGACATGGTCTTGCTACTTGCATGTGAAAAGTTGGTTGCATCTCTGGCTCACCATCATTCAGGAATACTAAAAGCAAGACACAGAAAATTTTATGGGGCAGTTTTTGACCCTAAGCTGACGTCCAATGTATCTTGAGACATGAGAATGTCTCAAACGAAAGCATCAGGAGAAGAACACTTTAATCTGCTTCACTTGGTTTTAAAATGGAAGCTAAGAAACCAACACAGATAGTCTTAGGGGGTGTTTTTCTGCCCCAAACTGAATTGAAGGTGCCTCAGCTTGCTAAATTATTCCAGAATAAATCACATGTAATGTGTCAGGGAAAGGGCCTTATCTGCTTCTCTTTCTTGAAAAATGGCATGGGATAGATGAAAACTGATAAAATTGAACAATCTGAAAATATTAATTCATATCTGAGGTTGAACAATTTAATTTGGGGTGGTGCAGGGGAAGGGAATCAATTATCCAAGACCAGTGTTCAAATCCTCACATGGTCATGAAGCTCATTGCGTGCCCTTGAGTCAGTCACTGCCTCTCAGCCTAATTTACCTCACAGGGTTGTTGTGGGAATTCAGTGAGGAGGGGGAGAAGCATGTATGCCACACTGACCTCCTTGGAGGAAAAGATGGGCTATAAACACAATAAGAAATACAACATCCATGTGCCACAATCATTTTGTAATGTATGGCTAAGACCTAAAGGTAAAGCTTCCCCAGAATTCTCTCCTTGTGCATCATGTAATATAAGACTCAAATGAGATCCTGGGAGATATGAGAGAATGGGAAATGTAAGGTTTCTAAACTCTGCAAGACTTTTTGCATGTTAATAATGAGATCATTTCATTTGAACAACTAAGAGAGAGACTGTTACCTTTTGTTCCTCAAAAGTTTAAGTATTTTCAGATAAGGCAACCCATACATTCTTTAAAAAGAAAGTATGGAGCCTTTGGAAGTTGTCAAAAATAAAAATTATAATAAATGAGCCAGTTGGAAAAGGAAAGGTGGGTACAATCTGTAGACTATATTCATTGCATGGACAGGCGGAGTCCCCAGATCCCGCGCGGTCCGTCCCCCCCCGTCATGTGAAATAATGACTCATGACAACGTGCTATGGGATTAAATTGGCCACAACTTTATTAACTTTCAAATGTGGGTAGACCTTGGCTCAGGCATTGGGCGTTCTCCCTCCCCAGTCCCCAGCCGGGGACCTAGGGAGCATCAGGATTATCCAGTGTGGGGGGGGATGGGCCGGCTCTGGAGAACATATGTTCAAGCAGAGATAGCCGCCCCCGTTACGCCGTCGCCACAGGGGAGAGCAATGACGACCTTTCGGCGTACGGTCAAAGCCTCCCTTCAGAAACCCCTTTAACGGGGAACCCTGGTATCGCCACCGCAAAGAGGAAGATGGACTAAAGGATTCCGCCCAAGGCCTGATACCGCCAAAGTTGTGACGTTTTGCCACGGGAAATGCGAAACCTGCCAATGCAGGGAAATTCCTTTCCGGCCCTTTAACAGCGACCTTAACGTAGCAGTGCCCGCATACCTGTGAAGAACAGTTAACCTGCAAATAAGACATTAACTGAGGGTGAGTAGGGTGGGAGAAGCTCTGGAGCCAAGTGAGGATTCCCAGGTAAGATCCTCCCTCTATTGTGTGGGCAGGTAATCCCTCCCCTACCTGGCCTGGTCTCCTTGGCAACGCTTCCCCCAGGTGGGATTGGACAACTGACTGAGGTAGGTGGAGACCTCCAGGTATCCCACCTGAGGGAAGGCAAACCAAGCCTATGCTGTTGGAGCCGCTCCAGATCTAGGGGCTGCGCGCGTCCACGCAAAGGGCGCCCCCCGTTTTAAGCACGGAGCGGTCATTATTGGCTTTGGTTTAAAGATAGGAAAATGTGAACTCATGTTATTTTTTCATATATACATATTTATGTGCGTGTATGGGGTTTTTTGTAATAAATGTTAATAACGGATTAAATAAATAAATGGGGGTGTCTTAATTGCTTAGAACATCTTTTTACTCAGTATGTGAACTTTGTGTGAAGTAACATACCCACAAAACCTCCCCACAAAACCAGCTCATTTGTAAGATTCAGTTGGTTTTCTTGGGATGCATTTTGCCTCAGGTACTTTTTGTTTTCGTAAATGGTAAGTCACTGAAATTTAGGAACAGTGTTTCCTACTGCAGAGGAACCAATAAATGAGAAGTAGGTCTGCTTCTGTGTAAGTTCTGCCACGAAAAATGCAGCCAGGGTGGATTACAACCTTGTGCAACTATCTACCATCCAATCTGAAGTCTTCCTTTCGTGGGAAAAAGCTCTAATAATAACTGACTGGGCAGACTATACTGATCCTCCAATCCACTAAAGATTCCTTAACAGCACAATCCAATGCTGTGTCTACTTAAAAGTAAACCTCATTGAATTCCACAGGACTTACTTCCAGGTAAGCAGGCACAGGCCTACAGCTTCATGCATGGAGTAGGAGACTTCACTGCCTAACGTTTGGGGAGCAATTGTGTATCTGATATGATATGGCACTGAATCCAGCCTTCACACTGAGAGTTAAGCAAACTGTGCTTCTTCTGCCTGCATACACATGAGGCTGGCTCATGTCAGACTACTGAACCCTTTAAGCCAGTTGCATATTCTGAGTCACATCAACTTTCAGGCACAAGTCCTTCCCATCCATTCCCAACATCCTTTTAATTGGGGAGATGCCAGGGATCAACCCTGCAACTCTTCAGTGTCTGCTCAGCCCCTGAGCTAAAGCCCCACCCTTCTAGATGAGCTGCTCAGATTAAATGTGTGGGAGAGCATTTTGATGAGGACAGTGTAGTGCGGATGTGACAGAAAAGTTCCATGCACAAATGGCAATGGGGAAAGCAAACAAAATGGAGTTAATTGCAACATTTCCTCCCCAACCCAGTGCTGGATGACTTGGTAAAATTCATTATTGTGTCAAGAGAGATGCCTGCATATTTGTGCATGAAGTACCGGTATATATTGCCCATGCACACTGCTGCCAAATGTCCATCAGAGGAGTGAAGCTCAGTGGCTGAGGATCTGCTTTGTATGCAGATACAGTGGTATCCATTAGCTGAAGTGGTGCTTCAGGATAAGAACAGTTTCAGGTTAAGAACAGACCTCTGGAACAAATTAAGTACTTAACCCGAGGTACCACTGTAGTCCTAAATTCAATCCCTGGCATCACCTGGTAGGGCTGAGACAGAATCCTGCCTGAAACCCTGAAACCCTGCAGAGGCACTGCCACTCGGTATAGATCAGGGTTTCCCAAACTGTTTTTGGACTATAATTTCCATCATCCCTGACCACTGGTCCTGCTAGCTAGGGATGATGGGAGTTGTAGTCCAAAAACAGCTGGAGACCCAAGTTTAGGAAACCCTGGTATAGACAATACCCAGCTAGACAGACCAGTGTTCAGACTTCCCATGACAGCTGACTGAGCATCCATGCAGGTCCCACACCAAGGAAGGTCAGAACCTTCTGCTGTAGAACAGAAATGGCTGTTCTAGATGCCAGGTTTTTGCTACTATTTTAAGGGGGGATTAATGAAGCTTGGGCAGATCCCACAGAAAGAATTCTGAAATCTCACTTTGGATATATTCCTTATTCGGCTTCGATACAGAATCTGACCGCAGGGAAACAGCAACATTGTTTCTTTATCATTAAGCACTTTATTGAATAGTCACCATACTTTTAGGTTGAATACTGTATACAGGTTCTTTGGAACGGTTCTATCAATAACATATCAGTTCTTTGGAGAAAGCAACTGCCTTGTGGGACTCTGCATCCCGAACCAGCTAACTCTTCTGCTTCTGTGTCCCACTAACCACACAGGGGAAGGAGTCTATCTTCATGCTTTCTCATACACTCTGGTGCAGACAACGTTGTTCATTTCACACTCCTAGGAGGTAAAAGACAGGAGAATCAGTACATCACAAAATCCATTCTTTTCATACAAGCAACTTCAAACAAGTTGCTCAAGTGTTCAATTGTTCAAATATATAATTGTTGAAGTGAAAAGTTTCAAGATTTACAAGAATGCCAACAGTTGAGTAAGCAGTCTGACTTTAGCTAAGAGAGCAGTATTAATTGTTTTATTACTTGCCCTTCACCAAAAGATCCCAGGACAAGTGTCAGCATTAAAAAAACACAGTAAGAAACCCCAAACCCATAACCTTAAAATCATAATCCATAACACACATTACAGGTAGAATACCAAACTCAGTTCTTAATGGCACAGGTAAAGAGGTTCATCTTCAGCAACCAACATTTGTTGTTAAAAGATTGTGCCAAACGCATCTCTGTGGGGAAGGAGTTCCACATTTTGAGGGGCATTGCCAAGAGGACTCTCTCACAGGTTGTCACCCCCTAAACCTTTGAGAGTAGCAAAAACTCCAGGAGGGCTTTCTCTGCTTATCTTAATCTGTTGCTGCTCTTTCAGACATTTGAGGCCAAAGTTTTAGGGCTTTAAACACTAACACAAACATCTTGAAGTAGGCTTGGAGGAGAATAGGCAACCACTACAGATGCTTCACTGCAAGTTCTGCAGCACTTACAGCTTTTAAGGGGAATCCCACATAAATCAGCTTGAAATGGTCTAATCTGGGGGTTATCAGAGTATGGAGCATCTCCTGTTCACATCCCTTAAGGTGTTTGTAAATGCAGGAGGACCAGAACTAGATTACTAGAGAACAAGCCTCCATTCAGATGCAGCCACAGTAGTACGAGAGATGCTTCTGCAAGTCACAAGTCAGAGTTGTTGACAAAATGACACAGCAAAATGGGCCTGGCCCAAATCACATGATCGTTCACACCACCAACCGGCAACCTCACTGGTGACCACTGTTACATCATTCACAAGCATCTTACAGCTGTGCACATATTTGTATACATGGCAGCAGCTTCCATGCCCCCACATATAAAGGGAGCCTTGTTCTGGTGAATGTCAAATGCTGAACACAACAAGTGATTTTGTGGGGAACCAACTTAACATTCCAAATGCAGGTGGGAAGTCAGTACTCACTAAGAGATCGTTCTGGATTTAAAGTGCTTGTTCTAAACCTTAAGCATGGGGTCAGGCCAGAACCCCAGAAAATCCAAAGCTTTTCCTGAGCCCCAGTAGCTTGCTTCTCACCAACAGATTTCCATGGGCCCCCAAAATTAGATTCTCCATCCCCCAATAACCTCAAACCCTGAAGAATGATGTATAACTGATTGTCATGCAGAAGCTGAATAAGCCACAGTAAATTGTTTTTATGCCTCAATGACTTCTAAGCTGCACTAGTTTAATATACTCTCTGTCAGACTTCCCAAAATGCAGTCTAGAAAATTCCAGCAGCTTCAAAAGTGCAGCCACTAATTTGTTGCCCAATAGATTATTGACAACACACCTCTCCCAACATATTTTGGGACTCAATTCAAAGCACAGTTTTAGAGCTGTAAAGCTTTGGAGGTCTGGGTCCTGGTATTCTACATTTGTTATCACTAGTGCTTTTGAGTATGTTCCTAATAAAAGGCAAAATATAGAGAACAGTGTTGATGGGGAACTTGTGGCCCTTCTGATTTCAGCAACAGTGTGAGATTGTGGGAACTGTAGTCAAACAACATCTGGAGGACCCACAGCTTCCCAACCTCTGATAGAGATTTGGAGATAAGAGCGTGTGTCCTGGAAGATAATTTTGATTTTTTTTCGGTGCAAAAAAGAGATACACCCTGACAGAAGAGAAGCTAGGCAGAGAGATGCCCAGATTTCCCTGTACCTTAATGCTGACTGGCAGTTTCAACCACTGTTTCATCCAATTACCTGGCGTCTCCCTTAATCTGTGAACTATGCCTACGGCTGGTAGTCTACATGCATGGACATGTGCAGAGTTCAGTAAGTTTGGCTAGATCTGACAACTGGCACAACAGCCAAAGAAACTTGGAGGTAAGTTCACGCCTGCAAGCTGGTCAACCCGCTTATGTGTCTGTGGGATTCCTCTTGCAGAAAGTCTTAGACAGCACCCTTGTAGCATCTTTGAAGTAGCTGCCATTAATACTTGATGTCCCCCGCCCCTGAGATCCTACACATTGGGGTGGCAAGCAGGGAGCTATTTGTCTACTCATTGTAAACCATTATTAGGAAGAACAACACACCTTTCACCCTAAGGTCCCAGGGCAGGTTACAACAATTAAACCCCAGTATTATAAACTGTTTGTTTATAAAACCTGTGTTCTGCCAATTGCAGAGGTGGTTTGAAACCCTGTAGGTACTGGCCATGGAATATGTCCCTTTACTCAACAGGATGGATTTTATAAGCCCATCAATTAGTGCCAAATTTATTGCCCGTCCTTCTCCAGTAGGTCCCAAGGCAAGTTACAGCACTATAAAATTCAGTATTAAAAACAATTAAAACAAATTACAGTCATTTGGACAGGGTGGGTCTTGAAAGCACACATCTCACATTTCAAAAGCCAGGCTAAATAGGTGCACCATCAGCATCTGCCGAAAGCTGTGTAGCGAAGGTGCCAGATGCACCTCTCTGTGAGGTGGGAATTTCACAACTCAGGGCCTACCACACATCCCAGGCTTATGAAGGGGGTGGAACTACCAAGAGGGCTCCCTCTGCTTATCTTAATATCCAAGATGGTGTGTAGGGAAAGATGCAGCCTCTCAGATATTTTGAGCATAAGTAGTTATGGGCTTTAAATAGTATTGTGAGTGCCTTGGATTGGGCCCAGAATACAACTGGCCATTAATGAAACCGTTTCAAAATGGTTTGTTTCTTTTTTGCAAATTCCAAGTAAACCCCAGCCAGTAATCTGGCTGCTGCATTTCGGACCATTTGAAGTTTCTGTGTTGTCTTCAAGGGCAGCCCCACCTAGAGCACACTGCAGTAATCCAATCTGGAAGTTACGCTGTAGCTGGCAACAGGAACTCCCTCAATTTCCAGTGCCTTCCAACAACCTGCAAACCTACCTTTTCCATCTGACCCTATGTCTATACACTTGCAAAAATGGTATTCAGGACATTACCTTCATCATCAAAGACCATTTAAGCCCACTGATTCCAATTAACATGTATTCTTAACAATATCACTGAGTCAATAGCACTTTAAAATGGGATTGAGTGATGCCCTTGAACCAGCCTTCCCCCACCCGATGTCTTGGACTACTGTTCCCATCAGCCCCAGTTATTACGGCCATGCTGACTGGGGCTGATATGAGTTGCAATCCAAACATTTGCAGCTGCCTTAAACCATAGCAGCATATTGTTCAATTTAAAGGTTGTCCCGAGTGAATTTTAGCTGTTTCCCGTTCCTGTTTCCTTAGGTTCAAATGCAAGGAAATGCTGGCTCAGATTATGTACCATGGCTCTCATAAAATGAGAAACACCATATTTACAGATATATTGTCCAAATACGAATGCCTGCAAGGAGCAGCCATCAAAGTGTGCTGTTTTGATGTAAAAAAATTGTTTGAGCAATTGCATTCCATGCCCCCTTAAAAGTAATTTCTGTACCTATTAAGCTCTTCTGTCACCATGCATGGCATGTAGTATAGATTGCATCGTTGCTTCCATTTTTATCTCTCCCTTTCATTAGTGGTAGCGCATAATTTTGCCATTTCTACTGTCACATTGCAATATAGATACAAGAGAAAAAGAACTCACCACAACCAGCTTTCCATCTTCTATTTTTCTTTTTATTGTGGTCTCTTTGCCATCCCATTTCTGCACCTGATTGAGTGACCCATTGTCTAATGTTACAATACTCTGCCAAGAAAAGAGTGGATATCTGGTTAGTGGATCCAAAATCATGTTAAACTGTGGTTAAGAAGCTTATTTATGGTTTCGCCCAATGCATGAACTGGCAAACCATGGAGTGATTGCCAAAGCACACATCTCCAGAAGCTAAACCAGGGGTAGCCAAGGTGGTACCCTCCAGATAAAGATTTTGCTTGGCTGGATAGAAAGTAGAGATATGTAAATAAGGGGAGAGAGAGTATGTGGTTGGAATGTAGCCCACTAGACAAAAATCAGTACCACCTCCAATGCTCTGCCCACTCTTCCATTGGACCCTGCCAACCCCTAGAACATGCCCCCCAAACAGTCCCCCAAGAGAATGTGGCCCTCAGGATAAGAAATGTTCCCCATCCATGGCCTTGGAAGTGCATACCAAAGGTTCCCATGACCATTAACTACTGCTTGATACCTTGGGCAAACTCTTCCTCCACATTCAGATGGAAAAAAATCAGTCCATCTAAGTCTGATATTTCAGATCCACTCCGCCTCCCACACCACACTTCAAGTGATATCCATCCTGCACCACCAAGACTCGGATCAAATAAATTAAGAAAACAGCAGGACATACCTTTACTTTCCTGTCATCTGCTGTGGTCTCATCAAACGGTTCCCCCAGTTTGAAGGAAATCTCAGTGTTCTTTAAACTGCTCTCTGTTTTGATGGTTATAACATCTCCGTTGCAACTGATGATCACATTGGGCTTGGCAACACCAGCCAACTTCCTGGTGGGAAAGCCCACGCCTAGAAGCCAAATGAAACACTGTTAAGCTCTCAGCGTAAGCTGCTGGGGGTTTGAAGATCAAGGCAGTTAACTAGTCAGGGCAGTGGGACATCGCAAGCTAGGTCCTGCAGGATAACTTTAAGGAAAGAGTGAGGACTGAACGTGTTTACTGCTCATAAAATACCAGTTGAGCTCAGAAATGGGGGGGGGGGCTGAAGACTGAACAGGGGCGGGGGAGAATAGAACTGATGGAGAACAGGATGAAAATCACATCTGGGTACATAGGATAGAGGAAAACCACCTCATTGGATGGATATATCATTTCTGAGAAGTTACTTTCAAATGAACCCCAAAATGGACAGAGAAATCAAAGAGCGATGTAGCTAAACTGGCTACCAGTACTTCAATATCCCCCTACCCATGAAGAACCACCCCCAGACCATTGGGGGCTGAGCATGTCCAGCGGGCACCGTTTAAAAGCAAGCAGAAGGGAGGGGAAACACCACAGATTAGCTGGTTCATGAAGAGAAGCACTCCACACGGAAATATTTTGTTGGCAAGCGGCACTTATGGCTTTTCTTTCTAAATATCCCGCTGCTAAAATAGTGGCAACACTATTCAGGTAGCTATCAGTTCAGCAACATGATTAAATGGTAATGAGTAAAAAGGATTTCAATAAGTTTTTTAAAAAGGGCCTAGCACTATAAACACTTTAAGTAGATTTTTTGAATAGTCCCGTGTTACAGACTTTTTTCTAGTACTAGTTAAAAAACAGAAAAATTAACAGATAAAAATGGTACCCTTGTAGCCTTTGTGTGGAAAATGGGCTGAGCTTACAATAGGTCTTACTACTTAATAAGCTTCTTTAGGATTACAATGCAATTTACTTGGAAATCATTCAAAATAACAATGTGGCACCTGCTTAATAAGCATGCATAGGATTATGCAACAACAACTTGATTCGAGTTACAGCATTCCATCCTGACTCTCACTTTATTAAAGAAGTCTAAATCCAGTAAACTCAGCAACTTAATATTAAATCCAGAACTATATACTTACAGAACAGCAGCTGATAATTTGTTTTTTAGTTATCAGTGTGGCTGGGGAAAAAGTATTTTCACACATAAAAAAACTAAAGCAAAAAACTCAGCATCATAACCAAACCCACAAAAAATATTGCTTCCTACTTACCAAGTTCTTTCATATAGTCATCAAATTTTTCAGTGGAAACAAGCTTCCAAGTTCCCAAAAATTGTTCACACATGGTTTAGGATTAACTAAGTCTCCTGAGGAACTTCTTACAAGTTTAACTAAGACCACAAAGAGCACAGCACCTCTACTATACAGCCAGATGATGACTTTAAAAAGAAACCCTGAGCATGTGACCCTCAAAAGATTAGCCAATGGTAACAGAGACTCTCAAGGACTCCAATTACCAGAGTTTCTTCCTTTCTCAGTGGGTCATAGTACTATTAGTCACTGCAATATAAATCACTGTATTGTCAGCACTTAATTACTGTGCTTGAGTGTCTGTGGCAATTTCTGCTGTTGCATCCTAATTAATTTTCCTGGTTGGGGAGGAAATATTGTAACCTTTATTCTGCATTGATTTAGTAATGACTCCTCTCCACCACAAGATTACACACTCACAATTACTAACAGAGGAATCCTGTGCATGGTTCATTCAGAAGATAGTGAGGCCCACAGTGCTATCTTCTTCCATGACTCAGCAGCATAGAAATACTTGAGTTGTCTCAAATGGTGCGTGCCAAATTTTTAAATGCATGGTGGTAGAAGAGCTGCTTTAGTTGCTCTCGGGTAGGTGGATCAAAGACTGTGATCTTCAAAGCTGCTCAGATGTGGCAGCTTGGATAATCAAAAGATTCTTATTACAATATCATGTAAATGTTATGGGAGCAATTTTTGAATCAGAGTGGCTATGAGAAAATGAATGCAATCAACTCTCATGTCACACTGATTCACATTACAGTCCTGTGCGTGTCTATTCAAAAGTAAGACCGAATTCAGTTCAGAGGGATTTACTCCTTAAAAAGTGTGTACAGGATTGCAGCCTTAGCTACTAAAGTCCATAGGCCCACTCATGGGTGAGTAGAAGTGCCCTCATACAGCTAGACCCTGTGCATTCTTACTCTAAACTTTGTCCCACTGAATTTTTAGCATGGTACTTACTGCACAGTAAGTGTGTGCATAGAACTGGAAGCTTAAACCAGGTTGTCTCCTTTAATTCACACTCAGTTCACACTCAGAACAGATCTGGTGAAATCAATGGACAAATCAAACGTGTCACTGATCAGGATTTATGCCAGTCATAAGCAAACTTGGCCCTCCAGATGTTTTGGGACTACAAGACCCATCATACCTCGCTAACAGGACCAGTGATCAGGGATGATGGGACTTGTAGTCTCAAAACATCTGGAGGGCTGTGTTTGCCTATGCCTGATTTATGCTGTTATGGGCAAATGCAAATAGAAAAGTAAAGGAAGAATTGTTCTTGCTAGGGATGGGCAAAACTGTAATTTGGTTCCTCTCAATTTCTCATTTTTCCAAACCTACATGATTTTGCCAAATATGCATGCTTTGGCATGCACTTTCCCCTAATATAGATTTTTGTGTTATTTCCCCTAATAAATGCATTTTTATAGTATATGAATTATTTTTTTTGGTACACAATACTGGGCTGAAGAACTGCACTGCAAAATCTGTAAATTTCAAAGGATGTCTGTGTTTTGGTTTGCACATTGTTTTGGAACATGCAAGTTAGGTAGCTTCTCCTTTATATGTGAACAGAATCTTGGAGAAGCCAGTTCCAGAGTTTGACGATGTGCTGATTGAAGCAGTCCTGGCTTTTGTCTTAGCGACACCCTTAACGAAGTACAGTGCCTTGGATTCTTTAGGGAAATCCACGCTTGTTGAAATAGTTTCACAGTGCTTTCAGTGTATAGCACTGGTGTTGCTTTACATCAGCAGAGAGAACTTTGAGGCTGCCTAACAATATTAATCAACCTTTCACTCATTTTTGAAAGGAATCAGTCTTTTTTTTGAACTTTGTTCCTTCATTTCCTCCCTCTCGCTGGCTCCTAGCTTTGAGTCTTGCTTCTTTACCCATTTAAGAGGGGAAATGAGTTTTCAGTTATACAGCTGGGCTTTTATAGAGGGAAATTATTCTATTATTCTTTGTGACAAGCAGCTCTTGTTTACGTGGCCCTTGGGAGAGCCTTACAGGAGTAGGGTTCTGGTTTTTCTTTTTTCTTGGCAGGTCTCCAGTGAATTTATCAACTTCATGACGGGAAGAAAGCTTTTCTCATCATGAAGGCTGTGTACACACTACACATTTTAAAGCACCAAAAAACCCCAAAGAATCCTGGGAACTGTAGTTTGTTAAGAGTGCTGGGAAGTGTAGCTCTGTGAGGGTAAACAAACTGCAGTTCCCAGAAAGCACAGTCAGGGTGGTCAGATAAACACTTCACACATGAGGTCACGAGTTGCACATTTCTTTATGTGATAAGGGTTGCACATACAGCTCCTCCATGTAAGCAGATCATAGAATCATAGAGTTGGAAGGGACCCTGAGGTTCACAATTCAAAGTGTTAGTGCTGACTTTTAAAGGCCTAAACGGCCTCAGCCCAGTATACCTGAAGGCGTGTCTCCACCTTCATTATTCAGCCCGGACATTGAGGTTCAGCTCCTAGGGCCTTCTGGCGGTTCCCTTACTGCGAAAAGTGATGCTACAGGGAACCAGGCAGAGGGCCTTCTCAGTAGTGGCGTCTGCCCTGTGGAAAGCCCTCCCATCAGATGTCAAGGAAATAAGCAACTATCTGACTTTTAGAAGACATCTGAAGGCAGCCCTGTTTAGGGAAATTTTTAATGTTTGATGTTTTATCGCTTTATTATTAATTATTATTATTATTATTATTATTCTGTTGGGAGCCGCCCAGGGTGACTGGGGAAACCCAGCCCGTTGGGTGGGGTATTATTAATAATAATCATAGATCTAGTTCAACCCCTGCAATACAGGAATATGCTGCTGTCACATAAAAGGATCAAATCTGAAACCTTGACGTTATCAGCACCATGCTCTAATCAGCTGAGCTATCCAGGAGCTCCACACATGTATTTTGGCAGACAATGTGTGCCAAGTATGCAGATGGTGGGCACATGACTGCCACATGTATTGCCAGTGTAGGCATGGTGGCAACAGAGGGGGCTAGCCCACACAGCCCTCTCCCATCATTATTTGAATATAAACTCCCCCAGTTGTAATGGGCAGAACTTACCAATTCTGCCTCTTCTATGCTTTCCTAACATTCAGGCAGTGGTGACTGAAGCTCAAGGACTTCATTTTATGGTATTTCATATAGGGCTGCTGTTGGAAAGGTCTTGTCCTTTCTGCCTTCCAGAATCTACCACTGCGCAACATCATTCACAACCCAGCTACTAATGCACATGAAAGTAATTTATGAGTCAAAAGTTGAACTCAGTGCTTTATGCAGGTACATAAACCTAGCTTGGCATGGACTGGGAGTAGGTGGCAAGTCATGCCACAATGTTCCAGACATCTAAACAGGCGTTGCCAGGATTGCTCCCTGGAAAACAAGTTTGCTGGGCAAACCAGGCTCCTGCTTGCTCCTTAAAATGGTAGGCTGGAGTCATACTCATCTTGAAGCTCTGTAGCAACTCTTGTTGTTGTTTTGTTGTTATGTTGTTTCAGGACTGATGGTTTTCTTGGACTTAATCTGAACTGAGGCTGATTTCAGGCATGATTTGCAGCTAAGCTTTGCTAATACAATGACAAAGATCTTTAAGAGTTCTAAAAACTCTGCTAGTCAATGTCCTGTTGAATATTATTCTAAAAAATATAACTAATCGTTCTGTAAGAACTGACATTAAACCGCCTACAGCTAAGAAAAAGGAACTTCACAAAGTTTGACCTTCATCTTGGAAAAATTGATAAACAGCAGGAATACACTGAAGACGTAAACAAGACATTTTCTGCTTAGACTGGAGATACATTACAACAAAAACTCAGGTGTTTCCTTTTTCCTGGCTATCATGATTTCTATCCTACAGCTGCTTTGTATTTGACATTCCTGCTTTTAATTACAAGTAATTAGGAAGGGCAACATTGTTGCAGGCTTCCTCTTGAACAGTTCAGCAAATGAGTTAGATTGCCTTTGCTACTGCAAGATGGTTGTCAGTCTAGCTTAAAGTTGACAGAAACTTTATAGTACAGAGGCACAGAGACACCACAGGAGATCAAACTACCAAATACAGTGTGCAACTTTCATTGGTATCATCTTACAATGTGGCAAATATTGCAAATATCAGATGCAAACAAATGGGTGATAAAAGGAGTTGAAGTTTCCTTGTTCTAACTGACCCTCTCCTTTTTTCAACTTTATACACAGTAGTAGGCAGAAATTCAACAGTGGCATGAAGTATTCCCACAGCATGGAGAAAGGTAACAGCCACAAGGGACACTGTAAGAGCTAAGTCATTGCTGGTGTTAAAAAGGTTTGTTTGGACTGTTTTGTGTCAAATGGATAGCTTTTTACATCAACACTGCATCAGTTGTGCATCCAAACTTGGCCTGCTTCTTAAATGAATGCAGGAATGTTTTTAGTAAAGCAGGTTTTCCAGCTACTCAAATTCCCCATCAGACACTCCACACTAATAATTAGAAGAAGAAGCTGAACTAACATAAAGGGTGTTCTGCTCCTTGCTTACACCCTGTATCTGTGGCAATTTCTCCATAATAGTCAGTGCTTATTTACTATACAGTGAAGATTCATTTATGATTCTGCCTTAGTTCATTAACTAACAGGCACAAAAAGGTGGACTTTGAGACTATTTACAAAGATGTGAAAAGTGCTACCTGCCCAAAGATGTAGGTGAAGAAGAGAATGTTCTGGCCCAAAAGATGATGGTGCTTTCACATAGTTTAGGCAGTTTGTTTTTAAGCATTCTGCCCTATATTTGTGTACATGTGGTCCCTGACATTGGGTCATAATCCCCACCCCCTGCCCATTTTTCCAATTGCCAATTGCTTTCTAACTGCACATTTTCCCAGCTCTAAATTTTGCATCCAATTGCACAGTGGAAGTTATTTTCTCTTTCATTTATTCTGCTTTGACCTAAGTGTAATCGTCGTGGTTTCCTTCTGTGGAAATGCAAAGGTCTTTCCTGGCTGGTAAGGAGCAGTAATGACCATTTTATCTCTCACAACTTTCTTATTAACCTTCAATACTTCCAGAGCAACTTTCTCTGCTAATGCATGTATTATTTGAAGTGCACTGACATGCAGGGGCCAGAAAGCAATTTTAGCTTTGCTTCCCTGCTGCGTTTTGTAGCGGACATTTTTTTATCTAGCTGCACTTTTCAGTCTATTAGAGGACTATACCATGTGTCATGGCTGTTTGGGGTGGGTGGGGAGAAGGAAAGGGAGAGATTTAATAACCGGATTGAAATTTCACTTCAGGGTGAGATTTAAGACACATATGAGGATATCCTCATTAGCTTACAGGCATTTAACCTGCCAACGCTCTGTACTACTAACACAAAGTTTCGATCCGTCACCTTTCTAAAATGGCACCTACCCAGAAAGCAAAAGTCCTTGGGACCCTTTTGACCCTGGAAATATTTCAGGTTTTGAAGCCATAAGACTGTAGCACCGAGTTGGCGATCTCAGTATTAAGGATAATATATCTGTATAGGTAAGCTGCAAACTTTTAAAAAAGGTTTCTGGTGAAACACTGACCTTTTCAAGTACATGATTTGCTTTGATTGAAATCGCTTCTATCTATCTACTTATCTTCAAGCACTTTTCTTTTCCATGCTTTCAGGATGGCCCCACCACCTTCCCGCACCTCTACCCCAGAACAAGTTTTCTACTCAAGCTACATAACAGGCATAAACCCAACAAATGCTACTTTCCTCCAGTATATGCATGCAACTGACAGGGGGCATCCTCACCAGTTGAATTACTGCCTGCTATACAGCTGCTAAAGGGAGAGAAGGCCCAGTAAAAAAAAAAAAAAGATCATTTGCAATGATTTAGGCCATGTGTGTCTATAATGTGGCCTGATTTTTAGAAGCATTGTCCTCTCTTTGAAGGAGCCCTCAGTGTGGACAAACTCTGATCCAATGCCAGTTTGAAGATAAAGAACCATTAACAGAGAAAGGAAGGACCTGGAAGAGGCCCGCAGGCCACTAGGGTTGCCAGGTCAAGGGCATCCCAGACCTGGAGATTTCAGGGCCCAAACCTGAGACCTAGGGATGGGCCCTGGCCATGTTATGACAGGATGCCCCTGGTGATGTCACAAGGACAGGCCCTGGAGAGGGAGTGAGAAGCGGAGGAGGACAGACCACACAGAGTGTCCGTGCTATAATTTGCAGCTAGCTTCTGCCAGGCTGAAGAGTGCAAGTTGCGTGCATAGTCCATCAGGCCCAGAGGAAAAGTGTGAGCAAATAGATGAGTGAACAGCAAGCAGTGCTGCTTCCTGTTTTCCTCTTCCTTGAACATTGGGCCTGAAGAGTAAGAGGCAGCAGGAGGAGGAAAAAGTGCTGGCAGTGAGGAGAAGCATCATCACAGACCCTCCAAGTGTCCCTTTTTTCAAGGGATGTCCCTGATTTAGAGAAGCCGTCCCGGTTTCTGATTTGATCCTGGAATGTCCCACTTTTCCTTAGGATGTCCCTATTTTCATTGGAGAAATGCTGGAGGATATGGAGTTATCCGATCCCCAAGCTTCCTCTATAGGGAAGTTTTTTTAAAAAATGTTTACTGTTTTATTGTGTTTTTATGTATGGTGGAAGCTGCCCAGAGTGGCTGGGGCAAGCCAGTAGGATGTGTGGGGTATAAATAGTAAAATTATCACTATGGACTGGGACGTCCCTATTTTCATCGGAGAAATGTTGTAGGATATGTCATCAGTTGATGAGAGATAGTAGTGAACCCCTAGGCAACCCAACTATTTAAAGGCCTAAATGACTGAGGCCCCAAATATTTGAGAGACCCTCTCAGATCAGCAGAGGGACCTTCTAGGTCGTCCCACCACCCTTATAAGTTTGGCAGGTGGCAGCCCAGGAGATGACATTCTGTAGCAACTAACTCTCTGTCTGAACATGCCAAGGGCATAAAAAAATCTGGAGCTGGCCCGCCAAAAGCTACCTTTTTCCTACAAAAAATTATCATCATGTTTTCCCATACAGCAGTACTCACAAGGATTTTCCCCCATCACTCTTACATAATGGTTGAGCAGTTCTCAGGAACCTGGAAACTCATCTCTAGTGAAAATTTTGATGAATATATGAAAGAACTGGGTAAGCAAACATTTTGTCACAAACTAAGGGCTTATCCCCTGGGGGAAATGGCTCTTTAGCATTCAATCCAAGGAAACGGCAGATTTTCTCTGGATTGATGTTTGCTCCGATTTAGCACTAAAGAATAGGTTTTCCCTGGGAAAGGAGTGGGGCAACAAGAAAACTGTTCAGAATGAGTCTGAGACACTTTGGCTTAAAAGAAATACTGTTTAACAGAAAATAGATGTTATCATGGACTGAATATCTTAAATACTCTCCTCCCACTGTTTTTATGTAACTGGCAGATGGAGAATCAGAAGTCCTTTTTATTTTTCTCTGTTTCTTTTCCTTTTCCCTTTCCTTTTTCTATTTTCTCTTTCTCTCTCCTTCCATCTTCTTGTTTCTTTGCCCTTTCTTTGTCTCTGTTTTTTGCTTTCTTCTTCTTTTGGGTCACATTTTTGGGGCCTTTGTTAAGATCCAGGGATTGTGTACTCATGGGGTTGGTAGATGGTTGAGAGTGGCCCTAGGTGAGAGACAGGGTAATGTCAGTCTCCCAAGGTGAAATTCTGTTTTCCTTCTCATCTGCAGGAGTAGGTTTTGCCCAAAGGAAACTGGCCAGCCTAGCCAAACCCACCATGATCATCACCACAGACAAAGATGTAGCCACCATCAGAACAGAGACTGTCTTTAAAGTTGCTGAGATTTCCTTCAAGCTAGACCAAGAGTTTGAGGAAATAACAATGGATAACAGGCGTGCCAAGGTGAATATTATTGTTTCCCCTAGGAATGGTTCCCATGGTGGGAAGTGCAGTATCTTGACAGAGGGGTCTGCTAATAATCAGAACTTCAGTTAGATAAATACAGTATATTCCTGTTGGTGGGGGAGAAGAAAGATAGCAGATAAAACCAAAAATTCATCTCCTTATAACTCTTACTTTTATCATTATTTTTAAGAGCATTATAACAAGAGAGAATGACACTCTGATTCAAGTGCAGAAGTGGAATGGCAAAGAGACTATCATCAAACGAAAAATAGCAGATGGAACTATGGTGTTGGTAAGCTTTTTCCATTTCATTCATACATCCATGTGACCAGGGGAAGGACCATAGTCCAGTGGCGGAAGATAGGGCTGCCATATGTCCGGATTCTGTTGGACATTACAGGGATTTCAAAGGCGGAATTGACGTTTGGGGGGAATATAGCAACCCTATGGAACATTCAAACAGTTCCAGGTTCAATCCTGAGTATCGCCAGCTAGGGCTGCTAAGGTCCTCTGTCTGAAAAGTCCCTGCCAGTCAGTGTGAGGCAGAACTGAACCAGATGGACCAATGGTCTGATTATGCAGGGCAGCTCATTACGTTTCACCCGGGGTTTTAAGGCAGTCAGTTCTGTTGTTGTTGTTGTTGTTTGCTTAACGTTGCAGCGATCAAGGCTGTAGTGTCAAGAGCCAAGGATAATGCTATTCTTCCCAATCAAGTTGATTTCACCAGTACTAGGACATAGTATACCTTCCCCGCCCATCAGACTGGAGCATGGAAGGAGAGAGTGGGAAAAAACAAGAAGAAATTGGGAAGAATAGCATTCTCCTTGGCTCTTGACACTACAGCCTTGATAGCTGCATTGTATTATGACAACCACCCTTCTGAAGTTAACAAATTGCTATTCTACCCCTATGTCCTTTCTGTGAGGCAGTTACAGAAGGAGTGAGTAGACAGCCCCCAAAGTATATGAGGAAGGGTAGGATTCGTGTGTCCATGATTTCAACAGCATGTGCAGGTCTGCTGCTTGGTCATAAGCTATGGTTTAATGTAACATGCAAACTGGGCCAGTGTGACTGGCAACAGCATCACAACCCCACACATAGAAACAACTGAGAAGACACCAGCATTGCTATAAAGATGATTGAAGACTATGGATTGTAACCTATTATTTTTTTCATTTGCTAGGAATGTATCATGAATGACATCATTTGTACCAGAGTCTATGGAAGACTGTGAAGACATATCTTTCCATTTCAGCTTGTTTTTCCTACAGCATATTAGTTTAGTGTTACAAAAATGAGCACAGCGCTTATGTGGAACTGAAATAAATAATTTAAAGGAATTGGCTTAAAGGAAGCTGCTTCAGTGACAGCATTTCATATCACTCATACTCAGTCACCCGCACACACAAACACATGCCCTTTGAACAAGCTTACTTTGCAAAATTGATCACAATTCCTTTTTACAAACTAAGTTTGTTACAGTTTCATGCATGTAAGAACATTCTTAATTGCAAAGGTTTATTTTGCATTTCAGCATTTTCCTTTCGGACACACCAGTTTCCAGGAATATTTGCACCAGAATGCAAATCAGTGTAGGGGGCAGTGGCTGTAGTTTACCAGATTCGGATGGAATGTGTTATTGAGCAAGAAGTCCCTTTGAAGTCGGGCTGTATAATAAGCTACTTACCCAAATCTGGCTGTGAACTGCAGCTGTTGATTAAAGGGTTATGATAATATACTTAGGGTATCCAATAAAGGCTAACTTGAAGTTAAGTCCAGTGGAGTTTGCAGTTTACATTTTGGGATGAAAAACACGCTAGGGAGAATTTAAATAAGAGGCAATCCATATATTCCAAACAGCAGACAATCAAGTACTTCCCCAACTCTGAACATACATAAATCCCACAAAGCTTGATGCATGAAAAAAGTTAGCACATTAGGGAGGCACCTAGGCCAATATCAGTTTTCCAAGTACAGAGTGCTTTTCTCTCCTCTGTACATACAAGTTCCTATGCTAAATTTAAAGTAGTACAGTTGTACCTCTGCTTACATTTCCCTCTGGATATGTAATCTTTGGGATGCAGACGTGGCAAACCCATAAGTATTTTTCAGTGTTTTGTCTTGTGCGCATGCGCAGAAGCGCTCTACGTGCCGCGCACAAGCACAGAAGCGCTAAACCGTGCTGCACGCATGCCCAGAAGCAGTCCTCCAGTTGCAAATTCCTCGGGATGCGGCCAGACCTCCGGTACGGATTCTGTTTGCAACCAGAGGTACCACTGTAGAGATAATAATGGGGTACTTGCTGCTATAAAGGTAAAAGGTAAAGGACCCCTGGATGGTTAAGTCCAGTCAAAGGCGACTATGGGGTGTGGCGCTCATCTCGCTTTCAGGCCGAGGGAACCGGTGTTTGTCCACAGACAGCTTTCCGGGTCATGTGGCCAGCATGACTAAACCGCTTTTGGCACAACGTAACACCGTGACGGAGCGCACAGAAAGGCCATTTACCTTCCCGCCATAGCAGTACCTATTTATCTACTTGCACTGGTATGCTTTTGAACTGCTAGGTTGGCAGAAGCTGGGCTAAAGCAATGGGAGCTCACCCTGTCGTGTGGTTTTGAACCGCTGACCTTCTGATCAGCAAGCCTAAGAGGCTCAGTGGTCTAGACTACAGTGCCACCTGCTCCTGCTGCTGCTATGCTATCTGGCTGTATGCATAATGCACAGAACTAATGCATAAAAACATAAGAGCCCTGCAGGCGCAAGCCAAAGTTCCATCTAATGCATCATTCTTGCAGTGGCGAACCAGATGTCCTCGGGATGCTTGCAAGCAGGACTTGAGTGCGAAGTATTCTCTCCCCAGTTGTGACTCCCAGCAACGGGTATTGAGAGGCACACTGCCTCCTCCATCCACTGCCTTGATGGCCTACAGTTCTAGTGACTAAGATACTGAAGTAAGACCTGCAGGATAAATCCAACCTCATATAACCAACATGCTTACCGCAATTTAATGCATTAAGGGGTTAAACCCACAGAGTAAGAAATCTTGCCAGGATTGGCTAGTCCACACCCTCTCACCTTGAGAGGGTTACCAAACTTTCCTCAACAAAACTAATAAATGAAATAGAAATTAAAACAGGATTATTAACTACCGTTAGACCCACAGGCTACATTATTTGGATATTGTTATCTGTTCTTTGCCGGCAGGTCCTAAGGTGAGCTACCACAATTTAAAATCCAGCAATTAAAAACAATTAAAATTTAATTTACAGGAATAGGGGATTAGAAAAGCATTTCCTCCCTTCTGTTACATAAACTATTTCGGGGATATGGACAATTGTAGCCTTCCAGCTTCTCTTGACCTTGTAGCTCCATTTCCCACCGTAACTGGATCAAATTTTTAAAGAATCTCTTATTTAAGTAAAGCATTATTCCGACGCAGTCTGAGTTGGTAGGAAACTGATAATCTGTATGCTTGCCGGTGTGTAGACCAGCCTTCCCCAACCTCGCCCCCATCAGATGTTGCTCATCATTCTTCACCATTGGCTGTGCTAGCTGGGGCTTATAGAGGTTGAAGTTCAAAACATCTGGCAGGCACCTGGTTGTCCTCAGCCCCCGGCGTACCTGGTGGCAAGTCCCCACTGGTGTATACAGTCCCAAAAAGTACAGTCCTGAATTGCTTCTGGAATATCCAAGCCAAGGCCCAACCGCATGGGAAGTCCACCAGACACAGAACCTCACCTCTGCTTCCCATTTATCCCTTGCATGCTGATTGCAGCTTCTAGGCTAGATGAGGCATGTGACCCTCACCTCTTCCAAGCCCACTCCAGCTGAGGAATCACAACCTTCTCCCAGAGCTGGTGAGCTCCATCTGATCAGCTCATGAGCTGGGCTGTGGGCCCTTGCTGGCCTCCGCCTCCTAGAGCACACCTTCCACTGCTCCCTATAGCTCAGAGCCCGCCATGTTCATGGAGGGGGGGGGCTTAGGCTCTGGCAATAGGCCCTGCTTTGGTCCTTTACACCAACACCAACCCCCTTGCCGTGACCCCCATGAGTACTTTATTTCTTCCTTTTTAAATTTTTTATTTCCAAAACCGAAAAAAGAAAAATGACAATAGCTGGTTACAATACCACCAAGTGGTTCAGAGATTTAATCAGGATAAAAAGAAGGGCTTTGAACAAAAAGTGTCAAAATTACAAAGTGAATTAATACAACCTAAAAAGAATACCATCTCTAAAATGTACAATTTGCTGTTAGAGTGGAATTGAAGGATTAAACAACCAAAGAAGTAATGATAAAGTGGGCAAAGGATTTTGGTCATACAATCCAACTGGAAAATTGGGAAAGGTTGTGGAAGGTGGATATCAATTTCACAACCTTTTACACGATAAAAGAGAACATGATGAAAATGTTTTACCACTGGTACCTTACTCCGGAAAAATTGGCTAAGATTTACAAAAAGCAGTCAAACTTATGCTGGAGATGTAAGAGGGAGGTGGGAACCGTTTATCACACATTGTGGGGATGTAAAATTGTAGGGAAATGGGGGAGGGAGATGGTACCAGCTAGTGCCGAGCACAGCTGGAAAAAATACCATGCTTATCAGTTAGTATTTTTCAGCCCGTTATCTCTCTTAGCCATAAACATCACCCAGTTTTATTCTGCTGATAACAATCTGAGTAAAGTTTATATGTGTAAAGTATGTGAAATACAGAGCAAAGATAGCTGAGCTCCCCCCCCCCCCTGAGGAAAAAAAATCCAAAGGCCATCATCATAGGGCAATTCCTGATATCAGACCTTTACTCTGTGTGAGACTTGGAAAATACTGAATTTAGCCAGGCAACAGCAGGATCCTAAACCACCCAAATAGGGGATCTTATTCTCTGGAACCAATCCCTCTAAGTAAAGCTATCTGGCTTTTATTACTTGAGGGATGTCAACAGCAACAAACTGATGTACAGCCAAAGAGACAATGTGTTTGCCCGTTTGTTTTAGAAATGTGAACATACCATATTGGTGCATTAGCATAAGTGAGAGTATATTAGTAAGAGGAAGCAATGTACAGCATTTTAACTTGGGGAAATGAGTCCCTCTACTGGCTGGCTAACAACTATACAGGACACTTCATTCAGCCATGCCTGATTTAATAGTGATGCAACTCATGCAAAGGAATGCGTATTAGTTCTTTCTCAAAACGATGAACTCAAGCGTAGCCAGCCCTTCCCTTGCACAGCACAGGCACACCCTTACTATTTTACACACCTTTTCCTCTTATTGTTTCCAAATGCCTCTTCTCAAGTACATCTCTTCCTTGGTTTTTTGTTAAAGGCAACAATGCGTATGGGACAATGCCAAGGCTACTCCCATCAATTATGTTGCAACAGGACATTCAATCACAGGTGCTGGATATACAATTTTAGACTAGCTTTTAAGAAAACAACTACCACTGAAATACATGTTATAATTACTGCTCAGTGAAGGCGGCACTGGAGCATGCATATTTCTGAAAATAAAGGGCAAGAATAGTCAGGGTCATTTTAAAGCCAAAAATAAAGCTGGACTTTATTTTAAATATATTACTACAACACTTTTCAAAGCAATTCTCAACTTTACAAAGTAAAGCTTCTTAATATTAGCATTCCCCACCCTTGGATTTTATACAAAAGCTCAGAATTTATCTGGCCTGCTATGCTAAAGAATCATTCTGGAGCCTTGAAAAAAGTAAAATTCTGAAGACGGTTGAAGTACAGGAAATGTCTCTAGAGCTTACACTTGAGTTGTCCCCTTGCACTGGTACTATAGTCCATGCACTGCTAAAATCTAAACACTGGTGATAAATCCTATACACTAGGTGAAGGGGTTGCCAACCTTTTTTGGGCCTATGGGCAAAAGTACAAAATGGAGAAACTGTATTGTGTGGGTACCACAACCCTGCATGAATATGCACACTCACTAACACCCTCCCTCCTCGCCAGCAATTATACCTGATGGAATTGTTTTTGCTCCCTACCCCCAAAATCTAATGGTGGTGGCAATTTTCCTGGAGAGAGGAGCTAGGGCTAACCTTCCTTCCCCAGCAATCTCTGGGAAGAGCACATCTCCTTGCAAAAGTTAGGCTTTCATTATCCCATTAGGTTTAGGCTTATTTCCAGCATAATTTCAGCAGGGGGAGGAATTGAGACAGGAACCTGTGGGTTCTAGGAAACTGTTCTCTGGCCATATGCGCACCCATGGGTGCCAGATTAGCAACCTAATGTTTCAGGTCAATGGCGGATGTTCACGTCACTAGGCCATAAGCCCTGTTGGTTATGGCTGAACTAGAAGATCTAGCATAATGAAAGCTCTAATTACGGAAGACCAGAGGACCATTAACCACGTGCCTACAAATATTACATTGGTGGCACTTCTCCACGGTTGCAAACAGGTTGCCTGTACATCTGAAATAGCATCACCAAGTAAATCATCACAGAAAACTGCTAGTAACAGAGCTATGGTTCTATCAGGAGACCTATATTTTATACTGAAAGCATTTTGGCTGTCAAAGTTCCAGCTGTGCAGGTCCAAGCTTCAATGTATGAGTCAAGTCAATATTTCTAGACACCACAAGGCTACCTTCCTTACACCTCCCAATGCTTCTTTACAGTTAAACTTTTCTTTCTAACAGATGGCAAACGTCAGCTATTTTATAGTACGTAAGACTAATACACGCAGCTTAACAGATAAATCCCTGAATGAGTGTTAATCAGAAAATGTAACAAAAAGTCTTATGTCATCTTAAAGAAGACCAACAAATATATTAGGGGAGAAGCTTTTCTGCGCCATAGCTTGCTTTCTGCAAATAACCTACACAAGCTTATGCCCTAATTGATTCATAAGTCACTCTTTAATGCACCACAAGACTTTCTGCTGCCCCTGAAAAAGGTATTGTTTACTTACTTACTCCACTTCAGCTGATCAAACACTGACTTCCAAAATGAACCAAGAAATAAATATCTGGAACTGGAAATAAACATCAAAATAAGGCTATAAAAAATTTCCTGTGAAGAATGTTCAGTGTAAAACTCAGCCAAATGTTTACTCTCATATTGACAATAACGGTTCCATGATTTTTGGCCAAATATTTTTACACTAGTTTAATAATTAGGTATTCGAAAGAGGGCATGCCTGTCTTATTTAATTTTTGCATTTGGAATCTATGTAATAATTTCCCCTTTTAAACCACCTTTTAACAATTATTGTGAAAGAGAAAGGAAAAACCACAATTCTGTGAAAAGCTGCAGAATAATAAAGCCAAAGCTAAACATTTTTAAGTACCATAGATTTCAGTTGGTGAGATTTAAGCATATGCTTTTATGCCACCATTTCACACACAATGTTTTCAAAATGCTTAACTGGATCCTGACTTCAACTCTGACATCCTGTGCTCTGCATATCAAAGATGATACTGATCAGGCCAGTATCAACAAGGTTGATATGAAATACAATATGAGGTGGAAAATACAGAAAACAGAAGTTGGCAAATGCAGAAGTTTTGTGGCCAAACTGGACACTGCAAGGGAAACAACAGGGCAGTTTTTCCATCGTAATGCTAACTTTGCAGGGAAGACTTGGCAGGCAGATATGTGCTTGCTGATTCTCCCCAGCAAGTTCTGCTCGCATCTAGCTTTGTGTCAGAAAATGTGTTTGGCTGTAGAGAGAGTCCAGGGAAATTGTGCAGGAGAAACTGTGGGCTGTTCAGGAGTTATGCATCTGCTCCACCTGCTGGCTGACCTGTCCTTGCAAACGCTTGCACCCGCCCACTCCATGCTTGTATTGACAAACATGAGTTTGAGGCCACTTATTTGCAAAGGTAACATCTAGTTTGGTCCTCAGATTACAGAATGAGTCTCTGGGCCCAAGATGTTTGAAGCAGAAATTCCACCACCACACCCCATATGTTTTCCTGTAAGAGACATAAACAAGGTAATGAAACATTATTTTAAAAAAACACTTGTGTGCTGTTTGCACAAGACTGAACACATTTCTAGGAACTTTGGGAAGGACTGAAGCATCAAGCTTTGAAATGTCAGAATTCAGCAACAGATCTATATCACGTGCCCTAGCACAAAGGGTGCATTTCACATTAAAAGCTCTTTTTAAGTATACAGACCAGCTGATAGGAATTGTCCATATAGAGATGGTGCAATTATAACATTTAATTTGTTTCATCATCCCTTTGGTAGGGAATGATCTGAATCTCTTTTGCTATCCGCTCTGCTAGTACTTGGCTATTTGCAGCAATTATTCTTCTTGACATCAAATCAAACGGAGCCCCTAGGAATGAAAAAAACAACAACAAACACAACTGATTTACAGTGTTGTTTATGAACTAATATTATGAAGCAGGGTTTTAGCTATACAGAAATTATCAAAATACTCTGGATAAGCCATGTGAAAATTTATTAAGGACCACTCCAAAGTAACATCATCATCATCATCATCATCATCATCATCATCATCATCATATAATGCCACCCTGCATAGTGGTTTACAGTTCAGGCAACCCCTGTCTGCTAGTCATACTAATCTGGTGTGTTTTCCAGGACAAAAGTAGTGGGTTAAATCCTGCAAAAACTTGAGACCCTGACAATCCACTGGATGGAATACACTCAAATTCTAAAGCCCCACCTACTATTTACTAAACTGACAGCCATTAAAGACATAGAACACAATCAGAATTCCACACCACAAATGCACATCCCTCAGTTAAGAAAGCAGAAATTGACTGGTCTTGCTACATTCCCAACATATTTTACCTGAGACATCGAGCAGCACTCCGCCCGCTTCCATAATGATAATCCCAGCCCCTGCCATATCCCAGCAGTGAATGCCCATCTCGTAGTAGGCATCTGCTCCTCCTGTCGCCACAAGGCACATGTTTACGGCTGCAGTCCCAACTGCTCTAATCCTAAAACAGAGAAAGTATATTATCGCAACAAATTCAAACCCTGCAGTTTCACATTAAAATATTCACAGCAATCACCAGTCATTTGAAATGCAAAAGAAGCAGATGCAAACCAAATCATTTGACCTTGGTCTCTTTCAGTGAAATCAGTGAGATAAGTTAGTCGTGACTCAACTTAGGTCTTGTGAAATCGTGTCTTCTCAAAAGTAAATCCTATTGGGATGAATAGCGCTTATTCCAAATTATGTGAGTTTAGGAAGGCAGCCTCAGTCTGGATCTAACTCAATAGCTGCATATTATTAATAGGAGCACACTGCTGCATCATACCATTCCTCCATTATGCCCTAAATTATATATAACCCCCCACTATGTGTGACCTCTTAAACACTTTAGAATAGCTGACTTTTTGGTTTCTTAATAGTGCCCCCTTGTGGAACTTTTGGCCAGGACATGGTCACGACAAAACACCAGATTAGGCTCACTTAACTGCTACAAACATTGAAGTTCTCTGCCTTGCCCTCGCCTTCCTGCATCAACTGAAATATGCTGTTATTCACACACAAGCAAACATTTTAAAAGAAAGGATAGCCAACACTACAGTTTTAAAGACTATTTGTTAAAAAAACTAAGTTGTGCCTCATTCTAAACAAGCCTCTTTGATGCCATGTAGATCTCCAGAGTGCCTTCCATCAGCTTCAGCTTATGGCACAGCTGCACCCCTATTAGGACAGGGATAGCCTAACTTCTGTCATCTATGCCAGAGCATAGACCTTTAGGTTGGATTACTGCAGCATGTTATACGTGGGGTTACCTCTGAAGACAGTTCGGAAACTTCAGCTGATGCAGAATTCAGCAGCCAGGTTGCTTACCGGGGCAAGATGGTTTGAGCATCTAAGACCAATCCTGGCCTGACTGTACTGGATGCCGATTGGTTTCTGGTTCAATTCAAAGGGCTGGTTTTTACCAATGAAGCCTTAAACACCTGAGGACCACAATACCCCAAGGACCACCTCTTTCCATATGAACCACTGCATCATCTGAGGACCTTCTTTGTGTGCCTTGTCTGTGAGATGCCTGGACGGCGGTAACATGGGAATGGGCCTTTGTGTGGTGGCTTCCCACTTGTGGACTGCTCTCCTCAGGAAGGCTTGCCTGACACCTTTATTACATTTCTTTAGGCACTAAGCAAAAACCTTCCTCTTCTTCTAGGCCTTTGGCTAATTAAACAATCTAGGGCTTGCCGATCAGAATGTCAGCGGTTCGAATCCCCGCGACGGGGTGAGCTCCCATTGCTCGGTCCCTGCTCCTGCTAACCTAGCAGTTTGAAAGCACGTCAAAGTGCAAGTAGATAAACAGATATTGCTCCGGTGGGAAGGTAAATGGCATTTCCATGTGCTGCTCTGGTTCGCCAGAAGCGGCTTAGTCATGCTGGTCACATGACCCGGAAGCTGTACTCCCTCAGCCAATAAAGCGAGATGAGCACCGCAGCCCCAGAGTCGGCCACGACTTGACCTAACGGTCAGGGGTCCCTTTACCTTTACAGTCTTTAAAACTGTTTGTGGGAGGGTTATTGTTTTTTGGTAATGGCATGCATAAACTGCCCTGTGACCTTTGGATGCAGGACAGTAGAGTAATTTAATAAATAAACAAGAAGAAGAAGAAGAAGAAGGAGGAGGAGGAGGAGGAGGAGGAGGAGGAGGAGGAGGACATACCCATGAATAGGAATGTTCAGTAGTCTTTGCATGTTAGAAAGAACAGTTTTTATAACCTCTGGATCACGGTTGGATCCCAACTCTGACACTAAGAGTGCTTTTGTAATATCTGTAGAGAGGTTGGGGGGGGGAGAGAGGAAAGGTAGACAAGTCTGACCATTACTTTAATTCCGATTGGTTGTTGTAGCTCAAAGGAAAAACAGTGAGTGTTTAAGAAAAGTACTCACACAATGTTCCCCCCACAGAATATAACTCATTAAACCATTATACAATATCCATACAAATGGTTTTATTGCCTTTTGCTCACAGAGTTCCTGATCTTTTGTACTTTTATCTTACTTTACTGTACACCACTTCAATAGCTTTTGGTTGTGAAGCGGTTTATAAATCTGCAAATAAATAGAAATTTGCATGTAACACACTAGGGGTGTCAGGATTTGGCCTCTGCTTCCTGCACTTACCTGAATTTATACAGTGCCCTTTGGTGAACATATGGTCTCTAATAAGATCAAAAAATAAGCACAAGACTGATACATGGGCCAACCCTGCTGCCTCAACCTTACTTGAAGGAGCAGATTTCACTATGCACCCAAAGGTTCTCTATGGTCTTCTGAGCTGAAAATTGTATGTTTATTATCCTACAGCTAATACGTAAAATGAACAGTGAAGCTAGTATAGAAAAACACTCATCACATTTTGTTCACATGAATGATCTAGTCTCCAGGAAAGTGTTCTCTGGGTGAAATCATGAATTCTATTCTAATACAGTGGTACCTCGGTTTAAGAGCAGTCTGGTTTAAGAACGATTTGGTTTACAAACTCCGCAAAACCAGAAATAGTGTCTTGGTTTGAGAACTTTACCTCATTCTAAGAACGGAATCCGAATGGTGGAAGGGCACCGGCGGTGGGAGGCCTCAATAGGGAAAGCGTGCCTCGGTTTAAGAACGGTTTTGGTTTAAGAACGGACTTCCGGAATGGATTAAGTTCATAAACCGAGGTACCACAGTACATCTAAAATAAATTTAAGTCAACAATTGGGTCTTTGTAATTCTCAATCCACGGGGTGAAATTCAACATTGTGCTAAGATGACCATTCTGCCAGCATAAGCATTTCTGCTTGCTGGAAATAACTATCTCCCCTCTCCTTCCTGTGATCACTATCCTGAGGATTCACTTTACCCTTTACAGTAGGAGCTGGGGGAGGCACAGTGAGAGGTGGAGAAGCCCTGTTGTGCTAGTGGAAGTCATTCTGCTGGGGCACCAGGTCAGTTGAACCCATCACTTTCCCAATTTTGTGTAGTCATACTGCTATATTAATGCAAAAGCCCTACCTTGTTGCTTTGATACTTGGAGCTTTTGCCCATTGCAAAATGCTCCTTTTCCTTTCCTGCCGGTGTACATTTTGTCTTCTACACAGCTGTATACAATTCCAAATTCCATCTGCAACCAGACAAATGCAATATCATAGGGGGTTTTCACGCCTTTAAAAAAAGTTTACATTTTGTGTGTAGGCTGCAATGGTAGTATTTTACTTTTTTACTGTATGTTAAAAAGAAATGATAAGTTACCTGTTTCTTTACAACAAAGCCAATTGAAACAGCCACAAAGGGAAACCTTGACAAAGAGATAAGCATATTGCACTTGTAAGCTCAGAGGCATAGTGTTAATGATTGACAGGCAGCATGTGTTCAACTGTAAATTAGAGAACTAAGGCAATGTTTTAACTAGCGACTCCTAATAAAATACAAACTGGAAAGCAAAGTCTAACATGACCATCTCACAGCACAGCACAAAGATCTTACTCTGATTCCAGAGGGGGGAAAGCACAGAAGTATATAGCACAAGTCAATCATGCTCACTTCACTATTTTCACAGGGGAGAAACAAAGCATGGCTTAATGTGATGTCCAAATCAAAGACTGCAATTTAGTTGACTTAAAAAACCCCCAACTATGATCAAGAAGTCAAGGAGAAACATTGCTTAGATATGGTGGTTTGTTTGGAGCAAACCAAACTGTACTCCCTGGTTGATGTAATGCTGAGAATGAGATCATAGTTTGTTTCTTCCCAGTGCTAGTGGGGAAGAGTGAAGTGGGTGTGATCGGTCTGTGATTTAATGTGACACCTAAACACGCCCACCGTGACTCTAAGAGAAAGATGCAAAAAACATACCTGTGAACAAAGTTAGTAGTTCCATCAATAGGGTCAATAATCCAAGTGGGATTATCTGTCAAGGTACTTTTTGCACCAGCAGCAACAGATTCTTCTCCAATAAAACTAAGGGGATATTTTTAAAAACAAACAAACAAACAAATCATTTATGGAACATCCCATTCTCCATGGTACAGATTCATTTTATGCACAGGAAATATATAGCCATAAGGAGCCTTGTCGGATTTATTTCACCTTCCTAGACTAGGCAGGATGTAGTCCTTGCAGCCCACAGTGATGGCTGATGACTCTGGATAGCCCACAAAGAGGACAGGAATGCAACAACCTTCCCCACTACTGCATCTGTCCTGGTGTGTCTATAAAACTCCATCTTTCATGTCTTTTTGTAATCTCCTTTTCATGTCACATAAGCCAGAGATCATTACAATATATTGTGGGAGTGAATTGCACAAAGTAGTTATGTGTTGTGTGATACAGCGCTTTCTGCTATATGTATATATGCTTGTTATATATGCTTCGTAAGCAAGGAGGTTGCACTGGAAAGCTCCACTATACTGGATCTTCCCATATAACCCAGCAGAACTTGCTAAAGTAGAGAGAGCCCCTTCTGCCACCACTGGTATTTTGCATCCTTCCTTTGCCTCTGTGTGAGACTTTGAACCTAAAATCAGTCCTAGAACTGGGATGTGTCAGTTAATAGATTTATCCTATGTATCTCCCCTAAGCACTGGCCAAAGAAGAGGGCTAGATTTGTCACAGCAGGTCAGTTGGGAAGTTCTGACCTCTTGGACCAGGCCTGCTCTTCTGTCTTGAGAAACAAGATGCCCATGTGCACATTGCTGTTCTCTGCCAGACTTGCCTCACCTTCACATCGCCTGGCTATTCCCCACATGACAGTGATTTCATCTCTCCCAACAGGAGCAGCCCACTTCTCATGTTGTACCACACTGATAAAACATGTCTGACCTATAATCCATGTTCCAGATCTATGTAGCTGTCCCAACCATACCTAGTTAGATATAATCTGACCTTCCCACTTTTTTTAGGATCTGCAAACTCTGTCTCTATAGACAGCAGGCATCCTCTCACCCGTTCTACATGCACAACACTTTGAATAAAACATAATCTTCCCACATAGGCCTAACAGCATGGCGTACCATCTTACAATTAAGACTCTTGCTGACCTGCAGTAACTGAAATCACTTGTATGCTCACCTGCAAATGATCGTGGCTTGCCTGCATCCTGGGCAAATGGGCTACCCCTACCTAAGCAGCAACCATAACACCATGCTGACTCTTTGATCCACCTCTTCATATTTGCATAGCCTGTCATTCATTTCTCTTGGCTTCTACCACACCCTTGCTTCATCCTGCCATTTTGCCATAGCTGAAAGAATCTTCCTTAGTTACTGCCTACAGGTATTGGAGGTTCCATTATTCTCCCTTTTCCCATCCTTACCTAACTAGAATTGAAGTGTGATAAATGGAGGTTATGCAAGACAAGCAAACTTAAAATGTAAAAAAAGCTATGTTATTAGTTTGTCAGGTTCCCTGTGCTTATTTTGAGCCATCAGGATCAAAGGTTTCATACCTGTACTTCAGACACATCCTTCCTCTCCACAGTGATAATAAACAAGTTCTAAAATATTCTGTACCTGTGAGATGGGTATTTTTCCTTTATAGAAGAAATAAGCATATTTTCTACTTTTTGATCAGTGACAGTCACTAGATCTGCTGGAGAGCTTTTAATCATGATAGCTATGTCCTTTGTTAGTGCTTCCCGGACTACCTGCAAAGAAAATTATTTGCATGACACTTTTTGAAAACAAATTAATGCACTCAGTCAGCTGCACAAAAACATTTCCTCCCTTGTGGAACAGGCAGAAGCTCAGGGACTTATGCACCAGAAATGAGGAGAGGTGCCATGCTCTCCCTGCCCCATCAATGTCACTTAACACATCCAAAGCCCTCTCCAAAGACTACTTAATGGTGTTATGAACGATCCCCACCGAAGTGATACTATTCCAGCCTTTTCAGAACATATCAGATTCTTTCTGGTACCAAAAAAAAAAAAAAAAAAAAAGCCAGAAACCACCAAGGGCAATGGGAAGATTACAAATGCATGGCAGTGTCATGTGGATGACTTCTCAAGGTGAGTCGATGGGGAATGGCAATTTCACAGTAAATAGCTCATCTGAAAGCAGCTATCATGCTCAGGCTTGAAGACAGCCATTTGTGATCATTGTCTCCTCTCCAAAAATGTCTAGCAAAAGGGAATTAGAGCATGTTGTTGACTGCTATATTTTTGGACTTCCTTACAAAGCTGATCATGCTTTTCTAAACCTTCCCTTTGTTTTTATATTTTAAAATGGAGTTGGTCTCCTTATTTGTTCTGCAAATACCCCATCATTTTATACTGCTGAAGTACTAAACAGAAGTAAAAGCAAGATATATACATTTTCAGAATAATTATGTGCTTACAAAAATTCAAAGCTATTTATTTATTTATTTATTTATTTATTTATTTATTTATTATTAATTATTATTATTTATACCCCACCCATCTGGCTGGCTTTCCCCACTCTGGGTGGCTCCCAACAGAATATTAAAAACATGATAAAACATCAAACATTAAAAATTTCCTGAAACATACCTCTCCAGCTTTTCTTGCTAAAATAACTGCATAATCCATACATTCTTGCCAAGGATCAGCCATCTTTCTCTAGGAAACAGAACATACACCACCAAATTATACTAATCAAAAGAGCAAACAGCACAACATTTATGATGTGTTAAAATGCTAAATCTGCAGGTTCAAACTATTTCAACATAAACAATACTATTACTTTGTTTCAAAATGCTGATATCAAAGCTGCAACACTGCACAATACTGGGAAATAAACTTCTCTTCAGACCAGAGCAATGCTTTATTTTGTAATATGGGCTACACAGCAACTACACAATTTCCTGTATGTTGCCAACCTGCATAATGTCAGGCAGATGCTGAGCAAATTTGTGCTCCTGCATAAATGTAGCAAGAGACATGCCCTTGCCACAGATGACTAGAACTGGCAGTGACTTGCAGTAGAAGTATTGTGTTCACACAATTGCAGAGATTATAAAAGCTGATAGAGAGTGATGTGTATAAGTAAGTGCAACATGGGAAACCTTGCAGTGGGAAGATCACTTATAGCTTATTAGCAATTTCACACTGTAGGCTCCCGTAGCATGTTTCTGCACATATAAAAGTTGATAAACCAACAGAGACCAAATGTATGAAAAGCTGTTACTCATGATGACCAACAATAGCATCTCTCCCATGTTTTTCAGTCTTCCGGACAAACAGTTCCTAATATGCTACAAGGTTGCTGCTAACGTTTAGCTGTTGTGAAAGATCCAGCAAATGTGTTGTGTAGCTGTTGCACTTTCCTAGCACTTAAAACAGGAGTTTTGCTTCTAGGGAAATGTGACTTTCTCCATTCAACTAAGCATTCCCATAGCAATACTGAGCATTGTGTGGAAGACAGCCGTGACCATCAAGGGTACCCAATGCATAATTTCTAATGTAATAAGCAACACAGTTCTAACATAATAAGCAACACATTTCACATCAACCCTGCATTAAATTATTATAGCAATAAAAATAAAACCTCAGTACTCCCACATCACGTGTCTCCCATCAGCTCCAGTCAATGTGGCCAATAGCCAGGGATGGTGGGGAAGTTAATCCAATAGCATTTGGAGGGCTACACTTTTCATTTATTTGTTATTTCAGCGCTATATAAAAAGGCTGCATATTGTTGGATGTCTAAATTTCACAAAACATGGATTCCTCTGAGTTTTGCATGCTTTAACAGGAATGCCTGACAAGGAAGGAGACGAGTTGTATTTAGCTGCCCCTAAACAAACAAACAAACAAACAAACAACCCGATTTTTCAGTTGTTACTCATCCTGGGGCTTAATCTTAGCCACAGCCCAGCCCCGCTATATATTTAGTTGTGGGCGGGTGGGGTGGCGACTCCATGAGTGCTTGATTCTCATCACGAAGTGGGGGCGGAAGGCAGCAGAAATAACTGGGCAGTAAAAGGAAACCATGGCTGCCCGGAACTCATGGAAATGCATTAAAGAGAAGCACCAGGCCCCGGGCTTACCGCCAGCAAATCGAAGCACTGCTCAGATCAAACTCCTCAAACGGAAATCTACAAAGCCGGCGGGCGAAAACCTCCGTGGGAGGAAAATGATGACCTTTGCACCTCTCTCCGTTATGCGCTTCCTTCCTCGCCTCTTTCTTTCTTTCTTAGGCAGCCACCGGTATTTTTATTTTTTTTCCAAGGGGCGCGGCTAAAAGCGGAAAGAAGGCGATCGCCGGCATCCCACCGTCGTCCTGGCAACACTGGGATGCCTCTGGAGAGGCGCAGGGGCGGGTGGCTCTCCCTTCCCAAGGGGCGGGCAGGCAGGCAGGCAGGCAAGCAAGCCTCCTGCCTCAGGCGGCAGATCCCTTGGGGACTCAGATGGTTGGCTGCTTGCCCGACCCGCACTTATGAAAAAGGGAGGCCTCTTCTCAAGCAATGGCGACCTTTCCCTTCAGGGCCTTGATAGATACACAGTTATCGTTGGCAAATACCCCTGAGCATGTGCAGAGTGCATTCTAGTCCGACGACGGTTTTTTTTTTAAAAAAAATATAACTAGAAATAGATGAGAGTGGTAGAAAGACACTATGGTTGTTCTGGCAGCCTTTCTCAAGCTGTGGGTCCCCAGATGTTGTTGAACTACGACTCCCATCACCCTAGCTAGCAAGGCCAGAGCTCAGGGATGATGGGAGTTGCAGTCAAACAACATCTGGGGACCCACAGGTTGAGAACCGCTGTTGGAGGTAGTCCGTGTTCAGCTGATGCTGGACTACAACTCCCAACATGCTCCGGGCTCGCTAAGGCTTATGGGAGTTGAGGTTCAGCGGCATTTGGAGGACCAACGGGGAGGGGACGGACACACACAGGGAGACAGCGACTTGCGACGGGCGGGTTCCCTGCAAAGGGAGCTTCCCGCTTTAATTCCCTTTTGTCTTGCAAGGATTTGCTGACATTTTGGGGGCGGGGTGGTTTCTTTTTGCGAGGTTTCTGGTATTTATTATTCTCTTTAATGGGAAGGCAGGCAGATATTGGCATACCAAGCTCTAACAGGCTATGTGATGCTTAGCTGGTTCAGCTTTAATCTATCTTTTAAAGTTATTACTGATGGCACGTTTGCAGCTGACTTCAGTAACCGCTTTGTTGTGTGACCCCAACGCTACATATATACGTCGATCGCGATGACTAGGGGAACCTGAGACTGATTATGGTCGATCACAGGTCGATCGCTGCGCTCCTGGGGGGACGTGAGGGAGATGCTGCCATGCCGCCTCCACTGCACTCAGCGCTGACAGTGGGGTGGAATGGGATGCTGCCTGAGGGAGGCGGGGGGGGGGGAGAGAGAAAGAAGCAGGGAAGAAGAATCACGGAGCAAGGAAGGAAGGGGTTAACACAGAGAGTGGGGGGCAGGGAATGAGAATCACGAAGTAAGGAAGGAAGCCAGCCCTTTGGTCCCATCACTGTGCTTGTGCCAGAGTTAATAACAAGCTGGCTCGTGCCATACAAGCCGACGCATCCTATTGGCCCTTGCGCGTTCTGCTGTTTCTTGGGGGCGGGAGCTTATAGAGTACGTCTTTAGACGCCAGGTGGGAGGGAGAGCGGGACAAACACATAGCTGTCAACTTTCAGATTTGAAAATAAGGGATCAGCATCCTGGAAAATAAGGGATTAGCAGCCTCACCTGTCCTGGGGACAGTCTACAGGATATCTTAACAATCCGGGATAGCAGCGGGAAGCGGCACTGGAATAAGGGAATTTCCCGCAAAAAAAAGGGAAGGTTGACAGCTATGGACAAACATCAGCTGCATCTGGAGTGCAGCCAAAGGCGGAGTGTGGCGGAGGGTGTGTATGTAGCTGTTTGTGGCGCCGGTGCGAAAACTTGACTCTTATGACATTCTCTTTGCTTTTAGCGAGAATCTCGCGATCTGAATGTGCTGCCAGGGACATAACAGCTGTAATTAAAGGATTCCTTTGACAATCAACGATCATTTCAGTATTATAATTCGATTGTCTTGAACAAGCTCTAGTTCAAAAAGGCATCAACTCAGGAGCGTGCATTTATGAGTAATTCCTTGGACTACTTTGAAATGTACATAAATCAGAATTTAATAAATTTCTTCATGTAGGTGATACAAAATAACACATGATGAAAGTATAAACAGACTCTGTCTTTTGTTAGGCCTGACAATCACGTGCAGAGTGTTTTTCACGACTACTCTATATATGAAGTTGCATTTTCTAGAAACTGGACTTCATTATCAAGATATTCCAAGATCACATTTCCACCATTATTTAGTGGGGATTCTCTGTTGCTTATCCAAGAGGCTATTGTCTGGTCCAAAGGCAAAGCTTCTCCAGATGCCGGGTGGCAGAGTCGTAATTTCTGAAAATCCACAGAAAAGGGGGGGGGGAGAGATACCCTGTTGTTATTTCACAGCTCTCTAAAGAAATAAAAAATATTAGAACAATAAAAAATGGTTGCTGTAGTTGATTTACCTTAGCTGTGGTTTTGTTGTTATCATTCTTAAGGTTTGCTAAGGAAGCAGCAAAATCTATCACTTTACCAATGCTCCAGTTACTACTAAAGAACATGGGTTTGCTTTTCTCCTTACTCTCTTTAGGTAAAAACACTTGGAAGTAGATTCTCTCTGTCTGCAATAGAAAATGGCATTGACGTGGCTTTAGAAAGGAACATATTCCTCAGAAAGGAACTTTACAAAGAATCAGGGTCAGATAAACCAGAGAAAAAAGGTAAAACAACATATTCTCCAATTGTAAAAAACAACATGCACAGAATGTCCCCTCCCCAATGCCACTACCACCAGCTGTTCATGAGGCAGGCAGGCAAAGAAAACATCAGGTCCCTACTCTTGCTCTAGCTGGGATGGTTTCATTTCATTTTTATTAGTTTTAAAAATGTGTTGTAGAAAGGGGGGGTTATTGGGATGTTTTTGTTTTTATTATGTATTTTCTGTTTTTTTTATATTGTGATTTTATGTTGCGAACCACCCTGAGATCTACAGGTATAGGGGCGGGTTGATAGGGATAATGCTTCTCTAAAACATTTGTTTTTCCATTGTCCGATATGGAAAGACACTTGGGCAGAATGTAACTAACCACCAACAGAACTGTACGGAACAACCTTACATTTACAGAGCAAAATATCCTCTTGAACCCAGCACATGGAACCTCAGAAAAGGACAATACAAATGTACTCTTCGTGCCCTTACCATAGCAAAAAGACTGATACTAATGAATTGGAAAAATAAACTACGATTGGATCAAAGTCTACGATTGGATCAAAGACTTACACAAACTTGCAACATATGAACAACTTGCATATAAACACACTTGCCATGGATAAATTCAATGATATTCGTAATCCATTCTTACAAATACTGTAATAGGTTAAGATCTGGTGAAGTACAATAACAAACTTGTAAAATATACAGTTTTGGGTCCCCCCCCTTTTGTTTTCCCTTCTGCATGGGTTCTGTTTCTCTCTCTTTGCGTCTCACCATGCTGGCACACGTATGGTTATGTACCTTTTGAACTTTCGATAAAGATTGAAACTTTTAAAAAAAAGGTATAGGGGTGGGGCGGTTTGCAAATTTAATAAATAAAAATAAAATACAAATATTAGTTGAATGTTATTGAGAGTTTTGAGGACCTCAGTTGACAAGGATACAAATTCAGTGGTGCCTCGCAAGACGAAATTAATCCGTTCCGCAAGTCTCTTCGTCTTGTGGTTTTTTCGTCTTGCGAAGCACGGCTATTAGCGGCTTAGCGGCTATTAGCGGCTTAAAGAAAAAGGAAACAAACTCGCAAGAACTCGCAAGACGTTTCATCTTGCGAAGCAAGCCCATAGGGAAATTCGCCTTGCGGAACGACTCAAAAAACGGAAAACTCTTTCGTCTTGCGCGTTTTTCGTCTTGCGCGTTTTTCGTCTTGCGAGGTACCACTGTTCACTAAAACTATCCAGCAGCAATCTAGAATCCACTTACCTCGCTCTCCCCACAATTCCAGGTGTTTCTATCCTATACCATATTTTACATTTGTACAGAGTTTGATATACAAGGCTGCTGCATGTACAGTCCCTGTGGGAAGAAGATTTTACTAATGGGGCTTCATGGCTCTTTCCTTCAGGTCCTGCAGTCATTTATATTGCTCTACAAGGACAGTGTAGTAGACAACACTCTCCTACACTTGCATTCTATCGAGGGAAGGAGGTACCCCTTGCCCCCACTTTAGAAAACCCTGAACAAACACAATAGCAGAAGTACAGATATCACTTTTGCTTCACTAAATATGGGAGTAACTACAAACAGGTATGGTGTTTGGAGACAAATGAACGTGACTTACCTGCACCAAGGACTTATCCCCAGATGCGTGCATTTTCAGTTTCATTAGGGCCACCTTTGCTGCTGTTTCGCTGTTCTTTGCTCCTCTGCCTCTTTTACTCACTGTGGCTTCTTTCTTAGAATCTGAGATTTATGCATGGACTCATTTTAGTAGCTATCACCAGTCCCTCTCATTTTGCTAAAAATGAAATATGTACCAGCATGAATGTTAAAGCTTCTTCAGAACGGGTGCACTGGAACAATGTGCAGCCTTCTCTTGCTTGTGTACATAGGATGGAACCTCTGAGTACTATATGCTTGCCAGTAATCAACATGTGTCACTGAGAATGGGCCACACCAATATACAGAACTGAAGATGTTCAGGGGAGCTCAGATATGAAGGAACCAACTTGATCCCACAGGCCTGTCTCAGGGATGGTTTCACGCAATAAAAAAATTACTGCTCAATTACAGTTGAGAACTTGTGGGAATGAAAGTGGTTCCAATCCTTCATTATATCTTGCTAGCACAGAACGACTTATTCCTGCATAGGATTTCCACTTAACTCTCATAGGATGTAGACCCAGACGTAGCTCAAGAACACAGAAAAATAGGACAAGTCAATTACTTTTAGGAATTGTAGCAAGGAGATGGAAGTTGCAGGACCCATCCTTAATTTCAGGACACAATATGAAATATGAAAAACTTAGCCTCTCTTATTCTCTTTCTGTATCAGAAACCTTATTAAGGGCACAATCCTATGGCCCCTGAAAAGACATCCTAGGGACCTCGGCCATGGAGAGGGAGGTCCGTGAGCAAAGGAAGCCTGCCCTAAGAAGTCTTACCACCGTGGGTGTAGAAACCTGTGCTGTCAGTGCTCCAATAGCAATAAAAGTAAAACGGGGCATTCCAGGGGTGCTTTATCTACTGGCTCCAATGCTACCCTGTTTCTTCAGTATGTTCCCACAACAGGAAAGGAGGAGTCTACATACAGTCACATACATTCTGCAGCAGAAAACTGTATTTTTAGCAAGTCTTACTGTACCTACCTACAATATCTTTAACAAGCTGCTGGGTAACAGCCATGCGAGGTTTAGGGATTTCCAATTTTTCACATTCATGGTCCAGTTCATGGCGGTGACTGAAAATAATAGATGAAGAAACTCTCAGTAGTTAGTCTACAAGTAAATGAAAAACAAGGAGTGAGGTTGCTTAGATTAATTAATTTGCTCACCGAAAGCAAAACTGCTTTCCACAGGAAGGGCACAACACAGGTACAAGTTCTTTTCCATCACAACCTTTATATGTGCACAAGAAAGATTTGTGGTGATCTGGTTTCACCTCCCCACTTTTTAGATTTGCCTAAAACAATTTCAAAAGAAATTCATGTTACTTACAAATACACATCCTGAATTCTATTGAAACATAACTGGGCATTTTCTCCATCATGCATCACAGCTATTTAGTAGCTCTCTCTTAATAAAGAGAGAGGATGTTATGTTCTTAATACAAGACCACTTTTGCCAAATGCCAGGTGGAAAGAGACTGAGTAAAATAAAATATGTCCAGGAAGTTACTCCTAATGAACTAATAGAAGCCAATAATCTAAAATACAAGTGCTCATGCTCACTATATGCCTATGATTTATCAGTAACTTATAAGCAGGAAAAAGGACACTATAAAAGAATAACAGCAACTAAAAGCAACCAATTCACAACTTAAGGTAAATAATAAATACTCTCTAAGCAACTTAGGGGGAAAAGGCAGAGAATGGTCTGGTTTGCATGACATGCTAAGACATATTATGGGTTAGGGTGAACATGAGAGCTTGCAGACTCTGGAAGAGATCACAGCTGCTTTGTTCCAACACAGTTATTTTGGTGCTGCCCTGCACTTACCTAAGCCATGTCTTGCCTTAGCATGCCATCTGAACCCAGGCTTGAGGTTTAGCTGTTTTCAGAGGAACCACAAGCTGTAACCAAGGTTTGTCTTGTGCATTATGGCTTGTGGTTTCTCTGGGAGAGCTAAACCATGAACTCTGGTTTGGATGACATGCTAAGCCAAGCCATTCACCTAAGTCTCAAGGTGATTTACAAGCATACAATTAAAACATAATTTGGCAAAAAGATCATGTGAATTGCTGAACAAAAACTTACAAAGCATTGCTTGCAAAATTATTCAGAATGAGCTTAAGGGAACTTCACTGTTAACTAAAATATTCCAGAGGTGTTGAATGCTACAGATGATTAAAAATTATCAACTTACCTCAGAACAACCATGAGCAGCCCGACTTCTGTGCTGAAGACTTAAAATTACAAAAAATAAAGACCAACACATCATTAGTGTGTGAATTAACAGGAGAACAAAAAAAGACTTGGCGCATTTTTTCTGAAAAGTTATCTCAGCAAAACTAATCAAGAATGCTACAGCTTCAATTGAACAAAGCTTTAAAAATACATAATAAACATGCATATTTTTGCTCATTCCTCTCTTCTCTCTGTTTATTTGTTAGCTATGTTGTTTCCCAGCCCATCCATCCAAATGACTTAATCAGGGATGTGGAACTTGTAGCCTTCCAGATGTAACTAGATTATAACTTCCACCAGCCCTACCAGATGTCATGTTGGCTGGGCTGATGGGAGCTGAGAATCTAACAGCATCTCAAGGGTGGCAGGTTCTCTTTCCCTGGTTCAACTACAGATTCTAACCTCCTCAGGTTAGAATATATTTCATATGTATTCTTGTTCTTCTGTTTCTTTTAAGTGCCACAAAAACTGATGGTGCTGTACAAATAAGAAGAGCAGAGCAATCCTATACAGACAAATATTCCAGAAGGCAGTTAAGCCAGTGCATCTCCTGCATCCTAACTGCTCCTGGCCAGTGGATCAAGACCAGAGTGTGGGTGACAGTGTAAGCTTTCATTTTCTGACCTTCCATTGTCTCCCATGGGGTGAATTTAGTTACACCTGCATTTTTTGATATGTTATACTGAGCTTTGTGAGTAGCACCAGTGAACAAAGTGAGTCAGGATGCAATGCAACTTTGTCTATCCTTCTCACTTCACTTCACCACTCCCATTCTCACCCTTGACATGCCCTTTGGGGCATTTACTCTGACATTGCTCTTGCTGGTTTGACTTAAGCCAGCAGGGCTATCCCTCAGCACCCATAAATAAATATGCCTGGGTCAAGTCATCTATGTGTGGGGAAGGATATGCCTGCAGGGAGAAATTAGGATGTGGTATATCTGGGGAGTTAGGATTGTAGCATAAATTCTTTCTTACCAGAAGACTCCTGAGCAGCCATCACAAACAAAGGGGAGAAAATCTAAAATGAAAAAGATAACACTCAAATGAATTTTTGATATTTTTACTTTTCTGTTTAGGTTACTCGTGTTGTTTTAAACACGAATCTTTATTGTATCTCACTTTCATTTGTAATTTTTGTGTTTGGGTATTTTGTAACATTTCATTTGATCTTTTAAGAGAGGTTGTAGAGAGCTGTTTTTGGAAATGTAAAGCATTGTAGAAGTAATTTAAATGAATTCATATCTATATACGGTACATTTTACAGGTGCAATAATAAGACAGTGACAAAAATAAGACAGATAATCTCATATGTCAATCAACACCTGTGCTGAACCGAAGCTGAAGTGTTCTGGAAGCTTCGCTAATGGCATTTTGGTAGTCACGATAACCCCAGAGTTAACTGGTAGTTGTCGTAGCAATGAGCTCATATATGTTTGCATTCACTTGCTTTTATATAAGCTAATTGGCTGGCTTTGCTGTTATCCTTATCTGTGGGCTTGGAGTGCTGGGCTCTAAGCCCAGAAAGGGGAGCCATCTGTAAGGTTTGGGTCAAGCGAAATGACACATGCTGCTTTGTGTATAAAGAATGTAGACACTTTTGCTTGGGCGCAGACTAGCCATCTCCTTGCTGCGAAGTCCGTCCTGCATCTGCAAAGGCCAGAAGAACTGGCGGACTGATTTACTGTAAGTCTCCAACTTCCTTTAATAAAGCACTAGAACTGGCCGTTCTAGGGTTTTATATTGAGTGCAAGCTACGTTTTGTGATAAGACCATAAAATGAAACTTAAATAAAAGATAACTACTCTCCTACACATATACGCGCACACACTTGGCCTGGCAGACTGAGCTGTAGCGCATGTCCTTTTCTATCTAAGCAAATCGGCCACAGGATAAACACCTTTTTGCCTTTAGTGATAACCAGAGTCCTGGCTAAACTCCACTGGCTACCAAGCGACAGTCCACGCCCACTTCTGGAAAGAGCCACGCCCCTTAATTTGGTTACTGTCCACTATCTCCTCCCCTTTGCCTTCCACTCCCATAGAAGCAAAAAGCCGCGGAACAGTACATTAGGCTACACTTCCGGAAGGGCAGGAGCAGGAAGCCGCTCTACCCTCGAATCTCCATGGTGGTGCTTCTTCGTCCAATTCCAACTCGCCCCTCAGAGCTTAAACCTGAGACTCAGAAGTGGTACCATGAAGATGCACTTCCCCCTCCCCCGCCACGGAGAGTCCCATGGTCTGCCCTGCCGCTCAAGGGCTCCTTACCAAGCTGCCCGCAGTCCTCCACTTCACAGTGCTGCCCAATCTCCAGTTCCGCCATGTTGGTGCAAGGCGCATGCGCACCCCGCCACCATGTTCCGGCGGCTCTAAAAGGATAAAATGGGCTCCACCTCCCGAGCCGCGGCATTCCAAATAACATTGGGCGTCATCTAAGGGGCGGAGCTTGAGGGATAGGTGGGCCGGGCTCAGTGTAGGAGCAGCGCCAACCCGCTGTCAAGTGACGTCTGCCCCCTTTCTGATGAACTTTTGTGTGTGTGTGTGCGCGAGCGCACAGCGCATTTACTCCTATTTAAGTCTTGCCCGTTTCCATGGGACTTACTCCCAAGTAAACGTGCGTAGATTTGCAACCGCAATTTTTTAAAAAAATAGTTTTATATTCTACTTTTTATTTTGTTTTAAAGTTCTTAAAAACTTCCAGAGACCTTAAAAAAATACAGAGACATACAAAAGTCATAAATAGAAATTCTAGAGCTTTCCCACTCACCTAGACAGTATAAATTACTACTATATCACTTACCCAGGAGTAAACTTAATGGGCTTTACCTCTGAGTAGGTATGTCTAGAGTTGCATTATTAGGCATTAAATCAGTTTACTAGAGAGTAAGAGCCCAAGTATGTCAGTGAGGGTTACTTCCAGTTAAGTAACTATAACTTAGAGTCTACCTTAAACCCCACTGGATGTGAGGGATTTACTTCTGAGCAAGCATACGTTGCACTGTGCTGTCAATCATTTGAGGTACACGCGGTGACTCGTGCGGTTCATGACATAACTGCTCTCCTGACCACCGCTGATCAGTAGGAATCTTCCTTGCCATTACAATTTAAAATGACGCATTAATTACCTAGGGATCTCTTTGGCTTTTGAATCTATACATGTAAAGCGAAGGATTAATCAAGGCACGCTGTTTGGTAGTCATGCCTATTGTAAGCTTTATGACTAAAGCAAGATGTCATGGCACGAATGCTTAGCTCCCCGTGGCTTGGTATCCTTAATATTGCTGGATATTTACGTTTATTTTCAGTTTTTTCTAACATAACGCTGGATTCATTGTACCCCTCAACGAAGCAAGAACCGCGAAAACTAGGTATTCCGTATAAAGCAATATTAAACCATCATGCTGGATTGTTCCCGAATCCAGATCCTTCCTAATGCAACAATTTGGGGGTTGGGTGGGGTCAAACCCTAAAAATCCGTAAAATGCGAGTAACGTTGACCAGCCTCGATTCTGATGGACGGCAGCCGATGAAAGCTTATCATAGAATCATAGAGTTGGGAGGAACCCTGAGGATCATGTAGTCCAACCCCTTGCAGTGCAGGAACATGCAGTTGTCTCGTATGGGGATTGAACCTACAACCTTGTCATTATCAGCACCACACTCTATCCAGCTATCCAGGCTAATAATAATAGTCTTACAGTATTTGCATTTAGGTACCACGAGGATCTTAAGGTTTCCCAAGTTTTCAACCCTGCTCTGATATAATAATACAGTCATACCTCATGTTACATCCGCTTCATGTTACGTTCTTTCAGGTTACGTCCCGCCGCGACCTGAAAGTACTGGAAAGTGTTACTTCCGGGTTTCGCCGCTCGCGCATGCGCAGAAGTGCTAAATTGCGCTTCGCGCATGCGCACAAGTACCAAATCAAGCCGCACACCTGTGCATACGTCGCTTCAGGTTGCGCTCTTTTCATGTTGCGAATGGGCCTCCGTAACGGATCCGGTTCGCAACCAGAGGTACCACCACTAATAATAATAATAATAATAATAATAATAATAATAATAATAAGAAGAAGAAGAAGAAGAAGAAGAAGAAGAAGAAGTTATTTATACCCTGCCCATCTGGCTGGGTTTCCCCAGCCACTCTGGGCGGCTTCCAACAAAAGATTAAAAATACATTAAAACATCAGTCATTAAAAACTTCCCTAAACAGGCCTGCTATCAGATGTCTTCTAAACGTCAGATAGTTTATATCTTTGACACCTGATAAAGCCCCAAACGAATCACTGCTCAACCCAGGAATGTAGGGAAGGAATGAGAACGAGGGCGCTGGCGAGCATGTGCAGAGTGCAGCGGCTGTCCCACGGCTTGGCTGGTTCTTCCTGCTGGGGCTCCCGTTTGAAAAGAGCCTCTCCGCGGGCGCCGCACGTTCCCCAGGTGGCAACACCTGTTGCAGGTACGTGTGGGTCACGTGGCTCGGCCGTCGGCCTCGGGAGCCGCCGCAACAGCAGCCACTTCCTTCCCCTCCTGGCGCTTCTCTGGCGCGTCTCTGGGCTTGTTTTCTAGGGAAGAGCTCTAGGGAGTTGGGGGCGTCGAGGAGGCGCGATCGTATCCCTGGCAAAGGCGGCTGGTCCTCGGCGGGGCGAAGATGAGCAAGATCCACAAGTTTTTCAAGGGCGGAGGAGGCGCCAAGGGGAAAGGCAAAGGGGGCCCGAGCCCGCAGGAGGCTTTAGCCCGGCTGCGGGAGACCGAGGAGATGCTGACCAAGAAGCAGGAGTATCTGGAGGCGAGGATCCAAAAGGAGCTGGCGCTGGCCAAGAAACACGGCACCCGAGACAAGCGAGGTGAGCTTTGGCCCGGCTCAGGCCTTAGAAGGCACGATTTCAGGGTCAAGTTGGTCAAACTTTGTGGGGGAGGCGCTTTTAGGAAGCGGCGCCTCTGAACATGTGCAGAGCGCAAACGCTTTCGCGTCGGACTACCAGCTGCTTTCGCCCCAAACATTGTCGCTTTGGCGGTTGCGGTTCTCTCGCTTCCCACTCTTTAGGAATGTAATTGTCGATTCTGTTTGGAGTGGAGAGACCGAAGAAGGCAGCTGTGTCATAAAGTGTATTGCACCAGAGGCAGTTTCAGCTGGGTTACTGGAATGTATTGCATTTCTTTAAAGGAACCTTCCTCAACCTGGTTCCCTCTCGAAGTTCTGGACTACACGTCCTGTCATTCCTAACCATTTCCATGCTGCCTGGATCCTATGGGAGTTGTCGTCCAAAACAGCTCTCTAAATTAGTATGTGCTAAATAATTTTGCACTTGTATCTGTCTTTTACATTTTTCTGTTTATGTTGATCTATGCTTCTGCTGCGTATTACTTGGTTTTTGGAATCTTGCAATTTAAATCTTTGTTTTGTTTTTGTAAGCTGTCTTGGAGAGGAGTTGTTTTGCCTTGAAAGCTGAAGTATGCATCTTAGTAACTAAATAGTGCATTGGGTTTTGACTCAGAAGGCATAATTGGCTGTTGCTCCCTGTGATTGCATCCAGTACAAGCTCCTTCCCATTCTTCTTTGCAATCATACCACGTGACAACTGAGTGCAGGGTGTACACATACATTATTTCCTATACAAAAGTGATGACCTTTCCTGTTGCCAAGCTAGGATGCTTGCTCCCTAGAAATTCTACCTATGCTGCTCTCACACCCATTTCCTAGATAGAGAACCCATTTCCACATTAATGACCCCCCTAAACTGTGTCTATATGAGGCTATCTTTGTATACAGCCTCTTATTTCCTAATCACACTGCATCACAATGTGAACTTTATACCCACTAGAAAGTTTGTTACTTTGATCTTTGTTAGTTTAATAAGTAAATATACAACAAGAACAATCATCAAAATTAGTTTTCAAAGGTCTGCAGAAGCAGATTGTTTTAAAGATACTTTTGTATCAAAAAAAGATACCTTGCAATATGTATTATAAGGGACCATACCACTTCTAGATTTTGGGTTGTTAGTCCTGTATTTAGGCTGTAATCCTGAACACATTTGCCAGAGAGTAAATTTCATTATATGTAGCAGGACTTCCTTCTGAGTAAACATCCTTTGAATTGCACATCACCCTATACAAATGGGCTGAAGGCTAAGATTGCAGTGGCTCTAAAGCTCATTTGCGACTATCATATATAATTGTTTTAAGTTTCTAAAATATTCCATCACTATGAGTAGTTCTAGATGTATGAAATATTGCAAAGTAGTGACTTTTTATTGTATTTTTTTAGTTGCTGCATAAACTGTTACAAAAATAAACGAAAGATGATTGTGTGGTCTGTGCTGAAGTGAAGTATATTCTTAGATTTGTTGTTGGTCTTTATTGTTTGGCTAGAATCTTAGTCAGAATTAGAACTGTACACAGTAATTTCAGTGTTTCTTTTGCCTGCATCCGTAGACCCACCCTAGCTAGCCAATATAAATAGCTGGATGAAGTCATGTAGGTGTGTTTGAGATTTATATAACAGTACTTTGGAAGAATGGCTTTCTGGTTTGTGAGAGTGCTCCCTTTTCAACCTTCAATATAAAGGGAACTTGGACAAGGCACTAAATACTGTAGTTTCTTTGGAGTTAACCTCATTGAACTCTGTAGGATTTTACTTCTGAATAAGCATTGCTACATCAGAAACTGGCATGAGGCAATCCGAACATTTGTTGTCATTGTTGTTGATTAGTCGTTTAGTCGTGTCTGACTCTTCGTGACCCCATGGACCAGAGCACTGCCTCCCGCAGTTTGGTCAAACTCATATTGGTGGCTTCGAGAACACTATCCAGCCATCTCGTCCTCTGTCGTCCCCTTCTCCTTGTGCCTTCCATCTTTCCCAACATCAGGGTCTTTTCCAGGGAGTCTTCTCTTCTCATGAGGTGGCCGAAGTATTGGAGTCTCAGTTTCAGGATCTGTCCTTCCAGTGAGCACTCAGGGCTGATTTCCTTAAGAATGGAAGAATGATCTTCTTGCAGTCCATGGGACTCTCAAGAGTCTCCTCCAGCACCATAATTCAAAAGCATCAATTCTTTGGCGATCAGCCTTCTTTGTGGTCCAGCTCTCACTTCCATGCATCACTACTGGGAAAACCATAGCTTTAACTATACGGACCTTTGTTGGCAAGGTCTCTGCTTTTTAAGATGCTGTCTAGGTTTGTTGTCATAGAATCATAGAATTGTAGAGTTGGAAGGACCACAAGGATTGTCTAGTCCAACCTCTTGCAATGCAGGAATCTTTTGCCCAACATGGAGTTAGAGGTCAACAGTGGCAGGAGAGGATGAGGATGAAGGGCAGTTGCAAAGCTGCCACCCACGTCAGCGAATGCACAGATAGGCTGATCTTCCAAGGTAACCACAAAAGCTATGTGCTTTCATTGGTTGTGGTTACCTGGGTGAAACTGTTAGCCTGTAGATGTTTGTGGCTGGTGAATTCTATCAGAAAGCCTTGATTCTCAAAGATCTCTTTTGACCACAGTCTTACAATGCAATCCTATACACTTCTACTCAAAACTATGAGTACAATGGGTAAATGGGTATAGTACTGCAACATCAATGAAATGAGAGCAGCTTGTGGTGGTGCAATAGTCTGATGACAATAGAATTGTTTGAAGACCATGTTGTGGGCATGCTTGGTAGATCATGGTATAATTGCAAAGGAAAGGCAAGGGCAGTTGAATGGATTTAGACAGCATACAAGCAACACTGAAAACCTAAGATTTATTCTTGATTATGTAAAAGGAAAGTAACAATAACAATCGCCCAATACGCTGCCTTATCTTGACCAAGAGTGCTTTAATTTAGACTGATATCAAAGCAATGTTTGACTGTACCGCTGTTTTGTGAAACAAGAATATAAAAACGCAGAGATTTCACAAAGGTTTTTAGCTAGGAAGTGGGTCAAGGAAATCTACCCTGATGTGTGAGCTGTAGATAAGAAAACTTTTGTTTTACTTACAGAAAGGGAGCCAGGGAACAAAGGCAAAGTTGGCACCTGCAGTTTTGTTGTTGGAACAGCCTTTAAAGTTATGCAGACCTAGTCATCTTCCAGAACTCAATAATATATAAACACTGGTTTTTCTACAGCTTTCCACATAATCTATCAAACCTTGGCCCATTAGGGTTTGTGTGATGCTTCCACAAGCACAATATGCTTCCATGTGTAATAGAAAGAAGAACATGGGGATAATAATTTTATGATGAGAAACTGCTTAAAAACACATTGCAGATGAAAAAAACCTTTGAGTTGAAATGTTAGCTATAGGGCTGGGGTGGGAAACCTAGGACCACATTTCCTTCTGAGAAACCTTTATGGGAGCCAAATGTCAACAGAGGGCAGGGCCAGAGGCAAAAGTGGGGCAGAGCAGCGACTGTGAATTTTACCCTTGTACAATAGGCTAGGTTCCACCCACTCACCCACCCTCTCCCTCCCTATCCTCAAAAGTTGCAGAACCATAAATAACTCTGAGAAAACAGACTACTTCCTCTAGGCTCCACCGTCTCATGGAGAACTTCAAAGGCTTAAAGGGCCTGGGCCTGGCAGCGGCCATTCCTCCTCCATCCCCTAGCCTCCCTACTGATGTCCTCCTTGTGTCTCTGGGAAGCTTGTGCAGAGTGGTGGAGCAGCTGGGTACACTTGCCCCATGCCTTGGAGGGCTAAGCTGTTTGGAGGCCCCAGCCAGGGGCCTGCCGGACTTACGCTGTCATGCCAAGAACAAGACTCTGGCCCTGGACCTCAGATAAGCTCCGCACAGGGCTAGTTGCTGGACTGGTGTAATGGGAGGCATCTGGTTCCTCTGGGAAGGCACCCATGAGGGTCCAGGGTTTGGTCCTGCTAATTCTATCTGCCCCCCTCAATTACAGAGTTCCCTGGATCTCCAGCAGTTAGCTCAGAGCTCTGAATGTGATCTGGGTCCTTAGCTGATGCCTCTGAGGCCTCCAGCTCTGTGTCTTGATTGTTGTTGGATTCAGGGATTGTGGCAATCATGGGGACATTGTGGTTTCCATGTGTTTGTTTGTTTGTTTACTGCTCTTCATCCATAGACCTCAGGGCGGTTAACAACATTAAAATATAAGGTAAAAACACAAAATACATAAGAACAACAACAACAAAACTGCCACAAACCAATAACCCCACTCTCCCCATTCCCATTCCTCCTTCCCTCTGCAGTCCCTGCTTGTCCTCAGCCTGCTGCAGAGGCTTCTCAAGTGCTCAAGGGGATTTTTGTACAAGCAGAAATCAATTGCACAAGCAATTCAGCACAAGTGGTCCTCACCCTTTGAATATAATTGCATTGTGTAAATCTTTTGTAAGCCACTTGAATAGCCTCTTGAGGCTACAAAGCCCAAACTTGGATACCCTTTTGAGGCTATTTACTAAATAAATAAAGTAATCCAGAAAAACAAATTTTCATAGAGTGGCACAGGCTTAGAAGGATTGTTGTCACTAATTATATCAACCTATATGCGGTAGATGTCCATGACATCCAGATCATAGAATGATGGAATTGTAGAGTTGCATGGGATCCCGAGGGTCAACTAGTCCAACCTCATGAGATGCAGGAATCTCAACTAAAGCATCCATGACAGATGACCATCCAATCTCTGCTTAACAACCTCCAAGGCAAGGAAGGAGAGTCCACCACCTCTCATGGGAGTTCGTTCTACTGCCGAACATCTCTTACTATCAGAAAGGTCTTTCTGTTGTTTAAGTCCGAATCTCCTTTCTTGTTACTTGAATCCATTGGTTTGGGTCCTAGCCTCCAGAGCAGGAGAAAACAAGCTTGCTCCATCATCCATGGGACAGCCCTTTAGATATTTGAAGTCCTTTAGGTTATTAGAAAATAATCGCATTTGCATAAAGCAATGGGCATATTTTCCAACAATATATTTTTCCTTGCACCAAATGTTATTAGTTGTTATTTGCTCAGAAAATGTAGCAACACTCTTGTGTAGAAGATGCATAGCAAGTTGTTGGTAAAGTTGAAGTATGGGATTAAAAGAAAAAGCCTGGGGGGCTGGTAATAGATAATTAACATGTATGTACTGCTGGTGGTGTTTTGCATGTCTTATGATGGTGATCCGCATTCCATGTGTTTGACTTAGCCATCCTGACTGTTGTTACTTGAGGTTGGGCAACGCAAGAGTCAGGCAATGATGCAAATGTTTCATGTTACTGTAGAACAAGCCTAGCGACATGTTATTAAGAACACCATAGCGAGGCTGACGTGCACCCATAAATATCTCAAATACCGCTTTGTTCCAGTCTTCTAGGAAGTCACTTCGTAAGCTTCATTTGCAAACTACAAAATATAAAAAGAGGCAATAGCTTACGAATTTCTTATTATAAAATGCACAATTGGTTCTCCCCAAGATTTGATGCATTGGTGCATAAGAACCACATTCGATTTGAAGCAGGAGATCCATCATCAGGGTTTGCTGTAGTCTATAAAAGTCAAATTAGCAGCCCACTGGTGGGGAGGGGGAGCTAAGAGTGAGACCATCATGGTCCTAGGGAAAAGGGAATTAAGCCTTTCTTCTTGATTGGTTTCCTGATTAAAATGCTGCTTCATTTGTTTCGTCAGGCAAAACACCGACAAATTGAATGGGTACCTGATTTTTTGTTGTTTCTTTGGAAGGGTGAGATTATAGCTGGGAAAATGATACAAAGAGAAGAGTTTGACTCCATTCCTCCAGCACCATAATCCTGCTGCAGTCTCTACCTTCCTGCCCAGTGCATGTCTTGCTCTGGACCAGAAATTCAATTTGGTTGTCATTTAAGAGTGAACCTGTCGAATCCACGCTTTCTGAAACAATGTGCAAAACCAAATGCAACCATCCTTCAAAATTCACACTTTCCTCCAGTTTCTCCAGACAAGTAATGCATATGTAAATGTGCGTATTAGGGGAAAGTTTATCTAAAAAGCATATACAGTCATACCTCAGCTCCTGAACGCCTTGGGAGTCGAACGTTTTGGCTCCTGAATGATCAAAAACCGGAAGTGAGTGTTCCAGTTTTTGAACATTCTTTTGGAAGCCAAACGTCCAACTGGGCTTCCGCAGCTTCTGATTGGCTGCAGGAGCTTCCTGCAGCCAATCAGGAGCCACTTTTTTGGAAGCTGAACGTTTTAGAAGTTGAACGGACTTCTGGAACGGGTTCTGTTTTATTTCCGAGGTATGACTGTATTCGTGAAAATACCATTACATTAGCAAAAATACTTTACAAAAATGTGTAAAAAAGGCAAACATGCATACAAAAATGTGCTTATTGTGGGAAAATTGTACTAAAATATTGATGGATTTTCATGAGGCCTTTTTTTAAAAAAATTGCAAACTGATGTGGAAATGTGAAGAATTGAACTTAAGACTGGACAACTGAGAAACAATAATGGACAGATTCAGCCACTGAGAGAATTGTTTTGTAACTTCCAGAGAGTTTTATAAGAAAAAAGCACCTTCTTCAGAACAGGAGTGGCTCAGATCTGCTCCTGCTATTCTTGCAACACAATAGGTTACCCTGTGTAATAACTTCAGCTGGGAAACTTTGTGTGAATTTCTAATCTCATGCCAAGAGAAAACAGGGCTTAGTTCCTTAGAGTTGTCCTTAAGCCACAACTCAGAGCCATAATCAGTTCTCCCTTAGTATGAATGTCTTTAAGCCATTAATCAACTCCAGAACTGATCCAGCGGCAGTCCACATGAGGCACCTCCTAGTCCTGACACATGAGTTAAGAGCCCTAAGGATAAATATTTGTCAAATGGTGTGCAATGGAGCTGATCTACTTCTTTTAAGTGTAAATATTGAGTTTATTGGAACTGTGGTAAAGGAAGCTCTGTGAGATTTGCTTAAAAACATATTATCTTTATAGAGGGTGGAAACCTTCTCATTTCATTGGTTAACTTTCTCCCCTAAGTTTATACTGAACATGCTAGCATTGCTTCATTTTGTCTCATATGAGATGGGCTGTATCAGAAGTAGACATAGGAAACTGCCTTACATTGGGTCAGACACTTAGTCCACCCAACTCAGTACTGTCTGCACTGACTGGCAGCTGCTCTCTAAGATTTCAGGCAAAGGGTCTTTCCCTGCCCTGCTTGGAGATGCTGGAGACTGAACCAGATGCAAAGCACATGCTCTAACATCAAGTTATCAGTTTTTCCTTCACTCATAAGTAGCCCTTCCCAACATGTAAGTGTAAACTGAATTGACAGACTATTTTTACCTTTTACTTTAAAAAAAGAAAGAAAGAAAGAAAAGGAATGTTGTTTAAGCCTGTTGATATTTTGTGGGAGGGGGTATTGTTTTTGTTTGTTACGGTGGCATGTATTTTTGTGTTTTTATGTTGTTGTTTTTTATTTTAACATAACTTTATTGAAATTCATAAATAACATACATAATATACACACTCTTAATTTGACAAAAATGAAAACAATCATGTACTGATTCTCTTCTTTGGATTCACAAAAATTAAACTTAGTTTAAATTTATACAATCTCTTTTTTCCTATCTTTTTACTGTGGTTTTTATGTTGTAAATGGACCTGTGATCATCAGATGAGAAGGGTGTTAATAGAAATTTAAACACCTCAGGTTACAAACACTTTGGGTTACAGACTCCGCTAACCCAGAAGCAGTACCTCGGGTTAAGAACTTTGCCCCAGGATGGGAACAGAAATTGTGCGGTGGCAGTGTGGCGGCAGTGGGATGCCCCATTAGCTAAAGTGGTACCTCAGGTTAAGAACGGTTTCAGGTTAAGAAGGGACCTCTGGAATAAATTAAGTTCGTAACCAGAGGTACCACTGTAAATGTATTAAAGTAAATACTAACAAATCATGAGTAGAGTCCTATTCATGTGAAAGAACTTTTTCTTTCCATAGTTGCTTTTGTTCCTTACCCTCCCCACACCAATAAACCCCCTCATTTCTGCTCCAGTAGATTGGGGAACCTCTGGTGTGTGTGTGCTGTAGCTAGTAAAAAATTGACAAATAGCTGCTGGGGAACAGAACTTTCTGGAATCCTGCCTATTGTTACACCATGATCATTGAGTTTTGTGAAAATAATTGTGGTTTAATGATTGGTGGAGAATTCATTGCATTTCCATTTGCTTCTACATTTTATTTTGAAGGGTACAGTTTTGTGTATGCAACTGTAGCCTCTGCCTTACTAGACTGTACGCTTGCTGTATTTTCTTTCTCTAAAGGAAGTTTTCATATTATTTTTTGAATACAACTGTTGTACCAAATGAATACTTCTGTAATTAGAGAAGAATCCAATATCAAACTCTACCCTTGATATTTCTCTTACTACTGCAATTTTGAAATTGTCACTCTTTAAAATCGCAGCACTCTTAAAGAAAAAATAAACAACTAAAGATAAATCTATATAGTCTTGCGACCTGTGATGTTATGTTTATTTCCTCAGATTACTCTCTGTTTCTTCTCTGGTTTTCTTCTGTTTCTGAAATCTTTGGAGTGGGAACCTTCTTTTTCCGGTCTTTCAGAATATCTTGTCTGTGAAGTAAGTTACTCTCCAATATTGTGAAACCACCAGGTTAGGTTATATTGACTGTACAGTAAACAACAAATGTGCATTTGCCAATTAATAAAGAAATGGTTATACTGATAAGCAAAGCCAGATTCTTGAGCCTGTCTCATCCACTTCTGTGAAGCAGACAGACAGATGCTCGGACTCTGACTTTCCAGAGTGTTGGTTGGTCTTTCACACCTCTGCAATTGGCAGTCCTATGTCTACTTTTTATTTTCATTTCTGAAACTGCATATATATTTCTGACTGGATGGGGCCATACAGTCTTTAGAAGGCTGAGAAGAATTTTTTTTTTGGTATAACAGCATAATGGTTTCATATACCGGTATTTATCTGTATACAATTCAGGGTCAAGCTGAAGGGAGCGGCCTCTGTTTTAGGATGTTTTGGATTTCGAATTTCATGAGTTTTTAAAACGCCTGTGGAGGCAGGAATGAGGAACCTATAGCTGCCCAGTCCTTGTTGGACTCCAACTGCTATCCGGCTCAGCCGGCATGGCTGCTGGTCAAGAATGAAGAGAGTTGTAATCTGGAGGGCCACAGGTTCCCCACTGGCTTAAGGAGATTCGTATGATCCAAAGACATATATTTATGACTATATGTTTTTATTTTGATAAATCTCCCCATTTGTAGGGGAATGCGGGTAGCGCTGTGGGTTAAACCACAGAGTCAAGGACTTGCTGATCAGAAGGTCGGTGGTTCAAATCCCCGTGATGGGGTGAACTCCTGTTGCTCGGTCCCTGCTCCTGCCAACCTAGCAGTTCGAAAGCACGCCAAAGTGCAAGTAGATAAATAGGTACAGCTGTGGCGAAGGTAAACAGCGTTTCCGTGCGCTGCTCTGGTTTGCCAGATGCGGCTTAGTCATGCTGGCCACATGACCCGGAAGCTGTACGCCGGCTCTCTCTGCCAATAAAGCGGGATGAGCGCCGCAACCCCAGAGTCGGCCACAACTGGACCTAATGGTCAGGGGTCCCTTTACCTTTACCTTTACCCATTTGTAAAAATGACTGTATATATGCTAAAGCTAAAGGGAATGAATTCTGTCTTCCTAAAAAATCGTATTATAAAGGCACTAGCTGTTCAGATTCTTATGGAGTTTCCTGGCATGAACTCATTCCATGCTGCAGTTGTTGGACTGGTTGAACTGGGTCGTTCTTGAAGCATGGAATCCTCTTATTTCGGCCACAGTGAACCAAAGAAATCCCAGTTCTGTTTATGCACACCTGCTGCTCAACAACTTCGTTTGGGTTGAATGCAGCAGTTATTTTTCTCCCCCACCACTGACTTCACATTCCAGTGAAATCTCTAAGCATTTCATTGTCATTAGATCCCATTAAGGAAGTGAATTAAGGCTGATCTTTTTCCTCACCAGCCTCCTTCACAAATACAGCAGCAGAGCTGTATTATTCTGTGAGACACTCCCAGTTTCCTGAGTGGCACTAAGTTCAAAGTACAATACTGCTCAGAGTTTCACTTTGTTTCAGAGAACAGATCAGTGGAGATGCAGGGTGTTCTAAAATCAGTGCCTTTTTTCTGGGGATACTCAGACCCTAAACATTTTGTGAATCTTTCTACTTTTGTCCATTTACTGTGTTTATTTTCCCGAATTTGAACTATAAAATGGTGATTTTCTTGAGTCAAAATGAGAGTACCCCTAGACATTTTTAAAGAAAAAAGCAGTCTAAAATATTTGCTCCCCCTCCCCCACCAGCTTTTTTTTTTTTTTTTTTTTAGGCTGTAGCCTCTTTCAGTCTCCCTGCTGATTTTCCAAATGTGTAATTTTGCAGATAATAAATTGGGGGCAGCAGGGCTGGGACCAATTTTAAAGATTTTCTAATTAGTTTTATTCCCTGGAATTATTTTGATCACACTTCCATGGATTTGTCCTGGCAAGTTCCATTCTGGAAGCAATGCTAGAAATACAGAATTTGCAGAATCTGTGGCAGATTCTGGTTAAAGCAGATTCCGGACACACCGTCCTAGAGTTCATAGGGCTACTGATACCTAGCTTTGCCAAAGCTGATGAACCAATTCCTGCCACTCTGCTTGTGTTTTGATGTGGCTGTTGCATCCTTCATAAAAGGGTGGGCCATTTAGGGCAGGGGACCTTGTCTAAGAAATACAGTGGAAGGAACTGCATGATCTCTGGAATCCTTAAATTCTGCCCTTTTGTAGAGACCCTAATACCTGATTTAAGTAAAGCTTTGGGGCGGAAACACTCACAAAGCAGAAAACAAAACAAATAGCCACAATTCACAAGTAAGTCTTGCATTCATCCAAGGGGATTTTCCCACTTTTCCCAACTGAACACCATTTATTTCTGCCCTCCTCCTCCTTTGCTTTGTAACCAATTTCTATTGAGACAGATTTCGAGATGTGAATGCCAGAAAGCCCTACTGGTAATGTGGAATTAGTTGTTTCTTTCTCTGGAAGGTGCCTCTGCAGTAGAGGAGAAAGTATCCCAAGTGTGTGCTTTTTGTATCTTATCTCTGAAATATCAACATCTTGCTTTTATCTTGACAATATTTTATCCCTTAGAATGTTGTTGCCTCATTTTCCTCATATAGATTGTGTTGCCTCTTGAAAGCTATGGAGGGACCCTGGGTTTTTTTTGTGTGTGGCCTGATGGATTCCTAAGCCCTCTTCCTTTCTTTATTTTTATCTGCTACTCTGCCTTATTTGGTGTGAAGCAGTACAATTTGCACTGCATTAGGACAGGGGTAGGGAACCTGTGGCCTCCCACACATTGCTGGACTCCATCTCCCATCAGTCCCAGCTAGTGGTCAGGGTATGCTGGGAGTTGAAGTCCAGCTGCCTCTGGAGGACCACAGGTTCCCCGCAGCTGCATCACGAAAAGCTGTCCTGCTAACCTCTGCTTGTTACACCAACAGCTGCACTGCAGGCACTGAAGAGGAAAAAGAGATACGAGAAACAGTTGACCCAAATTGATGGGACCCTTTCCACCATTGAATTCCAACGCGAAGCCCTCGAAAATTCCTACACTAACACGGAAGTGTTCAAGAATATGGGCTATGCAGCCCAAGCAATGAAAAAGGTGCATGAAAACATGTAAGTGGAAAACACACTGTCAGCTGTCCGTTGGAAATGCCCTTCGATGTTAAGGTTACCATTGGGTTTGTTTTGGTTTGTGCTGTTGTTTTCGTTAGATCCTCAGGTGTGGCAAGATTTTATGGGTAGACATTAGGGGCTGAGTGTGGTATTTTTGGCTCCTGTGGTGTTTTTGCAGGCCCCGTGGCAGTCCAGATTAACATGATTAGCTGCTCCCTGTAGTCTGTGCTGCGCTGAGATTCTGGTGTGCAAAGCATGTGCTGAACTGATGAGCTGCAAGGGTGTCCTTCCTTTCCATTTTAGGTTATGGCCAATTCCTTTGTGTGTGGGGAGGGATGACTCTAAAACAAAACAAGCAAGCAAGTTCATGTTCTGGGGGTATTAGACTACTACAGTGTAATGTATGTGGGGCTGCCTTTGGAAACTGCCTTTGGAAACTACAGCGACAAGGATACTAACTGGTCATTGCAAACACACCTCAGTTGTGCTTAAAAAGCTCCGGTAGCTACCGTCTGTTTCAGACCACACTTCAGAGTGCTGGTGCTTAGCCCTACATGGCTTGGGATGTGGATTCTAGAAGGAACCTCTTCCCTCGCATCAACCTGCCTGTGTTCTGAAATTGGTCGTGGTGACTAGGGGTGAGGGTCCAATGTTGTGGCAGCCCTTATAGCATTTTCTCACCAGGGAGGCTTGCCTTACACTTAAGCTGGAAGGCTGCGTCCACAGTGTCCCTTTTGCTAGTTAAAGGGACTGAGATCCTGTGCTGTCTTTGATGCTGAACTCCAGCAGCTCAGAAGAGATTTTTGTGTGTGGAGGTGGTGAGGGAAACAGGCTCTGCAGGGGAAAAGAGTTAAGGCAAAAATCACCTTGCCCCTTCCTCCATAGTGAATAGAACTCTGATGTGCCAAGTCTGACTCCAACCCAAAGTCTCTTAGGCACCAGCTGAACCTGCTGTTTTCCTGGGCTTTTTAACATCTATCGCCGCATTGCAGGGGGTTGGTCTACATGATCCTCAGAGTCCCTTTCAACTCCACAGTTCTATAATTCTGTAGATGTTCTGCTTGTTTTTTTATTCCTTCTCTTTATTCTGCTGTTCTTTGGTGCTTCATGATACTTCTGTGGTTTTTGTCTGTTTTCTGTCCCACCCTGGTAACTTTATAAAATGTTCATGCGTGGCATACAGGTTCATTAAATCAACGTTTGTCTCTTCAGGGACTTGGACAAAATTGACGACATGATGCAAGATATCACTGAACAGCAAGATATCGCTCAGGAAATCACAGAAGCTCTTACCAGAAAAGTTGGTGATGACTTTGATGAGGTTAGTAATGAAATTAAGGACATAAACTAGATGCAGACTAAATATCACTGCTTAATTTTATGCTCGATAAAATCTTGTCAGGCTGGTTGCCAAGCACTTAACACCTGTCTTTAAGTGCACTTCAGTTCTCAGTTGACTGAGGAGATAACAGTTTAAATGGTGGGAAATTGGACTCAGTACTTCCCTGAAGAAAATTTTCAGAACTATATGTGAGACATGCTGATGCACACACCCAGCGATGTTTAATGGTCTTTGAATCACAGAATTGTAGTGTTGGAAAGGGACCCTGAGAATCATCTAGTCCAATCCCCTGCAATGCAGGAATCTCAACTAAAGCAAAGCCTCTACTACAAAAAAGGCTCTGTATGTGCGTATGGGTGTGGTGCTTTGATTTGTAATTGATTGTAGAGTCCTGAAGATAAGTCTATAGTCAAAAATAATACTAGTCCTTTTCCCACATACAGTGGAACTTTGGTTCTTGAATGCTTTGGTACTCAAACATTTCTGCTCTCGAACACCGAAAACCCGGAAGTGTTCCGGTTTTCAAACGTTTTTTGGAAGCCAAATGTCTGATGCGGTTGTCGGCTATTGTTTCTGGGGCGCCTGCACCAATCGGAAGCTGCGCCTTGGTTTTTGAACGTTTTGGAAGTTGAACGGACTTCCAGAATGGATTACGTTTGAGAACCAAGGCACCACTGTATATCAGCTGACATATGGGGCCATAAATCATGCTTCCTGCTTGGATCAATTGCACGAGCAGCCAGTCCAGTTGCATCTCCACCTGCCCCACACCTGCTATCACATATGACATCAGGTGTGCAGCAGGTGGATGAGATATGGAGACAGTGGCCCTGTGAACCAAATAATGATGACTGGCAAACCAGATATGGCCCCTGGCGCAGAGTTTCCCCACCTCTGACCTATGCCAATCATGACATGACAACAACCCATTTTCCAGTTTAATAAAGCTTCCCTCCCTGATTGCCTGGAACAGATACTTACTTGCTACTGGCAAGTAGGCGAGTGGCTGTTTACATGGCTGCCATTATTAGTCTCTTGAGATAGTGGACCCTGTTTCTCAAAACATAACCTTCCATTTTTTTAAAAAAACTTTCAGGATGAGTTGTTGGCAGAACTGGAAGAACTGGAGCAAGAAGAACTAAATAATAAAATGGCAAATGTTCGACTACCAAGTGTACCAGCTACGCCGCTGCCTTCCCATCCTGGTAAACTTTTTTATTTCTTATGTTAAGCTGTCTGCTAATGATATATGATATAGAATGATACAGGTGAAATAAATTTTAGTATATATATCCTGAAATTGTCAAGATTTCTGGTTGGATGAACAGGAAGAATTGAGACAGAATACACTAAGTAAAGAACAGGTTTTTTTAGCACTGAGGTTCAAGACCCAAGACCTGGGTCTTACCTGGCACTCTGTGAGTAGTTCTAGTGCATACCTTCAATTGACATCCTCCGTGGTGATGATGATGAGTCTTGTATTTCAAGTGATATAATTAGAATTTGGATCGGGTGCATGATGGCATGGCCAAGACTTCCCATTGAGTCATCATGTTTGTACCTTGTTTTTATATTCTAACAGTTCTTGCACATCTCTTGGTTACAGCATCTTCAAGGAAGAGGGTGGAAGATGAAGATGATATGCAGCAGCTTGCGGCATGGGCTTCTTAACAGCAATCTACAGGGTTATGGGAAACGCCATGGAAGAAGTTTATGGAACAGTCTTTTGTTTTATACAGAGCATGGCTGTGTTTGATACAGTCCGGCATTGGTCCCTGGTGGGATTTTATGTCTGTATGTATGTGTATATGTACACATGTATGTATATGTGTGTGTGTGTGTCTGTATTTTTAAGAGAGCCAGGATTACTTAAGACCTGTACTTGAAGTGTGCCGCCTTCTTCAGATGCAGCCTCATATATGAATTTCTTTTTTCATACAGAAGAAATCTGATTTTTTTTTTTATATTACCGGTGAAAATTGACTGGGGTAGTCTATTACTACTACACAGTATTATCCTTTGACTCTGAAAGCTCTGTGTATAGGTACAGGCATGCATGCTTATTACTTGAATTAATTGGTTCTGTTCCATAGAAACTTTCAAAACTGAGAGCCGATAAATGCAGCTCTCCCAAGCTGTTGCTTTTCCTCTTTCGTACGTACTGACTTTTGCTTGTACAGGTTGCAAACCCTGTTTGCTGCAGAGGATGGTATGAGCAGGCATGTTTCTAATATAGAGCAACATCCTCTGTAGAGTTTCAAACAAGTTTGGAGTTGTTGGAATATGTGGTCCATTTGGTCCCACTAGGTAGAGATGAAGGAGATATTTGATTTCGTTTGCATTTTAATGCACACCTCCCCAAACAACACACAAGCCGAAATGCACTTATCCTTCAATATTTGCACTTTTCTGAATTTTGCAATGCAGTTTTCCAACCAAAAGGTGTCTGTTAAGAGAGTTTGCATTAAAATGTGTTACATTAGGAGAAATTGCCTTCACAAATATGTATAACAGAAGAACCTCACAAACCGATTTGGAACTATGATGAACCTATTTTAAAATCTGACAAACCAACAACTGAGAGACACCAAAATTGGCAGATTCATCTACCCCTACAGGGTGTTGTGAAAATATTTGTCTAAGTCCTGCCAGAGTTTTGTGCTGTTGGATTTCTTTGCTTTCTATGGGAGTTTCCTTCCATGTAGCTACTTGTTCACTCGGGGTCCTATATGGAAGAGTCAAAGACTGATGTGGCACCTTAAAGACTAGGACACTATCTTTGTCAAGCGTATACAGTGGTACCTCGAGTTACATACGCTTCAGGTTACAGACTCCGCTAACCCAGAAATAGTACCTCGGGTTAAGCACTTTGCTTCAGGATGAGAACAGAAATCGTGCTCCAGCGGCGTGGCGGCAGCAGGGAGGCCCCATTAGCTAAAGTGGTGCTTCAAGTTAAGAACAGTTTCAGGTTAAGAACACACCTTCGGAACGAATTAAGTACTTAACCCGAGGTACCACTGTATATAGAAAGCCAACTTGGGTCTTGTATAGGCACATAACACATGAAGAGCTCTGCAGTCTAAAATGCTGGATACAGTTTGGCTTGCTATAAGTGGCTAAATTCCTCCGAGTTTTCGTGTGTTTGATTGCTAAAATGGAGTTAATTTTAGCCAACAAAGGTAGTTGAGTGGAGCATGTTTGATGGGGGGGGGGGGGAGGCAGGTGGGCTGAGAAACCAGTTTATAATGGGTGTTTGGTTATGTGACCAGCCGACTTAAAACTGATTTTATCAAACTGTTTTAGCATGGAGGTTACAGTCCACTAAATCAAAGGGCTGACTTTATGCTGGAGAATAGTGGGCAGAGAATGGACGAGAATCTTCTGTTCCCCTCTTCCCACTTAGCTTTCTTTTAACACTGAACCTTTCATATTGCCATGCCTATTATCAAATGGAGAATCTTAATAGGTTTTTAAGGTTGTGGATTTTGAAATGTCCTCCTTACACTCATTCAGTTTCTTTTTTTCCTTTTTGCCTGAATGAAACACATTACAGTGGAATAATTTATATAACTTGAAGTACCAAATTTCAAACAGGGTCATTTTTTTTGACCCGGGAGAAACAGAGCTGGGTTTCAGATGATTGGATAATGAAGGTGCAAATAAATATATTGTCTGAAAATATTTGTGTTTGACTTGGCAATTGTTTTTCCTATCTTGCTGTAAAGCAGGGGTGGGAAACCTTTGGCCCCTTCAAATATTGTTTGAATAATAATAATAATAACAATAATAACAATAATAATAATAATAATAATAATAATAATAATAATAATAATAATAATAATAATAATAATATATACCCCACCCATCTGGCTGGGTTTCCTTAGCCACTCTGGGCGGCTTCCAGCAAAATATTAAAATATAACAATTCATCAAACATTAAAAACTTCTCTAAACAGGGCTGCCTTCAGATGTCTTCTAAAAGTCAGATAATTGTTTATTTCTTTGACATCTGATGGCAGGGTGCTACTGAGTCCCAACCAGCTTGGCCAATGGTAACACAAATTATTTTTAAAGGATGTGATATTAATATGGCTTAATATTCCTATGCTTTGGTTCATCATTATTGGGGATGAGTTACACATATTTTCTTCACCCTGATGACTGATGCTTAATCATGTAATACCCTGGGAAATGTGACACTCATACCCAACATCAAGTAATAATTCTTTCATGGATCAGGAGGTAGGTGGGTCTCTGGGTGATTTGCAACAGATTTGGCAAAGATTTCTGGTTTTAAGTTGTTCAATAATAGCAAATTTGACTGCTTAAGTGAAAGCAGCTTGGATAAGAATTGTGAGCCGAGGTCTATTCTGGTACAGTACTCAAAACAAATCCTGTGCTCAGCAGCAGCTCAGAGCCACTGTAAATTATTGTAAATATGTATTTTTAGTACCTGGCTCTAGGTAGTGGATGTCCAGGTTCAAATACAAGCAGATTGTGTAGTTCGAAAACCTGCTCCCTCTGCTGTAAATGATCCTTTGGCTGTGTGTGTGTGTGTGTGTGTGTGTGTAGAGAAAGAGAGGGGGCTGCATTCAGGAGAGCCTAAAAAAGCTTTTGTGTGTACAACTGTTTGAATCCTGACCAGCATCCACTATGACAAGTATATTTATATAGATTTTGGATATAGAAAGCATGAGCTGTTGAAATCCTTTGATAAAATGATTTTAAAAATTATTTTAAGTTAAAATGCTATTGGTGCAAATTATTTTTCTGCAGTTTATATATAGAGTCATGGCACATTTTGGCATGTTCTCTCTCTGTCTCCAATTTCTTCTTTATTTTTATTTTTATTTTAAAAAAAACAACCCCAAAACTAGCTAAGAGTTGCTTGGTAATGTTGTTTCTCTTGATAGGTGCAAAGCAAGCAAGCTGAGGCTGAAGTCTTATTAACTAGGAATTGCATCATAGTGGATCAGGTGTTGCTTTTCTTTAGGTAGAGTCAAAGTATACAGTCCTACTTGGGTGTAAACTCAGTGGGACTTTCTTCTAAGTATAGATGCATTAGATACATGCGGTCTACAGAACTGCTGGACAGATCTTGTAAGACTGGTGGAAATCACACTCTAGAAATCCATCTTAAAGACACAGAGCCTTTCTGTGTTGTGCTCCAAAGTGCAACTGAAGCTTTCAGAAGGAAAGCTGCCCTTTTCATTTTAATGAAATACTAGAATCTCTGCAAAATAATAATAATGCTAAAGGTAAAGGACCCCCGACAGTTAAGTCCAGTTGGGAACAACTCTGGGGTTGCAGCGCTCATCTCGCTTTACTGGCCAAGGGAGCTGACCTTTGTCCACAGACAGTTTTTCCGGGTCATGTGGCCAGCATGACTAAGCTGCTTCTCGCGCAACAGAACACCAAAACCAGAGCAGCACACAGAAATGCCATTTACCTTCCCACCAGAGCGGTACCTATTTATCTACTTGCACTTTGATGTGCTTTTGAAGTGCTAGGTTGGCAGGAGCTGGGACCGAACAACGGGAGCTCACCCCTTTGCGGGGATTCGAACCACCGACCTTCTGATCAGCAAGCTCAAGGCTCAGTGGTTTACACCACAACACCACCCACATCCCAATAATAATGCTAGATTGAAACAATTGTTATAACTTCTAGAACCACTCACCTGCATCATGGTAACGGCCTTTGGACCAAGTTAATATGTATGAGAGAGATGCATGTGAAATGTCTTTTTTTAAAAAAAGAAGATGGGAGGTATTTTGCTGGCCTGTAGGTGGCACTCTGAATTCAATAACAAATGTTAAACTTGCTTGACCACTTTTGCTTGAAGATCTGCTCATGCTAGGCTCCCTTACATGAGGAAATCAGCATAACCTCTTTTTGAGGATATGTATATATTGCTTCATTTTATACACAGAAATAGAATTGGTCCAGAGGGATAGCCATTTTTTTTTTATCTGCTGCAGAAATGCAAGAAGACATATAGTGGTGGATTTAGTTCAGGGGAATGAAGGCTACATTTCCTCCCCTTCCCACCCCTTATTTATTAATGTCTATAGGCCACAGGTTATGAGAATAGTTTGTGTCAGACTAGTGCCAATATATTAAGATACTTTGTCAAGACGGATGGACATGGCTCAGTTTTTATTATTACTCCTCTCTTCCAGCCACCATGCACACTTGCCCTTCCTTTATCCTTAAAACATGCCTGAGAGCCTAGTTAGGCTGACTGGTCCAATGCCACCCATTGAGATGAATGGCTTAGTGGGGATTTGAATTCGGATCTCTTTAGTTCCCCAAACTACAGTGGTACCTTGGGTTACATACGCTTCAGGTTACAGACTCCGCTAACCCAGAAATAGTATCGCGGGTTAAGAACTTTGCTTCAGGATGAGAACAGAAATTGTGCCCTGGTGACGCGGCGACAGCGGGAGGTCCCATTAGCTAAAGTGGTGCTTCAGGTTAAGAACAGTTTCAAGTTAAGAACGGACCTCCGAAACGAATTAAGTACTTAACCCGAGGTACCACTGTACTATGCTGCATTGTTTTTGGTTCACTTTTATTCAAAAGTAATAAACTGCTTTTTATAAGTTAGGAAACAAGTGCTCCACCAAATGTATGGTAGAGACGATTCTCATCTTTACGTCACCCTCTCAGTCACAGATAAATGGCCAACCCACACACTCCAGGCAGTTGTGGTTTGGGGAAGACCTGAACATGTTCCAGTAGAGTCCAGCTCATACTGCTTGTCTCCATATCTTTGCTTCTACCAGCTTCCCACTACAGCAGACTAAAGGCAAAACCATTCCAAAATAGTATACAGTGGTACCTGTTAGTTTCTGTTTGTGCCACTGTGCAGTGCTTCGAGTCACAAGACTCTGTTTTGCATTCCAGAGATTCCAGGCTATTGGAAGTCTCACGGAAGACAGGAGACGGATGTGATGTTACTGGTTTCCTGTTCCTTTGTTGTTCAGTTGCTCTCTACTTTCACAGAGAGAGCATGTATATTTCTTTTCTGTCTGCATAGTTAGAAATAAAACACTCTTTGCAATGTAGCTCATACTATCTCGGCTCCTTCCCTGCGTGCTGGATACTCTGCGTAATGGGGGAACGTACTTGGAGCCTCATCAAAGGCTCAGGTTATTAATCACGTCGGAGGACTCGACTGGAAGAGTCGCTCGGTCTAACGCAAGTCCGACAGTACCTCAGGTTAAGAACTTAATTCGTTCTGGAGGTCTGTTCTTAACCTGAAACTGTTCTTAACCTGAAGCACCACTTTAGCTAATGGGGCCTCTTGCTGCCGCCGCGCCATTTCTATTCTCATCCTGAAGCAAAGTTCTTAACCCGAGGTAATATTTCTGGGTTAGCGGAGTCTGTAACCTGAAGTGTATGTTACCTGAAGCATATGTAACCCGAGGTACCACTGTATCTCTGTCGTTGGGGAATAACAGCTGGAGTGGAATAAGAAGCCTACCTAACAAATTTTTCATGAATTTAAGATGAGGGAGGGGACAAACCTTGACCTCGTTGAAGGAAATGCAGGGTAGACATAAATAAAACCATATGGCACTGTGCCCTGCTTGTGAGCTTTGTACAGGCATCGAGTTTGCCACTGTGAAAGCAGGGTGCTGGATTAGACACACCTTTGGCCTACTTCAGCAGAGCTCTCTCCTTGTGTTCCTATTCATTACATGCTTGCTCCTACTTGGACTTGACTTCCAGGACACTTCCCAAAAGATTGGTGACCTCTGTCCCAGCCATCTTTGCCCAGTAGCTCCTATACTGTTGGCAGTGAATAAACGTTAGATATTGTCTTTGAACAAACTAGCAGCTTTTCCCAAACTTGGCTGCAGCTAAAGGTTCAGCCGGTTTCTGCATTAACAGCAACAAAATCAGACACTACTGGAGATGTGGAAACAATGAGTCATGGAACACCTTGCCCAGGTTTTGCAATAAATGGCACTTATTTAAACGCCAAGTTCTAAATTATGTTTCATGCATGGAAGCATTTTCATTAAGAGTTACAACACAACTTACTGTGTTTTATCAGGCATTCCCAGCACCTGCTAGCTGATCCTGATTGGTTGCTTTCAGAAGGGACCTAGGCTGCAATCCTACAAACAGCATTCAGGCAGATGGGCTATAGAAAGAGGCATTAAGTGCCACCCAGCCCCTGAAATGGCATCGGTGCACCTAGTGCATTCTCAGTGGACACAGGTGTTCTGCCAGTGGTGCTCCATCAGCTGTGGGGCTACAGTGGCCCATTGTTGGGGGGTGACTGAGGACCCACAGGCTCTGTAGCCTCATTTCTCCAACCCCAAAGATTGTTCTGTCCAAAATATTAGTGGAAGTACTACTAACGGAGTGAGACTGGTGGAATGGCCATGCCCTATCAACCTTATATATATATTACATTACAACCAATTATTTAGGGAAGTTTTGGAAACATTTGAATACAGTGATTATTATTTAGATCAAGAAAAGTATAGGGAAGTTATAGAGAGTTGCAATGTCATAACCCACTAAATAAAACCAGAATTAGGAACTTTGGGGAGCGGAATAGATTTGTATTTTTAGAGTAAAAAAATTAACATGAGCCTGTCCTCCTAGTTCTAGTGGTTGAAACTTAATAATTTAAAACTTTAATATTTTATAATAGTGGATTTGTGTATAAGGAATATTTATTAATAATTCATTATGAAGCAAAGTGCCTGTTAAAGCGTGTATATAGAAATATTAGCTTTCCCCCTTTTAAACTAAGTTTTTCAATATGTATTTTCATCATGGAATTTATATTTAATTTTGAATAACATTAAAAAACAACAACAAAATTCAATTGATTTCTATTTTGGGCTTTAAATTGAAAGGCAGTCAAGAGTTGTAAGCTGCACAATAAACACATAAGCTACAGTTCTCCACCAAATTGCATGTAGATTAAAAAAAGAAAATGTTTCCAAACTTCCTTAACTCACTTTAATAAGTGCAGGCCTACTAGTGCTCACTTGTTCCAAACTAAGGGTGTCTTTTTAACACCATGAATGTTAAGCAGCAAGTAAATTTCATTGCATCTGATAAAGTCTAATCTGTGCCACTAAAGCTTGTGCCATAATAAATGTGTTAAGTCTTCTGGGTATGATGCAACTCTTTGTTGTAAATGGCATAAAACGGTATTGAATAAGCTATTCAAAAAACAAAAAAAACAGAAGATTTATACAGTAGCTACACTTTTAGATCCAATTCAGAGTTAGGAAATAGTTAAATGACCTGCTTATGGTCACACACAATCTGCAGATGTTTCTAGCCTTGAATGCCAGCCCTTAATTATCCTGAATAACAGTGCGCAAAGAAAGCTCTCTACTTAAAAAGCATTGACAATAGTATAAAAGCAGTATATAAAATAATATCCAACAAAGCAGTAGTGTTTTGATCAAAACATTTCCTGTCCATGGATGATTGTTCTGGAAAGCAAATAAAGGAACTATTTAATGCATGTTTGCCAAGGTTAACACACAACTGATTCCCTTGTTCTCTTGACTAGTTGATTCCTTTAGGGTTCCCCCCCTTTTCTTCTCCACAGCTTCTTCAAAGCAACCCCCGATTACTAGAAATTAAATTCCATTTCATGTTCCTATTCAAGTCAATCTGAAATAGCACCACCAAAACACTTCCCACTAGGTTCAGTCATACACTGCTCCCACTTCATACTTTCCTCCCATCCATTTTCAAGGTCTGCATCTAGTTTTCAGTAGGAGGGGAGAAGCTTGCTGAGCCATGCAACAAAGCATCACAGGTCTTCCACAGTTTCTGGCAGGATCTTACACCCTGGTCAGAACTTGAAATACATGACTATTCTAGAGTGGGGGCTAGGAGACAGTTTACTAACATCTCTCTCTCTCTCTCTCTCTCTCTCTCTCTCTCTCTCTCTCTCTCATAAACATGGATTGCATTCAACTAACTTTTACTCAGACCAGATTCGTTGAAATTAATGGCCGCAGCTAACTTAGGTCCCTTTCTATGGGCCTCTGAGCAAACATTAGTTGAATACATCCCAATTCGTTGAAACTTTCTCCAAAGAGTCATTAGACTCCGATTCCCCTCCTATAGACCAATTCCCAGAGTGATTTAACTATCCAAGGCCTTTCCCTTGGAATCATAGCTCTGTGAGAGGAACGGAGGTATCTTAACAAATTAGCTCCCAGAATTATTTGGGGGAATTGACGATGACTGTTAAAAGGTGGTGTTGTAGAGCTTTAAATGCAAGTTGCGAATGTGACCACAGTCTGGCAGTGGCTCATCAGAATAGTTATTGAATTATATTTAATATTTTTTTTGAGTCAATTTAAACCTGTCAGCAAACCAAAAGCCCGGGGGCAGGGGGAGGAATAGTTTAGAATTGATCTGTTAATAAACTTGACTGCAGCTGCATCCAGAACTAAACTGGGTATGGAAGGATGCCAGCATTACACTGGTATGTTTTATACATGCTGTAAGGTAAAGGGGAAAATGTAAAGGACCCCTGGACAGTTAAGTCCAGTCAAAGGTGACTATGGGGTTACAGCGCTCATCTCAGTTTTCAGGCTGATGGAGCTGGGGTTTGTCCACAGACAGCTTTCCGGGTCATGTGGCCAGCATGACCAAACCACTTCTGGCGCAATGGAACACCATGATGGAAACCAGAGCACATGGAAACGCCGTTTACCTTCCTGCCACAGATATATATGTTGGAAGCTGCCCAGAGCGGCTGGGGAAACCCAGATGGGCGGGGTATGAATAAAATTATTATTATTATAAAGCCAAAAGAAATTCTGTTGTTATTTTTTTAAGCTTCAGTGACTGAGAATTATGCAAAATTTCAAACACAATGAGGTATTTCAGTACAAATCTTATTTTGATTCTACATAGTTTAGTCCAAAGAAACTTACCTTCATATTTAATTAGTGAAGGATTTAACCATAAATTATTACAGTGAAATCTAGGCATGTATCTAATAATGGACGCTTGAATAATCACATTTAATCTGAAGTATGTGCAACAATTAATGCTTTCATACCTACTAAGTAACGCAAATCCACACCCAAGCTAGTAGGCAGGTTGCTTTTCCAGTTGTTTCAACTCCTCCCCCCACACCTCCATTTTACAGCAAGCACTAGACTACTAGTAGTCCTAATCCATTGTTAGCACAATATTAGGTCCCATGTAAATGGGCAGGAACAGCGATAGTGCAAAGGTGATGAGACAAAGGCCCTGTGGTGGGGTTTGAAGAAAGACTTCTCACATTAAGAAGGTAGGCCACAATGCATGAGGCTTTTTAAGACGCACAGAGCAACGAGAGAGAGGCAAGGTGAGAATAACAGTTACCTTCCAACCTACCTAACCTGTTTTCATAGAATCATAAAATTGTAGAGTTGGAAGTGGCCCCGAGAGTCATTTAGTCCACCTCCCTGCAATGCAGGAATCTTGCCCACAGCTGTCCGTGGGTGGGCTCGAACCACCAACCTTCTGGTTAACAGTCAGACACACTGACCCATCGGGCTATGGAGACCTGTCATTGTGAACAACTCCCTGGTCCTGAATGAGGTAACTGTGCCCCTGAAGGACCAGGTGCGCAGCCTGGGAGTCATTCTGGACTCACAGCTGTCCATGGAGGCGCAGGTCAATTCTGTGTCCAGGACAGCTGTTTACCAGTTCCATCTGGTACGCAGACTGAGACCCTACCTACCCGCAGACTGTCTCGCCAGAGTGGTACATGCTCTGGTTATCTCTCACTTGGACTACTGCAATGCACTCTATGTGGGGCTACCTTTGAAAGTGACCCAGAAACTACAACTAATCCAGAATGCGGCAGCTAGACTGGTGACTTGGAGCAGCCGCCGAGACCATATAACACCGGTCTTGAAAGACCTACACTGGCTCCCAGTGCGTTTCCGAGCACAATTCAAAGTGTTGGTGCTGACCTTTAAAGCCCTAAACGGCCTCGGTCCAGTATACCGGAAGGAGCGTCTCCACCCCCATCGTTCAGCCGGGACACTGAGGTCCAGCGCCGAGGGCCTTCTGGCGGTTCCCTCATTGCGAGAAGCCAAGTTACAGGGAACCAGGCAGAGGGCCTTCTCGGTAGTGGCACCCGCCCTGTGGAACGCCCTCCCACCAGATGTCAAAGAGAAAAACAACTACCAGACTTTTAGAAGACATCTGAAGGCAGCCCTGTTTAGGGGAGCTTTTAATGTTTAATAGATGACTGTATTTTAATATTCTGTTGGAAGCCACCCAGAGTGGCTGGGCAAACCTAGCCAGATGGGCGGGGTATAAATAATAAATTATTATTGTTATATAAGAGCATAAGAAGTGCCTGCTGGATCAGGCCAACGGTCCAGCATCCTGCTCTCACAGTGGTGAACCAGATGCATATGGGAAGCATGCAAACACACCTCTGCCTATCTGCAACTCCCAGAAACTGCCTCTGACAATGAAGATGGAACAAGTCACCCATGACTAGTAAGAGTGTTTGTACACAGTTGAAGGGAGAAGTAGCAGAGTGACCTCCGGAATGGTGCGAATATACAAAAATCTCCTGCAATAAAAGGCAGAGAAAATGCATTCCAAGCCAACATTAAAATTTCACGCACCGTGACAAAACATGGAATGTAGATTTTAAAAAGCCAAGGAGCAAGTTAGCTAAGCTCCAGACTCTTTTAAACCCAGCATTATTTTGCAACAGACGACCAAAAAAAGATGTTGTCATGTCCAAAGGTTTATTTTCCCCAGATGGTTTCATACAGTCCTGCAGAGATCTTTGTCCTCACACCCTAAAACACAAAGCGACCACTGAAAATTCCGGCACATGAGACTGTGTGTTAACAGCATTAAACGAAGGAGTAGGTGGCACAGAGAAGAACAAAAGAAGCATTCTTCCTACTGAAAGAGCAGACAAAACAAGGCACTTCCAGCAAATAACTGCTGAGCAGAATGTTTCTGACGATTCCATAAAGCTGACACACTATTATAACATCTGTAACAAGCAAAATACAAAAAGGCACTACTGTACAAACCAATTGCACCTTCCCTCAGTCCAAAAGGTCGAACAAAAAGCACAAAAAACACAGAGCCAATGAACTTGGCACAATATTTTCTTTGTTATAAAGTGCATTATTAGGTTCAACACAAATTTTAAAACGAGAGTGAAGCTTATAGTGTGTTCCTGGGTGTACAATATTTTATAAACACACACAAACATAAACTGCAATAAGATTTAGTTATTTAACTGTGCAGAAGTATGGCTTTAATGACTCAAATATCTGTTTATAATATGCATACTTTAAACAGAGCAATTATGCATTAGCAACAAAAGAAAGAGGTAGTGTTCTTTATATAAGGCAAATTTGTTGATTCGGTGATTATGTGGCTGAGTGGCAAAAGTGTAAGGAGATTTAAAGAAAAACAGTTAAAAGACAGCTTTTATATTGTTTTCAAGTGCAGGTGAATGCCCACAGTGTGATATTTCTTTCCGCATTATGAAAACAAATAACATTCCCATTACTGAAAGGTTTAATTTTGGTACTGCAAGCTTTCCTAGATCATTGCATTATAATTTACATATCACTTATTTACATTTATGACTTTAAAAACCACAAGAAATCATATACATTTTCCAAGTCCATATGGCAGAATTATATTTCCCAGAGCAGAAGTTACATGCCTATATAAAGAATCTGAAAATCCAAATACCAAAAAGCTGTCCATACAAAATGTGAAATATTAATAGCAAGCATGTGATATACAACATGCTACATGATTGGTATATCTACATGTGTGGCATTTATCCTTTATATATGGGTACATATAACTTATATACATCACTTAGGATTCCAACTTGACCTGCCTTTAACCAGAGCTTTTTTATATATTAATATATATCTCTCATAAGGCTAGATAAAGGCTGAGACAAAGCAGCACTTATATCCTTCCTATGCCATAGGTTTCTCTAGATTGGTTTATGTAAACATTCAAGCTTCTGCCATCTCAGCTTCTGCTTGACAGCTACTATATACTTCTGTTCAATGCAATCCAGACATTGACTTTTTTACACTACTGTAAAGGCAGCTGGTAGCATTTACATCTCTTCATCAGTGGTATACGCTACCTCAGCAACTTCGATTTCTGGCACGTGATTTTCAGCCAACGAACCGCTCCAAGATGTTGCCCGATTCTCTTTCTCAGAACTGTAGAGACAGATCAATATGTTTGACACACTTTTTTTTTTGGGGGGGGGGTCATTTCATATCTATCTCATGGTTCTGATCAGCACACTTGGAAAACTAATCTCTTTTACTAAGAGTTTATAGAGGTAGACCCTTGCCCCGCAAAATATGCTAAGCCAGGTTGCTGGTTTTGTGTTTTATGCCGTTTTTTCCATTGTTTATATTATTAGTCATGGCTACCTAGACCTCTGGGTTAAGGTGGATCACAGATGCATGCCTATCAGATCATTTCATGTTCAACCAGCATGATCCACATGCAGCTTCTTCAGCATACCTCCTACAGAAGAGGTACAGCCCTCAACTATTATCCTTTTAACCTCAGTTTGGGGCAAGGACTTTTTGAAGGGGAGAAAAAGGCAGGAAACCACAAGTAACATAAATATATTTAATATGTGTGAATTGCATTTGGAATGTGAATGGCACTTCTACAACAGCATATCGCAGGAGACTGTAGAAGTGAAAGGCTTTTCAGAAAATAACCTTAAATAAAACATAGAAAATTTTAGATTGTACCTGTTGTCTTCTTCCAGGGCTCCTTGATCTGCCTCTATTGCAGAGGATTCCACTTCTCCACTGCACTCACTCTCTTGTCCTGACAACTTACGAGACTTCACTTTTCCTAAATTTAAATCCCTGTGTAACGAATTCAAGATACAGCTGATTCGATCCAGAAAATCACTTTCACAAATGTAAGGAGACTTTCTATTTAGAGATAGAAGGGAATACACAATTTTTGCTAACTCTCCCTTCTCCCAGTGTTTTCTAGGAGGATAAGGGGAACAGGAGGAATTGGTGAAAATTGCCCCCACTGCTTCTTCAAATGTAATTGTAGCTCCTGCTAAACATTAGTTTAGATCCAATCCAATATAGTTAAGCTAGGAAATAATGAAAAAGCACCTAAGCAGAACTTCTTTTAGAAGACTTTCTACACATAATTATATTTTCATTCCTTTATTAGGTTTAAGACATAATATTGAAATGACACTGATACTAATTAGCAAAGAACTTTCATTACAAATTGTATCTATTTTGTATTGATGCTTCAGCATACTGTTTATCCATTATGCACTGAAAATCTAATTATATTAGATGTTGAAAAAGTATTTTAGATGCTAGACTACAAAATATTTTGGAAAGTACAGTACTTTGTTTGCTATGCATTTGGACAGCTCTTATGGTTTCATAATCAGATTGCATAGTGGTTCTTGAGATGAAGGAGCAGTGTTTTCTCTCTGTTTGGGTAAGATTGGACGGTCCTTTGAATCAAGATGGCGAACCTTTCAAAACTGCACCGAACCTTTCAAAATGGCACCAATTTTAACTGGCATTCATTCCCACCCTCCTTAGAATTCCCGGGCAATGTCAGGTACAAGCAATAACTATAAAATTAGCAGCATCATTTATTTCACCAGATTTCAGGTTCATACTGACAGTAAAATAGAAGTCCTCATCCTCAGGAAACTTTACTAAGGATTTCCTCTTTGTGAGATTGCTACTTGGAAACTGCTCTCCCTCCCATCATTCCTATCCAAAGCAATACGTAGTTAAACTGACTTGCTATATGTGGCCTGCACCAACCTCAATTGTGTCAGAAAGGCTCACATACATGTTAAAGTGTTTTACTTCACACAAGACAAGATCTCCTGTCTTTCAGGAGAGAATTGAGGGTATAATAATAATAATATTTTTTTATTTACACCCCGCCCTCCCCGGCCAGAGCCAGGCTCAGGGTGGCTAACACCAGTAAAATTACAATAAAAACATAATGGGGGGGGGGGGGAGAGACCAATTTAAAATACGGGTTAAAATACAATTTAAAATACATCCTCATTTTAATAGTAGCCCATAGATCAAAACCATAAGGGGAGGGACGCATAAGGGTCAGACGGAGTCCAAACCAAAGGCCAGGTGGAACAGCTCTGTCTCGCAGGCCCTGCGGAAAGATGTCAAGTCCCACAGGGCCCTAATCTTTTGTGACAGAGCGTTCCACCAAGTCAGGGCCAGTACTGAAAAGGCCCTGGCCCTAGTTGAGACCAATCTAACCATCTTGCAACTTAGGACCTCCAAAGTGTTCTCATTTGTGGACCTTAAGTTCCTCCCGGAGCAAAGCAGGAGAGGCGGTCCCGTAGGTACGTGGGTCCTAGGCCGCATAGGGCTTTAAAGGTCAAAACCAGCATTTAAACCTGACCCTGTACTCCACCAAGAGCCAGTGCAGTATGGTTGCAACAAAAAAAGTTTTCAGAAATGCATGAATAAGTGCTCAATGTTTTGGGATTAATTTTTAAATTGCACTCTAGTTTCAAGAATTTTCTGTCCACTTACCCCAATTGTTTCTCTATGGCGTCTATGTACACTTCTTTTTCATTTAGCATTTTTTTCAGAGCTTCCACCTCTTTTTGCTTTTCAGCAAGTTCCTTTTGCAGACGGTAGTTTGTTTCTTCTAGGGTCTCGCAGAAAGCCTAGAAGAAAAAGTAAACGATTTTTTTTGAAGGCAATAGTTTTGTGTGAGAAATGCAAAGACTTGAGACTGATGATGTTCCCCTACTGCAATAGTTTTAATTTTTAATATGCATAAAAGCACACAACCTCAATCTTATTTCATTGCACTGAACATTTTTATGTGGCAGTAATGAGGACAAACTGTATCAGTCTGTCATTTTTTATGCAAGCAAAAAAACAAAACAAAAACTAACCTCATGGTATACAACTAGACAATGGCTCACAAAGGGACCGTCCTAACCCACATTTCAAAATATTTTCAGAATGACAAGCTGTGACCAACCATGCAGCTGAGAATATCTGCATGAGCAGCCACCACAGCTCTGCAGACATGCATCGTGTAGCAACTTTACTATTCATTGCACTGACACATTAAAACAGAACTAGGAAAATGTAAGGGAACTACTATGCCATAACAGAAAAAGCATTGCATCTATTGCAGAATCTTATAGTAACAGCATAATCATGATGAAACACAAAATAACACATATTGGTTTGAATGTGGCTACTGAGAAAGTCCACCAAAAGTTGACATTTTCTGCTAAAGCTAGATAAAAAAGCATAGGTGAAGCACACTGTAATGACTTGAGATTACATCTTGGCACACATGATGCTGTCTTGTTGCCACGCCACATAATTCTGCAGATCCCCTCATGGGGCTCAGAAGGTCAATTAGAGATTTTCCCCCCAGCCCTTGTGACATAGATAAACATTGCAAGTACTGTGGAGCCCCCTCCCCATCAAATACGTTATCTGATGTTAAAAGATTTTATTGCAGAACTTAAGATCCCAAGACTAAACTGCAGCAAAGAGATCAGTATGGTTGCAGTAAGAACACCCACTCCTAAATACACTTATGTGGAAGTAAATTCCACTGATTTTAATGGGATTTATGTCTCAGTAAGTATGCTTAGGATTAAGCCCAATTGGGTTTTTGAGGTAGGAGCTTTTGTAGACATGAGTCCAATGAAAGAGGAAATTGTCTTCAAAAGCCCATGAGCCACTAAGCTAGTTCATCTCCAAGGGGCCACACAGGTCCAATGATACCTTGCCGAGTTTCTAAGGTTAATAGTTACGGTACCTGAAAAGCAAACATCCTGCAAAATTGTTAATTGATATTTTGTAGAACCCTGACTGATGTCACAAGGAGTCATTCAAAGTTACTTCCCTTTCTTTAAATGGAACCACTTCTCCAATCTCTAAAAGTGTGTGTGTTTAAAACAGGGTAAAGGAAAAATTAAACCAACATACATGCCGCATTTTAACATTTTGGGGGGTGAAATGCTAATAGCTTGCTAGAGGAAATAATATTTGATTCAGTGCTTGGGTACACTGCACACGCTATTGAGACTGTCTCTATAAGAAGTGGATATATTTTTCTTCTTGACTTCCTCTATATTTTTGATAGATATAAGATGCTCTGTAGCTGTGAGCTTTCCTTTGCCAACAAAACCACTTGATGCAGAAAATCACAAAGCATGGACTGAGGGCTTACAATTTTTTTCTCTTTAAGAGAAAGCCTGCAATTAACGTTAAGAAGTTTGCATTTCATAATTTGTCGCTAACTTCACTAGCAAAACAGCCTATTATGTAATTTGGCAGTGATCCTCATTTGGTTGTGTAGCACATTCAGTTAACCAGGCATCCACCAGGGGATGGTACAGATATAATGCTGCCAATCCCTTAAACTATGGGACAGTTCTGAAGGGACCTGCCATTTACTAGAGCCAAAATTAACAGGAATTAAAATACATCAATGGCAATATACTTTGACTGAAACCAAGTTAAAATAGTTAAAGTTGTCCTCTAAAAAGCCAAATTCAACACACACACACACACACACACACACACAATCTGTATATATTTTGGAATGCTAACAACATTCCAAATGTTTTAACTTAAAAGTAATTTTACCAAGTATTTGAACTGGACATATTAACATAATGTGTTAAGCTGGTTCATATCTGCTAGATGTGAGCCAAAAAAGTCTCTTTCTTTGTTCTTCTGCATGCATTCAGCAAATGGTATTATTATAATTCAGAAAGACTTTTGGATGGGTTCTGCAATATCTGAAAAATCAGATGCCCAAGGAAAACAAATAAAAAGAATCACATACAATCCGAACAAAATATCCTATTTCAGGTAGGAGGAAATAGCAGTGAGACTGAGCAGTGTAACTGATAAATCATGAAGATACACATATTAAAAATATGTGAGAAAATACTTTATGCTAAATATAATTAAACCAGTGAAGGAAAACCCTAAAGTATGATACATGCACAACTGATAAAGCAAAAAGATCAGATCACAGAGGTAGATTTAAAACAATGCATCAAATATGAGTCATCAATAATTATATACCAGGCAGCAGAATAAAACAATATTCAACACTCGGAGATTGAGAAAATCTGCAGGAAGAATATAGTCAAAAGAAACTTTGAAATTATTTCCTACAACTTCTGCATTCTTTAGGGATGTGGGTGGCGCTGTGGGTTAAACCACAGAGCCTAGGACTTGCCGATCAGAAGCTTGGCGGTTCAAATCCCCGCGACGGGGTGAGCTCCCGTTGCTCGGTCCCTGCTCCTGCCAAGCTAGCAGTTCGAAAGCACGTCAAAGTGCAAGTAGATAAATAGGTACCGCTCTAGCGGGAAGGTAAATGGCGTTTCCAGGTGCTGCTCTGGTTTGCCAGAAGCGGCTTAGTCCTGCTGGCCACATGACCCGGAAGCTGTACGCCGACTCCCTTGGCCGATAAAGTGAGATGAGTGCCGCAGCCCCAGAGTCTGTCACGACTGGACCTAATGGTCAGGGGTCCCTTTACCTTTACCTTACCTTACCTGCATTCTTTTCCCACCCTCACCTCCCCAGGCTTTCGTGATCTCTGCTCCATAGCTGCCCTGTCTTTCTGCCTTTGGGCTGCTTGTTGTGTAAATGTACAGTCCATAGATTACTCATTCCATGCCTTTTTCTATGTGGCAGACATATATATTTTATGTCCGCCTCAAAGAGAACAGATGCTTCTCCTGTTATAAAGGTACGACATGACAAACATCACATGCAACAGGCCAGTTAAGAGTGTTTTATTCTAACAACAAAATAACTACTTTACACTTACCCTACTCTCTTCAAGGCTATCAAATGGTCCTGGTGGATCATCCAAACAAAGGAACTCCCTCACTGCAAGACTTTGAAATAATGAAAAGAAAGAAAGAAGTTGGTCTCCAAACAGAACAGCCTAAAGTCAGCGAGAAACAACACAAAACACAGTATTTCTCCGAAAATGAGCAAGTTTGTTTTTATTATAACCAACGTGTAATGTTTCAGTTACCAGGTATAAATAAATGTTTTCCATACCATTTTCACCCTCCCCAGCAATGGATGCTTGTCTAGTATAAAATGAAATTGTTTAAAACAAAAGACATTCAGGGTGAGGATTTTTTTTAAAGTTTAATTTATCCTGGATTTTAAAATCCGATTAACTCCCCAGTAAAAAGTAAGAAATAAATAAATCTGAATTAAAATACAGAATGACAACAGCCAGGAGTAAGGGAACCGCTAACTAATCCCATGTCCCAGTGGAGGCTTAGAATTTGCATTTCCCAAATAGCAGATTTCTCTATACTGTACTACATAAGCAAATTGCTTTTGAAACATGAAAACCTTGCTTTTCAAAACAAATGTAAGATAACAATAGTTGCTTTATGCATACCAAACAGGATCTCCCCCGCACTCAAACTGAAGATTAATAAAGATTGTCAATAAGACTTCACCCAGGATTATCGCCTTATCTGTACACTAGACATAACTGTCTGCCTACTTGTTTGGGGTCAATAAAGACTGTTCAAAGGGGAGACGATAGAGAGGCTTGTATAAACTGAGCAAGAATGACTTGCACTGCTGTATTCTGGAAGATGGCTTCGATTTTTTCTCAAGCCATGTCTAGCCTATGTAACTATTCCTAAACTGTCTCTTTTCCAGCATACTTTTGACTAGCAGAAGTCTGTTTGTTTATTACGGTAAATTTGTACACTGCCCTTCTTTTGAGGATCACAGGGCAGTTCACAACATAAAAATACAAAATGAGAACACAAAACATGTAACAACACAAAAACAAACCATGTTGTATGTGTCAATTGTGTGGAAGCATCTCTTTTGAGAAGATTAAACTAAGGCTTCAACCAAACATGCAAACAAGTGTGCCTGCTGCTTTAAATACCATAAATATGGAGAACACTTCACATTGCAAATAATTTTTATGAAGGAATTCCTCTCACAGATTTGCCAGTTTACATATGCAAAGTTTGTTTGTTTGTTTTGAAGAAATCAACAACGAAGGACACTGAGCTGCTGGAAATTCTGGAGCAGCAGTCTACACAGGTTGGGACTAAAGAAGCTTGATATTATAAAACATGAAGAAAGCTTGTGGAAAACTGTTCTAACATCACATCTGTAGAATTTCCAGGTTCGTCAGCGAGTTTGTGAGTGAGTGAGAATGTGTCTTTTCCTCTCATAACATCTATTCAGTCAAATGAACTGTCTAGAAAAAACAGGAACAATGCTTCTTTGCTTCATTTGACAGTTATATCACACCCTTTCCAAACAGTTTTATTTACAGTAGAGCTTCTCTTCATGGTTGAACTGCTGTTTTGAAAAGATGTGGAATGAGATCGCAAATGGCCATCCTCAGAACAGCTTATTATATGAAAGCATTGTTGCTTTCTCCAAGCTTGATTTCACTTGTTCTGTACCTCTTTTAGACCCCGTTACTGAGTGTAAGGAAAATTTTGGCAATATTAAGTTACAAAATGTGAAAAATACTACAAAATGTGTATCTTGTGACTAATGGTATAAAGCTTTTACGTGGAAGAATGATTATAAAAAACATATAACCACTGAATCCAAGCACTTAATAAGATGAATATCAGTTGGTTTTGGGTAGCCTTGGGTAGGCTTTTTTATGCTATGATGCCTTTGGCAGCTCTAATAAACAAGTACTATATGTGGTTGCAGTTAAGAAACAAAGTTCTTTGTCCACTAGTGGAAAGGGGGGGGGGGGAAATCAAGTGTAGGGTTTTGTTAAGTATATTCTCAACTGAGGTTGTAATAACCTAAAAATATACACTGATCTGTGGCCAGAGGCAGTACACCTTTCTGAATACCAGATGTTGGAGACAAAATGCAGTACAAAACAGAAGACTGCTGCCTTCGTGCAATACTTGAGAGTTTATTAGAATCAGCTGATTGGCAGCTGTTGGAAACAAAATGCTGGTTATCTGTTAGATGCAGGCTGGAGCAAGGCATTTCTTATGCTCCTATGTGTGATTTATATGATTAGGATTGTGATGCAAAAGTTCATTCAAATGCATTTAGAACTTTAATGGAAGCAACAGCAATATTGGATTTCCTCTCCTCTTTCCAAACCATAATGCGGTGCATGTGGGGAAGGGAATTCCATCTTTAACTTACAGTTTTTGATTGAGCAAAGCTGTTTACACAGACTCAACTAAGCATTACTATTTTAGCTCTATTGCACTAAGATGGGCAATACTGATAGAAGCAGAAAGTATGCTTCTTCTACAGAAAGCTGCAACTAGAGCAGCAGAAAACGCACATGCACACTTGCCTTTTATGAACAGCAGAGAACGGAATCCCTTTTTAGATTCTCCTCCAGGATAGGGTGGAGCCACAAATGACTCCGGCCCAGCCTGTCAGAAGAATAAGTAATCCAAGCATCTGTTTTACAGGTTTAACACCTTTCTCCAGTTTCCACAATATGCAAAAAGAAATACTCATGAGCAAATAAAAGGGAAAACACAGCTTGCACAATGTGTATTTCTGATATTCATTGTGAACTTATATCCCTATTAAAAATCATTCCAATGAGGATGTTACTTTAGGATGCAGTTTTACTGTACTCTTATTCATGGCGTTATAAAGTGAAGAATCTCACTAACAAAATCCTGTTTAATATTGGGGCAAGAGAACTGGTTCACAGAGTTTTGAACGAGTGTCGCTACTTTGCATGTCAGGAAGAAGCCATTAATGAGAACATTGATTCTGGCATAAGCCCAAGACATCTTGAAAGAATTTGGAAAACTCTACATACTAGTCTATTAGCAATGAAGTGCAGAAGTTAGAAGCAACAGAAAAAGATGAGTTTATTTGTTGCGTCTCAGGACATTTTAGGTTGCATTTTTTTATATAAAAATAAAATCACACACAAACATAATTGCATCAACACTATGCAGTACAAGCTCTTAGCTGAACACTGGGTCTACAACCTATTGTGGAGGAGTTCTATATGGTTGTTGCTGTCACAGCTGCAGCACAGAAGGCTACAATTTCTGTGAGAGACTCCCAACATGCTATCAGATGGCACAAACCTCTAAAGGACAAAAGTTCAAGAAGTTCATATATAACAGAGTTGATAGGAACTGAAAGTACCTGCTAAGAGGCACTTCTGTCACTACTTTTCAGCTGTTATATTGAAGCAGAAGTAGCTAACCTGTGCTCTTAAGATTATGCCCACACCCTATCAGCACTAACCATTGGCAACAACTGGAGAACAACTGCTTAGCCACTCCTGTACTGAAATGTTCAACAATAGTGGCAAAGACAAATTCCACCACGACCAATTTCTGATCCATTGAGAAATTGTCACGACTTGCGGTCTAGTCCACCCAACCATTCAGGATTCTACTATAATTACCCATCCATAACCAGCCACCATTAACACAAACAAACACACTGAAATGGAACATTTCAGCTTCAAGGTTGGCATTTAGAATTCAATGTACTGCCAAATAGCACACTGCTCATAACATATGTGGTTCAAGATTGCATAAAACTAGAGATTCTATAATTAAAAACAACAACACATGGTTTCGATTGCAATGCCAAGCTCTAAAGCATTCATAAAAGAGTATCTTCAAAATCACCCATCTTAGAAAGCATATAACAAATACAGGCAGAATCAAAGGCATTCCATTCAAATCTGCATTTTAGAAGGTTTTTAAAAAATCATCTTCTTATATGTATTTTTAGAAACTGAAAAATAAAATTAACGGATAATCCCCATATTGTAACTCCACATGCTGAATACACAATGCCAAACAGCCAACAGCAGATTTTTTGTATATTTAAAGACTTTAACAACCACCTTCCAAATACATTGCTCTCACAGTGTGATGTATACGGATAATAAATAGAACATAATACTACATACAACTAGAAAATTTAGACACAGTTAAAGTACACATCCTCAATTAAAGCACAGCAGACTAATCAAAAGTGAAATGAAATAAAAGCATCTCAAAAGTTATTTTAAGAGTTATGTATTTCTTGGGTGAGGCAATTCCACAAATGTGGAGCCGTTATTCATAAGGCCTTGTCTCTGATATCTGTCCATCTTATTGATCAGCCAGAGACCTGGGTTTCAGAATTTGGTCTCAAAGCTTGAGCTGTCTCATACAGGTGCAGGCAGTCCTTTAAATAACTTTGATTCACACCATTTAGGGCATGGGTAGGAAAGCTAAGGCCCAGGGGCTGGATCCGGCCCAATCGCCTTCTAAATCCGGCCCAGGATGGTCCGGGAATCATTGTGTTTTTACCTGAGTAAAATGTGTCCTTTTATTTAAAATGCATCTCTGGGTTATTTGTGGGGCCTGCCTGGTGTTTGTACATGAGTAGAATGTGTCCTTTTATTTAAAATGCATCTCTGGGTTATTTGTGGGGCATAGGAACTCATTCATTTTTTTTTCTTTTCAAAATATAGTCCGGCCCCCCACAAGGTCTGAGGGACAGTGAACTGGCCCCCTGCAGAAAAAGTTTGCTGACCCCAGATTTAGGGTATATTCTTATCTACACAAATACATTCCTGACTTCCTTTGGCCCTTTCTCTGCATCCCAATTGTGGCAAATCCTGTAATTTAGACAGATTCCACCCTGCTAGCGGCTAGAATGTAGAAGTCTGAAATATTTTTTAAGACCTCTCAAAACTCCTTTTGCAATTTCCAGTCTTAAACACATTTGCCCTTTTGTAACCTAAAATAACGCAAGTTCCTACACTTTTACTAATTTTCAGTTTCAACAGCTTATATATTGCTTAATTCTGTTGTCTCAGCAGTGCTGAGTAACAGTAAAGTTAAGTTAAAACTAATAACAAAACTTACTTAAAATGCCTAGTGAAGTAAAAAGGCCTCCACTAGGTGTAAGAAGTTCAAAAGGAGAAAGGCCTATTTCATCTCACCTGGGAGAAAGTTCTACAAAATTGGGTCCACAATGCTGAAAATGTGGCTGTGCTTTAGAGCCATCGACAACTAACAGCTACTCCTGAAAGGGCTTCAGTGATTAGGCATGGATATATGGAATTAGGTGGTTGTTAAGATTTCCTGGACCACTGTTGTTAAAGTCCTTGTGAATTGATACAAGAATCCTGAACCTGGCCCAGAAACATATGTGCTGGTATTAGTCTGGGGAGGCTTTCTTTATTCACAGAAAGCAATTTAATTATTCATTAGTCTAATTCTGGAAAAGCAGGAGTACAATTTAGAATAGTGGGCAGTAGAGCTCAAACCAAGTATTACCAAAAAAGAGCAACAGCTAAAGAAGGTCTTATTCTTTTGTGACCCTGTTAAAATAATCCAAGTGACAGAAGAAGGTGAGAATCACATACCAGTTAGCAATGTCTTTGTGAGCTACTAAATTCTGTAAGAATGCTTGGAGTCCCAGCTGTCTATCTTCCAGAAAATCAGGATTGTAGTTATCCTTGAACCAGCGTTTTGGTGGCAGTGCCAATCGGAAACCAGGAAACATATCTTTGAGCTGAAAAAAGCAAACCAAGTAGATGGTAAGGAATTACATTTTCTGCATAGATTTAATATATCACTAAGGTGTTCCCCCCTTGCTTTTTATCTATTTCTGTCCCTTTGCCTCAGGTTAATGTGCAATGGGTTCTTTTGATTAGATTTTCTCAGCAAAGGGTGGCAGGTCAAGCTGGTTTGAAGAGTAGCAACAACATATCAAATGCAATACCAGTGCGCCAATACCTGAAAACAACCACTATCTATTAATTCACGTATAGTGAAAATTTGGTGCTTTTTCAAAAAAGCAAAAAATTGTGAAAATTTGAGTCATGCCACTGCACTATTCCTCTGTCTTCTTTGGTACAAACAAATGGCTAGTCAAGAAACACATTATGGGAATGCATCTTGTTAGAAGAAGGTTTACAACAATAGGCAGAGATATATGAATCTTAGCAAATTAGCCTTCTCTTGATTAAGCAAGGGGTAGCATTCAACATTAATGAACATGGAAGTTAGGCCTGTTCATTTTTAATGGGTGTACTCTGAGTAAAACTTAGTTGAGTGCCGCCTAAGATTTTGCAGATCAAACCGGGGGGGGGGGGGAGGAGGAAGGTAACCAGAAAAAGTTAAAGGGCTTGCAGGTATTATTTTCGGGTGTCAAATATGCAGATCACCCTGTGGTCTTCAGATGAAGGGTGGTATAATAATTCAATAAAAAATGTAAATAAATATGGTGCTGGAATGTCTTTTCAAATACCATTTAACTTCTCAGTGAACTTACTAGTTCTATGGCAAAGCAATTGCTTGTTTTTCTCATTGTAACTTTTCAAAGTTGGAAGCAAAAATGTTAATCTGGTATATTAATAGCTGGAGATCAAGAATTATATACCTTGTCATTAAGCCTGGAGAAGTCTGTATACCTTCTAAAAACTACCCAGTTTTCCTCTGGATTTTTCTTTACAAGGATTTTGTAAACCTGTTAAATAAAAAAAAAACTATTATAGCAGTTTCAATAAGTTGTGTGAGCATTTTAGTCATATTACACTATAATTACTAGGAAGCTGACATAACTATTCTTTCAGAAAGGAAGCAAGCGTTATCAAAGTTTGCCTATGTATATATACTAAAGTATAAAAAATGAACAGGTATCTCATGCAAATATAGAACTGGTATTGTTTTACTGCTCCCAGGAGGAACCAGTTCATGGAATTTGGATTTTCTATTTTAAACTATTTTCACAAAAATAGTGTATTTCAACAAGATACCCTGATCCTACCTACATTGAGTCACTCATCCTAGCTCAGGAGAAACTGGGTAAGGGGGAGACTTGCCTCTGTTCCAAATTCCAGTTGCCTCAATCACATGACCTACCAATCGAGTGGAAGTTAGACTGGCAGAAAGGGTAGTGCAAGTCATACTGTTATAAAGTATTGTTTTCCCTCTGTCAGGCTTGGGCTGGCTCTGCTCCTGGATTTAGTTTGGAATGGGGTAATTTATGACATCCTAATTTATGCTGGGTTCCTATAGTTTGGCTTGCACTGTTAATCAGAATCAAGTCTCAAAGATCTGAATACAGTATTGCTTCCCAGTAAATTAAGGTTAGGATTAAAAATCTAATGCATATTCAAAGTATAACCAACAAAAGTATGGTACATTGCAATAATCTGCAATATTAATTTATGATGACTCAGATGAAAGGGAGAACTCGTTGGATTATACCCACCTATTTGGTATCTAAACTAATGGTGCCTGCATATGTCTTCTTCTCCTTTTGTGATTTCAGTGCAGTCCTATACATGTCCATCCAGGAGTGTCCCACTGAGTTCAATGGGTCTTACTTCCAAATAAGGAAGTATATAGGACTGCAGCCTAAATTACCATAAAAATTCTCTTTCTGTGGATGTTTTTGTTTTTTTAAAGTGCTGTTTACACAGAACAACCACTTCAGAAACACAGCCTTGGTTATCCTCAATTGTTGAATCCAGCTCAGACTGCAAAAAGTAATTAACACCGCTTTATGTAATTCCAGCCATGCTGAAGCTACCCATGTGTATAAAGCTGAGCAAGGTTAAAATTTGCAGAACTGAAAGCATTTATTGTTTTTAGTAGCTCAACAGTGCTGGAATCAGCAACTTTTATACAAGTACAGATGGCTTAATTAATTAATTAGTTTCAAGTATTTATATTCCACTTTTCAATAGAAAAGATCATAAAGCAGTTTAGCAGCTTATAAACAACCAACCAACAATAATGGTAAAACAATAGAAATACTGTATGGAAATTATCAGAACCCATAAATTATACAATATATAAAACATCAAACCCTGTGACACAGAATTCCACTCACTCAATACACTTACACCTGCTCAACTTCTATGCCTGCTCACACACCTGTACCTCAATCCATCTACTACACCTGCACACATTCACCCACACTCACACACCACAACTGCAGATGCCAGTAATCCCGAGTGCATACACAAAGGCCAGATCACAACACTGGTAGCCGGATACTATGAGGCAGTCATTGTCCAGAATATGTGTCAAAAACAAGATAGGAATGGTGGTGGGGAATCAAATAGTATGGAAATGGCATCTAGCAGGCAATTCAAGAGCCATTTCAGAAAGCCAGCGAAGAGTCCCATACTTACTGTGCAGCGTGATTAGTATTTTTTAAGGATTCTGTGAATCTTTAAATGATGTGTTACTAGCAAAATTCCTGAAGAAAAAAGCACAACTTACAGTGAATTTTGCCCTCTCTTCCATCACCTCATAACCTAGTATCGTAGGCGTAGCAGGCCGATCTTCCCAGCTCCCAGAGTTTATGTTTTGCTCACTATCTTCTGATGGTTGAGTGCAATATTCCATAGATGTGTTCGTACCTATAAATTTAGTCCTAAGAAGCGGACTATTGCAAGGAGATGAAGTGGCACCAATTGCATCAGGGACACTCCTCTTTTTAAAACTACTGATAGAAGATTCCTCTAGCTGTGCTTTTGAAGAATCTGAACATGTTGAAATGCTCCCAAGAGATGATCTTCTTTGGTTTCTATTCGTGGTAAAACTAGTAGAACTTCCTATAGGTATTGGAACAGGAACATATGGAGTAGCCATCCTTCATTAGCAACTGTAAGAAAGCTTATACTTCTTGACTGTAGAATTTATGGAACTCTCATTCGCGTTCCCTTCCGTTATCTGGAAATAAGAGAAAGTAGGTTTTCAAACAAACAAAATTATCATAACCTTATTTAAAACATGGAGATTCCCCTCGATGTATGTATTAAGCAACAACAGAGTATGAATGGCTTTATAAAGAAATGAAAACAGGAAAATAATTTCACACAATCAGAACGTAACTTAGGGTTGCTACATGTCACAAAGTCTTACAAAATGCTCCAGTAAATTCTCACACCCTAGGATGCTGACCTAATCCTGCCGGGTACATCCTTCTTAACTATGAGGTCATCTTCTGCTTCATCCAATTCAAATTATTTTAAATTCCTGCTACTGTCCTCATTTTTTACATGGTCTAGTCCTTCCCCTGTCCACCCCCTAATATTCTTAAGAGGGTATCTTCTGCAGTCTTCAGAGAGTAGCTGGAAGTGGGGAGGCACTCTGCAGTTTAAATCTGAAATTTTAGATGCACTAACAAAATTCCCTGTCACAAAATGCACCTAGAACAATGGGAGCTTTGAACACTGACTAGCATATGCAGAAAGCAAAATCATCCAGCATAGATATTTTGATAAGATGCTGAGTAAAGCGGAAGTATGTTCATTTTAAATGAGCTGGCTATCTGATGTATTATTTAATATAGTTCTACCACATTTCACTGCAAGACTCATTCCATCCAGTGAAAACAGAAAACAAATGAACCTGAGTTTCTGAAGAATAGTTTAACATTTTAATTTTATCCACACTTTTAGTTTCATGATTTTTGAGAAAAGCAGAAGTTGTATAATTAAACAGTATGATTAGCAAACATAAAGAAGAATAAGCAGCCACACTGATGCTCTTCTCCAAAGTGATTATCTCCTCACAATGATACTACAGAGACTGGATTCCAGGATCTCTGAATCATCAAATGATATTCAACAGCATAAATTATATCAAACAAAATTCCCACTTAAAACTGGAAACACCTGTAATCCAACTACTACATGGACTAAAAAGTCAATATTTGAAGGTTCACTTTTATAGTTTTCCCAACTCAAGGACTGTATTGACTTAACTGCAGGAAGTAACCTTCTTTATATTATTTTTTATTACATTAATTAGTTGCTTTTTCTTGCCAAAGGCAATTCAAAGTAACTTATGGGCAAATGAGCAAACAAACAAAACTCCAAATGATACATTTAAACCAAACCAAACCAACTTTAAAATAATACATTAAAATACATTTCAAACACCTACAAAAGGCCAGACAGAGGTCAAAGGACTGGTTAAAGAGGAACGTTTTTGCCTGGCGCCTAAAAATCTATATTGATGGCACCAGGTAAGCCTCCTTAGGGAGAGCATTCCATAAACGGAGAGCCACCACTGAAAAGGCCTGTTCTTGTGTTGCCACATGAAGAAGGGCCTCAGATGATGATTGCAGGGTTTGGATTGGTTCATATGGGGAGAGGTGGCCCTTATGGCATTGAGGTCCTGTGCCACATCAGGCTTTATAGGTCAAAACCAGCACTTTGAATTGGGTCTGGAAACTAACTGGCAGTCAGTGTAGTCAGGTCAGAATTGGTATTATATGTTCAAACTGTTTTGCCCCAGTGAGCAACCTGACCACTGAATTTTGCACCAGCTGAAGTTTCTGAACCATCTTCAAAAGAAGTCCCTAGTATGATGCATTGCAGTAATCTAACCTAAAGGCTACCTGAGCATAGACAGCAGAAGTCTGGCTATCCTTGTCCAGATAGGAGCATAGCTGAGCCACCAGCTGAAGCTGATGGAAGGCACTCCACGCCATTGAGACAACCTCAGCCTCAAGCAATAGCAATGGATTCAGGAGTATCCCCAAGCTATATACCCGCTCCTTCACAGGAAGTGTAACACCATCAAGAGCAGGCAATATTTTCTTTACTACAGTCGTACCTCGTTTTGTGGCTGGGATCCATTCTGGAGCCCCAGCCGCTAGCCAAAAAGGATGCAGGGCAAAGCGCCATGTCTGCACATGCGCACGGAGCGGTTTGCGCTTCTGCGCATGTGCGAGTGGCAAACCTGGAAGTAACCAGTTCTGGTACTTCCAGGTTTGCTGTGGACATTCACTGGAACAGACGCTAGACGAGGCGGACGTTCATGGAGGTATTGCTGTATTTCAACCTAGTTATCTCTTTTTAACCCATTCTCTCTCAGCTATGCTTTCTCTTTTCACCACCATTTTAGTGCAGAGATTAATATGGAAGCAATTGACTGTTGTAACTGTAGATGCGACTCAGTAGTAGCAAGCAGGAAAAGGTGCGCTCTGCACCTGACAACCCACTGCAGTGTAGTTGCTGCTCCTTACTGGCAGGGAGAGGAGATGTTGGCACTGTGGGGCACATCAGAAGGAGCATCAGAGTGACTCAACCAGTGCACTTTCACAATGTTGATGCCCCTGTCAACTTGCCTCCTCCTTCCCTGGAAGCAGCACTGACTCCACTACAGGGATGTCATGCGCCCAGTGCTTCCCTTTGGCAAATACTGAGTTCCACCTACAGTCATTTACTCCCACACTAATTTCTGCAGCAAAGTACTTTACTCCCTATTGAAACAGCCATAGGAAAGAACAGGGCAGAAGGAGGTATTGCAGTTCCTTTTTGATTTGTTCACATTCTGGAAAGGCATGTAAAGACTATCCCACAGTACAAATTCCTTGCTGTGAGGGAGGGAGTATTATGGATGATGATACTTAGCTCAACTATTCCTGCCCAGAAGAAAAGAAAAGAGTTATACTCTGTGTGGTTTACATCTGACAACAGTATTTCTACTGCTGTACAGTAGAAATTGTCTTTAAAAACACAATGCTAGCAGCATGTCCAACAGTAATTCTAGCACTAGGCTACCAGTCCTGATGCACCCAGATCAACAGCAATGGTTACTAAGATCTGCAGGTGAAATCCTTCTTGTGGTTCTGTCACTACGGCAGTCCTGCAGTGGGGCATGACAGCCTTGTCCATGGTGGCCCCTCAGTTATGGAATTCCATCCCCCTTGAGATAAGGCAAACCCCATCTCTGTATTTTGGCACTGCCTAAAGCATACCTTTTTGCCACAGCTTTTGTGGAAAGTTTAGGGTAGTATTTCATTGGCTATTTAGTAATATTTCAAAGTATTATTAACTCTTGTGTTTCAGTTGTGGTTATAAGTGAATGAAGTATAAGTAGTGACATAAGCTTTCATGGACAAAAATCCATTTCATTTGATCCATGAAGTATTAACCTAGACTGGCAAAGATAAATACATAACTATAAAGAAAAGAAAGAAAAACCCTACATAGGGCAAAAGGCCAATGAAAATCAAGAGACCGTCTGTTTGTTAGATTTATATCCCGCCCTTCAACGTTGAAGGGCAGGGTGCAACCCTAACAAGCAAATAAGCCAAATCATTACTCGAGATGTTTACCAGTTTTTGCATATTCAGTTGCCAGTCCCGTGCATCTGACGAGGCTCCAAAGACCACAAAATTGTAGACCACAATAAAGCCCTTTCGAGGCGCCACAAAACTCTCTCGCTCCCCCTCTTACTTTGGCTGTGGCCATTAGTTATTACTGGGGCGCTGAAGCCGATTCCTCGAACCGCAGGGAGCAGCAGCCTGCAAACTATCAGCGAGCGAAGGAAGGAAGATTTACGAGGGAAGATTTGTGAGCAACATTCTCCCAGGCCCACCTTCGTTTCCTCGGGGTGCAGTCGACGTGTGAGCCCCTCACCCTCCACCAGGGGCTCGGGACCACCGTCCCCTCCGCTCCACAGCTCAGCCGGTGGAGAAGGAGACGCGCGTTCTCAGGGTCGCGGGTTCGAGTCCCGCGTTGAGCGACAGATCCCTGCCCCGCAAGGGGCTGGACTAGATGACCCTCGCGACCCCTTCCCACTCGACGATCTTCGTTCTGGGCATTTACTCACGCGACGCCTCCTGCCCTTCGCCGGCCGCCCCGGCCCCTGGTCCTCCTCCCCCCGCACTCCGCTTGGCCAGGCGAGGCCAAGGCGCTACAAGGACGCGCTCCCGGCGTCGCCTACCTGTTGCGCGCCGGAGGCACCCTCGCCGGCCGCCCCTGCGGAGTCCCAAGAGGTACGAGCCGCCACAAGCCGCCGCCACGGTTCCTCAGCCCGTCTCCAACTACAGCTCCCGGGGTGCACCGCGGCCAGACCTGCTCTGCCCCCTCCGCGGACAAAACACCGCCGCTTGAAAGAGGAAAAAAAAAACTTCAAGTCCCGACAAGCAGCGCGGCCAAGCGCGCGACCCGTGAATCGGCGTATTCTGGAAAAGCTGGCTGAAAACATTCCACCTTCCTTCCGCCACCTGTTCCCGCATAGCCTGCTGGGATTTGTAGTTCTGTGGGGGGGGAGAGCGAGAGGTGGTGTGCTACTTAAGGAACAGGTAGTGAGAAAAGACTCGCTGCGCAGCTAAGACTGGCCTAATGCGGTAGTGTTTAACCAAGGGAAGCAGATCCGGCTTTAAAGTTCGCGCGGTTGGCGGCTGTACCCTAAATTCACATGTCCGCTGGGGAATGCAAGGAAAAGTGTCGCGTCTCCATGTTTTCCTGCCTGCCAATCAACTGCCGCCCCCTCAAAAAACAAACAAACAAGCCAATCCTCGTGATATTTACTTAAAGTTTCACGACTGCAATCCTAAATGCACTTACCTGGGCGCGAGTTCCATTGATCCCCAATGGGGCTTAGTTCTGCGTAGGCAAGTAAAGGATTGCATTGTCATGCTTGGTTTTTTTGTTTTTGTTTTAACTACCTAGGTTCGTTTTAAGCCCACCCCTTTAAAAAATAAATAAACCAAGAAGCCAGAAAACAAATGGATTTGTTTAATAGTGGTGCCGGCTCATAACTTCTGCAAAAACTGAAAATTCCCTTTGCAGCCTGAGCTTCATTTCGATGAGAGAGCAGAGTACTGAAGGTGTCGGTGCTTTTGTAGTATTTTCTGTATTAAGTTTAATAATAATAATTTATTATTTATACCCAGCCCATTTGGCTGGGTTTCCCCAGCCACTCTGGGCGGCTTCCAACCGAATATTAAAAACAATACAGCGTCAGACATTAAAAACTTCCCTAAACAGGGCCGCCTTCAGTTGTCTTTTAAAAGTAAAGTAGTTGTTTATTGCCTTGACATCTGTTGGGAGGGCATTCCACTGGGCAGGCACCACTACTGAGAAGGCCCTCTGCCTGGTTCCCTGTAACCTCACTTCTCGCAGTGAGGGAATCACCAGAAGGCGCTCGGCGCTGGACCTCAGTGTCCAGGCTGAAAGATGGGGGTGGAGATGCTCCTTCAGGAATTAGGAAACTGAATTTCCTAATTGCCTATTCAGGGAACTGTGCAGTTTGTGCCTGCAGTTCTTTATACACATCCTTGGGGTCCTTCAAAGGCCTTCCCTGTCATCCATAATGTCTTTTTGCTGCTCCACCCACTGAAATTTAGCTTCAAGAAGCTTTATGTTGTAGCCAATAGAATAGATTGTGGTGTGTGTGTCATGCCCCCAAGTGTTTCTCTGGTTCGCACACATGCCCACAGGCTCCAAAAGGTTGGTAACCCCTAAGTATACTTCCAGCCAGGCATGTAAGGGTTGCACTGTAAGAAACCTAGCTCTTAGTATTCTTTTGTAAGGCATTGGCACTCATTCTCAGCAGTCAAGCTGGCACAACTCATAATGCTATATCTTTTCCTGTTCTGCTTTTGGTCTTCATTGATTTTTATTTATGGCAGGCTTTCTGTGAAAGCAGCTTCATTCACAGCTGAGTTGCACTGTGAAAATGTTTTGCTAGAGCTGTTAACGTAAACACAGAAGGACAAATGGAAAATTAAAATAGAGCTTGCTTTTTCCTGGAAAGCAAGATGGAGCCACCTTGTGGTGATGACATTCATTTTGCAATTATTATGAGCAATGTTTGAGCTGTCATCTGATTTTGCTGGGTTCCATCCCAGTAACATTCATCAGATGATCTTAGCTACCAAAATCTGATTCGGTTCAATTTGTTTCTTTGTTCTGCATTTCATTTCTCTACTGTTCATCTTCCAAAACACAGTCAGTATATTGTTAACACCTCCAGCTTTTCAATTCCTTTGTCCACAAATAAAAATGTTGGTGTTCCTGTACAACAAGGGTAGCCCAAATAGTGCCCTCCAGATATTGTTATACTACAACTCCCATCACAGCTGACTATTGGCCATGCTGGCTGGAGGTTATGGGAGTTGTAGTCGAAAATATCTAGAGGGCATCATGTTGGCTATCCTTGCTATGCTACCTTGCATTCTTCCCATGCCCTGCATCAATAGAAAAAAGAAGCAACAACAAATGCTATGGTAGATAATTGTCCATCCAGGAATACCAAAATGGAAGCACCCCATTAGGTCAAGAGCCTTACGTTCTTAAGAGATGCCCCTTGATGGAAGGCCTGCTCTGTGCTAGCCTGGAGCTGGAGTAGTTAATTCCTGCCACTGCACTGTGGCTTAAAAACAAAGGATAATGGGGGTGAGGATGAAATTCGCCCCCTCCTAGTCCTTGACCTGGCTGGCATGAACCATCAGGATTTGGACCTTGCAGTCGATCTGCTTCTTCATGCCCTTTCCCTCTTCCACTTAAGACTGCATTGTGAGATAGAAATGACAATAGCATAGATAAGAAGGAAGTCAGCAGAAATCTAGTTACCGGTAATTAACAGTGCACAGCAAAAAGAAACACCTCCACAGTTCGAAGAGATTCACCGTAAATTAAAACACTAAATTGCAAAGCAGAGGAAGCAAATATTAGACTACAAACTGAAAATGCAATAATCCATTGTTCCTATTGGAATGCTGTCCAGGTAAATTCCTTAATAACCTTTTTTTTTTAATTTGAGAAAAATAATTTTCAGTTCAGAGAATGTGGGATGCAAAAGAAAAAAATCTAAAACTGTGCCTCTTCTCTGAGACAGCTGTTTTACATCTGTCACTATAGGTAAGGCACTGGATTTAAGGCTTGTTCATTTAAACAATCTGACTGGCTCTTTCTGGAATTGTGTTGTTTATTTGTTTTGCTTTTTATGTAGTGTAATCTGTTGGTTTGATTTTTTTTTAAAGTGAAACAATTCTTAAGAAAATCTTCTCACTCATGTTGATTCAATTTAGTTCCAGTACAATACTTCTGGAACTGTGAATTTTAAAAAGTACCCCTAAGCTGGTAAATTGCCTTTATGAGTCAATTTCACATATCCTGGTTAGCGTAAATAACTTACAGTTTGCTCAGTGATTGTAGTGCGGGAACTTATCTGTGAGAGGCAGATAACTGCAACCTCCGTATTAACAAGAAAAGTACTTCTTTGCAAAACACGTAATTTATGTGGAATTCACTGACACTCACTTTTATTGAGCTTCAACAAAGGATTAAACCAGTTGTGCTTGGCTCTCCAGTTGTGTTTGGACCATAACTCTCTTCTTCCCTGACCATTGGTCATGCTTCTTGGGGCTGATGAGATTTGGAGTCCTCTCTAACCACATCTGGAAGACCACAGGCTCCCCATCCCTGGATTAAATAAAATGAACTCTCAGAGGATATGTATATCCACAGTTTCTAGGCATGATGCCTAAATAGAAGCTCTGAGCTTTCTCGAAACATTCATTTAGCCACTATGGGAAAGAAGGTGCTGGAGTAAAGGGAGCAGCAGCAAGCCAGACACCTCTGGAACACTCAAAAACAAGGCATGATCAGGGCCAGCTCAAGACATTTTGGCACCTGAGGCAGACCCCCCAAATGGCACCTCCCTCCCTGCCAAGGAAGAAGGGATTACGGAGGATCAGGAACAAGTGGGGGAAGAAAGGTCTGCTGCCTCTATGGAACTTGCTGCCTGAGGCAGTCACTTCACCATGCCTCATGGGTGAGCTGGCCCTGGATATGATATGATTATAGGTTTGGGGGTGGGTCCATGTGGGTGATATCTGTGGGTTCCTTCCAGGCCTATGATCCTGTATCTGTGAAGTAATACTGTATAGGTGGAAACCTGCTGAACCCATCATACCAGTTCCTTTGTTAAGATAATAGCTTTGGCTGGTCGGTTAAGCAGTCATTTACATGTCCAAAGAGGTTGTCCTGTTGCCTTGGTGACAAAGTAGTGGGCCTGTTCCCACCTTACCTGTCTGCATGCTATGTTATCCTGCGACAGAGAACAATTTTGTGTGTGCTGGGGGCGGGGGGAGTACTGTGAAGGAGTATAAAGGAAAGGATAGCCCATTTAATTTTCAAGATTTTTTGTTTTTAATGTTCTAGGCTAGAGAAAACTGGACTAACTCCTTTTTAAATAATGATTTTTATTAACTTTTTATTACAACACATAAACACACGACACTTAAGAAACCAACTAAAAAGAAAACACAAAACAAATGACAAACACATAGCCATAATCCGAAAGCTCTTACACATGGACTTATGTTACCCTATTTCCTATTTTCAATTCTTATTCTACAGTATTCTAATAGACTTCCTTCCTCCTCAAAGCGGGCTTAATTTCTTGTTTGATAAACTGCTTCTTTCTCATTTCATCATTTCTACCCTTTTCATATACTATACTTGTAGACCATATTTTGTTTTGCAAAAATTACTCAGAGCAAGTCCAGGTTTTGATTTGACCACACTGGGGTTTTTTTTTAGGTAATTAACTCCTATAGGATTCCTGTTGGGTCAGAATTGTTGCAAAAAATGTGCTGTAATAAAGTTTTCTCTCAAGTTGTGTTCAGCTCACGGTAAACATAATTTTGTAGCACCTGGAGTTCCTTCCCTTGTTTTGCCCGCTAGTGGTGCTACCGCATTTCCAGTTAATTTTCTACCATACCTTTTATACAAAACTTGTGCCCTAGCCATGGAACCTTGCAATTTGTATAACATTTCTTTATTTCTCATCGGACTGTTTCAGTAATTTGAAAGGAATGGGTGAAAAATCTCTGTTGACTTATTTCTGCGGATGTTTTTAAGGTGATTTCCCCCCTCATTCTTTTCTAACACATAACCTTTAGCATCACTTTTGAGGCAGAACTCATTCCTTTGATGTATAATAATTTGTTGCATGATCAGAGCTTCCAAAGACAAGAAAACCTTCATTATTGAGCATGGAGCATGGATGGGATTTGATGAGCTCCATGTCAGAAGGAAAAGGGAAGGAATTATTTATGCTGCTTCTCTCAAACATTTATTGTGCACTGAAGTCAGACTGTAACCATTTGAAGTGTAATTCTGGATTTATTTGACTGGAAATATTCCATTATGTTTAGGTCCAATGAAGGATAGCAAACTGGACTGGTGGGAGCTGGCCACTGTACGACAGATATCTGTTCTTTTCCAATGTCCAAATAAGATTGGAACAACATGGGAAATGGGATGTGTCTCGATGGGCATGAAAATATGCATCATTGTAAGCATTCCATACTGTTTTACACTATCCAAGTCTAGAATAAGAATATTTTATTTGCTTATCTGTAAAATTCCAATTTCACTGTTGTCTAAAGGTCAATACAGTATTGCCTATTCTAGGTTATTTTTAGGTGGCATATAATTATGTGAGGCATAGAAAAAGTGACACTATAAAATATCGTAAGATAAGAATATTTCCCCCTGTTTAGATTAGTTCCTCTGGAATGGACTGATTAGTAGAATTAATCAAAATCTAGCCATTTGTCAGCTAGCGGAAGGAGAGACAATATGCAAACACATCTTATGAATTTAGTCTTTGCTAATGTTATCAGTTTACAGTGCCAGTCTTTAGGAATCCCTTTTGGAATTTACCACCAATATCTAATTAATACACTTCAGCAAAGCATATACCTAAAGTTGTTTTGCTAGTGGGTTTGATTTTGGCTTTACATAAAGGAGAGGAGAATCTTTGAGTACATTTTCTATTTTTATTAATAAACATATCATTCTGGTATCACATAAATATCCAAATATAAAACATACATACTCTATCAGTAGTGGTGCTGGTCGTTATTATTTGTAACGAAGTCCATCATTTTATAAGTGCAGGTCTCAAAAGTGCTTGTACAGGCATTTCCGCACTTGTGCATGATTAGCACATGCGCCCACTGACACATGCATCATTCCAGTGATGTGCCAGGAACGGAACCCTCACATAAGTGGGGATTTCCCTGTATATGATAGTGCCAAAGAGGAGAAAAACAGGCAAGAGAGTTCTAGGATGTTGCTATTTTCAAACACATGGTTTTTATACCATTTTGGAGAATTCTCTTACATAAAGATTAACTCAACTGTTCCATTGGTTTTTGAGATGTAAAGAAGACTTGCAGCTACTTACTAAATTTTAATCCCCAAACAATCCTAAAAGACATTTACAAGGAGACACCATTTCTTCTATATAAAAGTGAATTCCTAAATTTAACTTAACAAATTCTAAATTCAGCTTTTACTATCATTTAATCGATGCATCAACTTTTAGGATTATCCTTATAATAGCATGTATATATTAAGATCGTGTATTTCTTAGTTCAACATTTATCAATTTATTAACTGACAAAGAAAACTTTAAGCACAGTTTTGACCTTGAATGATAGACTAATCATCCAACAGTCTTTAGAGAGGGTTCTGACCTTGCACACTGATTCCTTATTCCTCAAATAACCCTGTGACCTGTGTGATAGTGATTCAACTCACCTTTCTTTCAATATTTATAGAAATTACCCAAAGTACATTTTGGATTAAGTTGAAAAAAAGTTATACAGAATTCAGGGAGAACTTACTTTGTGTCTTTGTGCCTTTCCATGATATACTTTTTTGCTTTTTACACCTCTAAATTCTATACTCTGGTTTCTTTTCAGATTGAATAATAATAATAATAATAATAATAATAATAATAATAATAATAATAATTTATACCCTCCCATCTGGCTGGGTTTCTTTTGCCTTTTAAAAAACTAAATTCTTAATAATTTATCGTGAACCATTGCCATTCCTTAACTACTATTGTCTTCAGCCATTCTTAGCAATTTGAGGATCTGAAGAAGCTTTTGCCTAAAATAGCCTTTGCCAACTTGGTGCTGCCCAGATGTTGCTGGACTACAACTCCTATATCATCCCTGACCATTGGGCAGCTGGGTGTCCAACATCTGGATGGTACTAGATTAGCAAATGCTGCTCTCAAATTTGTAACATTTCAGAAGTGTTCTCCAGCTTCCACAAAAGGACAGACATCAGCTTCTTATAATGAAACCTGTTGTTTGTTCTGAAAGTAACACTGTTGAGGCCCAGAGCTTCCAGCTACAGTAACACCAACAGCCAAAAGAGACCTATTTATTTCTCATGCTGGGAGGAAAATGGCTCCTTTTTCAAATATTAATTCACCCAATAGTACTTGTGGCATATCCTTTAGCAGACTTACTACAGTATGTCTATAGTCACATGGTTATCCAGTAACATACTGCCCTGTAATGAAAATTCAACCACGAGTCAATTGATGATCTTGCAGCTGGTTCTACTGCTTTGTGAACAGATGTTGATGTAGATAAGACCTGATGATACGTGATAATTCTGACAAAGTACATGATGCACTCATTTACTCCACCTGTCGCTGAGCTAACAAGCATTTTCTGCAATGGCACAGGTGTGCTTCTTGCAGAAGGACAATGAGCTTTTACAAAAGGCATTTGAGAGAGCAGTTAATCTAGCTTTATAGGGAGCACACCGATTCATCATTTGCAGCCACGCTTCACAAAGAAGCATATTGACTAACTGCACCTCATAAAGGCAAACGAAAAGGCCACGGGCTACTTATGACTGTATTCTTCGGCCACAGATTTATTACTGAAGTCTAGAAAACAAATGGTTACCTTGTCCAGTTGCCTGTCCATATGTGCATTCCAGGTGTTCACTCCACAGGTAAGCCAGCTAGTAAGGAAAACGGCTAACTATAACAGGTTTGATTTCTGTGTCAGGATCCAGCATGTTAAACTTACACAGATGTTCTATGCTTGGGATTTCCCTTCTTTCTGAGTACACTGTTGACCTCTTGTTAACACTGGAGTTAGCAGAGGTGTGAAGGCCTGGAAAAATTACTTTGTGTGTATCTGAAGAAGTGTGCATGCACACGAAAGCTCATACCAAGAACTAACTTAGTTGGTCTTTAAGGTGCTACTGGAAGGAATTTTTTATTCTGGAAAAATTATGTGAGGGAGGGAATTGTTCCACCCTCAAACATTTTCCCATTCTTTTAATTTTTTCAGATTATTGGGGAGGGGGTTTAAGACTCCCAGGAAACATTTTCTATATATTTTTTGGAAACAGTAAAATACGTGTGTGTGTGTAATCACACATAAAATAACACTTTGTGATCTCTGATATTCAGACACCTGCAAATTTAGAAGATTGGTCTGATATACACCTGAATTGAAAAGAACAATATCCTGAATAAATTGTCCCATAGACAGCAGTGTCATTTAAGAGGGATGTGGTGGTACCCAGAATGGGGATGAGGTGGGCCTTCTATCTGCAGGATGCTGCCACTGCCATCATATAGGTGCTGCTGCCACAGTCCGCCCCAGTAAAGACCGCACTGTTGTTTGGAGTCTGCCACTGCCCCTACCTGCCCATTTTGTTGCTGTGCATGGATCCTCTTTTAGCTGCTGGGGGAGAAAGTCAAACACTGGAAACAAATCATTCCGATTTTCAGCTCTTTCCTAGTCAATTGCAAGGGTTTGTAGGAAGACAACCAGTAGGAAACCTCCCACAGCAACCATCCTTTGTGTTTCTACTTTTCAGTGTTACGAGTAATGGGCTCTAGTGCCACGAGGATATATTCATAAGGAAGTGGAGTACCCTCTTCACACAAGGCTTTCTGCTTTGGTTTGTTTTATAACACCAAGGTAGCTTGTTTATTCCTGGGTTGGAAACAATATCCTGTTGAGAGCTTTATTGTCGTCAGACTTGGAGACAACCCTCTCCTGCAGTGTACTTCAAGGACATCTGGAAGAGAGGAAAAACACAATCGAGCATGAGAACCCCACCTCACCACAGCAGTCCTGTTGGTTTATAAAATATCTATGCTATGGAGTGAATTGGATTGTCTGAACCTTCCCAGTGTGGGGGCCAGTGTGGTGTAGTGGTTAAGAGCGGTAGTCTCGTAATCTGGGGAACCGGGTTCGCATCTCCGCTCCTCCACATGCAGCTGCTGGGTGACCTTGGGCCAGTCACACTTCTTTGAAGTCTCTCAGCCCCACTCACCTCACAGAGTGTGTGTTGTGGGGGAGGAAGGGAAAGGAGAGTGTTAGCCGCTTTGAGACTCCTTAAAGGGAGTGAAAGGTGGGATATCAAATCCAAACTCTTCTTCGTTTTCTTTCCAGCGCAGCGCTCTGGGGTGTGTCTCACCCACAGCGCTTCAGCAAGTGATGTACACCTTTATGCTTTGATGGCAGTTTTGCCTTAGAAACCTTTGGTGGCATCTAATGGTGCATGAGTGAATTTGGGCTCACATAATGGGCTCTCCCTGTCTCTGCTCCAACCTGCAGCTCCCCCCCCCCGCCCTATCACACGCAGCAACCATCTGGAGCAGATTTTGAAGATGCATGGCAGGGGGCCGCAGGAAGAGAGAGGAAGAGGAACTCCTCTTGTGGAAGCAGAAACCTGCTCTGCTCACACAGCAGCAGCTTCTGAATAACAGTTGCTGGAAATCACAGGAGGGGAGAGTGCTGGGATTTTGCTTGCTTATTTCCCACAGGCAAGTGTTCAGTCACTGTGATAACAGGACACGGGACTAGAGGGGCTATTGATTTGATCCCTCAGGCTTGTCTTGTCTTCTTATAACCCATATTTGGCTGCATAGACCATATATTTAGAGTACATTTAAAGCATCTTCCCCATTCCAAGAATCCTGGGAACTCTAACTTACCATTCACAGAGCTGCAATTTCCAGCACCTTTCACAAATTACAGTTCCCAGCAGCAGCTTTCAACTTACACATTGTTAAGGGCCACATGTATGCTTGGTCTGTGAATGGATCTTCCAACACGTTCATTTTTACTCTAAAGGAACCACAGAAGCTTCTTCTCCTGCCCAACCTATTTTCCTGGTTTAAACCTCACCCGGCTATTATTTAGATCCACAGTGGGAATTTAAAAAGAAGACAGACACAATACAGATATGTGCATTTATCAACCACAGAGCTATTTGCGCTTCAAGTTTGTGTGTGAGTTAGATCAGGAAAAGAAAGAAGGGTTAATCTTTTCCCCAAATACTGCTCTTCCAATCATGTCAGTCTCATATCATTGCCTGTCTGGACAAGTGGGCATATTTTGAGAATGTGATGGGAGTACCAGTCACAAAATGGCTGCCATGGAGTGGGTGTGGCAAAGCACAAAATGGGAGAGACAACTACTCCCAACAACCATGGGAAATCAGCTGTGTCGTGCAGGTCCTGGTTAGGGAGATCACACACACACACACACACACACACACACACACACACACACACACACTGGTGTTGCTGCTGTCTAGTAACAACAGGGAGGCTTCCGCAGTACCAGAATAAATATGCAAGGTAGTCACACCACTCATTTCATGTAAATTGTTTTGAAGGTACCTGGCATTTTGCCCTATAATTTTATTCTAGGAGGGCTAGAGATGTAAAAGAAAGATATCTCAGAGTCTGTTGCTAGAAACATGGGCTCATATTAAATTATTCTGCAAAAGTTCTCTGCATTTTAAGTGGTTGCATACTTACTGAACTATGACAGAACCAAACATTGTTTCATCTTGGTAGAGATTGCAATGTTCCCTGCTGCTAATTAACTTTGTCAAATGGATCGTTGTATTTATGATACAGTGATGAAGTAGGAAAGACTTGATTTGCCAGCAGTATGTGTACTTCTGATTCATTTTTGTGTCTGTTCTCCTTCATCCTCCAAATGAGTGGCTTCACACCACAGAGACACTCTCATCTTGCCATACTTTAGATGATTTGAAACGATGTAGGATTTACCTTTGTCAGCATTTTTCAGAAACACGGGAAGATGTCAATTGCTGCTGGCAGAGACTTCACCAACTACAAAGAAACAATGGCTGTGAACTTCTTTATGGCTTTAATAGCATCAAAGTAGCTGGGTGTCATGACCCTGGGGTCAGACTCCCTTTCTTAAAGACTTAAGAAGAACCTTGCTGGTTCAGAGCAAAGGCTCAATCTAGTCCAACATCTTGTTCTGACAGTAGTCAGCCAGATGGTTAGGGGAAGCCAGCAAACGACCTGAGGGCAGCAACACTCTCCCCACTTGTGATTCTTAGCAGTGGTTATTCAGAGGCATATTACCTCCACCTGTGGAGATACAACTTACCCATCAAGGTTATTAGCCATTGATTGTCTAATCTTCTTTTAAAGCTGTTCAATTTGGTGGCCATAACAACATCCCATGGATGCTCTAGCTGTGCCATCACAGAAGCTGTATAGCCAGTGGAGAATTCTTTGCACATTAGAGGTGTTTAGATAGCTGGTGAAAAGTCATAGAATTAAGTAGTACCAGCGACACCAGTACAGCTAGAAATGCCATATATTTACATTTTGGAAATATACATCTATTCTTGTGTGAAATAATTGCATGCAGGCCATGTTGTACCTTGTTGATTTGCCAATATGTCAATGCATATTTCAGTTGCGATGCACATTTGTTGTTGTTGTTATACTACATCACACGTTAATCAATAGTATGTAGTAGAACAGGCATAGGCAAACTCGGCCCTCCAGGTGTTTTGGGACTACAATGCCCATCACCCCTGACCACTGGTCCTGTTAGCTAGGGATGATGGGAGTTGTAGTCCCAAAACATCTGGAGGCCTGAGTTTGCCTATGCCTGTAGTAGAACATGCAGAAGGTCCCAATTTTAATCCCTGGTCTCTCTAATAAAATTATATTAGGTGTCAGGACTGAGGAAAAACCTCAGTCTGTGATCCAACTGCTGGAAGGATCAATGGCCTGATTTGGCACAAGGAACTTCCATATGTTAATACATACTTCTTGCAGGATAATGATGGAATTTGAGTATGGGGGACTATTTTAGAACTCTTCATACCTGCGTCTAGTAAAAACAAGCAGCCATTAATAAAAGGGTTGAAGAAGAAGAAGAAGAGAAGAGTTTGGATTTGATATCCCGCTTTATCACCACCCAAAGGAGTCTCAAAGCGGCTAACATTCTCCTTTCCCTTCCTCCCCCACAACAAACCCTCTGTGAGGTGAGTGGGGCTGAGAGACTTCAAAGAAGTCTGACTGGCCCAAGGTCACCCAGTAGCTGCATGTGGAGGAGCGGAGACGCGAACCCGGTTCCCCAGATTACAAGTCTACTGCTCTTAACCATGCATATATATTGGGAGGGTGTGCAAGGTTGACCCTACCTATGTCTAGAGAAAAACAAAACCTTAATTTTTTTGGAAATAATATGGCTTAGCATATATAAATATAGGCAAAATTCCTCACCTATGCAAACTCTATTCTGTTCCTTGCTCCGCGTTTTGTTTAAATTGGCTTTGCTGTTGCTTTCTTGCTGTACATTCTCCCTATATAGAGAACAGCTTTGAGAAATATAAATGAGCCCACAGTTCTGAGGTGCATTTCACTAACTGGTTGATTACAGGGTAGCATAATTGAAGTAGCTGACATTTAATTGCTCTACTAGCTATCAGATATAGAAATAACAAGCAGCTGGGGCTGCAAAACCACAAATGGAGAGTTTTGTTGAGATTGGCTACTTGGATTGACCCTGAACTGTGTTTCCTGACCTTTGGACTTTGCTTGTGTGGATTGACCCTCTGACTTTGAACTTTAGACTTGGCATACTCATTTGTTGCCAGGTAGGTCAGGGGTTCAGGACACAAATTGTCCCAGGGGTCGGCACATACCTACAGAGGAAGTATGAAGAAAGACGGGTTATTTCAGTATTTCTGTGTAGGACTCTTCAGGCTGACAGCTCCAGCTATTTCCTTTCCTCTCTGAATTTGCCTAGTGATCTGAAATCCCAATTATAATCACATTTCAAATTGGAGATAACAAAAGAATTGACATTGTGTCTGAACAATTGTGAATTCATGCATTTTCTCTACATTTCTTTAAAGGAGCATTTTAAATGTCAAATGGAGTATTCAGTTAATTTCCGGCCAAATCACTCCCATCACCAACCAGGGAATTGGATCCAAGCTTGCCTGCAGAGGCAGGCTTGAAGGCAGGGCTTTCCTTGGGGAGGGGCCTGACAGAGTATGTAGACTCCCCTCAGGTCTGCTCCTCGGATATATAAGCCATCTTCTATCTTGGAAATATGGTCTGAAGCTCAACATAAAAAAAACTAAGATCATGGCCACTGGGCCCATCACCTCCTGGCAAATAGAAGGGGAAGAAATGGAGGCAGTGAGAGATTTTACTTTTTTGGGATCCATGATCACTGCAGATGGTGACAGCAGTCATGAAATTAAAAGATGCCTGCTTCTTGGGGGAAATGCAATGACAAACCTAGACAGCATCTTAAAAAGCAGAGACATCACCTTGCCGACAAAGGTCCGTATAGTTAAAGCTATGGTTTTCCCAGTAGTGATGTATGGAAGTGAGAGCTGGACCATAAAGAAGGCTGGTCGCCGAAGAATGGATGCTTTTGAATTATGGTGCTGGAGGAGACTCTTGGGGGTCCCATGGACTGCAAGAAGATCAAACCTATCCATTCTTAAGGAAATCAGCCCTGAGTGCTCACTGGAAGGACAGATCCTGAAGCTGAGGCTCCAATACCTCATGAGAAGAGAAGACTCCCTGATGTTGGGAAAGATTGAGGGCACAAGGAGAAGGGGACAACAGAGGACAAGATGGTTGGACAGTGTGCTCAAAGCTACCAGCATGAGTTTGACCAAACTGTGGGAGGCAGTGGAAGACAGGAGTGCCTGGCATGCTCTGGTCCATGGGGTCATGAAGAGTCGGACACGACTAAATGACTAAACAACATCTTGGAAGCATTGCTATAGTTAATATACAAATTAAGAGCATAAACAGCTGGTTCATCTCATGTTTCTTTGTTTTCATTTCATGTTTCTTCATTCTCTAGCTTGTATGTAGGGAGGGCTTGTCTTAACAGAAGTGGTTTCCACCCTGTCACGCCTGTCAAACCAGCAGGACTGCAGTGTATTCCACCTTTTAAAAAAACAAAACAGAAATGCGCTTAACAATCTGCTGCATGCAAACTCAGCCTTATGAATCATTAATCAAACCCCTGCTGCTTCTATTGGAAGATATTTCCGTATCATAGAAATGATGCCCCGTGCCCATCTATACAATTCATGCTGCATCACTTGCGGTATCCACCATCAATTGCAACTCTACTTTTTTATGACTAGTGTACCAAAAGCTTTTGGTGGCTTGCAATAAAATGAGAGGTGTGCATCTGCATGGCAATCAGTTGTGTTTTGGGAGGCACTGCTTTAAGTACATCTTTCTTGGATGTGATAAACCAACCCTGCACTATAGCGCTTCTTAAAATTTATCATAAAGTAGTACAAATAAAGGAATTGTTGAGGCAATTTCCTTTATAGCTGGGCAGTCACACTCTAGCTGCAAGAGATGGAACAGAGAGTAAAAATGGCAAGATTTAAAGTTAATGGACTCAGCCTTCTCAGCTGAGGCACTGTTCTTGAAAATAAAGATTTAGCTTTGAATACAGTGACAGTTGTGCTGGTACAATGTCATAAGTTGTGAGCTGGCATCACAAGTGACACTAGGAAAGCTCACAGCTATGGCGGGATGGATCATCCCCCAATATCCCCAAAGGCAGGGCATGCACACCCTAATCCCAGTTTGTTAAAAGTAAATAAATAATCTGAGTTCTTAATATTTCCAGTCTGTGTCCAGGACTGATTTGCACAGCATTTCTTATTTAATGCATTTCTATTCTACACTCAGAACAAAAGCTTTCCTAGTGTGGCTTGCAATAAAATAAAACCACAAGAATTAACCATGAAATGACAGCACAATGAAACATAGCAGCAGATACAAGCGACAGAATACGAGACATTAAAAAAAGCTCACACTGAAAATGTCTGGGAAGTGGGGAAAGGTCTTCTCATCCTCCAGAAAGCTATCAAGGCAGGTTCTAGCTAGGTGTGCCACCATTTGGCTGCCATCTGCTGTATCTGCAATGACAAGGGGACCTAGGCAGACGATGAATCCAACATATGAATAGCTACATTTGGAGACAGGTCATTCAACAGTTTTCATGATCCCAAGCGACGAAGGGCTCTAGAGAATAAGTACCTGCATTTTGAATTAGGCACAGGCACAAACCAGAAGCCACAACTATAGATCATCTTTCCACAACCTGGTGTCCTTTAAATTTTCGAAATGAAATTCCCAACAACCCCAGCAAAGAAGGCTGATGGGTGTTGAAGTCTAAAACATATGGCGGATAATAATAATAATAATAATAATAATAATAATAATAATAATAATAATAATAATAATAAAATTATTATTTGTACCTTCCCCCAGTCACTCTGGGCAGCTTCCAACAAAGGTTAAAAATACATTAAAATGGTAACCAGACTAGAGGAGGTGGATATAGGTTGCTCAACTATCCGATCTGCACTCCTTGCAGCAATTCTTTGCTGTACCACCCCAGACTTGGGCTTGGCACCCATACTAGGACAAGCAGCTTCCTAAAATGTTGAGAGGAAGAACTGAAGAAACCTTGCATTCCTTGCAGACAGCTGTTAGCTTGGCTCTGCACTGTCAAGCCCCCTCTCAACCTTTCCACAGTGGGTTGGGGGCATGACAGCAGCCTGGATATATGGACATTTGGACTATTTCTTCTTTACTTCAAATAAAAACCTTTACAGTTTTGAAGAGGATTAAATGGGACCAGCAAGTAAGTGCAGGAAGCAGGACCAATCACACTGATGCTTCTGAGAGCCAGTGAAGGATAAATGGTTAAGAAATCGATAACAGACTTATTGGACTATAGGGACCTTTTGCTTCCCTCATCTCCTGCCCAACAAGAGAAGGTGTTTGCCTGCGCTCTCAACAGTGTCTCACCTGTCACCTTTCTTCTTCCTGCTCTCTGCATGCCTCCCAAACTCCCTCTGTCAGTCATCTGAAGCTGTGCTGTCCCTCCTCTGAAATCCTGAAAGTCCTGTCTAAACAGGTATATTACATTCATATGGATTCCTAATGGAAACAGTGATAAATCACAGGGCAGCAGGGAAGAATATACTATTACGACTGGTATGAGTTGCAGGCTGGTATTATTTAGAATTAGAACTTTTCATCCAGGAAACAGCAAACACAATAGCAGAATAATTTTAAGAAAATATTTACAGAAGTATTAGATGTACATGACAGATTATAACCACCCATCCATCATGCTGGAACATCTTATTGGTATTTGCATTTTATAAAATATGAATTAGGCTTGGTGCAGCAGAGCTTTGGCTCAGGGCCTTTGTGTGTGAGGGGATTGAATCCAATTTGGACTGGTGCTTTGGTTACTGCTAAACAATGCCAACCAATTATGTCTTAAGGAGACATACAAGTAAAGCACATTTGAACTAGATGAGTGGGAGAGATTTTCTCATGGTTTTCTTTAGAGCATATTCAATCTCTCTCCACCTTCCTCTCTCTCTCTCTGCTTTCTCTGTTCAAGTCTTTCCCTTTCCCCTCCAAAGTCATGCTTTATCAATTCTTCCATGGTCCTAAAAGCTGTGGCATGATGTATGTACTCAAACTGAACTTCAATTTGTACATCAAGCGGTTTTCACCTTATATCCCACAAGACTAAGCCATGGCACCAGCAGCTGTGAAGTGTGCGGCCACCAGACATTTAAAGCAAGGCAGAGCAATTACAGTGTGTGTGTACTCAAATTAAAAAAAACCCAACAGCACTGTTCATAGACCCTGTTATTGATTTTTCAGATTTTGCCTTGCTTCTGTGTAACTTCTCAGCCAAGTGGAAATGTGGTTTCTCTGGATGGAAGCTTCTTCTTCCTTGCTTCTGAATAATTGCTTCTCATTTGAGCCCGGGGGAATAAGTGGGAGGCCAATGGACACCCTAGACAGGCTCACAGTTTTCCATTTCTTCATAGCTAACACATAAAGCTACAGTCGAGCATTTTGATGGTGCCAATAGCATGCTAGCTAGCATATAGGCTGCAGGAGGGATGCATTTTTGGCAAAGAAATCAAGATGGGAGAAGTGATTAGTATCTCTTGTAAGCTGCCTTGGATGGGCTTCGCCCTGAAAGTCAGCATAGAAGCACTTGGAATAAATACATGTAATAATGCCACAAAGAAAAGGGCTTGGTTTTCCTGGTGCAGCTGTACACATAGAGACTGCTCAGGCTGAGAATGCCATCACTTTGCACCTATTAAGGCCCTGGTGAATTGACCTCTTTTTAAATCACCATTCCTTGGTGCCATATGCAATAGGTGTAGAGATCCCTACTGTTCAGGTTGCCATATGCTCCTTCAGGTATATGGCTCCTAAGCTGCTTAGGGTTTCACATGTAAGTACCAGCATATTGAATTGGACCCAGAAGTGAACCAGCAGCCAGTGAACTTCAGAAATTTGGCCATACTAGTTTGGCAACCGAAGTTTCTGTATCCTCCTCAAGAGTAGCCCCTTTGTAGTATTCCAGCCAGGAGAAATTCACAGAGGGGAAATGCAAAGGGGAATTATTCAAAAAGCTAAAATTCCCAGATAAAATCAGAACAGCACACACACACACACACACACACACACACACACACACACACACCTCCCCTTCTCCATTTCTCCCTCACACACAACCTCACAAGGCCAAGAGACATTGACTTGCCCAAGTTCACCCAGTGGGCTTCTTGGCTAAATTACCTTTGCCCCCTTCCAAAACCTTTATTTTCATTCTTTGTCTCTGCCCTATACTTTTTAGCTCCTGAATTCAAATTCTGCACCTAATTCCTTCCACTACCTTCAGTTTTGATTGTGCACTTACTGTTAACTAGTGTTAGTATCCTCCCAGCCATCAAAGTATTTCTGAGCAATAAAGTATGTATTAATTTGTGCCACTTAGCATTCCACCCTATGTATAACAGTACTGTAAAATAAAGGAACCCAGATATAAGTAATCTCCTGCATGAGGGAGAAAATGAAGTCTGGATATTGAATGGGAGAGTCATGAGATGACTCACCACTTATCCTTTGTAGTGAGCAAAGTTAGACACCTTCATTAGCTATTATGTTGTAGTTATATTCCTGGCGTTTTCATGAATAAGCTCTGAATTATCCATATCGTTTGAACCATTTCTCTAAACAGTGCAGTTGGTGACCAAAATAATCATAAAAATCTCTATCTGGAAGGAGCTCTAGACATTTAAATATATGGAAACTGCCAACATCAATAATGGAGATTTATAGTACACTCCAAGAGCCGCACACATAAATTTTAATATATCCCAAGTACATGCAAATCAGCCAGTTTCATGAATGCTTGCTTTAAAAAAATGCATTATTTTCTTCTGGTACAATAGGAGCACTGAGCAATTTTAAAGAGATGAGGGTTGTGGGTTGTTTGAAATTTGAAGGAAAAATGCAAAGACAAACCACTAGCTTTGTATTATTTTAAGTCTTCAAGGATTCAGCATTTATACAGATTGAGTGTTATATTAACAGCAATATTCTGCACAGTATTGGAGCACAAGGCAGTAATTTATTGCTTTTGTATAGACTTGTAATTGGATTCAGTTTAGATCAGGGATGGGAGGCTGTGGTCCTATAGATAGGGATTGCATTCAGAGATGGTAGGAGTCTTAATCCAGCAACATCTAGGCAGACACATCCCTGACATATATTTTCAGCAGTAATGCAACACAGAGTTGGTAATTTAAAATACTGGCATCTGCATCTCAATTAACAATATCTGTGAATTGGTGGCTTCTTATTGTTGATTTGGTCCTACATGACCATTTGGAAAGTTCTAAAGGCCTGAATCTGGGTGTGGAAATTGGTGGCCTTCATAGGCGCCGACTCCATGGGGCCTGAGGGGGCCCGAGCCCCCTCAAAAATTCGTTTGGGGGGGCTCTGCCCCCCCAATAATCTCGGGCGCCCCTCCAGCAGAGCGCCACCGCCGCCCCTCCCCCAGCCCAAAATGCACATGGTTGGGCTGCATGCCTCCTGCCCTCCCTCCCGAGCAAAAGTTCCACCCAATTTCCTTCGGAGCTGATTAATAGGCGCAGCACGCTCTCCCCTATTCTCTCACGAGGAGGCAGCGCCACTTTATCTGCATATTCATGAGCTTATTTATTATTCATGAGCTTTCCCTGGCCCCCCCAATATTTTTTATAAGTCCGCGCCCCTGGTGGCCTTCCAGATTTCTCCCCATCCCTGCTCCCAGGTATCTCTGCAAGGCTCAAGAGCAGACTCAAACTTTGCCCCCGGTTCCTTTCTCCAATAAATAATAAATCTATCCAAATAATTTTTATCCAAATAATCTCCAGATGCATGATAAAAATATCCAGGTCCAGAGTGGCATTCAACTAACCCAGTTGTGACAGGACTTTCCTTTCTTTCCTACCCCCCAGGGATCTTTCGTCCCCCATTTGCTCCAGAGGAAGACACATGGGGAGGGGGAGAAGAGAGGGGGATAGCATTCCATTGCACAAACAGTGCCCTGAAGGAATGTTCATGTAGTGCTACGTTGGATTCCAACCCCTGGTTTCAGGTCTCTCACCCAGATAAAAAGGCAAATAGCCATGATAGCAACACCCCATAGTAGCCATTAAACTGCCTAACCCTGGCAAGCTGGTTGATGCTATTATCTGTCCCAAACTCAAAACTCATGCTCTCCCATGGAAGTAAACTGCTCCAATCATTCTTTTTGTAATTCCTTTAATATATTTTGAATGAAAATTACGACTTGCTTTTTAGCATGCAAGACTCCAGCAAAAGCTTTTTCCATCACAGAGTTTCAATTCTGAGGGAGACTGGTTGCTCCAGACAACTCTTTTCTTTCAACAGGCCAAGTCAATTGTACAGAAAATGGCTTTTATAAGTCTCCTGCATACTGCAGGAAAGCCTTTTCTGTGCCATTATGCTCCTGGTATGCTGATTATTATGTGGAGCTTGTGTTGTTGAAAAGACTTATCAATAAGGTTAATAGATAATGTACTTTTTATTTTCCTGAATTTTCACTTTTGCAGTCTTGGGTATTGTATATTACACAGGTAATTTAAAAGTGCAGCTACAAACTTAATAACTTTCCTCTTAATGGTTTCTTTTCCTTCTAAGTCAGATAATATACTAAATGCATTAGGACAAGAGAATACCTATCAGTGTGTAAGGAGGGGTGCAAACAATTGAGGTAGGGGCACTGTGAAGCAGGTTATGTTGAAAATCATGGAGTGCTTCACTAAACCACTAAAGATGCAATTCTAAAGGCCAGTACAGAAACATTAAAAACATTCTCCAGGTGATGCAACTTTAGGATGTATTTTTATTAAAAACATAATGGCTACATCCAGATGTCTAAATTTAGCTAGGCAGTGTGAAACTGCTAATGTTTTTTTTAAAATAGACCCTACACTTTCCAGCTGCTTAAATAATGCAATATACACAACTTAGCCACCTCTTAATTATTTTAAACAACCTCCTGGTTCTCCCTGGATAATATGAAGCTAATATGGATTTTGGAGTTTTAGTTGACCTAATAAAGATATTGCCCTAATATGGATTATGGATGATAGTGAATCCCTTTTGCCTAATCCTCACCCACAAAAATCCACGGACTTGCATTTGGGCAGAATTAAACTGCTCTGGAGGGGCTCTCCTGCCTGCAAATTTCATCTGCTTCTGCCAAAAGGGGGGGAAAGTTACAGCTGTTATTACTAATTAATTGATTAAATTTCTATACCGCCTTTCATCCGATGATCACAGGGTGGTTTACAATATGAAAACACCCAAATGCATAACATAGTAACAAAAACTGATACTCTTCCCCACAGTTTAAAAGGCCGTAGATTGTTTAATTAGTCAGAGGCCTGGGAGAAGAGGAATGTGTTTTGCCTGGCACATAAAGATATGAAATGAAGGCGCAAGACACTCCATAAGAGTAAACTAGGAACCCTGAGCTTCATTTTACACAGTGTGGCTTGGAACCCAAATCAGAGAGTGAAGTGGATCAAACAAAGAGTGATTCAGGCAAATCAGAAATATTTTTTTAAAGCACAGATACAAATAAAAAATGATGTTTGGGGCCCATATACACCTGTGTGCAGTTGTACATACATCTTCCTGCATTTCCATCAATCAGCTAAAATAATCTGATTCTAAGACAAGTTCATTTATAAAATGGCGTCTGCCTTTTACACATGAAGACCAATGCTGGGAGAAAAACTCAAGCACTTTTAAGTGGCTTTATATGAAATCGATATTGGTGCTTGCAAACACTTAGACAACAGCTTTCTTTCCTTTGTAGTCTTTTTTGCTTTCTTTTTGACCTTCAAGAGGACTTTAAACCCAAGATAAACGTTTGATATCTCTAATTTGGAGATCTGTGTCTTCGGGGCAGCTGAGGGATGATTCCTCGGGGGGCTTTTAGTTGAAGCATTCAGTTTGTTTCTTCTCAGCTTTCTTGTTGCAATGGCATTTTTTAAAAAAGAAAAATGATGCATAAGAGAAAATATGAATGCTTTGCAAAGCTCTCTTCGGGAATGCATTGTATATTCATTTTCATTTTTTTATGAAGCAATTTTGCTGGAGAAACCTCTGCGGGCCCTTGGTTGATACTTTCTAGTCTGCTTTGGCAAAAGTGATAAAACAGAAGTCTTTATTTGGATAGATTTATTATTAGAAGATCAATATGAGCTTAATATGAGTTGCCCTCCCTCCACAAGTCAAGGGACAGGCCAAAGTTCAGTGATAGCATACATGCTTTGCATCTGAGTTTCTTCAGCTAAAATCTCAGTAGGTTTGAGAAAGATATTTGTCTGAGACCATAGAGTATTGCTGCCATTCAGAGCAGTCACTGAACTTAGTTAGATCAGTGGTCTCACAGACATGGGGTATTCCTACAGCAGCACCCCTGCATTCTACAAGGGCAGTTATCCATAGGCTGCTGCATATTTTGTTAAGTATAATTATTTAATTGACACTGAAATGATGAATGGCTGGATGTGTACTGATGAAAGGGTTAAAATTGGAAAATTCCACTGTAGGGACTCTGAGCTTTAACTGAGTTGATAATTAACTATTGTTGTTTTTCTGCTACTTAACATGTGAGTGTTTAACCTTAGATCACATGAGAGGTATTGAATTGCAAACTCGCCATCTTGGAAGAGTGGTGGCTGGTTCTTTGTTCTCAGACTTTGAGAGATCTAAATGAAACTCTCCAGGTAAGCAGCCTCAGGCAGGGTACAGGCTGGACTGCAGGATGTGGGGAGATGCAGACCTCTGCTTCTAGGTCTGCTGGAATTATCTCACTGAATGTATAAGGGGAAGTGTGAGTGTGCCTGATAGCCATGTCCCCAAATGCCAGTGTTTCCAAATACCAATACGACCATGGGCTATGCAGGCTGACAGCAATAATGCCTAACAACACAGTTGTATACATGCCCACAGAGAGTTCAATGGGATTTACTTGTGCTGCCTAAAGGTCTTCTGTGTGATTCGGGTTCTAAGTTGGTTGTAGGAGCCATGCATATGTACGGGCCTTACTGAATAATGCCAGTGGGTCCCTCATCTTGTTCAGTGTACTGACATGGGAGTAGGACATGGACAAACCCCAAGTATTAGATTCATGTGTTCTGCTATATTGATTTTCTGTGCCCCAAATATAAAGCAAGCTCTAGAGAGACTATCGTTGCTTGCAAACCAATGATCTTACTTATTATTGACAGGGCAGTCCTTCCGAACATCATCCTGCAACACCCCTCCATTGTGACTGGAGTTGTCTTTGGAAATAATTCACTGGGACTAAAAGCTAGATCTGACCATCAAAATGAAAGATCCTTACCCTCTACACTCTTTCCCTCTTGAGCTTTGGGCATTTCTCAAGGTTTCATTTCTCAGAAAAGAAGAGGGGAAAATAAAGGACGTCACATTTAACCGGATTTTGTGTGTGTGTGTGAGTGTGAAAAACAAAATAAGGCTACAGAGTGTCTCAGGAGCTTAGGAGGTCCTTGATTTGCCTCAAAACACCTTGGTAAAGATGCAATCTGATTTAGGCATGCAATAGTTGGCCTTGAAATCTCAACTTGCCTCATTATTCAGGATGCAAACAAGCATACCCCTACCTTAAACTAAGCCCCAGTTTCTATGATACCCTGTGGAGTGCTTCCTTTCACATAATGGGGAGGTTCTCTTTCCTAAGGTTTCTGTTACATGCAATATTTCTGCAGTCAAAATTAGCATTTTCAGTATCCAAGCATGCCAAATTCTTTCCTTTTTCTTTTAGTCTCGCAATCCCATAATTCAGAAGCCCTGCTCCTTCCAGGATATGGAAGGAAGTGCCTTCTCCTTCACAACGCCTCTATTTTCTACAGACCTCTTCATGCATTAACTTTATTTCTATCTTCCTGATGGAGAGATGTGCAGCTGGATAGGTGTGAAACCCTTGACACTTGAAAAAATATTGTAGAGGTGAACAGAAGAAGTGGCATTGCACCGAGTCAGATCCTGCACCCCCGTGCTCACCATAACAAATGGCTGAGGCACTCCAAGGCCTTTTCCAGCACTGTTACCTGACTTTAAAAAGAAGAAGAAATATTGGAGATGCCAGAATAGGAAGCTGTAATTTTTATTTATTTTGCAGGCAAAATGTGCGTTTTACGACTGGTTGTCAGTTAACATGCAGTTTAGCAACATATGGGCACGCAGTGCTAAACATGAAACATATTGATAATTCTGTCATGCACATCCATTTATATGAGAACATAGTTTTTAAAATATCTCTTACCTTCGCAGTAGGTGATTTTATTTGTGCCTCTGGGTGGCACTGTTGAGTAAGAAGATGGCTTCTAAAAGGACTGCAGTAAAACTTTAAAAGTTTGTTGGCGTGTTCGGCTAACAGATCCACAGGGCTTCTTTTAAACTTTATGGGATATACGTTGTCTCTCCAGCACCAGTTGCAAATATGAACAACTTTCACTGCTTTCTTGGGGGGGGGGGGCATGTGCCCTCCTTTGCAGAGGCTAGTCCTCTATGTGAGGAAATCCTCTGTTGGAAGGGGTTAAAGATAAAAGACCCACAAGAAAGGTGAGCTGCAGGGCTTATTGACAACACCTAGACAGGAGCCTGAGAAGGGACATGGGTCACTTGGCCATAGCCTTCCTCACTGTGATGAGAGGTACTGCATTCCTGTTTAAATGATGACAACTTTCTAAATTTGCATCCATATGTTTATAAATCAGCACAGGCAAGTTTTATATATAGGTGCTCACCTTACCCCTTGCATGTATTTTGAACCAATCATAGCAGTAGGTTTATTGGATTCTGTTTATAACCAACAAGGGATGTGGGTGACGGTTCGGAAGGTTGGTGGTTCGAATCCCCACAACGGGGTGAGCGCCCCTTGCTCGGTCCTAGCTCCTGCCAACCTAGCAGTTCGAAAGCACACTAGTGCAAGTAGATAAATAGGTGCCACTCTGGTGGGAAGGTAGATGGCATTTCCGTGCACTCCAGTTTCCATCACGGTGTTCTGTTGCACCAGAAGCAGTTTAGTCATGCTGGTGACATGACGTGGAAAGCTGTCTGTGGACAAACGCCGGCTCCCTCGGCCTGAAAGTGAGATGAGTGCCGTAACCCCATAGTAATCTTTGACTGGACTTAAGTGTCCAGGGGTCCTTTAGGTAAAGGGTAAAGGGACCCCTGACTATTAGGTCCAGTCGTGACCGACTCTGGGGTTGCGGCGCTCATCTTGCTTTATTGGCCAAGGGAGCCGGCGTACAGCTTCCAGGTCATGTGGCCAGCATGACTAAGCTGCTTCTGGCGAACCAGAACAGCACACGGAAACGCCGTTTACCTTCCTGCCCAAGTGGTACCTATTTATCTACTTGCACTTTGACGTGCTTTTGAACTGCTAAGTTGGCAGGAGCAGGGACCGAGCAATGGGAGCTCACCCCGTCGCAGGGATTCAAACAGCCGACCTTCTGATCAGCAAGTCCTAGGCTCTGTGGTTTAACCCACAGTGCCACCCACGCCCCAGGTCCAGGGGTCCTTTACCTTTACCTTATAAGCAACATTCATCTTCCTTGCCTGTTCATTTTTTAAAAATACATGAAGCATTTCCATATTTGTGCACATGTACAGAAGTATCATTTTAGGGTAAATATAGTACATATTCGTACTTGCGATTCAATTTTGAGCAGGGCACCTACAGGAATGGGCCTTGCTCCATTCCTTAGTTCAGTTTTTGGCCCTGAAAGTTGTTCAATCACAGGATCACATAGGACGTGACTCTTCACTGCTCTTATTGCTGTGCATTCTTTGAACTGTAGAGCTGATTGTGACAGGATAAAATCCATCAGCCTACGACGGAATAGAGCCTCTCTATTAAGAGCCTTTTGCTGATTAGTCCCTATAGCACCCAAATGACACTCAGAGGCTCTGGAAATCTCCATGGCTGCATCTCTTGTGGAAGGGTCACAGCTCTGTAGAACACCATTTGCTTTGTGTGCCAAAGGACCCAGGTTTGATCCTTGGCATCGTTGGCTAGGAGTGGGAATGTACCATGCCTGGAAACCCATAAGCTGCTGCCAGTCTTTGTTTACAACACTGAGCTAGTTGGACTGATAGTCTGCGAAGGCAGCCTTCTCAGATTATGGGGCATGCTGTCTCCTATGAAATTCAGCTGCTTTCTTGAATGTGATCCCATTAAATAACAAATAGTGAGGAAAGTTTCCACTGCAAAAGCATGGTGAGTCCCTGTTGCCTATGGAGCAGCTGTTTGGCTTTGCCTGACCAATTTGGTGATGGGAAGTCAAAGGTGGAGTCTGGGAGGCTGGTGAGAGGATGGGATTGTTTGGAAGGACACACTAAGGAGATTCTTACCTTTAGGATAACTGAGACCTCAGCTTGCTCAGTTGCTGATGATGCAAGCCCCTCATACACCGCAAAGACCAGGTGTACTGTAGGGGATATCTTAGGAAGCCTGAGTAACAGCAAAGGCTGTTTCTGTACCCTCTGAGGGAGCCTTCCAGGTGAGGCCTGATAAAATGTCTGTTTTTATGGTAATAATATAGACAAAGGAGAAGACACAGGTGAGCACAATGAGCTTCTTTGCACTCCAGCCTCCTCTTCTGCACATCCCTGCCTTTACTGGTCTATTTTATCTTCTTTCATCTAATTGTCTCCCCCTTTTTTTCTTACCAAACACAATATTCCTAAATCCAAGCAAACTCCCTTAGAAACCACTTTTGCAACTGTGTGAATGACAAAGCATGCAAATCCAGCATCCTTGGGCAAATATAATTCTGGCATACTTTTCAATGCCAAATGTGGTTTTTTTCAATATATTGTAGTGCAGATTTCCAAAACCATTGGCTAGACACAGAGTGAGGCAGGTGATGGTAAATTTAGTGAAACAGATCCAGATGGCTCTAGCAAGCCAGCCTTTTACTTGGACAAGGTGATGGAGAATGAACTCAATTTCAAGAGAATTGCACATTTTATACCTAGAACATTGTCAGTTTTGCCATTTCTGCTTTAAGAAATAACCCCCCTCCTTAATTTCTGGCAACATTCATTAACAAAATGCTAAACAGTTATCCACTTGCTCATCTTGCTCATATTACTTATAACCTAATTATATTCTACTCATGTCTGATTTGGTTGGCGGTTACTCCAGTAAAGCAAGTTAGAGCATCTGGAGTTTTTGATCTTATTTTGCTTCTCTGGTGCATCCAAGGGGGAAGGGGCGAAACTTGACTTACATTTTAATCATACCATAATGCTATGCATGCCTGTTTGTTGTGCATTGGTTCTGAAGTTGAGACACGTAATTGTGTGCAGAAATTGTCATATTGTGCATTTAATTAGGGAGCAGGAAACAATATATATTCAAAGGTGACTTTGCATTCACAGAGTATAACTTTCATATGCAGAATGTGCTGGCAGAATTGTGAATGGACACAAAGAACAGGGAAGCTTTACAAATTGTATTTCCCACACCTAATAAACAAGCACAGTGAAGCATAAAGGGAGCAGTCCTACTCACAAGAAGCTGACGTACAGCAAGCTTGTGTAAGTTAAACCACCGTAAAGTTACACCAGATACAAACCCCATTAAGTAGTGGGGTTGTTGCTGCTGCTGTTCTGCTTTACCTTGGCAGAGACAAAACAAGACTTTAAAATAGTGCTCTATGCTGGCTTGCCAGGTCACATGATGTAGCTGAATGTTTTAAGGGTCTAGCCTAAGGCCCCCTCCTGTTGCAATGAAAATAGGGACACCCCATTCCATAGTGATGCCCCAGCCACTCTGGGCAGCTTCCAATCCACATAAAAACATAATACTGTAAAATGTTAAAGCCTTTGGGTTACAAAGAAGTCAGGAATTAGAACCCTCTATTTTGACCTGTGCACATACTTTAGACTATCCATATTACAAGAAGGTTTAAATGCCTCTGTTGCACCTTATTTTTGTATTTCTAACACTGCTTATATATATATAAATTATATATCCCATAATAGAGCTAGTATTAATTTTCTGCATAATGCTGCAACAATTCAGATACATTTGTGATAAGATTCCTTCAGCTGCAATTTTTATTTAGTCAGGCTGGAAGTTTTGATTAGTGTAATCAGTAGGTCAATCAACTAAAGCTTTAGTTGATTAATCAACCAGGATTCATTTTCATAGGTGAACCTAAAAGATAAGGGCACGGTTGCTTATTTTTGAGGCTATTTTGATCTTACTGGGTTACTGCAATAAGGAATGAATAATAAAATATTTAAAAGTATGCTTTTCTTTCTGCAATGAGTGATAATTTGTTCATTTGTAAGTTATCTAACTTTTCCTTCAGTATCTCAAAAAGGTAGAGGTAATAATATGCAATTGGATTTAAATTTGATTAGAAGATGGCCAACATTCTTTAATATATTCTCCATTGCATTTTTATGATGACTCTGACATAGACCCAAGACTGAGAGCTTTCTTGCCCAAACACAAGTTCACTTATACAAACTCTCTGCTTTCCTTCATCGCCCTTGCCTTTAAACACCTTCTGAATTGGATTTGCTCTTTTGTCCTTTCCTAGTCCTTGTTGTCTCTTTGAACATCTGTGTAAATATTCTCACTCTTCATCATACTCCTCTTCCGAACTGTATGAAAAGAGCAGAGTAGTGATTAGTAGCTTAATAGAGCGTACCTTTCCATTGTTCTTCATTAGGCAGCGTATTCATCTTGCATGTCTCAAAATGCTTTCCCTATATGTCCTTCCAAGAACTGGCATCCTCTCACTTGTGCTACCCTGATTTGTTATCCTGACAAATATAATAGATGAGTGTTTGCTCTATTGTTCAGAAAGGGCATCTGGGAGGGTTTGCTCTATTTCAGATGCCAGTTTTATTTTCCTCTCCACTCTTAGCCCCTGAGAATACGCCAGATTTGGCCTTAGTGCTTCATCTTGCTTCCCCACTCCTCTTTTATTGTGTGTGGCTGAAATTATTATGGGGACCTGTTATGACTACTGTGTGACCAATCTCACAAAGAAGCTTTCTGGAAGTGAGCACTTCATTCTGTGTCCAGTTTATGACAGAGGCAGAATTAAGAACCAGAGGACTCAGCTTGTTGTTGTTTAGTCGTTTAGTCATGTCCGACTCTTCGTGACCCCATGGACCAGAGCACGCCAGGCACTTATGTCTTCCACTGCCTCCTGCAGTTTAGTCAAACTCATGCTAGTAGCTTCGAGAACACTATCCAACCATCTTGTCCCCTTCTCCTTGTGCCCTCCATCTTTCCCAACATCAGGGTCTTTTCCAGGGAGTCTTTCCCAACATCAGGGTCTTTTCCAGGGACCCAGCTATACAGAGGCAAATAAAGCATTTTAAATGTGTTGTAAAGTGTGATATACGAATGTGACACTAGATGGCGACAGTGAGCTATGCCAAATTCAATGTATTTTTCAAAACTTTTTTTTTTTTTAAAAAAGCATTTTCCTAGCATTTTTTATATGTGTGTAGATTCCACCAGAGTCTTTACTGAGCCCTGTCTTGGGATCTGAGGATCCCCCACACCAGCAAATAGAGTAGCTAAGGCAGTCTGTAACTAATGCCTTTTTCCAGTTCGGACTATATGTCTGAAGTTTAAGTGCAGAGACTTTATCATGTTGTCCAATGTTTCTTTAGACCAAGAATGGGAACCTGGGGCCCTCCAGATGTTGATGGACTCCAGCTCCCATCAGCCCCAGTCAACATGACAAATCCTCAGGGGCGATAGAAAGCCACTGATGGATGGCCATTCGTTTCCAAGAACTCATTTAATCCCAGCCACTGACTCCTGTTATTTCATCTTAGTCATGAGCATTAAAATAGTTCCAAATAATTTGATTGTGTGCACTTTGCAAGACAGTTCTTTATACAACCCCTTGCATTGGGCAGTTTCTTAGAAAAATGGCTTCCAAAGGATTTACTGGCAGGATTAATTTGTGCAATGCAAGCATAGTGGCTGCTATGGGCCAATAATATAATTATAGATCCAACAGATGGTTTATGAAGCATCCTGCAAACTTGCTATAGCAGGACTAAACCTCCACTGCATGAATTAGGTCGCTCCTGTGGTCACTTGGATGAGACAGTCAGAAGCAGGCTCCTTCAAATCCAGCATACAAAGTCCAGCTGTGACTATCTGTTAGCAGGCCTATTCTTACAATTTGTAAAAGTTATCAGTACATCAGAGCACGTGAAGCTAGCCATGCATGGATTTTAGGCAATGTAATGAAGGCCAGAGCAGGATGTTACAGAGGATGCACGGCCGTTGGAAAAAGTAGAAATTCCAGGTCCCCTTCTTTCTTCCCCGTGGCATCTAGTTATACAAAATGTGTGACATGATATCATTATGTTCCTGGTTTCCCTGTCCTTGTTTCAGTTAATTGGCTGCTTAATTGTGCAGCGGAGAAGGCTCAGAGCAGAGCACAAACGATTCCGTTTGATGTGATTTCTATCACTAGATGCTACTTGTGAGAGGGCAGAACAAGAAATTAGGGACGTGCAATGTTAAAAAAAATTAAAATCTTCATTTCATTTTTCTTTTTTGTTTTTGAGGCAATATTCAGGTCATTTTACGACCAATTAGTTGCCTTTGATTCATTTTCATTTTCGTTGTTCCTTGGATCTTAGTGGAGATCTATGCTTCTTCTGCTGGTAACTTTAATGTTTTCCTTCCAAATGGCATAACATTTCGGAATTCTTCTGTGCTCCAAGAGTATCAGACTTGCCAAATTTCAGGCAGGCTGGAGAAAAAGAAAATTAATAAAATGAAAAGTGGTCTGGCCACTTTTATTTTTCACATTTGTTCATTTCCTTTTTCATTCTTTTTTTAAAAAATGAACACACACCCCTAAAATGAGAGGTGGATCTGTTGTTTTGTAGAAAAGCCACGACTCTTCTGTAAGACTGAGAACCTATGTTATCAATAAAAAATAGACCTTAAAAAAGAGACAGAACTAATACGATTGTTCCAACATTGAAATGATGAGCTCCAAGCCTCTCTCTTGGCTCAAGAATCTGACGGCCACGTTTTGTATCAATTTCCAATTATTTCCCAAAAGGAATCTCCACACAGAACATGCTATATTAGCCCAGTCTAATATGAATATGGTGTGCATTACTGTGGTCAGCATGTTGCTACATTAGGTCAAGGGAACAGGACACAAATGTGTGTGTGTGTTGTGTGTGTAAGCTTTGAACGGCCGTGTGCTGGTGGTGGTGCAATCTCACGCAAACCTTTATAGAAATTCTATTCACATTATGTTTGCTGTGGATCGTTCCATTGAGCAAAGTCTGAAAACGAATCTGCATGCTGCTGTAGGAGTAAACAGACAATTTAGCAAATAAAAAGACAGTCTAGTGTTCCAGGGGATAAATTTAATCTGCATGGAGATGATGAAAGGTTGCACAGATCTTCCCTTGGAGCATTGCAGTGGCACAGAGTGTGTGCTGTGAACTATAAACAGCAGCATTTTCTCAAAGTAATAGTTGGATACAAATGATAGGAAAAAAATGTTTCAAGTTCAACAGACACTCACCTTGGCTCAAATGTTTCTCCACTAAGTCATGCTGTTCAGATTGGCCTTTGGAGAACTGTGTAGACTTTGTCAGTGGACATTGAAATACAGCCTTAGATACCTTAGAACAGTGTTTCCCAACCGGTGTTCCGCGGCACACTAGTGTGCCGCGAGACGTTGCCTGGTGTGCCGTGGGAGGGAGGCGGGCGAGTCGGGCGGCGAGAGGTGGGGCGGCGGCGGCGAGGAGAGGCCGCCCAGCACGGGGCTCTCGCCGTCTGCCTGCCTGGCTGCCTGCGTGGCGCTGACGTCACGGGGCTGTAACGTGCCCCACATAGGCACACGCGGGGCGGCGAGCGAGCTCCCTCCCACATCCCATCGCCGCTCGCTTCGGCCGGCCTACTGGGCTGTCGCAGGCGGAAGGCCTGCGCATGCGCGAGGTTTTCACGCCTTCGGGATTCCCTTCACGCCTTCCTCCTCCCGGGTCCTTGAGAGCGCGGGAAGCGGCAGCGCGAGACCGGCGTTGATCCTGGTAGGTATTGTGCTTGCCAAGGCAGTCATTTGGGAAATGAAAACTTGCAAAGCAAGCAACCAGTTCAATCTGAAGTACGTGTATGCTTAATATCCTGTATCTGAAACCTGTTCTGCCCCCTCCCCCACACTTGGTGCCATTTTCATCTACACATGCAGCAGAGTAAGTTGACCCAGAATAGTACCAATTCAGATGGCAGATGGGAGAATGACAGTGCTGAATGCTTTCCCATGTAGAACAGTCCCTGCAAATAAAAACCTAGCATATTTGGAAGAGGGATGCTAGCCTAACCATTACCTTCTATGCTGTTACTATTTTTTATTTTTTTTTACATAAGTAAAAAGTGACCTTTCCCCATCTGGCATGGTGGTGTGCCTCGAGATTTTTTTCATGAAACAAGTGTGCCTTTGCCCAAAAAAGGTTGGGAAACACTGCCTTAGAAGAACATTAATCCACAGTCAGATACCTGCACACCAAGATGTCAACCTTGTGGGTTATGTGACTGTGAGTATTGAAGATAAAGCCACCATGCTACTATGATAAGGAAAGTTATTCAGTGTGGGGTCATTTCTTTAGGAACTTTCCAGCAGTGGAAAACTTTTCTTTCTGTTATGTTTGATGCCTCGCCATGAGGTACGGAACACAGTCCATAAGAAAATAATTGAAGCTATACCTGCACATCGGCTAAACTGAAAATATTCAGAAGTCTACTTCATGCACTTTAGAGTCACTTCCAGTTGTGATTTCAGCACATAACACAATGAGCATCCCAGCATCCTGGCAAAGCCCACCACTCTCAAAGCGTACCATCCCCTCAAATGTAGATCAGGCCCTGTTCCTCTAGCCCCCTGTTTTAGGGAGCTGTGTCAATCTATGTAACAACACAGTCAAGGACAGCAGAACCCCAAATGCCTTGGTGGCGTTTGCATGCATGTTTTTTGTAGTTGGTTTGGCTTTGGAAGGTGTTTGAAGCACGCACTGTTGCAACAGAGATGCAGAACCTGTGACTACGGATAGGGGAAAATTTCAACGTGTGCCGCAATTTGGAGCAAACCTCCCCAAGTCTGTGTACAGTGGATCATGCATGGATTGGAACAAAAACAAAAAAAGCAGATTACAGTATATGACTATGAACCTTTTTGAGCATGGTTTTACTTTTTAAAAAAGATGGGCCAAGGGCTTTCCAGTTCTTTGTGTCTTGTAAAAGACCCATTTCTAGTTGCTTGGAGCAGTTAGAAAGCACAATGTTTGTCATGCTCATTTAAATGCTATGAGTAGAAAGTCCCTGGATGTGAAAGTACCGTACATTATGACATGCCGCCACTACCTGAGTAATTGTATAGAGGACAAGATGGCTGCCCATGCCCATGTACCAACAACCATCTTTCTGCCCTCATACAATGTCCTCATAAGGACAAACCTTTAAAGAAAATTGCCAAAAACAACACTTCCAACAGACATTTTAGCAATTTCCGCCCGGCCACAGCTTCCGACTGCAGTATTCCAGATATGTCTGGATGTAGGGCAACCCTATGTAAGGATGCCAGCATAAAGTATGGAAAAAAGATGGCTAGAAGCAGCTAGAAATCAGTTTGTTTGTTTTTTAAATGAAAAGCCAGAAAGCTATCACACCACCTCCTGAGTGCTTTTTAAAATTTATGATTTCAAAGTGTGTGGATTTATTTTTTAAGGAAATTGGCTTTAAAATAACTGTGGATTGGACTTAAAGGTCTACTTGCATGCAAAGGACATGGACCATTCTGTGCATCCCTCCAGATGTTGCTGAACAGTACGTCCCATCATCCCTGGCCACTGGCCATGCTGGCTGGGACTGATGGGAGTTGGGCGTCCAACAATATCTGGAGGACTCTGGTAGGGTCCTCATTCCTGTGTTAAAAGAAGGCTTCATACTGATGCAAGGATGAAATTATTATCCAATTAGAGTGACATAATTTGCACACCTTCCGCTTGTTCCCTCCACTGAATTCTGTTCCACATCTTTGCCTCTTTTGCTTTCTGCAGCTGCTGCCTTTGACATACCTTTGTATTGCCAACAGGAGTGGCTAATGGGAATGGATGTGGCTGACGAAGCAATCTTATCTAGTTATGCTGGCCTCTGGTTTTAGAAGATTCAGCTAACAATCTTCTGCACGATATTGGCCTGTTCTACCATGTTGCCATACTCTTAAATGGCAAACACCTGGAAGTATTTCATTGCTTTGTTTCCTGGAAACGTGTTAGCAGACAAAAAACTATTTTATATTCAACACTGAATATGTAAGAAGTTGAAAACCATTGTCGTCCCCCCCCCCCGTTCTTGGTCCTCTCCTCTTCCCCTTTAATCACTGCCAGGTGACATGAACACCAGGGAACTGGTTTGTGCTCCTTATTTTTCAAATGTGGAGACAACAATCTAAGCCTTATTAGAGGGAGATGCAGGGAAGCTGCTGTTGCTAGAGGCACTTAAGCACTGTTGTGAAGTGTTCAGAGCAGGGAATAAGGACCAGGACCAGGGCCGGGGGGGTGGGTGGGGCAAGAGGCCATGTACAAGTGGCAGAGGGCCCATGAAATCCTCCAGTTCCCCCACTTCTGCACATTGGTCCAGTTGAGAGGAAGCCCAAAGGAGGACTCAGCCCAGGGACTCACCCCAGGGGCAGGTGAGTCACTGAGGTCACCAGGGGGAACTACCAGAGCAGGCTGGTCATCCAAAGAGCATCTCTGGGGAAGAGAGGAGAAACAGCCGCTGTGGCACAGGAAGCAGCACATTGGGGTGACCAATGTGTAAGAACATAAGAAGAGTCCTGCTGGATCAGGCCAAGGGGTGATCTCTTCCAGTATCCTGTTCTCACAGTGGCCAGCCAGATGCCTATTGGAAGCTCATAAGGAGGATCTGAGTGCAACAGTGCTCTTTCCATTTGAGATTCCCAGCAACTGGTAAGGCCACCATATCTCACGAGTCACTTTGCCGTTATTGCTTGCTAGCATGAACATATTTTTAGAAAGGTGTGTTAAAAATATTTCAAATGAAAAACTCAAATAGGTTTTTAAAGTACTCAACAACAATGGGATTAAAATGACAGTTGCTGATAACTTTGAGAATCAGCAGTGATCATTATTTTATGAAAATAACCATCTTCTCCATAACCTGTTTAAAGTATTTGGCTTAGATCCTTTACATTAGGGGAAAAGAATTGAACTGATTTAACTCTATTGTGGAGTGGCTAGAAATATAATAATACATTCCTGTTGCATTAAAAAGCCACAGCCTTGATTTGGTTTGCAGTGGTCAAGAGACCACTGCAGGAAGTAAAATGATTAGCAAATGCAAAGCTGAGAATTTGCCCAGCATCCTCAGCGAGCATCAAACGGAGAGCTGTTACCATGACTCAGATTTCAAACAGCATCAAGCGGGAAGCCTAATGGCAAAGATAGCTGAGTTAAATAGGTAGTGTTCCCCATCAGGCAGAATTAATTGGGAATTTGGACAGTTGGAGGTCATTACCTAATGCACCAGGATAAGAAAAACCTACGCCTCCTCCTGCTGCAGGACTGCTTATCAGTCTCCTTTCATCCTCACAAGGATGCGGAGCCTCTATTCCTTTTCCGATGTTACTACTAATAACCATGGTGCCAACTGTTAAGCTTAGCATCTTTCCCACCATCAAATCCACACTGGCCGGATGCCCAGAACAATGGGAAAAATCCATTACAAAACAGTGTACAGACCAAGATGTTAACTTAAAAGAAGGGCACCATATTATTATCCTATCACCAGTCTGTACTGTTGCATATACATGGCATTCCCAAGTGTTCGCCTTTACAGCTCTTTTTAATAAAGATTAGTTTGTCTACCAAAGTCATCCCATTACTCCAAGGACAACAGAACTTCTCCCCCCACTTCCTGCACTACCCACATACTGCTTTGAAGAGTGGATAGGAACCCCCAAAACACAGAGAGAGAAGAGAGGGAGAGGAAGTCCCTGTGCAGGTGAAGTCCTTGTATTAGCAGTATACAAACCGTAGGTTTCACTTTCTAGTTATAGGTAAAAAGAGACAAAATACACATTTTATCCTTCAAATCTAAGGATAAGAATTCTTATTCATTTACAGTCGTACCTCTGTATACGTATCCCTCTGGATACGTAATCTTCGGGTTACGGCTGTGGCAAACCCAGAAGTATATACTTCCGGGTTTCATTGTGTGTGCATGTGCAGAAGTGCTCTGTACACCTTGCACATGTGCAGAACCGCTCAATCGCACCATGCGCAGAAGCGTGCCTCTATTTATGTAATTTTCAGGGTGCGAAAGGACCCCTGGAATGAATTAAGTTCGTATCCAGAAGCTCCACTGTACTAAGAACAGGCATGTCATAATAATTTCTTTTATTTCCATTGTTTCCTACTGAGCCATATGCTGTTTGATCCCAAACATCTCATCAGAATGGATGATTATAAACTGTTTGCATTCTCCTCCCTGAATAAGTGAGAATAATGGCTTGGATCCTAAGGAAAGTTAAGAAAGTTTAGGGGAAGGACGTTTCCTGGCATCCCCACCACAACAATCCCATATTGTTCAGGAGCGCTTCTGGGGGGTCATAAGTGGATGAAGGGGAAGGGATTGAGAATTTTTCTTCCATGATCTTCCTTAAGTTAAACTGTAATAGGTTCAAAGTCATTGCCAAGAGTAATAATCAATTTATACAGTAGCAATGTGGAAAACAAATCCTCTATAATATTAATAATTTAGAGGGTTTAAACTTGGCCAAAGTGAAGTTACATGCCAAATACTTTATACTGTAAACTGAAGTACACCCACGGGGGAAATGTGTATTCCATCCTATGGAGCAGCATATTAATTGTATCTAACATTCTGATTCTATCCATGAAGGCTAGACAGGATCATACCCAAGAGCCCTTGAACCAACCCAATATCATTAGTTGCAGCCTTGCACTAATGCAACCAGAAAGGCCTGGTCATGCCCTGATGCTACACTTGAGAAGTGCCGCTTCTCTATGCAAGGTCCTGTGAAACTGCATCTTATAGACAAAAAAAAAACATAGTGTGGAAATATGTTCGTTGCTATTCTATCAAGGTTAGCAGTATCCAACTGATGTGGAACTTAATGTTGGACAAATGAGAAACAGAGAGAAATCAAAATTGACGGATTTGTCTACCCCTGAACCAGAATTTATGGTTAAGCTCTCTTCTTCCTTACTATAAGCTGTAGCCAATAACAAACATTGGTTACGGCTCATGGTTAGTGAAGAGAGAAGTCCCGGTTCGGATGATGCATTAAGCCCAACCTTGATTAGTTTAGTGTGGCTTGACAACGAAAACTAGGGAGGAAAAAAGAGGCTGTGAGCTCCTCCCCAGGAGGTCCTGGTCTTGCTAAGCCAAAGCTTGTTGTGTGAACCAGGTTCCAGTCTTATGGGACAAGTAAACAACAACATCAATAGCTGTGTGCATTAGAAATGGCATGTAGACAAAAAAGTCGAACCCCCCCGACAAACATTGCAGACATTTCATTGTTTGTTAACTACATTTATATCTCACTTGTCTTCCATTATAAATTTGAAGCTCTAACACTCGGAGTCTCCAAGCAGTCACCCTCTCATGTGCTGACCAGAGGCTAGACATGCTTGGCAAAGTTGTCAGGAATGTGGCTCCCCAGAACGCAGGGGAAGACTCAGACTCAGAAACTGAGCTAAGTGAAGGAGGGACCGACTCTGCAGATGAGAACTAGCTGATAGAGTCGAGAAAGGGGAAGACTCTGTTAGCTCTCAAGAAGAGGAGGAGTTGGAAGGCAGCCAGAGTGTTGCTAGGCAATCAGCAGATAAGCAGAGGTCTGAGACTACGACACGTGGAAGAGGGGAGGGTGGAGGCCAGCGTCTCAGTCCCCATTCTAGGAGACTGGATAAGATCAGAGGGAAACGGAAGGGGAAAGGGGGAAAGTCAGGAGTTTGACGTCCTTCCTGCTGTGGGAGGGGCGAATATTTAGACTGACCAACTATTGTCAATGCGAGCAGGTGAGAAGCTGTGCTCTGGATGTGTGTGTTTGGGTTTTTTTTGTAAACGTACATAAAACTGCTGGAGAGTCATTACTTCTTATCTGAGCTTGTATGCCTGTCAGAGATCATTACAGCTGTTGTATAATGTACCTTCAGACCATGCCCTCAAGTTTCATGTATTGGAAAGCTATCCTACCCCTGGCCCCTCTCCACCAAATTCCAAAGGTGGTTTGAGAACACAGACAACAGTTGGGGGGAACACTGAGCATACATATGCATCACAAACCCTATACCAATGCAATGACTACTAGCCACAATGGCTACCTTCTGCCTCTCCTGTCAGAGGAATATGCCCCTGAATACTAGTTGCTAGAAAACAGAAGGGGAGAGTGTTCCTGGGCTCACATGGAGCTTGCAGGCTTCCCACAGGCGTCTGGTCAGCCCATGAGAACAGGATGCTGGGCTAGATGGACCATTGGCCTAATCCAGCACGCTCGTTTTTATGATTTATCATAGCGCAAGCCTACAGACCCCAACACAGCTTGTGGGGGGGGGGGAGGGAATTGGATTTTCACCTTATCCGGTGCTATGCCGGTTCTGAGTTTCTTTCTGTGTGCCGTCTTGATCCAAAAATGTCCTTACTCTGAAGTAAACTTCAATTAACTCAACAGCAATTGGATGGGAGGGCTTCCATTGAGTCTCTCAGCTTTGCGAGCAGGCAGGCAGATAAGAGAGGATGGAATTGGTAGGATGTTTTCCTGTGATACGTGCTTTGCCTTGGTGGAATGAGTTTAATTGCTTTATAATAACGTATAAAGCGGCTGCCTTGTTTTTCCAATTAGTCGTGTCTGTCTCTGCATTCGCAAAGTGCCCCTGGCAAGGTAAATAGGACCAGCAGTGAGCATTGCTGAAAGCTGCAGCTGGCTGACAGTTGCAATTTTATGAAAACAATTTTTCCCCTTCAGTGTTTTGGGGGTGGGTGGGGAGGCAGGCGGCGAGAGAGGATGCGAGCTTCGGCAGTAGATGCCTGCAGCTTCCTTCAACTTCCCCTTTTAATTAAAAAGCTTAATTGGGAGTAATAAAAACTTCCAATTAAGCTTTTTAAATAAAAACTAAATGCTTAAAGTGGCTGTGGAAGAAGATAGCTGCTGCTGAAATCCATAACTGGCAATTGCATTAGTAATAAGCTTTTGTTTTACTGTGTGGAATGTTGTAGTTTATGTTTCAAACTGCCTGCCTGCCGACGAGGAGATCTGGACCTTCAAGGCTTCATGGAGCAATTCCATCTCTCAGAGATACACCCTGGCTGTTTGGGGGGGAAACGGAACAGGTTTGTTATGTGCTAAGTGTGGATTTAAATGGCCATCTATCCAACGTCTTAACTCTTCTTAACGCTTCTTCTGTCTCTAGTCAGCAGTGAAAAGTGTAATTCTCTCTCCCTGCCAACCCCTTGCTTTGGGGTGATTTGCTTCTTTTTGAATTCAGATAATTAATAATGTGTCAAAGAAATGGGAAAATGAAGATGCTGAGAATCAAATGATAAATTATACCCTTGTACAATAGAACTTAGGAAGCGGGCACAAATGGCAAAACATTTAAAGGAGGTGTGTGTGTGTCTATGTGTATGTGTATGTGTATGTGTGTGTGTGTGTGTGTACACACCTTAAGGTGTATTGCTCAAACTTTCAGAAATCTTCTTATTTCTAAATGCAGGCTGAGAATCAAGTTGCCATGCTGCCAGGGCCAGCCCAATACATTTTTGCATTCTGCTTGGGAGCAGTGAGAAAAGGCAGGTACCAGGCTGGCTGCTTGCTAGGGAAGAAGGAGTTAGTGAAGATCTACATCAGGAACAAGGGGGAGAGGAGACCAGCAGAGCTTCCTATTCCCCCAGAGGCTGCTGTAAAGGCAGCATTGGTGGGGGAGATGCTGAGGGAAGCAGCAGACCTGGCCTCTAGGCAGTGTGCCACAGCTGTCGCTGCCACCACAGCACAGGCAGCAGCAGCAGCGCGTGATGCATTCCTTGAAGGCTGGATCTGCTGCCCCTGTGAATCCTTCTGCCTGAGGTGGTCATCTCACCTTCCTCATGGGTGGGCTGGCCTCGCATGCTGGTGCATGCCTTTTATTGCTGCTCCCATCCCAAGCAGGATTGCGCTCCAGTGACTGTTATTTGGTTGGTGGCTGCTATTTTGTTTTCCCACGATACCCACCTGGGCCATTGCATGGCGGTGCTGGGAGACAGCAATCATGGATGGCTTTTGAAGCAGTCACCATTTCCCCCACAATGCCCGAGGAGGACTAAATTTCTAGGACACTGTGCGGGGAAATGTAATGACAGATGTCAAGAGACTGTTGCCCGGGGGAGTTCTGCAATTCTTTGAAGTTTAAAAAGACAAAAGGAAGAGTATTTTTAAAAACTGTGCTACATAACAAGTCCTCCTGCAAACATTAGGGGGCCCATTTGCGTAGGAGGGGACACGACAACTTTGTTACTGGAAGCCAAGGTAGCTTCTGTGGTGAGGTGTGTCTATTGTTGAAGTCTACAGTGCCACTGACTAAGAGTTGCTGCCTCTGATCCTGATGCTGGTGGACAGGAGCCTACCAAACAGGACCTCACAACATCTGGGCACTTACGGGCAACTTGAGGAACTGAGTCCCTCCCATACTCCCTCAACAGCACAGGAAGTGCGCGGGGCAGAATGTCATGGAGCACAGGAGAAGTGTACATCTTTGGGCCAGAAAGTTGGCCCATTATGTCACTAGTTCTCCAAAAGTGAGTGGAGCCTAGGACAGATGGGTTGGAGACAGAGGCTGAAAAAGACTCAGTTCACTCCCAACCCTTGTAGGAGGAAGTTGCTCACTAGGAGCTCTCCATGGTGTTGTAGCAACTGCCCTGCCTTGCGATGTGGGTTCCTTTGAGGGACCAGAACTGGACTGCAGTAGAGTTATGGAGGTGGCGCTTTCTCTTTCTGCACTTGGGAGGCATCCACCCATGGACCCCCCCTCTCTGTAGTTGGAATGGGTGAATTTTAGTTTCCCTCAGTTCCTCCATTTTTCAGTCTTAAGTTCAGTCTCACCACATTTCCAAATCAATTTGAGAAACTGAGTCCTCGTGAAAATTCACCAGCATTTTAGAGTTAATTTCTCATAATATGCACATTTTTATATGCAGTTATGCTTAATATAAACATACTTTCAAATCAAATTCCAATAATATATGTATTTAAGTCCACTAGTGTATGCATTCTTTTACATATCACTTTGCTGGAGAACCGCATTGCAAAATTCAGAGAAGTGCAAACTTTGAATAGTTGCTGTGTTCTGGTTTGTGCATTGGTTTCGAAAGTGCAAGTTAAGTTGGTTCATCTTTAAATCTTTAAATGTGAACTGAATTGATTTTCTCTTCCATCCTTATGCATCTTTAGCATCCTACACTTCCTTAGCCACCCTTCCAAGGAGCGTAATATTGCTGTCTAGATGGTTGTTGGCTTTAGAACTGGCCTCTTTAGGATACATCATGATCTGTACAGGGTATTCAGTAAACATAAATTCTGTTTTCATGGCATTTTTTTGTATTTAGATAAATTTGTCTATTTTACTGCAGATTGAAAAGAAAATTGCCTAGTGTGTGGTATCACTCCTGACCATCATAATATGCTGTTTATCTGTGTTACAATTCTACCTGAAAGCACATGTTTTGGAATGTATCAAGCAGGAAATTGGTCATTATGTGATTTAATGGTGTGGTGGTGGATGTGCTTGGCTACATTTAATTCTCTCTCAGATTTCAAAAAGGGAGCTTCTGAATCAACACAGCAGCTTTTGTTATGTAGTTTGAGCCCTAGTTCTGTCAAAGGCAATGCTGATATCTTGAATTACAGGAAGGGAAGAGATAATCATTAAAAAGAGATGGTTCTTTCAATGTGTTGTGTTCTTTCTTAAAAAGCTTATCCTTACGAAAATAAATTTAATAGCCCGGTAAGGCCCTTTATGGGTAGTTTTAAGAGAGTATCAAGGTTTTCCCCTGAATTGCGTTATCTTCTATTTCAAATCCCCTTCAACTTAGATATAAAGAATAATAGCTATATATTCAATATGAGGAGTCTGAAGATTTTGCTGACTTTGGATTAGCGGAAAGATTTCCAGCTATCAGTGTTTGAGCTTCACTTCTCAGTCAGTCATTCCTGACAAGGCCAAAATAAGGCACTAATAGCAGTCACTGTAGAGAGGCTGGTTTTTTCATTAGTTTAGGCAGAATGTCAATTAAAGAGGTATTGAGATAAAGCAACAGTGACTAGATTAAGTTTAGACTTCTTCATGGATGATAAGAAAAGCCATTTGCAGGTTCTATTTTACCCTGAATACCCTAGCCATGGCAAAGGCCTCTTATATTGCAACCTATCAAGGTTCCTGCCACTTTCTGAATGAATTTAGGAGCTATGCTATAAACCTGGATGGTTCTTTGCAATCCTGGAAAGCCTTTCTAAAAACCACATATCAGCGTAATTGCAATCTTAAAATAAAGTACACCTGCATTGCAGGGGGTTGGACTAGATCAGTGTTCCCCAACCTTGGGCCTCCAGTTGTTTTTGGACTACAATTCCCATCATCCTTGACCACTGGTCTTGCTAGCGAGGGATGATGGGAGTTGTAGTCCAAAAACAGCTGTAGGCCCAAGGTTGGGGAACACTGGACTAGATGACCCCTGGGGTCCCTTCCAACCCTACAATTCTATTATTCTAAGCATATAATAACTTTGAAAGGGTGCTATTCTTTATAGCTTGGCTCTTTTGCCCAATTAAATATTACCTTCAACTACGGTGCACTGCTGCTATCCTGACTGTGTTGTGGCAGATTCATTTTTTGCTCAATACGAGAGAGAAACCATGGCTGTGTTCATACATAATTCTAAACCATGGTTTGTTTTAAGTGTGGTGTGTGCAACAAACCATGAGTCACTTCACAGATGAGCAAAAAAAAAAAAAAAGCCAGGATAAACAGGTGCTTCTTCAGAATGCAATGGACACTATATCGCAAGGGTGCTGGATGCACCTAGTGGAGAGGGAATTCCTCAGTCTTGGAGCTGCTGCAGAGAACGCCCTCTATTTTAGTTATTTTTTAAAATGTAAATCACCTTGAGACATAAAAGTAAAAGTCCCATGATTAGTCCCATGATTCTTGACCATAGGACATTTTGAGCTGGGGCTGATTTGTAGCCCATAATATCTGGAAGGTGACATTGAGTTAAACTACGGCTCTCATAGGAGGTTGTGACAGCAGCCAACCTGGATGGTTTAAATGCAGATTAGAGGAATTCGTTGAAGACAAGGTTATCAATGGCTAGTAGCCTCTGTTCAAGACTCTATGCCTCTGAAAAACAAATTGGTGGGCATCGCAGGTAGACACAGTGCTTGTGTGCTCTGGTCCTGCTGGTGAATTTCCCACAGGCATCTGTGAGGACAGGATGCTAGACTCAAAGGGCTATCAGCAGGCTCCTCTTATGCTGTTATGCACTGTAATAACGCCTCCAGAATCTGACTCTGAGCTCATGACACCAGCCTTCCGCCACTTGGCAGTGTTGAAACTGGGACAACTTCCATGAGCTGCTATGCTCAGCATCTGCTGCTGTAAAAAAGAAGGAGGAGGGATGTTCATGGTAGCCATAACTGACAATTCATATGAAGATAGGTGGAGGAAGAAACTGTATGAAAAATGTGGAGCTGCTTCTGTGAAACCTGTACAGGGTTCTGCAGTATGGAATGTCAGTTCCCATCAGCAAGAGCTGTACAGAGGGGGGATTCTCTGTAATGAGCTGTATTTGAACAAATGGATGAAATCATGTACATGCTGATGTGGGAAAGGCAAACTAGTAGGGTGGATTCAACATTGACTTGTCTGGTGGTGACTTCCATGATTCTTTAACTCAGAATACAGAATTGCTCAACATTTTTAGGCATAAACTTGGACTTTAAATTTACATAAGATGTTTATGGTGTGTGGAATATGTAATTTGATACCAGTTTCTTTTTAATGAAATAAAAAAAGAAGAAGATTAGAAACTGCAGGGATGAGCTTGCTGCCCCTTCTCCATGAGCAGAAGATAAAACTGAGCCCCACACAGGAGTGGTCATTAGCTTGTTTGGGGACAAGGTGCCACCAGTATGCTGGTGACACTCAGCTCCATTTCCCCATAACATCAGAATCAGAAGAGGTCATACAGTCCCTGGGGCAGTGCAGATTTTTAATATAAACTGAGGTTTTTGAAACATATAGCTCTCAAGAAGATCAAACCTATCCATTCTGAAGGAAATCAGCCTTGAGCGCTCACTGGAAGGACAGATCCTGAAGCTGAGGTTCCAATACTTTGGCCACCTCATGAGAAGAGAAGACTCCCTGGAAAAGACCCTGATGCTGGGAAAGATTGAGGGCACAAGGAGAAGGGGACAACAGAGGACAAGATGGTTGGACAGTGTTATAGAAGCTACCAACATGAATTTGACGAAACTCTGGGAGGCAGTGGAAGACAGGAGTGCCTGGTGTACTCTGGTCCATGGGGTCAAGAAGAGTTGGACACAACTAAATGACTAAACAACAATAGCAGTTCCAGGACTATAGATCTATAAAATCTATGGATTTTTGCCACCTAATGCACAATTGCATCTAGCACAACTGAATCCAACAAATATCCCCAAGTAATACTTCTCTGAACACACAAGGAAGGTGCAGTTTCACATGTATTTGTGTGTAGATACACAATCAGTTCTGGTAGAGCTGGAAAAGGTACTGTTACAATATCTCTTTTGAGTTTTGGGGGACCAGAACTGTACCCAATAATCCACATGTGGCTGCACTATAGATTTGTATAGTGGTGTTATGATATTGGGAGCTGTGTTTTCCTGATCACTTTCAACATAAATTGCAGGCCATAATTTACCAGATCAAATGCACATAGACACATGAATATACATCTGATGCAACAGGCTTTTGCCTAGCAAACAGGCTTCAATGAACCAATTATTATTTTTAAATGTTTCATAGGACTTCTCCTTTTTGTTGCCATGATAGCACATTGAATTTTAAATTTTTGTCTGTGAATTGAAGACAGAAACTCCCTTTCTTTCCACTTCATTATCTCGTGAAAGTTGTATGCGAATGCTTTGGATTTTTCTGTATAGAAAAGCTTTGTGATTTCCTGACTGTACAACAGCAGTAAAAATGCATCCACAAACTTGGAATGTACACATTCTATCCATAGCTTTTGGCACATTCTTTTTAAAATGTATGAGATACCTACTTTTGTTTGTTTGTTTCCAGTCTGCTTGCACCCGCTGACAGGAGGGAATATTGTATTATGCTATTTTAAATAGCTTTTTCACCAGCTGAAATGAATTACATGCTTCCAGAGCAACAGAGGTAAATCTGGATTCATTGTTGTGGCTGCTAATCAATCTTAGCAATCTGAACACAGCCACAATATTTGCATTCAATACAGATGAACGAATTACAGCTTATTTGGATAAATAGTCTGTCTGGAGGGCAATGTCATGGATGCATCCGATAGGTACTAGCCCCTTGCTATCGTGTAATACCTATTCAGGTTTCTGCTGTGAAGCAAGGGTTAAAACAGGACACTATTGGTGAATATCTGAATCAGGATGTTTATGCTATCTGTTAGTTCTTCCTGGTAAACCAATTACGGGCTACAGTAGCTGCAGCTTCATCTCCATGAACTCAACTATTGGATCTGTTCAACAGGGTGTGAAATCATCCTGCCTTTTGACTGATAACATGCAGCTTCACTTAAGAAGATGCTTTTTGTGTGTCTTGTTAAACGCTTGGGCAAAGGTAGACGCAACATGGGGACCTATATTATTCCCACTGTCTCAGAATGGACTTTTCTTTGCAAATTCTATTTCCTTCCTCTTGCAAACCAGGAGCAGTGTGGCCACTTACACAACATTGAAAAAGAGAAAACGTGTCATGAAAAAGGGCCCCAGATTCACATAAAAATATGTATAGGCTAATTTGAGTGCATAGACATGACTTTAGAAATAATTATGATAGGTTGCATCCAACATTGCACCAGCAGACTTTCACTTGTGCAATAGAACCCTCTTTCTTTTCCTCCCTGAATACGCCACAATTTGCTTTGACAGATCCTCTAGCCCTCCAGAGTGGATTTGGGGATGCACAGGGGGTGAGAAGAGGAACGGGAAGTTCCACTGCATTAATTCCACTTGCACACAGACACTGCTGAATACAGTCCCATGATATAAATAGATATAAATAGAAATACAATACACCCTTGGGACGCGGGTGGCACTGTGGGTTAAACCACAGAGTCTAGGACTTGCCGATCAGAAGGCCATGACGGGGTGAGCTCCCGTTGCTTGGTCCCTGCTCCTGCCAACCTAGCAGTTTGAAAGCACGGCAAAGTGCAAGTAGATAAATAGGTACCACTCTGGTGGGAAGGTAAATGGCGTTTCCGTGCACTGCTCTGGTTCGCCAGAAGTGGCTTAGTCATGCTGGCCACATGACCCGGAAGCTGTACGCCGGCTCCCTCGGCTAATAAATCGAGATGAGCACCGCAACCCCAGAGTCGGCCACGACTGGACCTAATGGTTAGGGGTCCCTTTACATTTACCTTTACAATACACCCCATCACCGTGGGGTGTATCATGCCTGGGTGAGCTGTGTGCCTGTTCAATCTGCTACCCAGGTGATTCCTGTCAATGGCCACCTTCAGTGTTCCTGTTCTCTGTTTCTCTTTAAGCTGGACTTGAAGCTAGCAGTCCTTCAGCACGAGACCTGTCCTCTGTGAAGTAGGAAATGCGACCAGTCTAACCAACAACTCGATGCTTTCCTTAAAGCGGCGAGTCTATGTACATTTACCCAGAAATAAGTCCTAGCGTGTTTAGTGGAGCTTAGTCTTAGCTAGTTTTCAGAAGAGATCGCCAAGGACTTGGTTCAGAATTCATGTCTTCCTTCAAGACACGGTTCTGCCTTGGAAACTTGTTTTGACTGATCCCCGGGAACAGGTGAATTAATAATGAAGAGTGTGCCTCTAAGCATGTGTGAAGCAACTTTGGCTCATTGAGCAATCATGGCCTGCAGGGATTAAGAAGCAAGGTCTCTAGTTTGAAACACATTATTTCCAAATAGGCTCAGGCCTGAGCATTGGCTGCATTCTTATATCTAGGGTTTTCCCTCTCTAACATCTGCTGTTGTCAGTAGTGATCATGCAAACATGGAAGGAACCATGTAAAAGTGTTGTAGTTCCACTTACATTTTTTAAAGTTTGTTCTTAAATCTTCATAAGTCTTGCTGTGAGAGGTGTTTTTTTTTAAGGCGGGATATGTATAACTAATAAAAAAATTGTTTCCTTGCAACTTCATTGGCTATCTTTATATGTGGTGTTTTGCATCCGTAGAACTGGAATAAATAATATTCCTCCTTCTCTTTCCATTTCTTCATTTGATTTCAGTTCAGGGGCAAGATTTAGAAGACTCCGAGTAATACAGTAGCAATCTTTCAGTTATGAATGGGGGGCGGAAATGCTCATAATGAGCATTTGCAAAAAGAGGAAAGCTTCTGAGCAAAAAAGACATATGTTTGTTGTAGAAACAGTGAAAATGATAATAATATCAGAATGTGATGGCTCATTAGCAGAACCACATTATGTCCCTATGAAGGGAAACCAATTCATGTTTCGGTATGTCGTTTGAACAGCACTACTGGTTTCATATGAGATGGGATATTTCCCCCCAATCTACATAATGATATGGGTCTATGATATATTTCTGTCTCGTTCCCCTTATTTTTAGAACCATATTTATGGCGCTGATATTCATTTATTTAATGCACATCTTCTAATTGTTGTCACATTGGAAATAAACTTGTGTGCTGTCATATGCAAATATGAAGAAGAGGTTAAAGCGCGTAGTTCAGCATTTTTAATTGACCTTTTGAATATTTTTATTTTCAAAGGATTTGTAAATTGTATGTGTGCGAGCGTGCACACACACACACACCAGAGGTTGATCATATTGATTTTTTTTCTTCATAGGAAGCTCTTAATGAATATATGCAATGTTGGTAGCAAAAAGAAAATACAAGCCACTGATAGTGCTTCTCTAATGAGCCATTCAGTACAAATGAAAGCTCATCGGCAACCCACAAATGGGCTGTTAATTGAGAAAAGAGCAGCAGTGGGGAAAGATGTTATAACAGGCAACCTAAACATATTCAAGCTGATGCTTTCAGGATGTGCACATGGCTAGAGCCAAACTCAGTCCAGTGCCAATCCATGGAGCCTCCTGGCCCTTCTCATCCTCTGGCTCCTTACCTCTTGATTGTCTACCCTGTCTGCCATGGGAGGGACAAGCTATGGAAGGAACATGGAGTAGGAACCTCTGCATGTCTTGTTTCACCCTTTGCTTGGCAACCGGTTTGAGAGGGAAAAGCATATGAAACAGGCAGCAACCACATCAGATTTGAGAAAGAGGTAGGCTTCCAAGGGGAGCATCTTGCTCAATGGACCCTACTTCAAATCTGGAACCATCATTTGTTGTGCTATTTCTCCCATAGGAATTACTGTTTTTCTAAATCATGATAACAAAGAAAGCAGCACGTGGTGGGCGGTGGAAGGGAGCATGGAGGAATCAATGTTCCCACAAAGTATTGGTTTACTAAAGGCATGTTTGAAGGTCCCTGCTTGGGTGAGACATCAAAGGAATTTTGAGGGAAGCAAAAGGGTGCTTTGCACATGTCCTAATGGGATGCTTTGAGGTTTCTCTCTCTCCTTTTCTTCCTTTCCCTTGATAAATAGCTCCTCATTCAAAATCACATGGTGGTTCAGAACGGGAGCTATAAAACACACAACAACAGACAAACAATATAGTACATCTCATCTAAATTCAAGAAGACTCGAATGCTGGAATCAAGAGTTACACATATTTCAGTAAACAATGAAACCTCCAGTATTGCTGGTGCCTTACACATCTCTAGAGGCAAGAAATATCACAAAGAGTGCGATGTTGCAAATGATGGTCCTTATCTGGGTCTTTCTCAATTTCCCTGTGGTGAAACCTTGAAAAGCCCCTTCCTCCAAGGATCTAAGAGACCAGTCTGGTATGTAGTTGGTGAGATGCTCTGCCAAGTACTTGTTTCTCCTGGGAATGGGTGAATCTGTCAGCTTTCTCTCTCATAATAATAATAATAATAATAATAATAATAATAATAATAATAATTTATTATTATGGTCAAAGACCAGTTCAAGAAGTACAGCTGAGACTACTTTCACAAAAGTGAAATAGACATTTAAAACAGTATACAATAACAGTTTATAGATTAAAATTGAAATAGTGCATGTACATGAAAAGACTGAAGATTAGGCTAACAAGCAGATTAACCCTTGTACACCCAGGAGGCCGGCTACGGCAGTTTTCCGGGTGGTGTTCTGTGCCTACAAATCTGCGTACAAAATCTGGCAACCATCTGGGTCGTCTTGTGATTTTTGCCTAAGAGGAGAAAACTGAGTTTTGGCTTGTCCGGAAGATCAGCAAGCCTCACAAGATGGGGGTTGATGGTATCTCTACGTGCCTCATTGTAAAAAGGACATCTAAAAATAAGTGTTCAGGGCTTCCTATTTCCCCTAATGGGCAGGCGTACGGGACTTTTCCTTCCAGAACCGGCGAGGGCAGAGCCGAATGTCTAGCAGAGTAAAGGTCCTTCTTGCATTTCTGGATACAAGGAAATGGAGGTATGCTGCTGGGACAGCAACATATCTCTCGTGTTGTGCAATTATGTAATCAGGGGACCTCAAGCACTCCTGTTCTCTCTCTATGTCCGTAATACTTTTCTCTCTCTATTTCATTTTTTCAATCTTATGTTTAGTTCTCCACGTTTCCAAATAGGTATGTGATTTTAAGTCCTCATGAAAATTCATCAGCATTTTAGTGCCACTTTATCCTATGTATCAATTTTCACATGCAATTTTGCCTTATATGCACATTTCTGCAAAGCAATTTCCTCTAATATAATGCATTTTTGTGTGTTACGTTCATGAATATACCATTGTTACACAAACTTTAGGCCATTTACAGGTAGGTAGCTGTGTTGGTCTGCCGTAGTCAAAACAAAATAAGAAAAACTCCTTCCTGTAGCACCTTAGAGACCAACTAAGTTTGTTATTGGTATGAGCTTTTGTGTGCATGCACACTTCTTCAGATACTTCTTCGGATATCTGAAGAAGTGTGTATGCACACAAAAGCTCATACCAATAACAAACTTAGATGGTCTCTAAGGTGCTACTGGAAGGAGTTTTTTTTTGTTTGTTTAAACTTTAGCCCAGTATATGCAAAATTCAGAGAAGTGTGAATTTGAAAGAGAGGCAAATGTTTTGGAAAGTGCAAATTAGGTAGGTTCACTTTTAAATGTGAGCTGAATTTAATATCTCTTCCACCCCTATTGAACACAAAATCCACTGCCGAGTCTTTTGTTTGAAACTGAGCTCATTCATAGTGTTGCATGAAAGTAGGTAATATTAGCCACATTTGAGAGCAGGATTCTGAAACAGGATTCCAGTTCAGCAGTCCCCAGAGAGTCACAAGATTTGTCATTTCTGACCCACCAACATTGCTTGCTTTCTCAATTTCTGTAACATTGTAATGCACCTTAATTTTATGATCCATCACAGTCTTATTAGACACCTTTGATGAGAATTAAATAGCAAATTACAGTCTTTCAAATTGTAATCTGAAGGTGATAACATAGTGAAACAGGGAATGAAAAGGAGGAAAAGCAGTGCTCAGTGATAAATCATGATGCTCTGTACCCGAGCATCCATTTTCATTTCCAGACCCAATTCAAGGTGCTCATGTAAGCTCTAAATACCCGAAGACCTCCTCTTTCTCTACAGACCCTCTTGGGTGTTCCACTGCAATCAGAAGCTTGAGGTGGGGGGCTGAGAGAGGGTATTTTCCATGGCAGCCCCTAAATTGTGGCACTCCCTCCCACAGAGGTCCAGTGGGCAACATCCTTATACAGCTTTCAGCAAATGCTGAAAACACAATACTCTTGTTTTTTACAGTTGAGGTATATGTATTTAGAACCCACTCATTAAACTGTCTTTAATACAGTGGTACCTCGGGTTATGAACTTAATTCGTTCCGGAGGTCTGTTCTTAACCTGAAACCGTTCTTAACCTGAGGCGGGCTTTTGCTAATGGGGCCTCCCACTGCTGCGTGATTTCCGTTCTCATCTTGGGGCAAAGTTCGCAACTACTTCTGGGTTAGTGGAGTTTGTAACCCAAAACATTTGTATCCCAAGGAACCACTGTATTGGGTTTAATCACTGTAACCTGCTTGGGACCTTCGGGTGAAGGCAGGATAAATAATAATAATAATAATAATAATAATAATAATAATAATAATAATAATAATAATATTGTTATTTGGGGCATTTTGACCTCTGGCAACACTTAAATCAGTAGGGAGCTCACCTTTATAGGAGCACAGAGCATGGAAACTCCCCTCACTCCAGGTATACAGTATAAGTTAACTTTATTTTCTGTAGAGCTAATGTAATATTTTTAGAGATAATACATAGCCTGCTATGCTAGGCAAGTGCAAGAATGAATGATCTATAGTACTGTAGAAGATGCTTGTCCTTCAAATTATTATGCTGCCGATAGCTGCAAGGTAAGAAGGAATCTTTCTTAAGGCTACATCTTGGCAGATATTTTCCACTTGGGTACAGCCATTCACGTACAAAATATGCGCATGATTCATCAATTATGAAGGGTGCACAGCTTTCCCCCTTTAAAAATAAATGGGTGTGGGGCAAGGATTTTGTTCCTGCTTCTCTATATGTCTTGAAGAAGAGTGTCCATGCTCCCCTTGTAATTTAATATGTGTTTTGTAAGCAGATATCTGTTTCTCTGCTTTTTGTACAATTGACACTAATTGGAGCTCAACGAGAACTATGCAAAAGTACGATTTGTAAGATTCCAGAAAGTTTAAAAATACTAAATAAATAAAGGCTGGAGTTCTATGAGCTCCAGGAAGCTGTAACAGCAAACTATATCTGCCCCTGTGGCAAAGGGTTAAGAAAAAGATAAGAAGACAGGCAAGCTGGGATAGCTCAGTAAATAAGTAAATAATTGACCACCTCAAATACCCATGACCTCTAGTTAGAAGATATTTTACTTCATCTCTTGGCTTCAAGAATTTGAAGCACCTCCCGTTGTTCTCCAAATAAACAATATTAGGTGAGAAAATACATTGTGCCCCCCCCCCCCACATTTGTACTGCAGGATTACTTAATGACCAGACTGCAACATGCAATCTAGTTATCTGGATGAATTTGTACACCTTACTTTAAATATTCGGATGCAATTTGCATAACCACCATAAACAACACTTGCATTTCAGGCAGGCGTTTCTGATATATATTGTCAACTGCCGCCATCACACACATCGGACGGACTCTTGTGATTCTACATGCTTTCTGCACAATGTTTGGCAGTTTAGCTTTTATGGTTTATTTTGTTGCTTTCAACAGTGCTATTAATCATGCCTTCTCATTTTCTTTCACTGCTGGGATTTGACAGGGATTTTCTTTCACCTTGAAAAATTGCACACAGCCAAGACTTTCTGTGTTGTACTCCCATAGACTTAACATATCTTGCTGAGAGAAAGCAGATTGTTTTGTGCTAGGGTTGTTTTGTGCTAGGTGCTTCGTTTTGAAGGATGATTTTTAAAAATCACGCACTTGATCTGTCGCTTGGTGCTGAAAGATTGTAAAAAAATAAAAATTAAAAAGACCCTGTAAATTATTGTTTTTCTATTGCAAGCCTTTATGGTTTCATGCAAGAGACAACTTGGCTAATTCAATAAGCAGTGGACCAGGAAGTAGTAAATGGATATGCGGTTAATTTTTATCACTGAAATTTATTTCCAGTAACCCAGTCTGAAATGCTATTTATATTTTTTACGATATGCAGCTTTATGATTATGCAGGAATATATGCAGCATCCCCCACTGAGATGCATTGGTTAGAACAGCAAATGATATGCAAAATATAATGGCAGAACCATGCAGAATAATGGAATAAATCAGCTTGGGAGGAATAGATACCTCAGATTCATCCACCTACTCAAGAGTAAGCAATCCCAGATACATCTTCACTGTCAGCAGCTGTGGTTAAAGTGTGATTTAGGGTACAAAAATTCCCCCTCTTGTGCATTCCAATTGCTGGAAACATAACAGATTTCAGGCTCCTTATTCCTAGTACTGGTCGCCTTGCCCTGGGTTGTTCCTTTCCTGAATTCCTGTATCTGAAGAAGTGTGCATGCACACGAAAGCTCATACCAAGAAGTAACTTAGTTGGTCTTTAAGGTGCTACTGGAAGGAATTTTTTTATTTTGACTATGGCAGACCAACACGGTTACCTATCTGTAACTGAATTCCCAGTGATATTGAGCTTGGAATCAGCCTAGACTATTTGTGCTTGACCTTGCTGTGTTAGAACTGTGCTGTATCTGCAATCCTGCCCCCCTTGGTGTATACTTTGGTAAAGGCTTATATCATGGGTCAGCAAACTTTTTCATCAGGGGGCTGGTCCACTATCCCTCAGATCTTGTGGGGGACCAGACACACACTCTCTCTCTCTCTCTCTCTCTCTCTCTCTCTCTCTCTCTCTCTCTATATATATATATATATATATATATTGGGGGGGAATGAACAAATTCCTATACCCCACAAATAACCCAGAGATGCATTTTAAATAAAAGTGCACATTCTACTCATGTAAAAACACGCTGATTCCCGGACCATCCGCGGGCCGGATTTAAAAAGCGATTGGGACAGATCTGGCCCCCGGGCCTTAGTTTGCCTACCCATGGTTTATGTCTTTCATAACTGGGATCTTAGCACCTGCGGGCATTCCCTAGAGTGTAATGATCTGCATCTATCTGTCTGCACACTCGCATATACATATATTCACATGCATAAATCATAAATCCAATGCAAATGTGTGTCATAGGCCTGTGTCCTGCACCCTTTAATTACTTAGCAACATCGCTGCTATGCTTAATAAAAAGTCAATGCATCCTAGTCAGATACCACATTGCAGTGCAGTCCAGCGTCCCTCCACTCCCAAACTATGTTAAATGACTTTTGCTTTGAGCCAACTCTACACTTGAAGCTTTACAAGCCTTTCCGATCCTGTGCTGTGCTTGTAGGTTTGGGGTGGGAGAACTTCTGAAGCTTGTGCCCTAAATTTCTGCCATCATCTGCTTGTTATTCAGCATTCCTCCTGGGGGCTGAGTTCATGTTTTCCATGCAGGCTATACAAATTTAGCCTATATTTTCCAGATGACTTCGCTTCCTTCTTATCCCCTTTCAGCACATAATGTACTGTAGCGCTAAGAAAATTAATGCTTCAGAGTATAGATGTTTGCATGAGTCAGCAGAGCTTGCTTGGAGTTGATGACACCTTGCCTGCCCAAGGGAGCTGACATTCACAGCTTTATAAAGTTTTCCCCTTTCCCCCTCCCTGATCTTCTGGCAGATTACAGTGCACTAGATAAATGGGCCAATGAGTAGATTCGAAAACATTATCTTGTGCTTGCATAGCAATTTATGTAACTCACAGTGCAAGAAAGAGCAAACATGGACACAATCCATCAAAGGCACAAGGCAGGAATAATCCTAGTAGATTGAGAATGCTGCCATTTCAGCTGGTATTAGCCGAACCTCTTTAACCTTTTGCTGGCTCTTTAAAGAGCAGATTTCTTCACGCTGAACTGAACCTCCATTTGACCCAGATGCAGATGGGATTTGCCACATGCAAGAGTCTCTGGAAAGAAGCGCCTTGTCTCAGTCATTCTGATCATCATCTTTTAAGAAGTTCTGTTAAGTAGTTATGCTAAAGCACAACAGTGATAGGGAGTTATGCTTAACAGTGGTTCAAACAGCTGCAATAGGAGCAGAACCATTTCTACCACATTTTATTTAAAAGCATTTACCAATATTTTAACGACCTCTAAGCAGCGTCCAACATAAAAACAAACAAAAAAGGCAGCATAAAGCCAGTAAAACACTAGCCTAAAAACCTTTTTTAAAGGAAAGAATTCAAAATTAAGACAGGGTCTGATCTCATGGGTCAGGGCAAGCTTGGGCAAAAAACGTGTCTTTTACAAGATGCCTGAAGCAATGAGTGGCTGTTGCTTCACCCAGGGCAGAGGGCACAGAGACAAGAGTGGGAAGTGACCATTTTGGTGTCCCCACCCTATCTCATTCTGTAGGGTGCCACGAGCAGAAATTCCCCCAGATAGTCACAATGGGTTGACCAGTCTTTGGGCTCATTCACTCTATTGCTTGTATTTGGGTTGTATGTTACCTGCTGAATTGAAGCTCAGTTAAGCACAATCTGTTTTCAAATTTTCTGTGCATCTGATAAGATCCAATTCAGAGGGAAAGATCAGATTTTGCAAGGCACAGCCACGGGACAACGAGAAAAGTTCTCAGACCTGGAGGAATGAATCGGTACACAATTGTTCAAAATACAGGTCAAAGTGAGGCCAGAGGATGAAAACTGGACTTTCCAGCTCTTACAAGGCACCCAAATTCTATGGGGCTCTGTTGGGCTGCCAAAGTTTATTGGGGGTAGTCCTTGTGGTAACCTTAAGCAAGTGCTAAAACTGAGAATTGTATCTCTGTGAGGGATATAGCAGACTCCTAGCAAATGCTCAGCAGCCTTAGTAAAGTACATTTCCCAAGAGATTCATTGAAGGAAGCCATGACAGTTTGAAGTGGTATGATAATGCTTGAAAAGTATAGGACAGATAGGGTCGAAGAAGAAACCTCCTTGGCTATGAAGGCTTTGAGTTACTCCCATAGGTCACCACTTGAGGGCATAGAAGATCCAGGAAAAACAAAGCAGGTCTCTTTTAAACTGGGGTGGGGAAGAGAAGTCGGTTAGAGCCCACCCCGCCCCTTGTCTTGTGCTCTTGCTATTTTTTCAAGGGAAGGGAGTATCCATGGTGTTCCAGGCAAAGGCTGTCCACTTCTCCCTTTGCTGGGGCAGCTCCTAAAGGCTGTCTCTGCTGCTGGAAACTTTTAACTAATTTTTAAAAAGGGTTTCCAGTCATGGCAACATAGCTGATCACCTGGGTCACCTTGCCCAGAATGCCTCTTGACTTCCCTGCCTATTTGAATGAATGAATGAATTTATTACGGTCATAGACCAGAAAGGCCTGCCTATTTGGTTTTTGTGATACTTCTTCCTTTCTTTTCTTTCGCCTTCATTTTTTTTTGGGGGGGGTAGGAGCTCCAGTGGGAACTAGAGTGCAGCAAAAAAGGAAGACATTGAGGTAAAGGACCTTGCTACCCCTCCCTCCCTGCACTTTTGTACAGAATATATCAAGGCACTGTACAGCTTTAAAATGCAATAATAACACCAGCAAAAAGTGGTTGGTTAAAAACAACCATATTCCAAAGGCCTGTCTGAACAATACAGTTTCCTAAAAGACATATGAAAGAAAGCAGGAGGCGACTGTGGCTGAACTTCTGTCAGCAAGGATTTAAACAGAGAAGGGGCTGCCACACTAAAGGCTCAGTCCCTGGTAAAGTGTGACTGAACGTCAAGTGTGTGGAGGGCCACCAAAATGCCCCCTCAGAAGATCTCAATGGTCAAGGTGGAGGATCAAGAATCTTGCGCCTGCTTTGCTTGGTGGGCTCACAGGACAATGGGAGGCAGCAGCAGGAAGGATGGTCTTGTGTAATGCTTCTCTCCCTTCCCATTTTATCCTCACAACCATCCTGTGAGGTAGGTTATGCTGAGAGACTGTGAATGGCTGAAAGTGAGCTTCATGGCTGTGTGGGGATTTGATTCCTGGTCTACAAGGCCCAACCCTTTAACCATGATGTGAGACTAGCTCTCTAAAACGGCTCACACAATTCAAATGTTTGTATAATCAGGTCTTAAAAGGTAAAGGTAAAGGACCCCTGACAGTTAAGTCCAGTCGTGAATGATTCTGGGGTTGTGGCACTCGTCTCACTTTACTGGCCGAGGGAGCTGACATTTGTCCGCAGACAGTTTTTCCGGGTCATGTGGCCAGCATGACTAAGCTGCTTCTGGCAAAACGAGAGCAGCACACGGAAACGCCGTTTACCTTCCTGCCGGAGCGGTACCTATTTATCTACTTGCACTTTGACGTGCTTTCAAAATGCTAGGTTGGCAGGAGCTCACCCCGAGGTGGGGATTTGAACTGCCAACCTTCTGATCAGCAAGCCCAAGGCTCAGTGGTTTAGACCACAGCGCCACCCGCGTCCCCTATAATAAGTTTTTAGGATATTATATAAAACTGATGTAGGGAAGGCAAACCATATTTATCACTTTCAAGGGCCAGCAAAACTAGCTCCAACCCAACAAATATATGTTTGGCAAACATTCTATGAGTTACAAGGCTAGGATGTCAAAAGGAAGGAGAAATTTCAAGTAGCATGGCATTATCATAACAGTATTGAAATGTAGTTAGTTTTATCATGCTGTGTTCTTTGACATTCTGCTTTGTGTCTGTGTGCTGCCTGTCAGTCAGAAAACCACCATGTCAGACGGGATCTTTGCTATTCAATGCATCAAAATGAGCTAAAGCGAAGAAGACAAGGAATACATGACAGGTGAGGGAATGGTCTCTTTGGAATGATTCTGAATTCATTCTGGCACAGTTGAAAGGCATATTGAGAAAGCAGATATTTTACCATTGCAGTGTGGTGATGATAATACTTCCCTTGCCGTTTAAAAGAAAACGGTGTAATGAGGTAGGAAGAGGAAAATGGGGTGTGTGAGAGAGGAGAGGTGAGGAAGACCCATTCCATTCACAGAACAGGTGTCAGGATCCAAGCCATTGTCCTTGATGATTTGGAGATACCTCTTAATAAAAAGTCATTTGTGGCCTTACTGAAAGTGAACCCATTGGTTACCACACACTCAAGCAGTTGCAACACCACACCAGTTTGGATCCAGTCCCCCAGAGGTTAAGAAACAGCACCTTAGTGGGTAGCCCTGACAAAGACAGAATCAGGTGATGCCAGAACTAAGAGTGTATTCGATTTGTGTTGAAAATGAATTGGTGATGCTTGGGTTGAAGAGTGTCATTCCACAAGGTTCAGAGATGACATGTTAACCGCATCAAGGAGTTCAAAGGACCTCAGCCAGAGACCAACTCCTTAGATACAGGCCAAACATGAAGGCCCATATCAAGCTGCCCAAACAACCCACCAATCAGAGATGGACCATGAGATACCTGAACTGAGAATCATAGAATGATAGAGTTGGAAGAGACCATGAGGCTCATCTCATCCAACCCCTTGCAGTGCAGGAATTTTTCACCCAATGTGGGGCTCGAACCTACAACCCTGAAATTAAGAGTCTCGTGCTCTACTGACTGAGCTAACCAGATGGAGGGTTGTAGTGGACACTGAAGTTCTCCATCTTGCTGACAACTTAGCTGCCACAGACCATACTCTGGCAATTAGTTGGTTAAGATTCGGTGTTTGATGGGATAAGAAACCAATGTGCAGTGGTTCCTCCTAATTCTGTATCCTTTCCTACACCTGTGAACAACAGAAGGGTCTGAGATGCAATCTAGCATTCATTTGTTGCAAATAATAGACAGTTTGTTGTTGTTGTTGTTTAGTTGTTTAGTCGTGTCCGACTCTTCGTGACCCCATGGACCAGAGCACTCCTGTCTTCCACTGCCTCCCGGAGTTTCGTCAAATTCATGTTGGTAGCTTCAAGAACATTGTCCAGCCATCTCGTCCTCTGTTGTCCCCTTCTCCTTGTGCTCTCAGTCTTTCCCAGCATCAGGGTCTTTTCCAGGGGGTCTTCTCTTCTCATGAGGTGGCCAAAGTACAGTGGTACCTCAGGTTACAGGCGCTTCAGGTTACAGATGCTTTAGGTTACAGACTCCGCTAACCCAGAAATAGTACCTCAGGTTAAGAACTTTACTTCAGGATGAAAACAGAAATCGCGCAGTGGCGGCGCAGAGGCAGCAGGAGGCCCATTGGCTAAAGTGGTACCTCATGTTAAGAACAGTTTCCGGTTAAGAACAGACCTCCGGAACGAATTCAGTTCTTAACCAGAGGTACCACTGTATTGGAGCCTCAGCTTCAGGATCTGTCCTTCCAGACAGTACATACCAATAATTCTAGTACCTCATTATTGATCGAGAGGTGGAATTCCTGACATATTGCACTGATTTTGATGGCAGCTTATTTCCAGTGGTGCAGATTTTTGAAGAACTGTTGCAATTTTAACACTCACTGAAGCTTGTCCAGAATTTCTTACTCGTAGAAATTTATACTGCTTGGAGTTTTATACCAACTCATAGTTTGACTGAAATCAATAGGCCTTCACACCAGCAGAAAAAAGTCTGCCCTCACTTAACAACCCAAAAGGAAGGGCTATAGAAAAGCTACTGATTTAATTATTCTTGGTACTTAAGCCATATATATATATATATATCTCCCCTGATCATCTAGGCCACCTTACAAGTGCTATGTGGTTGCTTGGCAACCTCTATCAAGCCTGTCTATTGTGTGGTTCTTTTATTTGGGAAGAGATATTGGGGAAGGGGGACATTTTGATTATGAAGACTATGATTTCATGCAATGTTGGAACAAATTAGCAAATGCTCATTTTATTCTGGGCAATGGAAGAACTATGTCGCTTTCCCCCCCAAAATAAAAATGCTTTATCCTTGAAAAACTGTAGACCAAGGAAGGAAATTAAAAATCTGTTCCCCCCCCCCACTACTGCCAGTTCCTCTTATTTCCCTCAGCCTAGCTCCCTGTCAGTTACATTGCTAAGGCTGACCATGGTTACAAACTGTGATGGAGCCTTTGTGTTGCCTTCACAGTTGAAGGTTGCAATGATTCTAACTACCAGTTGTTGGAAACCACAGGAGATGAGCTCAGATCTTGAGGTCAGATCTTGCTTGCAGCTTCCCCATAGGCAGAGGCCACCCAGACATGAGGCAGGTGAGGCCACTGCTTTAGGTGCCTGAAACCGCCTGGGCAGCATGCCTCTGGGTGCCCTACTGCCTCTACCACCATCGGCACCACTGCCACCATTACCACTGATTTTGAGCAAGATTGTGGCCATTTGGGGCAAGAGCCCACTGGAAATTGTGTGAGATCTTACGTGATTTTGAGCGAGGTCTAACCCCGAATCAGCGTGATTTTGCTCCCAATTAGCAGCAATGGCAGTGCCACTTCTCTGCCAGAAGGGGCAGGGAGTGTGGTGGCAGCAGGAGCAGGTAGGTGGTGGCAGGAGTGGTGGCAGCAGGGCAAAGCAGCATTTCCCATTTTGACTCAAGTGGTGGTATGGGATGTGTGGCCTCTGCCCACTGTGAGAACAGGATGCTAGACTAGACGGGGCATTGACCAGCTTGGCTCTACTTGTGTTCTTAGGTTAAATGCCTTTTAATTTTAAAATAAGGACCATAGTTTGAGGCAGAGCAGCAGTATGGGCTAAACCTACCGTTAGCCAGCTAATTGTCCCCTGGTCTCCTCGCTGGCCCAAATAGGACTAATATAGCCAGCTAGCCCTGGTGATCATCTAATGCTTATTGGATGGATTTCCCCCCTAAATTGATTTTTGAATTCTGAATTTATTATTCATGTTTTATACTGTATTTTATGCTGTTTTTTGTTGCATCAATTAAATGTTTTAAATCTGTAGTTAGCTGCCCTGAGCCTGATTTTCTGAACCGGGAAGGGCAGGGTATAAATAAAATATTGTTGTTGTTGTTGTTGTTGTTGTTGTTGTTGTTGTTGATCATCATCATCTTCATCCCACCCTCAGTCATGGTGCAGAATACCCAAGGGTGCACAGGTTATTTTGCTGCCTGATTCAGAAATCCCGCAAGTGCCTCTTTTCCCTTGCTAGTAGTCAAATGCAATTATAATATTTCCAGCAACTGACAATTTCCCGTCCTTTGACGATGCCCAGCTGGTTGAGGCAGCCACCCTGCTCTAGCTAATGGCAGGTTTGGAGCCAGCTTTTGCTAAGGTGGTTTTTTCTGAACCTTAAATTGCTTTAGTAAGTCATCCATCAAAGGCTTTCAAAGTAACAAATGGAATGTTTTCATGTCCAGGATCCTGCAAAAACCCAGGATCCTCTACTTGAGATTTTCATTCTCTGTGCACACATGGAAGGATGTGTGAACTTTGCAGAGTGGGCTATCATGTAGGACTATCACTTAAATTATTCACTTTGCATACTATTAGGCAATTGCTCACAGAAATAAAGAAGAGAGAACCCATTGAGTGAATGAGTAAGCAGTTTTGTGCAGAGGGTGATCCTTTCAGCTGTTGGAGCTAGGGAAAAATCTGTTTTTACCAATTCCTTCTTTTGTGTTGGAGAGATTGGGAATCTCTGGAACAGTGTCAGAGGGGGTACTCTGGGCTACAAAGGAAGGAGGGAATTGACAACAGTCTTCTCCCCTCCACCAGTCAAATCCCTTCATGGGATAAAACGTCTTTTGTGGATGGAATAAGTGTTTCAGTGCATGGGAAGTGCAGTCTCTATCCAAACCAGTATCTTTTCACACTGAAAGCTGGCTTTTCAAAATGGTTACTGAGGACAGTATTCCAGTGATGAGTTTTCAGTGAGAGGACTATTGTATTTGTGTTATATGATTGTAAAAAGGTAAAGGTAAAGGACCCGTGGATGGTTGAAGTCCAGTCGAATATGACTATGGGGTATGGCGCTCATCTCCGCCTTCAAGTCGCTTTTCCAGGTTATTTAGCCAGCACGACTAAACGGCTTCTGGCACAGGGAACACCATAAATAGGTACTGCTGTGGCGGAAAGGTATATTACTGCACAGGTAGATCTATATATAGCTCTTGACTGCCAAGTACTTTGAGACCCAACCAGCGGTTAGTTGAACTGGATTTTTCATTATATACATACATACATATATATATATATATATATAGAGAGAGAGAGAGAGAGAGAGAGAGAGAGAGAGAGAGAGTGTGTTACTGGGGTTTATTCCCAAATAAATATACATAAGAGTTAATTTTGCAAGATTATGAAGACTTACTGACGACTCAAAATAATTTATATGTTGAAGAATCTACATGACAATTACTCCTGTATTTTCAAAGCAGAAATAACTACATGCTATTTATAGCCATTAGCATTCCAGTTTTTCAAAATCCCTATCCTATTCCCTGACATATGTAGCTTTCTTTTAAAACTTAAGCATATGATATAATTGCACTACAATTAACCACAATTCATTAAATAGAATTAAAGACAAAACTGGTAATCAGCAGTCCTTTTCCCATCGCAGAAAAGGTGGTGGAGGTGTTTCTTATAATTAGTTTACTGATATGTTCCCAAGAACAAGTGAAACAAAATTAAAATCGTATTTCCCTTTCATCCTTTTCAATAGTATATTTTGGAATTTATTTGCATCATGTAACAATGGTCTTCATTACTGTGATCATAGGCCAACTGTTGGGAAATTGAATGTTTTTATACGAAGGAAAAGAGATTAGAGTAAACAAAATGAAATAAATATGATCCAATTTCAAGGTCAGATCTGAAGCAAGCAAAAGCCTATTGATTTTTTTGTTTGTTTATATACAGTGGATATAATTGAAATGTCAACAGCTACTGTATGAGCTTGTTAAATTGCCTGTATTATTTCTAATTTGAAGAACAAGGAGCACAAATGTAAAATCAAACGATGACATATAGTAAGTGCTGGAGATTATTGAAATGAAACCAAGGATATGTACAAGCAAATGCACAAACATTTCTCCTCCCCCTCACACAAACAACCGGTGTGACATTGTTGAGCAGTATTATTCTGAATATGCAAAGCACATCTCTCATATCATCTCAGTAACCTTACTTCTTTGGCGATCACTCATAGCCAAGTAAGATTGCCTTCTATAAACACAGTTTTAACAATGAGTCCGTAAGTGACTGTGGAAGCCAATTCTGGATCCGCACATCCTTCCACAGTGGGGACATGGTTTCTGGGCGTGAGTTGATCACGGTGAGGGTTTGCCAAGCGTGCCTTCCTCTTGGCATGTTTCTCCCTTGCGTCCTGAGTTCGAGTGTCTTCAAAGTCCATGGCACCTTTGGTACAGGCTGTTCTCCAATTGGAGCACTCACAGGCAAGTGTTTCCCAGTTGTTGGTGTTTATACTACATTTAAGGCAGGTCAGTATTATTGTTATCATATTGCAGATGGGGGAACGGCTGGGTTGAGGCTGAGACATTATTGCTTGCCTAAGACTATGCAGTGAATTTGTGGGAGATATGAGATCAGTTCACACATTATACTCTTTCACAGTATGCCAGCTTTTACTGGCTTTCATACATTTAGTCCAAGGCAGGGGCTGAGCAATAGGAGGTACCTATCCCACATCTGACAACAGTGAAACTGTTGATCCAGTTCCACTTCAGCAAAGAGGCTTCCTTGACTGCCCTGATGGATGATCTATACTGGGAGGAGGACAGAGGGATGGTGAGCCTGCTAATTCACCCAGACCTGTCAGCAGCTTCTGATATAGCACTACCCATGGTATCTTTCTGGGCTGTCTGTCTGCATTGTGAGTTGAAGGCACTGCACTTCAATGGTTCTGCTTCTTTTTGGATACAGAAGGAGATGATAAGACTTGATGAGGTCTTGTTCAATGGTTTTAGTATCAAGGAGTATGCATAGTGTTGCAGCTTTATTGCATATGATGATATACTTTTTCAAGAGCTGTGTTAGAAAATTTATTGTTTATTGTTATTCTGTAGTAATGATATTATAAGATCAGTTGAACAAGGTGGTGGCATCCATCAACAGCAGCCATTTTTACATCACCACTGAGTCATCATCACCTGAGTACATTAAAATAAAATCTTAAAATGACTTTTAACCTGCAGCAGCAGTGGCGAACGTTGGTAGACAGTGGACACATTAGGAATGTTGAGAAAGTGCTGCATCCGTCCGTCACAAAATGGCTGCTGTGGGCATGAGGCATAATGCAAAATGGCTGACATGGGGGCATGTAGGAAAGGCTGAGCCAGTGGAAAAAGAAAAAAGATTTTGGTGGGAGGAGCAGTTTCTCATACCTTGTAGATTTTTTGTGGGCACCACAAAAGGTATTGGTGGGTACATAGGTACAGGGTGAAATTTTGAAATCCTGGGAATAAAACTGCTCCCCCACAAAAAACCCCCCGAGGAGGAAATGGGGAGAATGGAAAAATATGTAAATGTACAGGTAGACATGCAAGCTTTACAAGTCTATCCCATTGACTTCTGTTGGTGGAGAATAGGTGTGGCAGTGATGACAGGAAATGGAAATGGAAGAACAGTTAAATAAGTTGTTATGTAAGGGGGCTTGGAATTAACAAACCTGACAAAAATTAGGGCTAGTGTACCAAAATTTGAGCACTGCTTGATCTTTTTTGGTGCAGCCAAGAACCATTCTGGGTACCAGCAGCAAGCTCTTAAGATCATGGACCACTGATATACCGTATTTTTCACCCCATAGGACGCTCCGTCCCATAGGACGCACCTAGTTTTTTGGGGGGGAAATAAAGGGGAAAAAAATTCCCTTTATTTCCCCCCCCAAAAGCAGGTCGGGGAAACAGAACCAGGTCGAGGAACAGCGGGATGGCGGCGCTGCGCCTCCCTGCTGTCCCCCGAGCTTGTGGGGCTGGCCGATGTCTGCCCCGCGTGAGGGGCGTTCTGCATCAGGGCGCCCCCCCTGCGGGCCGGCAGGCTGCTATCCGCAGCGTGGGGAGCCTTGCTGGGAACTCCGGCAAGGCTCCCCACGCTGCGGATGTCTGCCTGGTGAGGGGGGGCGCTCTGCTTCAGGGCGCCCCGCCCGCCGGGCAGCAGGCTGCTATCCGCAGCGTGGGGAGCCTTGCCGGGAAGTCCGGCAAGGCTCCCCAAGCTGCGGATGTCTGCCTGGCGAGGGGGGCGCTCTGCTTCAGGGCGCCCCGCCTGCCGGGCGGCAGGCGGCTATCCGCAGCGTGGGGAGCCTTGCCGGGAAGTCCGGCAAGGCTCCCCACGCTGCGGATGTCTGTCTGGCGAGGGGGGCACTCTGCTTCAGGGCGCCCCGCCCGCTGGGCGGCAGGCTGCTATCCGCAGCGTGGGGAGCCTTGCCGGGAAGTCCGGCAAGGCTCCCCACGCTGCGGATGTCTGCCTGGCGAGGGGGGCGCTCTGCTTCAGGGCACCCCCCCCGCCGGGTGGCAGGCTACTATCCGCAGCGTGGGGAGCCTTGCCGGGAACTCCGGCAAGGCTCCCCACGCTGCGGATGTCTGCCTGGCGAGGGGGTCACTCTGCTTCAGGGCGCCCTGCCCGCCGGGCGGCAGGCTGCTATCCGCAGCCTAGACATCCCTGCCGGACCTCCCGTAGGGCTGCCTAGGCTGCGGATGTCTTCCTGAAGCCCGGAGAGCGAGAGGGGTCGGTGCGCACTGACCCCTCTCGCTCTCCAAGCTTCAGCAAAAGCCTGCATTCGCCCCATAGGACGCACCCAGATTTCCCCTTCATTTTTGGAGGGGAAAAAGTGCGTCCTATAGGGCGAAAAATACGGTATTACTAGCCAGGATAGAGCTTCCAATTATTTGTTTCCTCTAACTTTCTGATATGCATGCATCCGAAATTCCATTTAGGTAATTATGGTTTCCTGAGTCATCCTCTTTATGTATTTAAATTGCTTTCTGATGCAAGGATTTATTTATTTTTTGCAGTGAATTCTCGATCCTTGCCTGCCTTACTACCGTCATTTGATTTACTGCCCACCAAGATCCTCTTTCGCCCACACAATCTATTTTAAAATGCAGTCAGTCAGAGCAGTCTGGAAGCCTCCAGGGCTTCAGAAGCAGACTTGGGAGAATGTGTTTATGCATTATACCTCCCTCCACACATATTTCTGCCTTTGTTCTTTATTTAAAGGGCATTTGGCTGACGACAAAGTTGTGCTTGCTTTCCCTCACGCGGATGTTGTTACGCCTTTTACCTCATGCTGAAATCATAACCTTCGAATTGAGATAAAAATCACTTCTAGGTCAGTCAGCTTTATAAACACTAACTAGAGCATGATGTCAGATGAAGAGAAAATATGAAAAGAAATAAACCCCTTGAAATTTTCCTCTTAATAACAACTGAAAGGTGTGTGTAGAAATCGGTACTTTGTGAAGGATAAGATGTTGACAGCCCCCACCCCCATAGGTCAATCTGCTTCTGAAAAGGGAGATTGCAGAAGTCTCATCAAAAGTTATCTGATATATTGTTTTAGATAGAGAGTAATCAGGTACAGAAGCAAAGAAAGCAAGATTATTATCTCCCAACTGGGAAATCCGTGACACAAAAACCATTCTGGAGATTTCAATGAATCTTCATCTCTGATATAGAGTGCTCACATAAGTAAACTGCTTTTGTAATCAGCTGTGTTGGTATAAGACACTGCTGTATATCATTTCAACAAGATTGCAGTTACTCTGTGGGATTGTTGAGGCAGTGTGCAGCCACAGTTATGGGCAACTAGCTTATTTTACCTCAGAGCAGTTGGGATTATGCCTGGTGTCTTCTTTGTGTAGGCCCTGAACCCTTGGAAACAGGGCCATGGTGAAGTTATTTGGTGTATGTGTCTGATATGATGTGTGAATTTCCTCAAAGTTATAATTCCTTTATTTATTTTTTGCTGGATGGCAGCATTGGCAGTTCCCTGGCTATTCCTTTTAACCACCTTAGTCATTCCACACTGTGTACACCACATAGCCTGCCTCCTTCCAATTTTTAGTGTGGTCCCTAAGGTGCAATGGGGGATGCTTTCCCATCAGCAGTGCCATACCCTTCAGATGTCCAGGTTTTCCTGGGACATCCTTGAATTACAGAATGTCCTGTAATTCCAGTGGTGCCATGCTGTTGCATGAGTCAGTTGGCTCCGACAAGAGCGTGGCATGGAAAGACTCTCGTTGGAGTCGGCTGACTTGTGTGGCAGAGCCACACCAAAAGACACACTTCCCGATTTTCATCTGAGGAATGTCAGAAGGTATGCAGTGCTGGCCAGCCAAGTAGCCTTCTGTGCATGGAATGGAGAAGAGCACTATATTGCCCTTCAGCTCTGGCAGCTAAAAGTCTTGGGCCAGCCCTGTTGTTTAACACAAGGATGCTTATCAGTATAGCAACTGTTGCATGAAACCGACTGGACTGGTTAACAGTTATGCAATTCCATGCTTTTAGATCCTTCCTTTAAGGAGATGAGATGAAAGGTCTATACCACTTTTCGGTGACTGCTGACCTCTAGCCTGAGCTTCTGGTTAGGTCTGTAGCAACCAAAGGTAAGGACTGAAAGATATCTATTTCATTTTTACTAGGTGTGTGTGAAGCATGGTTAAAGTGAACTAACCCCACACCAAGCTTGTTGTATAAGATCAAAGTCAAAGTGTTCTATTGCTTTACGTGCAGCTTGTCTGACTTTTGGCACCATTAGTTAATACAAGTTCCCTTGGTAGCCAGTTCTAAGCAGTGGAACTGAGTGCTGCCAATTCTGAGAGCTCCAAAGGAAATTCAAGAGCCCTGCTCTGTGTTTTGCTCCAGATGACTTCCAAATTTATATGTAGAATTGACATAGATTAGGAAATGGCATATATGATTTTTCTTTTGCTTGCCACAGCTTTCCATTTCTCTTGTTTGCATATTTGAGATCTCCCCCTTCCATTTAGCATGCACAACGGATGGTGCACATTAAATGAATGAACAATGGAGCACCCTCCTGTCAGATGCTAGGGAGATAAAGAATTACACAGTTTTTAGAAAACATCTGAAGGCAGCCCTGGGACATGGGTGGCGCTGTGGGTTAAACCAAAGAGCCTAGGACTTGCAGATCAGAAGGTTGGCGGTTTGAATCCCCACGACGGGGTGAGCTCCCTTTGCTCGGTCCCTGCTCCTGCCAACCTAGCAGTTTGAAAGCACGTCAAAGTTCAAGTAGATAAATAGGTATCGCTCTGGCGGGAAGGTAAATGGCGTTTCCGTGCACTGCTCTGGTTCGCCAGAAGTGGCTTAGTCATGCTGGCCACATGACCCAGAAGCTGTACGCCGGCTCCCTTGCACAATAAAGCGAGATGAGTGCCACAACCCCAGAGTCGGCCACGACTGGACCTAATGGTCAGGGGTCCCTTTACCTTTACCTATATTTTGCCGGAAGCTGCCAAGAGTGGTCCAGCCAGATGGTCAGGGTATAAACAATAAAATTATTATTATTATTATTAACAACAACAACAACAACCCCCAAATAGACCAGGCCAAAGTCAGCTCTAGCCCAGCACTCTGTTCTCATGCTATTTAACTACATATTTTGTGAAGAAGTATATTCTTTTGTCTGCCCTGCTTCAGTTAGTTTAAAAAGGTGGAGGCTACTGTTTCAGACATTTCGTGGTAATTTTTTTTAGAATTCTCCCTGCAGTTTTCTATTTACCCCCAGATGTTTCCATTAAAATAACAAATGCTAGCACCATGAATATTAAATTTAAAATTGTATCAACAGCTGTTAAACCTGGACATGATTATAGCTAAAAAAAACCCTAGGAATGATCACAGTGTAACTCCTCTCCACAGCTTTTATTCAACATGTGGAACTCTAACCAGATGAGATGTAATAACAACATTACACGAGCTACACTTATAGGGAGCTTCCAGACTGCAACTATTTTCAAGTATGCTCCATTGCATACTGGCATATTCAGAATGCGGAGTCACAGTTGACTGGGGGAGGTCTTGCACAACAAACATCCTCCCCCCAAAGACCAGACTTTTGTGACAAGGAAAGTGATTGGAAAATGTGGGATAATACTTGCTTGTCTCTCTACAAACAAATCAGGATGAATGTTCAGTAAACAGGTTGCTGAGAAGCACTAGTAGTCCTTTTTCAGAACCTCTGCTGATGCAAAATTCCTCTATCTGATTTCAGGCGATCCTTCCCACCTAGTATGGTCTTGTGTGACACAACCTTCACTACTCAGTGCCTGCTCTGGAGTAGGATTTTTGGGATGGGTGCATGGGCCTTTCTGAATTCTAATGATATATAAATTAGATACCATCAATTAATTATGAATTCTAATGATATTTAAACTTTTCTCTTTTTTCTGAGGAGGGCAAATCTGTTATTCTATCAAGCAAACACACTTGGTAGTTTGCCACTGCCAAGTATGGTAGCGTGATATAGTAGCTATATACAACAATTTTTCAGTTGTCAGGACATTTGTCTACTGAAGATGAACTACTATACAGTCAATATTTATTATTAGAACAGGGATGGTCACACTTTCACCCTTCAGTACCTTTTGGTAGGCATACCCTTTTGTGATAAACAGCTGGAATTCCCCTTTCGATACAAAAGTACCAAAGGCTTAATGTCGAATTACTGTAAGAGAGTCCAGTCCTCTGCAAATAAAAAAAGGAGTAACTGTGTCAGTCTTATTAGATGTAGTGCTGTTCCGCCAGCATGTGTGTCATACTCTCAAACTAAGGTCATTTACCATGGGCCCATTTTGGTCAAAATGGCTGCTATCTTCATAGGGCCACTGACAGCATCAACACTGTGCAAATGTGCTTATCTGGTATTTAACAATACCATCAAATTTCCTTGACAGGTTAGGCTTTGTATAACATCCTACTTGTTGTGTGACCATTTTAGTAAGCAAATCAACATGTTTTAATTGGTATTTTATATATATAAAAAAACCTGAGTATACCTTACCCAGGGTCCTTTGGTTGAAGAGCAGGTTATAAATCCAACCAGTGCTTTTTCTGGGGGTACGCAGGGGTATGCATACCCCTAAACATTTGGTGAATCTTTATACTTTTGTCCATTTACTCTATTTATTTTTCCCGATTTTAACTATAAAAAGGTGATTTTCTTGAGTCAAAACGAGAGTACCCCTAAACATTTTTTTTTGGGGGGAAGCACTGAATCCAACCCATCAATCAGTCATTGTGTGTGGGTGTGTAGATACACCCACATATATGTTTGGATTGTTATGAAATGCTGGTGAACTCTAGATGATAAAGATTTAAAGGTGTTACAGTGGCATTTTTAAGTCGCCGAGACTGGCAAAGACAAAGCATGCTGGAGCCTTTGATAAAAGACCAGAGGAAATTTTGGATCTTAGATCGTAAGAGACTTTCTTTGGGTTTGCTAAAACCGCCATCTGATGTCAGTGGGAAGCTTTCCATGGACTTCAAAGATGTACAAAGGCTGTCTTCTGTCCTTTTGCGGGCAAAATGCCTATGGAGCTCAACAGCAGCCCCAGCCTTGCTTTAAAGGACAATATGAATACTGCTGGAAAGGGAATAATGTTTTACCCCCTTTTAGCCCAGAGGAAAAGATTGAAGTTAGAATTCCTTCCAGTATTCACACAGTATATCAGTGAAGAATCTATTCTCTCTCAATTCCAGCTAAGCTTAATGGAACACAGGGATGTGTTCAAGGCTGGGTGTATTTTCAAACAGTCTTTTAGCCAAACACCTGTGAGTGGACTTTCTATAATAATAACTCGAGCACATCCAAAGGCTGATGTGACACAGAATATTAGAAAAGATGACCTTAGGGGTCTCTTCTGATCTTACATTCTGTGATTCTACAAGAATGGTAATGGCTGGGTACAGAGTAAAGCAAATTACCAGACATTTTGACCTAGCCACAAAGCACTTTTCACATCAATGATTATTTGGTGATTATTCTTATTTCTGTTCCTCTTTCTAAAATTCAAACAATGAACTAGATGTTGTGAAGTCCGTTTCAGCTTCAGATGAAGTAGACTACAGTCTAGGAAAACTCATGCTCTTAAAATAAAACAAGTTAGTTTCTAAGGTGCTGCTAACAAATAAGGTTCTTCACCTTTTATAATAAATAACTGCAGACTGTAAACATTTGAACCTGACTACTACATACAGATAGGATGTCTCTTAACACCTTCAATGCAATGCTTTTCAGGGTAGTTAGTCACACTTTTAGTAGCCAGTAATGGAGTTTTGGTATAGTGGAGGACTTTCACCTTTGAAATGAACTTATTAGTGTTGTCAAAATATCTCAGTACAGCTGGAACTTTGCCCATGCCCAGGTATACTCAAAATATGTATATTTTTCTTTGCTCTGAAAGCTGAGTGTAAGAAATCAGAGGGAGCTGTGGTAGTTCAAGCTGTGTTCTTTTAGCACAGAAAGTCACAGTGATTCCTACAAATATTCTGTCCATTGTGATTGCAATACTGGGAATTACCCCACTGTAACAGCAATAAGATGACTGCATTTGTAATTACTCTTGGGCACAATGAACGTATAAAAAGCAAGTATCCACCTCCAATATTCAGATATGAACTCCAGGAAAAGTTCCAGTAGGCAGCTGCTAGCAAGCATTTTCTCCCAATAATTGGATTACCGGTAAGTATAAATTTTCATTTCCTGAGACATGTTTCTACCTTTCCCCACAAGGGACACCTCAGTCAAATGCCTATGAGTTCTGATTGGCCAGAGTCCCCCTTTTGACCCCCCTGCCGCATTTCGGGGGGGGGGAATTATATTGTGATCTAATGACAGTTCAGTACCTGAGTTCTTTTTCATTTAACAAGTTAGAGCAGGGTGTGGAGAAGGGGGAAAGTCCTGTTGTGAAAGCATGAATAATCATTTTGCTCTTGGGACTGTAGCCAGGGATGCACTGGATACATGCCTTAATATTGATTTTTGCCAAATAAGTTTTTACAGACAAATGTTGGCATTTACAGATGAATTGCTGCTATTGCAGTGACCTCTGCAGCACACAATTGTCTCCTGGGAAGATCCCCAAAGTTATAGTTCCATGGATTCACATGAAAGATATGTGCTCACATATATGTGTGTATAGACAGATGGGCAGATCTGGTCACAATGGCTTTAGGGGAGTTTGATAATGTCAAGAGCGAGTGCCAGGAGCAGGTCAACAACAACACGGCTTACTTTTGATTCAAAGAAACAAGGCAGCTCAGGAGGCCAGGCCTAGAAAGCACAGCAACTCATCCCAGTAGAACTTGACCCTATGAGCCAGTTGTGAGGACTGAAGATAAACTTGGTGCCCTCCAGAGGTTGTGAACAACAACTCCCATCATCTTTGATCATTGCCCATATTGGTTAGGGCTGATGGGAGTTGTCATCCATAGCCTCTGGAGCACACCCTGTCACAAATTATTTATGATCCTGCATCCTTGTGAATATTATCTATGGTTTTTCCACCTCCTATATAGCTCAGCATCAGTTAAAAGTTTACTACATGGGATATGTAGCTTTCATATTTGTCTTAGGTAGAGACAAACAATCACCCCAGTATTTCATTGTCTTTATATTATGAGCATGATTTGTAAGACTTTATGCCCGAGTCAATTAATATGCCTCATCTATATGAGCTTTCATCTTTATAGTCCAAATTACGACTATGAGTCTTCAGCTTTAAAAGGGTCTAACAGACGTCAGGAGGACCTTGTGCCCCTTGGACAAATTGAGGGTTAAACCTTTGTGGTTACTGTAAAGTAAGATAGGAGACTATTCATTGCTGGCTATAAATTAGAAACACCGCTTGAGCTCAATATTTTCTCATCCATTCAGTTCCAGATATTGGATGGTATCCAACTCACCCATTCTGTCGGCACAAGGCTTTTCTCTTCTGCAGTGGAACTTCCCCCATCTCCTCCCATGCCCTGTAAATCTGCTCTTGGGTTTTCCACCGACCCTGCAGAGCAAAATTGTGGAGGTTGTGGTTGTAGGGAGAGGATGGGAGGAATTCTGTTGCTCTTGTGCCAATGGAACAAGTTACTTAGCCCACCTGCTCCTCTACTCCTATGTGCAGATCAGCAGAGAAGAGAGAGAAAGAGAGAGTATTTTCTATCATTATCTATCTATCATCTATCTATTAATCTATCTATCTATCATCTATCATCTATCATCTATCATCTATCATCATCTATCATCATCTATCATCTATCTATCTATCTATCATCTATCTATCTATCTATCTATCTATCTATCTATCTATCTATCTATCATCTATCTATCATCTATCTATCTATCTATCTATCTATCCATCTATCCATCTATCTATCTATCTATCTATCATCTATCTATCTATCATCTATCTCAATGTGAGACTGGACTGGGCTACACAATGGTCCAGTGCCACTATGGGAAGAAAATTGCATGCCTTCCACTCTTTAGATGGTCTGAAATTTGCAGAAGGCATAATTGTTTCTCTCCGTTGCAGTGCTGGGCAGGATGGAAAGCTTTAAATCTTTCTGCCAGGATGTGTGAAGTTATCCTGTGTGTTCACTGATTATTTCCACTTTATCCTGTATTGCATATGGAAGTAGGCCCTTATCTGCTCTTCCATATATGCTATTTTCATGCTGTTCATCACACTTAATATATAGGTATCTTAATTATGCTTTCATTACTTAAGAAGCCATGTTTCCACAGGCCTGTTCTAAATGTTACAGTTCAAGAAGAGGAAGGCTGCAAAAAATGGCCAGACCAGTTTCTTCTGTTAAGTAGAAAGTCTGGCCTTTTTCTTCTTCTTTCATTAGGCCATTGCAAAACTAGAGTTGACAAAATACAGGTGATTTGTTTTTGTGTGAGTTATGGTCAGCGCTGGCCTTTGGCAGCAGTAATGTCGGCAGAGCATGCACTATGTTGTTATACTAGGAATAAAAATCCCTGAATAAAGAACCTACTCATTAATTCACCACAAAAGCTGGCAGAACATATTAGATTTGGGGATTACTTCAAGGCTAGACTTTAGAGTGCCAGAACATCCCACATTGATCTATAAATACGCACCTGGATATTTTCCTCAACACCCTTCTCTCTGCCCAGTACTGCTGTGCTATGTTCCACAGGGTCCACAACAGAGTAATGCTCTCTTACAACGAATGGAGATTTTGCTATTGACTGAGGGGGGAACCAATGGTAATATTAATTCCTTGTTTTCTCTTGGATTATTTTTCAGTGGAGCCTGTTTTCAAAACTGGAATTCATTTGGAACATATTCTAATCAACCTTTTTTAAAAAAATAAAAAATAAAGTTTTTTTTGAAAAATGTACAAAAGGATTAACAATCATTGCATATCTGGGAAGTAAAATTGACAATGAATTAACAGTGAAACAATGTTATTTTTGTGTCTCTCTGATATGCTTTCAGAATAGTTTAATTCAAAGCTTAGTTGAGCACAAATTAATGAACTTCGAGTATTACCCAAAACTTATTATGTTAGACTTTAGAAGCTTCTATTTTAATAATATGAGTAATATCAGCTATAAAATCCCCACAGATATGGTATTTATAAGCATAGTACTACTTCATCAAATATTAAAATGGGTCAAGCAATTTTCCTTCAGTGCCTTTCCTGCTTAGCCTACCAGGATAGAGTGCCTGCCAAATGAAGGATAGAAATAACTTGCATTTACCATTAGTTGACTGCCTTGATTTTCTACATTTTTCAGCTTATATTAAGTTTATAAACAGGGCATTTCTCTTTTCCCTTCCTGCTTCTCCATACCCTGCCCCCCAACTGAAACTAAACAGTCTGAGACTATTGGAGATGCTCAGCCCTCAATAAGCTTTTTACAAGTTTGGTTTTCCACTGCTGTCAACCTTGAGGCCCTTTAATGGACTAGAGCCAAAGTAGGTGGCATTTATGGCACTGCATGATTGCATCTCTCTGTCCCCCTCTATGCTTTCCCCATCTTTCATCTCTCCATCTGTTTTGGCTTCTTCCCCTTTCACCCTTCATTTACACAGGTTGGAATGCCTTGCTTGCAGCTCAGTCTGGATCAGCTTTCCCCCTCTGGGTTCCCCCCAGTCCATGACCCACTGTAAGTCTTCCTTCTCCCACTTGAGCACACTATTTAGCAGACCTGTCTCCTCCCCACCCCACACACAGGTTGCAGGCGAGAATCTGTCAGAAGGGGAAAGGTCTGGAATCCAACAGTGTACAGAATATTTTTATTCTGGCTGAAGCTTCAGAAGACAGGGAAGGTGCCCCCCACCCCATTTTCCCTTCTACAGAGGATTGGGGAATCCTCCAAAGAGCATGGAAAGGTGGGAAGCAGAATTGAGCAAAAAATTTTGTGCTTTCCCTTATATTCGTGGAGGCTAGTCTGCCTGTGGGGACACGACTAAATGACTAAAGAACAACAACAACAACAACAACAACCACTTTAGCTAATGGGGCCTCCCACTGCCGCCACGCGATTTCTGTTCTCATCCTGAAAGAAAGTTCTTAACCCGAAGTACTATTTCTGGGTTAGCGGAGTCTGTAACCTGAAGTGTCTGTAACCCGAGGTACCACTGTACAAGATTTAGGCTGCAGTCCTAACCTCACTTACCTGGGAGTCAGCCCCATTGAATTCAGTAGGATTTACTTTTGAGTTAACATGGTTACGATTGCACTATTAGCAATATAAGTATGCAACAGACTGTTCACCAACTCATCTTCTTGGAAGAAAGGCTGCAACTATTCATGATATATCTACCCACAGTACTTATAAGCTTATGGAATAAGACTTTAATTAATGAATACTTCAGGAAACCATGGCTGAAGAGTAAGCATGAATCCATGACTATTCAAAGAATCCTTTATACACCATGATTTAAAAATTTGGACTAAGCATAGAAGCGAGCTTTGGTGTTCATGACTGGCCACAGCAACTCAGTCTAACTTGGTAAAGAAGTGGTATATGTGTTTCACATTTAAAGAAAAAAAATGATGTTCCTATTGATTTTAAGGCTTTGAGAATGGTCTTTTCATTCTTTAAAGACTAAGTTAATTGCTTTTAGATTACCAATCATCTGTGCTTTTCTCTCTGATTGTATCTCTGCTTGATATGTTTTCATGTGGTAAATGCATGATAATTTGCTGTGATTGTATCTGTAGTTCATGTTTTTATGTTGTAATTGTATGCTAATTTCTGATTGTACATTTATCAGATACAGGAGTGTGATTTCCGCCCCACCCTCTCTTTGAATTCTCTCCTAGAATAAGTAATCTCATTTACACAGCTCATGTCCTTTTGGAAACTAAGTATATTTCAGAAAAGAGTGGAACTGGTTTGAATTGGCGGAAGATATAAAGGATGCTATTTATATTATTTTAAAAAATTAAATAATAGTGTTATCCTGGTCCTCCTGAAACAAGCATACCCACTCTATTATCTATCTATAAGGTTATCGTAACTTCCGTCATAGAGCTTCAGTATGCTGATGACAACATAGCGTGCACAAGCTCAGAGGATGACCTCCAAACCATCCTAAATATGTTTGCAGAAACTTACAAAAAGCTTGACCTATCACTCAACATCCAGAAAACCAAAGTGCTGCACCAACAAGTACAAAATAACTCCTCTGCAGTGCCACAAATCCAACTCAATGGTATAACGTTGGAAAATGTTGATCACTTCTACAAGGGCCAACATTGACGCCAAAATCCAGCATCGCCTGAGCTCTGCGAGTGTGGCTTTCTCCCGATTGAAGTGCAAAGTGTTTGAGGACTGGGACATTCTCAGGGAAACCAAAATGCTTGTTTACAAAGCTATTGTACTACCAACCTTACTATATGCTTGTGAAACATGGACCACTTATAAACGCCATCTCCAACTCCTTGACAGATTCCATCAACGGTGTCTCTGAAAATTTTGACACATCACTTGGGAAGACAGGCGAGCTAATATCAGTGTACGGGAAGAAGCAAAGATCACCAGTGTTGAAGTAATGATTCTTCAACATCAACTTCGTTGGACTGGTCATGTTGTGCGTATGCCTGATGATCATCTTCCAAAGCAACTACTCTATTCCGAACTTAAAAATGGAAAGCGTAATGCTGATGGTCAACAAAAGAGGTTTAAAGACTGTCTCAAGGCAAATCTTAAAAAACGTAGTATAAACACCAACAACTGGGAAACACTGGCCTGCGAGCGCTCCAGTTGGAGAACAGCCTTTACCAAAGGTGTCATGGGCTTTGAAGACACTTGAACTCAGGACACAAGGGAGAATCGTGCTAAGAGGAAGGCACGCTTAGCAAATCCACACCGTGATCAGCTCCCACCCAGAAACCAATGTTCCCAGTCTGGAAAGACGTGTGGGTCCAGAACTGGCCTCCACAGTCACTTACGGACTTATTGTTAAAACCATGTTTATGGAGGACAATCTTACTCGGCTATGAATGATCGCCAAAGAAGAAGATTTTTCTTTCTTTCTATCTATCTGTCTATCATCTATCTATCTATCTATCTATCTATCTATCTATCTATCTATCTATATCTATCTATCTATCTATCATCATCTATCATCTATCATCTATCTATATCTATCTATCATCTATCTATCTATCTATCTATCTATCTATCTATCTATCTATCTATCTTCATCATCATCATCATCTATCATCATCTAACATCTATCATCTATCTATCTATCTATCTATCTATCTATCTATCTATCTATCTATCTATCATCTATCTATATCTATCTGTCTGTCTGTCTGTCTGTCTGTCTGTCTGTCTGTCTATCTATCATCTATCTATCTATCTATCTATCTATCTATCTATCTATCTATCTATCTATCATCTATCATCTATCATCTATCTATTTTTTATAAACTAATTCTTTCAGCTAGCACAGTGCCTGTGTTAGCTTTTGTTTATACTTTTTTAAAAATGTGAGCTGAATAAGTGCCCCTTATTTATTCTGTTGAATTCCAGCACCCTTCGTGGTGGTAGTTGATTATTATTTTTTTAGTGTCCCTTCATGCATGCAATAGACCATTTACTGAAAGCAGAATAGACAAGGAGACAGAAATTTTAAGTTTCATGCCTTTTAGTGGACAGTTGAAGTTTGTTGTTGTTTTTTTTTTTAAAAAAACTTCTTTTAAAAAGCCAAATATAATTTTAGTTTTGAAAGAACAGGCTTCCTGTTGTTAACTTGCTTCCAAAAACATTTTGATCTATTTTGTAAAAAGTTGCTGTCTTAATAAAAACCTAGGTTCCCAAGGGATATAGTAACAACTCTGCCATACGCTTTGTCTACCTGTCTGGAAACGAAAAGTTCCTATAAGAAAGGACACTTCCAATAATGAATGGAGACAAAGGTTTTAATAATATTGGGCCAACTGGTCCCCCTAATATATCTAGCATGTTCCCAAAACATAATAACTGCAATCTATTGGAATCAAACAGGTTATGACACCATTCTTCCAAATATGATTGTTTCATTTCTGTTTGGGGAGCAAGAGAAAATAGCTCAAGGATCCCACTCCAATGAAATAAGAAAATTATGGAGTGTTACAACAGTAGAACTTTGGATTTGCATTGCTCTTGGAGGATACTTTGAGAGTCAAGACTTCTAGGGTTTTTTTGGTTTTGCTTGGCTAGTGAAGAAGACTTCTGGAAAACTCGGCAGCTGTGGTGTTCTCCACCACTATAAGCCATCTCAATAAAGCAGCTAGATATTATAGCAGTGAAAACTGTGGGAGGGTGTCTACTACTGTCTCCAGCCCCCACAACACATTTAGAATTTGAACTGAGTTAAAATTTGGGAATGCAAAAATAAATATTTTGCATTTCGGAGATAAAGAAAGAGGAAGATGCAAAGTAGGGCAGAGAGCTGGATGCTGGAAAAAGTAAGCTTTAGAAATGTAGAGATCAGGCAACACATCTGTCCACAGTATGGTTAGCCAACATGGGCCTCTCTAGATGTTATTGGATTAGAATTATTACAACCCCTCAGGGTATGCTGGCTGGGGCAGTTGAGAGTCAGAATCCTTCCCTAACCTGTTGGAGTCTAGATGGTTGCTATTACAACTCCCATCTACCCCAGTCAGCATGAACTATGCTCAGGGATGATGCAATTTGTAGTCCAAAACACCTGAGGGGCAAGGAAGGTTGGTCTACAGCAACAAGATGCAGACTTTAGTGCCATATAGCTGAGAACAGAGGTCTCTAGCATTAATCTAAGAAAGGAAGTTTTGTGTTATTTTACTTTTCTGAAAACAACAATGCAAAAACAAAGCTATTCCACTACAGTTTACCTTTAGCTGTGAATTCCCTTGGTTTTAATGTTCTGTTTGATGTAATGCTATAAGGCTTTGTGAAAATCCATTTTAATTTTCCCCAACAATGCCAGAAATGTCAGTGACAAGATATGGACACATCGGAAATTTAGAAACAAGAAAACTATCTATCCTTTGGGGACATACCATTTGGATGAAGCTAGATTGTGTTATTTGTAATCTTTATGAAAATACCAGCACAATAAAATGCCCCAGTGGTTTTAAATGAGCTGAGACAATGCAATATATTTTGAAGTACAGAAAAGGAGTTGCAGATTAATAACACATGGAGAGTACAATAAGCAGAATAATACAAAATGTTGACCAAGTTCTTGTAACTGGCATTATGCTATAATCAGATACTGGAAGGTAATTTTGCAGTCTTGATTTGCTGCAGAGCACATTGAAATGTTTTTTTAACAAACTTGTTGCATTTTGGTACGGGGAGTTATGAAGGCATGAAAAAATAATATTAAATCATTATTGAGTTTTCAATATTTAATGTAAAAATGTAATTGCTCATGGGTTGCCTAATTTCATGATGTTGAACAAATATTAATTTCTGTCTCTGTACTGAGACCAGGGCTGTTGAAGGGAAACGGCCTTCCAGCCACCTGAATTTTACTCACACCTTACCCAGTTTTAAGCAGGGAGAGTTGTAAGCAAGGAAGAGATGGAGAAACAATAGCGGAACTGCTAGCCAACCTGGCTAGAATTTCTTCATCATCGTTATCACCACCACCACCACCATACAGTGCTTCAGATAGATGTATGTAAGTGGTGTGCAATGATATCAATGCCCTGTACTGTGGCAGGATGAATCTAATGCTGAAAGCCAATCTTGTTTCTATGGATATGACATTCTGGGCTTTTTGGGAGGAGGGTTGAACTTAGAAACCCAGAAAGGTGCCTCACACTGCATCAGACCATTGGCCCAGTATTGTCAACACTCACTGACAGCAGCTCTCCAAGGTTTCAGGCAAGTCTTGCTAGTTCCTACCTGGAGATGCTGAGGATTGAACTTGGGACCTTCTCCATGCAAAACAAGAGAACTGCACTTGTTTTGCACACAACCTTTCCCTAAACAATTAATTATCAGAAACGTTTCAATCCGGGAACACAGGAAGCTGTGTTATACTGAGTCAGATATTAAGAACATAAGAAGAGCTTGCTGCACCAGGCCAAAGGCCCATCTAGTCCAGCACCCTGTTACAAATCACATGCCCATGGGAAGCTCACAAGCAGGACCTGAGCACAACAGCACTCTTCTTGCTGTGGTTTCCAGCAACTAGTATTCAGAAGCCTGCTGATTCTGAGCATGGAGGCAGACCATAAGCATTGTGGCTAGTAGCCATTGATTCTTTACCCCCCTCCCAATAATTATGTCTAAACAATTGTAAAGCCACAAAAGTGTCAGGAGCTCATCCTACACTCGGGTAGGACCCTGGCAGAGACACATGCCTGACTGGCACGTTCTCTCCCTCCTGATTGTTCATTCGGGAGCTTCAAAAGCTTTCTTCTGCCCGAACATTACAGAGATCGATGCCAACAGACATCAGCACACTCAGGGATCTGCAGATTGCGTAATGTTGTTGTTGTTTAGTCGTTTAGTCGTGTCTGACTCTTCGTGACTCCATGGACCAGAGCACGCCAGGCACTTCTGTCTTCCACTGCCTCCCGCAGTTTGGTCAAACTCATGCTGGTATCTTCGAGAACACTGTCCAACCATCTCGTCCTCTGTCATCCCCTTCTCCTTGTGCCCTCCATCTTTCCCAACATCAGCGTCTTTTCCAGGGCGTCTTCTCTTCTCATGAGGTGGCCAAAGTATTGGAGCCTCAGCTTCAGGATCTGTCCTTCCAAGCAGCACTCAGGGCTGATTTCCTTAAGAATGGATAGGTTTGATCTTCTTGCAGTCCATGGGACTCTCAAGAGTCTCCTCCAGCACCATAATTCAAAAGCATCAATTCTTCGGCTATCAGCCTTCTTTATGGTCCAGCTCTCACTTCCATACTCACTACTGGGAATAGACCTCAGCAATTCAGCATTTTGGCTAATCTACTTTATTTACATATAAACACACACGGAGCACTGCAGCATGGCTCCCTCTCTCTTTATCACCCGACAGCAAAGAGAAAGAACAAAGGACAATAGTCCCACTTCACGGAACACAGTAACACAAACATCCTGTCTCCGTCGCTTCCCACTCTGTGGAGTCAAAACATATACCATCACGTGAAAGACAACAATCCCATGACTGCAATCATGGAGCAGAAATTCTAACAAAAAGTTGGCAGCCATCTCTGTAATGTATACATTATCAACTAAATATCTTCCATGTGGTTTCTTTAAGAGAAACAATTATGACCCAGGAGGCCAGCTCCTGGAGGGCTGACTCAGAGGTGTGGCATGGCTGGATATGTTATCTCCAATCTTTGTGTGCTCCCAGGCCTCTTCAGAAACAAAGTTTGTCAACCATTAACTCAGCTGGTAGTGAATTTCTACATAAATAGCTGAAGACAACGCATGGTGTCAGAAGTATCACTGCCTTCTGTGGGAGCAAATTCCATAGTGTGAAGAAGTACCTGCTTTTGCTTGTTCTAAATACAGTGGTGCCCCGCAAGACGAAATTAATTCGTTCCGCAAGTTTTGTCGTCTAACGAATTTTTCGTCTTGCGAATCACGAAATCCCATAGGAATGCATTGAAAATCAATTAATGCGTTCCTATGGTCAAAAAAAGTCCAAACAAAGCCAAATTTGATACAACAACAGTTTATTAACTGCTCTTTAAAGTCACACATACTGTAAAGAGCAGTTCAAAAATTGAAGGGAAAATAAATTAACTTTATAAACAAAACATGTCTTTGTTTTTAGACAAAGGAAACAAAGCCGCGAGACGTTTTCGTCTTGCGAAGCAAGCCCATAGGGAAATTTCGTCTTGCGAGGCAAATCGAAAACGGAAAAACGTTTCGTCTAGCGAGTTTTTTGTCTTGCGAGGCATTCGTCTTGCGAGGTACCACTGTATTCCAATATTCAGCTTAATTAGATGTCCCCAAGCTCTTAGTCTTATGAGAGATGGAGGAAAAAAGCTTTTCTCTATGCATACTTAATTTTATGTACTTCTAGCTGAGTCTTGTCTACACTGACTGGTAGCAGGCTTCAGACTGGGAATCTCCCAGTGCTACCAGGAGATGCTGGGTATTGAACATAGGGCAAAAGCTCTACCAGTGAACTACAGCTATACTTCTAGGCATACCTTAGTTCTCCTGCACCAGTGTGGTTAAGCCCAGAAGAAACCCAAACTATGAAACCAGAGGAGAAAACTCCCATTGTCAAGATGCAAGAAAAAGATGAAAAAGAGAATGCTATATAATCTCTTTGGCTGCTAAAATCAAAGCCTTTTTTCACTAACTGTGTCCAAAAGTTAGTGCATTATAACGTCATCATAATTTTTCTTACAGGGTAGTAATATCATGTGCAGCACACTTATAGCAACCATTAATCACGGAGACACTTGGAATGCAAGAGGGCTTGGCTTAATCAGATCGTGGTACATATAGCATGTTTCACCGCCTGACAGAAAGAAGAAAACATCGTGGTTATTAACTTGTAGGAAAGAAAGAGAGAACTGCATGAACCGTAGTCTCAGAAAGACCTTCACAGTGCGTGTGTGTGTGTGTTGGTGAAGAACTGGTAAGGAAGTCATCGTTCATGCATTCTAAGGTCAAGAGAGGTACCACTGTGATTCTCTTTTACACGCTTCTGCATAACAGAAGCTGGAGCATATAGTAGAAGTGGAAAATTCCTTTTTGAAAAGACATTTTGGTTACAGTATTCAAAGAACTGATTAAAGCTGCTATTCTAAAGCATAAGAGTGAGCACCCAAGCCCCCCCACATCTAACAACAAGAACAAGAACAAGAACAAGAACAAGAACAACAAGAACAACAAGAACAACAAGAAGAAGAAGAAGAAGAAGAAGAAGAAGAAGAAGAAGAAGAAGAAGAAGAAGAAGAAGAAGAAGTTATTATTTCTTCCCCAGCCACTCTGGGTGGCTTCCAACAAAAGCTTAAAAACATCAGTCATTGAAAACTTCCCTAAAGCAGCGCTCCCCGCCCGACAACGCAGGGCTGTGTGTTGGGGTCTGATTCTTGTAATTACAGGCTAAGCCTCATTAAAAGCATAGGAATGGGAAATTGAACCATGCTCATCTCCACGGTCTACATACAACTAACTCTTGAACCACAGTGGTCTTCCTTACTTCCTTCTCCAACACTAAGAATAAATGTCTTTACACCAGGCTCACAATTATTTCAAGCTCTTTCAGACACCTTGCTTTATTCTAAATCCACCCCAGCTAGTGCAATAATTATATAGTACAGTGGTACCTCGGGTTAAGAACTTAATTCGTTCTGGAGGTCTGTTCTTAACCTGAAACTGTTCTTAACCTGAAGCACCACGTAAGCTAATGGGGCCTCCTGCTGCTGCCGTGCCGCTGCTGCGTGATTTCTGTTCTCATCCTGAAGCAAAGTTCTTAACCCAAGGTACTATTTCTGGGTTAGCGGAGTCTGTAACCTGAAGCGCCTGTAACCCGAGGTACCACTGTATTTTGTTAAAAAAACTTATTATACTGATATTTAGCTTCAAGGCAAAAATACTGGGTTGAAAACATACAGGCAGGCAGGGAGGAGAAAGTCTGCCTAAGTGGTGGTCAATCTGCTTCCATGGTTACCAAACAACTGCTGAGATTTAAATATGGAAGTAGAAGGCAATCTCCTTAATCTTATTAACTAATCCAGATTGATTAACCAGACATAAAAATTATTCAAAAATCCATATACCACAGTTTGAGCACAGCAATGCTTATTTATCTTGCTGGCTGTTATTTATTTCCTTTGCATCATATATTAGATTCTTCTTAATTATTTTAATTAGAGAGTAGGCTTGTGCAAACGTTTATTTACTACAAATAATTTCCATTTGACATTAAACATTTTTTTTTAAATAGTCTCTGTCCAATGTTCCTAATACCTCATCTGCTTTTGAACAAAAAACACCGATGGTGCTCTTGAGTGCCTATTTCAACAATTAATTACTTACCTTAATTACGTACCTCAGGTTAAGAACTTAATTCGTTCCGGAGGTCCGTTCTTAACCTGAAACTGTTCTTAGCCTGAAGCACCACTTTAGCTAATGGGGCCTCCCACTGCTAATGCGCTGCCGGAGCACAATTTCTGTTCTCATCCTGAAGCAAAGTTCTTAACCCGAGGTAATATTTCTGGGTTAGCGGAGTCTGTAACCTGAAGCGTATGTAACCTGAAGCGTATGTAACCTGAGGTACCACTGTATTTTAAAAGTTATTTCTAACTTGCCTTTCATGGCAAAGCAATCCCAGGTAAAACCATATCAGTAGCAAAAACATCAAAAACAAAAAACCCCATAGAACAGATGAAAACAGCATAATGCAGCACATCAAGTAGCTAGGAACTCAAACCCTGGATAAAGAAATAGGAGTTTAGTTGGTGATGAAAGCTCAAAGAAGATAGTGCCAGCTGTATCTCTGAGGGGTGGGTGTTCCATAGATGGGGCACCACTACAGAGGAGCTTTCTGATGCTGCATACAAGATCTCAATTGGCTTTGGCGCAACTAAAGGGCCTCCTGTTTTCCATGCAGCCAGCATGGTGTAGTGGTTAAGAGCGGTAGACTCGTAATCTGGTGAACCGGGTTCGCGTCTCCGCTCCTCCACATGCAGCTGCTGAGTGACCTTGGGCCAGTCACACTTCTTTGAAGTCTCTCAGCCCCACTCACCTCACAGAGTGTTTGTTGTGGGGGAGGAAGGGAAAGGAGAATGTTAGCTGCTTTGAGACTCCTTCGGGTAGTGATAAAGCGGGATATCAAATCCAAACTCCTCCTCCTCCTCCCCTCTCCTCCTCCTCCTCCTCCTCCTCCTCCTCCTCCTCCTCCTCCTCCTCCCTGCTCATCTTTTCTTTTCAGATTTGCCTGTCTTTCAGCTTATGCCGTTTAGCATTTTCCCCTTGTTTCCTTTGTGGTTTTATAGCTTGTTTGGGTCCCCCCCTCTTGTTTAAGTGCCACTGTAACTTAAGTTGAAAAATGTGTCAGAATATCAATATTAGAGTGACATTTCTATTCTGTTTATACTGAGCATGTAATAGAGTGTACAATTTTGAATATGATGGATGCTTAGACGAATGATTGACAGCCTATCTTTAAGCATCTGGTTGTGTTGCGGCTTTTACTTCCCATCCGCTTTTATCCACCCATGAAATAGTCCAAAAACAAGCATATTGATGCAGAAAATGTCAACAACAGGAGAATCAGAGAAATCCCACCACAGGATTTTCCCATTTAAGTCATCAGAAAACAAACATTATGCAGTTAGGAATGGCGAATCTGTCATTTTTGCTTTCTCTAAATTTCTAATTTTCCAGATCGTAGGTTCTCAATATTCCCATATCATTCTGTAGTTTGTTTGTTTGTGGTATTTTTTTAATAGAAAAAAGTTATGAAAATTAGCAGCGAATTTTCTTAGTTGCCCCTTTTTAAAAGGCAATTCTGTCTAATATACACGTTTCACTGGTAGAACACATTTTTAGCAGTAAAATATATGCAGTTAATGGCACTTTATTCTAGTATACGCCCTTTTCTACACATCACGCGGCTTTAAAACTGCATTGCAAAATTCAGAGAAGTGTGAATTTGGAGGATGGCTGCATTTTGGTTCAAGTATTGTTTCAGGAAGAACGAATTTGGTAGGCATATCAAATTGAAAATGTGAGGCTACACGATGATATGTCCTGGTGTAAAGGAATCAGCAGTTGATTACATACCATGATCCTTGTCTGAGCTTCTAATTAACCCCTGCAAATGTGAAATTACAGAATTATAGGCAGGAGAGAGAAAATTCTTTTGAGTCATATAGTTCATTTCGTTGCTAGCGCTAAATATTTCTTCATTTTCTTATTAACTGTTTATTCTTTCTTTCTTTCTTTCTAATTAGAAAAGAAAGGAAGTAGTCATCTCGCTATAGCAGATGAGGGAAACCTGCGATTCCAGTTGCCATCACACCTGATCATTGGCAATGCTGGCTGGGGCTGATAAGACTTGGACAAACTCTTGAAGGTCATAGATTCCCACCTCTGCTCTGTAGCATGCAGGCTACTCCAGCTGACAATTACTAATGAATTAAATTTCTATATTGCCCAAGGATCACAGGGTGGTTAACAATATAGAAGCAGGAAAATACATAACATAGTAACAAACAAAAACAATGCCACAACAGTTTAAAAGGTCATAGATAGTTTAATTTGCCAAAGGCCTGTGAGAAAAGGAATGCTTTCACCTGGAGCCTAAAGATATGTAATGAAGGCACCCGGTGAGCCTCCTTGGAGAGAGCGTTCCACAAGCAGGGAGCCACCACGGAAAAGGCCTGTTCTTGTGTTGCCACTCTCTGGATCTCTTCTGGACAAGGCACAAGAAGAAGGGCCTCAGATGGTGATTTCAGGGTCCAGTTCATATGGTGGGGGGCGGTCCTTGAAGTATTGGGGTCAATATAAATTCAAAACCAACGAGGGAAATTGGAAGGAAAGAGCAACAGGACAACAGGGGAGGAGAAAGAAAAAGCACTGAGAAAAAGCCAGTAGGATAAGTGGAATTAGATAATTATTCAAAATACAAGTCTCCCTAATCTTCATTAAAAGATTTCAGGTTATGTTGACTATCCTTTTCTGATTTTCTTTGCCTGTAGAATATTATACATATGCTCACTACAAATTCATAAGAATATTTTGAGTTATTCATCTAGATGAAGCAATAATCATACATTTCCGACACCATGAACATGTATTTACCTCTATTCCACTAAATTTTCCAGTGTTCGAAAAAGTCTTATGACTGCTTTTATGATCGATAGAAAGTAGCTAGAGGTCCAGATACGTTATGATGATAGATTTAAGAACATGTTTCCATTATTGATGCTGAACGAGCTGTGTCAATTGTGTCTTCTGTCTTAGGTTTAGAATTGTCCTGGGGAAAATCTTTACATCTGTATTTCATAGTTATTACTAGGCTTAAGCAAAATAGGAAGAAAGATTAGTAAATATTTGAGGGTAGCTGGCCAGTTTTCCTATTTTGGTTTATTTTTTAGTTCAAATAACAAAGGCTTTACATCTTAATTGGGATGAATTCTATATACTTCAGGAAACATGCCATGTACCCAGTGATGTACGATGGCTTTCCCCACCCATTTTGCTGCAATTTTCTCCTATACATATTTTTATATGCAATTTTGCCAGATATACACATTTCTGCAGTGCAATTTTCTCCAATAGTTTTGTATGTTATTTTCATTAATATATGCATTCATGGGCACTTTACAGTCATACATGCTTTTCAGCCGTGGGCTTGCCGATCAGAAGGTCAACAGTTCAATTCCCCGCTCCCATTGCTCGGTCCCAGCTCCTGCCAACCTAGCAGTTGGAAAGCATGTCAAAGTGCAAGTAGATAAATAGGTACCTCTCAGGAGGGAAGGTAAACGGCGTTTCCGTGCGCTGCTCTGGTTTTGGTGTTCCGTTGTGCCAGAAGCGGCTTAGTCATGCTGGCCACATGACCTGGAAAAACTATCTGTGGACAAACACCGGCTCCCTCGCCCTGTAAAGTGAGATGAGCGCCGCAACCCCAGAGTGGTTCATGACTGGACTTAACTGTCAGGGGTCCCTTTACCTTTACTTTACTGGAGAACTGTAATGCAAAATTCAGAGAAGTGGACATTTCAAAAGATGGCTGTGTTTTGGTTCACATATTGTTTAAGAAAGTGCAAATGATGTAAGCTTGCCTTTAAATAAGCACTGAACAGAATGTTCCCCACATTACTATTTGCGAGTGTCTTTTCTTTCATTCTGGGCCTGTGAAGGAGGTAGGATCTAAAGATATGAGATAGGCAGCAGGCAACACTGGCCCATGACTGAGACATTGGACTTGGATTTCTTAGATAATCTATGATTTCTTTTTTGCAATTATTTATTTATAATTAATTATCTGTATTTCATGTCAGTCCTCATTTACAGCTTTCTTTCTCTCTCTGTGGGGTTTATTACATGAAATAAGCACAACTCAATAAAATGAAAACTTATCTAGAAATCACACATGTCCACCACTTTGTTTCTGCAGAACATATTCTAGTCTAACTAATTACATTCTGACTCATCTTTATTGCCACTGGAGATCTAAGGATAAATTATTTCTCACTTGGTAGTTTAAACAACAATATGGTCATATATATTCCATTGCAGGGTTTACAATGTAGCTATAGGGATACATTGTTTCAAAGCTCCTGTGCTAAATTCTGCATTTTTCTTGAGTCTTATTGGAATGTCACCAATAATCTTGAGGTTAACATTGCTCTCTGATGTTGCTGTTTAATTGCAGAAGGCAAACTCTGCTCACTTTATCTCAATGAGGACAATAGGGAGCTTTTCTTACCAGAGTCCACTGAATTTCCATTTCTTTTTAGGGTGCCACAAGCCCAACGCTCACAGTGGAATCCTATACATGTCTACTCAGTTGAGTTTACTGGAGCTTGCTTCCATTAAGTGGGTACGAGATTGAAACTTTTGTGGTGTGTTTGCAGTAGTCAAAGCATCAAAACCATGTCGAGAGAGCACTTCACCATGTCCCAATAAACAGCAGCTGCACTTTTGACTTTCACACATTGAACATGAAGGTCTGAATGTGGTTTGTAACTGCATTCAATCGAACACACATCAAATCCTTCCCACAATCAAGGTTCCCGATCAAAGGGAGTACTGTAACTGCATTCAGCTGAATGTGCTTTGAATCTCACTGCAAACTTGTGGTTTCACTGCATGAAAGTCTGGAGATGAGAGGATGTTGCAAAGTGGGGAGACTGGGTGCAGGCAGGGCTAGTGTAACTCGCTGGAATATGTTCCTTTTAAGAATTATAGAGGGAGGATATTCCTACACCTGCTCAGTAGAGAGTTGAAGCATGGGCACTACTACTATGGGCAAAATGCCTATATTAAGAAAGGAAGATTGCTTTCCCCAGTGCATGTAGGAAGTGCTGGTTAGACTAGATGATTCCTGGCTTCCTCCTTTGTGCAAAGTCCTGAAACCTCTAGGGACAGGTTGGTATTGAGGTTTCCTTTAAAAATGTAAAAGGCGTTATGAAGTTCTCCAAAAGTATAAGTTCCTTGTCTGTTGATATTCTTTTGTGTTATAAAATGGACTTTAAAGTTTCCTTTCTTCATGGAACTATTGGCACTGGAAGCCATTTTAAGAAGACTGGTGTGGAACTGAGGTGGCTGAATAGAGACAATTGTTCCTCTTTGTGGCCAGCAAGGACTAAGCTTCAAAGGAGAAAAACTGAACCAACTAAAGAGCTTCTGTAGTAGGAGCCTGAAAGACAGCACTTTAAAAGCACAGTGCTCTGTTTTATTGTGTCATTTGTGTAAAATCCTTATATATGTATGTATGATAGAAAATTGTGCTTGCTTGATGTTCGAGAGTAACATGCTGTTTGTCTCATCATAAATCTTTTGTTGTGAAGTCATCACACACACACACACACACACACACACACACACACACACAGTGTCCCCCCCCTGGGGATATGCAGGGGTACCCCTAAACATTTTGTGAATCTAAGTTTGACCTCACTGAGGGGCAGTATTTCAATATGAGTAGAAAAATGAGACTTCCCCTAAACTTTTTTTTAAAGAAAAAAAATCACACTCTCTCTCTGTGTGTGTGGGTGTGTATGTATGCAGAGTAACTTATGAAAAATTATATTGCACCTCCCATATACCCTGGGGTATATAGGGTGTTAGGGGAGAGGTAGTACTGCTGGTGGGGGACACATCACAATCCTTCTGGGGTAGTTTGTCACAAGGCAGGGCCATGAAAAGGCAGGCTGCAAAAATAATCAGCACCTGCTTGGTATGCATAGAGAATTGTCTTTGTCTGGAAAGCACAACCCTGTGGTTGTGAGTGAGCTCTGGTATGAAGGAATCCACAAATCCTTAGGAGGGCAGCAGTTACCATGTTCCAGAAGAGCAAGGCAACCCTCGAGGTCAAGATTCTCCAAGATCCAAGGCTCTATTTTCTTGTAGGGTTCTGAACTGCCTCCCTCTAAGAGGCAGAGCCTGTTGATGTAATAATCGAAAGCATTGCTTTGGTTTCGAAGCATATGTTTCATTCTTCTTAACTTGATATAACAAAAAGTAAAGTTGGCAAGCGATCAAAATCGCCATATGCCTTTCTTCTGCTCAAAAAAAGTGTGTAAATATTTTGGCACCAGAAGTTGAGAATTTTATTTGAATGCTAAGTACTAAAGCAAAATGGATTAGCCTTTAGTAAGGGGAGTTTGAAATTGCCCAGTGCCAGGGGGTTAATGGAAAGCAGTATGTCATATATGCTAGTTTCTCCGTTTGCTATCTCGGCCAGAACACCTGGGTAATGTGTTCTGCATAAATTAAAATTCCATCAATATTCTGAGAATCTTAACATTGGCTCTCCTTATATGTTTGAGGGGAAATTTCTGTTGTTAGAGCTAGGCATCTGGTTAAGTATTCTGTTCTGATTAGTCTTATCATTGATATTCTACATGCGAGAAAGGGTATATAATGCATTGTGGAAATCATCTGCATTTTTTATTGCTTTAGGGCCTTCTGAAATAGTGATCTGCCACCCATTTTCTCAATGTGACATTTAGGAAGCATCCCCATGAGTTTCAAATGGTTCCTTTTAACTAGATTTGCAATATTACTTTGCCAGGGAATGCAGAAAGGTTTTTATCTTAGACTATAAACCAGAAAATTAAAAATGTATTTCGTGCACCTATTTAAGTTCTGCTGGCTTGTCACCAGGTTTCAATTGGAAAAAGGCAAGACACTATATTCTTACCAGCCAGCCATTATGCATTGCTTTACATTTGCAGTGCATGGCTGTTGCTTTATCAATGGGGCTCATGCATCATTAGTGTGTGGCATTTTTTAAATTTAACATTGAAAGCTTGACGAGAAAGCAAAATTGACATATACCTGGCAGGGTATCTGAAATCTGAAGGGCAGGGGAAGCCTATCTGAAATCCAAAGTTTAACACCTTGTTATGGATTAATGGCCTGTTTAGCTCCAGGTCCAAATATAACAAGATAGATGGCTCTCTTCAGGCACTACCAATAAATGTTGTCTGTGTGTGTGTGTGTGTGTGTGTGTGTGTGTGTGTGTGTGTGTGTGTGCAAGGAGTGTGCTAGTTCCACCCCTGGTCACTGTTCTCACTACCCTCAGGCCTGGGGAGGGTGATCTTCTGAAGTGAGGAGCCTCTTGTGCTCATGGAGTTTTCATACCTTTTCATCACAGGACTCCTTTTTTTGTCTTTTTAAATCTACACTTGTGGGGATTTTTCTATAGCACAGTGGTTCCCTTTGCTCGCCAGCAATACTCTACAGAGTTCTCCTTTTAGCTTGCCACTGGCTTACTAATGTAGAATTTCTCTGTTAGTCTACTCAGCGTAGACTGAAATTAATGAACATGGCTAAGTTAGGTGCATTAATTTCAATGTCATTACTCTTCATAAGACTTTGTTGAATTTTAGTGGAACCCTTTATCTCTTTCCCACCTCTAAATCCAGTTTTCTTCCTCCATCCACTCTCTCTTCCTTCTGCAAACTTTTTTCATCTGGTCTCTTTGTATATTTCTGCCTCTGTTCTTATTCACTTGTACATTCCTTGAGACCTTCCCTCAGTTCTCCAGCATCCTGCCTTTGGTGGAGCTGCTGTGAGGATCTGGGTAAAGCTTCAAAGCTTCAAAGCAAAAAATAAAATAAAAAAATAGCTTGAAAATCTCCACCTCCTGCAAAAAGACAGTCTCTTTCATTCACCACACAACATCTTTCAGACTGTTTTTCTAGCTACCTGAACAGAACAGTGCTTTATCCACCCACCCCTGTAGCTTTTTCTAGTAACCATCCACCAAGCAGGAAGCATAGTAGTTAAACCAAGGACTGCAAAATGTTATCTCTTTACCTTTTGACCATTACAGTTTGTGAGCACATTATCTTTAGTCAGGTTTTCATGCTTGCCTGTCCTTTCAATTCAGGACTTCATGCTAGAATTGTAACTTGGATACCTTTATTGCAGTGTTACAGCAAATCTCTGTTCTAAAGCCAAGTGTTTTCCAAACAGTGTGGGAACCAACATTATAGATATGTTTTAACACCTTACCTCTCTGGCTTGTCTCACCAGGCAATCAACAAAATTCACAACCGTTATATAAATGGCAGAACACCACATGACTAGGAGAGAGTGGAAAAATAGTGAGCTGAAATATTAAGATGTCTGAATTTCATGCAGACCATAAAAAATAAAACATAGCTGCTCTAAGCTGTTTTTATGCAAACAGTTCATAGGTTTTATGATGGTGAACATCAGTCCCTCTTTAAGGGAGAATAAGAATTTTCAAACTGCAAGTCATTTTGAGAGCTTCTACTATACTGTCTTCTGTCAGTTCATGCCAGATAGCTGAATGGGAGACCATATGAACCAGTCCAAATTAAAACAGATAAATTATATAGACTGGTAGATTACTGGCAATAACAATTAGAAATCTGATACCTTTTAATCACTATGAGCAAAGTAGAGCACCGTCAGTTAGGATATGGGGTAAAGGGGCTCACTTCTGCCTCGATACAGCCATAGTGTGCAATATATTGAAGCAGGATTCCATATATGGATTGCTGATGGAGGCTAGATCCTGCACACAAAATGGAACACCTCATAGGTGAAAACACACAACACCTAGGAATGAGTGAAGCCACTACATTCTGCTATGAAATGTCTGAAGGGAAAGTACAATAGATTATAGAATCTGGAATTCAGGAGTGATCAATTTAGTGCCCTCCTCCAGATATTGTTTGACTTCCAACTCTCAACAGCCCCAGTCAACATGACCAATGGTCAGGGATGATGGAAGTAGTAGTTCAAGAAAATCTGGTGGGCCACAAGCTATCCATCCTTGCTGGAATTAATATGGGAACCAAAGTTGCATGGACAACTAGGCTGCCCATCTCAACTGCCCCAAGGCCTCAGCACAGTGAGAGTTCAGTAACATCACTGGATTGCTGCAACACAGGATACTTTCAGGGATGTACATTGAGAGTTCAGGGCATCCTTTGCAAGCTTAGTCCCCTCCAGAAGTTTTGAACTACAGCTACTATTAGCAACAGCCAGTATGGCCAAAGTTGTAGTCCAAAATATCTGAAGGGCACCAAAAAACCTTTATCCCATGCATGGCACCAAACTGGAGCTCTCATCTCTGACACACATGCTCACCTGTTAGTGAAGAGATATGAAAACAGGCATCATATTCCCCTCCCTTGCATCAGATGATTGGTAGTGGCAGTGATTACTTTGCCAACCATTTGTTTTGCAGAGATGGTAGCAGGGATATCCATGCATACAGTGGTATGTATCATATTTATATCCCATATTTTATCCAAGGAGCTGAGGGCAGCATACATTATCCTCTGCTCCACCCATATTATCCATCACAACAATCTTGCAAGATAGACTAGGCTGAAAGAGAGCATCTGGCTCAAGGTCAGCCAGTAAGCTTTATAGGTGAGTAGGGATTTGAATCACCACATTCTGAAGCAAGTGAAGCAATATATGTTAACAGCTGAAGAGGACTCTCCCCATAAGACCATTAAGTCTAGAGTCTAAAATTATCCAACTGCACCACTGCTAATAAGGTCGACTCAGGACATTTATATTATAATGCATGGGCAGTATGGAGAGTAAAGTTCTAACTGAGAAAGTCTCCCCCCCCCCCCGAAAAAAAATTCCAACTTCTATTTTGTTTTCTTTCTAATATGTATAATTCACCTTAGCCTTTGAATTGTTGAGCTTTTTTCTTGTTGTAATTCTATGTTCAAAAGGGTTGACCAAGACCTGTTTCAATCCTACTGATCAAATGAGTGCTTTTGAAAGTAGATGTTCCGTGATAACATCACACTTGTGCACAAATGTTTTTTCTTTGCCTAGGTTTTCTTATCTTTGTCTGTTTTGACAAGTGTCTACACAAAGATTTTCTCAATAGTTATAAGTATGGAACTGGCAGAGATACATAATTAATCTCTATCTCATGGAAACATTTCTGAGTGACAGCATGAAGGTAAAATTGTTACTATTGTTACTTGCCACATAGACTTTCCATAGTTTAATAAGTCATTTCCATTTCTAGCTGTTTCTCATGGGCCTTAAATATGCCTGCTTAAAATACATTTTCAGCAGGAAACTGGAATATTATTATGTTCCATTAATATAGCCTAGCTAACCCCTCAGCAACAGAGGCACCTAAAATGTAAGGTGGGAATTTCTGCATAACACAGGAAAGGAGAGAACATAAATATGGCACCCATTATAAATTAGAACAGTGAAGAAGTCTTCTGCTCACTCAGCCGTCATCTCTACTGATAATCATATACTAGAACACAAAGACTTACTTCCTGGAAAAGATGCTAATATTTTATTTGTCGAAAGTCACAGTCTTGTGCTGAAAGTTATAACTATGCAAGTCAAACAAGAAATCACAGATGTTCTTTTGAGAAATGCTAATCAATTTACTAAAATTATGGTAATTTAAGAAGAACTTGCAACTAGGTGTTCCATTTGAGCTCCTATGTGTGCTTTTAAAGTAACCAGTTTGAAAAATCACGTGTTTCAGATTTTCACAAATTACCCACAAAAATTGTGTAGAACAGGGGCTCGGAAATCAGATGTTCTTTGACCACAACTCCCATTAGGCTCCAGCCAGCATGGCCAATGACCAGGACTGACAGGAATTGAAGTTGGGGTTCAAAGTTTCCTCATTTTGGGATTAAAAAAATGAACGCAAAATTAATATGGGGTCTTAATAGAAATTCCTAGCATCTTCCTCCCACCCCTATCTATAAAGTAAAGCCAAGAGAGAAAGACACAAGCTGTTCCATCATGGTAAGGCGGTAAGCCAGGGAACCATATGGAATTAAGTCTTCAATCTCAATTTCCTTGTAATTGGTCCAGTTAGATACAATATATTTCCTTTAGCTCAAACTGGAAGAAAACTAAATGAAAAAGAGAGAAACAAATAAAAGCATCAGAAGATCGGCATTTGAAAACAAATGTTTTGTAGTCAACAAGACTTAATGCTTGGGGGACCATAGTAACACTTCAGTGAAATCATTAAAGAAAATATAAAAGTCATGCTAGCGCATTGGCAAGGTTCATTATTTATGTACATTTGTCAGTGTGACAAAGGATCACTACCACCCACCACCACCATAGCAGGAATAGGATATGTGGCAGTGTCCAGGTTGGGTGGAAACTTTCTGGGACCTAGACTCCAGGCTATTAGAATCAGCAGTATCAGTCAGCTAAAAGACAGCATAGGAACTCAAGAGGGAGAATGAAGTATTTGAGTGCGTGGATGTAGATATGTCACAAACCTGCTTGTTACCATTTTCTCCACTCTAACAGTACTCAGTCCCTCTTATGCCACAAGTATGCTACTAAACCCCTTTCAGGTGCTTTATGGGTGGACTCAGTGATGCTCTTGCTATAAAGGAAGGCTGTGGGACCGTTTCCAGCTCCAGGGCTGCATTCCTTTCTGGGTAACCTCCTGAGAGTTACATGGCAGTGAAGGGCAGGGCCAGGGGCAAAAGTGGGGAAAATTGTTAATGTAAATTTTACCTTGTACAGCAGGCTAGTTTCTTTACACAGTCCCACTCACCTCTCTATTCTCTATCCAGGCAGGCAAGACGAATTAACAGAATTCAAGGACTCATTCTAGCCAGGCAAAAACAATCGAGGAGGGTGTGAAGTGAGGCTGGTGAGGGGGTATGGCTTGGGGAAAAGGCTGGGGAGAGGTCCAAGGCCCAGACAGAGAGGCCTGGAGGCCACCAGGCCTGAGGTTCCCCACCCTTGATGTAATGTGTAAAAGGGGAACTTGTGCCTTGCACAGAGCGTACAGAATTACCTACAGAATCAGGGAATTGCATGGCTCATTGCACAGGTGATGCTGAAGTTCCCTCTTGAATTTTGTATAGTATTCAAAACATTAATTTGGACCTTTACATACTACCACCCATTCTCCTAGAACTCAGTTAATGGGGTGGCATGTCCCATTTAGCCACTTGAGGTGAATGGGGAACATGCCACCCACATCTGCTGCCCACTGAATCACGCCTCTCTTACCTGTGTTGCACAGGTGTTGCCTGTGAAACACTAGGAGCAGCAGCAGCTTCCAGTAAGATCTCATAAGATCTCTGGGCAGGTGGCAGAAGTGAGGTGGGTGCCACCTCTTGGGCTTTGGCCACTTGAGGTGGGCGCCTCACCTTGCCTCATCAGTGGGCCAGGACTGTTGGTTAAGGAGGTTTTATTCTGAGAAAACCTGGTGTCTATAAAAAATAATAATGCCAGCAGTCCATGGGATCACCGCCAAATTCTGAAACATTGTAGTTGAAGGAGAAGGAGCAAGGGCCTTGAGATAACTAGCCCTCCTTCTCTCATCCATATACCTTTGTTTCTCCTGCCCCTTGAACCTAGACATATAATTCCCCTGACCTATCATTAATTTAAAAAATCCTGGAGAGTTAAAAGGACAGTACATAAATATCAAAAAAAGTAATATTTGGTTTTCAGTGTGTTAACAGTGACACTGAAAAAAAATCTATGAAGACCAATTGCCTCCTTAGTTTCACTTTCTCTCCTTACCCTGCTCCTCTCTAGCACACTTTCCAGGTCAGTAAAATAGGATACCTTCTACCCTTTCTTGAACTCCTCCTTGCTCTCCTGTCTATCTATTTCACATAAAGTCTATACGTAGCATTTGAAGTACTTTCTCTAAAGATGACCTGAAGTATATTAGATTGCTTCAATGACTCCTTGTCCATTTTTAGCATTGATTCACCTGACCTGTAATGGAGAGGTGGTAACACATTACAATTTTTCCACTATCTCCATTGATTGCTGTGGTTCAAAGGAATCCCTGCCCTTCTTAATAGAGCTATGAACTCGTATCAGAGAGGGCAAAGCCTGAAATATCAGAGGAATCATTTTCTCTTCCATGTCTTCTCAGATTTTTCCTAACATTAGAGCCAGGAGAGTCTCTGTTTCTTTTATTTAGTATGCAAGTGGATGACCTTTACAAATCATGTGTACCACTTTGACTTTGACTTCCCAGCAGTGGAGTTTTCTTCCTTGATTTATGCCAATGAAAATGAGAGGGGGAACCCAATTCGTTATGTAATGGATGCTCCGAATGAGGCCTATTAGGTCATAGAATACATTATTAATGTTCTCAGACAGTTATATGATTATGGTTACAAATGAGTTTAACATGCCAAAGCTGAAGGAAGTATTTGGCCTTCTCCATACATTATTAGATTAATTATGCATCTTTGCCATTTCCATATTTCTAGTATAGGTAGTGATAAAATCTTTGTGTAGAAATTTGTCAAGATAGGCAAAGTCCCTTCATTGTAGAAGAGTCTTTGGCCCACCATGCACTTCTTGTAAAGCAGAACTTCAGAGAGTAATGTATGTTTGATAGCATAGTTCATGTGATCCATGCCCTTTGCTTGAAGGGCTTGAATGAACATTCTCCTCAGGTTTGATACAAATAACAAGAAGGAAAAGGCTTCAAGTCTGCTAACAAAGCATTCAACCACAAGCAACCTAATGCAGACTCAATTCCTGCCATTGGTCCTTACGATGCTTTGAGCACATATTCACTAGAATTGTTTGATAAAATATTAAGAATTTGTGGTGAGATTCATGTTTGTATGGTCACTTCTGGACCATATTATTATATTACCCTTTGTTTTTCACAGAAGACATGCTATTGCAGAAACAAATGTGTAAAATGCAACATACTTCAGAATGCGGAGCAGATTCAGATTTTGCAGAAAAGAGCTGAAAGCAGGAATCTGTCGCAACTAGCCCTGACTTTGTAGCAGATGCTGAACCAGACACTCCACAGACCAAGGAGCAGGCAGGGTCCCCTGAAACCAGAGCAGAGGATCCATTTGAGGGGCCCACCAGGTACTGCAGGACATGTACCTGGCATCTCCAGGTAGAAGTGGGTGAAATGCTTGCCTGAAACTCTAGAGAACTTCTACCAGTCAATTTATACAATGCATTCAATATGGAGCTGGATAGACATAGCAATGTAGGAAGCTGTCATATACCACCAGACAATTGAACCTAGTTCATTACCAGCAAGCTGCTGTTGGTGGAACTGGGTTTTGTGAGACTTCCCAGGCAAACAACTGCCCAGTTCCATATTATGGTGGAGAGATGGTGAGGCAGCCACCACCATTGGCTGGTAACTTCTGCATTGCACCAAGCAGTAATACTCCCTGGTGTGCAATGGGGAACAATATGCAATGGGGAATTATCCAGCTGCAAATCCTGAGTTCTGATTGAAGTGGTCCAGGCTCTCAGTTCTTATCTTTTGGTCTAGTTTCAGAACAAAGGAGCCAGATGCCAATGAGGATGATCAAGATGCAAACCCAGTACAAATGTTGCCTGAAGATTACCAAAGTTGGCAGCAAAGCGTTGTCTTTCCTTCCCCCATCACCTTCCAGGGTTACCCATACTTATAAGATTGGTTTTCTATTTTTAAATTTAGTATATTTTAAAGTTTTTCACCAAAGTTTGTTCTTTTAGTGGCTTTGACTGGGATCATCATCTGGCTTCCATTTACTGAAGCATTCACTTCCCTTTGTCCAAGCAAGCTAAAAGTTAAAAGCACTTGGATATTGAAATCAAAAATAAAAGTTTAACAATTAATTGGTCACTTGTTCATTGCAGCCACATTGACATTGCCCATACACTGGAGAGACTTATAATGTGTGCCATTGGACTACAGGTGTGATATTTAGCCCACATGGAAATTGTGACCCAAAATGATATTTCTTTATAGTATTAAAAGAAATAATCAAATAAATTTGTTTTGATTTGGCACTCACTTTTTTATGTTAGCAATAAGAACTACAGTAAAAAAACAACCCTTCCTATTATGCTTGAATTTGGAATGCATGGCACTGTATTTTTTTTATTAACACACACACCTTTATTGCATTCCATAGACCCAAAATACACAGTTATTCTTTTTATTTATATTGTCACTTTTGTTTTTATTTCATTCTTGCATTATTCCCTTGTATTCATAGATGCATATTTGTACTTACTGTCACACTGATTTTGAAGCCACTTTGTGTCCTTCCCAACAGAGGTTTCTGGGAGACTCTATAGGTCGAGGGAGCCGGCGTTTGTCCACAGACAGCTTCCAGGTCATGTGGCCAGCATGACTAAGCCGCTTCTGGTGAACCAGAGCCCCGCACGGAAACGCCGTTTAAATCCCCTCCAGAGTGGTACCTATTTAGCTACTTGCACTTTGACGTGCTTTTGAACTGCTAGGTGGGCAGGAGCTGGGACCGAACAACGAGAGCTCACCCCGTCACGGGGATTCGAACCGCCAACCTTCTGATCGGCAAGCCTTAGACTCTGTGGTTTAGACCACAGTGCCACCTGCGTCCCCAACTAGCAGTTGTGGTTATTGCAAATGTTAATATTGTGCAGCTTGAAGCAATAGGATGCATAAAAACTGACTCCTCTTGGAATAAAAATTGTCCAGACCCAGAAATATGATTCAAAATATTCTTTCACAGAACTTTCTTCATAACAGAAACAAAAAACAAGTAATGATACATGCAAATAGTTCCATAATATGACATATGCTTGTCAAAGCATTGGTTCATCTCCTTAGTAAACTGAAGCAACTCCAAACAGACCTAAAATCAGAGGTCTGTCTCTCTCTGCATCCTCCATTAGCTTGTAGCTGTTTTTCTCTCCCAGAGAGACTCATTTGCACATCTTTCTCCCACTGTGGCTGGGAACAAAAGACCAAAGGCAGCTTCCTTCAAAATGGTGATTTGCAACTAAATACCTTACTCTCATGATCTAAAGTTAAACACCTCTTGTGAGCTAGCAAATAACACTCTAATTATCAACCCTTTTAGAGAGCTATCCTTAGCTTTAGTATACCCCATTGGAATTTTCCAGTGTTAAACCCTTCAGCAATACACAAACAGGTATTTTCCATTTCAGTGTTCAATTAAACAATTATACTTAACAAGAGTGTGGTCTTGGAAGCCAGAGTATAAAAGGGCTCCCACACAAGCCTTCTAGTTGCTGGAAATGACACAAGTCTCTGGCTCTTCGCTACTGAGTCTAGACCTCCCTGCACCCCCCCCCCACCGCCCCATGATGTTGACGTTCTCTCTGAATCACATTTGGACTTAGAGTGGCTCTCTGTGTTTGACATTTATTTGTTTGGACTATGCTGTGCCTGCATGTGACTTTCTTAGCATTGCCAAATGAAAGATTATTCTGCCTCCGCTTTTCGGTTGTACGCTAAAGTGGAGCTGCATTTAAATCAATTTGATTTTCTAATTCCCCTTTGATTCTTGAAAGGATTTTATTTTTTTAAAATTGCTATTTCCTCTCACTTTCTTAATACGCATAGTGTAAATACCAAAACAAATTGCTTCTTGGCCTGCTCAGTACCAACTTAGCAATCTTGTATATTTGCATAAAGGCTTATTGCAGTGTATCTTTTGTTATTCTTAGTGAGCCAGCCAGCAGAGCTCACGTGGGAGAGAATTTTCTAGAGCCGCGTGAAAATGAATTATATCTAAAGGAACGCTGGGGGGGAAATGTGGGCATGTCTGGCACACACGTAGCTTGGCTACTGTGGGAGTGTCAAGATTAAACCATTGTAAAACTTTTGGTTCACACTTTCAGTGACCCCCGTTGCAAACGCCTGAGGAGCTTGGGAGGGCAAAGTTTACCGACGATGATTATTTGTGAAAACAGGAATATCCATCATCAGCATTATTAATTATTACTATTATGATTATTAAATTTATCATCCACCCTTCACCTTTAGGTCCCAGGGTGGGCTACAACATTAAAAAACAACATTGCAACACAATATTTAAAAACACTTTTGAACAACTTGTGTGCCTTTTGTCTTTGTCCATGGAGTTTTCTTGGCAGGGATACTGGAGTGGCTTGCCGGTTCCTGCTCCAGGTGGATCACGTTTGGTCAAAACTCTCCACTATGACCTGTCCATCTTGGGTGGCCCTACACGGCATAGCTCATAGCTTCTCTGAGTTATTCAAGCCCCTTCGCCATGGCAAGGCAGTGATCCATGAAGGGGTTGAACAACTTACAGTTACAGAAATAACGTGGGTCCTAAAAATATACACTTCAAATGTCAAAAGCCAAAAAGGTGTGTCTTCAGTATTTGCTGGAAGCTGTCTAATGAAAGTGCCAGACATGCCTCTGTGGGGAGGGGGTTCCACAGCTTAGGATCTGCCACAGAGAATGTCTTCTCCTGAGTTGCCATCTCCTGGGCTTCTGAAGCTGGAGGAACTACCAGGAGGGTGGCCTCTGGCAATCTAAGCACTCAGGAGGGTCTGTAGGGCGGGAGGTGGTATTTGAGGTATTTTGGGCCTGCATCGATTCAGACTTTGAATATGGGGGCTATATAAAGGTAAAGGGACCCCTGACCATTAGGTCCAGTCATGGCCAACTCTGGGGTTGTGGTGCTCATCTTGCTTTATTGGCCGAGGGAGCCAGCGTACAGCTTCCGGGTCATGTGGCCAGCATGACTAAGCCGCTTCTGGTGAACCAGAGCAGCGCACGGAAACGCTGTTTACCTTCCCGCCAGAGCAGTACCTATTTATCTACTTGCACTTTGACGTGCTTTCGAATTGCTAGGTGGGCAGGAGCAGGGACCAAACAACGGGAGCTCACCCCATCACGGAGATTTGAAACGCCGACCTTCTGATCGGCAAGCCCTAGGCTCTGTGGTTTAGACCACAGCGCCACCTGCGTCCCCAACCAGCAGCTTTGGTTATTGCAAATGTTAATATTGTGCAGCTTGAAGCAATAGGATGCATAAAAACTGACTCCTCTTGGAATAAAAATTGTCCAGACCCAGAAATATGATTCAAAATATTCTTTCACAGAACTTTCTTCATAACAGAAACAAAAAACAACCTTCTGATCGGCAAGTCCTAGGCTCTGTGGTTTAACCCACAGCGCCACCCGCATCCCTATGGGGGCTATATACAGAGGCACTAATTAGTATGATTGTGGCAGCCCTTGGGTCTGCAACAAGCATGAAGGGTTACTGCTGGACAGAGTAGGTCAAGCAGCAGAAAACAGAAGAGAAGGTACTCAAAGCACCCCCCCTTTATTGCAGGTAACGCTGATCAGCAGATCAAAGCAGATGCATCAGAATATTGGTTCTGAATATAGGATTCCCCCCCACCCAAACAACTTAGGCATTAGCGAGAATGATAAATTGAAAGGGGGTCTTTGAGAACCTTATTTCTTCTTTATCATCATCATCTTCTTCTTCTTTTGTATCCAATGTCTTACTTTCCTTCTTTTTGGTTTAAGTAAAATAAAAACACTGAAACAAGAAAAATAAGAAATGGGTCACTTTCAAGTATAGCCAGTAGCTCGATACCGATAGGAACTATATCTATTGTGTCACATTCACAAGCAATATGCTGTGGTACCTTGGGTGACAGACGCTTCAGGTTACAGACGCTTCAGGTTACAGACTCCGCTAACCCAGAAATAGTACCTCGGGTTAAGAACTTTGCTTCAGGATGAGAACAGAAATCACGTGGCGGGAGGCCCCATTAGCTAAAGTGGTACCTCTGGTTAAGAACAGTTTCAGGTTAAGAACGGACCTCCAGAACAAATTAAGTTCTTAACCCGAGGTACCACTTTATATTTGGAGGCATATTGCTCCTGAACCTGGAAACTGTTTCATCACCGTTCAGATGGCTCCAGGACAGATAATTGGGGGTTGTTTTGTGTGGTTTGGAGGGAACTTGTTGGGAAGGGCATGAACTTGAAGGGCTAGTCTTACTTCCCCACCAATTTGACCCCCTGCTTTATCACATCCTGGTCTTGAGTTTGATAAACTCCGCTATTTCTCGGCACTTGCATTAAGGGCAAGAGTACTCATTTTATGTCAAAGGTGAAATTCACTTGAAATTCCAAGGTATGATGGTTTCTTTAAGAAGTGTAGCTCACCCTAATCTAAACTCTGTTCACATAAATGGAGAACAAAATCAATGTCTCTTTGAATCGCAGAGAGTGTTTCTGAAAGATCATTGCATTGCTTGGGGTCAGTTACTGAATACTGAAATCTTACCATGTTTGTGTGTTAGATGAAGGAAAAAGAAATATCTCCCCCCTCCCCCCAATGGAGGAGGTGTTTTCCAGGATTTGATATGTGTCTAAGGGAAGAGAAGGGTTCCCCGTCAAAGAAAAAATAACTTCTCTTTGTAGACTGGGTAGCTTGACATTATGGAACCACTTTAGCCTCAGTACTGTATTATATAGCAGTGTCCTAGGCAGAGGAACTGAGGCAGAGCCTTTTCCTCCACCATCCACAGCCTTCAGTAACTGAATTGTTTTACCATGATAAGCTGTAAACAGCACAGAACAATTGAGGAAACGAAATGCTGCTACTCTGCCTGCCTTCTGTGTGCTGGGTTTTCTTCCAGTCAATCAAATCTTCTGCCTTTTACTCATGCCCTTCCTAAGCTGCTAAGTAAGATGATATCGGGCTTTTCATCTACCCATTTGGAGTGATGCATAATTATTTCATACTGAAAAGGACCCCCCCCATCCCACAATCCCTGTTTAGGGAAGCTTTTAATGTTTAATAGACTATTGTATTTTAATATTCAGTTGGAAGCCACCCAGAGTGGCTGGGGAAACCCAGCCAGATGGGTGGGGTATAAATAAATTATTATTATTATTATTATTATTATTATTATTATTATTATTATTATTAAATGACTAGCAATGGAGGAAACATTGGTCTTTGAAATCTATCTTGTGTCCTATTGCCAGTGAAGTTAAGTCATTGTTAATGGCCTTAATGGCCTTATGGGGGCCTCCCACTTTAGATGGTTAGGTGTATAATATTTCTTCATTTGCATCCATGTTTTAAGCTTTTTTTTTGTGGGGGAGCAACCAGCTCAGTCTGCTCTATGGTGAGCCAGGGAGTCACCTGCCCTGATGGCGCCAGTGCCTATTGCCCTGGTGGCCTAAGTAGAAGGCAAGTATCTTAATCCTTAGAGAAAACACATGCTGGGATCAAACAACTGATAAGCAGGTTGCTGAACCACAAGAAGTGAAGGCAAGGAGAGGAGTAAGTCAATAGAAGAGAATTTGCTTAGAGTGCCAAAGGAGACACTGGGCTTTGAAAGTGGGTAGGACATGCCAAGAGCAGGATGAATGGTGGGCAATATGGGCAACAGCAAGGTCTGCTTCCTTTTGCCAAGAGGTAATATTTGACTTGAAGCTAAGCCTAAGTCTCTGGTTCCAGGGTTGTAGGGTACATCAATTACCTGTTAGCTGTTTTAGGGTCTCTAATGAAATGGATTCAACCCCATTAAAGCCAGTCGTTATGTATTTATGTTTTGATTGGCCTTTTCAATGTTCAGGGTGCTTTTCCCTCAGTATCAGTAAAAGACAAAATTGTATTCCGGGAGGACATCCAAGTAATTTGACTAAATTGGTTGGATCAAGCTTTGGTATATGCAGTCCAACCCATTTTTGTCCAAATGTAAGTATTTATTATGGCTCACGTAGTTGCAGTGCCACAAATCATTAAGGTTTATTTTCTATGATTAATTTTATAGTCATGTAATCTGCTGAAATTATAAATAATATTCTACAGACATGGTAGAGAGCACTGCAGATTTGTTACTGAAGATAATATGTTGCAGGCATATCAAATGGGTCTTGGTGGCATTCCAACCATCTTGGAGCTTGGTCTGCAAAATGTCACCATGGTTGTTAGAAATGCACCTTTGAGATTGTACATATCTTTGTGCGATACCTGCAATTAATCTTTTGTGAGAGTGGTTTCAAACTCACCAAAGGTGTTATGTCCCTTGAATATAAATGAAATGAAATAAATAACACTATGAAATATGAACTTTTGTCCCATTCCTTAAATAGTGTTTATTCTGAATTGTACCTTTTCTTGCTTATTCCCTTCTTCTTTGGAAGTTCAGGGCTTGAGACAGGGGTCTAGAGCAGTGCTGGATTTACATATAAACTAAACAAGCTATAGCTTAGGGCCCCACTCTCTTGGGGGCCCCAAAATTTTTTAAAGAAAACAACTGGATGTACATTTTCAAAATATAAGATAAAAAACAAATAAAACAGCTTTAGATACCTATTAGGTTCATAAATTACCATTCAACACAAAAAACAGTGGCAATTTGTTGTCGACAAGGGACAGCTGGACATATCAAGGGCCCCATTATCTCCAGTAGCTTAGGGCCTCATCAAACCTATGTCTGGCTCTGGTCTAGAGGACAAATGGTCTCCCACCTCCTCTTTCTGGCCCTTGGGACCCTCCCCTAGCTGCACACACCAGGTCACATCTGGGCTGCACACCACCCTCAAATGCTCTCTCTGTGTGTCTATAGAAGCCTGTAAGTCTTGCAGCCTGTTTTCTGTTGCTCTACCACCTTTGTTCTGGAGTCCTTCTCACTATGGGAATGCGAATGGGGGAACCTCCCCCAGAAGGTTGTTCATGAGGGAATGTGGCCTTTGGGCTGAAAAGGGTTTTCCACCAGTGTCCTAGGACCTGTTTTCCCCTTTCAGCTTAATCCAGCAGGCGCTAGAGGAGCAATGCTGTCTCTGCCTCTGAAGGGAGGGCGAGGTACAGGCATACATCTGCACTCCATGCCCATATGCAGATGGTGTGGGGTGAAGGTATCAGAATGCAATGTAAGGCCATCCTTGCATCCTGCTGGCTCAGTTGGCTGTTTGCTCAGTGCTTGTCTGCACTTCCTAGTTTTGCACTACAGTCTCAGCCTGGCCATGAAAAGAGCCAAGAAGGTTGTTGTTGTTTGTTTGTTTGCATGTCACACACTTGTCCTATTGCCCTGTCCTACTTGTACTATTTGACATGTGGGGAACTGGGAGATAGTGCTGGTTGTAGTATTTCCTGAGCTAGGGCCAGTTCAAGACATTTTGCTGCCTGGGTCAAAGGACAAGATAGTGCCCTCTCCCAAGGCATGTACAGAAACCAATTTGACTGGTATTTGGCTCTTAATCCAATGGGGCTGAAAAGACAGTGTCTTCTACTGCTAGTGTAGTGGGTACAGGGCAGGCCACATGGCACTCACAGCTCTGACCCCTCCCCTACCTCAGCATTTGCTCACTCTGCCTGACGGCAGGATCATGAGTCCCCAAGAAGGTGAAAAGGGAATCCCCATGGACCTTGAATGGCTCCCACACTTGAGGTTCAGGAAGACCTCCCTCAACATCTGAACGCTGCTGTATGTGAGTATTTCACAACAGGTAGCAAAATGTCTTTGTCTGGCCCTGCTATCTAGTAATTACTCCATCTGGCTATGGGTACCTTAAATCTTTTATTCCAGGTATTCTGGACATTTTTGGGGGATCTAATTTTTTTTTAGTGCTTCTTTAGTTCTTTCTTGTGCCCTTGTTTACAAGCCAAATTGAAATGGATTGATACTTCTCTGCTCTTGATCAACATCCATTTAGTGGTAAGTGCTTTTGTGTAGCTCCCCTTTGTTTTTATGAGACTTGAACAGAAGAGCATGTACTTGCTGCACTGTGCCCTTAAACCTTATGTTCTCAAAGTTAAGTCACTGAGAGTTGTTCTGATTTCTAGCTGGTGAGTCATCATAAACTCAAGCCGTAGAAAGTCCTGAGGGTATTGTGTTAATGCATGACTGATATGATTTAGCCTGTGGATCTCATTAGGAAACTGCTGAGGAATTACACAAGGGGTGGGAAGCATATTGTTTTATTGAGCCACATTATTAAAATTCCTAGAGTTAATTTGCATCTCGTTGATGTCAAATAGTAATACTATACTAATAGTTTGCTTTGTATAGATTAAAACATCAGTTTCATTTAAGCTCAAAGCAGGCAAGCTGATTTTCTCAGATATGAATGTTTTAATGCTGCACTAGAACAGAAGTACACCGAAAGCAGTAATTTCAGGATTTGCTACATGCTATAAGCATAGGAAGTTACCTTTTATTGTCAAGATCACTGGTCCATCAGCGCAGTGCTCCAACAGAAGTTGTCCAAGGCCTCTGAGACACTGTGTTTTTCATACCTGGTATCAGATATCTGGCTAGAGTGCAGAACCTTCTAGGTAGCCCCCCTCTTTCTCTGTGCGTGTACAAATCTGGGGTCCCCAACAACGTGTCCTCAAACACCCCTCCCTGGTGCCCACCAGGGACCCCTGCTGTTTCACCTGCTGTTTAATGATCTAATTATTTTTATTTTGCTTTTTTAGTTGTTGTGGGGTGCTTTTTGAGGTGGGGTATTGTCAGCCCTTTTGTCTGTTTTATTTTGGGAGGTGTAGGTGCTATGCTTGTGTATGTTCTCATCATTGCCAGTTTTTCATTTGTGAAGCGGGGGGACATTCCAGATGTGTCCATGGGCTAAGAAAGCTTGGTGATCCATGCATCCATGATACCCATTTCCTCCTTTATTTCTTCATACCTTTGTGTTTTGGCTTCCCCCTACACTCAGATATCCATGTAAAGGTCTGCAGAGAGTACTGGATATCTTGCCCCATCCCAACTAATTCTGTCTATTAAGGGGTCCTGTTGGCATAAATGCACACACAATACTGGTAGTGGTTGTGCTATCACTTCTGTTCAGTTTAGCTTTACAGCAAGCAGTCGCACCCATTGAGAAATGGAAAAGAGTCATGCTGGATATCTGGGATGGTGTACAGATCATCCCAGAAATGTTCAAAAATTGCTTTTCTTATGGCGTACATTAGAGTCCCCATATATATTTTACTCGAGCCCCGGCAGTTGCACATAGTTTCAGGTAGACTAACTGTGCTAGTTGTAGATGAGACTTCACATTTGTATGTGTAGTGAACTGTACAATAATGCAGTACAGATAGACATGGGTGTGCATTCATTCTGTTTTGCATTCAGTCTCTGCTTTGCCCTTTTCCTCCTAGCCCACACAACATTTTGCACATTCCATCACCAAATCACTTTCTTGCCTTCCCCCTATGGAATTGGACCCAACAGTACAGGAAAATTGTTCACATCAGTGAAACAAGTGTCTGTGTTAGAAACCAAAGGTTGTGGATTACTGCTGCATCCCATGAAACAGGAGAATATATAACCGTTGCCCTTGGGGAAGATATAGTTGTTGAAATGTGTCTAGCGTTTGTAGCTCAATTAATAAATTCCTCATTCAGCACCAGTTTTTATTAACAACTTTATTGGCTGGTTTCTATAATAGTAAACAATTTACAAGCATTTGTAAAAGGACTAGCAGCCTGGTATCTGGTGTTGCTCAGGTATTCTAAGGAGCAACAAGAACAGGCTTGTCCCAGCATGTCAATAGCCTTCTTAAATTGTGATGCCCAGAACTGGACACAGTACTCCAGGTGTAGTTTGACCAATAGAATATTCTGCTCTGCAGAATAGAGCCGGACCATTACTTCCCTTGATTTGGACACTATACTTCTGTTGATGCTGCATAGACTAGCATTCCCCTTTTTTGCTGATGCATCACATGGTTTACTCATTTAAGCTTGTGGTCTACTAAGACCCTTAGATCCTTTTCACATGTACTACTGGCAGTCCAGGTGTTCCTCATCATATATTTGTGCAGTTGGTTCTTCCTGCCTAAGTATAGAACCTTACATTTGTCCTTACTGAAATTATTTTGTTAGTTTTGGCCCACTTCTTTCATCTGTCAGGGTCATATTGAATCTGTTTTCAGTGGCATTGGCTGCCCCTGCTAGTTTGGTGTCATCTTCAAATTTGATGAGCACCCCCTGAATACCTTCATCCAAGTAATTTATAAAGATGTTGAACAGCAATGGGTCCAGGACAGAACCCTGCGACACCCCCCTTGTAACTTTTCCAGGATGACGAGAAACTGTTAGTGATCACTCTTTGGGTTCAGTCGGTCAACCAGCTACAGATCCCCTGAATAGTTACCTCATCCCATCCACATCTTACCAGCTTCTCTGCAATAATATCATTGTATAGAGCATTGATGGGATTAAGGATGCAGTGCTGCAGACAGCTTTGTCTTTGAAACAAAATGTGCTTCATCATTTTTTCTCCATTCATTCATTAGGGAGGTGACCTCAAAAATGTGAGTTGTTCCGCCAATTGCCCTTGATAACTGCTGCTGTTAAAAGCTTTGTGCTTCTGTTGGTGCACTGTGGTGTTCTGCAGGGTCTGTGGCCTGCTTTCGGAACCAGCTCTGTGTTGCTCAGGGGTGAATTAAAAGCAGCACTCCAGACCTCTAACATTGGTCTACACCTGAACTTTGAGCAGAAAGATGGAGAGGACTGTTGGTATGCTCAGAAATGAAAGCACCTCTTGTCAAAGCTTCAGATCAGCTGTCACAACATCATGCATTTAACATAAGCAAAGCTCAGTTGACCTGAAAAGACCTACAGGAACATAATTGGAGGAGCAGTATCAGAACTACAGTGCTGGTGGGAACATGAAAAAAGCATTTCCTCAGTCTAGCAAAAAGGACCCCAATGGCAGTGGTTTTTTTTTTTAAAAAGAACAATTTAGCACCAAGAAATGGTGCATTAGTGGTGTCTAAAAGGTAGACAAATACGTTCAATTAAAAGCACCTGAGAGTCACCAGACAATGTAATTTTAAAGGTTTACAAGTTTCTCTTTGGTTTAAAGGTTGTGAACTGGTCTTTAAAAGCAGATTAGGTTTGATGCAAGGTGTGTTTGAAAGCTTCCTGTGAAACATGATGCCTCATTGAGCTAAAATGGTGCCATGGGAAATACCAAACCATATTCAATCCATTGTGGATTCTTTTATGTTACTGTAATTTTCTATTTGAGGCCCCCAACCGGTCCACATTACATATTCTCCGTGTGTGTGTGTGTGTGTGTGTGTGTGTGTGTGTGTGTGTGTGTATGTCCTGGGGTGTCTGTGTCGGATTCTCAGCCTCAGTCAGAGGGAACTGGCCATTCTCCAGGCACTTGGCTTGAGATCCTGTTGACCTCCCCGTCTGCATCTCCCGGCAGGATACAGGCGAGGTCACTATCGGCGATCCCACTCAGCGTGAGAGGGACACACCACTCCTCCCTCCCCCCTGCTTCCCTCAGGGAGGGAAAAGAGACAGACAGAAATCTATTTACATGTCTTTATTTCTGTCATTGCAGCAGTATAGAGAAACACGTCTGCACTCTCCAGACTCTAACAGTAGAGAGAACAAACTCCACCCCTGTACTTCCAGTACAGGTTAGATGACACTCTGAGCTAACATCCGGTGCTCAGTACAGTGAATAGACTGCCCCTTTGTTCCCATGGTACAGTCCCAAACATCAACATCCTGTTTTGCTTTGCAGCCACCTGCAGCACGCTCTCGCATTGCTGCTTTTTCCTGACAGTCTGCAGCCCCCATTCCTCTGGACGTACTCTGGTGAGTGTAGCTTTGGAAAAGGTATCCCCTTCTTCTCCAGGGCACTCCCAGCCACCTACACCAGCTGGTGTAAGCACACGATCCTTCTGGCTTAACACAGCAAGAAGTTAGAGACATTGTAGTTCTAAACTACTAATTTATTTACAGAATATACAGACAAGCAATCATGGTGCTCTCTCTCTCAGCTCCGAGAGCAGAAGAATCCACAGGGTAAAAGTGAAAGTACAGTTTTATAGTCTCATACCGGAAGAAAGATAAGCCTTTCTTCCCTTCTCATGCTCCTCACAGACAGACGTGTAAATCACACAAATCATACAATGCAGCTTTGGAGGTCTGGTTTGCTAACGTGTGTGTGTGTGTGTACACATGTTCCTATTTTGTCCCTGGAAATGCCTTTGAAAAAGTTTTATGTGCTGGTATGCAACAGAGTTACATAACTGCCTCTCCAGATTAAAAACAAAGTTGCTGAATGAGTTTGAGCTACATAGTCATTGTGGCATTATTACGTAACTAGATCCATAGTGCAGCCAAGATAACCAGATCCATTGTGACATTAGCACTGTGTTCTGTCAAAGAGCTATTGTTTTCATGTCCAGATTGTTAGCATCTGGAAACATCTGGTTAGCCACTCTTTGATTTTGGAATTCGATGAACCAGAGTTTTGATCTGGCAGGGCTCCTGTTACATTCAAGATTCGGTTGTGGACTAAATGAACAGAGCATACGGCACTTAGAAGAAAAGTCTGCACTACTGGGTAGAAGGAGTGCCTAGGCTCACCTAGGATGGTATCTCATCAGTGTTAAAGCAAGAATCAACTACTAGTTCATTCAGCTCCTGTATGTGGGCATTTTCTTGCTCTTCGCCTTTGTTGTTGTTTAATCATTTAGTCATGTCTGACTCTTCGTGACCCTATGGACCAGAGCACGCCAGGCACTCCTGTCTTCCACTGCCTCTCGCAGTTTGGTCAAACTCATATTAGTAGCTTTGAGAACACTGTCCAACCATCTTGTCCTCTGTTGTCCCCATCTCCTTTTGCCCTCCATCTTTCCCAACATCAGGGTCTTTTCCAGGGAGTTTTCTCTTCTCATGAGGTGGCCAAAGTATTGGAGCCTCAGCTTCAGGATCTGTCCTTCCAGTGAGCACTCAGGGCTGATTTCCTTAAGAATGGATAGGTTTGATCTTCTTGCAGTCCATGGGACTCTCAAGAGTCTCCTCCAGCACCATAATTCAAAAGCATCAATTCTTCGATGATCAGCCTTCTTTATAGTCCAGCTCTCACTTCCATACATCACTACTGGGAAAACCATAGCTTTAACTATATGGACCTTTGTCGGCAAGGTGATGTACACAAAAGTTCATGCCAATAACAAACTTAGTTGGTCTCTAAGGTGCTACTGGAAGGAATTTTTTTATTTTAGTTCGTACATGTAATTCAAATACCACAAAACAGGGACTTCTCTTGGCAATCCCCCCCAACAACCCTCACATTTCTTCTTGACCAAGGACTTCCCCCCTATATGAAAAATTGGGAACATTTTTGAAGGATACACATAATTTTAATTTTTTAAAAAAGTGAAATGCATTGGGACAGTTGTTTGTTCAGGTGTGCAATAGGTTCAGATGGCATCCATAACAGGTTTTGAAGTTCAGTCCAATCCGTATAGCTGAGTGAATAATATTCATGGACACACTAATATTTACCTGCAGGGCTAAGACAATGACAATATGAAAATGGTACCGTAGGCAGGGGGAAAAAACCTGTCTGCTCCTTCTCATGCTTTATTGGATTTATAGCTGACTGAAAAGCTTATTGATGTAGCCATTCTACTAATTGCCCTTGACTGTGCTCTATATTGCCACTATAATCCATTTTCTCTAATAGGAAATAAATACTCTCAATCTTTTGAGTGCAGTTGCCATTCTTTTGAATCACAATAGGGTTTCAGAGCATTATTTGCATAACTGGGCTTTTGTCACTGTTTGATTTTTTTTTGTTTTTTTGTCCTGCAAAATTAATTGCTCATATTAAATGCAAATAAATTACATTAATACAACCTTAGGACAGTAGAATTAAACATTCAGAGCAGCAATCTGGCAGACAATTTAAACAGCATTTTCCTAATGCATTTAATTTTATCTCCCTACTTAGGAAAAAAGGTCTGCAAAATGTCATAATTCCAAGTTGGTGTTCAAAAGGGGTTTTGCATGTTTGTGTGTGTGTGTGTGTGAGTGTGTGTGTGTGTGTGTGTGTGTGTGAGAGAGAGAGAGAGAGAGAGAGAGAGAGAGAGAGAGAGAGAGAGAGAGAGTTCAAATATCAAATAAAGAAAGTGAGATGTTCTTCCATATAGAAGTTGCTCCCATACTGGAGATCTCAAAAAGAAGACAGTTAGTATTAAATTACACCTTGTGGTTGTCTTCTGTAGGGATAAAAACAAGCAAAACAAACAAGATGGCATCTCTCTCTCTCTCTCTCTCTCTCTCTCTCTCTGTGTGTGTGTGTGTGTGTGTGTGTGAGAGAGAGAGAGAGAGAGAGAGAGAGAGAGAGATGTGCTTTCAAAATGATGTGCTCTTTCAGGTAGAAGGCAGTCTGAAACTGTGGAAAGTCACCATCTCTAGTCTGTATATAGAGAACACTGGGATGGATGGTCTGTTTCAGTAGCCTTTTCCCCAGGACAAATACATTTAGGCTGAATGTACATAGGAGACAGTAGGACTGCAGCAGTCCATGTACATGTTTGTTAATACGTGCTGAAGAAAAATCAGCCATGTGAGGTCCCAATTCAGAATGTGCTCCCAGCTGGGTGCTTTGCCTTCAAACTAGAAAAGCTCAGCATTATTGTATTTTAATGTTTTGTTGGAAGCTGCCCAGAGTGGCTGGGGAAACCCAGCCAGATAGGCGGGGTATAAATAAATAATAATAATAATAATAATAATAATAATAATAATTATACTTGATTTCATACTTGATTTCACACCAAGGGCTGCACACTCTCTGCACATGACTTGAATGTGCAGTGATAACAAAAGGCTGTTGCAATCCTTTTATACCACGTTGTCTTTTCTTTTCTTTTGGCCACAACACAAATCTTAAATGTTTGCATAAGTGGGACCGCGTCTTGAGTCTACCCCTGGACAAGGGTTAATTGTTATCCTTGTCTACAGGTACACTTAAAAATGTCTTTCATTAAAGTGATACATGCTGCAATGGCTTTACAATTGATTATCATTTGAAAGCGGCGCCATTTGTCACAGAGTCAAACAGTGATGGATGATACAAGTGGGGAAGCTTACAAGAAAGCGCAGAAAGTTAGCACAAAATAGGGAACACCTTCTAAATGTGGTGGATTGATGGAGCTTCTCAAACCAAAGTGAACCATTGTGGTCTTGCTGATGCTAATTGCCATGGTCTTGTGCAGATCCATTGATACAGAGGCCCTGCGGGGACCTACCTTCCTTTGAGATACAGTAGACCTTCCCTTCAAATTTCCAGCTTTCCCTTAAAAAAGGGGGGGGGGAGAAAAGCTTGAGGGGTTTAAAATGGTTTTTTACTTCTAAAGATTTATGGGTAAATATTCAAGCAAGGTTTAGTTTAACTGCTCTGCTACTGATTGTGGGACAAGGGAAGAAACAAGGATCCCCTTGGAATTGACTCCTGTCCAGAATCTCTTAAATTGGCAGTTCATTTTCTCCCCTGGCTTTTTGTTGTATTCAGTTCCACAACACTCCACAAAGCACATATACACATATTCCATTATCATTCACAATGTAGAGAATCCATTACTAAGATTCAGAGATAATCCATATACCCTGCAATAATCAACAAATTTAATCCATTTTACTATAAAAGTATCTTGTCTATAATTATACTCCTTACATCTTTTGTAGTAAGTTAATTTTGTCATTATTGGATGATCCTGTATCTTAATAATAGATTAATTTAATAATAATTAAATTAATAATTATTTAATAATAATTTAATAATAATAATAGCTCTCTTTAATAATAGTAACCAATCTCTCCAAGCTGCAAATAAAGTCCTTGCAGCTGCCAGCAAATAAGAAGTCATTTTCTAATTTTCTTTCTTCACTAGCGCTTCTAGATAATTCAGCAAAAAAATATAACTGGATTTAATGGGACTCTGTATATCAGAATCCCTTCTAAATGAACCTTTTAAAAGCATTTTCCGTTTCACATTTTCACCACAAATTCATTTTCATATGACCTGTTGCATAACCTTCTCGTCCTTACCTATTCCCTTCTAACTTGTTTGCTTCAACAACTTCTAAGGGCCATTGATATATGCTATTAATTGTGTGAATGCAATTTTGCCACTGATAGGATCTTCCCTTGAAATGCAAATAATAATAATAATAATTTATTATCTGTACCCCGCCCATCTGGCTGGGTTTCCCCAGCCACTCTGGGCGGCTTCCACAGAAATAGCAGCTGCAGAGAGAGAAGAAATTACACATTTTCCTGGGTCCGAATGTTGTTCAGGCTTCCCTGCAGCTGCTATTTACATAAGAAACAATGTGTGCATTAATTGCATTCATACAATTCGTGTAATGCCTAGTTTGGCTCTTCATATGAGCTATGAACACTGAGAGCAGTAGTCAGAGCATCTGAGCCAGATCTCCAGGAGAGAAGTCCATAGGACTGCAGCCATTAGTCAATCAAAAGGTATTTGGACTAAACTGTGCAGTAGAGCCAACAGAGGGAAATCATTGCCTCGCGTACCAGATGCTGGGGGGGGGGGGAACAGTGGCAACCCCACACCATTCTCCTAAGCCTCCCAGGCATTGCCCTCTGTTGCATATAAGAGGTATGTGTACTGCAGGCCTATCATACCCCCCCCCCAAAGAAAACCCTCACCAGTTTCCCTTATGTGCCAATCCAGTCAGCTCCTGTACGAGAGATGCATCCTGCTTTCTGTTTTTGGCAGCAAAATGTCTTGGTCTGGCCTTGCATGGCAGGCCTAACAGACATAACAGTATAATATAATATAATATAATATAATATAATATAATATAATATAATATAATAATAATTTATTATTTATACCCTGCTCATCTGGCTGGGTTTCCCCAGCCACTCTGGGCAGCTTCCAACACAATATTAAAATACAGTAATGGATCAAACATTAAAAGCTTCCCTAAACAGGGCTGCCTTCAGATGTCGTCTAAAAGTCTGGTAGTTGTTGTTCTCTTTGACATCTGGTGGGAGGGCGTTCCACAGGGCGGGTGCCACTACCGAGAAGGCCCTCTGCCTGGTTCCCTGTAACTTGGCTTCTTGCAGTGAGGGAACCACCAGAAGGCCCTCGGTGCTGGACCTCACTTTTGTTGTCATTTTCCACTTTCTCTTAAGCAGGATGATTAATAAGAGCTTTCCTTGCAGCACACAGCTTCCCTTTGGAGTGATGCCTGAAGTGGGATGTCTGAAGTGGAAGCAAACTTCCTGAATTGATTTCATACCCTCCTTTTCAGGAGGACAAATTGGGACCCACCCCCCATATCATGCCACTACCCTGTGCCTGCTGCCTGCCACTGCCTTACCTGAGTGCCTCCTTAGGTTGTGCTTGCTAAAGCAGCTACATAGGGACATCCTGGACCAACATCACCAACAGCAGACCTCTCTTGCTTTCTCTGTGCTGCGGGCTCTGCGGCTTTCACCACTCCCACCTCCGTCTCTGCTGTTGTGACTTCCATGGTCTCTACCTCCTCCACCTCCATGCCATGGTCAGAGGTGCTTCTGGAAGTACAGAAGCAACAGTGGTGGAGGCCATGTTGGAGGTGACGGAGGAAGAGGAGGTAGAGGGAACCAAAATGGCACATCTGGGATTGTGATCAGAATCTAGGTCTGCTTCTGTCAATCCAAGATGTTCTGCTCAAAACGGGACACTTGCATGGTATGCAATTTAATACTGAGCTGCATTCTGCTATACAATGTTATGTTGCAGCCATTAAAAAAAACACAAACAAACCCGAAACCAATGAATTACATTTCACTGCAAAACAGAACAAGGAGAACTTCTCAACGCCTTGAACTCTGTGGTGCCTCTGTGGTGAACACAATGTTGATGTAAATTTCCATAAAAGCTATTAATGAAAAGCTGGAAGTCTTTGTTCATAAACAAACCACTTACCAGAGCAAAACACGTTTACTTCAGGTTCATAAGTGTTTCCTTTTGACTGTAAGGTATGTGAATATGCACAGTTTGAAAGCTGTGAAGATTTTGGTTCTGGCTGTCATTATTTGCATCTTAACAATTGCTGGAATTCTATTCACAACTGCGATTGAATAATTTGAAAATACTGCATTATTGCCTATGAAGAGCATAGTCATTCACTCTTCACTTATTAAAATGTACCTTTGTGGTTTTTCCTATAAAATGTGCCTTTTTAATGAGCTTATAACCTTCTTATCAATACAGTGGCAAGAATATGGTGTTGAGTATCTGACACAGTTGACACAAGCTCCTACTTAGAAACTCAGCAATCTACATCTACTCTAACAGACTGTCAGGTGTAGATGCTTCTTCCTTTGCAATAAACCTAGACAACCCTTCACCACTCTGATGCCCTTCAGATGTTCTGAACTATGATTCCTATCAGCCCCAGTATATAAGATACTGGTGCTAGTGGAGGTTGTATCCCAAAACATTTGTAGGGACATGCTTGGTGAAGACTGACTTAGACATTGCGGATTGAATCAGATGGCTTTATTTTGGAATTTATTTATTTTGGAACGTTTGAACACAGGGGACATGCTTCCGAGTAATGATGCACAGAATTGCACTGTTTGTGGTGTTTGGTGTCTCCAATTAGAACGTCTCACTAGGTTTGTGAATTTAAAAATACATTCTCTATGCCAGCTACTGCGAACTTTGCTTTTTTCATAAAGTTCTAGAAAGGCGTCACCACCAAAGCTTATCTTTCAGTTGCACAGGGGGCCACAGAAAACCTACATGTAGAAGTAGTGGCATCATTGTTTAGTGATGCTCATAGATTTTCCTCTGTGTGGATTTCTTGATTTTGAAATTGCATAGTCTTGATTTCGGAATTGTTTTTGGGTGCACAGATGCACCAGTATATTGCAATTTTTGAATTTTGGACTTTCCAGACTTTGTTTAGACCACTGTGCACATGTGCAGCTTTGCCCTAGTTCTCCAGTTCATGTCTTTTTCTCTCCTCTGCTCTCTGCCTATCAGCATGCCAAGCACACGTGCACCTTGATTAAATCACAGTTCAGAAAGGAATCCTGATCTGCTTCTGTTATCATTGAAGATCTCTCCCCTGTGATTTAATCAATCTGCATAGGCACTTATGTCCACTGATAATCTTTGAGGGGGAGGGATGGCACAAACTGAAAACTACAGTGTACTGCACACGCATCAGATCTAAACTTAATTTCTGAAATTTTCCTGGGTTCAAACAAAATCAGGCAGGGCATCTTACAGGGCAGAGCAAACCATAGAACAACAATAGGATATAGTTACTGGGGGAAGTGTGCTCTTTCCTGCTTTGCATTCTTCAAGGACTGGTATAAAGTGTGCATTTAACAGCAAGCGTAGGCTGCCAAGTGGCGTCTCAGCCGCTCTCAGCATCCTTCAGGGTGGAGCTCATCTTTCTGCCTCCATTGGTATGTATCTTGCTTGTGACATTCACTACCCTCAACTGCCCATTATTTCTCTTCTAATGCCTCTTGCCTGTCTTCCTGTTCATTTAAGGAACTCATAAAGAACACATACTTGGTGCTGCCTCTGTCTGATCCTTCAAATAAACTCCTCAAAAGCTTTCACATGAAGACTTGGACTTGCTTGCTACTCATTCCTCTATGTTAGGGGAGGCACCCTGTTGCCTCTGGATATTGTTAGACTGCCATTAATCCCAAGCCATCATGGCCAATGGTAACAGGTGTTGGGAGCTGCACTCCAAACATGTGAGAAGGGCTACAGCGTTCCCCACTCCTATCCTACATTTGTCAAGTGTACATTCATGTCATTAAATCCACACAGTCTTGTATCTTATCCGTGTCTCTTTCTGCACCCCACCCATCTTTTCATTGTCTCCCACACCATTCAGACTGCGAGATCACTGAGGAAGGGATCTGTCCATTGCCCTTCTTATTCTGCAAAATAGCTATATACCGCTACAACACACTCTGTACAGATAAAGATACAAAAATCAAAAGCTCTTTCTTTCCCAGGAATCACAGCTACATGTCTAATAGCATCATGTATATACCCTTTTTCGCTTTCACTGTCATTCACAAGCTAGATGCATTTCCTTGCAGATGAAGTTAAGTACAGAAATTCTCTTAATTGTTCATAAATGGCCATTTGAATCCTGCCCTTGTTGCTTTGCTTGCCATCTTCTGGCAGACGGATTATGCACACATATGCTTACAAGTCAAAGGTAAGAGAGACTTTCCCAGACCATGTGTCTTTGCATTCCCTTGTTATGCATCCGTTTGAAACATGTGCAGTGTGACTGCATATTTGTCTATCAAGAAGGTAGGATCCTATATGATTCAAGGTTGCAAAATTAGAAGTTGGCAAGAAAATGCCAGGCGCTGATTCAGCGTCAACCCAGAGAGGCCAGTGCTAGCCTCCTTGGTTTTCTGTGAACTCTACAGATCGTATGATTTGTGAGCTTACAGAAGCTCATTGACAAATGCTGGAGAAAACAAAGATCATACTTTCAGCAGGAAATACTGGACACTATATTTTAATGCTTCAAGCAGATAACTTTGGGGTGGCAGCAGGAGCTTCAAAACCATAAAACCAATGCCTAGGAAACTGATGTAATGTAAAATCTTAAGCAATTGAAGCCCTTGTATTTTTTCAGGTCTTGTGACAGAAGATTTCAGTGGGTTGAAAATGTCAGAGGAGTCTGTGATCACTCTAAAGCTTCCAAGAGGGACTTTTGACTGCCACATGAAGCTTGCAGGAGGGGGATGGAGAGATGTTACAGCTTCTTGCTGGGGGAAGGAGTATTGGATTTATTACAAAAAATGTTGGCTTAGGAGCATAAGATGACCTTGTGACTACCATGTATGTTCCTGATATTTATATCCACCGGAAAACAGTATTTATTGTTAGGTTCAAGATGGCTGTTTTCCTTTCTGAAGAAGAAAGCTGAAATTGTCGAGGAAGCCTCTCACCTAAGGCCACCTCATTCTTATCAATTCAGCCTTTTTTCCTGTCAGCAACAGAAAGTATATTGTGAAAGCTGTCACCAAGAATACATTCATACTGAAGGTATTTCATTGTGCTATGACATGTGACTGACTTGAAGTGCGTTTTTACCTCAGCTGAGGAAGAGAAAAGAAAAATATTTTTCCGCCCTCCCAGCAGTTGGGGCTCCCTAGATAGATAGCTTTTTTAATGGGAGATTTGTTCTAAAATCTATTCCCCCGTGTATTCTTACAAAACTATGCCAGCTGAACAGTGGCATAGCGTGGGGGGTGCAGGGGGGGGGGCTGGACGCACCGGGTGCAACATCTGGGGTTAGGGTTAGGGGGCGCAAATCCACGGGTTAGGGTGCACAAATTACTTGCCTTGCCCCGGGTGCTGACAACCCATGCTACGCCACTGCAGCTGAACGCCAAATGAGAAACCCAAAATGATAAAAACATCTATCCCTGTTATAGCCATTTTATAGTCTAACTGGTTGATGCATGTTTAGGAAAGTTTGGCTTGGCTCTGTGTCATCGTTAGGCGAGAGCTGCTATCATGCGATTTTCTTAAAAAACAACAACTGCAAAAGCTTACCATGACATTTGGACAATTTTCTTCATGCCACCATGAAGAAAACTGTTCCAGTGAGGAGCCAAAGATCCCAGCAGCTCTAACACAGCCATCTTACAAATAAAAACAAGTGCTGAGAGCTAGAGGCCGAAGCACATCTTTCCTTCAACACTCCTGTTGAAATTAATGAGATTCAAAAGTGCTCGACTTTGGCTGGGCTGTACGTTCAATAGTTCTCCGATGTTGTAGTTAATGGAAAGTTGCCTTCTACACAGTATCCCAGTGTTGTTTGCCTAATTGCTTTCGTTTCAGACTTTCATGTAACTTTGTGTTATGTTCCAGCAAACAATCATAAGTCTTTGAAACTGGTGCTTTAGGATTGGTGTGTGTGCATGACACTGCTTTCAAAACAAATACAGTGGTACCTCGGGTTACAGACGCTTCAGGTTACAGACTCCGTTAACCCAGAAACAGTACCTTGGGTTAAGAACTTTGCTTCAGGACGAGAACAGAAATTGTGTGGTGGTGGTGCAGCAGCAGTGGAAGGCCCCATTAGCTAAAGTGGTACCTCAGGTTAAGAACAGTTTCAGGTTAAGAATGGACCTCCAGAATGAATTAAGTTCTTAACCCAAGGTACCACTGTATGTCCTTTGCCTATTAAAAAGTATAGTACAGTGGTACCTTGGGTTAAGTACTTAATTCGTTCCGGAGGTCCATTCTTAACCTGAAACTGTTCTTAACCTGAAGCACCACTTTAGCTAATGGGGCCTCCAGCTGCCGCTGTGCCGCCGCCACATTTCTGTTCTCATCCTGAAGCAAAGTTCTTAACCCGAGGTACTATTTCTGGGTTAGCGGAGTCTGTAACCTGAAATGTATGTAACCTGAAGCGTATGTAACCTGAGGTACCACTGTAATATTTAGTAAGTTCTCCCCAAACCTTATGTACCTGAAGCTTTACACTTAATATATTACATCACCTTATGGTTTCTCAGGTAACAATTATATAAATCTGGGATCATAGAATCATAGAACTGTAGACTTAGAAAGGACCTTAACGGCCATTTAGTTCAACCCCCTGAAATGCAGGAATCACAGCTAAAGAACCCTGACAGATGGCAGCCCAAACCTCCCCTGAAGGGCAGTCTACTACCTTCCAAAATGGGATACCCCTTTCAGCCTGAAAAAGCCACATTCCCTTGCAAGGAACTTTCTGAGGGATGCATCCCAAGAACAGTCAGGGCAAGAGGCAAAAGTAGAACAGTAGGCTACGTTATGGGCACGGAAAACACCAGAGATTTCTACAGAAACACCCCACCTCCATCTTCTATTCAGACAAACAAGAGACAGTATCACAGTTCAAGCACCCATTCAAGCCAAGCAAAAGTACTCATTGGTGGATCAGGCTTGCAGGATCAGGCCAATGGCTCATCTGGTGAATTTCCAGATTTCAGATTTGAAATATGCATAAAAAGGTAAATAAAACCAAGCACCTTTCCTCAAGGCAGACCCAGTTCACATTATTCTTCTCCACCTTTTTATGGCATTTTGGCAACAGGTGCTGGTGCCCAAGCAGAAATTATGGGATGCATCAAACATTGCAACTCCACTGGTGCAAGGGACTTTTGTGTGCACCCCAGAACTTCTTCTTTTTCTCCTGTCCCCTCCAGTCCCTGCATGCCCTCAAAGGAGGCCTCCCCATGGTAGAGAGATGCTCCAGAGCAGATTTTGGAAGTGCATGGAGAGGAGAAGGAAAGGAAATAGAAGTCCCACAGCACCAGCAGAAACCCACTGATGCAGAATACAATATAACCCCATGCATTAAATGCTTGTGTGTTTTGAAGGGTGCATGTGGGTATAATTTTCATGCAAGTATAATTTGTTTCAAAACACTCACCAATAGCATTTGGTTAAGGGCTGGGTTCCCGCTTCATGACTATTTTGCAGGGGAAATCCATATATTATACATGTGTAGTGAAACTATATGTCACAATTAACATGAGAAGCACATATTTTTTCCTCAAGTATCAGAACCTGTTCTAAAACAACTTAAAAAGTAACCCTGAAACCATTTTCTTGTCACATTAGAGGGGAGCAGACTGATTAAAGCAAACCCATACTGAAAATGGGTGTACCTAAAATGCTGAGGAAGTAGTTTTCAGCAAATAATTTACAACACGAGGCTTGACCTCTCTTTCCTTTCAGCATTGCCTGCAAGCAGGGTCTGGTTTCCCCCAGATATATTTGTTGGAATTGCCAGCTATATTTTGCTGTAATGTTTATGGCACTTCACAGCTTGGCCAAAAATAATTTGCTGTAGGTATTCGGTGTGCTAAAGTAGAAGTGAGAACTTTGGCCTTTGTTTCTGATTGGCCTTATAAATCATATGGACTCCTTTCCTTTCCTGTTCCGAAAATGAAGTTCATTCTTACAACCAAGAACAAGTAGTGCAAAATCTAAAAGGGAATTTAGATCTTGCAGGAGGTTTACAGAGTAGTTTAACTTAACAAATTGTGTTTGAAAATTGCACCTGTAGATCAAAGAAGGGTTCTTTGCTTAAGAATTTTGCATTAATTTCTCAGATGGTAGCTGGCTGTTGCTTTTATTTATTCTGAATGTGGTGAGCCTTAAGGTGACCGCTGAAATAACATGTAAAAGCAGAAATCTGGAAATGTTTTGCAAACTAGGAGTATCCAAACTGAGGATGCTTGTGGTGGTATATCGTGCAAGCACTTGATTGTTGTAACGTGGTGTTGCAATACTGTATATTTTAGTAACCTAATTTGCTTAACTTGTGGCATTAAAAAATACCGTATGGTTTAGCCAGTGTGTTAGGAAAGTATCATCACTGCATAGGCTGAAATCCAGAAATACAATAGATAGAGATAAGAGAAAAATGTATCACCTTAATAGATATATCCCTAACACAGGCTGTATATTGCTATGCAGAATTCACAGCCTTTCACCAGATATGAATGAAATGGTGATTTTGTAGTTCTTTCGAGACATTGACTGTGGGGAGTATTCCACCCGGAGTTCTGAATAATTAACTTGGTGCAGGCAGACATGTCATAGCGCTTTGCAGTTGGTTGCCTCTTCAGCTGCATGTAGGCTAGATTTTCAGTGATAATATGAAGTCCCTTTAGAAACAGAGCTGTTATCACCAGGGCAAAGGAAGGCGGTTGTGGAGACAGGCCTGACCTCATGGCAAAACAGGAGGATAGCTGCCTGATTCCTTGACCAAACTGTCTTGATGAACAATTCTTTCCAGATAGGAAATGCATCAGCTTGTCTTTTCCAGGTTACTCTCTGTATGATCTTCCTCTGATTAACCAAATACCTGGTTGTGTGCCAGTCAGGACTGTGGGGCTGCTTCTGGACCACAAGCATCTCCACTGTCAACTTGGTTTAAGGTCAGGCTCACGGTTAGTTTAGTACAGCACAGGAACGGCCCTGCCATTAGGCAAAGTGAGGCAGCTGCCTTAGGTGGCAGGTGTTGGGAGGCAAAAGCCACACAACTTACCAGGCACCCTCTAAATTCTCTCAGATACAGTGGAGGACGCTGCTCAGTCACCAGTGTTAAAAGTAAGATTTGCATCACTGACCAGTCAGCTTCTATAAGTAGGGTGGGTGGGCATCTTGTCCTTTGTTTCAGGTAGCAAAATGTATTGATCTGGCTGTGGTGCTGGAACCAGCTGTAGAAGGAAGAGGCTTCTCTGTTTGGTTGCTTGCTGTTGATGCAAAAATCCTAAAGTGTTTCTGAGTTTAGGCATTTGGGGCTGACAGGCATCCATGACTGAGAGACATGAGCAAAATTAGATTCAGGTAAGTTCACTGTGCTATCCTGCTGACCAAATGGATCTCTCTCATTTTACTGTTCAAATTCTTCCTCTTGCCTGGTCCCATTGATGAGCGTGAGCATATCTGTGTGCAGGTACGGTAGTGCAGGGTCAGGGGGTAAAAAGTAAGTTGCCTGGCTCCAATGATATTTCCAAACCCGGATTTTAAAACCAAGTTCTCCAGGAATTTAACGACCATGCATTGGATAAATAAGTCCCTACCTGTTGTGTTGAAGCATACTCAAATAAGGAATTTTAAATCACGTTAAACCTTTGAACTTTTCTTTCACACAATGAAATAACAAGCTCATTCTTCAAAATGCTCACACTTCAATTATAGAGAATGTTTACCAATTTTACTCTCTAGAGTAAAATTGGTAAACAATTTTATTTTTTCTCTAGAAAAAGGATTATCTTTACGAAGCCCATAATCTACTTATTTCAAACCAGATCTGGGATGTTACTTAAGGCTCCTGTGGACCTCTTCTTCCTTCTGCCACTCAACTAAGGTGTCCTGTTGGGGTTCCTTGATTTCCTTTTGATGCCTCTTGCTGAACTCCAGGTATAGTGCTAAGTAACTATCCCATAAGTGCAAGGATTTACACTTGTGTAATGGTACTACCTCTCCTTCCACATACCCCTAAATCTGTTCTGGTTTTCCCCCAACCCCTGGAATAGGGTGCATGTGAGGGTAAGGTTGGGGAGTCCTAATGTGCAATTGTAAAATTTTGCACTGATGGGATGGTTACTTAGTATATAAGCCTGAGGTTCTACAACATTGGGCTGGCTGGGTAGGATCCTCACCCTATACGTTTCTCTAAATGCTACTTTAAGCTTGATCAGTTTGCTTGTGTGTTAAGAAGGGTAAGGGCTGGAAGTGCGACTCAAGGAGGCAAGCACGGGCAAAAGGAATTGCAATGCATGCGTGGGCCTGTGCACACATATCATTATTACTGTTATAATATATTTATTTAGACCTTGCCTTTTTCCCTGGCAGAACTCAGGGCAGCTTACAGATAAAAATGAGAACCACTAAAGACGTAGAAAAAAGCAATCATTGAAACAATTAAACATTGATAGAATCTAAACCATGGGAAGGCAAACTAAGGCCTGGGGGCTGGATCTGGCCCAATTGCCTTCTAAATCTGGCCCACGGACGGTCCGGGAATCGGCGTATTTTTACATGTTGAATGTGTCCTTGTATTTAAAATGCATCCCTGGGTTATTTGTGGGGCATAGGAATTTGTTCTTTTTTCTTCCCCCCAACCAAATATAGTCCGGCCCCGCACAAGGTCTGAGGGACAGTGGACCGGCCCCCTGCTGAAAAAGTTTGCTGACCCCTGATCTAAACTATATGCTGTACATATATAAAATCTATTGAAACCATACCAATATTTAAAATAAAAACAGTGTGGCACCTTGTTGGAACAAGGAAGGTGGGAAAGGAGAACCCTGCAGCTCTTCTGTACATGTGCAGCTGTGTCTACAAAAACAGCATGATTATGCCCTGCACTAGTGATGAAGAACTACTGGTCCACCACACCTTTCCATCTGGCCTGCTGGCCTCTACTCCTCCTCAACCTCTCATTGGGCTCAGACCACCCCTTCTGCCAATGCCTCATTGCAGCAACCAGCTCCTGTGCCATGGAGATCAGCATTGAAAGCTTCCTACTGCCTGCTCTGCCCGCCTTCTCTTGTGCCCTGCCTCAGGTTTTGACTTGAGCCACCTTCTCTCACAGTCCTGCCCAGCATCTCCACCCACCTCCTTCTCCTCTGGCCAAGGCAATCAGCCTGAAAACTTCCCCTTGACTTTTTTTTTAAAAAAGGGATGGGTTGGTTTTTTTTTTTTCCATCTTGGGGATTAATTATAACTAGTTTTAAAATTGTTAAATGGTGACCTTGTGAACTGCATTGTAGACCAGGTAATAGGCTGGAAATAATAAATGCTAAAAGAAACAGAAATAAATTAAATATTAGTTAAAACCATCAGTCACTTCCAGCCGGTGAGTGCTGGTCAAGAACAAGTTTTTGTTGAATAATTCAACCCCTGCATAAAACCCATTGATTGCCAAGGAGCAGAAGGAGAATGTCCCTATCTTCCCATCTGAATTTTAATAGGGCCTGACAGCTGAAGCCAGAGAAAGTCAGGATTCTTGTATTGTCTGAAACGCATGGATGACTGAGACATGGATACAGAAATGAAACATATCTTTGTGCGAGTATGAATGCAAACCTGTGTTGTGGTGCTGTCCAGTGCCTGAGGGGCACTTGGTAAGAAACAAGGGGGATACAATCAGTTTCCTTATGAGATTGTCTCTCACGCTTATCTGACCAGCTAGTTTTAAAGTATTCTAATGGCATGAATACAAATGAAAAACAGAAGCAGGTAAATCATTAAAAATAACTCCCATAAAAATACCAGTACACATAGCTTCAAAAAACCTCTTTGCAGGGGAAAGAGCATTAGTCCAATGTCTAGATCTCAGAAATAAAGAACTATTATTAAAGATGCATGAAAAGGTCACCATTTCTGTAGCAAAAATAGAACTCAAGTTTCTCCCATTCATTTCTGGTTATTATCAACTGAAACATCAATAAAGAAATCCTGGCAGGATGAAAGACCCATTATTATCTGAACTGTTATGCTTTAGAAAAGAGGATAAACTTGAGTGATCTGAAACTCTGGAACTTTAAGTGAATTTAATGCCAGTGAAAAGTTGCCAGTCTCCTCTGCTGGGAATGGATGGGTTGGACAGAAGGCCAGATGCTTCTATTATGGCACATTTTTTCAACACATATAAATATTTCTACTCTTATGGGAAAGCAGCCAGAGTTAATTGTATGAATTGGCCCAGGGTATTGAAAGGTGGCAATCAAACTTGCCTCTGTTGTACTACTTATCTTAATTCAGTGAGTTAGAGCCAAGCTATTCATGCCTATAGGATTCTCCCATTTGTGGCTTTTGACAGATGCTTTTGTTGCTTCCCCACTGAAGTCCCCTGTGCCTCCCACCGAAAGCTTCTCTGGAGTTCTGGAACAGTGTGGGTTATGTTGCTAGGAGCGTCAGGAAGAAGGGGGACTCTCCTCTTCCTCCAGCAAGACCCCCCCCCATTGAATCTAAGCCACCTCTATGAATGAAATGAGCTTTTTCATTTGTGGAAGGGCAAGCCTGGATCCAACCCCGTGTCCTATTTTTATGTTCATATGCCTGCCCTGCAGATACCGTTGCACTTCAACACCCACGGCTCAAGCCAATCGTCATGAGGAGAGCTAAAGCCCAGCAACATATGGGGGAGGCTGACCTGTGCATATGATAATCACCAAGGCCACACCTGTGAGGCTTCTAACAACCAAGAATTAGCTACTTGTGGGGAGTACTTCATGGCAGGAGCAGCTTGGCCTACTATACCTGTTTTGCTCCTGGGTCTGGTGAATGGGAGCTTCTGTTTGCTCTTTACCCAACCACTGAGACCAGTGACATTCCCAAGGGAGAGCAATGAAGAAGAAGAAGAGGAGTAGGAGTAGGAGGAGTAGTAGTTTGGATTTGATATCCTGGTTTATCACTACCCAAAGGGGTCTCAAAGTGGCTAACATTCTCCTTTCCCTTCCTCCCCCACAACAAACTGTTGAACAGCTGACTGGGTCCAGTACGTTTCCACTGCACCACAATTCCCAGCCAGTAGCAGAGCAGCAGCGCGTACTTGATGTGTGAGTAAAAAGAGAGTCCATACGCTGTTTCTTTCTAATCTAAACAGCTTTATTTACATCAGACAGATAAAATAACAAACACCGTCAGCGACAGCAGCCATCGTGTGTGTCTCTGCTCCTTCTCAGTTGAGAAGCGAAAGTAACTCACAGACAAAGAACTCAGCTCCCAGATGTAGGAAGCTCCTCCCCAGATGCAGGACACATAGAGGTTAACCCTATAAACACCAAACCTCACAGCCACCTCCTGGAAGAGTTTTCGCTGCCATCTGTCTGGTAGAAATGCCATGTGGCAGGAGGAACCCCAATCCAGGCACCATTATCTTCTCCACTCCTGGATTTGATCTTGGACAGGAGAGGAAAGCATCTCCAGTAATTGGCCTAATCTTGCCCTATCTCCAAGGCCAAGGCAACTGAAACCTGAGCAGAACCAGCATGTAGAGTAAAGGAATCTATTCTTTTGTTGCAAGGCAGAATATTTACATGTGGAAGCCCCCACCCCAGCTGAAACCAAATATAACTTTATTCAAAGATACAGTGGTACCTCAGGTTAAGAACTTAATTCATTCTGAAGTCCGTTTTTAACCTGAAACTGTTCTTAACCCGAGGTACCACTTTAGCTAATGGGACCTCCCGCTGCCGCTGCCACGCGATTTCTGTTCTCATCCTGAAGCAAGGTCCGAGGTACTATTTCTGGGTTAGCGGAGTCTGTAACCTGAAGCATCTGTAACCTGAAGCATCTGTAACCTGAGGTACCACTGTATTTGTAAGTCTCATGTGAAAAATGGCCATGCCAAGAAACCAACACACAGTAACACAGTCCTCATTCAGATGAAGAGATCATGTTTGGCACTCCATAAGGTCACAATCCAGGAATTTGCCTTTCTCTCTGCACACAGTATTAACTTACACATGCAATAGGGTCCTACCACTTGAACATTTCAATGTGACTTACAAATATCTTTGAAACGCCTTTTTAATGCAAGAGCTGCTCTGGATCAGGCCTGTGGCCATAGCTGTGAGGAAAATGAATTGATATGCAACTTGGCACATTTTAAGGGGAAAATGCAATTCCTATATTTGATTATTTTTTTAGATAATGGTGGTCTCCTCTCAACTACAGCCATTTAAGCCTTCTAAGCAGTCTGTAAAATGCAGAAGTTGCAAGATGCTACTAATTGAGGACTATAACTTCACAGCTCTAATGCCCATTGACTGCCTAAATACCTTTCTCGCCTTACTGGGGAATGAAAAGGTTATGGTGGCTAAGCTTGGCAACATATCTTGTTCATTAGCGGGTAAATTGTGCAACATAGATCATTAGATTGACTTCTGTAGAATGTGGTCCAGATGTAATCGTGCTTTTTCCCTTTTAGAGAAAATGGTTTCAGTGTACTGCTAATGGACAATGCAGCTTTCTGAACAGTAACTGGCAACATATTTCTGAATCCATAATAAAAACAGATTAAAATAACGAGGCAGCCCTTCAATTAGATGACTGTCTTCTGACAACTTTTCAAACAGAGGAATGGCTATACCATTATACAATATCCTTTTCCTAGTGCAGCTCATATGCATTGCTGGAGGGATACCAGCAAAGAGTAGGACCTTGGAGAGCTCCAAGTTCTGGTCTACACATCCGTGTCCTGGCAGAACAGACTCCAATGGCAGTCTGGAGACCATCGAAGGCTAATATAGTCTGCAGCCTAGCAGGCTCTTCCTATATTCTTACGTTCACAACAAGAGAGCCTAATATTGGTTTCATTGCTGCAGATTCTGAGTTAAATGATTAATAAAGTTGTGGCCTTTTACCACAGCTCTTGCATCTTGAGTCTTAATTCCAGGATGGGCTGACAATTCCTTTCTCCCCTTTCCCCCCCTTGGGGCTAGGGAGAAACCTTGCTGTAGACTTGTTTCTTGAGCCAGGGAACTCTAGAAAAAACTCAAACAAACATATTCCTGCATGAAAGCTTAATGTAATCCACAAAGACTCAACAGACAAAAGAGGATGAACAGAGATTATAAACATTGAAATCCCTGCTTTTTAGATATCCAGTCAGGAGTAGCCAGCATGGTGGGATAGTGTAGCAGAGATGCCTCTCTCACACACTTCTGGTTACCAGGATTGGGGGGGGGGGCAGAGCAGGATAGCAGTGCAGTTGGGGCTGTGCAGGCTACACACTAACGAGTGATCCACACAGCCCTGGCCTTCCCACCGTCCTGCACCATCCCTGGAAAGTGGCCATGATGCCAGGCTCCTGTGTCCAGTCATGTGCAGCCTGTCACTCAAATAGCTAATCCTGTGATGTGCTGGAACATTATTCTGTATTGATTGGAAATTTGGAAGTCGTTTGCAAACACATGCCTGAGGAGTTGGTACTTTGTGGATCTGTAGCACACTGGCACAGCTGCCATAGCTGCCTACAGATTTTTTTAATTGTGCAGATCTGTGTCATAAGGTGTTAAGGAGCTAATGAATAACCTAACTGAATGGTGTGTGTGTGTGTGTGTGTGTGTGTGTGTTAAGAAAGGATTTCATCTGCAGTTTTTAAAATGGCTTAAAGGGGGAAAATGTCCTTTGGATCTCAGTGGAATAATAAATCCTTCATTTCTTCCATCAGGTCATAACTGGCATCTTTATTAGCATTGTGGAATATTTTTAAATCATGCCCCCGGTTACATGCTGCAGGTTCATCTATATTTAAAGGCAGTGAGCATACAGAGATCGTGGGTCCATACATTTTTCAGGCACTCTGCAGTCATTTGGTGTTATCTGATTTACCCCATGCAATTAATTAAAACTTAATGCCCACTCACATTCATCATTTATCAGACACTCATTTGAATAACAAAGAAGATCAAATGAGAGACCGTACAATGAGGCGGCATTGGCATTCACTCTGGAAAAGGCAAGGGCTCATTAGGACCATATTAGGTCATGGTTGCATGAAGGGTATTGAGATATGCAGAAGCATGGGAGCGAATGACAAGCTGTTTTGAGCTGCTCATATTGCGAGCTGTGGTAGCTTGCCTTCCTTTTGAAGATGAAGTGATTTGCGTGATGCGGGCAGAAGGTGGTCATGTCATTGCTGTAATGGTATTTTGTTTGTCTATTTTTTTTTTAAAGTGATGTGTCCCCTGAAGTTGAATGCTTAAAGAAAGGTGCAAAATGCACAAGTGGATGTTTTGTGGATGCTGGGTGTGTGTAGAATCATAGAATTGTAGAGTTGGGACCACGAGGGTCATCTAGTCCAACCCCTTGCAGTGCAGGAATGCTTTGTCCAATATGGGGCTCAACCCACAACCCTGAGAGTAAGAGTCTCATGCTCTACTGACTGAGCTACCAAGGTAGTGTATGTTCATAGTAGCTGACCTCTCTGTCTTTGCAGCCAGAGCCAATGTCCATGCATTGATGACTTACTGATCATAAATCTTCCATATGAGTCTATGTGTGCAGATGCTGAAAGCATGATATTCACACTGAAATTTTCCAGTGCCTCAATTGTGTGATTGGAACTCAAGTCTGTTTTAATCCCCAGTGCTGATATTGTTGCTAATGTTGATGATTACATTTCTATAACCCCACCTTCATCTGAGGATCACAGGTGATTTACAGTATGGAAACACAGAAATGCACACCATGGTAAAAAACAATACCCACCCTGCCCGCACAGTTTGAACTCCCTAGTATGATCAATGCCTGAACATTTAGCATATGCAGAAGGTGGATTGAGGTGCTGTGATCACAACCTCCATGCATCCATTGAATGTCTGTGCAGGCCTACAGTTAAAAATACATGTTTAAACAGAACAAATGAAAATGGATAACAGCAGTGCAATAAAAGCACAGTAAGCACAACTCAGCAAGGGCAAAGGCAATCCTAAAACAGGCACAGTTTGAATATAGTTAAGTTTGCTCATGCTGAGCTGAACAAGGAAAGCTTCATGAATTTCTTCTACGCTTGAAAAGGATGTAGAGCTCTGTCCTCCCGCTTCCTTATAAAACAATAAGCAGTCTAATGGTCACTAGTGACTGGTGCTAGCTCTTTTACTACTCCACCAATATCCTTACAACATTTGTTGTGCTGACATTTCCAAAGTCATTGGAGCAGGGATCCCTGGGAACTTTGGTGAATGGGTAGAAAAACAAAGGCGGGCCACAGAAATTGCAACCGGTCCACTGTCTTTCAGTTGTTTTCAGCTGGAGCCAGGGGCTACTGTAGAGATGTGTTATGACTGGAGGGAAGCCAGGAAAACTACAAGTATATAAAAGGAGGCAGGGGCTACTACAGAGTTCTTCTGCCTTCCCTCCAGTCATAACATTGGTAAACAAACAAACAGCTGATATGCAGGTTATTGGTTGTAACACCTGTTGTCCTCTATCTATCTATCTATCTATCTATCTATCTATCTATCTATCTATCAACTATCTATCTATCGTCTATCATCTACACACACACACACACACACACACACACACACACACACACACTCACCACCTTTTTCTCTGATGGGACTCAGTGGGAGGCAGCATGTTCACCTTCTGCACGCTTCCTCCAGCTATAGTTTTAGGACAGGGAACAGAGAGTCCCTTCCTCAACTGGAAGAGCATTGCTAAAGCTTGCATTTAGGGAATGTTTTTGGATTGCTCAAACATGCCCTTTAATTCAGATGGTAGGTTCCTGGATAATAGAGCAACACACACACACGATTTAATTCTCTTGAAAATGTTATTATGCCGTTACATTGCATCTGTGTGTGTATATAATTGTCTATGTAAACATTTAAAAACCTCTTAGAAAATAAAAGCATGACACTCTATTTATAGAAACCACCTTAAAATATTCCATATTTGATCAAATACCATATACTTGGAAACAGATTTTATCAAATATTGCTTAAAAGTTACACTTGTTTTTGCTTGCTTCGTGTCAGCATGTAATCTATTCCACTCACCTCTATTCCAAGTTCTCTTTTTATATATTGCAGGTATTCAAAAACCTATTGCTTCTTAGATGATTTACACAGATTATATGATCATTTGCTATGTACACCTGAAGTCAGAAAGGAGCAGTTTTATGTGTTTGTTCTGACTCAGCCCTGAAAGTGGAGCCTTATGGACTAGGCAAAGGTATGACCTCTAAGCTGCCAGGTACCCAGTAGACTACTCTGCATTCTGATGGGCCTACATTGTCAAAGCCCAATAAATATCTGGTTCATGAAGACTTTGCTGCCAGGACCTTGTCTGGATGGTTGGGAGGCTGCTGGATGATGGAGGTTGTGGGTAGGGGTGGAGGAGGAATATGTTTTAAATGGATTTATACACAGAATTTGTTGGTTCTAATACAACTCAGCTTTGATCACATGAGCTCACCTCTTGTACCAAGTTTCCCCTTGTTTCCAGCTCCTCATGCATTGTTGATTTGTTTTCTGCAGAAGCCCAATTTTACTTATATGCAAAATTATATGTAAAACTATATTTTAAAAATTCATATATGCATAATATCTACATTAGAGGCATCAATCCCCATGCTGTAGTACATTTCTGCAGCATAATTTTATAGGTATATTAATACATATGCATTTGTATACATGCATTTTGGCATGTCTCTGTTCCTCTGCTTGTTTATTTAGGAAACCTGCAGTGTCTATGCATATAGTTTGTGTGTGTGATATTTTACATATAATAATGCATTGTATTTTGGGGGAAGTGGGAGGGGAAAAAAACCTTGCTTCTTGCAGAGATTAAGGAGTAAGATAAGAGCTAGAAAAAAATATATGCAGATAAACGTAATACTGAGCTTTTCAGAAAATGCCAACCCTAGATAAGCTGGCTAATAAAATTCATACCAGTTAATAAAGTTACTGTGGTGACATTGGGGTATGGGACTTCCTAGGGACAGTGTGTGTTGGCCTATCCAACCTTTTCCACATTTTTGGGTGTCAGGTGGATGAATGACCTCTGCTTGGTTGCTGATCAGAAATGGGGAGCGACTGATAGCACTTTGGTTCTGTCTATCTACAAATTGTGCCCCCATTATTTTATTTATATGGAGTGTTCTTCAGTGGCTACATGGAATTTAGGAAATGTGAGTTGATCGCTGGTAACAAAAACAAGCCACACATTTTGTTTTTCAGCTTGTGACACATCCAAATTAGTATTTTTCAAGGGCTGATATGTTTCTCATATTTGGAGGATGCCTGCTTGAAAATAATTATTGTAGACTGTGCAAGACATTCCCCCAACACTAGTTTGCACCTGCCAGCTCTGTGAGAATGACATGCAAATTAAGGGAATGAATGCAGCCAATAGTGCTTGCTTCTCTCGTGTGATTTATTTCTGAGACTCTTTGGGGTCTCTCCATTAAAAGAAAGCTGTGAATTCAAGCAGTTGTTACTCATGCTTCTTCCCTTCTCCTTTCTTTATTAAATGTAAAAAGGATAAAAATATTTTTTTAAAGAAAAGAAAGGAAGCTGGCAGTCTGACAGGTGATTTGGCAAAATGCCTTGCCAGTATTCCTGAGAAGCTCTGGGGCAGGTTGTCTGCTTGCACTGGAAACTTCTATGGATATGAATAGGAGATTTCAGTTTCGTTAGAAACCTGTCACTAGGCTGATTATTTTGCATCAGTCTATGAAACACAGCTCCCTTCGGCGATTCTCAACTCTTCTACCAACACAGCAGAGCTTCTGCTGTTGCTAGGTTGTGTGTGAGGTCTTACCACGCACTCATCCAAACTGGCCTTCCACCAGGGCTGGATTAACCTTAAGCAAAATAAGAATGTGAAGGGGGGGGGGGCACCACAGAAATTTCACATTGCAGGATTTACCATGGACCAGCAACTCCATGTTTCAGTTAACGAATTCTGAGACAAAATCTGTCTATATTAAAGCATGAAAGCACAAGATTCAGCTGCAAGCTAGTAATTAAATTGTTCGTACCATGGAATAAAGTGGAGGTATACAAAGATGAACATTATTTTCCATCTTACTGTAGGCTTTGTTTCATTTTGAAAAACAAAATTTTGTTTTGCGGTTTGTTATTGTTGATATTTTGAATTAGATATATACGGGGCACCAAAAACTTTCAAGTGCTCACGGCCTCTAAAGTTCTTAATCCGACTCTGCCTTCCATCTTTATGCATGAGCTACACTGATTTTCAGTGTTGTACCTCTGTCCTTAACGCTTGCTCCTGAACATTTTACTCTTCAGTACAAACCCTCAATCCATGTCACCGGAGGGGGTTAGGTTAAGGAAAGATCTGATGTGGTGTGGATTGGGAGTAGGATCCCAGTGACTTTGAATTTTCTTAGCTGCACCAGCCTTAAACTGACGTGAGAGTTAGTAATGATCACCAAGTCTAATGGCTTTAAAAGTGGGTTGGACAAATTCATGGAGGATAAGACTATCGATAGCTACTATCTATATACTAACTCCAGTTGCTAAGAGAGTATTGTGGGCTCATATCTTTCTTAAGGACTGTTGACTCTTAGGTCAATGCTGCTGACAGTACAGTGGTAACTTGGTTTACGAACTTAATCCGTTCTGGAAGTCCGTTCTTAAACCAAAGCATTCTTAAACCAAGGTGTGCTTTCCCATTGCAGCGGAGGACTCAATTTACAAATGGAACACACTCAACAGGAAGCGGAACATGTTCTGGTTCCAAGGCAAAGTTCACAAACCAAAACACCTACTTCTGGGTTTGCAGCGTCCTTAATCCAAGTTGTTCATAAACTAAGCTGTTCTTAAACCAAGGTACCACTGTACTGTGTTATCCACAGTATCTAAGTGGCTTAGCTTAGGAGATGTAAGGAAGAATCTATGGCACATCCAGCTCTGTCCTCCAACACCTCATTGACCATCCCACAGGATCTGTCACCTGAGGCACATGCCACACTCTGCCAAATAATTTCAGCCCAGGTGTAAGCTATTTCAAATTCCACACACAATATGAATGGAAGGACACAGGCAAGAACCTCAGGGTCTTGGATAGATGGAGAAAATATAGAGTTGTTGATATAATGGAATGGAATGTTTTGGCATTATTATCAGCTTACCATGCTACTGTGCCTAATTTTTATGCTGCAATAAAAATCCTCAGAGTAATTTCATATTTGCATCTGAACTATGGTCAATCATTTACACTGAGAGACCTGCAAGGGATATATATTTGGAATTTAGATGGTGTTTGGTGTGGGCTCACTACAGATGAATCAAACAATATGCAATAAATTTCATGGACAGTTAAGTTTTACTTATGGTGGCATAAATCACAGGGGAGATCATATTATAGAAGGCTATGCAGGGAAACGGATAAAATGGTAAAACAAAGTCAGATCTTGTTGTGAGTAGCTAAGCTTCAGTAGAGTGGGAAGCACAGGAATGAGATGCAGAATGGCAGGATTAAAAATGAGGTTTAACTTCCCTCTGAAAATAAAGGCATATGTAATAGCAGCAAAACCACCTTTTTGACCCACCTGAACATCCAGAGTCTGCTGAAGAATGGAATTAATTTATCAGAGTTCCACAGCTGTAATCAAGCATGCCATGGTATTAAAAGAAAAAACTACATACCTGTAGGAGAAATTGAATGGGAGAAAATAGATGCTACAGTTTTGATCAAATGTTAGTCTCTTTCATTGTGTGGAGAGGAAATCAGGTAGTTTAACTCTTCTTGTAGATTTCAGTTCCACATTTGCAGGTGACTAATATTCTGCTCATAGACTCAACATACCAGAAAGCATGTCTCACAATGCTTCTTCTTTATTTTACCACAACGAGTCAACTTCTGAATCTCTATTGCAAGCTTTACTTTGTAGATTAATAACCTAACGCCTTAGTTTATTAATATGTGGAGGCAAATTTTATGTGGTAGGGCTACAAGTTGTTTATTGTTTTGTGTTATTTTGTTTTTTTTAAAAAAATATTTTTATTGCAGGTTTCAAACAAAGAAAAAACACCAAACATATACAATACCTTCACCAAAGAGTAACGAACAAAGAAAAACATAAATAAACATAAACATAAACATAAAATAAAGAAAATCATAACTTTTCATAACACATTTCTTCATAACTAACTGGACTTCCTCACATCTCCCTTCCCTGCATTCTCAGTAAAAAAGTTATAAACAGCAATTTATTACCTTATTTCAGATCTTATTTTGTACTTCTCAAATATTATGTCTCACACTTCAAATAATTTTTGTCAAATACTTATCAGCTTGGTTTAAACTTAATATTACTTCAAATTTCATCCTTTTCTTAAACATCGCTTAGTCTCATGTGTCCTTCAACTAAATTGCTGGTACCATGTTGTTTTCAATCGTGCAATTTCTTAACATTCATACAGTTTGTACTGTTTTTGTAAGTAGTCCTTAAACTTTTTCCAGTCCTCTTCCATTGTCTCTTCTCCCAAGTCTCGGATTCTGCCAGTCATTTCAGCCAACTCCATATAGTCTATCAGTTGCGTCTGCCATTCTTCCAGTGTGGGCAAATCTTGTGTCTTCCAATATTTTGCGATGAGTATTCTTGCTGCTGTTGTTGCATACATAAAAAATGTTCTGTCATTCTTTAACACTTTCTGGCCTACAATGCCCAAGAGGAAGGCCTCTGGTTTCTTAGGGCAGTGTTTCCCAACCTTTTTTGGGCAAAGGCACACTTGTTTCATGAAAAAAATCTCGAGGCACACCACCATTACAGCCCCGTGACGTCAGCGCGCAGCGTCACGCCGGGAGGGACATGAATTGCTAGCAAATTACATAATCACCTCCTTGAGGGCTGGCTCATCTTCTCCGAAGGCAGAACCCCATTAATTAACAGGACAGACTCACACCATAGCCAAGACGAGGGGGGAAAACCTCAGTCATGCACAGTCATGCACATGTGGGGGCTAAATGAGGACGAAGACCGGGCAGAGAGCAGGGTTCAAATCACCCCACCTGGCCAGGACAATCCCTGGGTGCTCCCTTGGGCCACTCGCCTGACCCACCTCGCAGGGCTGTTGTTGCGAGGATAACACGGGGAGAACCACGCGCGCCCCCGGGAGCTCCTTGGAGGAGAAAGCGGGCGATGAATGCAATGCACGAAATATATGAGAGGCGACCAGGTTTTGCAGGTGAGGGGCCCCTGCCAGCCTCCGCTTCCAACACCCGGCGCAACGATGCCGAAGTTTCCCCCCGGGCTCGGCTCGGGGAGCAGCGCTGCTCCCCCCCCGGCTCCCCTTCGCCCTCCCGGCTCTCTCTGCCGCCCACTGGTGACCCCCCTCACCTGCCAAGTCCGGAGCACCGGTGGAAGTTGCATGCATGCATGCAGGGCGCCGCGTTGCCATTGCATTGCACTGCACTCCATGCAACGCCTGCACGCATGCATTGCCTTGCACGCCCGCCAAGGGGTCTCCCCGCGGTCCGATGCGTCCCCTCCGGCGCGGATGCAGCATTGCAAAAATACCCCCCCCGACGCAGCCCTACCTGGGGGGCAGCCTCCGCCTCTGCCGCTCCGCCTCCGCGGGGATCCCCGGGCTCCATCCTGCCACCTGATCTCCGCGGGGGCGCAGGCAGGCTGCGCGGGGTCTGCGCGGAAGAGCCCCTGCCTGCCCGGCCGCCGCCGCCGCGCTCATTCTATGGCCGGGAGAAGAGCGCTTCAAACAAAACGCCCGGCCTGCCAGGCCACGCTGGGAAACGTAGTTCGCGCACCCCGCACGGGCGCGGAGCCCAAGGGCGAGGGGACTACGGATCCCGGCAGCCCCCGCGCCGGGGACGGAGGGGGAGAGGCCGGGTGCAGGGATGGAGGGACGGGTGGGCGAGCGAGTGAGTGAGTGGCAGCCGCCAAGCCTTGGCCGAGAGCCAGGAAGGGCCTCCCCGGAGGAGGAGGAGGAGGGAGGCGCAGAGCGGGAGGGAGGGAGGGAACCCCAGGGGTCATCTAGTGACGGCGCCCCAATCGAAAATTTGACTTAAAAAAAAATCTTTCGAATTTTTTAATTTTTCCCGCGGCACACCAGGCAACATCTCGCGGCACACTAGTGTGCCGCGGAACAGTGGTTGGGAAACACTGTCTTAGGGAAGGTATACTTAAATACCTTTTTTAGCTCATTATAATGTTTTGTGTTATTTTGGTTCTAGTGTGTTGTTGTAATAGATGGAAGTATTTTTGTTGTTGTTGTTCTTAAATAAAATGGTACCAGAACTGCAACAGACTTCTCATGTTAGAGTAGAATTCTGCATGTGTCTGCATGTGAAAATGATTAATTAGCCATCTGGTGGAAAAAGAAGAAGTGGAAGTGGATGGCAGAAGCTTTTATATTTCAGGCTGTGGGGCTCCCTAAAGATTTTTCATTTGCCCCAGCCTTTAAGTTTCAGGTGAACTGTTAAGACCTTTTTCTCTTACCAAGGCTTTAGTGTGTTCTGTCTCTCTGTTTTCATGCTTGTTTTGTCCTGATCTTTATTTTAATATATGAAATTGATTTTCATCATTTAAACTGTTTTTGTGTTTTATGTATTTCGTTATTTTTGTAAGCTGCTTTTGGTGTCTGTGGGTGTGTACATATATAGTGTGCATGGACCCAATATTTGCCTTGCATCCATTTGTTATTGTTTAATCGTTTAGTCGTGTCCGACTCTTCGTGACCCCATGGACCAGAGCACGCCAGGCACTTCTGTCTTCCACTGCCTCCCGCAGTTTGGTCAAACTCATGTTAGTAGCTTCAAGAACACTATCCAACCATCTCGTCCTCTGTCGTCCCCTTCTCCTTGTGCCCTCCATCTTTCCCAACATCAGGGTCTTTTCCAGGGAGTTTTCTCTTCTCATGAGGTGGCCAAAGTATTGGAGCCTCAGCTTCAGGATCTGTCCTTCCAGTGAGCACTCAGGGCTGATTTCCTTCAGAATGGATAGGTTTGATCTTCTTGCAGTCCATGGGACTCTCAAGAGTCTCCTCCAGCACCATAATTCAAAACCATCAATTCTTCGGTGATCAGCCTTCTCTATGGTCCATATCTGTGCATTAAAAAAATAAATCTGATGTTTGTCAGCTGTTCTGTGCTCTCTCTGTTTTGATCTGTGCTCTAGGTTCCAAGCAGCTCTGTATAAAATGAAGCTCATTCCCCATTCACTATATTGGGGAATCTACAAATAGCTATAATGGGTGGCCAAAGTAGAAAACGTACACCACAGGATATCCTGCAGAGTGGATTAAGCCTGCCCAACTGTAGGCAAATACATCCAGAGGTTTTGTGCAGGTCAGCTTTTCATTCTGATATTTTAAACAAAGGAAAAGTCTATAACATTTTGATTGCCTGACAGAACTTGATGCAATTTGCAAGAATGGTCACCCCTTCCGAAGGGATGGAGTCTGTCAAATTTCAGAACGCAGCGGTTCTCCCACATGAAAAGACTTTACTATTTCAGGGTGGGTGCAATATAAATAATCGGGGGTGGAAAACAGAGCATGGTTCCTTAGGAACAGCTGCAGTGTGGGAAATGTCACTCCCCAGCAATGAAACTGTTGACTCAGGAGTTGTTGATGGGTGTGGGTTTCTGCCCTCCGCGGGTGGGTTTGTTTGTTTGTTTTTCTTTGAGCAGGGATGCATGCAGCTTTTTCTTCCAAATTTAAAGCTGGAAAATTGCTAAATTAAAACTGACAGATTTGTCTATCCCTACTGTCCCGGGACATTTTAGCATCATTCTGAGCACCATTCTGGCAGGATGCCACTGAAAGGGGATTCCTTTATAGGGTAGATGCTTGTATGTGGCCACACACCATTTCCCCAACATCAGGGACACAAGCCTCAGCTCACTTCACAGTAGCTAAAACAATAGCACATGATTTAGATGCAAGTGTGACAACAGATGCTTTAAAGCCTGTATTTACTTGCAGGCTGATCCTACCAGAAGAGCGGTAGTCTCATAATCTGGGGAACCGGGTTCGCGTCTCCGCTCCTCCACATGCAGCTGCTGGGTGACCTTGGGCCAGTCACACTTCTTTGAAGTCTCTCAGCCCCACTCACCTCACAGAGTGTCTGTTGTGGGGGAGGAAGGGAAAGGAGAATGTTAGCCGCTTTGAGACTCCTTAAAGGGAGTGAAAGGCGGGATATCAAATCCAAACTCTTCTTCTCTTCTTCTTCTTCTACCAGATTTTGGAGTACCAGAGCTGAGCAAAGCAGTCAAATGTTTACTTATATTTTACTGCCACTGGTTGGGTATGATGAGGGTTGTGCCACCTGAATTTTCTGCCAAACAACCATCTCTTTGTTGGACACCATCACCCTAAAAACCCCTGTGCTGAAAGAAATTTTGTGAAGCTGGGATATAGGGTTTACATGCAGTCGAGTGTTTAAGGGAGCCCAATCAACATTGCTTGATTGTTTATTGGCTATTTATTCTTCTCTGTCCTGAGGGCTCAGGGTAGGCTACTTGGCTGTTCTTCCTACCTTGACTTTTCCGTCCAATTCAACCCTGGTATCCATTAATGCAGCAAGAGCGCTATAACAAAATACTGTTGTGAATTTCTAATTTACCAGTTCACCAGTGCAGACTTCATGAACTCAACGTCTTTTGAAGTAATGGAGTGGAATTCAGGGAAGATTTTATCTCTTGCATTCCCCCCCCCCCAGTCTCTCTCTCTCTCACACACACACACACCTCAACATGAAGAAACAGCCTAAATAAAGTGTGCTTCTAGAAAGTTATTGGCGTGTACACAGAGGCTCAGGTATGCACACCCAATTTGAGATTTTCTTCTTTAAGTTGCTGTCAGGAGCAGGACAGCAATGAAAAACCACGTGTCAGCGAAGTTAACTCTTTATTGAAAACAACAAAATTATTATAGGTCTAGTGATCACAGCAACCCCTTCCCAGCAGGTCTTCCCTCAATGAGGCAGTTGTGAGGACTGAAATTCAAACCTGAGAGAATTTATTCAGTGCAGCACTATAGCAAACTTTCTTTACAATCTATGCAGGACTGTAGAGAAGTGGTATCAATATCCTCAAGGGCTTCCTAGACTACAGAAATAATAACAGCACTTTGCCACTCGGCAGTTATCCAATCCACTCACAGTTTGGCCTTCAACCTCATCATTTATCTGCTTGGGCACCAGATTATTAGTCTATAAACCAATCAAAGGGGGGCTCTTATTGCTTTAAATAAGTACACTTAATTAGTAACGTGTTTTGGAATATTATATCAAGAGGTCTTGGGTGCCAAGTTAAAAAATTACTAGGATAAATGAGATGGTTGCACCTCTGTAATTAAAGCCAAGGCAATCTATAACATTATGTCATTTTCTGATTACTAATGATTTATTGCACTATTACATCCATTATTATATAATTACAGTTACCTGGTCATTAGTATGAATTTCACGATCAAACCCTAGAGGTGTGAGTGAAAGAGGAGATTGTCCATATTGAAATGCAGTGTCCAAGTTAGGTAACTGGCTTTTGTAGCTCACACACGTCTGCTTGGTCACAGGATAGTTAGAACTTTCCCTTTGGAAAGATGTGAATAGAAATGTGTCTTCTATTAACGCCAAAGTGGGTCTCAGTTTTTTCCTGAAAAAGTGATGGTAGACAAGTTTCCCCTGGATTGGTTTGAAATGAGCACAGAATAAACTATTTCCCCCCTAAATAAGCAAATCAGACAGTATTCAACCCCCAATTAACAACCTCACTTTTCACTTTTCCCAAAACTGGTTGGTGGCAGCAGTGGCAAGGTCTTGTGACTTCATATCTGAGACTGCATTAGACTCAAAACTTTGATGTGGCAACATCCTGAACATTAGAAAAAATGCTAAATGTAGCATCCATGGTTCCTGATGTGCTGTCAGGAGTGATGGGTTTGAGCACATTGGGCAAAAGATCTCTGCATTGCAGGGGCTTGGAGTAGATGATCCCTGTGGTCCCTTCCAACTCTACAATTCAGTGACTCTATGTCTCCAAGGGTTACTGATGTCCAGCATGTAGGACCTAATTCAGGCATGGCCGAACTTGGCCCTCCAGTTATTTTGGGACTACAACTCCCATCATCCCTAGCTAACAGGACCAGTGGCCAGGGATGATGGGAACTGTAGTCCCAAAACATCTGGAGGTCCAAGTTTGGCCATGCCTTACCTAATGGAACACTTTCCAGATGTGCTGCAGCCACTGCCAGATAAGGCTGGATGGCAAAGGGAAAGGTGGCATGGGCTGGAACCAATTACAAAGTGCATCTGAAGTTTGTGGCTTATGAATCTGATTGGTTATACTCTTGAACTGACCCTTCTAAACTTTACCACCGTAAGCCTTGGTACCATCCCTATTTGTATGAAAATCAGTGCATAGGAGCCAACTCCTACTGAAGGGGTTTTGCTGCCCCCATAAAATATTTGAGGGGGCTGCCCCCCAGTTGATTGACATTGCCATTCAAATGGTGTGTGCGCCCAGCATCATGTGATTGATTACATGGGGTGGGGCTTACCCACCCCCAAAATATTTTATCCAAGTTGGCACCCTTGAATCAGTGTAAAAAATAATAATTAATAACATTAGAATGTTAAAACTGTGAGTTAAAATTTCGATTTCTTGTTTTTGTTTTGACGAGAACTCTTGTGGTCAAATTACATCCAGCATTTTTTTACAAAATTGCTCTCAGTTTTAATGTTTTAGGATACAGTGGTACCTCGGGTTACATACACTTCAGGTTACATATGCTGGAGGCGCGGCTGCAGCAGGATGCCCCATTAGCTAGTGGTACCTCAGGTTAAGAACCGTTTCAGGTTAAGAACAGACCTCCAGAACGAATTAAGTTCTTAACCCGAGATACCACTGTACTGGTTATGTTATGAACATTATACATGTTTTAAATTGTATGCTCAGTAATATAGTTGCATCCTGATTTTTTTTTAAATATTGATAATTACCTTAGAGTTGATTTAATATATTTCTCTAATTTAATTTATTTTAATCCAACTTTCATCTTGTATTTTAAATTGCTATAATCTACACTTGGGCCTTATGGTGGGTACAAAAATGAATCACCACCACCATATTAAAGTTGGATGTTTTACTCTTCTTTTATACTTAACATTTTTAGATTACTGGTAAAGTAAGCATTTTCTTTCAACACCATCCAATGCCACAACTATTTGCCTTTTATTGCTTGTTTCATAATGGGACAAATTGAACTAACATAAATTCCAGTGGGTTTCACTTGGAAGTACAGAGCCTTGAGCGTGGGTGTGCATATATAAGGCAGCAATAAAAATGAAATCAGAATCTGATTTGAGGAAAGCTGAATTCTACAACCTATATAAATCATGCAGATTTGCTTATATTATATTTTAAAATGCATTATGCTTCTGTTACTCAAACGAAACCCATTTCAGATATCCAGATGTCCATTTCAGATATCCTTAGAATAAATCCATTGCTACTGAATCTGTTAAATCTAATAAAAAGTCCAGTGTATTCTAGTGTTTGTCATTTTTAGCTGTCCCAGCTGCAGTGAAATGTATGCTATACTTGTGTTTAGGGTTCCTAATCCAAATAAAGACCAGGGTCAATTTTTTTCTATTTTTTTTTGGGGGGGGGAAGAGTTTTTGTGTTTAAAGCTCTCTCCAAGCTGTTGAGAAAGGACTGAAAAATTTAGGTGTGCCTGGATAATATTTACTGAAATTCCACATACACAGACAGCATTTCTGTCCATGAATGAAGTGGTACAATTGTGAATCCAGTTTTAGTTATTGAATACTAGAGCTGCGATGGCCCTGCCTGTTACTATTTCTAATCCTTTATCTTAGCCCATTGCCTTCTTCATCTGTTGAATAGTTTCATTCAGTATTAACTGAGCTGAAATATATCAGGGGAGCATTTTCTGAGAATATTCCTAGCAATTTTCCTTTCCAGGCATTATCAAACTGTTGCAGCATCTCACTCCCCATTTCACCATTTGCAAATACAGTGGTACCTCGGGTTAAGTACTTAATTCATTCTGGAGGTCCGTTCTTAACCTGAAATTGTTCTTAACCTGAAGCACCACTTTAGCTAATGGGGCCTCCTGCTGCCGCTGTGCCGCCAGAGCACGATTTCTGTTCTCATCCTGAAGCAAAGTTCTTAACCCGAGGTAATATTTCTGGGTTAGCGGAGTCTGTAACCTGAAGTGTATGTAACCTGAAGCATATGTAACCCGAGGTACCACTGTAGGATGCAACAAACCCACCAGAGGGTATGAGCTCCTTGGAGGAAGGGCAAAAATTACAAATGTCATCAATATATTAAAATAGATGAGTTAGAATCACATGTTTAGTTACAGAATAATTGAGATGTTCCAACGTGATTTCATGAATGTTTGTCAAAAGAAACCAATAAAGATGAATTGCAATAATAATAATAATAATAATAATAATAATAATAATAATAATTAGATGAGTTAGATTTCTCCTGCATCTGGTCAGTTATTATTTTTGTACTTTAGCATTGAACTCATTGAATCACCTCATCCGTTTGCAGATTATATTTTACTAATGAGATACTTAAAAGCAGATTCCTGCATCACAGGGGGTTGGAGTAGATGACCCTCAGGGTCCCTCGCAGCTCTACAAATCTCTTATTCTATGACTTAATAGACTTTTTGAGACTTAATGAGGCAAAATACCTGATGTGTCGGCCCAAAATGTCAAAGCAAAACTGCAGTTGCCAAAACAGAAGCCGAATCAGAATAATGCTGACAGTGAAATCCTAAGGAGCTGCCACATCTGATACCCTGCTGTGCTTTTTCAGCTGGGCTGAAGTGACAGAGGAGGAAAGGTCTGCATTCCTCTGGCCCTTTCCAGGCTGCAGAACTCCCTCCCATATTCAGAAACATCTCTAATTTCCATCTACCATTTGCTTGGCATGCAAGGGGAACAAGAGAGCTTTAAACCATGGAGGCTACAGGTTTACTAATTAATGGGCCAGACCATGTTCCTGGTCAGGTGTACACTGAAACTGAAGCTTGCAGACAGGAGTCCACTGAACCAGATGGCCCAGACCAGTGCCTGTAGGACCAGAGTCTCAAGAGTCCTCTGGGCCTGAGGAATCAGGTTCTTCCCAAGGTATACAGGACACACACCAAGTGAGAGGTCATAGAATGCATTGTAGATTACAACTAATCCAGAATAGTTGTAGATTACAACTAATCCAGAATGCGGCAGCTAGACTGGTGACTGGGAGTGGCCGCTGAGACCACATAACACCGGTCTTGAAAGACCTACATTGGCTCCCAGTACGTTTCCGAGCACAATTCAAAGTGTTGGTGCTGACCTTTAAAGCCCTAAACGGCCTCGGTCCAGTATACCTGAAGGAGCATCTCCACCCCCATCGTTCAGCCCAGACACTGAGGTCCAGCTCTGAGGGCCTTCTGGCAGTTCCCTCACTGCAAGAAGCAAAGCTACAGGGAACCAGGCAGAGGGCCTTCTCGGTAGTGGTGCCCGCCCTGTGGAACGCCCTCCCATTAGATGTCAAAGCGATAAATAACTACCTGACATTTAAAAGACATCTTAAGGCAGCCCTGTTCAGGGAAGTTTTTAATTTGTGATATTTTACTGTATTTTTGGAAGCCGCCCAGAGTGGCTGGGGAAACCCAGCCAGATGGGCGGGGTACAAATAATAAATTATTATTATTATTATAATGTAGGAGACATGCCCATCTTCAGGTCAAAAGCCTGGCTTTTGAAGAGGCGCTGGGGCTGTTTACACACTATGCCTTTAAAGCATATTCAAAGAACCATGATTCCCTCAAAGAATTCTGGGCACTGTAGCTTGTTAGACCAGAATTCTTTGAAGGAAAGAATGTGTTTCAAATGTACTAATAGTATGCACACAGTCTAGTTCTCCAAAAGGGGGCTGAACCAAGGAGAGATGAACTGTAGACAGAAGCTCAAAAGGCTTCAGTTCACTTCTTGTATAAGCAAGTTACTCACTTGGAGCTCTCCATGGTACTGCCTTGTTTCAAAACCTCCTTCACAGAACCTATTGATAATTGAAATCCAACATTGGTTCTTCGATCTACTAACTTCCAATGTTGGATTTCAATCGAAGTTACTGGACTACGCGGATTTGGATAGATTAACGGGAAAGATCAGACATCTAAGAGACCAAAAGTTTGTCAAGGACTGGGGGAAATATGTAGATTACTTGGAACATCTTAGTGAAGGTCAAATAACGCTAAGGGGATTCAGAGAAGCACTGTGAAATAGGAAGAGGTATTGTCTAAGATAAATAGAAGTAGAAGAATGGTTAATGACAATACATACTAGGCAATGTGTATCCTAGAATCTTATTGCGGAAGATTTACGGGCGGGCTGAAGGAAGTCCAGAAAGAGACGACTATGTTAATTTGATAGGTGAAAACCTTTTATTGTATATATGGTATATTTGTTTTGTGTTGTTATTTCTTTTCTTTATTCTTATGCTTTGGTATTTCATTCTTTCTTTTACTTTTGGAAAATTAATAAACACTTACCTGGGAAAAAAAAAAGAAATCCAACATTGGTTGGGCCAGGACACTGGAAGTTCCAGTAATTCTGGAGAGGGAAGCTCCAAGATTAGATCTCTTATGATTTCAGATGAGTAGATCTTATATATCCTATAGCTCCTGGGACATTCTCCCAGGAATGATACAACTGCACTCTATATCTCTTCAATTTACTAAATTAATCCTTCCCTCCCCCAGGTAACTCATTGCAGAAAACAGAATCTCTAAGAGTTCTTTTTACCAATAATTAGTCTTTATGAGACTTCAGGGGACACCAACAACCTCCCTACCACATGTTTATGTTATTTTCCTCAGTTTTAATTTGGGACTGAACAGAACACATAGCTTTGTGTTTCTCCTTTTCCAGACAAAGTTCTACAACTAAGTACAAGTATATTTCCGTAACCTAAATGTAACATTATAACTTACTTGCCGCCAGACTCCATTTTGTCCCCTTCACTTCATGGCTGTAAGTTCTGTTTATTGCTTCCTTCCTTCCTTATTATTTTCTTTGCTTATAAAGCAAGCTGTTGTTTTCCTGTTGTTTGTACAAGCTTTATTGTTTTTGCATTGATTTCCTATTTGTTTTTTCCTTCCTAAGTCATCCTGCCAAATGCACTTTTTGGCAGTTCATGTGCTCTTACAGGAGATATACAATATAGATTCCTTACAGATAATTAGTAGATCAAATTTCCAAGACAGGCAAGGGTACAGACGACTATACAGGTACAGTTTGTCACAGAACACAATGGAACCACACATAAATAGGTCTTGAACATTTCCTTATTGAGCACACTATCTGAATGATATAGCTTGACAGCCTCCTCTGAAGGGCACTGCTTTAATGTGTTCTAAGCTGGCTCAATGGGTTTTAAATTCACTAAACTTTGCAGCTCTTCTAAGCCCAATAGACTGTTTATTGCTATTTGCTGATTGTAGTTGACTAAGGCAACACTCTAAACCACAGCTGGTGGCCAGTATGGTGTTACGAAGCAGTGCACATCAGCCAGGGAAGAGGCTGAGGGCAGCGTGATTGCTGTGCTAGCCTGGAGCTGGTGCAGTAATTGGACCCAGACCATGTGACAACAGTGTGAGGGTCCAATGGATCTTGGGTCAGCTCAGCCTTTCCCTGCAACTGAAATGCCCCATTTCGGGGCCTTCCATTGATTGATGCCACTGGGATCCTGCTGGTAGCTCTTTTGCCCACCCCCATACTTGGTGGGAGGATGGAGAGCTCTGTACTGGTGGAGTGATGTTTGCACCCCATAGCTGTTAGTGGGAGGAAGGTTTGATATACCCTGCCCAATACAGCCCTTCTCCCCAGATTGGCACAAGGGTTTTGTATTGCTTGGCCCAAATCTGATTTATTCTTGACTCATGAGACCAATTGCACTCGAGGGCACAATGATGGCAGTAGCTTTACACTACCTTCTGTTTATGAATAATCTACATTTGCCATGTGTTTTGTTGGCAGGTTTAAATACCTCTGTTCTCATTCAAACTCTCTGCCCAAAGATTCACAGAATGTCATTGCTCATGCAGGGATCATTTCTCCATTCTGCTAAATGTTGATAATGGTTGCCTGTCAGGGTTGATAGTGAAGCAACAACAGCCCTAAAACCAAATAAATGAATTAATGTAAAAATAAATCTTCTTTGGTAACATAATGATTGGCTAGTATGTAGATATCCTGAGTTTACTTGAAAACAATAACCAATCTGTTGCCTGAGGACACCATTCTGCCACCATTTTTGCTGCCCTGACTTGAAAGTTTCCATCTTGTCTGGAAAAGAAGGCTAGAGTGATCATGGAGACAGGAGAAAATGCACTTTATAGTTCCCACTAAAATCATCTTTTGAAATACAGGGTGCTGTCAATCAACTCCCACGGGACCTCCTCAAGCCATGCTCCATCTTTTGCCCTTTCCTAAACCAATCAAAACAACACTGAAGCTCTCTTTACACATTACTCAATGGAAAAAAATGAATGAAGAGGTATACTTTTCGCCTCTGCCCCCATGATGCATTGCTTCCCTCCATCTCTGCCTTTGAGGTCCATGGCTGTCTTAAGCTGGAATACCATGTCATGGTTACCTCTTTGAAGGTCTTCAGAATCCTGGGAAGCCTCTGAACACAAAGGGAAATTCACAGTGTATTCAAATACATTGAATATTTGGCATCCTTTACAAAAAGTACTTTAAGTTCCACCTTTGAATTTTCCTGCACAAGTGTATTTCTAGGATTTGCATCTGTTATTTGCCACGAAAATATAATTTATCGAATACTGAAACTACATAACCATTTGGGGTTCATTAAACAAATTTTTCTTTAATGTCAGCATTTCTCTGCAGCCCAATACTGAGCAAAACTCATTTATAATTAGGGACATCTAATGCTATCATTTCCCCCCTTAACGTTCAAATCTTTAATCTCTTTATTTAAAAAGCTGCTTTTATTTTCAACCATCTGGAATGAAACATAGCTTCACTCTGGTTATTAAGTAAGAGTGTCACGCTTTTGCGGAATTGTGTTTGGAACACGGAATAAATGGCCTGTGATGTTTAGCACTCTTGGTTAAAATCCTATTTTTATGGTTCAAAAAAGTGCTATGACCTATGTGCTACAGTGACTGATTTATCTAAACAGCAGTTCTACTACCCGGGAGTTTTAAAATACGTGGTGTGGGACGGTGGGAAACAAATGTTTCATGGCTTCCAAATGAACAACATAAATTAAATCACATTATTGAGTGACTTATGCTGCCAAAAGCACACCAAAGTTATGATTTAATGGCAGCCGAACTAGCATTAGATTATAATAATTTGGCTGCACTCCTCCACAACTTACTCCAGGGTTGTTATGGTGACTTAAATGGAACTGGTCCAAGGTACAGGTTGAAGCTTCCATGAGTACTGGATATTTACAATTTACAAATGGAATTGCAGATTGAGGAGTTCTAACTTTTACCATAAGACTGCAATTATAATGACACCGATTCACAATTAGCCATTATTTAACACAGTGCATGGATCATTTCCTGAAAAAATTGAAATGTTATGTCCATATTATAACAGCATTCAGTGGTCAGCTATGCCTACCTGTAGTCCTTGGTGGGTTGACCTTAATACCTAACTAGCACCAGATTTGAATGTTGAAATCACAAATAAATTCTTGTAGTTGCTCTACATTTATGAAGTTTCCCATTCCTATGAGCTGACCAACCACAACTATATTATGAAGAAGTGGCAACAGGACTGCGTATTTGTTTAGGAAATTGGGGAGAGACTGTGTACATAGGGAAGGCCACATAATTTTAAATCACAAGTTTAAATTTCATTTAAACTTTCTAAAACAGGGTGAGTATAAACATGAAGGATTGCAGTTAGAAACATAGAGTCTGCTTAGAGCCCTTAACAGTTTGGGACCAGTTTACTTGTGGGATCAATTTATTCCATATATGCCCACTCAATTGCTTCTGTCTGCAGATCTGGAACTGTTATAGGTGCTAAAGAGTACCCTTGAAGAAATCAATATTTTAGTGTGTGCCGTCATCTATGCTATGGGATTCCCTGCATATTGACATCAAAGACACACCCTCACCATATTCCTTTGGGCCCCACTTAATTTTTTTTTGTCTAGGGAAGGCTATCTAGACATGTAGAATGTTTACAGGTATTTTAAGATCTTCTAGCCTATCATTGATTTTAATTATTTTCTCAGTGTTTTAGATACCTGTTTTAGATTTTTTTAATTGATACTTTTCACAATGTTTTCTTTTTTCTAAACTGCTTAGAGGTTTTATTATAATCAAGCAGCATATATATTTTGTTAAATATAGAGTGAAGATTTTGTTTTCGTTGCAGCAGTGGTGCTATATAATGTAACCACAATCTAAACTAACCTGATTTCTTCTCTTTTTTTCATACTTGGAAGACTTGCTGAATAATACATTTTCTTTTCACTTTTCTGTTGTGGCTTTTAATATAACCTGGAAATATAATAAAAACAAAATATATCTTATGAACTCTCAACACAGTAGTAAATGAAATATCCACAAGTGAATTATAAAGTTATGCATGAATTCTAACTCAATTGTATTTATTGGAATACTATTTTGTATGTGCATCTTTCAACTCCAGAAAATATAGTGTAGGGTTTTGCATTATATTATATCATTTGGAGCTATGAAAGAGTGCATCTGTATCTATATTTATATATGCCAATTCTTAGCTTCTAGCTGTAGTGTAAAGTATTACATACTAGCATGATCACACCACCTCTCAGATACATTATGTGGTGACATATACACTGTGCTAAGTTATCTCTTACATTATTCAGTCTTGATTCAGACACCAAAAAATAAAAATCCATATTGTAACAGCTGCATGCTGACCATTTGTTTCTTAGGAAGACCGTTAGTGAAAACTGCTGCAATATTATATTTTACTTGGAAAATTGCCTGGAAATAAGTCCTGTTGAACTCAGCGGGGTTTACTTCTGAGTAGACACATAGAGAATAATGCTGTTGTTCAAGGAAATGGTTAACTAAATGAAGCCAATAGTTAGAAGGTAGTTGGGGAAAAAATATGTGTGTGTTTCAATGAGAGGCCCATCAGAGTTTTGGGAAAGTAACAGCTCTCTAGATAAAGAGAAGTGACAGATGTTTGGAAAAGAACCAGTTTCTTTAATTTTGGTATATGCCTGAAAGCTCTGCTAATAAACTGGAATTATTGTGTAGCTATACTAACACTGGAAGGTAGAAATAGACACAAACAGTGGGACAAAGAATAGGCTTTCCTTTGGGGCTGAAAGAAAGCTTGTTGATTTCCCAGAAAGATATTCACCAACTGCATTTCAAATCCCCCCTCCGACCCCCCCAGCTCATGAAAAGGTCATGCAATTGTGCCTTCCTATAGAATTCCTCCAGTGCATTTGAGGATGAAACTGTTGCCAATTTTATTGGATTTCCCCTTCATTCAAATTCAGATCCAGTGCAGAACAAGAATATATTTTACTTGGTTGTTCTGCAAGCTAATTCCAATCAAATTCTTACTGCTTTGACACAGCAAGGCATTTATCCTATATTTTACGTTTCTTGTTTCTTAAATTTCAGTGCTCAGCAAAGCTATGCATTTGGCTTTCTGAATTATATCAGAAACTGCAGAGGACTCTTTGCCAGAGATTTTCACTTTTCCAACAGAAGCAGTTACAGATAGGTAGCCGTGTTGGTCTGCCATAGTCAAAATAAAAAAATTCCTTCCAGTAGCACCTTAAAGACCAACTAAGTTAGTTCTTGGTATGAGCTTTCGTGTGCATGAAGAAGTGTGCATGCACACGAAAGCTCATACCAAGAACTAACTTAGTTGGTCTTTAAGGTGCTACTGGAAGGAATTTTTTTATTTTGACTATGGCAGACCAACACGGCTACCTATCTGTAACTGGAACCATGGAAGGCACCACATTGAGCCGCATGAAATGGAAGTCCAACAGAAGCAGTTTGCTTTGGACAACTTTGAAGTGTTCACTACCGTCTGACCTTTAGGTGCAAGAAGAAAGGCAATTCTTTTCTAAAGGTTGCATACTGATCACAGCGGCAGCTGCATATGAGAGAGACAATAGGAGGGCACAACCATTTTTATGCAGATAAAAAGTATAGCAATGAAAGATTCTCTGGGGATGAAGAGCCACTGGATTCCTCAAAACCCCAAAGCATGATGAACCAAAGCAGAAAGGTTTGGCTTTGTGCAATACATGTCTACAGAGAAGCTGCATGCAGCTAAGACTTTGGCTTCTAATGTTGACTGTGTTCTACCTCAAGTATCAGAGCAGCTATGATTCTGCTGATTTCAGTGTGATGGAACTGTTGCTATTCGTGGTTGGGATTCAAACTCAGCAGTCAGTTGAGTGTGGAGGTATGGGAGTGGGAGAGAAGGGATGTCAGAGAGAGAGAAAGAGAGAGAGAGAGAGTGTGTATTTAAGGAAAGGGTGTTACTGCACCCACATTAGGCTCAATCTCACCAGTGTGCGGCTCCTGACAGATTGTGTATGAGAGAGCGTGTCCCTGAACAGAAAAAGGGTTCCGTATCCACAGTATGGACCACTCTTGTTTATGAAGGTCTGTATGGAATGTTACAAATTCGCAAAAGGCCTTAGAGGACAAGCTCTCATTTTCCAGTTTAGTTCTTTCTTGCAAAGGTGGCAACTCCATTCCAGTGCCTCCCCCAACCATCAAATTATTTATATATCTATAAACATATTAAAAACAAGTCTGGGGAGAATTGCATTTACTGCTAGCTTTAATGAATGCTATTCACAGTCTGTGGCTTTATAATTAAAGTGTGCATACAACTGTTAGTAATAACAACTCGGATATTTCTCATTGATTACCTAAATATATTAAGAAGAGACAAATGACTAGTTTAATTATTCACAGAGCACTTTTTTCTCCTGGAAGCTCATTACTCAAGGCAAGACTTGACTAAAAAGAATACATTTCTCACATGGGGCAAGTGTTAGCCACATTTATGGAATCAAATGTTTCTGATAAACTGAGTTCTCCATTTTGACCACTTTATGAACACCACTCTCGTTTCTCTTCTCAAATCCTGAATTTAATATAATGACAAAGCACTTCAGTTGCTTCAAACTTTACTTTCCTCCCATTCCTCCACTGTATTTCTGAGGTGGTGGGCTTTTTTATAGGAGGGTCAAGTTTTAATACAGACTCTTCTCATTGTCCTCCCCTCTGTGTGTATAATTCATATCTGCATTAGTATAGACAAACCTTTTCCAGCCATTTGTAACTGGGTAATATAATGAAGGCTAATGTAATTAAACACTGAAATCTTAAACACAATTTTCATATTTCCATTTATAAATATCGGATGGCAGACTTTTTTATTTTTTTAAATGAAGTCAGTTCTTAATTCAGATTCTTGTCATTGTCCTTTTGCTGCAATGTTGCAATTAATTTTTAACAGTTTTGTAGGGTTTTTTGGGGGGAATATGCTAATCCATTCATTTTCTCATGCTCAAAAGTCCTTTGAAAAGAAATTCCCTCAATATTGCTTTTGTAAGAAGAGTTTAGTTTCACTGTGTCATTCATCTCCAGCACTGGCCCCATGACTTATTAATAATTATGTTCAAGACTCACCTTTCCATTTTATTCCAGCTTCTCCAACTCATTAGAGATGGATTTATTTATTTTCCTCCTTCCTGTTTGGATCCTGTTTGGGCCACACACACCCCAGGTCACATCCCTCACAGTCCTTGCTCTGCGTCCCACTTTAGTGATTTTACCTTGCTGGAATTTGTTATCTTGCCTGTCTGAATGGATAGTGGGACATACCTGGCTACATCCACTTTTGCCACCCCAACCACTGGCATACAGCCCATAAATGGTTAACTGCAAGGGGATGTGGCCCTCACAATGGCAAAAGTTTTTCATTCCTGCACTGAGGACAACATCTGAAACTCCTGTTTCAGATGCATTATACAGGAAGCAGAGAGCTAACTTCAGGTTTTGGCATGCCATTGGACAAGATACCTTGAGTATGGGCCCTCCTTTTTGCTGTGGCTGCCTGCCCTCTTTGTTTGGAGAGTATTTTGGATCACCACCCAGAAACAGAAGCCTGTGGAAAAATTTGCTCCTTCTCACAATTGCTTATTTATTAGGAACAGGCTGATGTGCTGCAGTAGCAATGAGGGAAAGGGCCATGGCTCAGTGGCAGAGCATGTGCTTGTTAAGTATAATTGTTAATTTCACACCAAAATGGAGAATGCCTGTATGTTTATTGCCAAAGTGTTTAACATCGGAAAATTCAATTGAAGCATACTGAAGCTCTCTGAGCTTGAACAGTTTGATAATTAACAGGTGAAGTTCTCTACTAGCCCTCATGTAGTGCTTAACTTTACATCATGTGAGTGCAGTATTGGATTGCAAGTCTCCATTTTGAAGGGAGTTGCCTCTTAGTCTTTCTCTGGAAGCCACAGAGAACGAAAGGATGTGATCACGATTCCTCTCCAGGAGCCTTGGGCTCGATGCAGGTAATGCAAGCTATGGGAGAGATGGAGCTTTGATTTTTGCTCTGATTGTAATTATATTATATATTTAAGAAGAACATATGCTTGAATGTGCATAGGCTTTATACAACTTTCTGGATGCATCATTGACTGTTTTGTACCTGTTTTGAAGAAGTTCTGGTGTCTAAAGCTTTGAATTGTATTTATGGGTCTGGACAATTTTTATTCCAAAAGGAGTAAGCTTTTATGCATCATATTACTTAATGCTGTGCAATATGAATACCTGCAATACTGCTTCACATGCAGAAGGCTCCAGGTTTGGTCTCCCTCCCCCATATCCATGTGTGGTTGGAAAACGGAGAACACTTCCATGCTAGCGGGAACTTGAATTAGTACATCTAGCAGGAACAGAGGATATGTCCTGTGACTGCACAGAGGAACTGCAGCTACAGGGAAGCAGCCTCTCTTTAAATCAGAACCAGTGAAGGCGGTGAAGGTCCTGTGTGAGTGTCTGGAGGCGGTTGGAGGATGGATGGCGGCTAACAGATTGAGGTTGAATCCTGACAAGACAGAAGTACTGTTTCTGGGGGACAGGAGGCAGGCAGGTGTGGAGGATTCCCTGGTCCTGAATGGGGTAACTGTGCCCCTGAAGGACCAGGTGCGCAGCCTGGGAGTCATTTTGGACTTACAGCTGTCCATGGAGGCACAGGTCAAATCTGTGTCCAGGGCAGCTGTTTACCAGCTCCATCTGGTACGTAGGCTGAGACCCTATCTGCCTGCGGACTGTCTAACCAGAGTGGTGCATGCTCTGGTTATCTCCCGCTTGGACTACTGCAATGCGCTTTACGTGGGGCTACCTTTGAAGGTGACTCGGAAACTACAACTAATCCAGAATGCGGCAGCTAGACTGGTGACTGGGGGCGGCCGCCGAGACCATATAACACCAGTCTTGAAAAACCTACATTGGCTCCCAGTACGTTTCTGAGCACAATTCAAAGTGTTGGTGCTGACCTTTAAAGCCCTAAACGGCCTCGGTCCAGCAGTGGCATAGCGTGGGGGGTGCCAGGGGTGCCAGCCGCACCGGGCGCAACATTTGGGGGGGCGCGTTTGGCCGGCCCTCCTTGAGGAAGCAGGAACCCCACTGTCCAGGTGGAGAGACCTCCTCCCGCCGCCAGCCTTCGGAAGGCTGCTCCGAAGCCTGGCGGTGGGGCAGAGAGCAGTGGCGTAGCGTGGGGGGTGCAGGGGGTGCACGCCGCCTGCCATGCCGCCCTGGCTGCTTCAACCGCGTCCGACAGCCGGCTCGAGGCTCCTTCCGGCCGGGTCTCCCGACGGGGTGCTGCGGGCGGAGGCTCCGGCACCAAGCGCCACGCCGCCCAGGCTCGGGTCGCTGTCTGGACACGCGCAGCCCGCCAAACGCACCATCGACGGCGCTCTAGTGCCTGCGCGCCAAGACCGCCCACCTGCCCCGACGGGGCCCCCCCTCACCCGCGCCGGAGGCCGGCCGACGCACTGGCCCCAGAGCCGCCCCCTCCCCGCGCCAGAAAGAAGCCGCGTCGGGACTAGCCGGGCCGGGGAGGGAGACTGAAAAGGCTGCGCCGCGACGCCCAAAGATGCGCGTCTTGACGCAAAGGGGGCCGCGGCACCCAGACGCGGAAGGGACCCTCTCCCCCTGACCCGCCACTGAACTGCAATTTCCAGCTCCCTTGGCAAATCCCAGTCCCCAATCTCCAAGATGCTTTATTTGAGGCAGGGGTCCTTTAATTGCAAAAACAACACCACGGAGGGCAGTAGTCACCACGACGTTTGCCCCAGAGTAGAGCCGTCAGTATTAATGACCATGGTTAGGGGTTAGGGGGCGCAAATTACTTGCCTTGCCCCGGGTTTGGGGGCGCAAATTACTTGCCTTGCCCCGGGTGCTGATAACCCACGCTACGCCGCTGCGGTCCAGTATACCTGAAGGAGTGTCTCCACCCCCATCATTCTGCCCGGACGCTGAGGTCCAGCGCCGAGGGCCTTCTGGCGGTTCCCTCATTGCGAGAAGCAAAGCTACAGGGAACCAGGCAGAGGGCCTTCTCGGTAGTGGCGCCCGCCCTGTGGAACGCCCTCCCACAAGATGTCAAAGCGATAAACAACTACCTGACATTCAGAAGTCATCTTAAGGCAGCCCTGTTCAGGGAAGTTTTTAACGTTTGATATTTTAGTGTATTTTTGGTTTCTATGGAAGCCGCCCAGAGTGGCTGGGGAGGCCCAGCCAGATGGGCGGGGTATAAATAATAAATTATTATTATTATTATTATTATTATTATTATTATTATTATTATTATTATTATTATTATTATTATATTTCTTCCTTGTGGTCCCTATGTATCACATGTATGCATGAATAGCAAGTTAACTTTCCAGAAGTGGGGCAGATGTGTCAGGTTGCAGTGAGGAGAGCAGTGCTTTTTCCAAAAGGAGCATTCTCTCAGGAGCAGACATATCTCTGTTCGTATGAAAAAGTATACACTTGGTTTGTATCAGAGGCACTAGCTTCTTAGGATGATTGAGGGTGTCTGGCATGATGCACATGATGTCATGAGGTGCCAGGGGTCAGAGCCAAACACCCTCTGAACATTGAGGGAACCCAGGTACACAGACCATACTTTCATTGGAGGTGACATGTGAATGATACTAAATATTTAATTGTAATTAACGAGCTTAAATATAAGTGAGATATCAAGTCCAAACCTTTAATAAGCTTTTGAATCTTCTGTGTAGAGTGAATGCTTTACCATTTGACTTTTTCAGTTCCTGACTACAGTGCATAAGGAGACGACAAGAACTAAGAGCACAGCTAGTCCAAAAGGGAAAAAAATAAATCACAATGATGGATGACTCCATTATACCTGGCAATATTGTGCAGCTTAACAAAAAAGAGCTAGCAGTAGGAAATTATCTTTTTCTTTCAGTTACTCATCATAAAGGAGAATGTTTCTACTCAACACACAATTGTAAAATCATTTAATCAGTGGTCAGAACAGCTTTCAACCTTCAGCAGAGCTGAATGGTGCTGAAAGCAGTAGTAGCTGATGTTTGTTTATTTTCATGAATTAAATTGAGCAGGTGAAGGTTTACAGAGTCTGTAAAGTGCTTCATATTCTTCCACAAAAAGCAGGCTGGAGTTGTGAAAATTGCCTTCCTTATTTGCAATCTGCTGCTGCTTACAGACAGGAATGACACAGGAACCCAATAAACTGCCTTACAATGAATCAAGCCCTTGGCCCATCTATTTCATTAATGTCTGCACCAAGGGTGGGGAGCCTGTGGCCCTGCAGATGTTGTTGGACTACAATTCCCATCAGCCCCAGCCATCAAGGTCAATGATTAGGGATGATGGGAGTTGTAGTCCAGCAGCATAAGGAGAGCTACAGGCTAATAATAATAATAATAATAATAATAATAATAATAATAATTTCATTATTTATACCCCATCCATCTAGCTGGGTTGCCCCAACCACTCTGCACACCTTCCAATACATATAAAAACATCATAAAATATCAAACTTCCCTACACAGGGCTGCCTTCAGATGTCTTCTAAAAGTTGTGTACTTCTTTATCTCCTTGACATCTGATGGGAGGGCATTCCATGGAGAGGGTGCCACTGTCGAGAAGGCCCTCTGCCTGGTTCCCTGTAACCTCATTTCTCACAGTGAGGGAACTGCTAGAAGGCCCTTGGAGCTGGACCTCAGTGTCTGGGCTGAACAATGGGGGTGGAGACACTCCTTCAGGTATACAGGACTGAGGCCATTTAGGGCTTTAAAGGTCAGTGGTTCTAATTTAAAGGTGAGGTAGAGCTGAGTATCATCCGTGCACTGGTGAACACCCTGCACTTGTCTGTGTATGTAGAAATGCAAGGATGCCACAAATCCCAAAGTCAGATCTGCTGTCAGAACTGAAAATAATTCTTTGGTATGGCAAGCAAGGCACTCTGTTCAAAAGAGGAATAATCTAGTCAAATGTAAGCACTTGGAAATCCAGTTTAGCTCTCTGTGATTGAAGTGCACCATTTTGGCTGTATCATGTTCAAGGTTTTGAACCAAAGCTCAGTGAGGAAGCTTTTACAAAGTAGCAGCACCTTTTAGAAGTTTGGAAAACTGGTAACATATCACAGACTGTATTTTCTGCATTTCGTTTCTCACAGACCTCGAGGTTTACAACCCCACCCATAGATACCATATATATGTGCATGTATACCTGTGACTCAGAATTGCATTTTATGCACCTAATGAAAGCTTTTGCCACAATAAATTTATTAGTCTTTAAGGTGCCACAAGACTCCTGGTAGTTTCTTCTGCAAAAGGCTTACAAGGCTAAGATTGCTGGAAATTCTGGCATTGCTTTAATGATAAGAGCAAGAGACTAAGAACTAGGTATTCTGCATTTTTAAAATAATGGTTCTGATATTGACAAAGGGAGACAATATTAAATATTAATTTAAAAAAACCTCTATTGTTAAACATAGAGAAAGAAGGACTAAGCATATATAATTGCTTTATTATTATTATTATTTTAAAAAATTACCAAGGGAAGCCTTGGGCAAGTATAATTCTTTTAGAATAAATTAGGCGAGAAAGCAATGAAAAAGAAAACAGTGATGTGAAAGAACCCAGAGGAGGATATATAGTGCTTTAATATTTAAAAATCTTCAGGGGAAAGTGTGGATGTATCCACTTTTTCATCTATTTATAAAATGAAATTGAAGAATATTTCATACAAACAAGAGTCAATGTGGAGTATGACAATGTACCGTGAAAATATAACATATAAGAGGGATTTTTTAAAAACAAAACAAAAGAATACTGATATTAATGTTGCCTCCAGTGCCCTCCAGCTAAAAAACCCCCACTGTGGCTAATAGGCATCAATAGCCCTCCCCTCCATGAATTTGTCCAATCCTCTTTTAAAGCTATCCAAGCTTGTGGCCACCACTGCCTCATGTGGCATTTCTGCCAGGCTGGAATGTGTTATTGAACTCTGATAAGGCTTTCCCCTTGCCTCCCTGGAGGACAGAAAGGGTTGGGGATGCATATGTAGAAACTGGCCTATCATCCAAAGGTCAAATCTACATTGGTGGCTCAGTGTACTTTTGCCTCTGTTCCCTCCCACTGCAATGTGGCCATGGAAGGTTGCCCAGAAGGGAATGTGCCTCTTGAGCTAGAAAAAGACTCCTCACCTTTGCTTTACTCCATAGTGGTGGAGTACAGATACATGTTCCTTGGCCTCTCAGGAAGCTTCCTGTAGGAGGAGCTGGACCCTTGCTGCACTGGCAATGGGGCTGCAGCTCATTCTGCTGCTCACTTGGTCTGGAAAACCACAGAGCTTCTCAAAGGGGGCATGCACATACTGCTGCCCTGCTGTGGGTGTTTTGTTTCTCTTACCTCCAGAGATGGTGGGTGTACGGAACAAGGAAGCATTATTCATACTATCTACCTAGGAAAGAACAGGTTGTAGCAGGAACCCCCCGCCCCAATCATTCAGTTTGTACAAACTTCACACACACTCACACTCACACACTACATACGCCACGCTTCTGTTATAAATTCATAGAAAAATCAACCATACATCGGATTTGCACTGTTCCACTTTTATTTTACTCCATATGACAAGGACTATCAAAGGGGGGTGGCTTGGTTCTGGTCAGCCATAATCCCTTCACCATCCCAGCACATCCACAGGAGCCCTGCCCAGTTGCTATGCCAACCCTGATGGTCCTAGACAGAAGACCATCAAGATCACAAAGAACTTGCATATGGGAGTGGATTCAGCATGGACTGAAACAAAGGACAATGATCAGATCTTCCCTCTGGGGGCAGGAAACTGCCAACTCTCCTTTGTCTCCTGGAAGTGACTCATGGGGAGGGGGAAAGGAGGAACCAGCCAGGTGACAGGACACTCAGGTTACCACCACAACTCCTCCCTCAACCCCTCCTTTCTGTAATGTATGCATGATGTTTCTGGGGGTGGGCTTCACCTAGAGGATGGGAATTTCAAAAGTTTTTATAAGGTCTTGCACACCATCTTTCTGGGTCTTTCCTCTCTCTTGCAAGTGAGGGGAACACCCTGTTGCAGCAGTTCAATAAAGGCCAAGCCTACAGGCTGCTGTTTTGCTCCAAGTTATCCTGGTTGGTGTCTTTATTTCGTCCAAGGGAGCCCTCAGATTTTTCCAGTAACAAGGTGGATTCCCATTTCTTTTTGCTCAGGATCATCTTGCATGATGTAGAAAACCACGGAGCAGCAAAAAACAAGAAGCCATAGGAAAATAGTTTTTTTCCATAGGAAAAAAAATGTAATAGTCAAATGGGGGCAGAGAAAATAATATTATGGGTTGGGTTTAATGAAGAGGCATTATGGAGAGGGCAGTTTTCCACTTTAGGTCATATGGTCCAAATAATAGGTCTTATATCGTGTATGAAGAACAAAAGTAAAGAAATCTGTTGGAAGCCTGTCAATAAGGCCTGTTTCAGTTTCAGTTTCTGAGCCTTTTTAGTGGCTTAATAATAAATTAATATCAACACCTGTTCTTATAAATAATTTTATAACAAAGACAACCACAGGAGGATAATTGGGGGAAGAAGGGGCGAGAGAAAAAGGAGCCATTTTTAAAAATGTTTCATATAATAATTCTGCAGTATACTTTGGAATAGAAAAAAATGTTTTATTAGACAATGCACTTCAGCCAAATAAAATGTATTGCTTTTGATCTTCCTATGCCCTTAGATTTTCAGGGGAGGCAGGGATGAAGTGTAGCTTAAGCTTCAAAAGTCGGCCTTGAGCAAAAATATATAAAAAATGCATGTTCTTTGAAATGCTTTAGAATATAAGGATTTTGCTGTTATTAGACAAATCATTTCTAACCTCTGTTCACACTCTAGAAACATGTGCAGTAACACAAGAAGGAAGAATTTTCTTGTTTTCTTTTCCGGCTTGTATTCTGAGATCTATCCGCAGTGCAGCTTTGTGTGATCTGGAGTAAGTGTCTTAGTGCTTGAAACATGAGAAGTTATTTCCCCACAAAACAAATTCCTTGCACTTTAGCAAAGAAACAAAAACAAAACATGTTTAGCTGGGCTTGATCATTTCTCCTTGATATGTTAGCCAAAGCTGTGATTCAGTTCTTCTACAGCCAAAATTGTGTCACACCTACCGGTAAGTTTGTCTCCCCATTCCCTGATGTAGTAGAACCACTCTGGAAGCCATTGGAAGATTCTTTCACTGTTCCTCAGGCTTCATATTCGTTGTAGCCCTCTCGTCACATGGGGACACCAATTAGGGAAGGAAAATGAGAAAGTCCACATGGCATTGTTCTTGCTGTTTAACATTGATAAAGCATTGATAAAACACTTACATTCTGCTAAGCCCTGCAACAGGTCCTGCCTCTGCAGATTCACAATCAAATAGACACAAACAAAAGGAAAAAAAGAGATGAGGAAAGAGAGTAATGGGGCAGCTTCTCTTTCATTGGCCACTGGATGGGACTAGGTTGGTCTTCCCCACACCTTGACGTTCTTCCCAGGAGCATCTAGTGGCCCTAGATCTTGCAAACACACTGGTTCTACACATTAATAGTGAAATCCTATACATGTTTACTGAAAACTAAGTCCCTTTGGATTCAATGGGCTTTATTCCCCAGAACGTTGGTGCAGGATTTCACCCTAAATGACTTATTGAATGGGCCTATGTACCAGGTATGTATAACAATCCTGTAAAAAAGAAGAAGAGGTGACTATAGTGATAAGTATAAATGTTCTATGATATGAAGAGGTGGATGAGCAATGCATGTTATTGCTTGGACATTTCTTAACACCTTAGCAGCTTTACACCAGCCACCCACTTAGCTTTCACATTCTTGTTTGTGTCCTCCAATACACATTACAAAGTGATACTGTACAGAATGCTGCCAGCAGAGTTCTGAAGAACTCAGGAGGATTGTTTTATTCATTTGCACATTCTTCACTATGGGAAAATATTACAGGAGTTTTGTTTCAGGATTGTAAAAAGTAATCATGTGCCTGTTCCAGTGAATAGACAGATCTGGGGCTTAGGTCTACACCCCTGGCACTGACAACCATTCGGCTCCATGGCAGTGGCAGAGTTTCAACTAACTGCAACATAGGCACCATATCATATCCCTTTTGCCTAAATGACACATTTGTGGCCCTCTAGAGTGGCAATTGCATTGCATTTTGGTGCTTGAATGAACACAAAAAGCCCTGAACACAATGTTTTAAACCAAAAGGCTTTCTGTTAATTGAATTTTGCATTGTAGTCAATGCAACCCAACTCTGAGTAGACCTGCACAGTCAAGACCCATTGAGGTTAATTGACATGGCTAATCAAGGTCCGTTACTTCCAGTGAGTCTACTATGAGAAGAAATTAGTTGGATACAATCTTTTGTTTTTAGAAATAAATAAAAGTAGAGATGGAAAATACAGACGTATGCTAGTTTTTCATTGTCAGGGACTTTTAACATGGGGAAGTATTAAGTTGTGTGGACCTCCCTGCCCCCAACCTACATTTTGAAATGATGCAGCCCCAGGAAGACTATACCACATGTCTTTTCTGAATGTGTAGATTGACCTTTTGATCCAAGGAAAAGAAAGCAGAAACTCTATTATCAACACGTTTTGCTTTGAGAATGTATTATAGGCATGGCCTTGAGATTTACTTTTGCCTTGTTTGTGATCTATATTCCTGTGAAGGCGCCGAGTTCTGAATTTAGCCACCTCTATGCAGAGGTGTTTGAGAGAAAGCAATTGTGTCCGCTTCAGTCCCCTGCTGTTTACAAAAATGTTCATCCAGGTGCCCTTATATATCTCCAGTGAAACTGAATTGAACATCCTACATTTTCTGATTGCCTAACAAAAGAGCTAGGCCTTGAACATGTTATCAGCATCACCTTGAAGGGTCTATTTGTGTCTCAAAAGGAATATTTTAGCTTGTGTCATTTTACAGTGGAGGTGCTCTCAACTCTTAGGGCTGACAGCCTTAATGGAACCTTTTAAAAGCAGCAGCTGAAAACCAAGCCTTCTTAACATTACTTTTTAAAACCACATTTACTGCATGCTACAATGCACCATTGTTTCAGTGGTTCAATGTGTCAGATAACTCATCAATTGCTTTGTAAAAGGATTCGGCCATAGGTTCAACAGATATTTCCTTTGCTAAGGGATGAAGCCAATTAAGGTTATCCTACTGTTAAAATGGAAGAGGCAGAGTGATAAGTGGATTTCTCCTGTTCTGTTCCTTAACCCTTGAAAGGATGTCCACACCAAAGCATTCTGTTCTATCCTATTCCACTGACCTGCTGTGAATTTTAAAAAAGTTCTGCTAGAACTAAGACTGGCAAAATCAGCTTCCAATAATATTCCATTCTATTTGTGGGTGGTGACCTGTGGTGTGTGTGTGTGTGTGTGTGTGTGTGTGTGTGTGTGTGTGTGTGTGTGTGTTTGGGGGTAGATTCACTGAATATGTCTGTAGGGAATGGAAAGCCTGAAAAATAAATATTGAAAAAGAAAAATCCCAGGATATAGCTCATAAAGTTCTGTTCTGAATAAAATTCATCTCAGTTAATGCTGCATGAAATTATATTGATAGCTCATACTGCAGGGTAAAGGAAATGATGAGCTCAGAGAAGAGAACCGGAAAGACCAAGGCCCCAGCCTATTGCTCCCTTCAACAAAATTTAAAACCCACGGCTGTACTGAGGGGGTTTGTGCACAGAGTTCTGAAGTTCATGTATAAAAATACATAATCGTTTCAATCTAACTGTTGATACAAAATTATGGTGTGCAATTTTATTAATTTAATCAGAGACTTGTCTCTAGAACTCAGTGGCATTGCATGCCCACGGCATGTGAAAGCTTGTTCCCATGTATCCCCATCTCCTCCAACATAAATATATATTTGCTTAAACTCAGCCATTGCCACCACCCTGGCCACTGGCACTATTGTTATGCTGCTTTGTTACAGCAAAGGGACAATCCATTGCGCTGCAGGTGATGCAAAGAAAGACCATGGAAAATAGGGCAGACAATGGGTTGTCTCCAACTAGGTTCTATTCAGTGTATGTCTATAGAAATTTATGGACCTAAGTCAGTCCTGTCTATCAATTTAAGAAGTTCTTCCTTGATAAGGCCAATGGTCCATCTAGTCTAGCATCCTGTTCTCACTGTGGCCAACCAGATGCCAACTCAGAATCAGGATTCAAACACAAGAGCCCTCTCCCCAGTCGGATTTACGTTCGAACGAGCGATTCCTCCAAGCTCCTCTGGAATCGCCTCCAATGATGATTAACGACCTGAGCCTCTGATAAGGCTCCAAGCACGCTCCCCCATTACATAGAGTATCCAGCACAGGGAAGGACGAGATAGTATGAGCTACATTGCAAGGAGTTTTATTCCTAACTACGCAGACAGAAAAGAAATAAACATGCTCTCTCTGTGAAAGCAGAGAGCAACTGAAAAACAAAGGAACAGGAAATTAGTAACATCACATCCGTCTCCTGTTTCCATAAGACTTCCAACAGTCTGGAATGTCTCTGGAATGTAAATAGAGCCGTGTGACTCCAAGAGCACTGCACAGTGGCAACGCACAGAAACTAACATCCCCATGGAGGCAGAGCATAGCTATCATGCCTAGTAGCCATTGATAGCCTTATCCTCCATGCATTTGTCCAATCCTCTTTTAAAGCCATCCAAGTTGGTGGCCCTAACTGCATCCTGTGGGAGTGAGTTCCATAGTTTAACTATGCACTGCATGACAAAAGGGTTTGCTTATCTATTCTGAATCTTCCAACTCATTGGAAGTCTATGGGCTTTTTCGGCCGTGGCCCCGATCTGATGGAATGCTCTGTCACAAGAGACTAGGGCCCTGTGGGACTCGACATCTTTCTGCAGGGCCTGCAAGATGGAGCTGTTCCACCAGGCCTTTGGCCAGGGCACAGCCTGACTCCCTCCTTCTGTAATCCTCATAGAACTCTAGACCAATGGTTGCCATTAATTTGACTCTGCATTGGTTTTAGAATGAATTGATTTTAGAATGTATTTCAATTAATTGATTGTGATTTTATGTAAACTGTGTTATTTTTACTGTTTTTAGCCGCTCTGAGCCCGGCTTCGGCTGGGGACGGCGGGATATAAATAAAATTTTATTCTTTTTATTATGGGAGAAAAACTTTTCTCTATCCACTTTCTCCATATCACACATCATTTTACAAACTTCTATCATGTCACCTCTTACTTGTCTTTTATTTAAACTAAGAAGTCCCAAACGTTACAACCTGTTCTCATACATAAGGCGCTCCATCCCCTCGATAATTTTGGTTGCCATTTTCTGCACCTTTCAGTGTGTCTGCTCTGTGTATTACTAACAACTGATACAACGTTTGATACAACAATTGATACACCATTGCAGAGGGTTGGAACAGATGAATTTTATGCCTGAATCCTTATTCTGGCACAATCCACCATTGTGCCTATTTATTATAAGGAATAATTTCCAGCTACAGATAAGGGTGAGGTCCTTATACCACTTAAGCTTGCATCTGTACTAATCTGTTTAACTTGATCCTTTTTCAGAACCATGGTCTCAGCGCTCTGTGACATTCCACTGATCCAGAAATTATGTTCTGGTGCTTAATTTTAATGGTGTGCACATCTTTCAAGTCTTGAGCCCTGAAGAATCAAGCACAGCCTGGTTTCTAAAAAAAATATGTTGCTGTGTTTACCCCTTTCTCACTAATTTAGCTGTCAATGAAGATGCCACATGCTAGCAACAGCAGCAACCTCTGAAATGATCAGGTTAGTCTCACATGATTGCATTAGCTCTACTCCCTGTTAAGATTAGCGTGCCTGGCAATGCTACAGATCCTTCCTGTCGATGTTGTCCGTTAATCTCCATATCACGCTGTCCTCAATCGGTATCATGTGTCATTTTTAAGAGACACCTGGAGCGATGCGTTATTTTCTCTTTTTGTAGGGAAAAGCTAAAATTTCAAGCGGTTAACTTATCAACTATTACTGCAGATTAAACTTCTCCTAGTCACATCTATCTTTCGCAGCAATTGCACACTTTGTGACTATTTCAACGACCTAAAGTACTCAGGAAAAATGCAATTAATGATAAGCCACATGTAGAAAATGCAGGAAGTTCCCTAAAGAAGTCAGTTTCTTGGCCTCTTTTTATCACTGGAATTCACGGTACTTTAAAAAAAGAACATTTTTCAAAACACTATGGTTTTAACAAGTGTGAACGAAATGCAAAAACCTAGAGCTATTAAAATATAGAATTGCAAAGGGTTGTATTCAACAGTGCCCTTCTATTCACAGGAGAGTGTTTGCTCTAGAAAAGGCTATTGTAAATGTAAGAGGGGAAACAATTTCTGTTGATTCGCCTTTCCCCCTGCAACCCTCTACGTCACCTCCCACTCTGTTCTCTGGGGGAGATTTGGACGGCAGCTCTGTAAATTATGAAATGCTCACTGTGAATGTATTGGAAAGAAATGGATACATTTGGATAATTCCGAATGCAGAATTCTGGGATTGCAGGAAAAGTTGTAGAAAAGAGCTCTGCATGTTCCTAAAAAAGGGAAGTGAAAAAGCACTTAACAGAATCACAAAAGCAGAATCACAAAGAAGATCTGAAACATATTTCACTGGGAGACTTTGCCCTTGTTCAGATGAATGGCACTACCAATAATGTGTAAGCAGCCTGTGATGGAGTCCTTTGGTTTTCTGCACTTGGAAGACAGATAGATTAAAAAGCAAGAGGGAAAGAGAGAATAAAGAATGAACTGGAGAATAAATCCATATATGAAAAAATCCCTTCTGTACTTCAAAACATATAATGAAAAATGCTGGAAACTTGGTGAAGCTTTTAAAGGGCAATTTCAATGCATTCCACACACAGAGAGGGAATGAATAGTTTGAGAAGCACCAGAGAAGGGAAGTGAGATTGTATTGGATTTGCTCCTTCAGAATAAAGTCACTCTTTGATAAAAGAGGCTACCGAAGAGAGCTGTGATGATGTCAGTGACACAAAAATTGAATGGAAAAGGGTCTTCACCAGCCCCATCCATCTACTTGCTCTCCCACGCTACCCATACTGTAGCATTTATGCATTATTTTTATGACACAACTGAGACAAATGCAGATATATCTCATCATGTTGTCTTTTATGTCATATAATAGAATTTATTACTCCTTTTATGCTACAAATATATGATATAAATCTTAATTTGTCAAGATAGCGGACAAATGATGACATAGTGGCCTACAGCATTCTTGCAGGATTCTTTCATCAAGCATTCGGAGATGATGATGATGATGAACATTTGTATACTGCTCTATACCCGTAGATCTCAGGGAGGTTCACAAAATAAAATTAAAATATAATAAGAACAGAAAATGCATAGTAAAATTAAGAACAAATACAATCCAAGAATTCCTCCTTCCACAACACATTTAAAAGGGCATCGGATCTCAATCAGCCCAAGGCCTGGTTGAAGGGGAATGTTTTCACCTGGTGCCTAAAGGGGTATAATGAAGGCACCAGCTGAACCTCCCTGGGGAGGGCATTCCACAAATGGGGAGCTACTGCAGAAAAGGCCCATTTCGTGTTGCCATCCTCTCATGGGGGAGGCACACAAAGAAGGGGTTCAGAGGATGATATCAGGGTCTGGGTAGGTTCATACGGAGAGAGGCTGTCCTTGGGGTATTGTGGTCCTGCGCCATTAAAAGGCACTCTTTCGCATTTTTATTAGCACAAAGTAATGGTGATAATCTTTATATATATAATAATAATAATAATTAGAGGTGGGTTTTCCAATCTGATCCTAAGAGATATTCATAACTCCCCTTGGAAAACTACAATTAACCTCAAACTCTGCTCTCTTCTCAATTTGAATTGTAAAACTGTTCTTAACTCAGAGTATATCAGCCCGGCGGCCCTACCTCCAATTAAAAAGAAACTAGAGCAACTTGACTTCTCTAATACAGCTTCCTATGCAAGAGGGCCGTGTTCAGGCCTAGCCCTAGCTATTCCACCCCCTGAAGGGATCCCTCTATATTGCTTCACAATTTCTTCGGAGGCTAAGCGAAGGGCCTTTACCTGTGCCCGTCTCAACTGTTTTCCCACAGCAGTTCTGTCGGGTCGTTATTCCAGAGTTCCCATCGCAAATAGAACATGCACCTGTAATGACACGACCCTGGAGACTATGGAACATGTAATGCTCTTCTGTCCTAATTGGACAGATGAAAGATCTCGGTTTTTAACCCCTCTCGTGAACAAGCTTCATCTCCCAATCCAGCCTTGGATAGTGTCCCTTTTTTTGCAGGATTCTGATCGTTGGATTACCGAGATGACAGCTAACTTCCTGCTTAGTGTGATGAAGAGGAAAGCGGCACTAACTTCTTCCTTAACACCACAGCTGCAGTCGATACGCCACACAATCGAACGAAGTCCCAAGTAGCCTTATTGTACAAGGACAATGGAGTTAGGACAAATCTGAGGAGCTGAAGGACCCTTTAACGGTCCTCCTCCAGCCTCAGCAGTTTTTTTCTTTTTGTGTGTGTGTTTTTTTTCTCTTTAAGTATTTGCCCAGGACGATATCTACCCTTACCTCCCCACCCCCATTTTATGTTGTTATTTTAATGTATATCATGCTATGGCCGCACGGCTAATGCAATAAAATTTATGTGACAATAATAATAATAATAATAATAATAATAATAATAATAATAATAATATTTATTAAAATTTTCATTTTAACAATCCAATAAAAACCACATTAAAAACATTCCAAATTACAAAATAATCAAACAGTCCAGATTTTATGCTGAATTATAAGTCTTTGGTTGACTTCCCATGCTCTGAGGTTCGGGGGGTGATAATCATCTCATATTTGTGCTGCTTCTCTTAATTAGTCCAGGTTGTTCCCATAAGACATTTCGATGTTAATCCTTCATTTATTTTTAACAGCCTCTGAGTTTGTCCAGCAAGCGGGTTAAACCATATTTCTGTGTGGATGTTTATTTTGGTGATAATCATCATTGTAATCAGGTTTGTATCCAACAGTTGCTTCAGTGGAAGGCGTTGTGTGCAACTGATCTTCCTCTTCTCCTCTTCCCCCTTCAGCCCCCTATACTAAAGAGATCCTATCCAGAGAGTTGAGGGCCCTCCTGGACAGCATGGGTTGTGTTGTATGGGGCTGCAGTGGGAGCGGGGGAAACTTCAACACCCACCCTCAACACACAATGCACACATACTCTCTCTAGTGTGGACTGAGCATGCTCAGAAGATATGGAATGCTGAATATCAGCTGAAAAAGAAAAATGAATAATTGGGAAGGGGAAATCTGTGCTGCAGGAGGATGGAATGAATGGCTGGATCCATAAGCAGGTTCAGTTCTATTAAAAGCTAGTAATACATTTTGTTGAGGCTTGCATGTTGGAAAGATGCAATTCTCAGCCTTCATCTAAGCAATCAACCAAGCTAAATAACTTGCATGATTATGAAAGCCTATTTTGGATATTCGTAGTCCACCTCTTTCCCATGGGTCTTGCAGTGATTTTTTTAAAAAAAGAGCTTCCTGTTTCCTCTGTGCCAGGGAATAGATGCCTCTACCAACACCAAGGAGAGAGACAGACGGAGATAATCAGAAAATGACGGGATTGCATTTTCTGCATTCCTCTTCTGTTGGAAGAAGAACCTGGCTCTCACCCACAGTTTGCCTGTTGGTCTGGTACTCGCTCCCCCATGGAATGTGAGGACAGTCAAAGGCACTGGGTGCATGGAGCATTCCAGCTGCTGCAATCTCTCCCCCCCCCAATCCTGTTCCTGGAAGCACGGGTTATCCTGGTAATTGGGTTCTATTTGGAGTAAACGACAGTCATGTGTTTGGGATGCCGGTGGCACTGTGGCCTAAACCACAAAGCCTAGGGCTTGCCGATCAGAAGGTCGGTGTTTCGAATCCCCACGATGGGGTGAGCTCCCATTACTCGGTCCCTGCCCCTGGCAACCTAGCTGTTCGAAATCATGTCAAAGTGCAAGTAGATAAATAGGTACCGCTCTGGCGGGAAGGTAAACAGAATTTCCATGTGCTGCTCTGGTTTGCCATGCAGGCCACATGCTGGCCACATGACCCAGAAGCTGTACGCCAGCTCCCTCGGCCAGTAAAGCAAGATGAGCGCCGCAACCCCAGATTCATCTGCAACTGGACCTAACGGTCAGGGGTCCCTTTTACCTTTACAGGCACGTGTTAGAGATGATGAGATAAGAAACTGCAAAAACAACCCAGCTACAAGGATTTGAAAGGTTTGGATTGGGAATGGATTTCATTCAGTGAAAGAGACAATGGGGGGGGGAGCGGAGCCCACAGTTTGCTTATATTAAAGTTTTTATCTACATTTATGATATGGCAACCCTCCTCTGAATGCAAAGTGTTTTCTTAAAAAAAATCTGTACAAATGAGGATGGAAGAAATTGGAATATAAATATGGAATTTAACAAAACTGGAACTGTGTGTGAGAGAGAAGTGGGGTGGGGAATGCTATGCTTTGAAAATATGGAGCAAAATCCTTCCTAACCTCCGTTATCCACTAAGGAATATGTCTGAGATAAGGACAATTGGCCATAAATCAGCAGCAGGGAGGAAAGGAGTCTACCAGCTTCAGGAATAGAAGCTTTTGGATTAACTATACACAGTCTGGATTCAGACCGTTCTTCCTAGGCTGGACAGCTTGTTTACTGGAAGCCAAATCACGGGACAGTGATGCAGTGACTTTTGGAAACTGTGAGATAACTGCTTCTTCTGAGGCATGACAGGAACCATCAACAGTTGTAGGAATGAAGGATATAACACCATATATGGACGGGAAAACATCATGGGGGAAACTGTCACACACAGGAAAGAATAAGGATTACAGTTACAGTTCCTCACTTGAAATTTTATAAATTACCTAATATACCAACACGAATGAAGTCACAAGATTGTAGCTTATTATATCTGAATATTCGTAATTATATCTGAATGGAAATTATTAAAATTTTGGAACTTGAAAAAAATGTTGAAGAACAAAGCCATTAAATCTGGCATGCGGGGAGGCCAGTTTAATTAAATTGTACAATTTGACATTTGAATAATAGGCATTAATAATTGTTAAATTGGATAAAATTAGTATTGTTAGAATGAGGTTGCTATTGGAACAATATTGGAAAATCAATAAAAATATATTAAAATTTTAATTTAGGTCATTTACTAATTCCTAATTGCTTTTTGTCAATCTTTCAATAATTTGTTCTTCTAAAGATACACTGTGATATAAAAAGAACGGTTTTAGTAATATATTTGAGCTGTGTTCTTTTCTTTCCGAAAACTGTCATTGGGACACATTCCAAACCCTTGGCGCACTCTCTCTATTAGGCATCATTATTCAGGATACTGCCTGACTTTTGTTTGTACTGTTAAATAAAATCCTCTAGCATCTCTTTAGAAGATGTAATTGAATTAATTAGTAATAGCAAATTGCCCAGAGAAGAGATGGGAGGTAACACATGTCATGCCTTTGCCAGCAGTTAGTAGGACATTACCAGCAAAACTTGACCTTTTGCTATGCCACTAGCAAGTCTGTGTATGGGAAAGAAGTTTTATGTCAAATCAGTTACATTGATTGACCAACATGGGATAAGGAAAATGACTCTGCTACCCAGATTTCCTGCAGGAAATCAAATTCTTACAGTCAAACTCTAATTAAAAAGTGCAATGCCATAAATACAATGAGCAGCAGAGAAACATCAGTCTCTGACCAAAGAACAATAAATTTGATCCAGACTTCTCTATGCTTAGATTAGTTCCATTGATTTCAAGAGGTTAGCTCTAAGCATGACCTAAAGCATGCGGGTGGTGCTGTGGGTTAAACCACAGAGCCTAGGACAGGGGTCTGCAACCCGCGGCTCCGGAGCCGCATGTGGCTCTTTTACACCTTTGCCGCGGCTCCAGGGTGGATACTAGCGAGGGGAGGAGGCGCATTGTGCGCCTCGACACTCCCCACTGTGGCGGGCACTGTACTGGCTGTGACGTCGCATGGGGGCGGTGCGTGCGTTAGTCACGCACCGTCCCGACGTCATCTTCCCGCCCGCTGTCAGATCGGAGGGCAGCGGCGCGCATGCTTTAAATGTCGCAATGGTTTTGCGGCTCCCAGGTTTTTTTTTCTTCGGAAACGGGTCCAAGTGGCTCTTTTTGTCTTAAAGGTTGCAGACCCCTGGCCTAGGACTTGCTGATCAGAAGGTCGGCGGTTTGAATCCCCGCAACGGAGTGAGCTCCTGTTGCTTGGTCCCTGCTCCTGCCAACCTAGCAGTTCGAAAGCACGTCAAAGTGCAAGTAGATAAATAGGTACCACTCTGGCGGGAAGGTAAACGAAGTTTCCGTGCGCTGCTCTGGTTCGCCAGAAGTGGCTTAGTCATGCTGGCCACATGACCCAGAAGCTGTACGCTGGCTCCCTCGGCCAATAAAGTGAGATGAGCGCTGCAACCCCAGAGTTGGCCACGACTGGACCTAATGGTCAGGGGTCCCTTTACCTTTAAGCATGGCCTAAGTCAGGACCTAGCCCATTGTATTTAGACTACTAGCTCTTAATCTCAGGGTTGTAAGTTTGAGCCCCACACTGGGCAAAAGATTTCTGTATTGCGGAGGGTTGGACTAGAAGACCCTCACAGTCCCTTCCAACTCTACGATTCTGATTCTGATTCTCTCACCTTGGGTTCAGGGCTTGTCACTACTGAAGCTCTAAAAAATATAGCATCGGCTACTGTGACACTTGAGGTTTTATTACTGTACTTGCTTGACTACATAAGAATATAATCAGATTTTTTTTCCTCCCATGAGGTGGAATTATTGGAAAGCCACTTTACAAGTCATACTAATTGTAATTGAACTCAGAGCACCATTGCCATGAACCATGATTTGTTACCTTATTTTTACTAGATAATTTGCATGAAGGCCTAGGAGTCTAAGCTTTGCATGAATGTAATAACTGGTATGGAACGGTTCCCTCAGGAAGTTATTGATGGTGGCACTTCAGTGTCAAGTACCCGAGGAGCAAGTTATTCACTGTGAGGAAAGAGAAATATTTAATATGCTGTGATCCATTAATATGTGCCTTAATCCATGAATTTTAAAATCTGCAAAAGGCTCAGTTACGTGTCCCTTTTTATTTCAGTTTCCATCAAATTCAAGAGCACTTTTTAGGTGTTTCCATTGCGTTTTCTGGAGATTAAATACAATGGATAGTTTCCAGATTGTATGAATCACATGTGTTAGAATGTTAGGTTTACATTCTATAACTCTGTACTTAACTATTCAGAAATAAGGCAGTTCAATGGGACTTATTCCCAGAAAAATGTGTGTAGAATTGCAGCTTTAGTTGAAGCTAATAACATTTACATTTTCTTCTTTTTGCAGTACAGTGAAGTAAACTATTTTAAATGCAGACGGCATGGGAGATAGCCAACAGAATAAAAAGCACCAAATTTAAACACTCAGGTATTAATATAAAAACTACTGGGTGACATCCAAAATCCAGTGTGGTCATTCTGCCAGTGGAATAGACTTCCACAGGACTTCTGTGCAACAGGACTTCTACTTCCACTTCCTCTTCTCCTCACCTGGGGTCCCCTAAACCCCCAATCTACACTAGATGGTTCCCTAACTCAGCCATCTAGAACATGTGTCTTCTGAGGGAGATGGACAGGAGCTGCATGGAGAGGAGATGAAGTCCTGCTGCATGAATAGAGCCATTTATTCAGTATTGTGAGCCCAAATCCATAGAACTCCCTCTCAGCAGAGATCAGACAGTCACCCTCCCTGAAGAAGCAGAGTTAGGTGCTCTGGAACCAGGAACGGTGCACATGCTGTGCACCTGGGGCAGGGCTAGCTGCTGCGGGGGCGGGGCTAGTGTCCCAGGAGGCGCCGCCCAAGGCGAGCATCCCGGGGGGCAGCACGGTGATGTCACACACCCACCCCAGGATGACACCCGGGGCGAGCTACACCCACCACATCCCCTTCCCCCACCAGTGCCTCCCTGTCGAACTTCAGGTGGTTGTTGAAGACTTTTCTATTCCAACAGGCATTCTAAGCAAGTTGTACTTCTGCTTTTACCTGTGGTTTCTGTTTCTTTTAAACACTGTATTATTTTTCTTTTGGGGATTGCCTTCTTGATTGTTGGGTAAACAGCTTTGTGATCCATCTATGGTGAAAAGTGATTCTATATTGGAAATAAATAAACAGCTGTTGGGAAATTCGCAATGTAAGCCATGGACACCAATTCCTCTTTGCCCCCATCAAAGAATACCAGTGGTGGGCAAGACCAGAAGCAAAAATGGACAAAGGGGGTGCAGCCTTGATAGAGAGTTTGTGGCCTAGTGAGAGTCTTAAAGGCCAGAGAAAAAGGCTTGGAGGGCCACATATGGCCAATGGCCTAGAGGTTCTCCTGTTCCCTGGCTTGGAGAGTTGTGGAAGCTGGCAGGGGTATATGATGGAAGAGGTGGAGGAGGCATAGCCATCAAATGCATCCTTACTTTCCCTCAAGAGATTCTAATTGTGCATGTTTCAGGGGAAGGGCTGAATCCCCAAATAATGTCCATCTTCCATGAATATGCCTCAGCATTTAAAAAATACTTTAGATTAGAAACTATTTACCACATCTTATAAAAAATGAATTATCTATCTGTCATCTATCTAAATTTAGAACCATTATCTCCTGGCACTGTGTGAAGAGGTTCTTCCTTTCATCCCATTCAATATCATTTGGTGAAAGAAGCCTCAAGGATGATGAAAGCTGGAGGATTTGAACTCCCTCCCTCCATGCCATTCTTAATTCCCTCAGCTTCTACCATCTATCTAGATGTAGATAAATTCCGGTCCCTAGCAAATCCATCCCTACATTTAGTTTTAGACTCTTCCATGTTAACAAGAATTGTGGGGGGGGGGGCAGGGGGCGGAGAGATGAAAAACAGTGGATCCTTAAATGAAGGGGTGGCGGGGAAATAATCTTCTAGAATGATAATAGTACTCACCTGTTACAATATTCCAAAGCGTTCTGTATGATGAGAAGGAGCATGAAAAGGGGGGGGGAGCGCAAGACACTTGAAAAACATATTTGCATCAGTCGGTAGATGGACTGTAAAAAACAACAACCAACATGCATGTGTTTATCAGCAGTGACAGTAATTATCCAAGAAAAGAAAAAGATAACCTTTGATATGTCAGCTGTTTTTTAAAAAAATCCGACTTAAATCACAGCATCTTTGAGACACTGTCAACCAGAGTTAACTAATAAGGATTCTCCCACAATGCACTGACAGGCTGCTGACAAGTCCCAAGCCTGTACAAGATCAAGACAGATTAGAACCTTGTACCAATTATCTATGCTGGATATCTAATGATATTCTCTGTCATGTTTGCTGTTAAGAGATGCATCTGTGCCATGCATGTGCTATGCTACACAGGTCTGCCATTTTGCAGGAGTATGGATAAAAACACCCTTCATTTCTGAGAGGCACCACCCTACCCTGCGCAAATAACTACCATTTATCTGTGGGATAACCACCCTCATATAACCAACATGCTTAAGCTTATAAATGCATGAAGGGGTTAAGACCATAGAGTAAGCTGTCTCGCCAGGCTTAGCTGACCTTGGGAGGTACTGGGTAGCCATGCCTTTGTTCCTCTTCAGTCCAGCAGAGGAACTAATTAATGTATGAGGAGATCTGACCTGGTTATCCTAAAGCTGCTCAACCCCTTTCCTGGGTTGCTCATGCACTGATACTTCTCATTTCATGTAGAAAATGTTTCAACTCCTGTGGTGTGCATGCGTGTGAGTTCCTTTAGAGGCAAAATCCTCTGTCAGAGGCTGACAATTTTTCACCCCAGGCAATGCCCATCTAGAAGGCAATGAGAAGGGAGAGAAATGTTAAAAACAGAACATGGCATTTAAAATATGGGAAATTGCTCACTTTTCACTCAAGTAACATTTAGTAGGAAAGGCCAGTGTGAGTCACACCATAGGCATAATCAAGATCTGGACCATTTCTGGGAGGGGGAAAGAGAAGAGAGTTTCCTGCGTGACTGAAAGATGAGAAACTGGGTCGCAGAAGGAGACTCATTTAAATAGAAGAAACAGACCAACTTGAGAAAGGGCAACATTTTTATATTGCCGTAACCAGGAGCAAACTTCTAATCATTATATATAAAAAGTTTTGCAGCAAAAGTAGCTTCAAGGCACTGTGAAGCAAGTCAGTGAGGGACTGAAGACATATGAAGGGTGAAATGTAGAATATGCACATGCTCTGGGAATTTCTTTTTAAAAGGTGAGGTGCAGCAGGTTATGACTTACTGCAGAAAGGCTGAGCTCTTCCACATGTTGTAGATTTGATAGGGTTGACCTACTCTCAGAATAATCATTGCTTCTATATTAGGGACTGGTGAATCAGTACATCCACTACTACCTGGAGTAGGGAGCCAGATCATTTAGACAAAGAACAATGGTGCATTGAAGGGGAGATGTGAGAGAGCATAACTCCTGGGCTTTCTTCAGAGCGGAAACAATAGTATCAAATGATGGAGCAAGGGAATGAGACGATGATAAGACTAATGGAAACATTCCTATAGGTGAGGGCATTCTTGATCACTGATTTTTAGTATCGTCCCTGGATAGAGATGGTATTTCTGTTCCTTAGAAATATTTGATTGTACTGATTTTCTCTTGTGAACTGCCTCGTCGTTTTACAACGAAAGGTTGCCTATAGATGTTTAAATAAATGCAGTTATAAGAAAACCAGCCTCACAGTCTGAGCATATGCTGAGCTAGGACTCACCAGGGCCTGGGATCCATTCTTCCTTTCAGCTTTACAAGATTTACTTTAGGCACGCCACTCCTGAGCCCTGGCTTTTCCCAGCCCACCCTTGTTTCCCTTTTAATTTCCTTCTCTTCCTCTGCCCATCCTTCCCTGTGCCCTTCACTTAATTAGATTCTGAGCCTACAGTCAAAGCCTGCCTTATATTTTTTTAACTTGCTATAGCGTCTCAAGGCTTTAGGTGCGTTATTATTAATATCATTATTATTTCAGGAATGTGATGAAATTGTAATTATGTGTCTTGCTGTCAAAAATGCCACTTATGTCACTAGCGATGTGTAATATGCCTAGAGGGCTGCGAATGATATCTCACAAGATTTATTTTTATTTTATTATCAGGTGGGGACTCTGATAGAATTAATATTGATAGCAAATCCAAACACGTTCCTTTCTGAGCTTGCCCAGCATTAGTGCTAACAACGGAAGGGAATAAAATACAATTACGGAGTACTGTTTTTCTCTATAAATGTGACCCGTCACTTGGGATGTGGGAGGAATTTGATTTGGTTTGTATTTGAAAGCAAATTTACCTAATTGGCCCTTTACGAAAACAAGATGCAAACTGAAATAGTTCTTTGAATTTTGCAGTGCGCTTCTCCAGATAAGTAATGAGTATAAAATTGTATGCAGTGGTATGAAGTGTGAGAGGGGTTTGTTGACCTTGACTTCAGACACTGGGGGATGGGTAGACCTCTCCAAATCACCCAGGTTATGTCACAGATTGCAGCGCTGCATGCAGCTGTGTTCTGAATATTATGTTGTGATATAAATCATTCGGTTGTTGGACATAAAAGAGTCCACCTGTTGATTTGTCTTCCCTGCCATTTGTCTTTCAAGTTCATAAAGGAAACAATTGATGGGTAACTAATTAACCTCAGCAGAAATATGTACAGTGGTACCTCAGGTTAAGTACTTAATTCGTTCCGGAGGTCCGTACTTAACCTGAAACTGTTCTTAACCTGAAGCACCACTTTAGCTAATGGGGCCTCCCGCTGCTACCGCGCCACAAGAGCACAATTTCTGTTCTCATCCTGAAGCAAAGTTCTTAACCTGAAGCACTATTTCTGGGTTAGCGGAGTCTGTAATCTGAAGCATATGTAACCTGAAGCGTATGTAACCCGAGGTACCACTGTATTTTAAAACATGGAGCTTTAATATAAATCCTGAGAATACTCTCTACTCAAGTCCTAACATACTACTCCATAGAACAGCTATTCAAAACCTTAACTATATTTAAAGCTGTATGAACCTTGCACTGAATTTATAGAGAAAGACATGCCGTGGATCAAGTCTTCTAAAATCTCCACCCTCTGATCTGGAAGCACTTTCTCCTAGACTCTAGAGAAGAAAGGGTTGCTCAAAATAGACCTGTGCACCTTGAGCATATTACTGGATGTAAATGATGAGATTTAAATATTACTGCCTACTTCCCAGTCATGTATCTCTGTGGAACAACCCAGTGGCGTAGCGTGGGTTGTCAGCACCCGGGGCAAGGCAAGTAATTTGCGCCCCCTAACCCGTGGATTTGCACCCCCTAACCCGTGGATTTGCGCCCCCTAACCCGTGGATTTGCGCCCCCTAACCCTAACCCCCAGATGTTGCGCCCGGTGCGGCCGGCCCCCCCTGCACCCCCCACGCTACGCCACTGGAACAACCATAGGTACTGTACCAAGTGCTTTACTTCTTCCATTCCTTAACAGCGTGGTTTACTGATTTCTTAATTGTGCGGCTCACTAAGACTTCAATCCCATGAACGCCTCCTTGACAGTAAGTCCCACAGAACCTGACTTACCTCTGAGGTAAATATACATAATGTTACACAGTTAAAACTCCCATTTCCTTTTGCAGATTGAAGAACGAAGTACCAGTGGATTATAGGATGGGAAATCTGACATTTGAAGCAGCACTGGGCTTTGACAGAAAGATGAACAAAGCAAAGACATTTGGGTAAAGGCTGAGTTTACATAACCTGATGTGATGTTTCCAGCCTCCAGATGCACTCGTCACGCGGAATAAAAGCATAAGCTAAAAAAGCTCAATGTGCAGCACAGTGATATGTCTTTTCCCCAATGGATATTATAATTGTTTATATATAAAATACAAGGGAGAGAGATGTGTTGTATGCCAAGCCTTTGGTTTTTCCTTATTTTAAAGGTGCAATAGGATTCAACTCTATCAGCTGTGTATTATTCATGTTCCATTTACAGCACTAGCTCCAGAGTTTTAGTGCTATTTCACACATGAGGACCAGCCACTCTGATTTCTTATTTCCAATACAGTCTGTAACTTCCCAGGCCCAATAATCTCTTGATTTCAAGTTCCGTATTTATATATATAGCTGCACATATTCCTTCTGGGCAGAACATCCCTTTCTTATCTCTCCTAACAAGAAACATATGCTGTGGTCACACATCAGAGATTGCAAAATGGAGCATTTTTTATTTTTAAAGGGATAGCCACTTCTTTGTTTCCACCAGGTGCAGTGATGTGAAATGTCAGACATCAACAGTAACAAGCAATTTCCCCCCATCTCCGTGGAGGAATTGCTGCCGCCTTATCTCCCCCTTGGCTATAGATAAATGGGGTAAAACAAGATCAGTAATTAATTTCATTTCAAGCATAATGACTTTAGGCACAGACACTACCTAGTGGATAATAATCAGCTGGGTTCAAAGCCCCACGGCTCTTGCAGTCAATCTTGTATCTCTGCTCCAATACGTGATTACACACAGACATTTTAGACAAATAGAAAATTATCATTTGAAATTTGCCCCAAAGCAGATAATGTTGTGAATTTTGCTACGGTGATGTTAGAAGCAGGGTTTGTAATCAATTGACTATTAAAAGGTGAAGCTTTAAGCTTGCTGTTGTATTTTGAAGAGGGTCATCGTTCATTTACAATTACAGTTAAGTCCTAAAAGTATAGAATTAGTTCACAATAATTTTACAAAATGAAGGCTACCAAACACCATTCCATAAATGTTAAGAAACATGCACCAATTTCTACATTCTTCATTATAGTTGTTTTGAGTCCTGTTCTTGTGTATCAAATGACTAATAAGTTCTACTACTACTAATAAAAGATGTAGAGTTTATTGTTCAAACTAACACAAATCCATGACTGAGATTCTGGAGGCTGAATAAACAGTTTGGAGCTTGATGGACCAGTAATATAATGTGACTTTACATTTTCTTATTAAATGCATATTTGTTTCATTTAAGCTCAAATAACTACCCATGTCAACCCACCAACTATTTCATTTTTTTACAATAAAGCTAGCTGGGCGTCCAATTTATTCAAATATACAAATTTATTTTAAAAATAGAAGTCTGTCTGTAGAAGTGACCATTTCCTCTAGAAATTCTGGAGATTCAGAATAGTTGCCTAATATACTGTTGGTTTTACAGCTTACAAATATTGCAAACTTTCTGTTTAAATTAATGCTAACTTAAGTCCCATTGATCTCAGTGGATCGTCTCTAAGTTTGACTAAGTCTGGCTTCAACCAATTGACTTCACCTTGAACTTTAGTATGTTTACTCAACCCTATTGATTTCATTGAGATTTCCCTCTGGATAAGTGCTTGAGACCGAAGCCTTCAACGTTCCTTCAACATTCCCTGTTACAAAGAATCAACAATGTGAAACTCTGGCAAAAATTAAAACCTTCTGAAACATGATCAGCAGAATGCATTTGCAGAATTGCTCATTTTCTCCTGGTGAAGCGCTGTGCATTTTGATATGGTACTATGTCAATAGCAATAAATAAGGTCATAATGCATGAAGGTACCTCTGCCTTTTTCAAGAGATCCCAGAATCATTTTTGACATGAACATCAGCTCCATCTCCACTGTGTCTAATTGTAGATTTAATGACAGATGGATGGAAAAACCCATTTACAGTATTGTCAGCAGCCGCTCAGTTGTCAGAAGGAACAGGCCATACAGTTGTTTCTAAAATAAAAGGACTGTTTTTCAAGCCAGACCAGCAGGTTTCTTTTTTCTTTCATCGGGGTCAGTCCAGGACAGTTTACTGCTCCAGGCAAAACGCCCCAATGCTGCCCCACCCCCTGTGATGATGACAACTCTGCAGGTTTGGGCCCTGCCCCATCCGGGCAAAGAGTGGAAGAAGAGAAAGGGAAAGGTGTTTGGGGAGAGAGAAGAGAAAGAGCTGGATGCAGCGTAGCTGGGAATCTGGGGAGATGTGCCACTATGCAGGCAACACTATGGAAGCTACCCTCCCCGCCACCCAGCTGATGTTAGAATTCCTGCTCCATGATTGCAGTCATGGGATTTTTGTCTTTCACATGACGGTGTATGTTTTGACTCCACAGAGTGGGATGTGACAGAGACAGGATATTTGTGTTACTGTGTTCTGTGAAGTGGGACTATTGTCCTTTGTCTTTTTTCTCTTTGCTGTCTGATGCTAGAGAGAGAGAGGGAGCCATGTTGCAGCGCTCCGTGTGTGTTTATATGTAAATAAAGTAGATTAGCCAAAATGCTGAGTTGCTGAGGTCTGTTATGCAAGTTGCGCAAACTCTGCGGATCCCTAAGTGTGCTGGTGTCAGTCGGCATCGGTCTTGGGGAATTGTGCAGGCTGGGTGCACAAGGAGCAATAGTGCAACAGGCAGTCATTGACCCCCATTGACTCTCCCTCCACCTCTTCCAGCAGCCCATTTGTGTGTCTGTCTGTCCAGGAAACAGGGGGAGCAAAAGTGTGTTTCTAGGCAGAGTGCAAGGGGAGCCACCGCTGCTGCCCAAACTTGCTCCCTGGGTTAAGTGAAGTGACTGCTGTGAAGCAAGCAAGCAAACTTGGGCAGTGCCAGTGGCACTGTGGTGGCAAGAGCAAAGCCCTGGTAGGGCTGGCAGCAGTAAAATGGCAGGGGAGGGTGCAGAGGTTCGATCATACTCACTTTAGATAACACTAGTCAGCAATGTATAGTTAAAGCCATGGTTTTCCCAGAAGTGATGTATGGAAGTGAGAGCTGGACCATAAAGAAGGCTGATCGCCGAAGAATTGATGCTTTTGAATTGTGGTGCTGGAGGAGACTCTTGAGAGTCCCATGGACTGCAAGAAGATCAAACACATCCATTCTTAAGGAAATCAGCCCTGAGTGCTCACTGGAAGGACAGATCGTGAAGCTGAGGCTCCAATACTTTGGCCACCTCATGAGAAGAGAAGACGCCCTGGAAAAGACCCTGATTTTGGGAAAGATGGAGGGGACAAGGAGAAGGGGACGACAGAGGACGAGATGGTTGGACAGTGTTCTCGAAGCTACCAGCATGAGTCTGACCAAACTGCGGGAGGCAGTGGAAGACAGGAGTGCCTGGCGTGCTCTGGTCCATGGGGTCATGAAGAGTTGGACATGACTAAACGACTAAACAACAACAAGTCAGCAATAGCAACAAGGAAGATTGACCTGGGAATATTTCAAATAGAAAAATCCCAGCATAGACACTAGATATCCAGGAACAACATCCCTTGGCCTTCATTTGAAGGATATCAAGCTTTTACCTGGGTCAGGGCTGGAGAAACTTTCACCCTGCAGATACTTCTACAGCTACAGCTCCCATCCTCTCTGAGCATTGGACATGTTGACAAGGACTATTGTTGACATTTGGAATCTATCAACATCTGGTGGGCCACAGTTTCCCCTCTTCTGCCTTATGGACCAGGTCTGTACTTGGAAATTAGTACTGGAAATTAAACACAGAAAATAAGCTGTACTAGAGGACAAAAAGTGATTCATTTTTAATAATGTGACAAAACTATTTTATATATTAATGATTATAACCATCTTCAAATGCGTCCTGTAAGATTTGGTTCTACATGGATTTCTTAGTAATTTTTCAGCATTAAGTGAGAATATCAAGGACAATCTCCTGATAGTTATAAATAAAACAAATCTTTTTGAAAATGTTACTACTCCCCCAACACCAATCATCATCATCACCATCATAATTCTGCCCCCCCCCAGGAATGTGAATGAAATGACTCAAATTTGTGCTCTCTCTTTTTCTGTGTTAATTTTCTTTTTCATTCAAATGCACTGCTTTTCCTCCTTCCTTTATTCTTGTATGTTATTGAAGTATATGTTCTTGTTTAAATCAATAAAAATATGCACATATTTTCCAAGAGATCTTCTTCAGTTTTCACCAGCCTTCAAACTCTGCTTAGCTCCCATTGTCTTTTTAAAGCTGAGTTTGTGCTGAAGGCGGGATCCAAAAATATTAACCCAACAGTTCTGTCAGTCACTTGTATCTATATTTAATAATTTATGTATGTATCTATGCATATATGAGACAAATCTGAGATGCCGAGTTAAAATCCATATTGCTCTTGAATGAAAGTTGATGGCAACACTGATGCCAGAATGGCAGTTGGTAGCATGCTGAGATGATCACAACATGGTATGAAGAACACATTATAGTACAATGTGGAATTAACCACTTCCCCCCTCTGTGATAGCCGTTTGATGACTATTATATTAATAAAAGCATGGTTTTACTTAGTTGGACATTTTAAGACTGTTATGCATTCTCTAAAATGATCAAGTGTTTCTGGGATACAAAAATATTAACTAACAATCCCTGACAGGGAATGCTGAAATTTATCAGGAAAAAAGAGGAAGAGAACTGTCAACACAGGATATAGTTACTGAAGGAAGATGACATTTTAAAGTTCATATTCGTCATTTATCTGAATGTAAGGAATGAATGGGGGGGGGGAATCAGCTGTCAGCTGAAGAATAATAGTGCCATATACAGTGTTTATTAACATAATCTTTTTTCACACATTTTTTAAGGCCTTCATAAAAATGTAAGCTATTCTGACTTGTCTTTTCACAATTAGCTACCAAGAGATTTGGTTGTTTGTTGGTATAAATCAGCATACAGATGATTTAGTTAGTATGTCTCTGGGTGCATAGACAACAGGAGGATAGCAGTCTCTTCCATGCCCAGCTTACAGTTTTTAGATATACTGGTTGCAGTTGAAATGAAATGTTGAATCAGATGGATCACTGGTTTCATTAAATGAAGCCACAAGTTCTCTATTAATCTCTATTGGAAATTGAGTGTGCTCCCATAAATTGTCTTGACAGTGCCTTAAAACTTAAAAACTACAATTTGCTAGGAATAATTCTCTATAGTTGTGGTGGGGAATTTGTGGTCCTCTTGATATTGTTGGCTCCCAACTGCCATCAGCTCCCACCAGTGTGGCCAGTGGTTGAGGGTGTTGGGAAATGTAGCACAACACATCAAGATGGCCACAGGTTCCCCACACCTTTTCTGTGGTTATTGCTTCGGTTAAATTGGATTTGTATCTTAGTTAAATATTGTGCTGCTTTCAGTTCAGGAAATAATGATAGCTAAGGTTTGCCCAAAATCTTAGTAATTAACTAATCTGGCCTATTATTCTGTTCCAGGCAGTGGTCTCAGATGGCAGACAGGGTTTCTCCCCAAAGTAGTTTAGGGAACTGAAAATGGCAGCCATGGTAAAGAAGAAGAAAAAAGGCTGCCTAATTTGCCACTCACTATGGAACTACCATTATAGTAGGTGTGACAAGTCCCTTTGTTTTATTTAAATATGCATTTGATCTCAGTTTACACATTTCCAAAAGTATTTTTAGTTCAAAATACTATTTCCCCCCAATTCATTTTGTTCATTGTTAAGAACTGTGTCTGAAAATTAAGAGAAGTGTGAAATCTGAAAGATCGTTATGTTCCAAACCTCGTCAGAGAAATTGTGTCTGAAGCCATATGTAGATTTTAATTAGATGCTAATTGGATCTCACTGTAGTTGATGATTCATTATTGTGGACCTGCATCAGTCAACTTCACAATCATTTGTGAGGCTGAAACACAGAGCCCTATAATCATAAGGAGATATTTCAAGTGAACTGAGGCGAGGACCAGAGTTTCCTAAATATATCCTGTCCGTGGTCTAGGAAGGAGGGAAAAGTGCACAAGTTCCACAGACAGGACTATACGAAGAAGAGTGATGGCTCATAATCCTTTAAATAAATGTAGGAGACAGTGGAGGGCAGCAAAACATGATCTGGAATGAAAAGACCTTCATTTATCTGTCAACATTCATTTGCTGTATAAGCTCACAGTCAGTCTTACTTGAGGATTCTTCCTGGATGCTCTACTGTTATTGTGCTTGGAGGAAAATAATAGCAATAGGGGTTAACATGCTTAGTGCCCAGAACTCCCCAGTACAATTTGGGGGCTTATTCCTATGAGTGCAATTGGTGAGGAGAATACATGGTCATTGGTTCCCATGACTCAACTAATGTTGAGAAAGATGGGAAAGACTAGATTAGGACAAAGTAAATGAAGTTAAGGTTTAAGCAGGTAGGTGTGGTTTTTAAGCCTTAAACGAAGGTAAATAGAAACTTATCTCCAAAAATTCAATTATTATTCAGTAATGCATTTGTTAGTTTGTAAGGTTCCACATTGCATGAAAATAAATCCACTCAATTATTTCCAAGAGCACAAGTGTGATGCATAAAGGAGCTTTTTATCCTATGGAATGATAATTTTTGAAAACCAGCTTTTCTTCAAAAAATATGATTATGCTACTGCTTTAAAAAACAGGGCTATATATCTTAGTTTGGACCCACTCTCTTTATGCAGGGGTGGGGGATATCGGATAAACATCCAAAAATACTATTATGAATACTATTGTGTAAAGTTTTAGGGCATGTCTACACTACAAGCTTAAATTGCCTTTCAGTGCAATCCTACACATGTCTACTCAGAAGTAGGGATGGGGCAGAAATTTGGTTCAGTTGGCATTTAAGGGACCAATTTTAACTATGTAATTTATGCTGCTCTAAATTAAACTGCTATAAATTTCTGCCAGATCCAAACCCTCTTCAGGATAAGGGCTACTGCTAGCTCAGCTGGCCTAAGCCTGTCAGAGGAAAAACAAGCCTTTTGACTTACACTACTCTTTTTGATGAGATGAGCAGTCTTGTGGTTCTTGGGAGGAAAATGTTGCACTCAAATCCAATTCTAAAACCACAGCTTTCTATTGCAATCAATTTCCGTCATAATTTCAGGCAATTCTTCTGATTTCATGGCAGTTACATGGATAAGACAGTGACCCACTCTTGAGACATTTTCTGCCGGTGGATTTCTCTCATTTCATTCTGGTGAGCTGTAATTCGCATACAATTTTCTTGTGGGGCCCCCTCCCTCCAATTGGCAAACTCTTCCCTACATAACTATATTTGTTTCTGGACATCAGTTAATCTGCTCCCTCTCCTGGCAACCATGCTATTTTTCTTTCTTTTTTCTTTTTTTGCAGTATCATACATGATACCAGACTGATTGGTTTACAGGACTGTAAACATTGCAGCTGTTTCCTGTTTGTCTTATAAAATGGAACACTGCATTATTTTTTACTTATACACCTTTTCCTGGCAGATATTCTGGTTTAGGGACTTGCTTGTGTTAGCAGCTGCTGAGTGTTTTGTAGTCTTCTAGCACACTCATATATCCCATAAATCATTTGGCTCTGTGTAAAGTGCTAGTGCATCGGCATATTTCGCTTTGTCTGCGGGGGGGGGGGGGTCTTCAGACAAAGGACCAAATTACAAGTGAAAGAAATGAGAGAGACCCAATACTGGATTTCCAGACACCTTTTTAGTTCCTTCAAAGCTGGTGTGGAGTGGGTGCCAAGGTGGAAGTCAGGAGCAAGTCAGCAATAACTCAAAAGTGTCAGTGAAGTTAACTCTTTATTCAAAGAAACAAAACAGCTCTGGCCTAGTGATCACAACAACTCCTCCCAAGAAGTCTTGCCCCAATGAGGCAGTTGCAAGAACTGAAGGTCGATGCCTTCCCACTGCTCACTAAAACTTCTCTCCCAGGTCCTTCCCCAGCAACCTGAAGCTCCTTTGTCTTGTCTCTCTTTGCTCCACATCCTCTTCATGTTTTAGGAGACCAGGGGGAAGGGAGCTGGTCACAGCAGGAGTGGGAGATTCCCTGGCTATCTCATCTCTGCCTCTTGGCCACTCTCCTCTCCAGCCTCTGATTCTGGACTACTGTCTGCCACAGCTTCTTCCTGCTCATCAAACCTTGTTGACTTTTCAGCTGTTGACACCTCCACCTTCTAGGCTGCTCCCTCTTCTCCCTGTGACCACTCAGTGTCATCCCACCAACACCACCCTCGCTCTGGATTCCCCAGCTGGTGCCTCCCATCTCTTCTCTACACCCAGCCAGTCTATGACAATCAGTCATAAATAGTTGCTGGCTAAGAGACTTACGCATGTAGGTATTTCAAGAATGGAGTAGGGGCTAGTGATTGTGTTTGTCACTAGCTGCACAGACCGCTATTGAGCAATCTGTCCATTTAAACATGCTGAAATACCAAAGTGCCAAGCAGGAGTAGTTGTTATGCTCGTTTTGAATTTTAAAATTGGTCCACAGCCAGCCAGAAGTATCTGGGGTTAAATCAAGTGCATCAGTAAGTGTCATCTTCAAGTCAAAAGAGTGATGGTGTAGTAAATGGCATGTTAACATTCAGATATCATTTCTGAAATCCATAAACACAACTGTCAAAACCAAACAGGCATGCAATAGTATAGTGGCACATGTCTGATAGTGGTATGTGTTTCCTTGGTGCCCCAAGAAGAGCTACAACTCATCTGCTCACTGTTAATTTTACATATTGTGATGAGTAGGCCTGAAAACATGCCATAAATATAACGAAATGGACCAAAATAAAGTGTCATCATCTATTTTGAACTATTCTTTTTTAGCTGTTTTATTATATTTACTATAATATTTATATCATGCCTAACCCCCTCCTGCCAGTCCCAAGGAGCTTCAGAACCCCAGGATATCTCTTTCAGATACACTCTGATGAACCTCTCATTTTTACAAGAGATGCCAGTAAAGCAAAGAAAGTTATGTTGGTGAGTGGGTATAGTAATAGTAGTTGTTGAAACAATTCTTTAAATGCCTAGTTTTGTCAAATGGAAGCATTTTGATTTAAATTGTTGCATGTTATTAAAGGCAGAGTGGCTAAACAGCTTGAATTGCAGGAGCAGATTTTGTGGGCAGCAGAGGGGAAAAGGACATGGGGAAAACCTGCTCTGTGAACATAGTTCCAAAATGAAAATGCTAAGGTTCTAATGACTTAGGCTTTGGGGTCCAACAATTTAGCAATTCTGTTAGGAATGGATAACACCTTTGTGTTCACAAGATATGGCACTAAGAGTGGAGGGAGATTGATGCTTCCCTGTGGCCTATCCCTCCAGCATGATTGCTGCTACATGACCCAGTAAGTGAATTAGTAGGTGAATGGTCAGTAACAGATATATGGCAAGTTTCATCAGGCCAGGTCAGAGGAAAAGTTCTAGGAAACTTAAATAGTATTTTACCATGCGATGCTAGCCTATAAAAAGATATTCACTTATCTGTTATGTGCCTATCTTTCCTTGCCTTATACTTTTCTCCCTGTAAAATATTGATCCCGATGTCTTACCCTGAAGGAGAGAGGAGAATAAGATTAGTAAGCAGAGCACTGCAGTCCTCTGTCTCTTTAGCATTTAATTCAAACTACCCTTTCCTCTCTTGAAGTTTGGAAGTTCTTTTAGAGTTACAGTATAATTTACCTTCTACTGGAAACTTGAGTATTAGTTGCTAACAGTGGCCCTATGGAATGGGAAAACTGGAGCAAGTGAGGTAGCTTTGAAAGCTGTATAAGCTGGGTCTGCATCAGGATTTGTGGGGTCCTTGACAGTCATCGCCAATGGGTTCTACAGGGATGGAGTAGTGGAATTGATTTCCACGTGGTGGACTCTAATCATTAGAATTACTGCTTCTGAAATGTAGTGCAAAACTTGCACTTGGTTCGTTGGTGTCTGTAGTGGAATAACTTGAGCAAGTGCACAGAACCTACAAACAGGAAATAATATAATAAAAAAACTGGTGGTCCTTTGAAAACTTTGAAAACATTGATGATGGTTTATTTATACCCCACCCATCTGGCTGGGTTTCCCAGAACTGCCTTGTATGTTTTTAGAGTGGGTGGCGGGGAAATGCTTGAAACCTATATGTATTTCATTCGTTAACAGATCTGTGACATGTCCTTAATGCATGTCATGTTGTATAGCTCAGATGTCCTCTGCCAGTGCCAAACTGAAAGTCAACATAAAAATTCTGAACATACTACGAATGCTAATCACTTACAGATTTATCAGTCATACTTGGGATATAGTCCAAAACTATAAGCAGAAGAAACACACCATATCGACTTGCATATCTGTCAGACAGAATTGAGGAAAATAAATGGTAAAAGGTATTTGAAAATGGCAGTGCAAACTGGATCCTTTATTGTGCTTGTGCTAAGGGTCGAGGTTGCAAAAGAGTCAGAATCCTTTGTTACAATGCTCATATTGCCGTAAACAATAAATACTTCACAGTGATCCCCACCATTGTATAAAACAAAGGTATTTAGGCAATATTTTCACTGTTTACAACATCGCTCAAGCCCTGTACCCAAATATCTGGGTAGCACTATAATCCTCTAGATGCTTCCAGTTACAGCTGCTAGCCTTTCCTCCCAAAGGAGCCCAGGGAGGCAAATATAATAAACCTTGCAATTTACATGGCTATTGGCATCCAGCTTTAAGTATAATTAGAGAGAGAGAGAAAGCTATTGTTCTCGCCATTCCCTCATACTACTGGAACTAGTAACAAGTTCAATAACTTTCTCTTTACACCTTTAATAGAATGCCTTGTTCCTCAATAGCTTTCTGCTGCAAACTGATGGCTTTGAAGACGCTTTCTATGGAAAAGCTCTCTGTTTTATTTGTAGTGTCAGACTAAATCTACTGCAGTACAAAAGTTAGCTTATACTCTGTGACATAGCAATCAATTAACTCTGCTTAGCTTTGATACTCATCTTCCCATTGGTTAACTCATTAACACAGGCAGGTCAGCAGGCAGGCTCTCACCAAGTCCGCAAGCGGTCTAGCAATTCATTCATTACTTTACAAACACCATCTGTTAACATCACCTTTCAGTCAACTAGAGTGTGAAGTAAAGACTTTAAGGCACATGGGTTCCTGGACAACTGAACTGAGGTGAAACTTATCAGAGAACTTCTGTATTGTATATTTAATAATGCCCAGTTGTTGTCTAGGCATAAAGAACCCCAGGGCATGTGGTTTCTAGGATACATAACAGCCAAACTGAGGACTCCGGTGACATAGGAGCATTGCTTTTCCGAGGGCCCCTTGGAAATTCCTTGGTTGCCTGTTAGTCCTTATCTCTTGTTCAAAGTGGGGAAAGCCATCTGGATTTGACTGCCCATTTTCACCTCCTCACCATTTAAAAAGCAAAATTACATTAAAAATTCTTTTCCTCCCCGCCTCCCCTTACCCTGAACTTTACTTGATTTATAACTAAATTGTCTTTCCCTGGTGCCTGAATGAAGGATATGAGAGAGGATTACAAGTTTATACTCAACTGTGATATCAAGGTAGAAAGAGTAGCTGCATCCTAAACCCACTTACCTGGGAGAAAACCTCACAGAATTCAATAGGGTTTACTTCTGAGTCAACTTAGGTTTGCAGCCACAGATGGCTTTGTGATGGGCCATTAGACACTTCATTAACTTTAAAAGGGAACACATAGGAAAGTAATTGATTTGCAAATATCTTCTAATGGATGAGATATGCATGGTAACTGTGTGCTACAAAAAATTACACACACACACACACACACACACACACACACACTCATATATATATTTCCAGCGAATGATGAAACAGAACACAGGCTCATGCAAAAATAAACCAATTGCAGCAGAACAAAAAATACCAGATTAAAATGCAAATTAATATTGAAATGGATGAAACTGTTTTTGTATGTCCCTACTTTTGAGGTGGCCAATGTGTGTTTGTGGTTCTTGTTCTTTCTTTCATTCTACAAATCGTTGGCACTCTTCAGCCTTCCCAGGTGTCTGTACTTTCATAAAAGACCAGGGGAGGATTGCATGAGGTAACTTCTTCTGTGGGGCTTTCTCAGATTAGGAAATGCAAACAGGGTCCCAGAGTACATGAAGGAGTGCTACAGAAATGCAGTCTGGAAAGAAAAATGCACGAGCCACTCTTGGCTACTTTACTAATAAAAAAAAATGTACATTGCATTTTCTGTGAATGAAATATCAAAATGGAAACCTCTTTTGTAGCTTTCAAGAAACCCTTGGGAAAGTAGAGTCCAGATTTTGGCACAGCATTGGCATATCTTAGCAAAGTTTGAATTAATGGGGCGATAATATTTTCTTTCATTTAGGATATGAAAGCTGACTGCAAGGTTCATTCTTCTTGTAAAAATGCAAATAAAAAGAGAGCCTTTTTTGGACTCTGTTTCAAATAATCCACTATCTTCTGCTGTTTCCTCTTTAAATGTAGAACATGCATAAAGTCAGAGGTAAATAAATGCACACACACTGTAGACTGGAAATAACCATAAAAACTCAGATGTTGATATTAAAGTCGACTGCAGTATTTTGAAAACAAAATTGTTGTGCAAGCAAATTCATTTTACTTAAGGCAGTTCAGATGCTCCAGTCATTCAATGTCAGAATACACATATTCAACACACACATTCATGGAAGCAATGCCGTGTGTCAGGTTGATGGACAAATCATTTCAAGCCAGCCTGAAGACATCATCATGTCAAGGTAACAGTAAAAATATATTACAGTAAATCTATGAAAAATTCTAATGATACATGATTGCCTTCTTTGTGAGGTTTGGAAAATTATGCTCTAATGTGAAGATGACAGCATGCTATCAGGGTAAATGACACTGACACAAAATATTAAAACAAACTATTAAGCCTTAACATTGTATTAAAATCTGCAGAATTTCCCTTCCCAGTTCCTTGAAGATCTTACTAATGTTCTCACATAACAGCTATTATAATCTTAGCTTCTCTATTATAATCTTAGCTTCTTAGAAAGTGATAATATCTTCTTTGAGTTTAATTAACATTTTGAGAAATGAAAGGAAATTTTGTGATGCCGTGAAATTTGAAAAATCCCAACCTTTTTCAAAATTCTCTTTTGAAAACATTGAAGAATACTTTGGAACATATACTTTAACTCCTGCTGGAAGTTTTAATGCAACTTGTTGTGAAAACTCTCAAGAAGATAGAAGCAAAATTATCTGTCATACCTCATGCTGGAGTGATCCTGTAGCTGTGCAGATGGGAAGAGACCAGGACCCAAAGTTAGGATCGAGTTCTATACCAGAGGTGAGTAAGTTCTCTCCATACATGCAAGTTTTAATGCAGCAGTGCAAAGCAAGCCAGCATAACCTCTGGACTTGAAGGTGACTGCCCATCCTCCATCCAACAGGGGCTTATAAATATTTTGATCTGTGAAGTGCTTGGGCCCCCAAAGGAAAGGCTTCTCAAGGAGTGCATGGACTGGTTGCATTCAGCTGAGTAGATCGCAAGTTGTGCAAATGATATGTTGAGTTGCATTATTCTTGGTTGTTTTCACTGAAAGCCCAACAGTATCCAAAACTGAGGATGCTGAGAAAACAACAGGAAATTCAGATTTTCACTTAAGTCCAAATCTTAGTGATCAAAGACATAGAAAGCTGCTGTATTCTACTCTTCTCATATCCTTACCTAACCACGATGGCTGTGTGCTACATCCAGTATTAAAAGCAACACACTTTGGAATACCAGTTCCTAGGAATCGCAAGTGAGAATAGGATGCTGGACTAGATGGACCACTGGTTTGATCCAGCAGGTGGTTCTTATACTGTATTCTTTGACTGGTGACGGCTGTTTAGGTTCTGGGCTGGGAATCTTTTGTGGCTATGCTGCTCAAGGATGCTGGATCTGGGACTTTTTTTTGCATGCAAAGCCTGTTCTGTAGCTCTTGCCATTTATGGCTCTTGGCATTTTTAGAGGGTAGGGTCTTTGTTATTGTAAATTGTAATGGTTACATAAAAGACATATTTTGGTAGTGACAACTTCTCTAAAACTGCTTCCAGAATGGCACAGGAGCCTGACTCATAATGCTAAGGTGTCTACACCATGCACAACAACTTCTGAGATATATTCTAAACAATACTCGTGGAAGATGTCAGACATAAATAATGTCCTCCGTTTCACTTCCCATAAAAGTGAAGTACTTTGAGCAAGGGCAATGTTATTTTTCATGATTCCACACAGGTTTAAGTGCATTAAGTTTTCAAAGGTAATGCCGCTTACAGAATAATTCAGCAATAAACCAAGGAGTGCTGGGAGACCTTTGAGACGAACTGATTTATTGTGCTTCAGTTTTTGTCGGTGACAAAACTCTACTCCGTCAGGTGGATAAAGTGGACTAAGGAATGGTGGTTACATAAACATATGGGTTGAGATTCCTGTGAAGGATAAACCAGCTCAACAGGTTGAAAGATGATGCGGCTATTAAGACAGAGATAACCTGATAGGTGTGAAGCATTTCTCGAGACATCAAATAAGCATAATAGTAAACAATTGGTATACAAGGAAATGGAAAGCTTTTGCACCTACCCAAATAATTCTGATATGCTTATAAATCAAATGGATTGCATGGCCTTTTCGTTTTAAAAAATAAGTAAAGTGGCCATATCCTGTTTATTGTTTATTTCTGGTCTGAAAAGGAACGTTACCTCTGTTTGGAGAATGTCTAGTAAAGTAATTCTGTATTATTACCAGGACCCAAGGATTTTGTGGATGGCTCAACATCCTAGTAATTAAAAAATCCATACTGCTTCCTCTAATGGTAAACTTTATACTTAATCCTGTGTACTATTAGAGCTTCAGTGAAAGTTAATTCATGGGCAATACTTCTCTCTTTTATTTTTTTACACTTCTTATATGGGTACATACCCACAGTTCATAGGGGTATGGATGTTACTCACACACGACACAGGGCGTGATGACATGTGATGATGACACCCCTCAACTTGCACACATGACGCAAGCACACCCAACAGTGTGGGTGCATGACATGAGCACGGCCTGCAGCATGCACGCATGGCTGCTATGGACCTTTGAGGGTGCCAGACCCCCTCACTGAAAATTGGGGAGCGCCTGACCCCTCCTAGATGGTGCACCTGCCATAGTTTAACTATGCACAGTGAAGAACTGCTAACTTTTGGCTGCCTTGAATCTTTCCCCCATTAAGCTCCATTGAATGGCCTTGGGCTCTAGTATTTGCAATTTGTCCCTTATCTTATGAACCATTTCTCCCTGGTTTTAATCAAGAGTAGGAAACTCATCTGCATCTCACAACAACTAACTGAATGTGATGTTGTTGCTGTTTAGTCGTTTAGTCGTGTCCAACTCTTCATGACCCCATGGACCAGAGCACGCCAGGCACTCCTGTCTTCCACTGCTGGGATTTTTCTATTTGAAATATTCCCAGGTCAATCTTCCTTGTTGCTATTGCTGACTTGTTGTTGTTTAGTCGTTTAGTCGTGTCCAACTCTTCATGACCCCATGGACCAGAGCACGCCAGGCACTCCTGTCTTCCACTGCCTCCCGCAGTTTGGTCAAACTCATGCTGGTAGCTTCGAGAACACTGTCCAACCATCTCGTTCTCTGTCGTCCCCTTCTCCTTGTGCCCTCCATTTTTCCCAACATCAGGGTCTTTCCCAGGGAGTCTTCTCTTCTCATGAAGTGGCCAAAGTATTGGAGCCTCAGCTTCACGATCTGTCCTTCCAGTGAGCACTCAGGGCTGATTTCCTTAAGAATCAATAGGTTTGATCTTGCAGTCCATGGGACTCTCAAGAGTCTCTTCCAGCACCATAATTCAAAAGCACCAATTCTTCAGCGTTCAGCCTTGTTTATGGTCCAGCTCTCATGTGCATACATCACTACTGGGAAAACCATAGCTTTAACTAAATGTGATAGCACACAATTAATTGATTTTACTGGTATCATTGTGTTTCTGTTACATATATATGTCAGAATCCCTATGCGTGTCTATCTCCCCCCCACCCCCTGAACATGTTCCCTTAAAAGTTCAGATCTTTTGCATGGAGACAATTATGTGCTGCCCTGAATGTGAGCCTCATTAACCTAAGGACATGCACATGCAAGACTATTCCAAAAAGAGGTTAGTTTATTACAAGAAACAAAGCATACATTGACTCAATACAAAGTAGTAGTTAATGCAAAGCGGCATATATAAAGATGCATTTAAGTAACATTCACACTCTAAATTTCCTTAGGAGTGTGTGGACACTCTCAAGAAGATAGAAACAAAATTATCTGCTGTACCTCTTGCTGGAGCAATCCTGTAGCTGTGCAGATGGGAGGAGGCCAGGACCCAAGGTTAGGATCAGGAGTTCTATACCTGAGGTGATTAAGTTCTCTCTAGACACACAGGTAGTCAGGCAATAGAATCTTACCAACCCTTTGGTTCAGGTTCCGTGATGCCTTAACGTGGTCCTTCAGAACGATGTGGAAATGCATGGCAGTTTTTGAAGCTGTGATAGCTAGCAAACTAGTGCCAAAGCCTAGTTTTAAGTAGGATTTTGAAATCTGTAGGGAGACATGGACATGGGAGAAGTCTAATGGTGCAAAAAGGGCTGGTTTAGTTATATACAGGTAGGTGTGCACAAAGGAGGGCTGAAAAGGTAAAGTAGGGAAGCCTTGTTGTCTACTATAAGGTGATGAGTTCCTGTATGTGATGAAGTATACTTAAGATAGCTTCTTGAATAGGTTTCCTACCTGTAAACAAGTGTTTTGCATATTGTTTCCTGGTGTGTCAGAACATGTGAAATGTGCACCTTACTGTTCTGCTTATCTTCTTAATTTTGCATCTTTGTGATCCCAATATTTGTTTAAAGAGAACTTGTACCTGGAGATCAGAGACAAGGCATCTCTTCATTCAGTAACCTTTTAAACTGCCCAATGGTTTCATTATTATCATTATTTTAATCCAATTTCCCTGGTGGTTCTTGTCAAATAAGCAAGGTAAAGGTCAAAAGAAAGAAGAATGGTAAAAGAGAGGTTACCCACAATATTTCTCTTTGGTTATGTTAAGATACTTTGAACCATAGTGAATGCTGCCCAAAGGAAAAATGCTCCAGATGCTTTTTATCTGCATCAAGAAAAACTCAGTTAGTTTTTGTCTACATGTTATAAATATACACAAAATAAGTTATGCACACCATATGCTATAGATCTATTTTTGTGAATAGGTGATTTCAGAATTATCCCTTCAACATTCTAGATATAAAAAAGCAGATCAGGAAAACCTCCTCCTTTTGTAATAAAATAAAAGGAGATTTGTGTATCAATCATTTTAAATGATGATGGAGTAGAGATGGTGTAGCTGATATTATGAACAACTTTAATCTTGAAAGTAAAATTTTTCTGCATTTTTCCACACACACAAATCAATAATTTTAAAGGTTAACAGTTAACTCTTTGCATAGCAACAGAAGTCCAAATCAATGGCAAACTCTCAAAATCAATACAAGTATTGGAAGGCGGCTGGAACGCGTGGCAACAGGACATCAAATTAAGCAAACGGCACAAACTCAGTTTATTTGACTAGGATAACAACATTACATAGAAACAAAATGACTGCTGTAGTTCAGATAAATAGATCAAAGATACCTGTGAAAAGCATAGAATTATGTTTCTTTGGTGTTTTCAGTTTTAATGGGTTACAACCAGCTCCCCGCCATCTATCATTGCTTTGTATCTAAGATATGTTATAAATAAAAGCAACTAAGGCACTTCAATTTATCACTATTTATCAGCTATGACAAAAAAAAATATTTTTTTTTCAAACTATACCCACATGGTCTGGGGATGGGTTTGGGAAAGGAAAATGATTGTGGAAAATAGAATAAAGGACTACACACAATCTTTGATGTGAGCTTATGTTCTTAGGTTAGACTTATAGTGGTCTCTCTCAGGTTCCAGTCTAGTGCACTAACCTGACTGACTAATAATGGTAGGGCTTTAAATAGAGGATTTTGCTTCTAATACAGGTGATTCTCAATTTATGGTAGGGTTACATTCTGGGGATAGTGCCTGAAAACAAAATAGTGTATAGTCAAACCGCATTGGGTTCAATGACAGGTGGGATTGCCAAAGACTTTCCCCCCAGGCACCCACCCTCTTTCCTTCCCATTATTATTATTATTATTATTATTATTATTATTATTATTATTATTATTTTGCCAAGCATATAAAGCTGAATGCATAGAAGTTAAAAGCGTATAAGTTGCGACTTACCTTTATTTTATATCCATTATTACTCTTCACTGCAATAGTGAAGGGCAAAGAATATGGAGAACACTGCAATGAGAACACTTTATTGAGCTTCTATACCAGTATAGCCAGGGACGTGGGTGGCGCTGTGGTCTAAACCAAAGAGCCTAGGGCTTGCCGATCGGAAGGTCGGCAGTTCGAACCCCCACATGCTTTAATATAGTTCTGGAATTGTGCCATTACCTTAAAAAAGTTTTAACAGATGCAGGGTCAGTTTAATCTTAAAATGCAACCAAGTAGGCCCTCAGTCCATTGTCAATCTAACCATAGTGTAATTAATTTACAGTACCTTCCAAAAACTGCAGTCATGTATTTTCTCTTCTGAAATGCCCACCGACCCACAAAATGATGGCTTATCTACCTTACTGGGACTCAGCAATTCTGGATAAAATTATGCTACTGCTAGGCTATTTTTTCTCCTTCTGGCTATAGAAGTAGAATGATAGTATCAATCATCAAACAAGATTTCTGAGAGAGGAATATTTTCTGACACACAGAGCTTGCAAGAGAGTTCTGCATTTTAAGACTTTACACCTTTGCAAGCAGTGGGATAGGCTAAGGTGAGTTAATTCTAGCCTATCTCCAGCTCCCCTTCCCCCAATCTTGCCCTCTCCTTATATGGTGGTGTAATTAATAGTTGTAATGTTTTGGAGACACTCTGTCTTTCTGGAAGACTGTTTAGAGCTACAGATTGGCACAAATATATATAAATCCATTCAGGACAATCTGATACATCTTTAGTGATTTGTAATTGCTTCAACCCAATCTGGGCAAGAGGAAAAAAAACCAAATTTGCCCAATTCAATTTGGGAATCAACCAGTTCTGGGGCTCAGTACCAGCATTTTCTGCATGTCTGGTAGAACTGCATGGCCTCTTCAACATTGATTATATACAGCATTCTTTAATTAGCTTTCCTAATATCACATTTTTTGTGTGTGTGGTTACTTCACTTACATAGTTAGGAAAGATGCTTGAGGGCACAAGGAGAAGGGGACGACAGAGGACGAGATGGTTGGACAGTGTTCTCGCAGCTACTGACATGAGTTTGACCAAACTGCGGGAGACAGTGGAAGACAGGAGTGCCTGGCATGCTCTGGTCCAGGGGGTCACGAAGAGTCGGACACGACTAAATGACTAAACAACAACTCTCAATTATGCAGAAAGAACTGAACACCCATTTCATCGCCACATAAATTTATACAGCACTATTGAATAGTAGCAGTTTGCAACACTGCTAAAACAGAATTCTGAGAAGATGTTGGAATTGTAACATCTAATGGAAAGATAGTAAATAACCTTCCAATGTACCAGTGTTCAAAATAAAATAAAATAAAAATACACTAAGGTCTTATTTAGATCAAGGAAGGGAACTTTTCTAGTCCAGTAGGCCAGATTGTTATCTCTCTGCCATTTGCAGGCAAAGTTTGGCAGGTGGATGGAGCCATCACATGTCAATCGCCTGATGTCACAATGAGGTCAGGTGCAGGGTGTGTGTGTGTGGGGTGTGTGTGTCACAAGATGGTGAGGCCTGTTGGGCTCAATTTGACCCATGGACTGCAGTTCCCGACCCCTGATCTAGATGAGGGGCGGGGAGGAATGATGTATTTGAAAGAGCTCCATGGACTTCTCCAAGATGAATGAGTGGTAAACGGATGCAATGGTTGTAGCCAAACGGTAGCCTTATTTTTGTTCAGATTTGTTTCTTCAGATCCATTTTTCCCCATGTAGAATTGGCAAATGAGCATCCACACAGTTCCATTTTTTTGTCAATCACCACTTTCATTGGTGTTCCGCTGCTTGTGATACACACCATTGGGCAGAACTTGACAGATAATCTCCTTCGCCTTAACCAGTCCTGCTTTCCAGTTATCTCACAAGATTAAGCAGCAGTTTGCCTGATAATGAAGATTTTCTGATTTAACATAATTGCACAAGACCTGTAGGAATAAAAATAAATTGAGGATGCTTAAGATTTACAAAAATTCCTTTCTTCCAACCTCCTCCAACTGTTATTCAACTTCAGGTAAAAGCACTCCCAGATCCGACCATTGTTGCTCAGAGGCGGGAGGTAAGGGCAGACAAAACTGTCAATTTTGGTTACTCTCATTTGGTTTCTCAATTTTCAGTTCTCCACATCATTTTGTGATTTTTTTAAAAAAGTCCATTAAAAAGCACCAGCATTTTACTGTGATTTTCTCTTAATATACCCTTTTTGTATGCAGTTTTGCCTGAGATGGATTTATGCAGAGCCTTTTCCTATAACAGAATGCATTTCTGTATGCTATTTCAGCTAATGTACGCAGCTTACCCTACTAGATGCATTTTTCTACGCCTTACTTGGCTAAGGAACTGCAAAATTCAGAGAAGTGCAAATTTGGAAGGAAGGCTGCGCTTTGGTTCACATAACGTTACAGAAAGTGCCAATGAGATAATGCTGCTTTTAAATCTGAACTGAAACAATTTTTTCTCCCCCGTCCCTAGCGAGAAGGCAATCAAAACAATTCTGATCCTCTTCTTTTCCAAACCTGTCCAAGAGTCTCCTGCAGCACTGGAGTGTGTTTTTGGTGTGTGGAATATACACAGCAAGAGATGGCAAGAGGTCTCCCTGCTGAAAAGAGAAGCTTACCTCTTCCTACTGCTCCCACCCCCACCACAATGTCTCTAATAGCTCCATGCGGGACTGATTTGATTCCCTTCTTCCCTCTCAGGAACATGATCGGATTCTGAGGCACTTCAATCTGAAGCTGAAATCAGTTGGGGGAGGCTGGGAGAGAGGAATGAATTTACAGTAAGTTTGGCACAATACCCTTCTCCAATCAGCCCCAAACATTTATTTTTCTTATTATAGATCTTGAGCAAGCCTACTCATGCCAGAAGCAATCAGAAGCGGGGGTGCAACAACAGAGGTGACACGCTGAAATGTCACTGCATATATGGCACACTATTCATAACTCCCCCCCCCAAAAAAAAATCCTTACAAGTTTCCACACCAGCAGTGACAGCAGCATAACGATTTATTTTTAATTACTGAATTTTCCGTGGTAAGGTGAAATCCAGGTTAAACAAAGAAAAAAGGATGGGCTGGCATTCTGATGAGGCTTATGTAGAGTGGATGCTGCAACAAACAAACAAACAAACAAACAAACAAACAAACAAACAAACCCTTCTGAGCATCACCAACACAGAGTTCACAATAAACTGCCCAATACTAATATTTATGTACAGTATACAATTGTGGCACAGTATTCCAGTTCTTTCCCAAACAATAGGGGAGCTTTGCTATCCCCCCCCCCCAATGATTGCTAACTCTACATCTTTTCATACCTTCAAATTCCATGTACAGTTACCCCATTTGGATCCTTCTCAGGTGCTTTCCCCAGAGCCTGTTTCACCTGAAGATCCAAGGATCTGCTGTCCCATCATTCCTGTGCAATGGCACAGGGTACGTGCCAGGTAGGAGGACACAGAAAGGAGAAGTGCTCACCTTCAGGCCAAGGATTTGGTCTTTCACACTCTTGAGGTGGGGATGAGGTGTGTGAAAATGGAATTTAGGAACGGTACACTGAATGAAGACTTCAGTTGCCCTCCAACCTTTGTTAGAGCAAGTCAATCAGTTGAAGCTTGTCATGATGATGCCTTGCTTCCTCACCTTGGGAGTACTTGCTGTGTATGCATCCCCTCTTCCCATGTGTATGCATAGAAGTTCTTTGCTGGCAAGGCGTTGACCTATTTTGATCCTGTCCATAAAATGGAATGGCCATTAACAAGTGGCTTAGGCCTTAATCTCATGGGGGCATGATGCAATTACCTTGATATTTGTCATTAACTCTTAGGGTTGAAATCCTTGAACAGATTAAATTAGTCAGATGAGATGCAGGAACCTGGACCGCTCTTAAATTTGGATCTGTTTGATGGGAAAGCACAATACCGTTGCCGTAAATTCAGATGAGCTTTATTGATCATTGGAGAGGTTTTCTACATCTTGATGTCATCCATAAATATGGAAGACAGTACTTCCTACAGATTGCCTTGATTCCCATAATTGAATCAGCTTAGAATACTTTCAGTGATGAACAGCTATGCACGGTCTCTTGTTAATAAAACTGAAGCATGGTTTAATACAGGAAATCATGGGAGAAATCCAATGGTGCCTGCCCACCAACAGAACAGACACTGTAGAAGAGAGTCTCTATCTTCCCATTGTTTCCCATGACTCCACAGAATCTCTTCCAGAGGACTTGGGCTGTCTCAGAGCAAACATGGATGGGCAAGGGAGCTGCTGGGGAAGGAGAGGAGGGGGGAGTGCCATGTCATGAGTTGGCATGCTATGTTTATGTCTGGGCACACCTCCCTAGAGATTTACTTTCCATACTTCCTCTAGCACCTGTGGCAGTAATTTCATAAAATAAAAAAATCTGCAACATCAGAACATGAGAAGAGCTTATCTAGTTCAGGATCTTGTTCTCCTAGTGGCAAACCAAGTGTCTGTGGCTCACAAAGAGCACACCAACACAACAGCACTCTCCTACTCACAGCTGGCCCAAGACATTTTGCTGCCTGAAGCAAAGGACAAGATGGTGCCTCCCTTCCATGTTCAGAAGGGTGGAAAGGTGCTCTCAGTGGTTTCCTGTGGAACACTGTGGAACGTCCTTCTATGGAGAAATGATAGAGCATCAGCTTTGCACACACAAGTCCCAAATTCAGTCACCAGTATCTTCAGGTAGGGCTGGAAGAGGTTGCTGCCTGACACCCTAGAGCAGGCATGGCCAAACTTGGCCCTCCAGCTGTTTTGGGACTACAACTCCCATCATCCTTAGCTAATAGGACCAGTGGTCAGGGATGATGGGAATTGTAGTCCCAAAACATCTGGAGGGCCAAGCTTGGCCATGCCTGCCCTAGAGAGTCTTGCCAGTCAGTGCAGACAATACTGGTCTAGACCAGGCTTCCTCAAACTTGAACCTCCAGATGTTTTTGGCCTACAACTCCCATAATCCCTAGCTAGCAGGACCAGTGGTCAGGGGTGATGGGAATTGTAGTCTCAAAACATCTGGAGGGCCGAGTTTGAGGAAGCCTGGTCTAGACGGATCCATGGTCTAACTTAGTATAAGGCTGCTTGCCAAAGTTTGAAAATCTTTAGAAGGATGATAAGTGAGACATTAACATGAGCAGGAGCAAAGGTACGTTTAAGTTTGTGAAGAACAGATGTGTTAACCACAGATTTGTTTAATTAGTTCTAAATCCTTTTTAATGTGATGGTTTCTGCACTGAGCACATGGCTACTTAATTTCAAAAGACTGCTCCTCTTCAGTGTTTGCATGGTAATTTTTCACTGCGCATACCCGAAGGGAAGGAAACTTAGAAAATGTTGACCGTTATATGTAATAAACTGTTAACAGGCCAGTAGTCCCAACTGCAGACACATTTGAGAGCCATAATGATAGGCTGTATCAATGATAAGTGACCTAAGAAGGTTATAAATACACCTTAACTGGCTATTATTCTTGACTGTGTCCAAAATCTGCTTACGAAAGGGAGTAGAAGACTTACATACTGCAGCATGGAAGTCCATAAATATGAATTTACATGATGGGTTGTGGGAAAGTACAGAATGAATTTAGTGGCTTAGCAATCTGCATTTTTAACAGGAGTCACCCTGCTCAATCTCCCTGCATACCAAACTGGGACTTTTTTAAAAAATATATTATATTGTCCCATTTAACATTGGTAAGTGGAACATACTTTTCATCCATTGAGAATTTACTGTGACTTTTATGGACATTTATGGGCACTTGCAAAATGGCGAAGTCTGCAAAAATACAATGGATTCTCAGAGGGAATGTCTGTTCCGGAGTTTTCGTCTCTGAACAAGTGGGTAGTGTGTCAGACTATGGCCACAAAATTGCAAGTTTGAAATCTATGGCATCTCTGGTAGCTTTGACTTGAGTATCCTTATTTATTTAAGTAACACCTCATTTTTCCACCTGGACACAAGATTCCAAGGTGTAGACTTGACATGTATAGGTTCCTACTTCTCTCTATGATTCTTTACTCAGTCCCTTGAGCATTTTGAGCTTGATGAGCACGTCTTGCCTTGGATACAGCCCCCCTTGCCATACTCCAGCCCAAATCCTACATGCAGAATATAATGCATGAACTGGCTGACAGAATTAGAAATCACAATGTCCAGACGAAGGTAATGTAATGCCCACTTCAGACATTATATTCTACACTTGATGGGTGCTGGGAAAAGGAACTTGTTACACGGGGAGATGAAATCTTGCCCTTCAATTCACCAACCCATTCACAGGTGTGGTGAAAACTGAGAGGGTTTATTTTGGCTAGTAGGAAGGCAAATAAATTCTCTGAAAGTTTGGAGGAGAAGACTTAAATCTAATGAAGGAAACTTTTGGATCCAATCCAAAAGTTTCCTTCATTTTTAGCCAATCAACAGCACAAGTGGCAATTTGCTGGCTTGTTGTCCTTTACATAGTTTAACTTGTTCTGCTCAAGCTTATTTAGAAATCATTGCTAGCTCAGTAATTCTGGCCATCAAAGTGGAGCGGAGGATTGAATAAAGGATTTAATCCAGCAACGAACAAGCAACTCCTTTATACTGTCAGCAAACCCCTCAGCCTTAAAAGTATATAACGGTGATTTATTTCTTAATAGAGGAGTACATTAAATAGCTAACATATCAGCAGGAACTATGACCTTGAGCAGAATTACACACTTCATTGACAAAATGAAGCATCCTCCTGTTGCATTGCAGCTCCCAGCCATCTTATAAATGTCATTTTGACTAATCTTCTTTGATAAAATAATTTATGGGAGTCACCTGAGGAGCCAGCTCCGCAGGCCAAAATCAAGCACCACAAAACCATGTACAGCTCAGAGTCAATACTAGGTTTCCTATCCTGTCTGGCAGATAAGCAGAACTGCAAGGCTTTAACTATAAGGCCAGGTTAGCACCCCGCATGACAAAGCTAATTAGGGCAGCTGGGAAGATGTCAGTTTGGGAGGCTTTTGTAAAGTCGGCTTTCCACTGATATCACTTGGTTCAGTTTTCCATGCTCATTTGTCAGACTCCAGCCTCATTTATTCATTGCTCTGAAGATAACAAGCAAGCTGATGTGATTTCGAAAAACTTAGCAAATATTGTTTGTCTCGGACAGGAGTCTAGTGATGATCAGTATTGGCTCCAGAATGGCTGAAGGATTCTAATGTTTAAGCAGCACAGAAGTCGAGAGAGAGAGAGAACCGAGGGGTGGGATGCTTTGCCATTTTTCCCGATATGAGCAAGAATGTGCCTTTGGCTTCCTTAGGGCATTTTTGCACAGACATTTCTAACAGACCTGTTTCCCATTTCCTTCAGAATGACTTTGCCTGTCCATCAATTGCTCCTTAGGACTTTGTCACCCAATTTAAGAAAGCTTGGTTGATTGATTGCACTGGATTTTGTTGAGTAATCAATTATATTTCCATATATGCTTTGAAATGATGCACAAATGTGACATACATAGCCCAGACTATTCTAAGGTAAAGCCTGCTATGGCACATGCATATATAATTGATTTTCCATCCCTAACAACTCTCAGCACCCTTAACAAAATTAAAGTTCCCAGTTTGGTACATATCAGTAGAGCAAAGCTGAAAAGAGAAATCCATTCTTAGCATCTTCCCCACTATCTCTGAGTAGAACAAAATCCAGAATATCTTAATTTAACCACAGCAACAACAAAAAACAACAACACTGTTTTGTGGCCAAAACACTGGATCTGAAACGGAGGGGCTAGTTGTCATTGATGAAACTGTATTCTAGATCTTTGAATTATTTCTGCTTCAGAGATGGATGGATAGATGATAGATAGATAGATAGATAGATAGATAGATAGATAGATAGATAGATAGATATCAGAATATTGATGACAGGATAAAATGTGGAATTCTGGAAGTCACTTCCCAGGTGGAGATGATAATAGTAATTTCATCACTACCCTCCCAACATTTTTTTTACCATGGTGAAGATACTGCAGCTCCTGTTTGATATGCAGATTGCAGTAGTAGATGATTGGAGGCTGAGCTGAATGAATCTTTGGGCTTGTACTACTAACAAAGCTCACCTGATCGCTTATACAAAAGAGCTACCAAGACGGAACCTCATTGTTCTTTTAGCATTGTGTGTTCATTGTTAAAACTGTTGCATTTCTTTTCTTTATTGAGACAAAGGGGCTTTGGGCTGTATTCAATTAGGCAAGAATGGAATTTGATGCAGCGATGATTCCCATTGTGTTGAACTTATAGTATTCTAGAGCGACTGCCAAGAAGGCATAAAGGGAGAATTAACTGAGAATTACATTCAGTGCCTTGCTTAAGCCACTAATTCAATGCAGAGCAGAGCTCTTGGGAGAAAGCAAATAATATATGAGAATGATTTCATCCCAAGTCTGCCAAGGAGAAATCTGCACTGGTGAGGAATCCCAGGGGACCTTAGGAAAAGTTTGTCTTAAAATTAAAAAGGAAACAGGCTTGGTTGCAGAAACGGAAAACACTTTAGGCATCTAAGCAAACACTTAACAACATCTTAAAGGCCCTTCCAGGTTGCTCACGTGAAAGCGGGGCAATGTTTATAAACGAAAGATTACTAGAATATGAAAAGAACTTTTTTGGATCAAACCTAAAGGGACAGTATTCTGTTCTCACAGTTGCCAATTTAATGGAAGATTATCAGTCCTTTCTAGTGAAATCCCTGAAGCTAGATGGATGCTCAGTAGATTGTGTAGCAGCAGAAGCAAGGGGACAGGGCTTCCTGCTCCTTGGAAGTTGCTGCATGTTCTGTGCCAGGATCAGCTTAAGGAAAAATAAACTATGCAAAATGCATGCCAGTTTGCCTGCTTCACACAATTCGTGCAGGTCACAGAAATTGACTTTTCTTGGCACAGAATTTGATCTCCTTTAGCTCAGAGTATTTTTTTGGGGGGGGGGCGGGAGGAGTAGAAACTATATATATGCCACAGGCAGAATACAGAAACCTTTGTTAATTAGAAACTTTATATGCTTCTATGTAAACATTTAAATTTATCTGTATTCTTCTCTGACTCCATCAGGAATGACTGAATCCATAGGCAAGTGCAACTCACCTACTGACGGCTGCAGCTATGCCCCACCCCTTGCACCCAGTATTTCAATGCACTTTGAGACCTTAGCCTAGCAAACAGCAGTCACTCCCAGCCATATAGTAAAATGTGTACAGTGTATATAACAATTGTGGCCTATCATGTTTTCCCTTATGAGAATTATTTTGATAATCAAGAGTAGGAAACCTAAGATTTGAAAATTGGATATAAGAAACTTATTGCTATTATTCATTCTTTTCTACCCCACTTTTTTCCTGATGGGACTCAAGGTGGCTTACAGATAAAAACAAGAATGGCTAAAAACAATAATTAAAAACAATTAAACATTTGTAGAATTAAAAGTATATAATATATAAAATCTATTTGAAACATAAGAAATGATTACAACAAAAGCAGCACAGCACCATCCCTTTCATTTAAAGTGGTCAATTATCAAAGGCCATTGAAACAAGGTCTTCACCTGCCAGTGGAAGGAGAATGAGGGAGCCTGTATAGCTTCTCTAGGGAGGGAGTTCCAGAGTTTGGGAGCCGTCACCGAGAAGGCCCTTTCATAATGAGAAAGGGTCTGTGGCAATTCCTCTGTGAGGAAAGGTTACAACGTGTGGGGTAGTTTATAAAAAAGGTGAGCAAGGGGGGACATGCTGTGGTAGAAGTGGTTGAGAAGAAGTTTCCTTTTCTGTTTCATAATACTAGAACCCAGGACCTGTTGACCATGTTCTGGTCTGATGCTGGCTCTCACGGAAAAGGCACGTTCCAAGTAACATGTACTGAGAAAAGTGTGTGAATATTTGATCCTTAGGTTTTACTGAAACCAGCATTTTGTATCTGTTTGTGGTGGTGGAAAATGTTCGTACCTTTGGGTGTCAATTTAGCCATTCACAAAAATCATATGGCACATTCTTCCTGAACATCAGAATGCAGAAGGAAAATCAGATTTCAGAGAGTTTTCTTCAGGAAAGAAGAACACACTCCTCAAACACTGGTGGACAAATGCTAATACTCTCTTAACCTGATGGATTTATGATGGGGACATCCATTGATTCTGTAAGTTGGTTCTTCTTTCTAATCAGGTTTGCAATCCAGCTGATCTGAGAACGTGTGGAACAACTTTGAGTGCAGAGACCACATAACTTATCAACCCCTGAATTACTCTGAATCAATCTGTTTAGCCACTGTCAGGGCTTTACCACCTCAAAATGCATATGAGGAAATTGCACACATACATGATTGTATATAAAAAGGAGGACCAAAAATAAAATAAAATCTAGCATATAGCATTATATGAGGAAAGTGGAAGCTTTCTCTTTAATTTGCTAGCAGAAAGATTTGCTGCACTGCACATACGGGGAGATTTTAAATATGGGGATACATTCATGTATAACCTTCTTCCTACCTGCACATACCCTTTATCATTTGTCTTTCAAGATTGTTCATATAAAAAGTCTAACCATGCAAATAGGGTAGACTGGGGAAATGACCCCCCCCCCAAAATAACCTGCTTTCCCCATCATTTTGCTGTATATATTTAAAGATTTGGCAAGCTGGAGTCATCCAGAAATAAGAGAACCAAGCAGGAAGTTTATATATCTCTTTCAGAAGACTTACTATATAATATACTAATCAGCAAGTTTCCTGAAACAGCACTATAAGTATATAATAAATCAGCTGTACAGTGAACTTCTGAGATGTTGTACTCTTTATTACCAGTCAAGGACATCTAAACAAGAAAACTATTGACATGGTGTGTTTCCTAGTATTTTCATATAACTGTGAGAAAACTATTAATTTTTGCTGTTACACTGTCAGTCACATACATAATAGTGGTGGGCTACTTACAATTCATTGCATTCTATCTGAAAATTATCTGTCAAACAGTACTGATTGGGAGTATTATGAATGGATATTACTGAAGCCCCCTTTACGCCACCTTCAAGACAAATGACAATAAAGAGAACAAGGCAGTGAAACTTTTTAAAAAAGAAACCCTACTTATTTTCAATATTTTCTTCCAGTTCTGAGGACCTGCATTAATTTTTATTCCATTATGAAGAAAGAAAGAATATGAATTACCATTCTTCACCACATAATAATGGGCTTTCTTTGAAAGTTCCCAATAATGTTTGTGGAAAATTAGACATTATAAATATATGTTTAGCATTAATATGTCATCTTCTGATAAAAGTGGCATGCTTGAAAGCAATGGCAGACATTGTAAGGAAATGATTATTTTATGCACGTATATTGAATAAATTAGGGCAGCAATCCAATCCATTCTACTCAGATATAAATCCCACTGAATGTAATGGGACTTACTGCTTAATAAACATGTATAGGATTATGATGATGTTTTGGCACTCTTCTCTTTGGTTGGTGATACTGTAATGGCTACAATTTCCAGCAGGATTAAAGAAAACTTACTTGACTGAGTATTCCAAAGGTACTGGTAATTCATGTTGTAAAGTCGTACAGGCAATGGTCTAATTACAAAAACTTGATACTGTGAGGCCCCGTCAGTGACACATAGCAGCCAAATAAATTGTGTTATGACATTCTTATGTTTTGAACTTTTCTAATGATGCAAATAAGTTTTACATAATTGTACATTATATGTCTGGCTGCTTAATACACTCATGAGTCTATTTTAAAATGAAATATTCTAATTAGCTTGGCATGTTTTTGTTTGTTACTTGCATTGGATATTTACAGAGAGAGAAAATGCAAACTGCTATATTTAAACCAGTGCTTTTTTTCTGGGGGGACGCAGGGGTATGCATACCCATAAACATTTTGTGAATCTAAATTTGGCTTCATTGAGGGGCAGTATTCCAATATGAGTAGGAAAATGAGAGTACCCCTAAACATTTTGTTTAGAAAAAAAAACATTAATTTATATACCGGTATATATTTCTTCTTTTTCTTTGGCAATCACTCGTAGCCGCGTAAGATTGTCTTCCATAAACACGGTTTTAACAATGAGTCCGTAAGTGACTGTGGAAGCCAATTCTGGATCCACACGTCCTTCCACAGTGGGGACATGGGCAGGAGTTGATCATGGTGTGGATTTGCCAAGCGTGCCTTCCTCTTAGCACGTTTCTCCCTTGGGTCCTGAGTTTGAGTGTCTTCAAAGCTCATGACACCTTTGGTAAAGGCTGTTCTCCAACTGGAGCACTCGCAGGCCAGTGTTTCCCAGTTGTTGGTGTTTATACTACATTTTTTTAGATTTGCCTTGAGACAGTCTTTAAACCTCTTTTGTTGACCATTGGCATTACGCTTTCCATTTTTAAGTTCAGAATACTGTTGATGCTTTGGAAGACAATCATCAGGCATCCGCACAACATGTCCAGTCCAACGAAGTTGATGTTGAAGAACCATTGCTTCAACACTAGTGACCTTTGCTTCTTCCAGTACACTGATATTAGTTCGCCTGTCTTCCCAAGTGATGTGTAAGATTTTTCGGAGACACCGTTGATGGAATCTTTCAAGGAGTTGGAGATGGTGTTTATAAGTGATCCATGTTTCACAAGCATATAGTAAGGTTGGTAGTACAATAGCTTTGTAAACAAGCATTTTGGTTTCCCTGCAAATGTCCCAGTCCTCAAACACTGCACTTCTTTGTTTTTTTTAAGAATAATTTTTTATTAACTGACCAATCACATCAAATCAAACCAAATTACATAATTTCCAAATTACACAGCCGAATTTTACATTTTTGTTGGGGGTACCCATATTTCAAGTTCCGAAGGGATCCAATCAACTTCTTGCTTCTTACTGCTGTTTTAATGTCCACAAATCTAACCTTATGATGTTCACAGTACTATCCAGTCCTTTCTTATTATTTTTCCACATCTCTTGTTGTTATTTTCATATATTTTTCCTTTCTCTTTGTGACCTCTGATAGTCTCCACAAGCTGGTTAGAACAGTTTGTAATCCTGCGTGGATATTATTTTTTTTATCCAGTCGCCATATCCAGACGTTTTCCATATAACATCACTTCCATACATCAAAACAGTCTTAGCGTCATTAATCTTCACCAATCTGCCTCCTTTCTCAAAACCTCTGAGGAGATTCACTAGGAATGCAGTCTGAAAACAAGTCTGTTCTTCCTCCCGGCTATAAATCCTTTGGCAAGATGGCGACTCCGAATTAATTGCTGCGCCATTCCCAAAAGCTCTTGTTGCTTCTCGGTCTCCATAAAGCATACTTTTGGTTAAAGTTTATCTCCACACAGACCTTAATCATCCTGCTTCGGTCAGTTCAACCGACGATTCTAATGAGGAGGGGTTCTTGTAAATCACATAGAAGGAAAGTAAAAAAGGTCCCCCCCCCATTCAGCCCTGTTGTCAACATACCCCGCCTTTGGTGTATCTTCATCATAAAATATTCCTGTTTCTCCAGCCCATCGTCTTCTTTCGCAGAGGTCATTAAATTAGCAGACTTCACTCCCCTTCTTCACTTGAAATATGTGCATTTGCTTCTTTTGTAATTAATTATTCCAAATTGCTGCAGCTAGTGCGCAATCAGAGACAGCGTCCTGGAGAGCCGAGGTCCACATGGGGGCATTCTGCCTAGGGCTCTCACCCCCCCTTTTTTTTAAAATAAATTTTTATTAATTTTCCAAACACATAATAAAAACAGACTATAAATAAGACAGTAACAATAACATACAAACAAATAAACACGTATAATTTCTTAACCTTATTTTCATATACCTTACTTCCCGGACTTCCCCATACCTTCCCTTTTCTGCATCCTTGTTTCACATTTCTTCAGCAACTTCTTAAATCTAATTTAAACCAATCACTTTCATTAGATTTTTTTTCTTTAACTTATTGGTTTCAGCTGCAATTCTCTATTTCTTAGTTCCTTAACATCTTAACACTCCTCAATTTTACAACAGTTTTTAAGATATATTTTAAATTTCTTCCAATCTTCTTCCACTGTCTCTTTCCCCTGGTCACGGATTCTGCCGGTCATCTCTGCCAGACCCATGTAGTCGATCACCTTCGTCTGCCATTCTTCCAGAGTGGGTAGTTCTTGTGTCTTCCAATACTTTGCCAGAAGAATTCTCGCTGCTGTAGTAGCGTACATAAAAAACGTCCTATCCTTCCTTGGCACCAATTGGCCGACCATGCCCAAGAGGAAAGCCTCAGGTTTTTTAGAAAAAGTCCACTTAAGGACTTTCTTAATTTCATTATAGATCATTTCCCAAAAGGCTTTGATCTTCGGGCAGGTCCACCAAAGGTGATAAAAAGTACCTTCAGTCTCATTACATTTCCAACATTTATTATTGGGCGAATGGTAAATTTTTGCAAGCTTGACTGGGGTCATGTACCACCTGTAGATCATTTTCATTATGTTTTCTCTTAAGGCGTTACATGCCGTAAACCTAATTCCGGTGGTCCATAACTGTTCCCAGTCAGCAAACATAATGTCATGACCGATATCTTGTGCCCATTTAATCATGGCTGATTTCACCGTTTCGTCCTGTGTATTCCACTTCAACAGCAAGTTATACATTCTAGACAGATTCTTAGTATTGGGTTCTAGCAGTTCTATTTCTAGTTTTGACTTCTCCATCTGGAAGCCTATTTTCCTGTCCTGTTTAAATGTCTCATTTATCTGAAGATAGTGCAACCAGTCTCGTACCTTGGACTTTAATTTCTCATAACTTTGTAATTTAACTTTTTCGCCATCTTGTTCTAAAATTTCACAATATTTTGGCCATTTAGACTCCATATTAAGTTTTTTCACCTCTTTGGCTTCCATTGGTGACAGCCACCTGGGAGTTTTACTTTCCAATAGATCTTTATACCTCATCCACACATTATATAATGCTTTCCTAACAATATGGTTTTTAAAACCTTTGTGCACTTTAACTTTATCATACCATATGTATGCATGCCAACCAAATCTATTATCAAACCCTTCCAGATCCAAAATTTCTGTATTCTCTAGAAGCAGCCAGTGTTTCAGCCAGCAAAAAGCTGCCGATTCATAATAAAGTCTTAGGTCCGGCAGGGCAAACCCCCCTCTATCTTTTGCATCAGTTAAAATCTTAAATTTTATTCTGGGCTTTTTGCCCTGCCAGACAAATTTAGATATATCTTTCTGCCACTTCTTGAAACAGTCCATTTTGTCCACAATCTGCAACGTCTGGAATAAAAACAACATTCTAGGCAATCTTGATAACAGCTATTCGACCTAGTAATGAAAGTCTCAACCTTGACCATATATCCAGATCTTTCTTTACTTCTGACCAGCATTTGTCATAATTGTCCTTAAATAGGTTCACATTCTTAGATGTTAAGTTTACCCCCAGGTACTTCACCTTTTTCGTTATCACTAATCCTGTTTCACTCTGAAACTTCTCTTTTTCCGCCACTGTTAGATTTTTCTCCAACACTTTCGTTTTCTGTTTGTTCAGTTTAAATCCTGCTACTTGACCAAATGTCTCAATTAGTTCTAATACTCTTTTAGTACTAGTGTCTGGCTGTTGCAAAGTCAACACTAGGTCATCTGCAAATGCCCTTAACTTATAATGTCTGTCTCCGACCTGCTCACCCCCTTCTTTTGAATTAGGGGGTGATTTATGGGCACAGCAGGCAAGTGCAGTGTTCCCCATTTCCTTGGGGCAACAAGGGAGGCTGCCTACTCCCATAACAGCCTCTTAATTACCCCGTCAAACACTGCACTTCAATCGGGAGAAAGACGCACTCATAGAGCTCAGGTGATGCTGGATTTCGGCATCAGTGTTGGCCCTTGTGAAAAGATAACTGCCTAGGTAGAAGTGATCAACATTTTCCAACGTTACACCATTGAGTTGAATTTGGGGCGCTGCAGAGGGGTTATTTTGTACTTGTTGGTGCGACACTTTGGTTTTTTTGAGTGATAGGCAAAGCTTTTCGTAAGCTTCTGCAAAGATATTTAGGATGGTTTGGAGGTTATTCTCTGAGCATGCGCACACTACGTTGTTATCAGCATATTGAAGCTCTATGACAGAAGTTACAGTAACCTTACTCTTTGCTTTCATCTAGCTCAGATTGAAGAGCTTTCCATCTGTTCGATGTATGATTTCTACTCTGGTGGGGAGTTGGGGCAATAACACAACCCTGTTTAACACCTGATCCCACTGTGAATGGTTCGCTTTGAGAGTCATTGTTATCTGTGATTGTTGCTGTCATATTATCATGGAGGAGCTGAATCATGATTCCCATCTAGCTAACACTTACAGTTGCAATCAAAATTATTCAATCCCCATTGCAAATCAGATTTATTAAACAAAAGCAATTTAAATAGCTCAACACAGATGCTTCAAGTGGCTACTTATATTTTAAAAATTAACTACCCAAAAAACAAACATAGTAAACATATATACTTCAGCAATCATAATTATTATTGTGTAATTTAACACAGAATCTAAAAGCTGTTTGTAAATCATCTCTCCATTGTATTTTGAGTCTTAGGATATTTCTTACTTGGAAAATGTTTGTTTGTTTTTGTCTATGAATCACATAGGTTACAGTATTCATTGTACAGTACACAGCATGCAGAGAAATAGAGTGCTATTAATATTCTTCCTACAAAGGCATTATACAAAAGGGTATTAATAACATTTTAATAAAAAGTGACATTATTCTGCCTTGTGATATTAACACATTGACATAATGGCCATAAAATCATATACATAATGTGCTCAAATGATAACCATATATAAAAGACAATGGAATATTCTATGAATAAGTACTCACAGACAGTAAATCCTGTCTTGGTAAAAGTCATAAAAAGGCATCTGATATTAATATTGATCCTTCATCTGAAAAATCCCACCCTCCAACACATTTTAACTGTGATTTATTTATTTGTTTGTTAAAAGAAAATGGATATTGTGAATTTGCATATCCCGCAAATGCTTAAGAATAAAATATTGCAGCCATTTTTCCTTGATTAAAAAACAAAATCCTTATCCTACCCCTCACAGCACCACAATATTAAAACCCAGTCCAAGGGTCCTGATCCAGATCAGAATCCTAGCATGGATGCAAGGGTTGGTGGATGAGGCTTTTGGGGACATGACAGCTGTGTCCCACTCCAAAGGGTGACAGCTCCTTGGATGTCGTGGGCAAGTTGGGTCCTCACACAGCCTAGTTTGCATCATTGAAACTAGCCTGCTACCCTTTGGTAGAAAGCATAATGCTGGTGGTCAACAAAAGAAGTTTAAAGACTCTCTCAAGGCAAATCTTAAAAAAATGTAGCATAAACACCCACAACTGGGAAACACTGGCCTGCGAGTGCTCCAGTTGGAGAACAGCCTTTACCAAAGGTGTCATGGACTTTGAAGATGCTTGAACTCAGGATGAAAGGGAGAAACATGTTAAGAGGAAGGCATGCTTGGCAAACCCTCACCGTGATCAACTCCCGCCCAGAAACCTATGTCCCCACTGTGGAAGGACGTGTGGATCCAGAATTGGCCTCCACAGTCACTTACAGACCCACTGTTAAAACCGTGTTTATGGAAGACAATCTTACTTGGCTACGAGTGATCGCCAAAAAAGAAGAAGGTGTGAGGCATGTTGCTGTTCCATTGCCATTGTGTAAGTAAGATTCACCTTAGACAATAAAGTGTCTTGGGCCAAGCCTATCTGACAGCAATTAGAGTACAGTTTTCATTTTCCATTCCCTCCCAGCCTTCTCTGGACTTCTGCTTTGCTGCAAACATAATGTTAACTCAATCAGAAACATGTTGAACCTTTGGCAAACACCAGGTTTACTCAGGCAGTAATTTATGGGAGCTCCAGCAAATAAAAGGATTAACTCACTAATTTGCAGAAGCTGGGTGGAAGGAAGGCTCCGCTCAGGGCTGATTGATTTCCCCCCACTCCCCAAGCAAATACCAACAGAGGCAGTCCAATCAGAAGATATCAACTGAGCTGTCTGGAATTCTACATAATAGGTTATGGGTTGCTTTAGGATTAATTTTGTAAAACATTTATTTTTATATTTCTATCCCACCTTTCCTCTGAGGAGCTTAAGGTGGTTACGTGTCTCTTCCCCGTCCACATTTTATTCTGTGAGGTAGGTTACACTGAGAGATTACTAGCCTAAAAGTCCACTGAGCTCACTATACTATCTGCTGGCAGTGTGAAGGTGTGTATCTTGACTAGGGATGTGTGGAACTGACAGTTTTGGTTTCTGAGTCTCTCATGAAGTCCTCGTGAAAATTCACCAGTATTTCTCCTACACACATTGTTCTATGCAAATTTTCCTAATACAGTGGTACCTCGGGTTACATACGCTTCAGGTTACAGACTCCACTAACCCAGAAATAGTACCTCGGGTTAAGAACTTTGCTTCAGGATGAGAACAGAAATCGTGCTTTGGCGGCACAGCGGCAGCAGGAGGCCCCATTAGCTAAAGTGGTGCTTCAGATTAAGAACAGTTTCAGATTAAGAACGGACCTCCGGAACAAATTAAGTACTTAACCCGAGGTATCACTGTACATATGATTTCACAAAGCCCTTAACTTACTTTTATTAGTATATCCATTTTTGTTGTTATTATTATTTTTTACACATTAGCTGGCTGGATGACTCCTTTGCAAAACTCAGAGAAGTGTAAATGTTGGAGGACGGCTGTGGTTTTGTTCCCATATTGTATCAGAAAGTGCAAAGTAGGAAGGTTCATCTTTAAATGCAAACTGAATTGAATTTCTTCTCCATCCCTAGTATTGACACGATCCATAACCAGCATTTGATGGCAATTTCTACCCACTGTTATTAAACCACAGTGTTCTGTAATCAAAAGTAATCAGAAGTATGTTGTGTTTGAAAACAGAAACTGCCTTTTTTGCTATTGTCCCTAGTAACCAACAATCCACATAATTTATGTATTCAGCAAATTCCTTTTAAAAGCCTAGCTGTGCTCATGAAATGCATGCACAATCTGCATACAATGTACATAGCTTTGTTTATTTGGAAGTGTACTGAGTAATGATAGTTTCAGAGTTCTCCTAGTCTTAGCCACTTTGACACCCAGAAGCAATGCTGAATTCAAATGTGCCCCTGAAATGTGAACCTGCTCTGTCCATAATTCTACGTTGACTCTCCAAAGCTTTTTAGTTATAGAAGAACTGTTTGCTGCGTACCCAAAGGATAAAACTTTTATGCATTTAATTATAGTTTTTAACACTGTTCTTTGTTAGGCTGAGCTGAGAATTGGGCAACAGTTTAAATTTTATTAAAATGTAGAAAAATCCATCTCCTTATATAGTCCTGCTGTAAATGGAATTTGCAAGAATTTACTGCAAGCATATTAAATCAAATTTCAGAGAGACCTTTGTGGGGTTTGTTTTTATGGAATTAATTCTATTGAAATTGTCTTCTGCAAATGATGCAAGAGCAACCAACTAATTTAATGGTATATTATCTAACTCTTTTAGAGCACAATCCTGTCCATGCCCACACAGAAATCTTTCCCACTGAGTTCAATGGGACTTAAATGTGTATAGGATTGGAGCACTATACATTTTCCACATACTGTTATCTGTAATTTGCTAATTAACTGTTCAGACGTAAGGTGAAAAGGGCTGCTTTTTGCTTTCCTTCATGAAAATGTCTCGGTAGTGCTTCACACAGAATCAACACACTATTTCTTTGAGAATTATCAGCTGAGCTGGTATTTCTTGAATAGAGTTTATATTCTAGCTATGGATCTGATAATCTGCACACATTCTGGAGCATACAGGGACTAAACAAGCTTGGGGGTTGGACTGAATAGCCTAGTGTGACTGAGCTTTCCTTGGGTTATTCACTTATCATTAGGACGATACCATCAGTCATATTTAGCTTCTTGCAATTTTCCCCATGGCCTAAATTGAGGTCCACACTCAACCAGGTAATCAGCCTTATACTAAACTCTTTTCCTGTCTCATGACATATGCTAATCATCTGCATACTATCCCTTGCTTTTTTCCTGTAGGACTAACTGCAGTCGTTAACAGTCGTCAATAGGTTTACCATACCCACTGAGTCAATCACCCATCTCCTGAGAAAAACCCCACCCCACCCTCCCACTATATATAAGGGTCTGGTGACTTCTGTTTCAGTGTATCTGAAGAAGTGTGCATGCCCATGAAAGCTTATACTAAGAACAAACATAGTTGGTCTCTAAGGTGCTACTGGACAATTTTTTATATATATTTCGACCTTTTCAGAAGTGTGGCTGCTGCTCTACATGAACATAGTTCAGAGGAGCCATTGCAGACTCCACCCTGTGCCCTACACATTAATGCATGTTTACATTGTGGCTCTGTGCATACATTGTGTGCATCCATAGCTGCCCCCCCCCCCATGACCAAGCACTCTGAAATGCATTGCAGGGGCCTCAATCACAGGCAGAGAAGTAACTAGATACTGTACTTTTGTTACAGATGTATGCTGGAATGCACAAAGAGTGAAGGCAGAGACTGCAGCCATAGCATCTTCCCCATCTTATATCCATTCAATGAATGCATGGATCTCCACTCACAGTTTTGACAGGGCCTTACTTTCATCTGATTTTGAGGGTGCAATGAGTAAGAATGATACAGTCTCTACTCCTTGCCCCATTTATTTCAGGGGAGTATTTCAAGCTATTTGTATTGTGGCTACATGGAATTATATTTTCAGCAAGCATATGGTGACAGTAAGTTATTTTGGCATCCTCTGTCCCTTTGGAAAAGATGGGGCTTTGACAGGAAGAGAGTTCCTAAAGGATTTGTGTTCTCTACAGTATTCTTCAAAATAATAATAATAAAAAGAACCAGGCCATGTGTGGTTGACCTTGGCTTCTAATGTTGATTCAGATACTGATTGACTAAGCCACCATTATGGGGGAAAGTACAGAGCGAGTGGTGATTCAGCATCTCAACCAAGTCTGAGTTTTGTCCTCTCAAATGAATTCTAAATTAATCCCTTGTCACACACTGGGAAATAATTTCAGACAACAGGCATTTCAAATATAGTTATTGAATTGCTGTCAAAATGTATTAAACCATGTACTCGGAGATCTTAGTATGGAATTTGTAGAGAATTTATTTCTTAAACAAGAAATTCCAGTAAGGATGTGTCCACTTTAGTTATAGACTTTCTGTCACCAATAATTAATTCAATGTGGAATTAAAATTTATGGTCCCAACCTAACATCTGTTTCACCTTCTGTTAGATTTTGAAAAATTGTGTGTCCCAGATATTCCTGGGTATGAAATGCATGCAGTTTGACATTTTTAAATGCAAGCTTGACAGTAAAATAAAGTAAATTGGTCTTTAAAATATTCCACCAAATTTTCTCCTTTGCTGAATAATTCATGGCAATACATTTCCCCCACAGCAGCTTGGTCTAGCTGTAAAAGATTAAGCTTAGGCCCCTTGGAATAGTTTCTGCACAGATCTTCGATCTCTATTGCATACTAAACCATGTAACCTAGAAAAAGTCTGATGGTTTATGACCCATATACTTGCTTTCAAATCAATCAAACCAAGTGTTATCTCTAAGTGTGCAACATCACAAAACAGCCACTGGATACATGCAGCAGCCCCAATACAAGTTTATAACTTCTCCAACTCATGCACCATCTAAAATGGAGGGGCTTTACCTTACTGGGAAGACACTCACATTGCAAGCAGAAGAGTCCAGATTTCATCCTTGGTATCTCTATGCTGAGCTGGGCATGCCACCTGTCTGGAACTCTGGACAGCCACTGCCAATCAGGGTAGACAGTATGGTGCTAGATGGACTAATGGTCTGACTCAGGATAAGGCTGCTTTCTATGTTGCCACAATTGCCCATTCTAAAATATATATCACTGAGCCCGGAAAAGGTAAAGAAATGGGCAGGTAGAGTGCACTCCTTCCGAGCTGATGAGCTTGTCCACTTTAATCAAGACTATGGACCAGATGGATCTGCAACATGCTGCTTTTGACCTAGCCCTTTAAACTGTGAACCAATTTGTCACCTTAAGTATGGCTTTCAGCACCCTTCATCATAAAGCTGAAATGTGTTAGAGTGTTAATATGAAGAGATCATTTGGAATATTTTTATAGATGGTGTATCTAATGGAATAATATAATTAGTGACTGAAATGAAATTGCTAGCCAGTTCCTAATAGATTTCTATTCTTTGAAGGAAGTCATAGATTTTTAAGATTGCACGGAAAATGGATATAATAACCTTTTCCTATAAAATACTTATGTCTGTCCTGATCTAACATCTAAACCTCTCTCAACTTGAGGACACCAAGTAATTTGTTCCGCAGATGATTCCAAATGCTTTTGTGTTGGGAATTGTGGTATTAAAGCATCAGCCTATTCAGAAGCCCAAAATTAAAAGCACAGTCCATCAAAAAACATACCATGTTATGGTTTGTGAAACATAAATATAGACATGAACCATGAATTGCTGGAGAATCATAGCATGATGATTAACCAACTAGTGCAGCAGCAAATGGTGCACAATTATATTCTGGTATGAGATACCCACCAATAGTCTTTACTCAAATCCTGAAAAGTGTTGCCTGTTTGTTAAAGAGTGCAGTGCCACCACTCAGTGTTAAAACACTCACCAGGACATCTGAGGGAGGAGGCCAGGTCAGGAGTCAGGAGGGGTTGTCTAGACATTCTAGTAGCCAAGGTATGCTGCTGCTGCCCCAGAACATCTGCCACCTGAGGCAGTTGCTTCACTCTGCACAATGGAAGGGCTGGGCCTGCCGGAAAACAGTCTAACTGGAGTGAGTGTATGTGTGTGTGGGGGGGGGGGTATGAACTCACTAAAATGACATATTATCTGTGCTCAGTCTGCCAGGGCAAAATTGGGGACAGATGCCCGAGTACGTTGCATGTGTCCATTGTATATATTCTTGGCAATTGTATCAATACAATATTAATAATTACTATGTTGATTTTATATTAATAATGACTACAGTGGTAATTATAAAACTTGGTATTCCTAGAGTCTTTTAGGTAAACCTGGCCTTGTTTATTTACTTATAGCCAACATTTCCCTCAAGGAACTCAATGTGGTATCCATGGTTCTTCCACGTTCCCATTTTATCATCACCAAAAAATCCAACTCCTGAGAGGTAGGCTACACTGAGATACTGGCATAAGGTCAGCCAGTGAGCTTCATGGCTGAGTGGAGTTTTCAGTCCTGATCTCCTAGGCAGTCTGACACTCAGCCTGACACTACCACATGACATCCCCTCCCCCAATCAGTCTACAGATGTAAATACATAAGTATAAAATTTTGCTAGTACAGAAACAAAACTCATATGCACCAGACAGAATGCTGCCACCAGAATTACCTGGCACTCTGAGATTAGGTTTCCTAAATATTATGCTGTGCACCATCATTTCCATGGAAGAGAAAGAAGAATTTTTTAAAAGTCTTGTTCAATAAGTATCTGATTATATGAGGATTAAGCAGCTTCCTAGTCAGCCCTGCACCTGAGAGAATACTTCTTTTGAGCTTGGCAATTCTATACTCTAGTCAGGAATTTGTTCCAGCGCTTTTCTTTTCACTGCACAGTAGGACATAATGGCTCTTCATCAAAAGAAAGAATTTTTATGGCATCCAACTTGCTGAAAATTGTTCCCTTGTACAACTTTCCTTTTAAGGAACATTGAATGTCATTGCTCAAGAAGTCAGAAAAGCCAAGGCATTTCTTTCTACATGGATTGCAGCATGTAATTTTAAGGATGCCTATTTGATTACCGAGGCTTTAATGTTTAATTAACATGACTTCTGAGATGTGTAAAAAGATCTAGGCCTTTAACAATGTGGAAAACCTGGATTCCTCTGACCACTTTTGCCTCTTGCTCCACCCACCATGGGTATTTATTTTTTATTTATTTCACAAAATTGATATACTGCTTGATTGTAGGGGGGGACTCCAAGTGGTTTACAAAATGAAACAACAGTAATATTATCCTTTTAAAAAATTACAACCATAATTTAAAACACACAGAAAGTTAAAACCACAATAGAATAGGCTAAAACAAATTAAAACTCATGCAAACTTTCTAAACATCTGGATAGGGTTGTCCAAATAAGATCTTCAGCACACATCAAAATGAATGCAGTGAAGGCCTGGTATCAACAGGCGAGGAGTTCCATAGTGTCGCTGCTCCCACAAGGATATGCAGTCCCTGGTATGGCTCTTTACTGCTCCTTTAAACTCTACAAGCAGCCCTGCTCACATTTTAGAACATCTTACATAGCGTGCAATTATTCCTGCCGCTTTGCTGAAGACAATCTGAGTCCAGAGCGTTGAACTTCTGCAATTGTTGCAGAATGCACACTCACCTGAACGCAGCGGATGGATTGATACAAGGAGAGAAAATCTTCACCTGTAGCATGCAACAATTCTGAGACTCAGTTCTCCAGGAGTCTTTATCCCACTGCTCACTTGTTAAGGAAGAAACCCTTTGAAACATTGTGGAATGGTTTGGAGAGATTTACAGTCCCAAAATGATTACATTGCAGCTTGTCCTTGAAATAATCATTTGAACTGGACAGAACAGTTACATAACTTAAGACAGGTGGGAAGTGGAACAGTGGCAGTCCAGATAAACAGCAGAGACAGGCAGAAAGAAGTGAACAAGTTTAGCTAATTACTACTCCGCCTTTTCAGCAGTGCTGAGAAAATAATAACCTAGTTGAAGCCAGTTGCCTTGAATAAACTTAACTTTCATGGTGAAATCCTATTCATGCCCTTCCCTTCGCAGAGGAGCTTCTGATTCAGTGGAAGCACCTGCTGATGCAGGAAGAGGCAATGCAAATTTCTGTTCAATTGTGTTGTGGACCTGAATTTTTGGAAGCTCTGCAGTGTGAAGGGTATTTCCCCCCCCCCCAAAAAAAACCCCCTTACCTCCCCAATACATTACAGCTTTATTTTAGATTTCAGCAAGTAAGTTTGGAACTAAAGCAGCATAACTTTTTTTTCCAGGTGAAATCCTTCCAAGAAATCACACTAACATCTATTCTGAACAGATATTGACAGAGGAAAAAGCTTTTTATTATATTGTTGCACTTTACTTTCAGCATCCAATAAGGGATGGGTGTAATTGCCAACATGCTAAACTGTTTTCTCAAAAGCAGTTATTTTAATAGTGGGTATTTGAAGACGACACATAAAAAAAATAACAATTATTACACCAGCTCTCAGAAGGCATGGATAAACCGTACCTTGTCAGCCAGACAGTTCAAGAACATAAATCTGTTTTTGTAACTTGGAATTATGGAATTATGATTGCAGAGCAGACTCTAGCTGCAACCACTCTATTTCAAGATTGCATGAGTCCTATTAACACTGCAGGCTGCAAATGAAGATTCCAATTTCCTTATAGGTTCACAGTTTCCTTCCTCAGCAACAGCTTCAGATGATCTCTAAAGGAATAGCAAAGGATACAATCCACGGATTATGCTCATTTATTTTAGCAGATGCTGCTATGCAAAGGTCCAGAGCAAACATGGCTTCAGTAAAAGCTGCCAAAAGCTGCCATCAGTAAGAAATAGTGTTTTGCTGTCAAACTTTCTATGGGCCTTTCTGTACAGGGGCGTCGTAAGCATATCTGACGCCATGGTGCAAAGATCCCTCCGGCGACCCCCCTGGCAACTCCAAAACAAGGGAGGGGCAGGGAAAAATGTTCTCTGCCTCCCACACCGCCCCAATCCCTGGCGTGGTGGCAGCGATCGAGCAGGAAAACGTCTGAGAAGGCAGCCCAGGAAGGCTTTGCGACGCCTTTTGCCAGGAAGCAGCAGGAGGACAACGACCCCATCTTTAGCAGATGCAGATGCTTGGGAGGGAAGCTGCACGCCCGCCAGCCATATAGTTGGTGGGGCACAGTTGGTGGGCATGCAGGGAAAGGGGAGGCTGCCGACAAAGCCGCACAGCTCCCCCACTCGCTAGGCCGCCCTCGAGAGGCTGGCGCACTGGCACAACGAACCACTAAGACCAATGGGAAAGACGGATCTGTTTCTGTACTTACCATTTGGACTGGTATAGTTGTTGGGTTTCCCACAAATATTTTGGCATGCTGCCACATAACGTGGTCGTTATTCAATTAGTATTATGGAATAATCTACCAACCCATCCCTCTGCCCCAGTTCTTCTTCTACCACAAAAAGCTGACTTTTGTGAAAGATCCAGAATGCTTCCTTAATATCTGTGTGACATGTGTACAAGCATTGGTTTCACATCAGTTTTCATGTAGAGGGTGTTTTCTTTGGTAGTTGTGGTTGGGGAGGCATTTGCTTCATGTCAGTTCCCTATGACGATGCAAGTTGTCAGTTTGGGAACTCAGTGCAGCGTCAAAGGTTAAAGCAAAAGTCAGTGACGTGCAGAGCCCAACAGCCACAGAGATAGTGACTCAGAACAGGTGTTTTGGAGATTAAGTCTCATCATTGTTGTGAGTTGTACCACGGCTAGGGTCATTTGTCAGTGAGGATAGCGTTTCCCAGGAAAATTAATGAATGAATCAATTCTCTCAGCATTGCCAGAGATGTAGTCATTCATATCTATGACTGTTTGGATGGCCTGGCCAACTTCTTGAACAGGAAGGTAACCTTGAATATTAAATGGCCACTCCTAGGAACAGTATCATATTATTTCATAAACAGTTCTTTGCTTGGGTCTGCAGGCTGGTGTTTCCTGGCTGAGAGCTGTTGTTCTGGAGCACACAGTTTACCAAATCCAGATGTATCAAGTATTTGCTGTCGGTACGGCAATGTTTATGTTGGTGGGTGCCTTAGCATAGCAGCATAGCATAAAGGTCCACAGATCAATAGGGCAATGTATTTATCTTGTATAATGCTGCTCTCTTAAATAAATGGGCTGAGTTAAATAAATGTCCTGTCCACTGTACCATGGGTATAATTCAAAATGCTGTGTGAATGGGGATTATTCCATGTGTGTTCTAAATATACTTCTAAGTGATCATCCTCTTAGCCCTATATTAACCATTTTCATAATTTAGAATAATCTAAAATGCATAATTAATAAGTCCAGAACTATGATTAGTATCTAATGTGGAACCATTTTTCTTCTACCAAACATCTTCATACATATTAAACAGAAGGAATGTGCAATGAAATACGATCAGAAAATAACAAGGAATAGGACACTTAGCTGCAGTAATATATCACTAGCACTAATTCTTCCCATAAAAAGAGACTCTTGCTTTTGATTTGATATTTTTTAAATACATAATTCTGTAGAAGGGATTTAAGTATGATACTTTGTTTTTAATGGAAGCAGGGTGGTTTACAATTAATCAATTGCTCTTGCTTAAAAGCTATAGCCTATGAAATAATAGTATATTTGAAACAATGAAATGTTTTTTAAAAACAAAACCTTCATCTCCACCATGACCAAACCCTCACGAAGTTCATAATGGTATTTAATAGAGGGCAAGGGTGTTGGGAACCACCAGAATTGCTCCATTAGACGATCACAGAGATTTGGGTGGCACATAAGGAGTAAGATAAAACAGTAGAATTAAAATACAAATACATGATCATATGTTTGGAGAGTGGTAGTGAGGGGATCAAGGACCCCTGTTATTAATCCAATCACAAATTATCAATATACCGTATTTTTCGCTCTATGAGACACACCAGACCACAAGACGCACCTAGTTTTTGGAGGAGGAAAACAAGAAAGAAAATATTCTGAATCTCAGAATCCAGAACAGCAAGAGGGATCGCTGTGCAGTGAAAGCAGCAATCCCTCTTGATGTTCTGGCTTCTGGGATAGCTGTGCAGCCTGCATTTGCTCCATAAGACACACACACACATTTCCCCTTACTTTTTAGGAGGGAAAAAGTGAGTCTTATAGAGCAAAAAATACGGTAGGTAACCACACTAAAAACTGTACAGTGGAGATTAGCATTCATATTATTGAACATGAGGACATCTGGATGAAACGAAAAGGATGGTTTATTCCATGTAGATGTTAATGAGCAGCACATTTTTGCATTGCCCATAATTAACTCTATTTTAATGTGTCTGAACATATCTTTTATTCTCCAAAATCTTCCTGATTCCAGTGAGAAGGGTATTGCTGCAGGTAGGAATTAGCCTTCCCTTCATTTTACTTTTCTTCCTCAGATTTTTTTTAGATCAAAGTCAAAGGTACCTTTGAACAATATAGCAGCAATAGGCAAATAGATCAAACACACTCAAAGGATATGTTTCTGTTAAATTTTATTTTAGTTATGAAATTTAATAACCTCCCTGTCAAGTTCCATTTGGAGTTCTCAAGATGGCTTCCAGTTCTGGAATAAAACAAAGAGCAGTGAAAACATCAATTATCTGCAGATTGCATTGCAATCTTAAAATAACAGGAAATGGTGGGGAAAAGGAATAGGGGATTGGCAACAATACTAAAAGCAGGTGGAAATGGAGGTTTGCTTGCTTGCTTGCTTGTTTGTGATTTATTGTTTGTGATTTATGCCCCACTTTTCCTCCAAAAACCTGGAGACAGCATAAATACTTCACCCCATTTTATCCTACCATTTTATCCTACCATTTATAACCTACCATTCCTGAGAGGTAGGTTAAGCTGAGAATGAGTGACATATCAGTTATCTCAGATCAGGACATGTTAGGTATACATTAGGATTAACACTGACATAAAAGCAGCTTGTGGGGCCAAGAAGGACCTTCACTTGAGACCAATTAGAGACCCATGTGTAAGAGTGATATCAAAGTAAGACCATACCTTCCATGGCTGTCAAGGTGTTTTAATATGAAAAATAATGGTTCAGCAAGGAAGGGAAAGAGGTTACCTGAGCTCTACACAAGACTCCGTGATTTTAAAGTGTCCAGTAGTGACATGGCTATGAAACTGAGTAGGCCACATAAGGAGAAGACAATAAGCACAGCAAAGCACATTGATTACAAAGTGAAAGTCTTTATCGTTAGCTGTCAAAGTGGAATTTTTGTCTCCAAAGTGGTTTCTGCATAGTCTGAAATACTTATCATACTCAACACAGTTGATAGCATCTGCAGTTCTTATGTGAAACTTCAAACAAGTTAAATAAAAAAATTGCCAGTCAGGAAATAATAATAATAATAATAATAATAATAATAATAATAATAATAATAATAATAATAATAATAATACCTTGCAGCCCCAGCCACTCTGGGTGGCTTCCAACAAATTAAAACGTCAAACACAGTAAAACGTCAAACATTATAGATATATATAGAAACCAACAGGTGTATCAGTTAGGTAATGGCTCACACTAGCTATTCTCACTTCCTGCAGTGTCAAATCTGAATCCAATTTGAAAATAAAAGGCAATAACTTGCAGGAAACTCTATTCTTTGACTTTTGGGGGGTATTATTGTAATTCCAAATATTTATCACATGAAGGGATCTGAATTGATTTTAGTGTGTGGCTAGTGAGCTGTGAACTACTGAAGACAATACATATTATTAAAGAACACCAATATGACAGGTCACATTCTGAATTCATTTGCAGTACTGTAACTCTAGTAGATGTTTGGAAAAGTCAAACTGCACCCCCCCCATCAAACCACCTCTCCCCATTCATGTTCTAATGCTTCCCCCCCCCCAGGGTGTCCCCTGTAGACCCACACTGAATGACCCATGATCCATGGGTTCTGTGGACAATATGGCCAAACATGAGCCCCAGTTGCTAACTAGACAAACATGAGTGCAGTAACTCTGGACTTCGTAGGGCCTTCTCCAGATAATGCAGCCCCCAAATCCACACCAGATATCAGAATGAGAAGAAGTGTTTCTACCATCCATGCCTTTTTCCAGGTTGGGATTTTCTTCCAAGATCACTGTTGTCAGCACTTCAAGTTCAGTCCAGTCAGGTCCCAGTGGGCTTGGTGGGTTGATGGCAGTGTCTCCTCCACTTCAGTGCCCTGTAGCACCCCTGTTGCCCCTTTTTTCACAGTTATGACACTTAGGCAGTGCCAAGTCCAGAGATCCTCTTATTGGTCCATTTAGAGGACACCCTAAGTTCTCCCCTAATGAGTTAGTCCCATGTCTGCAGCTACTTCAAAAAGCCGAGTATAGAAGGCATGTTTCTATGTCCCCTTTCATTGGCTCGACTAAATAATCCTTTAAATAAATGACTATATAATCAAATACAATTCACAGGTACACAGTAGCAAAAACCTACCTCATCCATTATATCTATTATTACTCATTATGCATATTTATTCTGATTTATTCTGACAGTTCAATTTGGCCTGCACTAATCCATAGATCTTTGATGAATAGTCATTATATAAAAAGGAGAAGGATCACACATGAGCACCACACAGCCACCAATCAATTTAATCCCACATAAGGACACTCTAAAAAAAAATCTACAGTATCATTTGACATTTGTTTGGAGCTATTCATAGAAAGCATTCTTCTCTTCCCTTTATCAAGACCTCCAGGTTTGGATTTACTGTCTGCAAGAATAATCCTTCTGTACCTCCTGTAATGCTGGAGCTTATGTATTTAGCCTCTGATCTGTTTGCAGTAATTTGAAAGATATAGAATGGGGTATGCAGTGGAAGAGAGGAAATAAATGCTCTGCTTGTGTATGGCACTATAAGCAAAGATCCTCTTAGTATGTATAACTTACTATCAGAAGGCAGACATTGACAATCTAGCTTTCAATAATTTTAGGAACAGCCGGAAGGAATATACAGACAATTGTATGACTACTAAAAGGCTAGACTTTATTATTATAACCTCTATAGGCAATTCTCTTTGAAAGAGCTCAGAGCACCTTACCTGTGATTCACAGGCAGCCTCCCATTCAGGCAGTGCTCAGAGCTAAACCTTTTTAGGTTAGGTAGCATAACTATGGTACATAATATGCTTCCAGACTTTTGGGGGGTTGGGATGGTGGTGGTCAACTAGAAAATTAAGCCAATATGGGAAAACATTTTTTATATATAAAACATATATATATCATGAAATCACATCAAAATTAGAGATGAAAGAATTTATCCTGTTCCATTCTTTCATCGCAGCCATGGGGAACCTTTGCTCCTCCAGATGTTGCTGAGCTGCAGCTCCCATAATCCCTGGCCATTTGCCATGCTTGCTGGGATTGGTAACAGTTCAGCAACATCTGGAGGGCCAAAGGTTAGAAGAATCATAGAATTGTTAAGTTGGAAGTGACCTCCCGGGTCATCTAGTCCAACCCCCTGCAGTGCCTAGGTTCTCCATAGCTACTGTATTGTTTCTCTGATCTGATCTGCTCTGCATTCCAGTCCTCCTTAATTCTAATTGGACTTGAATTGGACCATACACAGCTGGGTGGACTTCCCTTGGGAGAGTATTTCCAAAGCGAGTGGGGTCTTGTGACTGAGAAGGTTTTCTTCATAGGACCCACCTGCCTTACATTAGAAATGAATGTAGTCTACTGTACAATTGTAGGAGTCATTATCTGTCGCCCCACTCACTTTTGCTCTGGCACCGCCCATACTTGGTTTCTGTGACTGAATACAACCATTGGCTGGAAAAGTTTCTCCACCTCTACATTAGTAGTGGCGCCCACAGAAGGTCCTCTACTGAAGGTCTAAACATACAGGTGGGCACATATTGTGACAGGTGGTCCTATCATTTTTCTCAGCCAGAGAGGTTTTATGCATCAAAACCAGCAGTTGTAATTGGGACTGGCAACTCGCAAAGCACCAGCGTATATAACAAAAATGGATTAACTTCTTAAGCACCAAGTCTGAGAGGTCAATTGTTTTCATCACAAATATATTACTCACATGGCCATGTATTCTTGAAGGACACTTGATTTCATTTCTAGGTTGATCCATAAATCTGTAGTTTAGTTAAGCTTTTTCTTCTTTTTCTTGTACTCTTAGAGCATTTAAAGGTCTCCCACTTTCAGCTGTGTGATTGCTATCAATTTTTGTGGAAGAAAGAAATTGTATTTAAAAAGTAGGGTAGGTGGAAAACCTCAGTTGATACTGAAAATAAAAGATTTTATCGGCTTAACTTTGTCCCTGAAACCTGTCCTCTGTTATACAAACAAAACAATAGTTTATTTCTGCATCCAGTTCTTCAGAATACATAAAGGATGTGTGTGTGTGTGTGTGTGTGTGTGTGTGTGTGTGTGTGTGTAAATTTTGAGTATGCCACTGAAAATTCTTTGGTGCAAATATAAAAAACACTTTAGGATGTGACTCGTTTTAAATAATGGATTCATATAGGTCAATTATGAACCAAACATTGAGTATACTATTATTTATCATATCTAAGAAACTGGTCCATGGGGCCATGAAGAGTTGGACACGACTAAACGTCTAAACAACAACAAGAAGAAGAAGAAACTGAAGGACTACTTAGCTTGAGAATGTTGAAATCAAGACTTTTGTTTTTCTGCACATAAAGGTAAAGGTAAAGGGACCCCTAACCATTAAGTCCAGTTGCAGAGGACTCTGGGGTTGCGGCGCTCATCTCGCTTTACTGGTACATCTTCCGGGTCATGTGGCCAGCATGACTAAGCCGTTTCTGGCGAACCAGAGCAGTGCATGGAAACGCCGTTTACCTTCCCACCAGAGGGGTGCCTATTTATCTATTTGCACTTGACGGGCTTTCGAACTGCTAGGTTGACAGGAGCAGAGACTGAGCAACGGGAGCTCACTCCGTTGCGGGGATTCGAACCGCCAACCTTCTGATCGGCAAGCCCTAGGCTCTGTGGTTTAACCCACAACGCCACCTGCGTCCCTTCTGTGCTTAACATACCACAAATGTAATATTCATTACATATTGCCATGAGTCCTATGGAGATGTCTTGGAGAGGACTGAAGGATGTGAATCTGGGACTCAAGGGGGACTTTGACCCAGCAGCTTGGGAGGTGGAGATCTGGATTCAGGGGAAGGTCTGAGTGGGCTGACAGGAGAGCAGAATGGCCCTATGACATCAGACACCTCAAGCACTATGTCACAGGCCAGTGAGCAGACCCTGGCACATTGCCTGTCAGTGAAGAGCCTTCCTCTTCTGGGGAGGCGCTCAGGGGTAAGTCTAACAGCAAACTGACTTCATGGACTCTGCCTCCATCTGCAAGGACATGGAGGCAGCAGCAGTGGAACAAGCAAACTATGAGCACCCAACCTTTATGGAGAAGTTCCCGTTTGCTTGCCCAGTCCCAAGGCACAGGGTGTCAACTCTGCTCTTTAAAAGGAGAGTACAGGAGACATACAGGGACACGGGTGGCGCTGTGGGTAAAACCTCAGTGCCTAGGACTTGGCGATCATATGGTCAGTGGTTCGAATCCCCGTGGCGGGGTGAGCCGTCTTTCGGTCCCAGCTCCTGCCCACCTAGCAGTTTGAAAGCACCCCTAAGTGCAAGTAGATAAATAGGTACCGCTTTATAGCGGGAAGGTAAACGGTGTTTCCATGTGCTGCGCTGGTGCTGGCTCGCCAGAGCAGCTTCGTCACGCTGGCCACGTGACCCGGAAGTGTCTTCGGACAGCGCTGGCTCCCGGCCTCTTAAGTGAGATGAGCGCACAACCCTAGAGTCGGACACGACTGGCCCGTACGGGCAGGGGTATCTTTACCTTTCTACAGGAGACATGTAAAGTGTGGGAGCAATGCCTTAGCTAATCCTAATGTTGTAGTAGCCCGCCATGCTTCTTCAACCCATGTTCGGCTGCTGTACTGACATCCTAAATAAAAAATTCAAATCTTCCAATAGTGGTAGTGATTTGAGTTCTGAGGAGGAGAACCAAGACATATATTTTGTACTATGGATTACTACTGTGTTATAAATTTAATTTATCTACAAACAAGAAATAACAAACTTATCACAAACCAATTTGATTTGATTTGTATATGTTATATCTTTACAGAAGGGGGGAACCATTTCCTCCCATTTTATAAATTAAAAGATAAGTTTCTTGTATCTCAAAGATAACAGAACTACATATCCATCGGTTTGGGTGTTTATTTTCCCTTCTTACTATTCTCTGTGTAACAGTCACCATTAATTCATGAAGTGTTTCTGGTGCCTCATCACTGACTTCCATAAATAAGGATTTGTGGGTCTATACCCAACTATATGCAAAGTGGATATACTACAATACCCAAGATACAGTAGAAACACTGGCGCAGGGATCGCCAACGTGGTGTCAGCAGTGGAGCAAGGCGATCAGGCACCTCGGGTGTGCGTGTCCTGCACCCAGGGGTGGGGCCAGCCGGGGCAGGGCGCTCAGCAGGGCCTCCAAGGAGCTCAGCGGGGCCTCCTCCCACTCAGCTGCCCTACAGCTGGGGGGAGGCAGAGGGCGGACCGTTTGGGCAGTGTGGAGCTTGCGAGCACCCAAGCCACTGCTTCACTCCCAGGAGAGACGTGTGGCTCGGGCGCGCTGCAGGCCCCACAGTGAGTGCCACCCAGAATTTTGTCACCCCCCTCAGTGGTGACACCCGGGATGGCTTGCCCCTATTGCACCCCCTTCCTCCGCCCTTGTGTGGTGTCCTTCAGTTGCTATTGAACCAACACTTCCATAAGAGTGTTCCATAAGAGTGCTTAGAGTTTAGTCCATCAACATCTGAAGGACGCCACATTGTGTACTACTGAGACATCAATCAGGCACCACTGGACATTCTAAAAATGTTCTGGAAAGCCCAGACTGAAGTGCTCATTTGAGTTTATGCATTTTTAATAATTAGCCTTTTCTCTGGGATAGGGAGGCAGCTACTACCATTTCTCTGACTCACAACCTCAGGAATTTGCTGAATCTTGGAATATGAGCATATACAATGCTCTGATTAGAGGGGAAGACAAAGAAGGGACCAAGTTTTGCAATGCCTACTTCAGCTATTCAGACAGTAGGGTATTGGCTGGCTAAAATTAATGTGTGATCAGGTGCTGGGACTTATAGACTCATTGTGGGATTCCCTGTCCTATGAATCCATTTGTGTATTGTTTAATATTTGTACTCCACCTTTTAGCCAGCAATCCTCCAAGAACAGCTTATGTAAGATCAAGAAGAACAATTTATAATTGAAATGGTGACTGTGGGCTTTCCAAAGAGACTTTGGTGATGCCAGCTGCTGCCAGCTGCTGCTGCTGCTGTTTTCTTTCCAGCCAGGTCTTATAGTCTTTACCCATTATACTCCCCCCCCCCCCCCATAATTCCAGCACCGGAGTGAAGAAAACGATTTCTGCTGATTACACCCAATGTTAGACGGCACATGGTGAGTACTAATATATGCATGCAACTATTTTTGCAGTCTGCATGCAATTTCTTCTTGATGAGCTGACAACAATGTGCAGACCTGGGGACCAATTAGCTTTCTCAAGAAAGCTGCAACTTTCATTTGAGAGGCATTCAGCTAGTTTGCTACATCATAAATTAAGATGATTAGGAAATCTCAAGCACTTTTGTTTTGATGGCAGTGGCAGTTGCGGCTTGGCGCAACCATGGACAAGCCAGGGTGGAGGGGTGAAAATTTGTCTCCCAAGCAGCCGGGAATGCCATCAATTGCCTAAGGATGTTGGGACTTGCCTGCAATTTTAAATTTTGAATGAGCCCATTGTGGTGAGCTAAGGGGCACGGGCTTCAGAGACTGATCTTGGTGAAGCCTACCTTTGCCTGGTTTCACTCAGGCCCACCTACAACTTATTTAATCTGGCTATGCTTGCACTTAGCAGTGTGGTCGGCATCAGACATCTCATCCTGCAGATACTTGGTCGCTGAATTTGGGGCCGGGAGAAATTTGCCTGCAGAGAAATTGGGCTTCTCTGGAGGTTTTGCCTGCCCCACAGCAACTGTCACAACTTGAGAAAAGGAATTGGGTTGGATCCTTAGCCTAAATAGAGGGAGTGGGGAAGGAGCCTTAACCCCGTCCTCCGGTAAAGGGGTCCAGGAGGAAGAATTCTATCCAAATGCTCAATGGGGGCTAATGAGCTATAGTATTCCTCAACTGGCAGCCTGAATGGATTGCCCATATTTGATGTGCACCATAGGGTGATTCTTAACCCAGGTTTGATGCTGAAAATAACCACCCAGCAATTGGGTTGGTTGATTTAGTATACATACTCAATGGCTATGTCAAAGCCTACTGACACCTGTAATCAGTAAAGTTGTGGCCATTCTGCTCAGAAAATGTAATCGTGTCTTTCTTTGCTGCTTCCAGCCCCCAGTGGCTTTGGGTTCACTGGGCCTGGGCCTGCAAAATATTCTCCCTCTAACTACCGGTATAAAGTCAAATGAGTTATGTTTTAGAATTATAAATAACCATCAAATGCATATCTATGCATGATTTGGAAACCATTTTGGAGGACAGCATGGAGAGAATCAATGTTTACATTTATTATTTATTTTAAAAAAAAAACTTGCAGAAGGTATTTTTACCATGCGATTGACTTGAATCTATTTAACTATTAATAGAAAGAAATTCATTTTAAATATATTATTTTATGTTTCAGGAAGCCCTGGGTATGCGGATATTGAGGGGGAGAAGTTTGATTCCGTTCACATTTTGAGGCAAATGTACCTAATTTGCCCTTTTCAAAATAATACACAAACCAAATCAACACAAGAATTCTTTGCGATCCATACTACTACGAATTTTGCAATGGCAAGAGGGAATTATTGTACCAGCCAAGTGATGCTGGTACAAAAATGCAATGTGCACACATAGGGCTCCTCCACATGAGCAGGGGATCCTGACTCTACACGTAAATGCCAGTACTTGCATAAGACCATTTCACACAGATGCTGAATATGCAGCCAGAATGTAGTGTGGATGTGTCCATCCCATGGGTAGCAATAGACACACATGGTCACTATCCCACAACCCCCATGTTCAAGGAATTTTGGGCACTGTAGTTTATCCCTAACAGAGTTACAACTTTCAGCAGCCCTCATCCAACTAGAGTGCTCAGAATTCTTTGCGAAAAAGAAGGTGCTTTGAATGTGCTTTAAAGTTCTGGTGTGTAAACTGCCTGCCCCTCTGACCACTAGGCTACACTGTCTCTCTCATTTACAAAGTGTATGCTGTTCCATGGAACCATGACTGCTTCCTCAGCTATCTGCACACCCTGAAGTGTGCAAATATTACCCACAAAATCCTTTATAGTGCTGGGATAAACAAGCCAGTATTTGCAAATTACGCATATTCTTATTCCTAAAATAAAATACACAGAAAGCACAATAATTGGTAATGAGTCCCTAGGCATTTTGGTGATGGTGTGATTGGCTGGAGAGTTCACATAGGTCCCTGTCCTGTTTCTTAGAAGGTAATGTGGATGGCTTCCTCATTAAGACCCATCTAATGCAAACGAATCCCACAACAGTACAATAAAGGAAGCTGTGATGCTCGTGTCTTTCTTGTTAAAAATATGGCTATTAATAATTGTGTACGAAAGCTGCATCCTGGGTAGAATAATAATGCTATTAATGTTGCCGAAGAGTCCTTGTGCCAGGGAAAGCGCAGATAAAGGCTGTCAGTGTTGGCAGATGGAACATTATTATATGCAGCAATGGGTTTATCTTAGCTGCCTGTTTCATCTTGTGGCATTTCAATAATGTGCTACCAAGAGAAAGCTTTGCTATGCATATCTTCACGCAGACATGTTCATAATATCCAGAGCAGTAAGTCTTCAGTCTGCTGACTCTCTCTTGTTTCAGCTGATATTTTGAAGCGTGAGTTATTAGGCAGGCCCAAATGGGGGCAAACTACAAAAGACAATATTTCCATACCCATCTTTTCAGCTTGCCTGATCATGGCACATTACAGAACCATTAGCTATGAAGACACAAAAGCACTTTCAACCTGAGAGGGTTGCCATTGATATCATCCAGCTAACAGGATTCGGTTCTCAGCTGCATAGCCAAAGAGACTTGGAGCAATTGTGATGCAAATGCTCTTGCTATGAAAGGGGGAGAAGAAGATGGAGCCATAATAGGAAATAATAATGCATTGATTCCAAAGAGAAGATTATTGTTTGTATTAATTTAATCATCACTTGCCCAAATGCCGTAGGAAGTTAATTATTTAAATGTGAACTTTAAAGAGGTAATTTATCCTTTTGCTGCTGCCAAATTCATGACCAAAAACAAAAAACCCTTCATGCAACAAAGTAAATACACAGAAAAAGAGGATGTGATAAGAAAGTCATTATTTTAACTGACCCATGCTTCAGATATTTAGGACCACAAATAAATGAATAAAACAAATGATGCTTTCATATCCCAAGTCTCCTTCCACTCCAAACTAGACAAGCAACTGAGCAGTTCACTGAATGTGCTTGCTCCATATTTTATTCATCATTCAGTTGCCAGTGAATGCAGGGAAACTAAAGACATGAATTTGCCCCATCTGGGATTCACCCAAATCCATCTTTTTTACATGTGCAATGAGCAAGTATCCCAGAGTAAAATGAGAACCACTTTTGTGGCCAATTGCCATTAGGAGTTGTAGCTAGAGTGGCATAGTAAATGCACTGAATCGGAGTGCAGATTTTGGTGGATTCTAATTCTCAGCAGAGAAAGCTAGAATTATTCCAGCTTCAGACCACAAAATCTTTCAACACCTAAAATAAGAACTTGGCATTAAATAGTAGTGACATTCTTCTCATTTGAAGGCAGACTGGTGGGAGAAATATTATCCATCCCATTTGTGGTTAGAAAATTAGGGGAAGTAGCACTTTTCTAAATATTCCTGGGGGCGAGGGCAGGGAAGCCACAAAATTATCCAGGAGTAGCAGTCAAGCTCTTTGCTTGCTTCAGAAATATGACAACATATTGTGTTAAATCCACAGTTCTGCTCAAAATTCCCTACCCTCCATATGCATGAAGAACCCTGGCCACAATGGACAGTGGGAGTTGTAGTCCAACAACATCAGGGGGCATCTCATTTGCCACCCCTGCATTAAGATAACAATGTTTAGATAAGAATATATTTTGTTTGTTCTTGGTGGTGAGAGCACAGGGAGAAAAATGAAGACAGTGGTAGTTGTAAAAATGTGTGTGATAGAAGAACTGTGGGGCTAATATTAAACATGTCCTGCTTCATAAATTAGAGTAATATAAATAGATGCTCTGGGTGACTGATGATCCATCTTGCACCCATTCCATTACTTTAGTACTTTTTAAAATGAAAGAGTAGAATAAAGGGTCATAAAAAAATTGAACTAAGATGCGGCCATCTACGAAATAGCTGTTTAATGTGCCACACCAGGGAAGAGTTATAAACCCCTCTTCTTAATTAAAACTAAATGATAACACCAAGACATTAAGCGTTATCTTTTATACTTTTAGTGGCTCTATGAGGCTCCTGAGCCAAATTCTTGGGCAAAAAAAGAAGACTCAAACCCCTTAAAAATCAATGGAGTTAAGCCTGCGTACATCAGCACTGAATTTGATACGGGGAAGTTTCTTGCTCCCGAGTAATTTTGTGAACTTCCTCAAGAAATTAAGATTGAGACTTGTGGGCATTTCAATGTAATGTATATAGGGGAACATTTAGTTTATGTGTACCCTCAGGGGTGGGGAACATCAGGCCCTGGGGGTCAAATGCAGTCCTCCAGGTCTCTCTATGGGGCCTTGGGACTTTACACAGACCACATCTGCTTCGGAGCTGCAGCCCACACCAACTCTCCTTTGAACCCCCATTGAATGTTTTACCCTATCTGGAATGTGACCTTGACCTCTGATAATGTCTCTTGCTTGGATGGATGGGGTACACAACAGGGCATGTGAGTAGGAAGAAACTAAACTACTTTATAAATTTAGAATTCACATCAATAATGTTGTTGTTGTTGTTCAGTCGTTTAGTCGTGTCCGACTCTTCGTGACCCCATGGACCAGAGCACACCAGGCACTCCTGTCTTCCACTGCCTCCCGCAGCTTGGTCAAACTCATGCTGGTAGCTTCGAGAACACTGTCCAACCATCTCGTCCTCTGTTGTCCCCTTCTCCTTGTGCCCTCCATCTTTCCCAATATCAGGTTCTTTTCCAGGGAGTCTTCTCTTCTCATGAGGTAGCCAAAGTACTGGAGTCTCAGCTTCGGGATCTGTCCTTCCAGTGAGCACTCAGGGCTGATTTCCATAAGAATGGATAGGTTTGATCTTGCAGTCCATGGGACTCTCAAGAGTCTCCTCCAGCACCATAATTCAAAAGCATCAATTCTTCGACGATCAGCCTTCTTTATGGTCCAGCTCTCACTTCCATACATCACTACTGGGAAAACCATAGCTTAAACTATACGACAATAATAATAATAATAATAATAATAATAATAATAATAATAATAATAATAATAATAATAATAATAATAAAATTATTTGTACCCCAACCATCTGGCTGGGTCTCCCGAGCCACTCTGGGCAGCTTCCAACAAAGATTAAAAAAAATACATTAAAATGTCACACATTAAAGACATCCCTAAACAGGGCTGCCTTCAGAGGTCTTCTAAATGTCAGGTAGTTGTTTATCTCTTTGACATCTGATAGGAGGGCATTCCACAGGGCAGGCGCCACTACCGAGAAGGCCCTCTGCCTGGTTCCCTGTAGCTTTGTTTCTCACAGTTAGGGAACTGCCAGAAGGCCCTCGGCGCTGGACCTTAGCATCCGGGCAGAATGACGGGGGTGGAGACGCTCCTTCAGGTATACTGGGCCGAGGTCATTTAGGGCTTTAAAGGTCAACACCAACACTTTGAATTTTGCTTGGAAATGTACTGGGATGTAGGTCAATGTAGGTCTTTCAAGACCAGTGTTATGTGGTCTCGGCGGCTGCCCCCAGTCACCACATTCTGGATTAGTTGTAGTTTCCGGGTCACCTTCAAAGGTAGCCCCACGTAAAGCGCATTGCAGTAGTCCCAGCGGGAGATAGCTAGAGCATGCACCACTCTGGTGAGACAGTCTGTAGATAGGTAGGGTCTACTACTCTGCCTTCTTTTGCCTCTGTCCACGCCCACAGCAGGAGGGGGAGACACCCATGCCTCTTCACTAGCTGGACTCATCTCTGCCTCTTGGCCTCCCTCCTCTCCTGCTTCAGCTCCTACCTCTGATTCTGGACTGTTCTCTGCCACAGACTCCCCTCGCTCACTGTGGCCTGTTACCTCTCCAGCTTCTGACACCTCCTTCCAGTCTTCTCCCTCTTTTACTTCTGACCATTCATGATTGTCCCACCACCAATCCCCTGGGCTCTGAGCCTTCTTCCCTTGGTGGTTCCAAAGCTGGTTCCTCCCACCATTCCTCTGCGTACAGCCAGTCTGTGTCATCAGACCAGGCACCCTAGGGCAAAGCCCTAGTGCCTTGGCAAAGCACATCAACAACCTGGGCCTTTATATTGAGTTTGCCTGGCAGTGGCAGTGGTGGGTGTGAATTGTCAAATTCCCTGCAACGCCCCCCTCCCAACATAACAATACATAACAAAGGGCACATGATAAATTAAAGTGGAGGAGGAGATATATGAGAGGACACTGTGCCAGCTTTTCTCAGTAGGGAGCTGGCTTGATATATTGCCAGTTGTTTTGGTGGAGTTTGCATGAAATTTGTAAAATGAGCATGGTGTACCTCCTAGGCAGTGAGGACCACACAACCATCTTCCCATCTGTCTTCCTATCTCTCTCTGTATTTCACTGTTTAATGGAAGGATATTTGCTTGTAAAAACCATAGGCATTGTTATTGTTTTGTCCTGTTGGCTGCTTTCCATGAACTGTATCTCATACTAACATTTGGAAGGTAATCACACTGAATGCATTAGTGATGGGGAGAAATGTAGCAAAATATCTTGCTAAATACACAGACGCTCCATGATGGATATGGATAATGGCTTACTGGGAGGCTAGTTTTTCAAGATAACAAGGCTCCCAGGTGTAAATGCTAAATTTGATGTTATTAAATATAAGCACTGAGCACACTGCTTAGCAGTGTTTTTCCTTCTTCTAAATCTGAAATTACTTTGTGCCATATAGGATGCACTGAGAGAGAGGCAGAGGGAGAGAGAGAGAGGTGTCTGACCTTTTAGAACTGTTTGGTTGCACTGATAAGCAAAGTGGCCTTTCGCTATTTTGCTTCCTCTCTTACATTTTAAGTCATGGAAAACAAGTAGCAAAGTGGTGAGGGAATCTTAAAATATAGCACAGTTTGCATAATGAACAGATGTAATTGATTTCTCAGAGGGATGGAAAAGACAGCTTTGGAGTCATCTCCTGTTAAGCTATTTTCCAGCCAGCTTTGACTGATGAGAAGAAACAGATAGCTTTTATTTGATGATTTGATAGCACACCCATCACTCTTTCTGATCCTTTGTCATTTCCATATATAACCAGAATTTCAAATAAGTGACACAGCTTGTGCCTTTACTTGGTATACGGTCAATGTATAGAAATATCTGTTGTAGGGTGAAAGACAGATACACTAAGACAATATGCCCCCCCCCCCCGGTGGTTATTGTGATATATAAAGCTCTTGTCACCTTGACATTTCCTACATTTGCTTTATGCTTCTACCCTGTAGATACTCCCCTTCTTAAGCAAACGCTCTCTGACTACTGCACGCTTTCAGTTATTGCCGTTTTAACTATGAGACACCTTGGTGCTATTCAGAGGAGAGGTGAGGATAAAAGGTCCAGGAGACAAACCACATAAGGAACTGAACATATATTTAGCTTAGAGAAGGAAGAAATGACTTGTGTAGGAGGATGCGGTTGTTGCTGGCTCCAGCCACAGACAGAGGATTTCTGCAAGGAGAACATTTCTTTTCCCTACTCACTGAGGTGTAATCTAGGGGCAGAAAAGCAGCAGTGAATAAATATTGCAGAAACAGTCAAAAACAATCCAGCACAATTATTTGAAAGTGCAAGTATTAAATCACTGTTCAGAACAAATAACAAGCAAGGCAACAAAAATCTCATTTTTTAAAAGTAGATGCAATATTAGCTGTTCTTATTTAATTTGTAAGTCGCCTTGCGTTCCTGTCATGGAAAAAGGCAGGTTACAAATAGATAGTAGATAGATAGAGAAGGCCAGTATGCTGATTACTGAAGTGTAACTTACAAAAGGATGCTTAAATTATAAATGTGCTGTTACTGATGCAATGAAATTGTGTCAGACAGTTAGGGAGATATCTACAAAGCAGCATAAGCAAAAATCCTATTGAGATTTTTGACTTGGCTATAAACAGATATACAGATCCAGAAACTATTTTAGTGAACAGTCTACTAAATCCAGATAATGGTTAGTTGTGTGTTCAGGTGTCCCTCTTGATTAGTTTGCATGTTGCATTGTACCGACATTGACACATTTCTCAGGACTGAGCCCTAGTGCAGAGATGAGGAACCTTTGGTTCTCCAAATGCTTTAGGACTCTGTGCTGGTCCCGAGGGATAACCGTGCAGTGAGGTCCGAGTCCAGTCCGAGGTCGAGGGTGCGGTATGGAGGCTGTCCGTCAAAGCTGAAGCGGGGTCCAAGGCAGGGAGTCGGGTGAGGTCAGGAACTCTGGCAGAAGAGCAGGACAGGGTGCAGGCAGGAACAGGCTACCAACAATGTTGCTCCCGCAACCTGGGACTGGGGCTGGCTGGCTTTTATCTGCCCGGAGGCATAGGGCGGCCCCAGTCCACAGGTGCCTCGCCTCTCCTGGCCTAGAGGTGAGCACTCCTCCTGCGGGAACTTAGTTCCCTCCACCTCTCTGCCCTGAGCCTCTGCAGCTCAGGAGAGGCTGGAGGGTTACCGGACCCAGAGGCAACCTCAGCTTCCTCTGACGGGGCTGAGAGTGGAGCACCTGCAGGCAATGGGTCCTCCACCCCTTCAGGAGCCCAAGCAGACTCAGCTGATGCCTGCACCTGAGGATCCAGCACAGGTGAGGACCCTTCAGGCTCATGCCCCAGCCCCGGCTCAGCTGGTTCTGGAGGCGGGGAATCCTGTGCAGGCTGGGATTCCTCAGGTTCAGCCTCCGAGTCTGAATCCCAGGCCATCACAGACTCAAACTCTCATTAGTTCTACACAGCATAGCCAATAGGCATGATGGAAGGCGGAGTCCTACAATATCTGGAAGACTCCTGTTACATCTCAGTAAGCTCCTCCCCCATTGAGGCTCACATTCCCCTGGGGGTAGTATGCCCAGGACAGTGGGCAGGACTGAACCAAGAAAGGGGTGGGGCTAGAGCCAAAGTGGGTGGAGTCACCTCTCTCTCTCTCTCTCTCTCTCTCTCTCTCTCTCTCTCTCTCTCTGACACTCCCTTCTCCATCTGTCTGTCTGTCTGTCTGTCTCTTCTTGCATTTGCCAGACACCTGGTCAATCACAGAAGAGTTTAGAAGTTGAACCAAATAACACATAAAATTATGCTGAGGTTTGGAGGTTGCTCACTCCTGCTGGAAAGAGTGTCATGGGCCAGCTGTAGCTTTCCATATATTCAGACTTTCCCATACCTGCTACTTCAGATCCCATCAATTGGAAAAGCTGGAGACTAAGCCTTTAACTTTATACATGAGAAGTGTGCATGCTACCACTGGGTTTTATGCTTTATACATGCAAAGAGCATGGATGCTATCATTGAGCTATGTTCCCTACCTAGAACAATTTCTCATTTTAAGGTATATTTAGAAGCAGTAGAATACTAACTACATGGGATAATAACCACAATCTGAAAATATTTGGGGGGTCACAATACGTACCTGAAAAACCAGTGTGGCAAGATTCACATTAAAAACGTTGGCATGTTACTGACGTGCCTCTAAATTGACTAATATTTCTTCAGCATGAAATCAATGGGGCATATTTCACTGATGCATAAGCATTGTGCCAGAAAAGGAATTGCATCAGATGTGCAGTGATTTGATTTGATTTCTTATACAACAAGTCAAAAGGCACAGAAGCCTAGACATAGATATGAATTTCATGAATATACTACATAATTGAAAGCAAAGTTGTAATCCATTCTGGAATAAGAAAGTGTCATATATAAAAACCTACCTCCTGTGTTCAATGTATTTCCTCTGGTAATTTCCTAGTGAAGCTCATTATACACACAAGACCAGATTTCTTGTAATATTTTATGGAATTGATTTCCTTTTGCTTCATTCTTTGCTAAATGCGTTCAACATCCCTATAACCTTATATCAACGTAAACAGTATGAACTTAAATTTATTGGTTATTCATACTTGCAAACCCCATAAATTGATATGGGAATGCATTTAAAGCCATAAATGTCTTTTAACAGGTTGAGCCTCCTGATCCAACATTATAGATTACCACATTGACTCACTATTCTCCTTCTTCTGCAAAGCTACACGGACTGGAAATCCCAACGAAGAATTGCATTGCTAACTTCACTTATTGAATTATGCTTTAGCAAAAATAAGTACAGTATCTTCCAGTTCAGAATGTCCCAGTAAATAATGTTTATAATGTAATATTTTGACATTAGCAGCTAGAATGAATTTGAAATAGAAAATCTATTGAGGGGCAAACAGAGGTTGCATGGCAAAGATTTCCTTCCAGCTATTTTGCTTATATGTCAGTGTTCTGAAATGTACACAGGAAGGCTATATTTCTACACCCACTTACCTGAGCATAAGGCCCACTGAGCTCCATGGGACTTACCTCTGAACAGATACATACATGTGTTCTCCATAGCTATTTAAGCTGGAGAGCATTTATAGTTTGCTTGTTTGTTTGCTTATTGGCAGAAGTATTTATATACCACCCTCTCACAATACATCAGAGCAGTGTACAGCAATATAGAAGCATAAAAAATTAAAGTACAGTAGTACCTCGGGTTAAGAACTTTGCTTCAGGATGAGAACAGAAATTGCGCAGCGGTGGCGCAGCAGCAGTGGGAGGCTCCATTAGCTAAAGTGGTACCTTAGGTTAAGAACAGTTTCAGGTTAAGAATGGACCTCCAGAACGGATTAAGTTCTTAACCCGAGGGACCACTGTAGTACAGAACAACCCTTAAAAACGGTCTTCGGAGATGGCTGCTGGTTCTCTTCTGGAAGAGTGTTCCACAGCATGGGACCAGTGACATTAAATGCCTGACCCAGTCAGGCCTCTGTAACACGGGAGGGCAATGAAGAGCATTCCTCTGGATTGTCTCCAAGATCAAGCTGGGATATGAGGGCTCCGGCAGTCTGTACATTATCTTGGACCCAAGTTCTTCAGGTTTTTGTAGATCAACATAAGAGCCTTGAACATGGCCTGATAGCATACATGCAATCAGTGCAGATGTTTCAACAGAGCTGTCACGTGTTGTCACCCATTTGTCCTCATTAGCAGTCTGGCTGCCACACTTTGAAGTAGCTGGAGCTTCTGGACCATGCTTAAGGGCAGCCCCACATTGCAGTAATCCAGTAGTGAGGTTACCAATGCATAGACTAGAGTGGCCAAGTTAAATAAACATCAAACTCTGTTTGAATTATGAAAATATTTGGGGTTTTTTTAATAAAAAACTGAGCATTTTAGAATCAACTTACAAACTGCCTAATTCTAAGTTTCAGTGGCATTACTAACTATGCAGGAACAAACGTAGCTGCACTATCTCTTCTATCCTATGAAAGTAGCTCTCCAACCCAAAGACTATGTTGCAAGGGTGAGGACCATTTCCCTTTATTTCCTGCTCTTGTGATTTTTTCTTTTCCCAGTTAGGACTTATTTTTTCCTTCCTAGAGTGATCTTAGGCAATCAGGGAGCATGGTTATCTATGAATTTATTTTCTTACACTTACATCTTACACTTCCACCCCACCTTCTTACATTTTATCCATCAAGGAACCCATGGAAGCATACATGTGGCTTCCAGGTACACCAGGGCACTATGCAGACCAAAGGTAGCCCACATAGTGTTCTCCAGACTCCTGTTTCCATCAGCCTTGAGCATTGGCCAACTGGCTGGTGGCTGATGGGAGTGACAGTTCAGCAGTGTCTGGAGGGCACTGACATTGATTACCCCGATGTAGCCAATGAGATTTGGCTAGGTGGTAACATCAACAAGGGTAAACCAAGCAGATTGAAAGTGAGGCCAGTACTTTCTAAAATGGTCTCTTGAATCATCCCAGCCAATTGCTTTGCCCATTGCTCCTGTTCTGCATGAGCAGTATACGCAGAATGAGTGCAATCATCATCTTTTTATGGAATTGCTGAAAGGTCACTTCCCTGTGTTGCTAAATGTTTGCAAAAGGCACTGTCACCTTTTGGCTTTGTTCTAGCTACTATACAGTTTTTGAATGGAAGAAATCTGAGTTTTGTGCTTAGCACCACATCTTTATGCTAGTCCTTAGATGGCTTACGACTTTTAAGAAAGTGAAGTTATCTGCAGAATTAGCACAATGATAGTTGTTGAGTGCTTTTTTTTTACTTTTTATAATGAAAAATCCAGGCAGGCAAAGTTGAATCTAATTGTCTAGTTAGTGCAAATGAAGATATAATTTTCATCATTCCAACTATAATGTTCATATTATATAGAATAGGAAAACATTGCTGAAAAACTAGTGTTGCTCCCCTCATTAAATCATTATCAGTTTGCTTTGTTTGCAGGCAAACTCATATGTGTGGGTCACATATAATTGCAGTAGAGTTACGTGACAATCTCAGGGCATTCAATTATTATGCAGTGGAAAGAATTGAACATATTTTCAAATATATAGTCACACCCACACAAACAAACAAACAAACAGAGGGTACAAAGTGGAGGATTCTAAGCAGAAGTGCCAAAAGTTCTGACATGCAAAATATAGCAGTAAGCCTGTAACAGCCCAAATGTTTACAAGATAAAAAGAGAGTGACCCATTCATGGCAGCAGTCACTGGTAATAATATTATCTTTTTAGCTCTGCTACATTATTGTAACCCCTGTAGTGGAAACGATTTTGAAGTCAGCAGCAGAATTATTTGGGAGCTTGAAATGTTCAGCCCACGAATTCAAATGGATGCAAAGCTAAGTTAAAATGTCATCATATGCAGAAGCTGTTGGGAGCACACCAGGAACATATGGTAGGGGGCACTTGCAGGCTAGAGGTGCTGTTTGTGAGAACAATTGCCTCCACATAGGGCCTATACAGCACTCTTGTCTCCTAGGATTTGTGCAAATGTAGCAAATAGAAAAAAGCTCCATGATTGCACAAATCAGAGGTTGGAGGTGTTCCTGTAGGGGCCTCCATTAATGTGAATCAGCTCTATGGATAAATTGTCTTGTAGAAATGGGTACTGCTTTATTTTGTCCAGAGCCATTCTGAAACTCAGAATTTTCCTCCAGTTTGTGGTATCCAAAAGGTATCCTGCCAACAAAAGGCAGACACTTGTGGATGGCGAGTGGTATGATTTCCGGCAATTATTTCTCCCCTCTGCTGCCCTGTAGTCTCCAAAATGATTCGGGGTTGGGGAGTGGAAGGTCCTCTGGCAGGGACCTACCTAGGGACTGGCCAGGTTGGGTCCTGCCAAGAGTGCAAACTGTGTGTGTGTGTGGGGGGGGAATCACACCTTTCCACTCTGACTCAGAGCAGCTAGGAGTCTGCCTGCCTATCCATGCACTCCCCGGGCTCCTCACCCACTGCTCTGAGTGGCCAGGCAAGGCATGCAGGCTCCTCTGGGCACCTCAGTAGAGGAACACAAGGGATCTGGGGAGGGGGGCAGTGATACAGCTCCTTGCCAAGTGTAACAGGGATGGCGAGGCATCAGTACAGTTCTTTGCCAAATGTGCAAGGGAGGCTAGGTATGCTTCTTTCCCCTGGAGAAGATTTTGGGTGAGCACAGGAGTCTGTGGCGTGTGTGTCTATGTGTGGAGGAATCATCAAAATTTGCCTCTCTCACCATTCTGCTGATGGATGCCTTCCATTGGTAGGATACCAGTTGGATTCCTTCCAATGTCACATTGTTTAAACCAGTGGCAGGGAACCCATGGCCCTCTAAATGTTGTGAGAATACAATTCCCATTGGCCCTGACAATTAGGCACACTGGCTATGGCTGATGGGAGTTGGAGTCCAGCAATACTCGAATGCCCACAGGTTCCCCACTCCTAAATAAATACTGGTGCCTTGCTCGTCTCTTCTTAATCCCTGCCATCCCAGTTTGTTTGAAAAGTCAACCAAAATATGTATGTTAGGCTTTTGTTTTCTTCTAACTTACTAATACTTGTTTTGAATGTTCAGTTTCTAGTAGCTTTGGTGCAAGGTGACTGACATATTCATATACATATAATATTTTTTTATTTAAGTAAATTTTCTACCACTTTTCTTCTTGGTAGTCAAGGTAGCATGGCCAAGGCTCCTAGACAGTCTTTCATTGAACACCGGCCAAAACCAGACATAATCTTTAGCAATGCTGCCACATTTTGCACGTTGTAGTGCTGGCCCTAATACATGATAACAAGATAGTTGAACTTTGTCCAAAAAGAGAGAGCCACACTTCACACTAATGAAAATATTAATACTAATTTGAAGAGTGATTAAAAGCTTGGATGTGGCACACTCCCATGAAGAACATTTGCCACAATAGAAAGCCTGATAGAGCCTTGTAATCTTACATTATGATGTCAAGCATATTAAGCAAATACCTTTAATCAACAGCAGAGCAGAAGCATGCTGGGCTAATTATTTCTAGTAGATTGTGAGAATACTGATTGCAATTTCCTAATCAATTGGTTCAGTAAATGTCTTGCCATTTGCATATTATCTTTCTTGAGACAATTATTATCTTACTGCTCTGCTTCAGTATTTTTGGGTCATGAAACTTAAGATGTTGCTAAAAAGACCTTTCAATCATCCCAGTGATGATTTGGAAAAGCAATCCCTAATCTCCCCACTCTGAGCTCAGGGGTGGGAGGGAAGCAATAATTCTCCCAAAGTTACAAAGCTTTGAACCAAAACTTTGTGGGGTGAAGTGAGTTGAGGACAGCTTCTGATTCATCACTGCAATGTCAGAATAGGCTCTTGTTGGGTTTTTTTTTTTAATGCTTAAATGAATATGTGGAAGATAAATTCTATTGGTGGCTACTTGCCATGATCGCCGAAAGCATAATGATCATTTTTGAGAACACTGCACCACTGAGTATCCAGTGCTGAAGATGAGCAATCTTTGAAAAAAACATTTCAAGAAGAAGAAGAAGAGTTTGGATTTGATATCCCGCTTTATCACTACCCGAAGGAGTCTCAAAGCGGCTAACATTCTCCTTTCCCTTCCTCCCTCACAACAAACACTCTGTGAGGTGAGTGAGGCTGAGAGACTTCAAAGAAGTGTAACTAGCCCAAGGTCACCCAGCAGCTGCATGTGGAGGAGTGGAGATGCGAACCCAGTTCACCAGATTACGAGTCTACCGCTCTTAACCACCACACCACACTGACTCCTGCATCTACACCATAAATTTAGAACACTATTATATCACTTTAACAGTCATGAATTTCCCAATCCTGGAAATCCTGGGAACTTTAGTTTGATAAGGGTGTGAGAATTGTTTGGAGACCCCAATTCCCTTCCACAGAGCTACAGTTTATAGTTTCCTGGAAAGAAGGACTGATTGTTAAAGCACTCTGCAAAATGTATCTCTGTGAGGGAAATTGAGGTCTTCTAGCAATTCTCACTCAGTGCTCTTGACAAGCTACATTTCCCATAATTCTTTGAGGGAAGCCATGAGTGTTAAAGTGGCAACATAGTGTTTTAAATGTAAGCTGCAGATGTAGCCAACAGTTTTACTCAACATGACAATTCTTCTGCTTTTATATTCTTTGCTGGAAAATTGCACTTTGTTCTTATTCATATAGGATGATTATGTCAGAGTATATCATAGGTGCATGCAGCAATATTACTGATGTAGTCTGGAATGCATCCCTCAATATACAGGGGAAACTGTATTCACATTAATAAAAAATATTTAGCTATATTGTGTAGTGATGAGGAAAACCCGAGACAAAATCTAAGGCAAGCTGTGTGCAGATCTTATAAATTTACCCAATTCATGGTGTCTCGGTAAGGAATAGCTATGCCCCCTGTTTTATTACGTAACCTGGTTTTATTAACCCCTGCTTTATTACTGTTTCCCACCTGCTCATTCTAGAGGTCTTTAGCATGGCATTTATTTGCATGTCTACAGGTGAAGCAGGAGGGTAGTAATCAGGCTGTTCGCTGGGCAAGTTAGGTACATTTTTTTCAAAATAAAAGAACTCATTTTAGGGCATTCTCCTCTCAATTTACAGTTACACACAAGGGGAGAGTGGGCTCATTGTCACCACTGTTCTCACGTCATCTATGACCCAACCCACCTGTTGCCCATGCACCCAGCCAATGTTTGAAGTGGGGAGCCCAATCTACACATGGAAACGCAGTTTTGAATCGTGCAAGCATCCTATGCCTATAGCACAGACTTCCTACTTCCCCTCTTCCCCCTAATGTAGATGGGGCTAAAGGGTGCAATAGAGAGGGTAGACTCAATGATGGCAGCCCCACTCTCCCCTTCACATGATTTTGGTCACCAAAGAGGAGAATGCAGGAAGAAAGATCAAATAGTCCTCAATTGATAAAGCCTCTCCTCCTCCCGGAGGGGAGGTGTTGTGAGCGGGAGGCGATTTCTGTGTCACGCAGGGGGCATTATGCCCCCTGCCCCTCTCACTTGGCTGACGCACCACGCCCACAGGTAAGCGCCCAACTGGGCGGCTTGGTGGGGGCGTGGTTTGTGGTTTAAGATACCGCCGTTCCAGCCATTCCGCCTCACTTTCTCACCATCTCGTCGAGAGTCACCCACCCACCACTCCCTTAGGGCTTAGGGTTTAGCTTTTCTCCTGACCTTGCTATGGACCTATGGTTGGTTGCCCAGGGGGCCCGGTAGGAATTTTTCCAACTGGCATTAGGCCTTTTGGTTTTTTCGCCTACCTCGAAGCAATCGTCACAACTTTCTTGGTATTTGGCGGTTAGGCATTGGAATGTGTTGTTGGTGTGTGGAAGGGAAGGTGTGGCCATCGCCTACCCCTTCAAATTTGGGTATCCCATTAAAGGAATCCGGCGGGCGTGGATCCTGTCCAATGCCTGTGTGGTGGGGGGCCATGGTATGACCATCAATGACATCAGGGGAGAGCTTATAGTTGTATTAGCATCAACAGGCTCCCCCTCCTGGTGAATAACCCCTCTTTAGGCTCACCCCTCTCCGAGTGGGTGGAGTCAATCTTCCATGGTCCAATGCCTAAGCCAATACCTTCTCACTTGCTGTAATCAATAAAGTTGTGGCCTTTTCTTGCCCATTAACCTTATACACTGTGTCCGTGTGCCCGTGTTCCACAAAGCGGGGATCGGGTCCTTGAACCACAACTTCAAGACTGGATTACAAACTCTGTGTGGGGCTCCCCTTGTAGTTTGTAATATATATAGTAGCACAGAATATAAGCAGTTAGCACAGAATGTTGCAGCATGGTTGCTGGCAGGAGTGACGCCTTGTCAGCATATTACACCTCTGCTCTGAGATCTGCACCACCTGCTAATTTGTTACTGGGCCAGGTTCATGGTGTTATTGTTACAGAAGTCCTCAACAGTTTGGGGGCAATTTACTTGAGGGATCACTTTGCCCCATGCCTGCCTCCTTGACCACTTTGATCTGTGGTACTGGCACTTTTGCAAATGCCACATAATGGTCGTTCCACACTTGCAAAAAATCGTTCCTTCCGCATGGCAGCACCTAAACCTTGGAACTACTGCCCATTGATATTAGGCCGGTACCTTCCTTGTAATTGTTTCAGCACCCGCTAAAACCATTTTTTCTTTCCGCAAGCCTAGCTGGGCATGTCATATTAGCATGTCATTTCTAAGACATTATTTTACTATGCATAATTATTTTTAAATAACCGGTTTTACTTATATGTGGACCAAATTTTGTGTCAATTAGTTTTTAATGTTTTTATCAGTAACTTTAAAGCATCAGTTGTAGTTTGTCAACCAATTAGAGACTTTCTGCTAAGTAATACATTTTGTCAAATAAATTAAAATAAATATAATGTGCTTCTGAATGTATAGGATAAGTTTCCCCGCCAGTTGTAGTATTTAAAGTTTCCTGGAAATATTACTTTATTTTCCCAATAGGTGTAATTCTAAATGCAAGATAACAGCATTCTCCTTGTTAAACTCTCAGATTTTCTAATGCAGCAGTAATTCATGCATTGAATATATGCCATAAAATAAATCAACAGAGCCTTATAGATTTCATTAGAGTTTAGCATTTCTTCTGTAGCTCTAATTACCCAGTGATGAAATATTTTACCTTTGTTAAAATAGATTTCAGATTGCAGAATATAATGAGTTTGTTGTTGAACAGGCTTTCCTGTTTTATGAAGTTTTCCTGTGGTTCTTTGGAAATGTTCAATTGTAGACAATCATTGTCTGCTATTTTAGTTTTTTATATATATATGCAGGACCAGCTCTATACCCCAATCTCTTTTTAGAAAATAACCCAGATGATTAATTAATGTTCATAAATGAGATTTGGGCCTAAGCTTTTTACAAACACACACGTTGAGAGACAAACTAGACATGACATTAGATTTTACATTAGAATGTAAATATCTACTATTGTATCCCACCTTTTCCCCAAGGAGCTCAAGGTAGCAAATGTGGTTCTCTTCCTTGCCCATGTTATCCTTAAAACAACCCTGTGAGTGAGGTTAGCTTGAGAGATGTTCACCATCCCAAAGACACCCAGTGAACTTCATGGAGGCTGAGGGAGGATTTGAACTCTGGTCTGCCTGGTCCTAGTCTGACACTTTAACCACTAAATCACCTTGGCACTTTATGGCACCTTAAGGAGGTGGGGTCTGAGCAGAAGCAGGACCTCAGGGGGTGTAGAAGGAGAGTTTAACTCTTTCCTGCCTGCTGTGGCCTTGGTGACTATTATTTTGGTGCATATATATCTATAGCCCTTCATATTTGGAAATATTATTGCACCCATTTTGCTCAGTGCCTTGCAGGACCATTGAATCAGTGCCAACCTAAAGTTACCACAGGGAACTGGATCCCATTTAGGTCTCCTCACCCAAAAAACAAACAAAACAAAAACAAAAAGCACTTGAAAATGGCTTTTGCATATATGCCCATTGCATATATGCCCCAGGTTTATAACCCATCATCTCCCTCTTGTCTGCAATTTTCAGATCAACTGCCTACAAGACATTGGGGGAGATTAAAGGATTCCTTTTTTATTCACCTCAAAACTGTGTAGGCATTTCCTGTAGGAATAACCATATCTTTCTGAACTTTGACAGGCATTCTGCACACAAACACACACACCCTGAACACGTTTGCCTGTAATTTGGCCAGCTGAATCCACTCTGGGGGTGCTAGTATACTTGCAAATTTTATCCTTTCTGATAAAACAAAGTTATAGTCATTTTTATTGTTGTTGTTTTAGTTCCCCTAGGAATCATCCTGAAGCATAATTGGAGTCCGTGTCGATTCAGACTGATTCTGAAACACTTCGGACCAAATATTGCTCTGTTATAAAGCACTAAATTAGATTCCAGGTGGAAGTGTGTGGCTTGTGCACTGTGTGTGTGTGTGTGTGTGTGTGTGTGTGTGTGTAGATGCAAACATATCCATAGATACCTAATATATATATATATATTATCTTTTTATTAAGAGAATACCCAAAGCAGGGTAGAACAGGCAACAGAACTATCTAATAAGAGCAAATGCTATCTATCTATCATCTATCTCTATCTATCTATCTATCATCTATCTATCATCTATCTATCTATCTATCTATCATCTATCTATCTATCTATCTATCATCTATCTATCTATCTATCTATCTATCTATCTATCTATCTATCATCTATCCATCTATCTATCTATCTATCTATCTATCTATCTATCATCTATCTATCTATCTATCTATCTATCATCTATCTATCTATCTATCTATCTGTCTATCTATCTATCTATCTAATCTATCATCTATCTAAAATAAATTTCCTGCTTTTTTGCCGCATATAGCAGAAGTCTTTACAGTAAATACAGTAAGTCTATACAGTCTATGTATAGAATTCTATAGCAGAAATCTACACAGTAAATTGCAGCACAATGAAAGCAAGCAGCAGAAAATATTTAATGTCGGAGACTAGGACATATTCATAACCTATCAAGCACCTGCATAAACTTGCCCAGAACAGAATAAGGATTCCTGTCTAATCTTTTCACATAAATGTAGGCACAGGAATTATTTGTGGGAGCTATTTCATGTGGAAAACAATGAATTTTTAAAGAAGTTTTTGGATGCTGGTCTTCAGGTAGCAGACTGTAAAAAAAATCAGACATTCACCAAATGGTCAATCACTTTAAATGAGAAAACAAACAGATCTTTAATATATTCATTGCAAAAATACATTTAGTCTTCAGTATGATAATACAACACACAAGCTAATTGAGGCAGAGATAAACAGCATCTCAAAATGTCAATTCATTAGTGCAGAATGTCATGAGAGTCTTGTAAACTCACTAAAGTTCAACAATAGTATTAGATTTAATAGTCTAGGTTTTATAGTCTAGGTTTTATGATTTATGCTTGCATGGAATGAAAAATAGGTCACACTTAGTGGTTGGTGTGTGTGTGTGTGTGTGTGTGTGTGCGTGCCACCTGTATGAGTTGGGCATGTTGGTTCTCAGCAAGTGTGCCAAGATACATACCTGTGCTATGGGCCAAATACCTCTGCAGCATCACCACTGTATAATTCAGCGAACATGGTCCAGATGTTGGTGACTTACAACTCCCAACCAATGCCATGTTGACTGCTCCTGATATAATGGCTTGTTGTTTTGCACTAGTTCATTTATGTCCTCTCTTATCCAGTTTAGAGTATTGGTCTAGATTAGGGAGACCCATGGTTCAATCACCTACTCAGCCATAAAGCTCACTAGATGACCTTGGGTCAATCACCAGCTCTCAGCCTGACCTACCTCACAGGGTTAATGTAAAGGGGAAATGTCAGGGTGGCAGCATATATATTGCCCTGATCAATTTGGAAGTATATAAATATACAGGGATATAAATGTAATAAACAAACATTTTCTGCTGAGACATTAAGGCACGTGGTTGAACAAGCCAGAAAGGAGCATTGGCCATTTGTGAATTGAAAAGCATTTATCCTGTGTGTTGGAGATATATTGTGAAGTCAAATGGTGAATGGAAAATTCCGAGATCTGCTGGTTCTCATTAGGACACAAAGGAGCAGTCAATTTAACCTCTCTTACACGATATCATTCGGGTCCTGATGTGGCTGACTTTACCCTACTCTCAGCATGACTCACTTCCAATTAAAAATAAAGCTTCCACTGTTGCCACCACAGGGATTTGGCTTGTGCAACTGCAGTGCTATTTCCAAAGACAAATGAATTCTCCTAGTTTTAGGTGCTTTTAAACAGTTTTATTACATCTCAGATACCAGCAAGCCCCCATCAATTCACAATCCAATTAAATCCATTCCCTACTGCTTGTGATCTTCAAACAAAATCATAACATATTTAAAACTCCTATTTATAAGCCCAATCAGTTGCGGTTGAACTACTAAATATCTGTAGGGCATAAAGCCATATTTCTGAGCAGAGTCTGGTGCCTAATAAAGTGAGAGTTATTTTAAGCAAAAATGCAACCGACTGGTTGCTTTAGGATGATAGATGAGTTGATGCTTCTAGGTATCAGATGTCTCAAAATAATCATACTCCTTGGGGAAGAAACTCTTTTGTTAAGCCATTCTTCAATGATGTAATGAAGCATATGGCACTCCTTGCTTTCATGAATTAAAAGGAAAATAGAGTTCTCCATGAACTTATAGAATGTGCTACAATTTCTTTCCATGCTGTACATTCTTGCAAGTATAAGAAAGTCTGCTGTAAGTGTCTTCTCTGCATACAGAAGGGTGGGGAACCTGTGGCCTCCTGATCACAGAATCATAGAATTGTAGAGTTTGAAGGGACCCCATCATACATCTAGTCCAACCCCCCAGATGTTGCTGGACTACAACTCGCATCATCCCTAACCACTGATCATGCAGGTTGGGAATAATGGAACATCTGGAGAGCCCAAGATTCCCCACTGCTGGTATGCAGCATAGTTGAGCATTCTTTAAACTGAATAATAGAAATTAATAACGATTTTTTTTTGCTGCCCTGCCTTTTTGAGATTACTTCCATTTACAGTGGTACCTCGGGTTACAGACGCTTCAGGTTACAGACTCCGCTAACCCAGAAATAGTACCTCAAGTTAAGAACTTTGCTTCAGGATTAGAACAGAAATCGTGCTCCAGCAGCACAGCAGCAGTGGGAGGCCCCATTAGGTAAAGTAGTACCTCAGGTTAAGAACAGTTTCAGGTTAAGAACAGACCTCTGGAACGAGTTAAGTTCTTAACCCGAGGTACCACTGTACTTCATTGTTTTAATGAATACTCTACATCACCTTGACTGTTTCAGAACACAAATGATGGCTCATAATATTGTTTAAAATATAGAATGTCAAGTAAATCAACAAGAGTGCAGCTCCTCTGTAAGATAATTAATGCAAGACAAAGACTCCTGGTATAGCACAATACTTTCCTGGGAAAAGCCAAACCATGCAGTGACCTCTCCAGGGCGCAAGCCTGGGCAGTGGATAGAGCTGCCCTGGGCTGCTCCCATCTTGGCCTCACTGATGTAGTCCAAAGGAAAGCAGAGCAATATGTTTTGCACCAGCTTGGCTGCAAGAGATGCTGAAAGGAGGCTTACAAGACACCACCCAACCATCTTAAGGGCTACACTCTGGATTTCTATAGGGTTTACTCCTTGGCCTTTTCCTCTCCCAAAGATATCCTGCAAGGCAGCAAATTCAGATCTTTCTTCAGGGTTTTCTCTTTAAGCCTTTCTCTCACCAATGACTATAGTCACAAGGCCGCAGAGGTTTAGGATCAGTTTTCCTTTAATAATAATAATAATAATAATAATAATAATAATAATAATAATAATTTATACCCTGCCCATCTGGCTGGGTTTCCCCAGCCACTCTGGGCGGCTTCCAACAAAAGATTAAAAATACATTAAAACATCAGTCATTAAAAACTTATCAAAACAGGACTGCCTTCAGGTGTCTTCTAAACATCAGATAATTGTTTATTTCTTAGACATCTGATGGGAGGATGTTCCACAGGGTGGGCGCCACTACTGAGAAGGGCTACTACATGGGCTACCTTCCCAGGTTGACTAGCCCCATGTACCATTCATTTCCCTCTACAGCACGTGCAGAATCTGCATTCTCAACTGTTGGACCCACTATTGGTCTCATCCACTCAATCTCCTGGAGCCTGTCTTTGCATGCAGTGGAAATCTCTTAACTCACCCAGGGTATTCTTACAGAGTATTCTGGGAGGTTTCAACATTCATCCACTGGTCTTTAAATATTGCCATTTTTGATGCTGAATTTATAGACAATTACTCTTCTGCATAGATACTGGTTTGTCTATCTTACATGGAATGCAAAAGAGCATTGCTGGCAGATGATTGTGAAAGCTGAGAAAGTGAATGAAGCCCAAATGTCATTGATGTTATTATTTTGTCCTATAACAGTGTTGTCAAAGGGGACAGAGTTAGTATCTGGTTCAGTCACTGGGACTGGTCTTTCTGATGTGCCCTGTTGTTGCTGGTGAGAAGCTGTTTTAGGTTTGGGGAAGGCCTCTAAGAGGGACCTGCCATTGTCCAGAATGGGTTGTAGATCTTTGTTGATACATTTGAGTGGTTTCAAATGGATCTCTATGGACTGGGCCTTGCAGAAATTTAATTTTTTCACACCTCTATTGTTTGTCCTGCCTACCAACTAAATGGGAATTCTAGAAATGTATAAAGCAGCAGTATCTCAATTTCATGTGCTTTAAGGAAAGTGGAAGATAGGTCACCAAGCATTTTAAAATAGCAGTTCTTTCTAGAAATCATCATGCTGAAAGATCAATAAAACTGTCAGCTCCTGTAACCAATAGTGAAAGAAATACATTGCAGATGAAACTTCAGATATCATTATTGAACCTTTTAATTCTACCCCCTCCATCCCAGTCCAGCATGTGCGAAGAAGAAGCAGGCAATTGTAAATTGCATTCAGTTTCCATAATACATTTATATTGGGTGCACTCAGCCAAGGGAACAAAGAGGGCTTTTTAAAAAAACACATTTGGCTTGAATACTGTACCTTGTAATCTGATATACTACCAAGGTATGGCTCTGATAGAGAAGAATGAGCCATTTCAGTTAAAGAATCCTTGATCTCAGATAAGCATTCATGCTGGACCGCTATAACATGTTTCACAATTTACTGACTGCACCATTAAAGCCGCGCTTGCTTGCTTCATTCTGCAGGAGCACAATGGGTGGGAACTGACATAATTCAGTCAGATGGGCACTACAGAGCTTTTATCCCACTGCCATTTATCACGAATGGTTATTCTGAAAGTGAAGGCAAAAAAGGAGAAAATCTGACTTTGTCCAAATTTTGAATGTAAGGTTTAGCAACGTTTAGCAAATATTTTTCCTTTAATGTAGATACCCATTTTTTTCCCTTCCTTGCTTTTGCAATTACTATCATTTTACCTGAATTTGGTTCTAAATGAGAGACATATTCATCCATTCTCGGTGTTTAAGGATATGTGTCCAATGGACTACTATGATCTAAATCATAGTCTTACCTGAAATGTCCATCTTTATTTAAACAAAGGCGTGGATTCTGGGAGGCTGTGTGTGTGTGTGTGTGTGTGTGTGTGTGTGTGTGTGTATGATCTGCTGCTTAAAATGACTGCTTAAAATGACTGATGTTCATTCTTTCATCTTCCCAGTTACAACAAAATATGTCTCTCCCGTATCAGCCTCTACAGCCAATAGGAGCCAACTCCTAAGGGCCAAGGGGGCCTTCTTCCCCCAACAGAATATTTGAGGGGGCCAGCCCCCCAAAGTTGATGGTCATTGCCATTCAGATGGTGTGCATGCACTGTATCATGTGATCAATTGTATGGGGTAGGGCTCCCCCCCCCCCCAATATTTTGTTCAGGTTGGCACTCCTTCTACAACCTTCTCATAGCAGGTGCTGTAACTCTTCAATGGTTTGACTTAATCTCTGAAGGTGCACTCTTCTGTTGTCTTCTGATCAACCATTCATGCTTTAGAACTTGGCAGTACAGTACTATTGATATGGTTATAGAGCTATTGCTAAATTAATCCTGCACAGTAACATCAGCATCAGGAAAAGTCTGCTGGATCAAACGACCTACTCCAGCATGCAGTTTTCTACAGTGCCCAACCTATGGTAAGCCCAAAGCAATTTCACCATCCTGCTGTTGTTTCCCAGTGAAACATATTCAAATTCATGTTGCTTCTGATCCTGAATTTGGTTTTCTTACATGTATGCCTCACCTTTCTTCCATCATGAAACCTAAGGTGGCGCATTCTGTTGTGTTTTTATATATTCTCTTGGAAGCTGCTTGGAGTGTGTGGGGCAACCCAGTCAGATGGGCAGGGTACCAAAACAAATTACTATTATTTGATTTCTTGGAAGCCTCCCTTCCTGAGGAGGAGACCCAGAACTTCTTAGCATTAGCAAGGGGATGGCCTCATGTGCCTTCTGGCCATAATCTGTGCTCTCTGGAGATAGTAAAAGAAAAATGAGAGTCAATATTCATATGTGCTACCCAATATACCAATAAAATGACAGTTTGCCTTTTCTAAGGGAGGCCCGTTGAATTTGTCACGGCCTGATAGCTCAAAAAGAAGCTCAAAAAATTGTGGTTTTTTAAAATTTTGTCCAAAAAGCTCAACAACATTTCTGTCTGGATTTTCACTTTTTGAAATATGGCAACCCTATGTAATGCTGCCAAAGGAAGCACTTGTTAGAACACAGTATACCATGTATGGCCCCATAGCCCTGGCACAGCAGAACAACAGCAAAAACAACAACAACAAGGGATTTGGGTGTGTTCAGATTATTAATGTAGTTAAATCCAGTCTCTGAACCCATGAATAGTTTGATAAAGAAGATTTCAGTTTGCTTGAACTAAGCAGAGACATATTTATTCCAAGGAATCAATTAATCAGCACATTTGTTGACACAACACACAGCCGCTTCCCTGCACAAGGTGTACCAGAGGGAATTAGGCAATAAATAAAATTTGACTTTGATCTCACTTAAACAAGGCATACCTTCCTCCACCCTCTCCCTTAATTTATCATATTTGATTTCAGCCAGCAAAAACTCCCCCCACCCCCCCGCTCCTAGATTCTAGCAGGATATATTCTTGAAGAACATGAGAGCAGAAGTACCAGTCATGAAGCAATGATTAACCGCTTATGGGGAGAATGACAAGGGCTTAAGAATAACTCAGGGTACCACATGCAGAGTATGCAAGGTCCGGCTCCTAGACTAGTTTATTAGAGAATGAATTTGAGCAAGGACAAGGTGATCACAAGAATACGTAGTCAGAATAACAAAAATTGCAGAAAGCTTTATAAGTAGTGTGATTTTCTCCTATTACAGAAAGAGCAAAAGATCACCAGAAAAGTCTGTCGGGATTTTAAAATATGGCAAGGATAATTAATTGATGGTGGAGGTAGAGAAATCGTTGCTTTAAAAAAATAATAATTGTTTTTCTTTTTGAGCTCGCAAAGGACTAAGAAAGAGCAGAAGCCAAGGAGCCGTGTTAGAGTGCTTGGCCCCAGGGAGGGAAGGCTGCAGGCTGGAATGAGCATCATGAAACTGGCGGTTAATTGAGATGCCTACTGAGCAATACATACTTTTATTAGGAAGGGCGGAGTGGAGTCCATAAGACCTCACAGTTATTGAAAATCTGCACCCTCTTTTCATTTTCCTTTCTTCTTCTGTTATCTGCCGTGGGATCAGAATTTTTTTACCCACTACAAAAATTGCCCAAAGACCTGCCCTTGCTGGTTACAGATTGTTGCCTCCCACTCAGCAGCTTAACAGGGTAATTAAGATCTCTGGACCTGAAAAGCACCTGGAAACGAGAAGCCACAGGGAGCTGATGAATGCCACTAGGAGCTTTCTAAATGAAGACCAATGTGCCGGCATAACAAGTGCCCCAGTTCAGTCACCATGTCCATCACACAATGAGAATTGTGAGAGGGCAGAGCAGGGACATGCTAACTCCCCAGAAATCCTCTGTTGTTTGCTCAGCAGCAGGCTCTGGTGTCCTCCATGCACTGTAGAAGAAGGTCTGTGGTGGGGAGTCCTGTAGTATCATTTAGAACCCCCACCCCCAATCAGGGTTCTAACCTGTGCCATTCAGAGAACCTGTGGAATTACAGCAAGCTCCCCACTGTAGATATTCACCCTCCGGCACATGAAGGGTGGCTGAGCATACAAGGATGTGATGGAGGTGGAAGGGCCAGAAATGGCACCTTGACCTGGTCTCTCCTCATCAAATGAACAAAGTTTTTTTCTGACTTTAATTTTGAGGAAAGCAAGTGGAAGGCGCATGCACGCCACCTGTAGTGGCCAGAGGTGTTGTCAGTCCCCTCAATATTCCTTAGCAGGGGGCTCAGCCCCCTGAATATTGAGGGGGCAGAGGAGGCCCAACCGCTGAGCAAGGTTGCACCAGCTTACGCAGCATCTCCTGAAACTGCACAGTCCAGGGCAGCTGTCCGCTAGGCCGTGACAGTCAAGCCTGTATGGCATTGGAAGACGTGTGCAACTTCACACAATCCGTGTTGTGCACATGATGTCACACACGCGTGCCAGCCCCCCAATCTTGGGGGATACCTGGGGCCTGAGGAAGGGAGATACCTGAACTTTCTACCCTATGTGACCTCCAAAAGTCTATTCAGAAAATCTGGTGAATTATCTGAACAGTGTGGGCATTGCAGGACTCTGAATCTGGATTGCTGATCATGACAGTGTTGCTGGGAAAGACTCCTTGGTCAGTCCTTTGGGGGCTACATGCCAACAGTGGGTGTGGCCATTTCATGCCCTGGCATGCAAATATGCACAAGATATACATAGGCCCTTTCCTCAGTTCATCTGTGCACTCTCCATTTCTCAAATGAGCAGTCTAGTGACTGGGCCTATTGGTCTGACTCAAAAGCAAAGTCAAGTATACATTGGCCAAGATATGTCACCCCCCCTTTTTTTTAATGGCACAGAGAGTTCTTCAACTTATTGGTGCTTTTAACTTAGCAACAGATCTTCTTAATGACTTCTGAAACTAACATGGTATTTTTAGAACTTCCCAATTATTTACATCATAGTGTTTCTCTGGGGCAGGAGGTGTAATGAGGTCAGTAAAAAAAAACACAACCCACTCCATTATTAGGGATTTTTAATCTTCAGCCATGTACTTATGACAGATTGGGAAAGGGAAGCTGTTAGTTCTGGAACTTGCATAGTGCAATGCAGTAGAGAAATATAGAAATTATAGGAGGTGTTTTTGTTTTGTTTTGTTTTTGCTGTCTTTAACTCCTCCATGTACACACTCACAGACACACACCTAAGAAACTGCACACTTCAGCTCATCCCATACACATCCTAGCAAAATTGTATACAGCCTGTATTCAAAATAAGTGATAGACAATGCAATCCTATGCATGTCCACTGCTCAGATTTAAGCTTCATTGTGTTCAATGTTATTTACTACAGGAGTTAAGCATGTATAGGATTACAGCCAGAGAATAATATATGTGTTGCAATGGACTTTAAGAAAGGTATTTATCCCCTGGCTGTCTTCATGTGCTTTGAAAACTGTTGTTACCAGTGGTTTTTATTGTTGTTTCTAATTCAGAAATATGCCAAATCACACACTTACACCCCAGTGGCTCTCTTTATTCTTTACAGTGGTACCTCGGGTTACACACGCTTCAGGTTACAGATTTTTCAGGTTACAGACTCCGCTAACCCAGAAATAGTACCTCGGGTTAAGAACTTTACTTCAGGATGAGAACAGAAATCATGCGGCGGTGGCGCGGCAGCATCAGGAGGCCCCATTAGCTAAAGTGGTGCTTCAGGTTAAGAACAGTTTCAGGTTAAGAACGGACCTCCAGAACGAATTAAGTTCTTAACCCGAGGTACCACTGTATTCTGGATTCAATATGGTAGAGCCAACCCCGTAACTCTCCTGCCCTGAGAGTTGAATAAGGAAATTCTCAGTGAAATTCTGATTTTTACCAGTTGGGAAACCGAGACTGAGAGATGGTGATTTGTCCCACAGTAGCCAATCAGAGTTTCATGTGGAAGTGACTCAAGTCCTACTTTATACTTAAAAAGTCATGCTGATCATTATTTCCTATTCTCGTGATCAGAGGAGTTTATGAACTTGGAAAGAGCAGCTCTTCTGCTGATATATTGGCTACTGATAAGCCCTTGACAGCATCAAAAGACAAACATGAACCACTAACACTGCCCAAGCCCTCTGCAGTGTTTTCAAGGGCAGGGACTATTTAGGATGCAGTTGATCAAATGAGTATCTTGCAGATATTGTTTGTAGTGTTTGCTGATTAAATGTTTGAGTCCTTGCAAAGAGCGGAGAGATAGGGGAGTCCAGGCAACCATTTGATAAATGGGAAGAAAACAAAAATAAATAAGGTTCTACAGAAAATACTGCAAATAGCAACATGCCGATAGGTGACTGATATCGCTGAAACTGAGACATCTTGCCTTCAAATGACTTTGTGTTTTATGAAATCAGAACACAGACATGTGACCCATGAATATGCATTGCTGCTATCAAGAAGTCAGGGCAGAACCACTAAGCTAAAAATGGTATAGAGCACAGCACCTACTGCAATGTGGCTTGGCTATGTGAATACAACCTGCTTAACCTGATCCCTTGGCATAAAATCTTGACCACAGGTTGGCAGAGACTATTTCCTTATTTTGCAACAGAGGTGCAATTACAAAACGATTTAACATGAATTTAGTATGACCAGAAAGATCCACTGTATTTAGATTCCATTCCAGATCTATAGGTTGTTTATATCAGCTCTCAGTTTATGTCCACTTTTCCATGCTAAACTATGCCCTCTAGATAGTACAAAATCAATAAAAGTCTATGTCCATTTCCATTTTTCTGGAATAGCCTGAAGCATAAGATAGCTGGCATTTAGCAGCCTGTACCAAAATGTATGGTGAATAAGCAATGCCAGATAAGAATTTTGGAAATGCACAGATGTTTAATTTCCAAGATAAAAGTGTAAAAATGTAGTATTAAAGTCATGCTACATTTGACATTTATGTAGTTCACAGGCAACCGCAAAATTACGTGCCTTTCTTGGAAGCTTATATTGCTTGCTGAGACCATGACTTTAGCATTTGCTGAAATAATCTGTGCAGTTAATTAAATGTGGCTTCCAAAATGGGATTAAATCAAATCTGACATTTTGTCTCAAACAATAAGTGCCATTTTGTTTTTGTCCTTGATTACAAAAAATAAAAATAAACTTAAGATCATTAAGCCCATGAAATGGAAAAATATTAAATGTTAAAAAAACCAATAAGTTAGGCATAACAGGGTGTCTCCATCGCATTGAGCGATTGCATCTTAACTCTGACCATCTAGGCCTACTTTAACAAAAGACCACTCACAATGGGGAAGCAGGAATCTGAGAACATAATGCCTTTGTGTACATGATACTATGTGGGGTAGTTGGGGGTATGCATGCATGCTCAAGGAGCAGTGCATATAGTGACTGCCAAGCTCTAACCACTGCAGTTGAAAGAGAGAAATTTATGCATCAGTAGTGAAGGTCTTATTCAAAACAAGATGGGCAGCATACAGATCCCTTATGAACGCCCTTGAAGACTGTTCATTATGCCAATTTGCCATGGCAAATGTGTGCAGGTTATAGGACATGGAAGCAGGGTTCATGTGAAGCAATGCTCTTGTTTGCATCTTCCATACCCCATCAAAGGCCTTTCCACAGCTTTGATGTCCAGTCTTCCCCCCAGAGCCAACACAGAGCTACTGATCACTTCTGGTGGGGACAGTAATGGGTTTTTTTCTTAGCACCTGCTCTTGCCCATTGCACCACTGATGGGAGCCCATATACCTTCCATGATTATTTATTTCTTAATTTTATTAAGAATGTTTATAAGCCACCTTTTAGGGTCAAAGCTTCCCAAGGTGGCTTCCACAGCATATCATTATAAAATCCACACTGTATTTAAAAACAAACAAAAAAAAGCACATTAAAAACACCTGTTAAATAACAGTAAACAGTAAAGCCTTATGAGGAACAGTTGAGGGAGTTGGAAATGTTTAGCCTGGAAAAGAAGAAGAAGAAGAAGAAGAAGAAGAAGAAGAAGAAGAAGAAGAGGAGGAGGAGGAGGAGGAGGAGGAGGAGGAGGAGGAGGAGGAGGAGGAGGAGTTTGGATTTGATATCCTGCCTTTCACTCCCTTTAAGGAGTCTCAAAGCAGCTAACATTCTCCTTTCCCTTCCTCCCCCACAACAAACACTCTGTGAGGTGAGTGGGGCTGAGAGACTTCAAAGAAGTGTGACTAGCCCAAGGTCACCCAGCAGCTGCATATGGAGGAGCGGAGATGCGAATCCGGTTCCCCAGATTACGAGACTACTGCTCTTAACCACTACACCACACTGGCTCTGAGACTGAAAGGCGATACGATAGCCATCTTCAAATGACTAAAGGGCTGTCACATGGAAGATAGAGAAAACTTGTTTCCTCCTGCTCTGGAGGGTAGGACCCAAACTAATGGCTGACTCAACATCAGGAATACTTTCTGACAGTAATAACTGTTTGACAATGGAACATATTCCCATGAAAGGTGGTGGACTATGCTTCATGGAAGGTTTTTTTAAGTAGAAGTTGGATGGTCATCTGTCATGTGTGCAAACACACATTTCTAGTTTGGGCTTTAGATAGCAGAAGGATTTACTAGAGGTAGTAATATAACCAGACATAGAAGCAACTCACTCTACTGCAAAGAAACTCATAATAAATGAGAAAGTATAACAGGAAAATATATTAATTGCCTGTCTCTTGAATGTACTCAAGGTGATATATAATAGAAAACTATGTAGATAAATTGAATTCACCTTGGTATTTAAATGCAGGTCTGAGAGGGACCACACACAAAAAAAGAATGTGAACGATCTTTGATCCTTTGAAATTGAGATATTTGTTTCTCTTGTTCATAAAAGACATGCTGAAAGTATTAATCACAAATGTTGCTGTTTATGCATTACTTGGCAATGAAACATCTACATATGTAATTTTATTGTACCTGTGAGCTTTCAGGCTGCATATAAATGCTTTTTGTACTTCTTCAAACTGCTCGAATGGATGCACCACCGAAAATATATAAATAAACAAGTCCTTACCATTCCACTATTTATTACAAAAAGTGCAAAAATGATGACAATACTGCTGGTTAAAAGGACATGAGTAAAAGTAATAAATGATTCCATGTTTAGTACTTCATTTTGCAGAAAAAATAATTTTTCATCAACTCCCCCCCCCCTCAAAAAAAGCTAGAGAGAAATGTTAAACAGTGTTCTGGGTGCATGGATAAATTTTACTTTTAACACTGAAATCATCTAACCCCATTTCTTCCGTTTGTGACACTTTCAGAGTTCCATTTAAATTAAAGGAGATAGTTTTAACTGAAAGTGCAGTGCAAACTATTGCCTTGCAACAACTACTCCAATCCCAGCCATGCAATCCATCCCAACCATGCTTTGAGCAAGCTCCCTCCATATTGGCAGGCAGCTCATGCGATGAAGAATTCACTCACTTTTACTTCTATAACTCTCTGATGCCGTGTGAATGCAGTGTGAAAGCTACAATGCCCATTATCCATTGCAACTGCAAGCAAAAACATACAACCCAATACATCTGGAAATACATCTAGAGGGAGCAAATAAAAAGGGGTCATTTGGTTAAAGGGTTATAAAATGAAATCCACTGTCAGGGAATAGTAGTAGTAGTAGTAGTAGTAGTAGTAGTAGTAGTAGTAGTAAAAAATACAGTAAAGTACATCCACTGGGCTTCATACACCCATAGCTGCAGTACTATTATGCCAAACATTCTTTATTTTATTTTAGTTATTGCATTTATATCCTGTGTTTATTTCAGTATGGAACCAACCCAAAGCAGTATGCATGTGGTTCTAGGGCCTAGAATTACAAACCATTAAGGCATTATGCAAACCCAGGCATGCTTAGCAAAGTGGTGGTTTCATCTGTCTTCAGACCATACCACAGGACCACAGCATACCCTCCAACATTTTCCCAATGAAAATAGGGATGTTCTAGTCTCTTCTTCTTCTTCTTCTTCTTCTTCTTCTTCTTCTTCTTCTTCTTCTTCTTCTTCTTCTCCTCCTCCTCCTCCTCCTCCTCCTCCTCCTCCTCCTCCTCCTCCACTCATCTGACTGGGTTGCCCCTGGGCGGCTTCCATAAATACATAATAGAACATTAAACTTTTTTTTTTTTAATTCCTATACAGGGCTGCCTTCAGATGTCTTCTAAAGGTTGTATATTTACTTAGCTCCTTGGCTCAGGTGGTTGCATAACTCCACACCCTCCAACATTTCTCCAATGAAAATAGGGACGTCCTAAGGAAAAGTGGAACATTCTGGGATCAAATCAGAAACTGTAAATCAGGGACTGTCTTTGGAAAATAGTGACACTTGGAGGGTCTGCCACAGTTAGCAATGAGATCTGCAAGGCAAATTAATGAGAGCGTCTCTTGTCTTCAGGAGAGAAAAAATGGCAGTTGTTTTAGTTGATTAAATTTCACAAAGTCTCCAAAATGTAATTAAATACAAGAAAGTTGGGTATACAAATTAAGATGAGCACTCATGCACATCAGCATTTGCTAATATACAGTAGTTTTACGGATTAATTCATCTGCTGATTTCTCTGTCAACTGAACTGAAACTGTTTAATTAAAATAATACCCATTATCTTTCAGAATTGTTATTTGCATTAAAGAAGCACCATTTTTTTATGAAGACCACCCCATCTGTAATAGCAGCTGGGTAATCTTGACTTTTACTTTGTGAGCTAATTCTTCATTTCCTTGATTTACTTTGAATCAATAATGTTGTTGAAAGAAAGTTTTGGGAGGACTGACTTCACCATATTGCCCTCGCTTGTTTCCTTGGCAAGATGCAAAACAGACAGGCAGAGAACAAACCTCGTACAACAGAAGGCAGAAGCTGCACAACCTAAAGTCTTCAACTCTTCAATGGATAGGGAACTTATCGCCAGGACTAGAATGTTTCAGCCTGAAATGGCTGTGCCCCACTTAATAGTAAGAGTTTAGTCAAATGTATGAATAATTGACTAAATATGCATATATTTGCATACAAACAAGTTTGTCTAAAGTAAAAAGCCGCTCTCCTTTTTAGATGCTGTATAAAAAAAGATCCAGTTGGATCAGAACAAAGTTCATTCTAACCTAGCATTGGAGGGCCATACCTCCACGGCAGAACATCTGCTTTGCATGCAGAAGGTCCCAAGTTCAAGTAGGGCTCTGAGAGACTCCCATAAAAGTGCCTGGCTTAAAACCGTCTATCAGAAACTTCACTCTTGTAGCCTATCCCCACGAAAACCTACTCATTATGGGCCCTACTAAAGCAAACAGTCTAACTGGTCAACGTCTAAAAGATATTGAGCATCAAAACAACCTGACCACTATAAGGAAATTCTGCCCTTGGTATGTTCACTTTCCACATCTCCATTTTGATTCTCTGGCCCCATATCTGCACAAACTTATTATCCCCAAATACAGACGTGCTTTTACACTTGCAAGACTGCATGTTTTGCCATCTGCAGTACTTGACGGTCAATTCCAAAAGATCCCACCTGAGAAACGTCTTTGCCCCTGTGGAGATGGTAACACCGAAACAGCGGTACACGTCCTCCTGTCTTGTACTCTCTACAAAGACCTGAGGAACAAGATCATCACCCCACTCGTACTAACCATCCCAGGGCGCTCAACCACTGCCACAATGTCCTTTCTTCTATCGGATCAAAATGAGCATGTAACAGCAAAGTTTGCTAGGTTCATAGCAGGGGCAATCAGAATAAGGGCCACTAACTGACGGCTGATTCAGGACTTTAAATTGTGCTCTTCTATCAAACTTCCTTTTCTGCATATACTGTAATGTTTTACTGTTGCTATGGCCATTGGCTAATGCGAATAAAGTTTTATCTATTTTAAGGCTCTCTGTCTGAAACCCTGGAGAGCTGCTACCAGTCAGTGTAGACTGAGAGGGATGGACCAGTGATCTGGCTAGTTCCTGCAGCTTCCTACAGTGGTCAGTCAGCTGTCAGGGTCTGGAAAACAAGAGGAACGGGAACTGAACCCTCGGTCTGATCAACTCCTCTCAGAAGAGGAGGAGGAGTGGGAAGTTTCGACCCCTGTGTCTCCAGCAGTTCCAGGAGGAGAGGGAGACAGGGATGGTGTACAGCTGAATGAGAAATTGCCTAGTTATGAGATAGTGGGGGAAGAGGAGGGGGAAGAGGAGGGGGAAGCTAGAGAGCAGGCAGCAGAGACCTCCCTGGAGAGCATGGGAGATCACTCGTAGTTCTCTAGCCAATAGAGAAGAGCAGGGGGCCAGCTCATTGTCCCTCAGACCTTGTGGGGGGGCCGGACTATATTTTTTTGGGGGGGGAATGAACGAATTCCTATACCTCACAAATAACGCAGAGATGCATTTTAAATAAAAGCACGCATTCTACTCATGTAAAAACACGCTGATTCCTGGACCATCTGCGGGCCGGATTTAGAAGGCGATTGGGCCAGATCCGGCCCCCGGGCCTTAGTTTGCCTACCCATGATCTAATGGGTGAATCAACTAATACAGTGTCTCTTGATTAAGTTAAGAAGTATCTGGCACTGTTGCTCCTGAAGCACACAGACGTTTTCCTCCCCAGACAAGCTAAGAAAATCCCAGAAAAAAGAAGTGTCGGACTCATTCTCAATTTTCCACTTCCGTAGGTTAATGCACACAATAATGAGCATGATGACAGCATGCTAGATTACTTTTGAAGCAACTCTTTGATGCCACTTTCTAGGGAAATTAACCCAGAAGATGCCTGCTGTAGTTTTCACAGGCGTTATTAGAAGCAAACTAACAAGCGTGGTGCTGGAATCTTTATGCTTCCCGAAAGGCTTTGGAAATCTTGCTGCTCCTGATAAAGTGGAACAGTTGCAAATTGGTCTGCAAGGGCCCCTGCCATATCCTGGTTGCTAATAAATGTGCCTTGTGACCATATGCAATGCTTGAGCAAGTCTGACTGCATGGGATACTTGGACCCCGTACTGAGGCATCAGGCATAAGCCTGCATTTTATTAATGTTTGATCAGGACTTGTATATTAAAGAGAGAGCCTAAAAGATTTTCAAAAGTTTCATGCCAGGCAAGAAGGCTAGCTGCTTAAGAAAACACTGGCAATGTTTTTCCTAGACAAAGGGGCCCCTTGATTGATAGCAGAAAACAATTCTCAAAGTCGTAAAAGCTGAAATTACAGACTGAGTAAGGCACTGACCCTACATGTTATAGAAGATAAAAAAGGCAGAGATAAACATAATTAATAGTTGGTAAATAGAAAAATAATGCCAATGTGCCTCCCAGTAAAATGAGCCAGATCTTCTAAGGTTAAAAAGGCCAAGACCAAATGGAGAAGCATCTAGCTGGGAAGTCTTTTAAAGCTGTTTCTTTCTTAAACTGAGAGAGTTTCAATAAATGTTGGGAAGAGCTAATGGAAACAAAGCAGCTGGCTGAAGCAGCTGGCTGAAGGGGGGGGGAATGTAAACTAAAGAGGTTTCTTCTGAAACTGTTTTAAACTGAGTTCCCTTTTTTAAAAAGGCCTTATTCTTTTTAAAAGGCTACCTATGTTATGTATTGTCTTAAATGTAATTATGCAAAGGATTTAACAAATGCTAGAAGAGTTGTATTTATCCTGGAATTAAGTCAGCCAGCAGCCTAGCCCCCTACCAGACGGCAAGACGCCATCAGAGCTGTCCTGATATATGGCTGTCAGACATTTGTTTAGAAACCTTCAAATGAAGGATATCTTTCAATGTTGATGTGAAACTCAAGATCCTTGACATATGTTTAAGATAAAAATTTAAGATTAACCATTTGTTTTAGAAGGCAATAGGGCAGGGAGGGCAAGAGGTGAGCTGGTAATTAAGATTCCTTGTTGAGACACATGTAAGATATATTACTACTTATTTGTCATTTATAGATGTAACAATATATAGCTCTTTGTGTTCCATATAAGGACAGGAGGATGTGGGTGTATCTTTTAGGATTGGATATAGCAATCAGCCAATAGGAAATTCAACCAGGCTGATTGGACAGAGGCAGCCACAGGAGGAGCAAAGGGGGCTGGATTAAGGGAATATAAGGGCTGGCCATAATGGCAGGAGGCCAGGCCAGAGCTTGGTAACCATATACCACTGTGCCTCTCATTTATTTGTCTGACAAATAAATAATTATTTTAATTTCTCTATTGCTGCGTTGAATATTTCATTCCAGCTAAGCGTTAACCACAAGCAGGGTGCTACATTTTATGGTGCTCCTGTGACTCGGATAAGTGGTCTGCTGGAACGCAGCCCCTTCGCCCTATTGGGCAGGGTACAAGAGAGAGGATCTCTAAACTGCTTACCCAAGCGCGCACTGGTAAATTTTTCCAGGGGGAACGCAGAAGTCTCGTCTGTCTGATACCCTGCTCACTGGCGGCGACGGACCGGGGGGGAAACGGAACCAACCAGGGGTAAGTGCACAAAGGGATTTTTGGCCCTCCAATTAATTGGGAGGAAGAGAAGTCTTGATCAAACTTCTGCGTCTCAGTAAGTGGGAACTGAGTACGCTAGGTGGTTGGATACATCAGATGGTGATCTGGTGGGGGAAAAGGGAAGAATGGGAGGTAGTGTGTGGTGAAGTATCTAACGCATTGTATGTGTGAGAAAGTACAGAGCAATCTGTAGCTGACCTGAGTGTGGAGTGGGCAGTACTTCGGTTCCCAGTGAGGCGACTCCATCTGGGCAAGGAAACCCACGAAGCGTGTGTGTGAGTGACTGAGTGGATACTTCACAGGGCCATACAATGGGAGTTGGGGGTTCAAAAGGGGAAAATACACCTCTTGAATGTATGTTAAATAATTTTAAGAAAGCCTTCTCAGGGGCGTATGGAGTCAAAATGACGCCAGAGCGCCTGAGAACGTTATGTGAATTAGAGTGGCCGAAGCAAAATACTGAATGGCCATCTCAAGGAACCTTTGATATAAATTTAGTAAGCAAACTTTGGTCTAACATCGCCAAAGAAATTGGAGGGTGCCCAGAACAATTTTCATATATAGATTCCTGGCTGAGCACATTAAATAAAAATCCTCCATGGATAAGGGAATGCAAAGTCAAACGATGCAAATTATTGGCTGTAAAAGCCGAAGCTAGGAAAGGAATCTTGCCAAATAAACTCAAACCCATTTTTGAGGGACCAGAGGAAGAGCTGCTTCCACCTCCACCCTATGCTCCACACCGAAGGGAGCCTAATCCAAACACTCCACCAGTTGTAACCCCAAGGCAAGAAAGTGGAATGAATAATGGGGCTGGAGTCACAGAACTTGATTCCTTGATAGATTATGATAAATATCTTCAGGAGGCATTGGAGGCCTATAATAAAGCCCAAGCAGAAGTGGTTATTCCATCTGTGAGTCCCAGTAGAACTCCATCTACAGTCTCTTTTAGTGAAACAACTGATTGCCTACCCCAAACCCCTGTACATCCAAGTCCTAGAGAATTATTACAGAAGTTACAGGGAGACCTTAATCGGTCAGCAAGCAATACAGCCAGGCGTATAAAGCTGCTAAAAGAACGCCTTGGGACAAATACCATCCCCTATGATTTGAGGCCCCTAGAGCAAGGCGAAGAGAAAGATCACGTAGTAGCCCCTCTCAGAAGAGTATTTGATGCACTTGAGGAGCCTGTGCTGGTTAACGGGCAACTCGGACCACGGCCACCTCGAACTTCGACCCTGCAATATATTCCATTCACAACTACGGATCTGATGAATTGGAAAACACACACCCCATCTTTTGCAGAAAAACCTCAGGCTATGATGGACTTGGTGACTTCAATAATAAATACTCATAGTCCTACTTGGACAGATTGCCGCCAGCTCCTGAATACTCTGTTCACCACTGAGGAAAGGAGAGACATAATTGAAAAGGCACAGATATATTTGCGTGAGCAGGCCAGAGTGGGAAATATTTATAATATTGACCGTCATCTCCAAGACAACTTTCCCTTGGAAGATCCTAATTGGGATCCAAACAATGTAATTCACCTGGCCAGACTTACCACCTATCGCCAGACGCTTGTGCAAGGTATCCGCAGGGCATGCCAGAAGCCCACTAATATGTCTAAAGTCTCAGAAGTAGAACAGAAACCAAATGAGAGTCCAGGAGACTTTTTAGAGAGGCTGCAAGAAGCCTATCGTATATGGACTCCTTTTGACCCTGAAGCCCCTGAAAACAGCAGAATGATTACTGCTACATTTGTGGCCCAGTGCGCTTCTGACATTCGTAAGAAAATTCAGAAATCAGAAGGATGGGAAGGGATGCTGATGAGCCAAATTATGGCCATTGCACGCCGAGTTTATCGGAATAGGGATGAGGCTGAGAAACAAGAGAAGAAGAAGTGGCAGAAGGAAAAGATGGTAATGCTAGCCACAGCAGTGAAGCAAGACTACCGCCCCTTAAATGGAGGAAGAGGGCGGGGAAGGAATCCACCACTGGGAAGGAATCAATGTGCGAATTGCAAGAAGGAGGGTCATTGGAAGCGGGAGTGTCCTGAACCCCTGAGGTTGGAAGAAGTACGCCCAGGCCCAGGCCCAGGCTCCGGCCCAAGAAACCAGGGACGGGGACGGGGAATGATCCGAGATGGAAGATATCAGAGACCTGGACAAGGACGGAGTAGGGACAATGTCATTGGACTGGCAGAGGAGGATTTTACCCAAGACTAGGAAAGACCGGACTCCATAAAGTTAGGCTTCCAGGAGCCCACGGTCACGATCCAATTAGGAAGCCATTTAATAGACTTTATGATTGATACTGGGGCTGAATACTCAGTACTCCCAGAACTATTGCAGAAAAAGGCATCCAAAAGTGTAGGCATTAAAAGTGCCACTGGTCAGTCAGCTAAGAGGTCTTTCCTCCAACCTTTGGAATGCCAGATTGGGGGACATCGTTTAACCCATCAGTTTTTGTATATACCTGAGTGTCCAATACCTCTCTTAGGTAGAGATATGCTGTCCAAATTGCAGGCCCAAATCACCTTCACTCCTCGAGGTCCAGAAATGAAATTGCCATCAAAGGCAGCAGGAATAATTTCCCTCTCAGTACCTAAGGAACAATCATGGCGCCTAATGTCAGCCCTGCAAGTCCAACCCACATTGGATACAGAGTTAAACAAGCTCCTCCGAACTCTACAGGTGCCACCAGGAGTATGGGCCGAAAATAGCCCACCAGGAATGGCCAAGAATATAGCTCCAATTGTAGTAACCTTAAAACCTATGGCTACCCCTGTATCTGTAAAGCAATATCCTTTACCCCGGCGAGCAGCAGAGGGCATCCAGAAACATTTGGACCGCCTATTAAAATATGGTCTGCTTAAGCCCTGCCAATCAGAATGGAACACACCCCTTTTGCCTGTTCGAAAACCTGGGACAGATGAATACAGGCCAGTGCAGGACTTGAGGCTCGTAAACCAGGCTATCGAGACCTTGCACCCAAATGTACCAAACCCATACACCCTGCTGAGTTTGATCCCACCAGAAGCAACATTTTTTACTGTATTGGACTTGAAAGATGCATTCTTCTGTTGCCGGCTGGCACCACAGAGCCAACCTATATTTGCCTTCCAGTGGGAAGACCCTTTGACAGGAACAAAAGGCCAGCTAACCTGGACGAGATTGCCCCAGGGATTCAAAAATTCCCCAACTTTATTTGGCACTGCCTTGGCGAAGGATCTAACAAGTTACCCCTCAATACCTGGAGAAAAGGTGGTTCTGCAATATGTAGATGACCTTATACTAGCAGCAAAGGATTTTGATACCTGTAAAGAAGGTACAGAGGAACTGCTCCACTTGCTCTGGCAAGCTGGCTACCGAGTTTCCCAGAAAAAGGCACAGTTATGTTTAGAAAAGGTCAAATATTTGGGCTTTGACATCTCACACCAACAACGAGCATTGAGGCCAGAGAGGAAAGAAGCTATTTGCCTTATCAAGGAACCTACCACAAGGAAACAACTCAGAGGATTCCTGGGAACAGCAGGGTTTTGTAGACTATGGATACCTGATTTCAGCAGTCTGGCCAAACCCTTACATGAAAGCACTCGAGGTGCAGAAAAGGACCCATTCGTATGGGGACCTGAGCAGCAACAAGCCTTTTTAGTTATCAAACAACGACTTATGGAGGCCCCAGCCCTTGGACTGCCTAATTCGGAAAAACCCTTTCAGCTGTATGTACATGAACAGAATGGGATTGCAGCGGCAGTCCTGACCCAGAGATTAGGAAGTTGGAACCGTCCAGTAGCTTATTTGTCAAAACAATTGGACTCAGTAGCAAAAGGATGGCCTCCATGCCTAAGGGCAGTAGCGGCCACTGCCAGCCTTGTCAAAGAAGCTGATAAATTTACCTTCGGCCAGACGATGTATGTGAATGTACCTCATGCTGTTCTGACACTCATGGAATATAAGGGTAGTTATTGGCTAACGAACCCAAGGATGGCTAGGTACCAAGGCCTATTGTGTGAAAATCCCAGGATTCATCTACGAGTAGTGAATATGCTCAATCCAGCGACTTTGCTGCCCCTACCAGAGGTAGATGATGAAGAATCACATGATTGTCTCCAAATAATGGATGAAGTTTATTCCAGTAGACCCGATCTGAAAGATGAACCATTGAAAAATCCAGATGTTGTATATTATACTGATGGTAGCAGTTACCTGCATGAAGGTGCCAGACGAGCAGGATATGCTGTGGTCACCAATGAGGAAGTTGTGGAAGCTGAAGCTTTGCCTGCTGGCACCTCGGCACAAAAAGCTGAACTTATAGGTTTAACTAGAGCTCTGCAATTGGCAGCCGGATGTAAGGCAAACATCTATACTGATTCTAAATATGCCTTCTTAACCCTGCATGCACATGGTGCTCTATGGAAAGAAAGAGGTCTAATAGGAGCCCACGGGAAAGCCTTGAAATATGGACCTGAAGTAGAAATCCTGTTAGAAGCAGTATGGGCTCCAGAACAGATTGCTGTAATGCACTGCAAAGGTCATGGACGAGGAAGGGATCCAATAACCAGAGGAAATCATGCTGCTGACAAAGCAGCTCGAGAGGCAGCCCAAAAGCCTGTGGGAGGATTTATAGCAGCCCTCATACCAGAGGTAGTTCCAGAAGAAGTTAAACCTCACTATACCCCAGAAGAGAGGAAGTGGGCTGAACAGGAAGGAGCAGTTGTGAAGGACGGTTGGATGATCCTGCCAGACAATAGGATTTATGTACCTCATCATCTAGCAGGCACAATTGTAAGAAATTATCATGAATCTACTCACCTTGGCGGTACTGCAACCAGAGAGAGTCTCAGTCGGAAGTTGTATATTATTAATCTATCACAATTAGCAACTTGCATTTCACAGAAATGTGTTCTTTGTGCTAAAAACAATCCCAGGCAGGGACCGGTACAACCTCCTGGAATCCAACATGTGGGATATGTCCCCATGGAAAGCCTAATTGTGGACTTCACAGAGCTGGTCCCTTCTAAGGGATTCAAGTATCTCCTTGTGTTTGTAGATACTCTTACCGGATGGGTTGAAGCTTTTCCCACCCGAACTGAAAAGGCACGAGAGGTAACTAAGAGACTCCTCACTGAATTGATCCCGAGGTTTGGGTTACCTAGATGCATTGGAAGTGATAATGGGCCAGCGATCATTGATCAAGTAGTACAAGAAGTATGTCGAGTCCTACAAGTGAAATGGAGACTGCATGCAGCCTATAGGCCTCAGAGTTCAGGGAAAACTGAAAGAATGAATCGGACTCTGAAAACCCAATTGGCAAAATTAACCCAGGAAACGGGATTGGGATGGGTAGATGTGTTACCCATAACACTGTTTCGTGTTCGGTGTGCACCCACAAAAAGACTTAAGTTGTCACCTTTTGAGCTCCTGTATGGGAGACCGCCCTCCTTTGTTCAGGATATTTCAGCTGATCTTAAACAAATAGGAGACCATGTGACACAGGGACAAGTGCAATCTCTCTCCCGTGTTTTTGTTTCTCTTAACAGGTGGGCCCTCGAGCGCACGCCGTGCAGCATTGCCGAGCCGATTCATCAGTTCCAGGCTGGCGATAGCGTATGGGTGAAAGAGTGGAAACGTGATCCACTTGCACCTAAGTGGCGTGGACCTTACACCGTCTTGCTCTCTACTCCAACAGCGGTGAAGGTAGCTGAGGTGACCCCCTGGATTCATCACTCCCGTTTGAAGAAGTCCGAAGGCAGTTGGACGTGCAAAGGTGACCCCTCTAATCCTCTTAAACTGACTCTCTCCAAAAACCCCTGTATCTAGCCCTACCGGGAACGGGCTAGGTCACGGGCAACATTAGACGACCGGCCTGCTGCAGCCACAACCTGGAAGCTGGCTGACCTGCGCACGCCTGAAGCTTGAGGAGCATCTGAACCAGCGATTGTGAAAGGAAAGATTCTCTTATACAATTAATTGACTGCCCACCCCCCTTGTGGAACAATTATCAGAGATATTACTCATTGGGGATCCTCGGGATATATGTTTTGGTCTTGGTGGTTCCCCATTTCTGTCACTGGGGGAATTATATTGGGACTAATATTTATTTGCTATCACAATAAGGTAATCTTTTGTGGAAGGAATGCATATGCTAGACATCAACATGATTCTATTATTAATCCTGATCCCTTGGGAAGGGGAAGGGTCATTGAATCTGACCAAATTGACTAAATATGGATTCCGCCATGACCACAATATGTGGGTAGGTTTAGCTGAAATGGTAGCCAATGTTGCAAATAGGACCAATTGCCTTGTTTGCTCTCTCGGGCCAGATGATTCAGAGGGAGGTATGCCCTTACTACCGATACCATTAGATGCCATTGGTATGGTAAGCGAAATACCACACCAAACAGAAGTACAGAATTTCCCCGGATGGAACTCAACTAAACCATTACGAGTTATACCGGTACAAGGGGAATTCTGTGTACATAAATCATCAGATGCAGCTGATTCTACCATGATAGGCTCTTCTCATTGTCACTATACTTGGGATAATATTAAGAATACCTGGGCACACGATACTACCTATCGAACTCGGAATGCCTTGCCCTGTGCACCTCCTTTTATTCATGCATGGAAAGTGGTATGGAACATAACTGTGACAGAAAAAGGCAATCTAACATACTGCACTGTGAACTCTCTACCTCTTTTGCTATTTCGCCTTCTGTACTCCACGTACCAAAGACCTCAGACCCGATGGTTGTGGTGGATATGTGGAGAATGGGCATACAAGAAACTCCCCTCCAAATGGAGTGGGACTTGTTTCCTGGGATGGGTATTACCACCAATGTGGATTATGCCCACTAATTTGGCCAAGCGTACACGAAGAAACGCTGATATTTCTCATATAGCAGGAGGAAGTACCCAAAGTTGGAGCGGTACTGATGATTGGCCACCAGAGCGCATTATAGCCTATTATGATCCTGCCTCCTGGAATCCTGGTGAGCTCATACAAGGGGCACGGGATCCTATTTATAATCTAAACAGAATAATTCGATTGCAAGCAGTAGTGGAACTTGTAACCAATGCAACGGCCCGGAGTTTGAGACTTATTGCACAACAGTTGGATGAAAGTAGAGCCGCCATTTTGCAGCTGAAAATGGGAATGGATTATGTACTTGCCAAGCAGGGAGGCCTATGTGGAGTCTTGAACTTGACAGGGAATGCCTGTTGCTTTAACATTTCAGATAATGGTGAGGCAATCCGTGTGTTGGCCACAAAGATGGAGAATATAGCACATGTCCCAGTACAAACATGGGAAGGATGGGATATGGGATGGCTCACCAATTGGTTACCTAATGTCACAGGACTCAAAGGGATACTATTGTCTTGCTTGTTTTTCTTGACAGTAGTGGTAATGGTTTTATGTATGATGCCATGTATCATTTCATGTTTTAGAAGTACAATTAGCAAGATGGTTTCAAATGAAACTCTACCTCATATCATGGCCCTATACAGAGCTTTACCTCAGGAACATGATGAAGGTCAAGCTATCAAGGACACTTGGGACGAAGGTCCTTGAGCTTGAAAGGGGGGAATGAGGCATCAGGCATAAGCCTGCATTTTATTAATGTTTGATCAGGACTTGTATATTAAAGAGAGAGCCTAAAAGATTTTCAAAAGTTTCATGCCAGGCAAGAAGGCTAGCTGCTTAAGAAAACACTGGCAATGTTTTTCCTAGACAAAGGGGCCCCTTGATTGATAGCAGAAAACAATTCTCAAAGTCGTAAAAGCTGAAATTACAGACTGAGTAAGGCACTGACCCTACATGTTATAGAAGATAAAAAAGGCAGAGATAAACATAATTAATAGTTGGTAAATAGAAAAATAATGCCAATGTGCCTCCCAGTAAAATGAGCCAGATCTTCTAAGGTTAAAAAGGCCAAGACCAAATGGAGAAGCATCTAGCTGGGAAGTCTTTTAAAGCTGTTTCTTTCTTAAACTGAGAGAGTTTCAATAAATGTTGGGAAGAGCTAATGGAAACAAAGCAGCTGGCTGAAGCAGCTGGCTGAAGGGGGGGGGGAATGTAAACTAAAGAGGTTTCTTCTGAAACTGTTTTAAACTGAGTTCCCTTTTTTAAAAAGGCCTTATTCTTTTTAAAAGGCTACCTATGTTATGTATTGTCTTAAATGTAATTATGCAAAGGATTTAACAAATGCTAGAAGAGTTGTATTTATCCTGGAATTAAGTCAGCCAGCAGCCTAGCCCCCTACCAGACGGCAAGACGCCATCAGAGCTGTCCTGATATATGGCTGTCAGACATTTGTTTAGAAACCTTCAAATGAAGGATATCTTTCAATGTTGATGTGAAACTCAAGATCCTTGACATATGTTTAAGATAAAAATTTAAGATTAACCATTTGTTTTAGAAGGCAATAGGGCAGGGAGGGCAAGAGGTGAGCTGGTAATTAAGATTCCTTGTTGAGACACATGTAAGATATATTACTACTTATTTGTCATTTATAGATGTAACAATATATAGCTCTTTGTGTTCCATATAAGGACAGGAGGATGTGGGTGTATCTTTTAGGATTGGATATAGCAATCAGCCAATAGGAAATTCAACCAGGCTGATTGGACAGAGGCAGCCACAGGAGGAGCAAAGGGGGCTGGATTAAGGGAATATAAGGGCTGGCCATAATGGCAGGAGGCCAGGCCAGAGCTTGGTAACCATATACCACTGTGCCTCTCATTTATTTGTCTGACAAATAAATAATTATTTTAATTTCTCTATTGCTGCGTTGAATATTTCATTCCAGCTAAGCGTTAACCACAAGCAGGGTGCTACAGTACCAACAGCTAGAATGATTTCTATTGCACCGGGATACCCTGGTCATATGCTAGATGGTAAGAAAGATTTTCATACACTGCAAATTTGTATGTGCAGTAGCACCTGTGGGGGGGATATGGATCTCCTATTCTAGGAATTAACACATGAACCCCCTTCATGAACGTTTGAACGTGTGTGCTGTGGGTGGAGGGCAGAGCATAAAGCAGTGGTTCCCAATTAATCGTCTGTAGACCTCAGGGGACACGGGTGGCGCTGTGGGTTAAACCACAGAGCCTAGGACTTGCTGATAGGAGGTCGGCGGTTCGAATCCCCACGACAGAGTGAGCTCCCGTTGTTTGGTCCCTGCTCCTGCCCACCTAGCAGTTCGAAAGCACATCAAAGTGCAAGTAGATAAATAGATACTGCTCCGGCGGGAAGGTAAACGGTGTTTCTGTGCGCTGCTCTGGTTCAGCAGAAGCGGCTTAGTCATGCTGGCTACATGATCCAGAAGCTGTACACCGGCTCCCTCGGCCAATAAAGCGAGATGAGCGCCGCAACCCCAGAGTCGGCCATGACTGGACCTCCTGGTATGCCCCACAGAGAAACCTACGGTCTTCAAATAAAAACATCTTGAAGGTCCCAGGACTCAGAGAGGTTAGGCTGGCCTCAACTAGAGCCAGGGCTTTTTCGGCTGTGGCTCCGATCTGGTGGAACGCTCTGTCACAAGAGACCAGGGCCTTGCGGGACTTGACATCTTTCCGCAGGGCCTGCAAGACAGAGCTGTTCCACCAGGCCTTTGGCCAGGGCACAGCCTGACTCCCTCCCTCGGCAATCTTCGCAGAGCTCTGGCCCAATGGTTGCCAGTGGCTTGAATTAATTAATTTTTATAATGAATGATTTTAGAATGTTGTTTATGTTGTACTTTTGTACTGTTTTATTGTTGTTAGCCGCCCTGAGCCCGGCTTCGGCTGGGGAGGGCGGGATATAAATAAAATTTATTATTATTATTATTATTATTATTAATGGTCAGGGGTCCCTTTACCTTTATCTTTAGACCTCAGGTGCATGCACATAACGCACCCAGGGGTTCTGTGGCACCACTCACATAACAAAAAGTATCATAGAGATAGCCAAATTTTCAAAGGTAGCGGGTCCATGGCTTGGTTTTTGAAAAACAGGGAATCTGCAGTGCTTAGTTAATTGGGAACCACTGGCATAAAGGACTTAAATGACTGGACCACATTGCTTGTTTTCAATGTACTTCTTTGTTATTTTGTTCATGTAATGTTTATTTGTAAACCACTTTTAAGACTATTCCACAGTAAAGCTTTGAAACTCATTTATTTCTACGCAACATCCAGATGTGGGATTCCATTCAACAACTCTCACACCTATCACCAGCACCACTAGCAGCAGCAGCAGCCCCCCAAAAGGAGATACTAAGGAAACAGCAATGAAAGCAGAAGGAAATGGAAGCATGAGTACACAGAAGAATATGTGATTATTTCATTTACTGTAGTTGCGCAAGCCCCATCCCACACAGCTGACTGCGTGCTTATGATATGAATCTCAGTGTTGACCGAGTGTGGCAGCTATGTATGATTCAGCCTGAGACTTGTGCGACTCTCCACACTTAAATCAAGTGCCCTACTTTTACCAGACTTTCCAGAACAATATGAAGGTAGCTTGTCTTCCTAGAAATACAGCTATTGGAGAGACTATAGCAATGAATGGCTTTAAGAGACAATGTTCCAAGGAGCTTGCTCCACTGGTATTCTGAGCCAGTCCATCCTTAAGTGCATCATTCATTTACCTGCTGTTCTCTGTTCTCATAAGACATGATACATTGTGCAAGGCTGTAAGACATTGCTACGGTAATTTTGACAAATATTACTGAAATAAATTCTCCAGAAGAAAACCTCCAGTTTAGAGAAATTATCATCTACTGTATTGCTTTATAATTTTTTTAAACTACTAGGATTGAAGTCCATACTTAAATAAGCCCTAAATCTATGGTGGGGGAGGGAGGACTGCTTTTTACTAGTTCTGGTCTGATGAAATTGATTTTAAAATGATAAAATAGCCACTTACAGAATCCATTGCTTATGAATGAATTGCTTCACTCCTGTGTTGGGGAACTTTTTGAACATTGAGGCAAGGCTAAGGAGCTTGTTTCTATGGGTCAGAAGGCATAGTGAAGAGCCAGTACCTCTACCATCATTGTTTCTGATAGAATTACAGTAGCTATAGAGCTTTAAACTACAATATAGTAATAGCTGGAGTTTTTAGTTGGCCACTGTGAGAACAAGCTGGTGGAGCAGATGGGCCTTGGGTCTGATCCAGCAGGGATTTTCTTACTTATTCTGAGAGGCTGGGGCAAAGGCATGAGGCAGACCCTCTATACTTCCATTAATGTACACTGAGAAAGTGTTTTGAAAAAACTTTCCCTGCTCTTCCATGCTAACAGGGGCAATTAAATAAAGCAGAATGTGTTGAGATAGACGTGGAGCCGAAAGTGTAGTTGTCTCATGGACTCATGTATAAATAAATAGTTTATAAATGCACAATGGGAACAGCATAACCTGCTTGTAAATAAAGATGTCATTATTAGCTAGAGCAGGAGTCAGAAAACATTTTCAGCAGGGGGCCAGTCCACTGTCCTTCAGACCTTGTGGGGGGCCGGACTATATTTTTTTGGGGGAAATGAACGAATTCCTATGCCCCACAAATAACCCAGAGATGCATTTTAAATAAAAGCACACATTCTACTCATGTAAAAACACCAGGCTGGCCCCACAAATAACCCAGAGATGCATTTTAAATAAAAGGAAACATTCTACTCATGTAAAAACTCATTGATTCCCAGACTGTCCGCAGGCCGGATTTAGAAGGCAATTGGGCCGGATCCGGGCCCCGGGCCTTAGTTTGCCTACCCATGAACTAGAGCAATGCACTATACTCTATGTAGAATTTGGAATGTGGAATCAGAACTCCATCAGCTCTTTCGAGTTGCATTTTTCCTCTGATACATCCTTCCTCGGCTTTAGCAATTTTGCCTCCAAAAAAATCTCAGTCTATGGCTCCATTGTCTGCAAATGTCACCTAGTCAGACATTAAACCTGCTTTATTAGCTTGACTTTCAGAAAACAAAAATGACACATTCGGAATTTCTTTTCCATTAAAAATAAACCACAAATGTTTCTGCTCAGACCTAAGCCCCATTAAGTTCTATGGAACTTATTCCCAGGTCAATATGTAAACAGGATTCCAGCCTTAGTGTATTGATTTTGATGTTAAGATTTTTACAGACATAAAATAACCACACCGTTAAGAATTTTTAAAATTGTCATAACAAACACTTGTCCAAAGCAGAATGCTGAGAGATTGGATTAAAGTCTTTTTCATAAGGATTCTTCTGCATTGTGTTTCCAGCTGACAGCAAACCTGACCTACAATGATGTGTTGATCTGGAAGCATAACTGCAAACAGATTCCCCAAGGAGGCGAGGAGGCACTTTTGTTTGATAGAGGAGAAAAAGCTCAAGCTGACATTGTCGGCATTTCACTTTGTTATTTCAGAATGCGATAAGCTCATTCATGGAAGGAGACACAAATCACTGGAACTTTTTCTTCTTCTTTTTACTTCTCATATTAGCTTTAACAAAGTTTGCCAGGAGAAAGAAAAAAGAAATGTCAAAGGAGAGGAAAGACTTGTCATGATGCACATGCTGCAGCAGAAAATAGTCCTATGTCAATGGTCCATAGCTTGGGTCCTCTTTTTGCTTCATTCACAGAAGGAGCTTCCATTTACAGAAGGACATGGCTCTCATGGAAGGATGAGTGGAAACATAAGGTCCAAGCCAACATGTCTAGCACTTCCAGTTAAGAACAGAAGAAGGGCCAGCTGAAACAGGTCAATGGTCCTTCTAGTCAGGATCCTGTTCTCACAATAGTCAACCAGATGACTGTGGGAAACCTGTAAGCAGAACAACAGCACTCTCCCCTCTGGTGGCTTCCATCAACTGTATCTGCTTACAACAACAACAACAACAACAACAACAACAACAACAACAACAACAACATGATAAAACATCAAACATTAAAAACTTCCCTAAACAGGGCTGCCTTCAGATGTCTTCTAAAAGTCAGGTAGTTATTTATTTCCTTGACATGTGGTGGGAGGGCGTTCCACAGGGTCAGTGCCACTCGCAGTGAGGGAACTGCCAGAAGGCCCTCAGTGCTGGACCTCAGCGTCCGGGCTGAATGATGGGGGTGGAGATGCTCCTTCAAGTATCCTGGGCCAAGGCCATTTAGGGCTTTAAAGGTGAGCAGCAACATTTTGAATTGTGCTCGGAAACGTTGTTGTTGTTGTTGTTGTTGTTTAGTCATTTAGTCGTGTCCCCATGGACCAGAGCATGCCAGCCCGTCCTGTCTTCCACTGCCTCCCGCAGTTTGGTCAAACTCATGCTGGTAGCTTCAAAAAGACTGTCCAACCATCTCGTCCTCTGTCATCCCCTTCTCCTTGTGCCCTCAATCTTTCCCAACGCCAGGGTCTTTTCCAGGGAGTCTTCTCTTCTCATGAGGTGGCCAATGTATTGGAGCCTCAGCTTCACGATCTGTCCTTCCAGTGAGCACTCAGGGCTGATTTCCTTAAGAATGGATAGGTAAGGATGGATCCTTAAGAATGGATAGGTAAGAATAGATCCTTCATGGATCACTGCCTTGCCATGGTGAAGGGGCTTGAATAACTCAGAAAAGCTATGAGCTATGCCATGCAGGGCCACCCAAGGTGGACAGGTCATAACGGAGAGTTTTGACCAAACGTGATCCACCTGGAGCAGGAACTGGCAAGCCACTCCAGTATCCCTGCCAAGAAAACTCCATGGACAAAAACAACAGGCTCGGAAACGTACTGGGAGCCAATGAAGGTCTTTCAGGACCAGCGTTATATTGCCATCCTGGCTAGTAGGCACTGAAGTCTTATTGTCCATGAATTCCTCCAGTCCTCTTTTAAAGCCATCCAGGTTGGTGACCATCACTGCCTCGTGTGGGAGCAGGTCCTATTGTTCAGCTGAGCACTGCATGAAGTCCTTTCTTTTGTCTGTCCTGAATCTTTCAACATTCAGCCTCATTGGATGTCTATGAATTCTAGTGTTAGGAGAGAGGGACAAAAGCTTTTCTTTCTCTACTTTATCCATGCCACACATGATTTTATAAACTTATTTCATGCCACCTCTTACTCGGCTTTTTCTAAACTAAAATGCTGCAACCTTTTTTCATAAAGTGAGTCACTCCAGCCCCTCGATCATTTTGGTTACACTTTGCTGTACCTTTTCCAACTGACAATACTCTAAGGTACTGGACACTGTAACCACAGAGGATAAAAGTGGCTCCCAGTTAGCGAAGTTCTGCAGACCCCTTATTTTTCAAAAGCCAAGCCTAGGAAAAGAGGAATGTTTTTGCCTGGGGCCTGAAGATATGTAATGAAGGCGCCAGGTGAGCCTCCCTGGAAAGAGCGTTCCTCAAATGGGGGGGGGGGCCACCACAGAAAAGGCCCATTCATGATTTGTCCGAACTTCTTGTGGAGGATGCACACAGAGAAGGGCCTCAGGTGATGATTGCAGTGTCCTGGCTGCTGAATTCTGCACCAGCTGTAGTTTCCAAACTGTCTTCAGAGGAAGCCCCTACATCACAGTAATCTAACTTAGAGGCTGCCAGCCTGCCATGCATATTCCCAATTATTATTAACTGTAGACATGCAAACACTCATGTGCACGAGTTCATGTGTGCACATATATGCAGATCTGCATGTTATAGGACCATTTTTACCAAATAAACAGTGGCTCATATTTCTATATTTGATTTCTCCAGAATCTTTTTCATTGCTATTTTTTACCCCAGAAGACACCAGGACTCCACTCCAGCTTCTATATTGCATTTTGCCATTAAGCACTTGGATTGTTCAACCATTTAATGCAATATCTCAGTTATAGGGGGACTAAGTTTAGGGCAACCAGAGTCTGAAGTCAAATGAGAGATGCAGTGGACCCTAATTTGAAACAAATAGACTGAGTTCAGTCAAGCAGAGATGAGGGATTTAGAAAGTGAACCGAAAAGAAAATAGAACAGCTTCTCTTTCTGTCAACATCACCTTGAAGTCTTGAGTTGAGACCCCGTGTGACAAGAGCAGGCAAAATGCAAAAGATCATTGTTCCAGATTCCATAATGATATTATCATAATAATAATAATAATAATAATAATAATAATAATAATAATAATAATAATAATAATAATAATAATACTTTATTTATACCCCGTCCATCTGGCTGGGTTTTCCCAGCCACTCTGGGCAGCTTCCAACTGAATATTAAAACAATACAGCATCAGACATTAAAAACTTCAGTTGTCTTTTAAAAGTAAAATAGTTGTTTATTGCCTTGACATCTGTTGGGAGGGCGTTCCACAGGGCAGGCGCCACTACTGAGAAGGCCCTCTGCCTGGTTCCCTGTAACCTCACTTCTCGCAGCGAGGGAACTGCCAGAAGGCCCTCGGCGCTGGACCTCAGTGTCCGGGCTGAACGATGGGGGTGGAGACGCTCCTTCAGAAGCCATAAAGGAAAATGCTTAGAAACAATGTGCATAGCATCACATGTCTCTTGTCATACCTCTTCTAGATCCCATGTAATGATTCAGTAGTAACAGAAGGACTTTAAATTGGCACAGAACAGTGCATAAGAACATAAGAAGAGCCTGCTGGATCAGCTCCAGAATCCTGTTCCCTTAGTGGCCAACCAGCTGCATGTGGGGAAACTGGCAATGGTCAAAATGCAATGGGGAGCCTGCAGGCTCCTCATTCCAGACCACTGTGTGGCTAGCAGTGGGTGGGGCCAGCCGGGGACACCACACTGAGGTGGGGCCAGCGGGTGGAGCCATTTTATTCGTCTCACATGATGATTATCACACAAAATGACATGGGGTTTTCCTGGCGCTCATCCCATGGTGGCTGGCCCATTAGGGCTAATGGGCACTGCCCTTTCAAGCTCAATCTACCCTCAACTGGGCCTTGACTGCCTACCTTCTTTCTTACAGCCAGTCTTGGGGATGGTAGCACTGCCTCTCAGCTTCTTCCTACTTAGCCTCAGTGTTGCCCCCTGTAGAACTTAGCAGGGAGGAGGAGAATGTTGACAAAATGAGAATGAGTTCGCTTTGCCTACAATTGCCTTTAGCTCTATCTTCTGTTGTGCTCCCTTCCTTCTGCCCTACCAGCCCAACTGGCCGCCAGGCACCACTGGTTCAGTCAAACCCAATTAATAAACCTGCATAGATTGTAAATTACCACTACTACAACAGCTATGAAGAAAGATGTGACGCTTCCTGCCCCGTGCCTCCAAGCTAGCTTGCTGTCTTCAGGAATGATGGAGAATACAGTCCGATCAACAGTATTGAAGTAAGATATAACTGCCAGTCCCACTGGCTTCTGTCTGTTGAATGGGGCCTGTGGGCACCATCTTGTCTTTGGCCTAAAGCTGCAAGGGCTAACCTTCGTAAGTTTCTTGTAGAAGCCTCTGGGCTTGCCATCATGAAGGCATAATGCTGGTCTAGAGAAAACTGGTTCGCTCTAGAACAGTGGTTCCTTTACGTTCTTCAATTCCCAGCTGGGCCTTGGAAATGCACTTTCCAGGCTGACCAATGAACAGAAAATGTTTGGAAGCAATGCACATTTCCTCCTCGCATATTACATGACATGTTGTAGAACTGTTCACTCTTGAGTTAAAAAATAATCACCATTTCTACAATGTGCTAATTTTAACTGAAACATTGCAGCAGAAGGATTTTAGAAGGAAACAAAATGGTGGAGGGGTGTAAACTGTGGGGGAAACCAATACGAAGGCCACAACCGTAAATCAAAAATTTAAAGCACTGTCAACTGATATGACTTTCCTCAAAGAATTCTGGGTGCTGTAGTTTGTTAAGGGTGCTGAGGGTTGTTACGAGATCCCCTACTCCCTTCACTGAACTATGATTCCCAGAGTTTCCTGTAAGGAGGAATACATTTTCAAGCCACTGTGTGAATTGTATCTCTCTGTGTTGATAAGGAGTCTCCCAACAACTCTCAGCTCCCTTAACAAACTAGAGATTCCAAAATTCTTTGGGGAAGCCATGACAGTATCACGGGGCTTTAAATGTAGGTACCCACAAAGCAGGCTTCCTGCTTCAGACGTCTACCCTCCCACATGTAGATTGGGTCAGACCAGGGACAGTGAGTGCTCATACTGAAATGTCTCAGTGTAGTTTCCTATTTCTCCAAGAGAGAAGAATGAAGATTTCAGCACTGGAGCCGACACTTACATGCACAACATTCATGGGCTCCTATAGGGCATTTAAATTTGGCATGAGCCTTCCAAGAATTAATTATTCCGAATGGAAACCATGTTCTTCTCATTTCCTCATTAGTAAGTCTTCATCCAGCTTCAGATTTCCTTAGGGTTCAATGCTAATCATGCTGCACTCCATTTAGTGCAATAAAAGAATTCCTAATTCTCTGTCAATGGAGCTTTTGTTCTCTGACAAATTAATGATGTACTAATGTGGATGGGTGGGAGATAGTTTCAGAGTAGGTCCATGACTAAAGTCTAATTTAGACAGACATCCAAATTATACTTGCAAACTCTCCTCTTCAGTTTGCTGAGGTGGGCACCGGACTTTTGCCTTAAACTTCTGCCCTGATGTTCTGCTCCTGTGAATAACATTTCCAAGAATCCTGTACATTCAGTGCACGGCTGTTTATACAAAAGAGACTGGAGGGTTCCTCCCCCAGTTAAGTGACTACTTAATTAACCTGCTACCATTAATCAGTGGATTCAAAACCTCACTCTATAGTTTAGAGTTCCATGGGAAAGAGAGCAGTCTTCTGGTAATAAATTTCTACTATCCAGTGTAGAGGATTTATTGATCTTTTTTTTTTAATATGTGAGTTCAATTTAGAAGGGACACACATAACAAAGATGAAGGCCATGTTGTTCTTAAGGGAAGTTTATTGTGTCTATATAAATTGAGTTTTACACGCTAAGGGGATGTGGTCATATACTGATGCCCAATCCCAAGAAAGTCAGGCTTAAGTTTTATTGAAATCAATGGGGCAAGGGAAGTCATGGCTTCAACTTTAGTCAATCTTCTCTGGATCAGGAACTGAGAGTTCTGCAGTTCTTGCAATACTCTGCAAACAATCTTATTAAAAAAAAAACAACAACTGCCAGCAGGAAGTTAAATAAAATCCCACATACCATACCATGCTTCAATGGGAACTGCAGCAACTATGGAGTCAAGGTCTCTCTAAAATTGAGTGAGGTTGATGACAGCTGGTCCTTGTGGGTTCATTGAGTCCTTCCAATGGGGAGACCTTGAAGACTCTAGGGGTCCTTCCACCTCAGTGAGAGTTAGCAATCTCCCATATACTGGAAAGAACTAGCTGACTGGCTACCTGAGGATACAATACAAATCGGTGTCCAGTTGTGCCATGTGTGCTAGAGTCTTCAGGCTCCACAATATCAGAAAGGAAGCTTGGGAGCAATCATGTCAACCATGCATCTCATCTTGCTCCACAACAAGACTCTGGCTTTAACAGGATCACCAGCTTTCAGTTCTGGAAAATCACCCAGGGCATTGGGGGATCCATCAGGTTCCACTGGTCTCCAGGGGTCAACAATCCAAATGGGTCTGCCAGCCTTGCTGGGATGAATACTTTTACCAATCTAAACTTTATCAAATGATGGTCCAGCCATGAAAGAGGGATGCACTGCACCAACCCTACCTTCAGGCCACCCCACGTATCACTCAGGGCATTTGAGACATCCCTGATGTGCCTTGCCTTCAGCTATGCCACTTATCTGGGACAGCAGACATGAAGCAGAACACATTGTGGTTCGAGGACCCGACCCCCGCGAAGTGAAATGAAGACACAAGGACATGTGATATAAGGTTGATGGGCTAGAAAAGGCGACAACTTTATTGATTACAGCAATGAAAAGGTATTGGCTTAGGCATTGGATCGAAACAAGTGGGTTTATTCACCAGTAGGTGGAGCCTGTTGATGCTAATCCAACTATAGGCTCACCCCTGCTGTCACCGAGGGTCGTGCCATGGCCTCCCGCCAAGCAGGCATCGGACAGAATACACGACCGCCAGATTCCTTTAACGGAATACCCCTAAAAATTGAAGGGATAGGCGATGGCCACACCTAGCACTTCGACACACAACACATTATTCCAATGCCTAACCTACCCACCAATACCACCAAAGTTGTGACGATTGCTACGAGGTAGGCGAAAAAACCGAAAAGCCTAATGCCAAATGGAAAAACTCCTACCAGGCCCCCCGGGCAACCAGGGCAACCAACCTAAGGTCCATAGCAAGGCCAATGACCTAAGCCCTAACTCAAAGGGAGTGGAGGGTGGGTGACTCGCGACGGGACGACGATGAGGAATGAGGCCAGGGAGTGGCTGCCGCTGCAGCAAAAGGCTGCTGAACACGCCCCCTCCGCGGCACCTGGTTGGGTGGCCACCGGGGGGCGTGAGCGCCAGCCAGGTGAGGTGGAGGCAGGGGGCAATGCCCCCTGCTGGGCGGCGCTTGGGCTCCCGCCCACAACCACTCCCCTCTCTTTCAGGGAAGAGAGCCCTTGTGGGCTCTGCCACTGCACAGCAGATCTACAGGAACTTGGAGACTGTACCATCTGCTTTACAAGATGAATTTCATGGCAATGGAGACACTAGCCTAGTCCCATTCATTGGCCAGTGAAAATTTAGTTGCTCCAACACTTCCTTTCCCTTTTGCATCATGCCTATTAAATTCTGAGCTTGAAAGCAGAGATTTTTAATATATTCTCTCCCCTCCCCCCTCTCTCGTGTGTGTGTGTCTCAGGAGTGCAAGAGAGAGAGCAAGTCCCTTTCCTTTTAATGGATTGTACTGTAGTTCTTGTAATGTATACAAAACTCCCCACTTTGTGGCTGTTTTTACAATGTAGCCTTAAATATATCCAAGTTCTGAAATTGTGACCTTGAAAATCTCTCTCTCTCTCTCTCTCACCTGCTGAAATCTGAAATAATGTCCTGGGTAGAAACAAACTACATGTTGGAGTTGCTTCGTATGGAGGGTTGAACTTGATAGAAATATGGCTCTTGGACTTTCTGCATTGGAGAGATTCCACCAGCACAAGGAATGTGCAGTCTTTCCACACAATGTGGACAATCCACATAGGAAGTTGATTTATGTGAAGGATGAAGCCACCATGGGGAAGCTGAACTTGACTGGAGTCCACATGACTGGGCATAATGGACAGACCTGCCTTGAAACACTAGGAAATATGACCAGACAACACATACTTTCTAATCTGGCTTTTAAAACATGCACACACATTTTAAGTACAGTTCTTTGTGTCTCTGCTCTAAACACTCGTGGCTAGTGGATAAAGACAGTTAAACAACAACTGGCACACTCAGGAATGGATTGCATCTTTATCAAAAGAAAAGAAAGGAGGAAAGGAGAAGTTAGTGTCTTTCCAGTCTGAAGACGGAACAGAGTTGATGCACAAGATACTGACAAGAAGAAAACTGTCAAAATACACAGTGCTTCTCCCTTCCCTCATTGCTTTTTAAACTTCAGTATATTCTTCCCTTAAGGAAGATCTTACCCGGGTATCAAAACTGATTGTGGACTGAATGAAGGTAAAAGAAGTTAAGATTGACATTAACTGCCTCTCCGTTCCGCAATGTGCTGGCTTCTGCTGTCATGCTGTATAATACAATAGCTGACAAAAGGGATTTAGAGGAATAGTGCCATAAAACCTGATAGGAAGAGGATCATCTCTGTTCAGCTCACTGAAGCCTATTTTTAATAGTGGTGAAAGTCCCAAACTGGACATCAGTGATCACAAGGCATAATATCTGCCACTACAGAAGCCACACTTGATAACCTCTAGATTTTATCTTATACAATGTTCAGACCTCTTTTTTATCAGCCTTTGGAGAGTCATATCTAGGGTTGTATGCGGCTTTGTGCAGAAATCCCATTTCTATCTATTTACTTGAATGTTTATGACCCCTGCTTTCATAAAATATATCAAGGCGGCTTACAACATAAAACGCAATGAAAATCAATTCATTGATTCTATAGAACATATTTAAAGAAAGCAATGAAACAGCAAAGGATACTGGTTGGTTACCAAGGAAACTCAAATTCTGGGAATGGGATAATTTCTACAAACTAAGAAAACTGGCTTGTGCAGTAGATGCAGCTAGGGCTGCACTTTGGAGTGAAATCCACGTCCCAACAGCCCAGGAGCCCCATAAATGACCACCCAGAGAGTGGCAGGTGACGGAGGCAGAAAGAAACAGGGTTAATATTAGTACTCAGGCCAATACGGGCATGTCAGTGCTTTCTTCTTAATTTTAAAATTATGTTATATGTAAAATATATGAATTAAACTAACTGGTTCCACTGCTAGTGCAACCAGGCTTTTCTCCCCTCCTCCTCTTGTGCCCCCATGCCCCCCTCAATTGGGGAAGGTAGAAATGTGGGGAGGGGGAGATCGTGCTATTGGGGAAGTAGAAATGTTTGTGTTAAGAGAACATCTGGGGTTTATCCCCAATATATTTTTATTGTCTTTTCAGAATTAAAACTTTTTAAACAATGGCAGCTCGTTGTTTTTCACCAAGATGACATGCACAGCAACTGATGAACAATACACATACATAAGGTAGCTAAGTGGAACAAAAGGTTAAAGGGTTGTTGCTTTTTGCCCCTACCTGCTTTGACTTGACATACCAATTTTTCACCCAAAGCAACTGACCAAACCTGAGTATGCCAAGATTCCAAGGATAAATCTCTGGCAGGGTGCCAATATCTAGCTACTTCCAGGTGAGCAGCAAATTTTGAGAAGGTCAACATCTCTGTATAACATAAATGTTGATTGCTAAAGGAACATTTGTAACAGCGGGACGTTTCCTCCCACAATCTTTTTTCCTGCAACCAAAACAAAATGGTGCTTACTCCCAAGTAAATAACTGTGTTTAGCACCAGGGAAACAGAAGCAAATGCCATGCTATCCCTGTAGTCACAACAGTGCTGCGATTTAAGTGGGTTTCTAAAATGCAAAACTGCAAATGGTCAGAGTTTTGTTTGTTTTGAAATCAGGATTGGGGAACTGTAATTTTTATCAGGAACGCTGAAGCAGTTGGAAAGCATGGAACGACAGTGAGGTGGGAGGGAATTGTTAATTCAATACACATAATGTCCTCCCCAATAAGACCATTAAGTTCAGGGCCTAAAATTACCTAGCTGCACCACATGGTGTACATTCACCAACTTTACAGAGTTTGTGCTGTTTCTGAGATTTTATGAAGTATTTCTTGAGTGCTTTCACCAGCGCAAAGCTCTTTCTATTTATTATGTTGCTGCAAAGAAGTTTGAACTATGGTTGAACATTATGCTCAGTGATTCATTTCTGAGGGGAGTGGGCCAAGGGCGCAAGCCTGCCTGAAAATTAGACTTTCTTGCATTCACGAAAGCACATCTCTTATTCAAGATACTTTTAAATCCTATCTTCATCCATTCATTCTCCAGGAGAAATGACAGTGTTCCTCAAAAAGTCTATAGTTACAATTCTTCAGCTAGGCAACCAGCACAAGGTGGAAAATTTATCTTCACTATAAGGTTCCAATTTCCTTTGCTCAATAAGGTTCCTGAAAAAGTTTTGGCTGGCATTTTGTTTTGAGAGACAGGGGGAGGGCCCATCAATTTGTGCATTTCCCCCTTGCTGATTAAAATGGTGAAATAATGTGCAAGAGTGAATAACTGAAGAAGTGCATTAGACGAACTATTAGAATTGCTTTTCTGTTGTAGCAATAATTTCATTTTCATAATACAAAAACGAACACAAAAAACCCTCTTTCTTCTTAGAACTAAGTATAAGAGCACTCTGGAGGATGAGCATCAATCTCATGGGTTTCATCGAACATGTTTCTTGTTTCCTTTGTGTGGGGGGGTCACTTTTGCTTTTATTTGAAAACCTTTGCAAAATGTGTTCTATGTCCTTTGGACATAGCCTGTTAGTACATAAGATCATATGCGAATTGAGAGAAAAGGAAAGACTTGAGAAGTCATCTGCACCATGATGCAAATAAAATGTGTATTTTAGCATGTAATGTAGACTGTCATTTTTCTATTACTTTTATCATTCAAGTTAACTTGACAAGTTTACTACCTAGACATGTGTTTTGAAGATATGGGTCAAACTTATGTACAGCCATACCTTGGTTCACGAAAGCTCTGCAAGTCAAACGTTTTGGCTCCCAAACGCTACAAACCCGGAAGTGAGTGTTCTGGTTTGCAAACATTCTTTGGAACCCCAACGTCCAGCACAGCTTCCTCAGTTTCCAGTTGGCTGCAGGAGCTTCCTGCAGCCAACTGGAAGTGCGCCTTGGTTTCTGAACGTTTTGGAAGTTGAACGGACTTCCGGAACAGATTCTGTTCAAATTCTGAAGTACCATTGTATTTGGGATGTGGGTGTATAGAAAAGCACAAGTTCTATCACACTTCACAAATAAAGTGGTAGGCCTCACGGTCCATTTAAAAGCACATCAGATGAGCAGCTTCCAAATCCCACCTCAGCTCTGTTATCTCTAATTAGCCGGAGCTAAGTCATTACCTCATATTTTTATTTCTCTACATGACCCATCTGACAGGGCTTTTGTGCAGATTGTAAGGGCCTTCACATGATAGAACAATTAAGAAAGCTTATCAGTAATAAGTCTTATCAAAGAAAATGTAATTAACTAAATTGGCTACAACTGGGAAAACAGAGCCACGGTGCTGGGATGGAGGAAGAAATCAGCAGGACTCATTTGGTGGACATAAATAGGTTGCCAGAGGAGAATACATGTTGAAATTCAGTGCTTGAGATATTGATTTGCCACAAGGTTTGTTTGTTTTAGTTAAAATGCTGAGAAAGCTATTACTTGTAGTTTCTCTGAACATTGCATTTTAATATCATTTTGGATTGGTTTAAACTACTGTATGCCATGAACATAACTTAATATCAGGATGGTCCACCCTCAGAGGCTGATGGACACAATGGATTTCTATATAGCTCTGGGGGATTTCCGGCTGATATGACTGGTGCTCTTGTTGAAGTGGGTATGTACAAGCAGCCCTGCACATTAGCCTTCCTGTGTTGTGCTAACAGGAGTGTTAATGCCTGGAGTGGAATAATGAAGTGGAAAGAAATACAGTGGTACCTTGGTTTACGACCATAATCTGTTCCGGAGGTCCGGTTGTAAACAGAAAAAAGGTTGTAACCCAAGGCACGCTTTTGCCAATGGGGCCTCCCCCCCAAAAAAAAAGGGTTGTAATCCAAAAAAAGGGACATGCACTTCCGGGTTTGACGTGGTTGTAATCCAAAATGGTTGTAATCCAAAACGGTTGCAAACCAAGGTACCACTGTATGTCAAGACCAGGGGTTTGGCGGCAAAGGGAAATGGCGGCGGGTGTGTGTGTGTCAACGTACATTTTTTGATAGTGAAAATGATAGACTGGCATAGCCTTTTCCTTTCAGTGTAGTCTAATGTTAGAAAGAAGTGAACCAGTTTGTTTTTCCTTCCACTATGGAGTTTTTAAAGGTGTAAAACCTACTACACCTGCAGTGGAGGCTGGTCCTTTGGGCAAAGTAGAACACAGCTTCCTCCCCCAGATTCTGACCCCCTCCAAACCCCCAAGCCTGTCACCCACAATCATATATTTCCCTTGACTTAGTTGCTTCATAGCTGCTTCTACCCTTGTCTTCCCAGCTTGGCCAATCAAAAATATCATTTCCAGCACGTTCCCACCTCTGTCTCCAGAGAGCCAAAACACACACTCACCACCCCTTGCAACTCTCTCTTATGAAAATGCCTTGAGTAGAGCAGAGGATCTCCTATTCCTGTTTCTCTCTCAGAAGGCAAGCAGGAATTAAGCCTCAGACCACTATAACAATGAGGGAAGAGGTGGGTCAGTGCTCACTCCCCCTAAGCCAATCAGAACCATGCCTCTTTCATGCTGGTGTTTCTCTTTCTGTCGACAAGAGTCTGTGAAGTGCCGTGTGTAAGAATGTCCTCACCATGCCACCCTCAAGCCCTTTAGCTAGAGATGGTAAACACTGCTTGGACATTTTGAACAAACAGCATATTTTGGTACTTTGCAAACGTGCTCATTTCCCTGACCTGCTTTTCTCGCTTGCCTTTGGGCCAGTCGAGAGTCTCTGGTCACATATGGAAGACCTTCTGGCAACACGGCACAGCTGCTATCAAGAGATCTCGCTTCTCTCACTGGTTGCATTTGGGAGCTCTTTCTGTCCGCTCTGCTGCCTTCCTGGTAAATAAAGCTCTCCTCCTCCTGAAATTGCTTCAGGTTTGGGGCGTTCTCTGTGGACTACTCTGGAATTAAACCAGGCACTTGTTTTCTTCCTGATTTTAATTAAAGTGCTGAACTATGGCATAACTTTTTGCAGTTCAGCTGGCTTCGTCGCCTGCTAATTTAGATTGCTCGAAAAGTTAATGGAATCACTAATAGTAGAATTGGGATGAAGCATATGGTAAAGATTATCTGAACAAAGTGACAGGAGAACACTCTGGGAGCTTTTGCCTTTAGCATGGGAAAGGGCAACATTGTGACGTCAATAGAAGCAAAGTGTGATGGAGCGTGCAAGTGCAAATCAATATTATCTGCCATGGCATTTTATTTTCTCTAATGGAGGGGGGTTTCCGTGGATCTTAGTAACGGTAAACAAACAATATTAGAGGCACAAGGCATGTCACAAGACCTGCAGAGCTCTCTGTCTCCATATTACTATATTAGCTTGCTGCTCCTTCACGCACACACAGTTTTATTAGCTTAGCAATAGTTATTTGCACTGAGCTAAAACATAGTACAAATATTTTACAAGTTGTTTTGTCATTGAGTTTGAATGTGTGGTAGCACACCATTTTCTGACTCTGTAAGGAATCATTTGATCAAAAGTATGCCGAATGGAGAGGGTGGATTGGCATCTTTGGTATATATTGATTAGGGTTGATCCATCAGTTGTATGGATTCTTATTTCAGGAACTCTGTCCTAACCTATTAAGCATAGCTGACTTTAAGCTACTGTTTATGTGAAAAAAGGGTTCTTTTCTACATTATTGTAATGGCATGATTATATGTCTAGATGAAATCCATTCAGGCTTTCCTGAATGGAGACCTAGTTTAAAGCCATTTGTAGATAAACCGATGTCAGTGCCATCTTCCATTTTCTTATTCTGTTAGCAACAACAAAGAGCTATTATCATTATCATTATTATTTGTAGACCACCCTTCATCCATAGATCTCAGGGCACTTCACAACATAAAATTACAATATATAAACCACAAAATACATAATAGAATTAAGAAGAACAAACCAATAACCCCTCACCCCTCCCACATTTTTAAGGGCACAAGATGTCAATCAGCCAAAGGCCGGGTTGAAGAGGAATGTCTTCAACTGGTGCCTAAAGATGCATAATGAAGTCACCAGCCAAACCTCCCTAGGGAGAGCATTCCACAAACTGGAAGCCACTACAGAAAAGGCCTGTTATTGTGTTGCCACTCTCCAGACTTCTCATAGAGGAGGCACACAAAGAAGGGCCTCTGAGGATAATCTCAGGGTTTGGGTAGGTTCATGTGGAGTGAGGTGATCCTTGAGGTATTGTGGTCCTGAGTCATTTATAGGTCAAAACCAGAGCTTTGAATTGGGCCCAGAAATTAACTGGCAGCCAGTGCAGATGGGCCAATCAGAAGTATCTTTCCCAAATGAAGAATGAATAAGGGCTGACTGTTTTGTAGCAGTATAATAATGTAGAGTGTTGTTTTGCTTGTCTTTTCTGCTCTGGAAACTGAAATTATTGTGCAGGTTAATATGGGGTTATGATGGCCATTAAGCAATAATGATGTGTTTTGCAGCTCCGTATATAATAATTAAAATGAAGTGGCTACATACCCGCAATTAGACTGCAGCCTCCATAAGGACCCTCAATGTTCTACTTGTGTGACTGACTGAACTAATTTGCCAGGTTAAAAAGGTGGCAACGCTAATATGGAAGCACCCAGGAAGCTGAAAGATCTATGTGAGGGAAGGAATTAGAAAACTGTAGGTTTAAATGCTGCTCTAGATTATGCTAGACAGCATCAGCTGTAGCTTCACTTTACCAGATTTGTTACTGAAGATGTCTTAATTTATTGTCCAGCATCCCATGGATTCACCTGTGGGACACATGCGTACTTATGAACGATTGAATGGGATGTGCATATGATTCTGAAGCTCTGGCCAGCAGAAGTAGCCTCATCAGTCCATCAACAATAGTGTCAATCAACTTGGCACAGTAACTATTTGTTAGCACTGTGTGCTGCTAGAGTGATGGACTAGGATCTAGGAGACCAGAATTAAAATCCCCATTCAAACATGCTTACCAGGATGATACGGGGCCAGTCACAGTCTCTTAGCATAATCTACCTCACGAGGATATGATGGGGAGAGGGAGAGCAATGTATGCCACCTTGAGTTCCTTTGAGGAAAGGAGGGATATAAATATAATAATAATAGGTAATAAATAAAATCAATACAAACACAACTGCTGTGCATGCAGGCTGCTCAATCTGAGTAAATGCTTTTAAACTTCATGTTTAAAACTGGCCATTGAATGGGAGAATGAGCGTTGAATTGCTCCTAGTTTTGAATTTGTGTACAATTCACAACATAAACATTGTTTTGCTGTGTTATTTCCATTTAACAGAGCACTCATTTATCAGAAACGGTAACTTCATAAATGCACATTGTTAATATACGTATTATGCTCTTTTTCTAGGCTTGTATGCTATTTTTCTGACTGCTGCTTATTGTTTTATCGTAGAATTTTTAAATTTTAACCTTGCTTTTTCTATTCATTGGGGGTTTAAAAGTGCCAAATACTAAATTAAATTGTCTAATAACATAATCAGAGGAATGTGACACGCTATTTTTGGACTATTTTCTGCAGTATGTCAGCTAATATACTGCACTGTGTTTCCTAGAGTCTCTTATTAGGGAAATTCAATTGTACAATATCACAGAAAGCTAACGTGCTGAGAGAAGCCAGCAGTATAAACATATATCTATTCAGCAGAAATGTCTCCTGACGTATACTCACTGAAACTGTTGAGAGGTGCACAGGTTGCATAATTATGTTTTTGCCTTGATGAGACTTATCCAGATGGGATATTTTGGTCAGTATCCTCTTGTAGTCTATCTCTGAACAGGACAGGTTCTCCTTCCCCATGGAATTTAATTATAGTGCACAATGCTGTAAAAGAACCTTCAAACAATGCAGGTCTCTGAATTCTTTACAGCTTGGCTGGTTTGGTATAATGGATTTAATACGGGGGTAGGCAATGTGGCCCACTCCAGATGGCCTCCAGCTCTCCTCAGAGAGTCAGTGTGGTGTAGTGGTTAAGAGCGGTAGACTCGTAATCTGGTGAACTGGGTTCGCGTCTCCGCTCCTCCACATGCAGCTGCTGGGTGACCTTGGGCCAGTCACACTTCTGTGAAGTCTCTCAGCCCCACTCACCTCACAGAGTGTTTGTCGTGGGGGAGGAAGGGAAAGGAGAATGTTAGCTTCTTTGAGACTCCTTAGGGTAGTGATAAAGCAGGATATCAAATCCAAACTCTTCTTCTTCATCATCATCAGTCCCAGCTAGTAATGTCAATGGTCAGGGATGGTGGAAGGTGCAGTTCAACGTCTGGAGGACACTATATTGGTTACCCCAGTTATTGGGAAGCCAGCTTTGATGGGGTTCTGTGGGACTATAAACTCTTCTGCCTTTTCTATTTCCTAGACAAAAATATTCCCTCATTATTATTTTTAAAGGAATCACAAAAAACCCACAAGCTTTCCCTTGATCAATTTATCAATTTATATTAAAAATGTATTTAATTTTGACTTCAGTGTTCCTTCCAGTCTAGGCAGATTGTTTGCTGAAGGGACTAAAATGAAGTTTTCCACATCTATTTCCACTTCCGTCTTGTTTTGGACATCAGATAAAGTTCAAATGGTGTAATCCAATTAACTCTCCATTCTTTTGAAAAACTGGAGTCAGATGCAAAGGCACAACAGGGTGCCTGTAACTTGGAAAACAGAGTGCCAGGTGCCAGAAGAAAGCAAAATGACAATATATTTGGGGGTTCTGAACGTAAACCATGATAGCTCAGCATGGCTGTGTGTGCCTTGGTGTACTCTCTAGGAAGGATTTTCATGACTATAGCAGCTGCTTTGATGCCAACATTAAAAACTCTGCCTTGTAAGGATTCAGCTTTGACTTATTGGCCCACATCCAGCCCATTGCCACCTGCAAGCACTGGTCTAACACCTCAACTGTCTCTGCTGATTCGAATGGAACAAAGACACCACAGGGCAGTTTCCATGGTGACAGAAAGTGGCCTTTTATAACAATTTTTTTGGAAACAGTTATGGAGGTAGGAACAGAACCTGCACTTCCTTGAGACATTACAGAAAGTGGTCAAATGTATCAAAAGTTGCCAAGAGATCAAGGAGAACTAACAGAGTCACATTCCCACATCTCTCACCTAACAAATGTCATCAACTGGGGTGACCAAGGTGGTTTTAGTTCCATGGCTTGACTTGAAGGGATCCAAGTATTCACTTTCTTCCAAGAATGTTATGTTACTATACTATATTTCACTCACTTTCACTGACCCAAAACAGCAAACAGAAATACAGTGGTACCTCGGGTTACATACGCTTCAGGTTACAGACTCTGCTAACCTGGAAACAGTACCTCGGGTTAAGAACTTTGCTTCAGGACGAGAACAGAGATTGTGCTCCGGCAGCACGGAGGCAGCGGGAGGCCCCATTAGCTAAAGTGGTGCTTCAGGTTAAGAACAGTTTCAGGTTAAGAACGGACCTCCGGAACGAATTAAGTACTTAACCCGAGGTACCACTGTATGCACAATTCAAAGATCGAACATAGATAAAATAATGGGGGGGGGAAAACAAGACAAGAAAAAGAGCATTCACAAAAATGCATAGAATATGGGTTTGTTGGGGCATCAGCTTTCAAGTACCTAACCAAACACTGCATATATTGTGCAGAGGATGTGTGACATTCTGCTTCACTTTGCTGGTTTACAATAATAAAGGAAATTTACTGGAGGCCAGTAATATGCCCACCCCCCTGCCCAATGATCACATTCATCCTCCAGTGAAATAGGTCCATTTCCAAATGTAAACATGAGGTTTTGGCAGCCTTCATTGTTGCAGTTCATGCTGAGTCTAACAGGCAAACGGCAGGGAGTTTGTAAACCTTTCCAAGTGAGTCTTCAAAAATGCACAGGACTTGAATATGTGTCAAATAGCTCTGGGATTCCCGCACATTATAGCATCTGTTCTAGTTCTTTCTGTCTGTTCTGTGTTTGTAAACAACTAAAGAATATTAGCAAAATGCTTGAGACAATTAGAGTTCATTTGAATTTTTAAAGATATAGAATGTTCTGAGGGCTAGTTCAAATATTATGCCCCGACTAAACTCACTGTATATGCATAAAAATTGAATGTTGGCCAGTCCCAGTTCACTGACTTAAGGTTCTCCTGAGGACTATGGAGGACGCCTTGGGACAACTACATTTCCCGTGGTCCACCAGATTTTGAGCTCTTACACTAAACTAACAGAGAGAGAAAGAGATAGAAAATATATGCATCCTTTTCTCTCCTCACATGCCCCTGCTGCAGTTTTCAGTACTGCTTGACAGTTAAGAAGAAAGAGGTAGGAGTGTGTTATGGAATTTGGGCTGGTAGGGATGATTTTCAGGGGGGGGGTTCAAGGGCATATTTGCTGAATGCGGGGAGCTGGGAATTCTTCACTGGCTTGGATTTTAATTCAGAAGGTTTCTGGATATGTAAAGCTCTCCTCTCCTCAGCACTGAAGTGGGCTTTTATGAGCCCTTGAACTTTGTTTATGAGTCCAAGATTTGAGAACTTCACCTGCATCTCTAGTTTTTGAGAGTGACAATGGGACATTGCCTTCCCTATTCAAAAAATGAACAATGAGCATTTATGGGGGAAGCATTCTCTTCATCTTTGGAATTCCTTTTACATTTAAGTCTGAGACTGCTAAGGATGTGATGCAACCAACCTTCCTTTTTAAACTTAAGCTTTAATTGTGGGAGGTCGCCATCAAATACAACTAGCAAGCCAAGGGCTAGTTAGTGCATGAAGAGGTTAAAGACCACAGAGTTGTATTTCTAGATAGACTAAATTAGGACACAAACCCTCTACTCCAGGGAAGTTTCTTTCCTCTTCCTTTCTCTATCTCTCACTCTCTATCATGTAACCTAGGCATCCCCAAACTTGGCCCTCCAGCTGTTTTGGGACTACAAATCCCATCATCCCTAGCTAACAGGACCAGTGGTCAGGGATGATGGGAACTGTAGTCCCAAAACAGCTGGAGGGCCGAGTTTGGGGATGCCTGATGTAACCAATGAAGGGTGTATGTAAGCTTGCTTCCGAGCTTACAGCACATGTTGGAACTATAGCCTGTATTTTCTGCCCAGGAATATTTTGCTTCTATTATTCTTGCTGCTGCATGGAACAATGCATGACTGAGACCTTGGCTCTGTAGGTAAAACATTTTGAACTTACTTAACAGTGTGTTGTCTGCTCATTCCAAGAGCTGTAGAAAGAGGTCAGCTGCTGTGTGTAGCTGAAGAGGATAAAAAGGTTTAATAATCTATATTCCTAATGCTATGCTGATGCTTAACTTACGTGAGTTTAATCTCTGAAACTGGGGCTCTCTCCCTGCAGGAGAGTGTGCAAAGCCCTATGTTTTGAATTGTGGCACCCAGCTGATTTCTTTTGCTGTTCATCCACAAATGTGAGTCCACAGGGATTCATATGTTTAATTCCCTACACTAATTAGTTAGAGAAGACTCCCCGGAAAAGACCCTGATGTTGAGAAAGATTGAGGGCACAAGGAGAAGGGGATGACCGAGAATGAGATGGTTGGACAGCGTTCTCAAAGCTACCAGCATGAGTTTGACCAAACTGCGGGAGGCAGTGGAAGACAGGAGTGCCTGGTGTGCTCTGGTCCATGGGGTCATGAAGAGTCGGACACGACTAAACGACAACAAATTAGTTAGTGCCCTGAGAAGTTCCACCCCAGGTGCATTGGAATGGATCAACACAAGGTTCAATGAAATCCTCATCCATTTCCCACACTTCCTGGCTAGTCCTGGATCTCATTGGTACCACAATGCACCCACTTTTATTTTCATGCGAGGACCCATGAATTCCATATACATATCTAGACATCTATTTCACCCCATAACAGACACACATAGGTAGGAAGTAGGCCTTCAAACATAATACAGTTGTCCTAATAATTATCTGCTCAATGACAGGGGGTACATTGCACTCTATGAACACAAATGCTTTCATTTCCCAACATCCATGAACAACTAAGCATGGGGACATGCAGTTAACTGTCCCATTGAACTGAATGGGCCTTTAACGTGTTAGACTTTGTCTCTGTATTAGTTTGTATTTTATTATTGCCCAACATCCCCAGTGTATGAAACAATCCATGTTTTAAGAATAAGCAATCATCCTCCTTAATATATTACTTAAAAATGGGGAGGGGATTATCAGCCCTTGATAATATTATTTCATCTTTGACTAATTTAAAGTAATAACGAATTTAATGGAAGTCGTGTTTTCAATAACATTTCAATAATTAACTTTCGCTCCAGCACTATTCCTTTTTAAGACTTCTGTGGGCTATTTCTCCTGACATTCTGCAATAACATGGCAAGTGCTGGAATTCCAATCATCATAAGTTGAGACAATTTTACATTATCATTATTCAAGACCATCTTCTATGGTTGAACTAAATTGAAAATGTAATTCTAAACTTTGTTGTATTAGAAATTAAATATAAAATCTCCAAACTTTCATAAGTCAGCTCTCTAGAGGCAAAGTTCAAAACCTTATAAAAAAAAAATCTACCTGGGTTTTCTTTTCTTATTAAGCATGGTTTTCCATTAATGTTCCAAAAATTTGGCTATATGGAAATTGCAAGTATACATTATTATTCTACATCAATCCAATTCTTCAGAGAACAAGATTAAGATACTTCCTAATAACACAGGCCTGTTTAAAACTATACTTATTATCTTTACAGGTGGATAGTGAGCTCATGTTATTTCCTGTTTGAGGTTGGGGAAATGTCCTTCAAGCTTGCCTTATGCTGAACATCAACAAAAAGAAGCAATTTTCAAAAACAAAACAAAACAGAGTTTAAAAGCCAACACATTATTCACAAAGATATACAGTGGTACCTCGGGTTACAGACACTTCAGGTTACAGACTCCGCTAACCCAGAAATAGTACCTCGGGTTAAGAACTTTGCTTCAGGATGAGAACAGAAATCGTGCAGCGGCAGTGGGAGGCCTCATTAGCTAAAGTGGTACCTCAGGTTAGAGCAGTTTCAGGTTAAGAGTGGACCTCCAGAACGAATTAAGTTCTTAACCTGAGGTACCACTGTATACTGTTTCCTTGCTTCCATAAATCACCAGGTTCCATATTTACCCATAACCATTCCCCATTTACAAATGTTGCATTTCAAAAGTAAGTTGGATGTTCTGACCCAGTATTGTAAAACCTTTTGGAACGTTAAGGCTGTAAACACACCCAGAGAGGCGCTATTTACTGAGATAGCAGCAACAGATTGGGGCTAAAGGAAGAAGAGAAGTGTGTTGTCCTCACTCTCAGAGGAAACAATAAGGGAACAAGAAACAGAGACTCCAAAACATCAGGGTCTGGGATAAAGAGTCCCAGTAGTAAGCCTGTACTGTTTATCTACCACCTCCCAAAGCCCAGAAGTTCCTCAGACAGAGCACCACTTCATAGTATACCAGATAGGTCAATTTCTGCAAGAGGCCAACAACCCTTTTCACCATTGGATTGCTAACCAGGGATTGCCCTTTACACATCTTTATACCCACCAAATGCTTACATGAGCCCCACCACCATGGCCAATCATTTGTTAGTATGTCTCCCAGCCAGGTATTCAGTAGACATCGTTTGGAATCTGAGCTGGGTGGAAGCATGTCTAACAGGTGGCAAAGTTAATTCTCGCAGGTACATAACCCTTTTGTGGTCTGTTTTAATTTGATTGTACCAAATAGCAGATTTGACATTTTTTATATATTCAAGATTTTTCCTTTTTTGCATCTTCACTAAACACAGTATCTCGTATCTTGTGACCAGAAACATCTGACAATATCACTGTTGGGGAGATTGAATAACTCTGCATCAGACCTCTGCAAGATTTTACCCAGCCTTCCCTTTTCTGCAACTCTAAAAAACATCTTTTGGCTAAATGTTGTTCTGACTGCAGTGATTTTGCCCTCCAGTACAAAAACATGGATTTGTGCATTCTTAATTGATTATATTGCAATTTATTTAATAATCACATTCTAAAGCACTGACTCAGTAATGCACAACACTGGTGGAGCAGCCACACACATCTAACTTCCAACTGGTTACTTTGCTGCTGCTTACCAAGAGGTAGAGAGTAGGGGAAGGCAGAAGGCGGTTGGTGTGGTGCAAACACAGCAACAGTGCTAGTCTGGCACTCCTTTCCTGCCACCTCGCTCCTCTAGCTCCTGGTAATCAGCAGTGACATAACCAACTAGAGGTCAGGTGGGTGATGGAGTCTCTCTATGCCATCCCTGGGGGGATTAGGAGACTTCAATTGCCACTTTCTGGAAACAACTTGAATTTATTCAGGCGATGGGCTTCCATGAGCAACAGCTGATTCATTTACAGAAATGAGTTTCCAAGGATGGATCACCATCATTTCCCTTCACCCTCGTATAATCTCATAATTTCTAGTTTTAAAATGTTCCCTTTGATCAATAGCAATAGGTGCAATGGAAGGATATTGCTTTCATATTGAAGCCAGTCCAGATGAAACTTCAATATACAAATGCTGTATTTATCATGTCATTCTAATTTAAGAGCTTATTGGATTTTGGAGTAGCAGTATCACGGTGGCTAAATGTGTCAGGTTTGGAGCAGAATATTAACCTGCCGACCCATATGTTGATTTCCCATTATGAGCTGAAGTCTCCTTTCTTAATCAGAAGTGCCTGGCTTGCAGAGAAACTTTGCTGGCAGTTTCCAGCCACCAACAGACATCCTTAATGGTCAGAAGGGATTATTAAATTCTGATCTGCATCAGATTACATTCATTTCATAATCCGCCAAATGACATTTCCCCTAATTGAGGATAAATGAGCGAGTTTAGTATCTCCCAGAAACATGGAGCATATTAAGATCTTTGGCACAAGTCAGAAAGCTAATTAGAATTCATTGTGTTTCAGAAAGCTGTTGGGAGCCTAAACCACAGGTGATAATAGCTGAAATGGCAAACTATACAATGCCGTTATTGGGTGGTCCCTGTTCCCCCTCCCCCCTCCGCCTTTAATTTGTTGTGAAATGGCAATGATATATCTTAATATTATTAGCAAAATATTAATGTAATGACTGGTTATTATAGTACTTCCGGTGGCAAATAATTTGAAATCGTGCGTAATCACTAGATTGTCCTCCACATCCTGCTCTTCTTACACTTTTCCTCTTCAGGCAAATTTCTCATAGATTTTACAGTGACTGAATGAAGCAGATGCATCCACAGAGGAAATTATCACTCAAGAAAAATGCCAACATCTTTCTTTTGAGTAGAGCACTACCATTACCATAGTCCAGTTTCTTGGGACTCACTAAAGCTGCAGTCCTATACACATTGAACTCCATAGGTTTGACTTCTTAGGAAACATGCATAGAATTGCACATGGATTCCACATGAGTGTGCCTCTCACCCGCCCCACCAAGTCTTTAATTCTACTTTATACTGAAAACCTACATTGTGTGCCCAGGCGGAGACCCCCCACCCCACCCCGAGAGATCACCAGAAGACATAAAGTATTTATACTTGGCCCTTTAGATATCCCAAAAGCAGGGTTTTAGTGATAGTGGATATCCTGCCATATTGTTAATTGTTTAATGAATTATATTCAAGAAGGGCTGTATTTTTGGACAGCTCCAAAATATATGAATAAAAGCTTGCAGTTGTAATTTTGCAAGTTATATTTTTTAAAAAGTAAAGAAAATAATCCAAAACAATTTTAAAATTTCAACCAAACTAATGTGAAATTCCTTCAGAATATATTTTATTTGGCTGAAAAATAATTGACTGTGCTAATCTGGATGAATGAATGGGAGAGATACAATGGCAAAAGTTGCTCTTGAAATATTTAGACAGCTTTCTCCAACTACAATTTTAAATATTCAAAGCATGCCTGTACACTTCCTAAATTGCCAGGTGAATCAATGATTGCTCCCACCTAAGAAGTCTCTTGGCCAGGCCTCTGTTTATGGATTCAAATTAGGGCATGTAATGTCAATGCAAAACTACTCCCATCATTTGTTTCATCCCACATTCCCAATGGAGATAAATTATTCATTTAACTAATTAACACAATGGTAAAATGAAACCACTGCCTGCTTAAGTGCCAGGGTTGTGTACAGGTATTTATTAATAAAAGTAAGCTGCAAGCATTACTTGACCGGCAAATCTTTGGAATATTCATATTTCAAGTAAACAGATTTGGTTCATATTAGCAATTCAGCTAGAATGGAGTTCAATTATAATGTAGTTAGCAATTCAAATGAGATTCACATTTGCGTAGTGTACAATTAATTTCAACCTCAGAAGACTGATGGGTGTGTTTGGAATATTAAGAGAATATAACAATACTTTTTTATGTTTTTAACAATTTGTAACATTTAATGTATATTCTTTTTTAAAAAAAACAACCGCCACCACAACGTTATTTGAAGATTTTTCAGTTGTAAAAGAGAAACGCTTTAGCCAACATTTCATTAAGTTATTAACTAAGAACTCTGGCATATACGCCTAGGAAAGAGGCAGAGCTGGATTTAGAATTTTGGATCCCTTCAGAGGAGACACCATTAACTTGGAGGAAATTCACACAAAGTTGATCCACTCAGATGATCCTCTTCATGAATTAGAGAGAAAACAAGAAATGTGGAGCTGCAAAGTTATTTTTTGGCCCTGCATCATGGCACATGACCTCCTCCAGACTTGCCCCATCTGAGTCAGAGAAGTATTTATATATTTACCACCTCATGTGGAAACTTCCCTGGATTCTGAAACCCTGGCCATCATGTAGGGCATGGGTGGGGGGACACAACCTCATTGCCCAGATTTATCAGGTAGCACTAGATTTCACAATGGCATTTTTGCCCACATTTGGGACAAAAGGAAATTTGCACAGCACTACTCAACAATCAGCTGATTGTTGGCATTTATAAAGTGGTGTACAAGGGGGTTTGCAAGCACTGACAATCAGCTGAAAATTCCCTTTCATCCAATCCCACCTATACCTGCCACACACCTGAAATCATATATGACATCAGGTGTTGGACAGGAGGGTGTTGCTTGGTGAAAATGACATCACGGGCCAAATGGAGAGGCCTTCTGGGCCTAACTAGGCTGGAATTTGCCCAACAGTGACACAGAAAAAACATGAGCAATATTGTTTCTGTAAGAATGACTCTGTTATTCCTCTATAATGCAACAGAACCAAACTGAAGAACAAGTCTGCAATACTTGGGCATAAGCCACGCTGAAATCAATGCAACTTAATTCTGAGTACATATGCAGGATTTGTGCTGCAAACCCTTAAACCTCTGGACTCTTGTTTTACAGACATTCATGAATTTCCAAGTTCTGTGACTGCAATTCCTCCTTTGATTTTGTTCTCGCCAATGTATACTATTTTAAAGCATCTTAACTTGTCATTCATAACAATCTTTAATGCCATGATAAACATATTCCCATAAACATTCTTGGGCTATGAATCACTACATTGCTTTGTTACAGTCTACTAGGTTATTTAAAATTGGATTATTTATAAGGGCACTGAAGGTCTTTACAAGAATTAAAAATAGCATTCTTGCTTAGGCAAGATTTTTTGTGCATACATATGAGCTGAATACAGAGAAGGCCAGCCCTAAGGCAAAAATACTCTCTTGCTGACATTGATTTTTCCAGTTTCTTGAAATATATTTCTGCGCAGAGGCATCCAAAAGTTTTATCTGACAGATACCAGCCTTATGATAACTGCCATAGACTCAAATTCAGACGTGTATGTTGCTTCAAGTAGGCAAGGAACTTCCCACCGGTTTACTCAGCTCTGATAGGTGCCTATCAGATGTTTGGGGGAAATGGTGTCTAGAATCTGTTCCATACCCACCACAAAGCACCATCAAAGTTAAAGGTAACCCCCAACTACTTGGCAGCAAGATCCTCATGCAGGTTTAAGGGCATTAATGGTACATGTGGCTGTAGACATCCTTGGCCATCCCAACACCAACAGTGCTGTTGCTTACCTGGTTGGGCTGAGCTAGGAAGGATGTTGGCAAGGTCAAGGTCATGAGGGTGCACCACTGCATCTCTGTGGTCCAGACCTTGTCTTCTTACCCGTCTTTCTGGCCAGTGAGCAGCACTGACATCAGTGTAGGAAATAGTAGTTGCATAGCTCCACTGAATTCCATCTTTTGCTACTTATTAATAGACAAAGTGGGGATGCTTCAAAGAAATGGCACTCTTGAGCCCGGCTTTGGCCAGGGAGGGCAGGATATAAATAAAAAATTATTATTATTGATCCTTCATTGTTCCTCAGCATGATAGTCAAGTGATACTTCACATGATCCACCTCACTGGTCACCACAGACATCTATTAATATGTTCTCTAAAAGTCCGATATGTTTATACAGATAATTAACCAGGCAGTTAGACAATCAATGTATATTAATCTAATTGTCCAATAATTTATCTGAGAATTTCTTTCTTTTTTTTAAAAAAAATAATTTTTATTGATTTTCTTTTCTCGTAACAAATATCCAATATCATTACAAAACATTCATTTTCTAATTTCCTTCCTTCCTGTTAACTTCCCTCAGATTCCATTTCTGGTTTATTACATCCAAGGATGCATTCTGCTGTTTGTATATAATGCTATGTTATCATATTGTTATATTTCTTGCTCTCTATAAATAAAAGTGTTTATTTAAGTCCTGCCAATGAGTCCATTTTTGTTGTTGTTTTGCAAATATCTTGTAATGGGTTCCCATTGTTTATCAAAGTCACTATTGTCCTTTTCACGCGGTTTGTCCGTTAACTTTGCTAACTCTGCATAGTTCATCAACTTTTCTTGCCATTGTTCTTTGGATGGTACTCCTCAGTTTTTCCAGTTTTGTGCTATTAAAATTCTTGCCACTGTTGTAGCATACATACATACATACATACATACATACATACATAATGCCCGTTTTTCTTTCAGCAACTCTTGTCCTATATCTGAGAATTTCTTTTTCCCATCTGTTATCCACCACTGATGCAAATACTCAGAACAAACAATGATATTTTATTATAATACTGCATCTGCCTTGGTTCTAAGTATGTTTTACATACAAGAAATTTGTAAGTAAATTTACTTATAAATTAGAGATGTACTGTCTTGAAGCGTACTTTAATAAGTCTGGAATCTGTTAATCTGAATTTATAAGCCCTATTCACGTGTTACACAGATAAGCAGAATATGCAAGTGGGGGTGAGTCTCCTAGTCTTCCTTACATCACTGATACTGCCCTCTGTTTTCTTAAAGTTTTCTTCCTCTGCAAAAGACCTTCTATTTTTCTGCCTTATTCTTAAAATACTTTAGAATTGCTCTAGAATTTTTGTGGGTGTGGCATTGAGCATGCTTGTTTCAATCCATTAAACATTTCCCCAAATCTGAAAAAGCCTCATTTGCCTCCTCAAAAGTTAGGTAAATGCAGCTAAAACACCTGCACCAGACTTTTCTCTCCCTTTTGATAATGTTTGAACCCAATTTATTTTCTCATTAATTGATGGAGAATGGTTCAGAGGAACATTCAGGATAATTTTTTGGCACAGCACTAGTTGAATAATATGTATTTTATTTGGTAGGCAAACCTTTCACAAACTCTTAGACTGTTACTTTTCCCAATGGGCAGAGATTCTGTCAATTCCTCTGTTTCGAATATATGAATGTGTTTTCCTGGATTACTAGGAAGTAATATGAAAGCACAATGATCTTTTTATAAGCTCTATTCATTTAAGATTGTGGGGGATAGTGCATTCAGTGTGCTTTTGTAGCCAGAGTAAATATAGCAATACTTTACATATATTAATTTTTACTCTAGATAAACATGAGAAGTGATACAGTTATATAGATTTATATTCATGACTTTTTTTTAAAAAAACCACACATAAACATTGTTATTCAGTTATTCATTTGCCAGCTGCTGACCACAGTATGCTACGGTCAAGGCTCCTTTATCATTTTTTGTGCAAGCCTTACAAGGGACAGCTATTTATGCAAAATAAGTCATTTTGCATGAAATTGCAATTTAAATTATATGTGTATTCTTAGTATAAGCAGTGTGTTAACCAGATGGACTTAGTTCCAAATCAGATTTAATATTCAGCCACAGCCAGAGTTTACCTGGGTGTTCAGAAGAGTTACATCGCATTATCACACAGATGAAAAATATGTTACAATGTAAAATACATATTTATGCAGAAAATGAGATAATGAATTTACATTCTAAATCCTGAGGATTACAATATGCATCTTTTTATTCTGTTATGGCTACTTGCTGTTTGCTCACAACAGTGTTATTTCCATCCTATTCACCAACTTAGGTATGTGTGTGTCTGTCTGTGTATTTATACTAGAAACCAAATGTAGGTATATTTAAATAACTGGACGAATATTTTATGCCTATCAGTGCAATCCTACACATGTTTACTCAGAAGTAATGTGTGTGTGTGTGTGTGTGTGTGTGTGTGTGTGTACTAGAAACCAAATGTAGGTATATTTAAATAACTGGATGAATATTTCATGCCTATCAGTGCAATCCTACACATGTTTATTCAGAAGTAAACCCCACTGAATGCAATGGTGCTTGTTGCAATCTTATACCTGTTTACCTGGAGGTAAGCCCCATTGAACTTAGTGGAACTTATTTCTGAGTGGATATGCGCAGCATTGTGTTGAAAGTGACAAAGGACCTAGGTCACACCCACATCATACCCTGAAAGAATCCTGGGAACTGTAGCTTGTTAAGGGTGCTGAGAATTGTAGCTCTGTGAAGGATAAACTACAGTTCCCATGATTCATTGGGGGAAGCTGTATGCTTCAAATGTGTGTTCAATGTGTTTTTAAGCTATAATTTGGATATGACTCTAGTGAAGTACGTATACGTTTTACAGTAGTGAGCAGTACATCTCTCTGATCTCCCTAGAAAAGGTACAGAATAACAGAGATTAAGTGGCAACTCCTTATTACTTCAGGAATGTGCAGAGATGCAGGGATGTAACCACACACCCAATGGATATGGCTAAAGAGAGTCTCTTGCATGAGAAATGGGACCATCCTCAGAAGGCGGACCTTCTTTCAACTGGGCCCCTGGACACACCCCTGACTAAGTAGGTTTCGTTTCTAAGTCTAAGTGTCATTTCTCTAAATAGGCATCACGGGTTATGGCCAATCAGGAAAGGGGTGCGGGTGGTTAAGGAATTATATAAGCATCAGTGCAAGAGTGCCCTAGGCACTTGATTGGCGCTGCTAAACCACCGGCCCTCCTGCCCTTAATGTAGGTTCCCGGCCTTGCTTTGGACTATATGTGAGTCACCTGTTTTGGGACAGGGGCTGGGTAGGAATTTTTATCCATTTGGCAAATTGGCACTGGCCACTTGGTTTTTTGCCTGCCTCCTTAGCAATTGTCACAACTTTCCAGGTTTGGTGATTAGGCATTGGCTTAATTTCATGTGGGGGGGGGAGGTGTGGCCATCACCTGCCCCTCAATGATCAAAAGGTATTTCATTTAATGAATCTGGGGATCCCGGATCTCGTCCGAAGTCCGTTTGATGGGCTAGGGCCATGCCAGGATCACAGGAACCTCACGGTAAGCATCTGTCAGGCAAAACCCCAATGTTACTGCCCTGATGGATTTACCTACATAGACTCTGTCAACTGGGGCAGTAGTCCGTTATAGTCTTCAGCCAATGCCTATGCCAATACTGTTGGCAACTGGCCCCCTCAGGAAAGGCTGGCTCCTCTTCCCAGGCTTGTCGGGGCCTGTTGCCGGTGACCTACCCTGGCTGGCATCCTGGCAGACCAGGGAGATCTAGAATAGGCGACACCTCCCTGATGAAAGGTGCATACCCGCTTCCCCCTTGCATAGCAGCAGGAGAAAGAAAACAGTCAGAAAGTAGTCTAATTCATTGCTACTTTTATTCCTGACTATACACTGTACAAAAGCATGTCTGCTCACTCAGAAACCTCCGAGCAACTGACTGCTCCTGGACACAAACAACAGGAAGGTCTCATGTTACACAGAGTACATAACCCTGAGAATCGCCTGGAACATCCTGTCCCACGCTTAGACCCATCATGTGATGTAAACATCGAACTGCTTGTTCGCAGCTGCGTAGTACTCATATCATAACATTTAATTTGCAATCAGTAAAGTTGTGGCCTTAGTGTTACCCATCAATCTTAATTCTGTGTCCGTGTGTAGTTATTTCATGGGGGTCTGGCTTGGGGCCTCAAGACACAATTACGCCGAATATGCAAGCATTAAAGGGCATTGTTCAAAAAGGCTTTGCATGGGTGAATAAGGTGAAACAAAGGCACAGCATGCTTGCTATGAAATATGTGCAGCCATGTAGCCATAGGCCAGAAAAGAAGCTTGCTAAACATAGTGAACATAAGACCTTTGTAGAGTGCATGGATACTAATTACAAAGGCACTTTTCTTCTAGCCCATATTGGTTGAAGTGCTAGTAAAGCTGCCCCTCTCTACAGGATCTATAGCATGATTGAGAATGTCTTCGTTGCTACCCTGACGATCGTACTCCTAAAATGTAGCTTATTGTATTCTTGGGTCAGTCTATATTTCTGCAGAAGATTCAATACAAATGAATCTGGGGTGAAATGGGAGGTTGTTGTTTTTTTAAAGAGTTCTGCAGGCATGAAATGAGATTCCTTGTTCAAACAAATAGCTGGTTTCAATGAGCACACGTGGATTTTCATTTCTGCAATTTTGTAGTTCAAAACATAAGCATTCTTCTTTGCATGTTGGGAAGATTTAAAACAATTCCAGAGCCATTTGAGAATGCATTTATAGAAGAATATAAAATAGCAGCATTAAGAGAAGAGTATAACATTTTTATTTATTTTTAATCATTTGGTTTATTCAACTCCAGTACCTTGGTTCTACTTTACTCAAATTAAGTGCTGAGTGTTTCAAAATAATTTTATACTATGAATACAAGAGGTCCCCAAAATATGAAGCCAAAGTAAATTGGATTTTTTTATTATGATTGCTGGGTAAACTCTAATCTCTTCTTTACCTGCTGCATTATCCCAACCCTGTGCCTATATTTTTAAAGGGCTTAATAACTGAAAATAGTGCCAGCCATATTAGCAAAATGCACAATTTGGACTGAAAATTCTTAGTTCTGGTCATTCAATATTGTAATTTCTGAGCGTCTGTACTGAAATCCGTTAAATGTCTTTCTATTTAAAAAAATCACATCTGTCTGATCAGCTTGGCAGAGGAGGTCTTCATTTTTGTGTCACTTGATTCAATGGTGTAAATTATCATCATCATCATCTATACTTTTTTTAAAAAAAATATCTTATTCTTCAGGAGTGCACAGGTCTGTACAATTGCCACTGAGAATATTGTAGACTTTGTCCTCAAATTTGCTTCCGTAACATAGGGTTGTTGTTGTTGTTGTTGTTAAAAATATTTTCTCCTCCATTTGAACATTTGGAATCCAAAGTTGCAGTACATGTGGATGACAGGCTATTGTCCTAGAATATTTTGCAGTGCAAGTCACAGCTAGTAACATTTATGCCTTGAGAATTAAATTGTATACCATGTAGGGACATGCTTGTAACAAACAAGCAAATAGAAGACAACTGCATGATGCCTAAGGTTCCTGATGTGTTTGGGGGAAACTGTTTTTCATGGGAATATTAAACTCAGCAGTTGGGAAACTGTAGTCCTTCAAGTATTGTTGGATTTCAGCTTCTATCAGCCCTAGCCAGCTTGCTCAGTGATTAAGGATTATGAGAATTGTGGTCTAGCAGCATCTGAAGGCTCACACCATTCCTATCCTATAATATGTGTAGGCTGCTCCAGCAATAGGAATGGTTTTATTTATTGGTTTCTGTTATACTTTTCCTTTTTCTTTTAGTCTGGCATCCATCTTTGAACCACTCCCTTGAGCCCAGGCCTCAATCATGCTCAATTTCTCGACATTACACTTTTGCCCTTTGGCCGATAGGTGACAACCATATAAACAGTTACTACACACACCTTTCAATGTTTCATGACAGCTATGGCTATGCATGGGGCTTTAGATTTCATTCATACACAGTTGGTTGGTTGGTTGTATTTCTGTTGACACACAACTGGGTTCTTTTAGATACCCTGGAATGAAATTCAACTCTGAGAAAGTATAACTCTAGCAACTTATTGTAACGAAAAGATAACCAGGCATCCTCAGAAGCGAACAGGGACAAAATGGGGAATAAGCTACAAGAAACAAGGACTATGATGGTTCACATGGGCAATCTGAGCATGTAAAATTGAGTCTATGGCTGCAGAGCATTTAAGACACTGCCTCTCACAGCTAGCTCTGTTTTTGAAGTCTCTCTCTCTCTCATCTCCAGCCAAAGCACATTTATGGACAAAATAAGCCCTATTGATTTGCTTCCTTCTAAGAATGTGTGTCAGCAATCAAAGACATGTAATAAACCGAGTCCAGTCACATATATATGACTTCCCTTTCGGGGGGTGGGGCAGGGGAGAAAGACAGAACATTTTTCTTGACACTGGAAACTCTACGTGGGCAATTAAAGATGGGACTTGTGTATACTTTCCAAATTCTACAGTATATTTTTACTTAAATACTTCACTAAGGTGCAGTTTCAAGTATCTGTCTTGGGAATGTAGTGGGGAATTTAAAGAACAGAAGCTGGGAAAATGTATCCTTTTCAATCATTTTATAGAATCACTGCAGGTTATTCTGTTATGCAATTAACTATTCTCGGTGCTTTTTTTTCGGGGGGACGCAGGGGGATGCATACCCCTAAACATTTTGTGAATCTACCGTATTTTTCGCCCTATAAGACGCACTTTTCCCCCTCCAAAAATGAAGGGGAAATGTGGGTGCGTCTTATGGGGCGAATGCAGGCTTTCGCTGAAGCCTGGAGAGCGAGAGCGGTAGGTGCGCACCGACCCCTCTCGCTCTCCAGGCTTCGCGGACCTCTCCCCAAGCAGCGGGAATGCTCCCGCTGCTTGGGGAGAGTTGCCGGCATCCCGAAGCCTGCGCGCGCTGATCCCAGCGCCTGCAGGCTTCGCGGATCTCTCCGCAAGCAGCGGGAACGTTCCCGCTGCTTGGGGAGAGTTGCCGGCATCCCGAAGCCTGCGCGCGCTGATCCCAGCGCCTGCAGGCTTCGCGGATCTCTCCGCAAGCAGCGGGAACGTTCCCGCTGCTTGGGGAGAGTTGCTGGCATCCCGAAGCCTGCGCGCGCTGATCCCAGCGCCTGCAGGCTTCGCGGATCTCTCCGCGAGCAGCGGGAACGTTCCCGCTGCTTGGGGAGAGTTGCCGGCATCCCGAAGCCTGCGCGCGCTGATCCCAGCGCCTGCAGGCTTCGCGGATCTCTCCGCAAGCAGCGGGAACGTTCCCGCTGCTTGGGGAGAGTTGCAGGCATCCCGAAGCCTGCCCGCGCTGATCCCAGCGCCTGCAGGCTTCGCGGATCTCTCCGCAAGCAGCGGGAACGTTCCCGCTGCTTGGGGAGAGTTGCAGGCATCCCGAAGCCTGCCCGCGCTGATCCCAGCGCCTGCAGGCTTCGCGGATCTCTCCGCAAGCAGCGGGAACGTTCCCGCTGCTTGGGGAGAGTTGCCGGCATCCCGAAGCCTGCGCGCGCTGATCCCAGCGCCTGCAGGCTTCGCGGATCTCTCCGCAAGCAGCGGGAATGTTCCCGCTGCTTGGGGAGAGTTGCAGGCATCCCGAAGCCTGCCCGCGCTGATCCCAGCGCCAGCAGGCTTCGCGGATCTCTCCGCAAGCAGCGGGAACGTTCCCGCTGCTTGGGGAGAGTTGCAGGCATCCCGAAGCCTGCCCGCGCTGATCCCAGCGCCTGCAGGCTTCGCGGATCTCTCCGCAAGCAGCGGGAACGTTCCCGCTGCTTGGGGAGAGTTGCAGGCATCCCGAAGCCTGCCCGCGCTGATCCCAGCGCCTGCAGGCTTCGCGGATCTCTCCGCAAGCAGCGGGAACTGTCCCGCTGCTTGGGGAGAGTTGCAGGCATCCCGAAGCCTGCCCGCGCTGATCCCAGCGCCTGCAGGCTTCGCGGATCTCTCCGCAAGCAGCGGGAACGTTCCCGCTGCTTGGGGAGAGTTGCAGGCATCCCGAAGCCTGCCCGCGCTGATCCCAGCGCCTGCAGGCTTCGCAGATCTCTCCGCAAGCAGCGGGAACGTTCCCGCTGCTTGGGGAGAGTTGCCGGCATCCCGAAGCCTGCGCGCGCTGATCCCAGCGCCTGCAGGCTTCGCGGATCTCTCCGCAAGCAGCGGGAACCACCGCTGGGCTCCCGCGGCTTGCAGAGAGCTGCCTGTTTGCGGGCTGGGGTCGGGGGAAGCTCGGGCTGCCCCAGCCCCGCGCCTGGGGGGGAAATAATTTTTTCCCTTTATTTCCCCCCAAAAAAACTAGGTGCGTCTTATGGGCCGGAGCGTCTTATGGGGCGCAAAATACGGTAAGTTTGGCCTCATTGAGAGGCAGTATTTCACCATGAGTAGGAAAATGAGAGTACCCCTAAACTTTTTTTTTTAGAAAAAAGCACTGACTATTCTTATTGTTATGTTCCCAGTTCAACTAAAGTTAGTTATTCTAAGAAGTTTCTGACAATTGTTGACAAATTTCCTGCAGGAGATTTGCAGTCAAACCTAACAATGCTAGTTAGTATATGAAGGCGTTGAGGATCACAGAGTTCTAATTTGCTAGAGTATGACCAGTGATGTTACATCCTCTTTTCTCCTGAGAGGGGGGAAGTAAGGCTTGCTTTTTGTTCCTTTCTCTTTCTCTCTTGCTGCACTTGATGGAGGCAGACATGCCTCAATTGACCTTTATGCCTCTGACATATTGCTGTATTTTTTCAACTAAGAACATTTACCTGCATTTTATCATCACTGCTAAGGACAATGCATGACTGTAAGTAAAGTGTATTTTAAACTTACTTCAGTGTGTGGTCTGTTTCTCTGCAGGAGGGGTAAAGTGGGTTAGCTGCCTCAAGTAGCTGGAACACATTAAAGTAAGCTTTACAAGTCTATTCCTATGCTTCACTAAACCTGCCTAACAATGGGCTTTAAACTTTGCTACTTCATGTGTAAATCCAGAGTTTTTAAAAATGGGCACCAGCTGTTTTTCATTTGCTTACTAACCCACACAGGGGTCTGTAGAGGATTAAATATAATTTAATATATCCTTTGCCAATACCCATTTCCTACTACTTTCATTTTCCTTCAAAATTGTTGGTTTTTGAATCACCAAAGGCTATGTGTATTACTTTGGTAGGGTTTAGACTGGGTTATAGGACAGTACAACAGTGCTGATCACACTTCATAATGAGACTTTTTTTTTTTACTTCTTTGTACCATCTGCTTCCTTGATTTCATTAGATGCATTCTCTCCTTTTCAAGATTACTGAGCATGGCTCCTTCTAATATCTTCTTTTAAACATATGGTAGCATTGACAGGAGCAGTATTTCAGGAGCTTATTTTGTTTTCGTTTTTGAGCTCAGATGGCTGCTACAACTAACAGTGTTTCTCCAATCTGAGAGCTTGATTACAGGCACCATTTGCTTTAATATCTATATGTTACAGCTGACTAGTGATGACTGTGGTTAGAATTACAATAGTATTGCTATGAAGGAGTCATATTTGTCTTTCAGCTTGAAATACACAATACAGGCACCACCTGTCAGTCTTGCTGACAGATAGGAAGCCGTGCATGTTAGCAAATGTATGGCACCTTCCCTGGTATGACATTGAAATGACTTGGCTGAAACAAACACTTCACATGGTCAAGTTACTGGTACATTTCTATACTCTGGCTGCTGCTGCTGTTGCTTCACCTGAAAGCAAAATCTGAAGGGGCAGTTTGTAGCAGAGAAGGGCTGGTGCCACTATGCATAAGCCTTCAACATTTTTATTTTCTTCCCCTCAAAGTTCTTTTCCCAGCCATTTTTCTGCAGGCTGGAGTTCCAGATTTCCATTGCCCACATGCATCAAATCATAATAATCTTAACTTGAAAGTGAATACAATTAATTCCAGTACAGTCATGCCTTGGATCCCAAATGCCCTGGAACTTGGACGTTTTGGCTCCTGAACACTGCAACACTTCTTTTGGAACCTGAACGTCCGACAGGGGTTCCATGGCTTCTGATTGGCTGTGATATGGTTTTCAAATGTTTTGGAAGTCGAATGGACTTCTGGAATGGAACAACTGTAGTAGGAACTCAGACTGTTTGTGGCCTAATTGACTGAGAGACTATTTTAATATATATACAGTGGTACCTCGGGTTAAGAACTTAATTTGTTCTGGAGGTCTGTTCTTAACCTGAACCTGTTCTTAACCTGAGGTACCACTTTAGCTGGGGCCTCCTGCTGCCGCTGTGTGATTTCTGTTCTCATCCTGAAGCCAAGTTCTTAACCCGAGGTACTATTTCAGGGTTAGTGGAGTCTGTAACCTGAAGCGTCTGTACATATATCTTAGAATGGATTGCTATGACAAAGCTTAAAGACAAGTGGGGAAGTGCCCCTGTCAAGAACTTTCCGTGGCATAATACCTTGACCATGGAAGTATCAAGGCTTAGGTAGAAACAATTAAAAAATTATCAATTAAATTATTTTTGATGGAATCATTGGAGAAACTTTGCATCCATCTTCAGAGTGAAACATGAAGGGGAGATGGTGTGCCTGAACTAACTTTCTCAGGGTGAGACTTTGAGGAACTGAGGCAAAGAAGGGTGACAAAAGATGAAGTTCTAGGTCTTACAGAAAATTTAAAACTGATCCATCCCTAGATCTAGGTGGCATCCACCCAACAGTTCTGAACTCAAATGTGAAATTGCTGATCTTCTAATATGTAACTTGTCTCTAAGATCACTCTGCATATCTGTGTCCTGGAAAGTGGCCAAAGTAACGCCCTTTATAAACCAGGAATTTAGAGAGAATCTGAGGAATTGCAGGCCATTTAGCTTAATAAATGATCTAGGAGAATTGGTCACAAGCATTACTAGAACTAGACAATCATATAGAACAACAAGCCTTTCTGAACCTGAACCAGCATGGCTTCTGCAAAGGTACATCCTGCCTCACTAACCTTTTAGAGTTCTTTGAGAGCTTACGGATCAAGGGATAGGGCTTTAGAGCACCTGCTTTGCATGCAGAATGCCCCAGGTTAAATCCCTCACATCTCCAAGTAAGACTGAGAAAGAGGTTGCTATGAAATCCTGGATTGCCATTGCCAGTCAACTTCGATGCTACTGAGCTAGATGGGCTCACTCAGTCTGGCTCAGAGTGCATTGTGTTCAATTTTTTCCATAGTAATGGTGGCACTTCTATCCCAGATTCCAATATTCTTTTTACTTGTTGCATTTTGGAACTCTGGCTTTTTGATCAACATACCACCATGGTGCATTAAATTTTAAATGGTGGGATAGAAGGGTATGCCAGTAAACCACCCAAAACATTGTCACATGACATTATGTTATGAAACACCTGTGATTTCCAGATTAATGGGGTTTCAAATGATTTTTTCCCCCTTTTTTCAAAAAATTTTATTATAAGTTTCAAACAAAGAAATATCACCAAACATTTAGAATCCCTTCACCAAGAAATAACAAACCAAGAAAATATACATAAACAAAAACATAAATCTAAAATCAAAAAGAAAGAAAAAACCTCATACCTGTTCATAACATACTTTTCCATAACTAACTGGACTTCCTCACATCTCCCTTCCCTGCATTCTTAGTATTAAAATTTGCACAGCAATTTATTACCTTGTTTCAAATCTTATTTTATACTTCTCAAATATTATGTCTCAAAGCTCAATTAATCTTTGTCCAATACTTATTGATTTAGTTCGAAAATACTATTACTTCAGATTACATTTTCCTGGACATCACTTATTCTCCTATACCTTTCAACTAAGTTGCTGGTACCATAGTCTTTTCAATCGTGCAATATCTTAACATTCATATAGTTTATACTGTTTTTGTAGATAGTCCTTAAATTTTTTCCAATCCTCTTCCATTGTCTCTTCTCCCAAGTCTCGAATTCTGCCAGTCATTTCGGCCAGTTCCATGTAGTCTATCAGTTGCGTCTGCCATTCTTCCAGTGTGTTTTTTTTTTCTTTTTTAAGGAAGCAAGGAACCCAGATGTGAGCACTAAGCATCCACTAGATTCTGCTTGCTTTCCAAAAGCGTATTTTACATTGTGTGGAAGATCCTATAAAATGTGGAAATTATTCAGGTTTGGGAAAAGCAGAATAAAATGCTGTCTGAATGCAGCTTAAGTCTAAGGCAGCATCATATGCTCTAGAGAGGGTTGACATTATGTACTTAAAACTTTCAAAATGCTTTGATAAGCTCTTAAAGGTAGTAAAATGTCAAATGCAATTCAATGTAAGCAAGTATAAAATGCTGTATCTTGGGGCAAAAAATCCCAATTTCACACACAAACTAATAGGGTCTGATGACTAACCAGAAATGAGATTAATTACTCACAATTAATGCTATTATATAAATCTTTGGTGCAGGCACACTTGGAATATTGTGAACGGTTCTGGTTTGTCTCACCTCAAAAAGGAATTGTTTTTATTGGGTATTACAGGACCAGATATAGCCACAGCCACGAGAGTACTAATAGCAAAACATTGGAAGAGTGACCAAATCCCCATCAGATCAGAATTGTTACTAAAATTGGTAGAACATGCTGAACTCGGTAGTCTCTCGGAAAATATTAAAGATAAGCAAAAACAGGAGTTCATTGATAACTGGAAACCTCTAAAGAGTTACTTAAAAAATAAGTGTTGCAATCTGAATTCGGTAGCAGCTTTTGAATAAGCTCTGTAAATAAAGGTTAGTAAAGGTAAAGGGACCCCTGACCATTAGGTCCAGTCGTGGCCGACTCAGGGGTTGTGGCACTCATCTCGCTTTATTGGCCGAGGGAGCCGGCGTACAGCTTCCAGGTCATGTGGCCAGCATGATTAAGCTGCTTCTGGTGAACCAGAACAGCGCGCGGAAACAACGTTTACCTTCCCGCCGGAGCAGTACAAATTTATCTACTTGCATTTTGACGTGCTTTCAACTGCTAGGTTGGCAGGAGCTGGGACCGAGCAATGGGAGTTCACCCCATCGTGGGGATTCGAACTGCCGACCTTCTGATTGGTAAGTCCTAGGCTCTGTGGTTTAACTCACAGCGCCACCCGCATCCCTATTGATCTACTTGCACTTTGATGTGCTTTCGAACTGCTAGGTAGGCAGGAGAAATAAAGGTTAAATGGGTTAAAACAGATATATATATACATTGATGCATATCAATATTTTATTATGATTTTGCTGATAAATTTAGGCAATAGGTTTATTAGAGTAAAAAGAGTTGAGAAGGGCGGGAAGTCAAATTTATGAAGATATACACTTCTTTGTTGGAATTTTTATTTTTATGAGTTTGATCTACAGACTATAAAATATCTTTGATGTATGGATGTAACTACGGTTAATAAAGCTTAAAAGCAAAAAGGATGTTGAAAACAGCAACCAAAATGATCAAGGGGAGGCAGGATGCAGCAGAGCTCTTTATGTTCTTAAGCTTGGACTCAAAGTGCACATGCTGTTTTGTAACCTTCCATCTGGTGCCCACTAAATGCTGTTAGACTACAATTCCCATCAGCCCCAGCCAAAATGGCCAATAGTCAGTTGCTCGTTGGAGGTGTAGTCCAACATCTGAAGGCATCAGTTTGGGGAAAGCTGCCTTAATGTATTCTGACCCATGTTTAAAATATCTGAGCAAGAACCATTTACAAACGCCAGGCTCCATCACTGATATTTTGCTGCTAGAACTTGGATGTGTTTATTAAAATTACCCCTCAGTTATGTACCAAAAGGTGCCCTATGCCATGAAATGATAGTATAACTTACAATGCATCCTTAACCTTCTTTCAACCCTAGCCTGAAAGAGAAATGATTACATAAAATGGATTTTACAGTTGTGCGTGTCAAAGGACATTGAAATATCTAACACTACTTGTGGAAATATTTGGCATTTGTGCTTCCCTGAAGAGGTTCATGACCCCTGCATTTAATGCAATTCTGCGGGGTGTCAAAGTGCAGAGTGGATGATTAACCCATCACTTGATATAATGATTCCTAATGAAACTGTAATATTATTTAGAAAGAGGTATGGCCAGATGCATGGATGCTTGGGAAATAAAGCTGTAAATAGCTGAGATGACAAGCCAAGGTTACCGGCATACAATTTACTGGGCAGTGGGACTCTGAGCATAATAATCAGTTTGGTATAATCATACATGCCAAGTTCTGAAGAAACATCTCAGTTTCCAAGGCAGATGTCGCAATCTATGCATTTTACATCTTTCCTCAGCACTTGAAAACTGTTTGTGTAAGGTCTGAGCTGAGACTTGTATTCTGAATGTGCACACCAACCTTCAGGCCAATGTCTTTGATAACCATGTGTGCATTTTCTTCTCCCCCACATTATTGTATACCTGTGGTTAATCAAAGAAAAGCCACTTTTCGCTTTAAAATAGTAAGTGAAGAATTATAAGCTACAAATTAAGAGTATTCCCTTTAAAGTTAATTCAGTCAAAATCAGTAGGACTTGCTGAAGAGAAAATATCCCTGAGATGGGAATATTAATGTGAATTATACTGTTATCATTGTTTCAGAACCAGACAGATGTTCTCTCCCACAATGCAATATGCAACTTCCATATCCACCTCAGCTCCCAATAATGTTTGGTTTGGTTTTCCTGGTGCCACCACCAAACGGGTTTAGAAATTTTGCTGGTGGACAAATGTAGAATTGCAACCTGAACAGACATACCAAGTTTCAGTCTGATCTCTTAATGTTCAAAACTGATACTCTAACCCTCATCAGGTGTTCAGAAGAATGTGTAAGGGACACAGGCGCTTGCACAAAGGCCTTGCCTTTTGTGACGTTTGTCTGTTGAACACAACGGTCAGTTGGGAGAAGCTAAAAGTATTCAGGTTAATATGTGCAGAATCCTCCCTTTGACTGGGAACTCTGTTCTCTGTCCTTGAGTTCCTTGTAATCTGTCTTCAAAGCCATTCAGGAACTCTGTGAAGTTCAGCTGGCTGTAATACCTTTCATGTTTCAGTGCTAGAGAGCTCTTTTTAAAGCAGGGGGAAGGAGGATGGTGGATGGAGCCAGGGCCAGATTTAGGTTTGATAAGGCCCTAAGCTACGGAAGATAATGGGGCCCTTCATAAGTCCAGCTGTCCTTTGTCAGCAACAAATTGTCACTGTTTTTTGTGTTGAATATATGCTATATAGTAATTTATGGACCTAATAGGTATCTAAAGCCATTTGCACATGCAGAATGTAGGCACCCTATATATAGAAATGAGCAAACCAGTGATATTTTAGGGAGCAGGCTAGCAGGTGAGGCCCAATACTTACATCATAGGAGCCTACACAACACAAAACATTGTTGATGGTATGTAGGTTTTATTTTATTTGTTTTTTAATCTTATATTTTTTAGAAATGTACTTCCAGTTTTTTTCCTTTAATTTTTTTTTGGGCCCCCCCCCAAGAGAGTGGGGCCCTAAGCTATAGCTTGGGCATAGCAAAAAGTTGCTATGCCCAAAAGTGGGCATAGCAACTGATGCAAATTTTTACCTGTTTACACTAGGCTAGTTATATACACGCAATTCTATGCGCCATCCAAGCAAGCAAGGCATTTTCAGAGTTCAATGACATGTTCCAGACACAAAATACTCCAGAAGGAATCAAAGCAAGGCTCATGTTGGGTGTGGTCTGTGTCAGCTTTGCCCTTGAGCCTGTGCCACCGACTGGGCTCAACCACTTCAGCCCCGACTGGGCCAGGCGAGCTGGGGTAGCACTTCCAGAGACCTTCTTCTGCAGGAACAGGTCTAAGTGCTGTGGACTCACAACTCAGAGCTGTGAGCACCGAACTCACTTCCAGAAGACAGCCGTGCACAGCAGAGTATAGCAGAGCATAAATCACTCGGACAACAGTGCTGAAGAATATCTTCTTTTATTCACTACAGCTACTATACTATACAAACTATATACAAATGGAGACGCTGGACTGCACTGAGTGTTACAGCTGCTTTCTACAGCGACCTTATCTACACAGAGATAACACTCAGTCTCTCCCCTTTGAAGTGAGGCTGGAGCGGAATAAGTAGCAAGCACAATCCGCCCCCTCCTCTCTGGAAAACCAGCAGATTCTTGCAATGGGAGGGGTGAAATCTCCTCATCCCGGGGAGGGGTTGTGGCATAGCAAGGAGTGCCTTGGGAGACAGCTAAATTGAGATGTCTGGGGGGGGCCTAAAGTTCCCCACCCCTGATTTTAACCATTTAGCTAGTGTCTGCTTATTCATTAAGTGTACAGAACCCATATTCTTGCCTATTCTGGAACAAAAAGAGATTCCAATAGAGTTCTAATAGATTCTAAGAAAGATTATTTAGTTTTGTACACTCTGAATATTCAACAAAAGCATTCTGCCCACTACTGTTGCTGTGTGTGTGTGTGTGTGTGCGTGCATGCGCCCATGCAATGGCACATTTAAAAAAAATTCATGTGAAGTAAAGAATATTAACATGACACACTCTGCTACTGGACAGCAATTATAGCTGAGCACGGTGGTTTGCACAAATTAATTTATCTCCAGAGAATGCTTGCCAGTCATTCTACAGTTTCTAATGCTACAAAGATTCTCAATTAGGGAATGAGAATTTAGGGTGCCAATGTGCAGCTGAGATAATATTGTGACTTGGAGTTATTCTCTACTACAGCTCGCTCTCCTTTTTTTTGTCAAATAAATAAATGTTGATGGCTGATCTTCAGAATCCCTGCTTTCCTCCTCCTTTGGAACATCTAGCGTCCAGAATGAAAAACAGGAAGGCTTAATTAGCTGATACTGTTCATCAGTCTCCAGTTTGAGGATTTTATTTCCATAGAATTGGGAGCTTCTGTAGAACAGCATACAATAGCCTGTGAAACTAAGGAAAAAGCAACCTTTCAGCACAGCTGGATTTTGGAGGTTTCCTGGGTGTGTAAAAGGCCTCCTGAACATGGCAGTAGGAGACATTCAGGTGGGAGGTTACTTTCATTAACATTTATATGAGACAGAAAAGGCCCCGACCCCCAATTTCTCCCTGCTTTCAGTGCTTCAACCAGACCTTGAACACAGTGCTTGAACCAGACTGTGGCAGACCATTTAAAAATGTTCCCAGAATTCCTTTGGGGACTTTGCAATATAACAGAGCTGGGGACCATCAGGCCCAGGGAACCTTCAGGCATTGCAATCTGGCCCTCTCATGATAAAAATTCAACTTTTATGTCTTAGTATCTTCCTGCATTCAGTGAATAATTATTAGGTCAGGCCTGCGGACCGTTTCAAGAGTAGACTTACACCTTCTTAAAGAAAAACAAATCACATTACTTTCTAGGACGAAGATTAATTTCGCATCTGACCGGTGAACATGAGCAGGTCATTTAACAGGCTGCTTCCTTTGCCATTTCCACTAATTCTATTAGATTCAAGTGGAAAATAATTAACCTGAAACATATGGTGAAATAAGATGCACTTTCTTTTCTTTTTTTTAAAAAAAGAAGTCATCTGAACTGGTTTTAAAGTTCCACAAGACTGCCTGTTAAGAGAAACTCAGATGACGTCCTTTTTTGGATTTCTAATGAAACAGAATGGGGAGGTAGGCAGCGTAGGTGACAGGAGAGGCAGATTAGATTTGCCATTGCACTGCACTAACCACCCCAACACCTCACCCCTCATTTTCTCAGTAATTAGCAGAAAACCCAGTGTTGGGAAGCAAGGTGAACAACACCATACCACAACACCTTCCATTACTGATATTAGTCCCAGGAAGGTAGGATATTTGAAGTGTTAAATACACACAGGGTGGTGGTGTCAGCATGCAGAGGGCCGGGAGGCCAGCTGGTTAGCCCCAGCTGGGCTGGCTCCTTCCAGTCTTCCTGCTTCAAACACCATCGGCCTCTGCTCTGACAAAAATCAGCCACCCAGGCTTCAAAGCCAGGGCAGAGTGAACTGCGCACACAGAATAGGGGTGAGGCTTGTGGAAGCATACTACATAAATCAGGACAAAGAAACATGTCATCTTTCTCTCTCTCGTCGTCTCAGAGAGAACGGGAAAAGCAAAAGCTATACACACAATGGAAGTTCCCAGCAAGCTGTGCTGGAATGTAAACAGACATGCGACACGCAACAATGCCACACGTCTGCTCCTTAATGTGGAATGGAAATGTCAGCAGGTGGTGTCCGCATAGTGTGGACAAATGTGCTGGCTTTGCCTCTGTTGCCACTCCTATCACCTTCCAACTAGTGGAAGGCAACTGTCCATGGTGGGGAACCTTTTGTTTCAATGGGTGCCCCCCAGGCATTTTACAACCCTGCTTTTCCAGGATTCGGAGACATGTGCATCTACAGATGTACTAGACTCTCTGCTGCAGATGCTCACTTTCCAGGAGTTTATTTAACACAAGGGTAAAAGGTAAAGGGACCCCTGACCAGTTGTGACCGACTCTGGGGTTGCGGCACTCATCTCGCTTTACTGGCTGAGGGAGCCGGCGTACAGCTTCTGGGTCATGTGGCCAGCATGACTAAGCCGCTTCTGGCGAACCAGAGCAGCGCACGGAAACGCCATTTACCTTCCCGCCGGAGCAGTACAAATTTATCTACTTGCACTTTGACGTGCTTTCAAACTGCTAGGTTGGCAGGAGCTGGGACCGAGCAACGGGAGCTCACCCCATCGTGGGGATTCGAACCGCCGACCTTCTGATTGGTAAGTCCTAGGCTCTGTGGTTTAACCCACAGCGCCACCCGCATCCCTAACACAAGGGTATGGAACCTCAAATAATGCCATTGTTTATCTAACTGCCAGGTCAGGAACCTTCCATTATTTAAATCAACAGTGGATTCCAAGCAAGATAGCGCATTGCACAAATTAAGGGATCTAACTAAGTGAAAAAGGAGGCATCTGTGAAGAATGTACAGGAACATAGAGAGAGGTGATAATGGGGCATGCTTAAAGGTCAGAAGACATTTAATCTTCACAGCATATGAAGACAAATACCAAAAAATAATAATTATGTAAATGAGTCTTTATGATTACAGGATTCTGGCGAAAAGGTCACACATGTTGGAATAGAAATCCTTAGAATTTCTGTATGCCCCAACCCAGTCTTTTTCTTTCCTCAGCAGCTTAAGATATGCAAGAAGTGCTACATCAAATGTTCACCTTGTTCAATTTGCATTCAGAAAACAGCGATGCACAAACCACCTTGGGGGGGATGAAGAACTGTTTGCTGAACAGTAGTTCGTTATTAAGAAAAAGTAAATAAAATAATTATTGTCTGAATCTTTTTGCTACATCCTTCAGTGTAAAACCCGTCCTAATGCACCAGGATTTGTCACTCTCCACAAACATCACTATAACTGTGTGTTAGAGTGTTGTGGAAGGGGGTGGATTATTGGTTTGTTTCTGTTCTTATTTTTATCATGTATTTTGTCTTTTTTATCTTGTAATTTTATGTTGTGAACTGTCCTGAGATCTATAGGTATAGGTTGTATACAATTTCTTTAAAAAACAAAAACAAACTGAGATACTTTTTTTACTCCAAAGCTTTCCTGGTTATAGTTTCCTTCAGATGAATCCAGAATGTAGGTTCAGGTTTTTTTTTTGGCAAAAATGAATCTGAACATGGGTAAGCACTTTTGAATTAGCTCCACAGAGAATTAAGTATAAAATGAGAAATTATATACACATGTGAAGGGGGGCCCCCAAAGATTCTTTCACTCATGGGTAGGCTCATATAAGGCTATACAATCAACCAGGTACCCTGGTCCCAAGCTGTGCTGTATTTTAAAGCTAAGCACCAGTACCTTGAAAATGTACTCAGAAATGTAGGCCTCACTTGTGGTCTGCATGTTGCCTCCTATATCTCTAACTGCAGTTAGGGTTGATATATTTCTAGAAGTAAAATTCAGGACACAAGTTGTTTTTTTCATTTCGGGAGGGGTGATGAAACTCAAAGTTGTTGAGCTTTTAATAGGCAGACAGCCTCGAAATCCAGGACATTTTGCCGATTTCCCGAAATGTCCCCCTGGACACTATTTTCGCCAGTTAAATCCCAGACATGTGGGATTTTTTGGACTTATGGCAACCCTACAGGTGGTTGCCTTGTTAGCTGAGGAAAGGCAGCGAAAACATGCTGAAAGTGACTCATAATAGTGAAACCTTTAAGTGAGTCATAATAGACAAGAACTGGGATACTTGACGGCCTGTGATTAGATGCTCATCAAGAAACCATGCCCCCAGATGAGGCCCCATCTGTCTCATAACACTTTAAACAGTCATGGAAACAATCCTGGAAACTGTAATTTGCCTAGGGTACTGAGACTTCTTAGGAGATCCCTATTCGCCCCATAGAGCTACAATTCCCAGGGTTCCCTGGGAAGAGGGACTTATTAAACCCATTTGAGAATGACTATTTAAAATGGTGTGATGGCTCCTAAAATGTACAGTGCAGATGGGGGCCTGCATGTTTCTTCATGCTGCATGCCTCAGCCCAGCTCCTCAAACTTCTACTGTGTGCTGCTTTCTCCAGTTTGCAACTTTGCACTCTCTTCTCTTACTTGTTCAGCAGATTCTCCACCTCCCACCCCACCACTATTACCTAAAAAGAAAAAGCCATTAAGGATGAAATCATCTACACACCAACCTGGCAGTAAGCCTTACTGAACGCAGTGGAACTTCTGAAAAGACATAAATATAATTGCACTGCCAGAAACATTTATTTCACCATTCCTATGTTTAATTGTTTAGGCTCTTTCTTCCAGTTATTATTAATACATTGCTTCCCCCCACCCCAAATTATTGGCCAGGGGTTTACTTTGTATCCATTTTCAAAAACAGACTGCTTAGAAATTACGGTGTTAAATGGCATACGAATTGTTAAAATAAATACATACTGATATACTGTCAATAATAAACCAGCTGTTAGGAACAATTGCCATTCATATTATTATCACAATAGGTATTATTATTAAACTGATATGTAAGTGTGGATTTATTTTCATACTTCTGTTATTTAAAACACTTAACTTTAAATGTGCTTTCTGTTAGCTAACACTACTGCAGGATGACTTCGTAAATCTGATTACAAGTGGTGATTGATAACAGTAACCATGTTACCCAAGAGAGCAGAGCAGAAAGCTTTAGAGAAATCAGCCAACAAAAACATCACTTCATCATGTAGATAATTCACATCCACTTTTTAAAAAAACAACAACACAAAAAAACCTTCACTTGTATTAAACCACTTTTAAAAATAAAGTCCTTGAACAAGAACGTTGCAAGGTTCTATTTAGCTGGAAATTATTCATGCCCAATAGAAATGACATTTTAGTTTCAGACTGCCAAAGTGAGCTTTATTAGTATGTCATTAATCATTGTCTTGGAGGTGACACCTGGGGAAAATGATTTAGTAGAGATTAGAGCACTCAAATGTAACACTGAAAATATCACATTTATTTCCAGCATCAGTCAATGAAATACATTTTAGCAAGGGAGAGAGAGAGAGAGAGAGAGAGAGAGAGAGAGAGAGAGAGATTTGTGTACATTTAAATTGGTGGGCAACACAAAGACCAGCTTTCTATTCAGAAACTCCTTTTGCATTTATTCTGTTTACTGTTTAATAAGCAGCACTGTGCCCAATTTAGAAAGCACAATGCTTGCAAGCGAAGTAGGTTTAGGAGTGTGATGACAAAATGAACTATTCAGAATAGGGAAAGGGAATATTATTATTTGAAACAACAACAACTTCTGTCCCGGATTTTCATTAAACACACCTGCAACTCTTTCCTGTTGCCAAAGATTTTAAAGCCATCAATTCCCAAAAATGTGGTCGTCCCAAGTTACACTGTGAGCAAATTGGTTCTGCTTAAACAAATAACTGCAATTAGAAATCACTTAGAACAACAATAGCTACCAGAATTGCAGAAAGTGAATGTCTATGGTGAATTAAATTAGAACATGCTTATAAACACTTGACTAGTTGCCTCTAGCAAGTCTGACTCACCAAACAGACAGGGAGGAAAGCTCAATACTGTAGAGGACTTTTGAATAATAATAATAATATGCAACAAATAAGTGTGACAAAGTAAAAATAGTTGTAGGGTGGCCATTTTTCTGGGCTTATTTAAGATATTCGGATACCACTTTTTTAATAAGATCAAATCAGTTTGCATAAAAAGAAAACACACATTAAACAATGACGTCAATTGACATAGCCATGCTTGTCCTTGTTTTTGCTGCAACAGATGAAGAATATTCTGACACCTCAAAGACAAACAAATTTGTTAACAGAGCAATCCGAAACTCAGCCAGGAGCAGTGGGGTGGGGTGGAGGGGCAGATCCACCACTTCATTTGGTGGATCTGTCCCCATGTGCTAGCCAGGGCAGAAGATGGAGCCATGAATTTTTTAAAATCTATTTTGTTGTGTGTGTGCCAGCTCCAGGATGATGCAAGGAACGTTGGATCTAGTGGAACTATGACTCCACCCCTGCTCTGGATTCTCTGTTGGCTACAACTTTCCATCTGCTCAGGCAAAGCTTGGACCTCCATGCAGGTCTTCAACCATCTATGGGGCTGCCTTCATCCCAGCCATCAACAGGGGGTTGTGCTGGAACATCTCCAAGACTCTTCTCATGAATCACCTTTCACTGAAATGTGCCCAAGGAAGTGTACAAGACAAACACATGCATGAATAAGGTTGAAAATGTCGGTTTCCATAGCTGCTTATAATTCTCAAAGCAGGTCAATCAGTGGCTTGATCCCCACACCCCATGTAGCTTTGTTGAATCTCATATTTGATAACAACACTATGCTTATCTTGTCTCCACTTCTCAAGGCAGGAGTAGGTGGAGAAAGAGGTGGCCACATCATCTTGGGGGATAGATGGTATTCGGTCTTCTCCCTCCTTTCTGTAAGCCTGTTTATATGATGCATGAGTCATCTTGCACAAAGATTTTGGTCACTCCCTGATAATCTAGTCCATAGCTAGACAGCAAGGTACCATCTTGATGTTTTGGACTACACCTCCTATCAGCCTCGGCCAGCATGGTCAGGGATTATGGGAGTTGTAGTTCACAACATCTGGAGGGCACCCCGGTCTAGTCATTATTAAGCAATAAAAGCACACATTTGCTATGATGGCTTATCACCACATTCTGTGACTTTGGACAATTGTCCCATCTTTCTTACAGAGCTTGGAAGGAGAAAATAATAATCATGGCATGGGATAGCCTTACTTCATCCCCCAAATGACATTAGTATGAGAGGCAACAGCTAGTAAGTATTTTACCAGGCTTTTCTCCATTAAGTGTTGTGTTCATGCAATTAAAGAAGACTTTGAAACAGCTGATCTATGCCAACTGCTTTACACTGCCAAGTTATCATGATAGCTGCAGTGATATCCTTGGAATCCATAAGGTTTTGATTAATTGAATGGCAAAGCCTGAGTCTATAAAGCTATGGTAAGCATGCCAAAATGCAGAGTTTGAAGGATTATGACAATAAAAAGTCTAAAAATGCATTTTCAACTCTAAAGTGGACCCACAACATCAGCATTCTACACTAATCTACATTCTCTAGTGTCAGCATAAATCTAGCACACTAAACGAGTCTTAAAAATAGGATAGGAAAATAGCACTCTGGTTAATCCAAATTTCTCTTAATCATAAAATGCTGGATACTTGTCCCCAATCTCCTGGACCTCTGGATATGCAGTGCTTTTTAAAAAAAATTCTATTAAACAATCTGCATTTAAATGTTGTCTTATCTATGCCAGAAAAGGAAACAGCCTACAGCAGACCCTTGTAGCGAATACTATCCATATTAACTTAGGGTATCTCCTATTATGAATATTTAAAAGAGCCTATTTTGCTTTGAGATAAAGGTCAGGAGTCCATTTACCATGCCATTATCTCACAAATGTGAAAACGTACATAGGTCCCAGGTTTAAACATTAGATGGCTGCTACAGGTTGCTACAGCAACCTGCAAAGGTTGCAAGCTAGTCTAAAATCAGAAGGAAATTAGAATGCTGGGCTTTTCTAGGGACACAAAATAGCAAGCTATCTCCAGCATTATTATTTTTCAAAGCATGGGTGGTGGTGGGAGGAGGAAGCCTGGTGGATTTCTTTACACCCTTGCCTGATAGTCAATCTGTTTCACTACCGTATTTTTTGCCCCAAAGGACGCACTTTTCCCCCTCCAAAAATGAAGGGGAAATGTGTGTGCGTCCTATGGGGCGAATGCAGGCTTTCGCTGAAGCCTGGAGAGCGAGAGGCATCGGTGCGCACCGACCCCTCTCACTCTCCAGGCTTCAGGAAGCTATCCGCAAGACTTGTGTGCCCGGCAGGAGGTCCTGCCGAGCATGCGAGGCTTCAGGCGAGTGTCTGCAAGCCTTGCACGCCCGGCAGGAGGTCCCGCTGAGTGCGCGAGGCTTGGGGCGGCAGCCTGTCGCCCGAAGTACGGGGAGCCCTCTGGAGGGTTCTCCGTGCTTCGGGCGAGTGTCCGCAAGCCTGCAGCCTGCAGCCCGAAGCACGCGGAGCCCTCCGGAGGGTGCCCCGTGCTTCGGGCAGGTGTGCGCAAGGCTTGGGGCGGCAGCCACGGTGGGGGGGGAATAATTTTTTTTTATTCATTTCCCCCCAAAAAAACAAGGTGCATCCTATGGGCCGGTGCGCCCTATAGGACGAAAAATACAGTAGTTGCTATTGCATTACCTTTTGCAATCTGTCTATTGTGTCGCTGGGTAGGCTGAATCCTGTGTTTTGATTACGGACCATAATAAATTTACAGAATAAACTAAACCAGAATAGATATGCTAGAGTGGACAATGACTAAGTCACATAGAGAGCAGGTGCACTGAAATCAGTGATCTCAAGACCCTTGATCATCTTGGTCACCCTCCTTTGCACACAGTTTCTTAAATTGTGGTGTCCAGAACTGGACACTGTATTCCTAGTGTGGTCTGACCAAGGCATAATAGAGTGGGACTATTACATCCCTTGATCTGGACACTATACTTCTGTTGATACAGCCTAGAATAGTGTGAACTCTCTTTTTTTGCAGTTGCATCACTCTGTTAATTGCTGAAAGCTTGTGGTCTACTAAGACCCCTAGATCCTTTTCACATGTACTACTAGTAAATCAGGTGTCCCCCATCTTATATTTGTGCAGTTGGTTCTTTCTATCTAAGTGTAGAACCCTACATTTGTCCCTAATGAAATTCGTTTTGTAATTTGTGCCCAGTTTTACAATCTGTCAAAGTCATCTTGAATCCTGATTCTTTCTGAACCATCTTAACTACTGAATTTAGAGAATTAAGTCATTCTATCCCATTTCCTTCATATCGTATCTACACATTTGACACACTGACAAGAATCCCTTTGATCAAGTTGTTAACTAGACAGCTCTTTGAACTCAACTACCTGAGGTGGGGAAGACAAAATTAACAATGCTCTTTTTCAATCATTTTTATACTGCCCCCCCCTCGTCAGCTCCCTTTAAACTGTTACCAGTGATCTCTTATGCTCTTTCGCTATCATAAAAAGAGAGAGATAGGATCTTGTTTAATGATTTTCTTCACTGCCTTCTTTGTGAGTGTCCAAGTTACAAAATGTGGGTTGAATTCTCCATTTGCTGGAGTCAGTGGCAAAGTATCTGTTGATTTCAGTGGGCTGAGATGTATATATTCATATAATGTTTTTTCCCTTTACAGTGTGTTCTTGTGTTTTTGTTTTTGTTTTGCTTTTTGTATCACTTTACTGCTTTATATTTTAATTTTTTCAAAAAAAAAAAATTTTTTTAAAAATGCAATCAGAATGAGTTTGTCCCCTCGACCCTACTCTCAATCATTCTCACAACACTTAGTCACCATGAATTGAATTAGAAATTGCCAACAGCATATTTGCTTTAAAGCTTATCATAATTTATAGGCTTTATTTACAGATGCATACTCTGGTTTTTAGGCCACATTTTTATTCTAAGGTGAATATACATGTGTGCATATGTTACATTATGAAGCATGGTTCTGTTAACAGCAATGCACATCAATCATATTTAAAACATCAATTATTATATGCCATCTTAAAACTGAAGTAATGCTCACAAAGCTTTAGGCATTAGGACCTCTGCCAGCATTATTTTTAGACTGTGCATTTATATTTTTAAAATTGAATTAGCATGTTGTTTGCCTTTTAATGCTAGAATTTAACAAGCCAATCCACAGCCTTATTAATGTGGTGAACTGAAGATAATTTAGTACATTTATCTCCTTTTGATGCATCTGGGATTAAATTAGTAGGAATCATTTAGTTTATTGTGAGGTCTCTTTGCTTCCTAATTAATCTAGGGGCTCTTGCGCCACGCTGCAAGAAAGAGACATGGAGACAAAGGGCTCAGAGGATCCTGAAAAACCAGGCTTGTGTCACTCTGTCAAAAGAGTGTCTCTGTAACCTAAAAAGTAAGTAATTCTTCTAATACAAGAATACATGAGGCTGTTTTACCCTACAACAGGAATGAGGAGCCCATGGCCTAGGTCTGAGCACCAGCTCCAGACAATTAGGATTCTGAACCAATTAGGGTCAGCCAAGAATTCAAACAGAGCAAGTTAAAGCAGTCCTGGATCCCCCCAGGTCACATGAAGTCAGAAGAGTAATTGTGGGCTGTTAAAAGGTGGCAGGGGGTGAGGAAAGGCGGAAGAAGAAGGATGCACACTCTCCTCCCTTCTAACTGCATGTTTATCCAGGGTTTAAAACCGACAACCTGCTGTCTCCTCCATCCATCACCACACATTTAATAAGGGTTTCAAATCCCAATTAAGCACTCTTCAAGGTGCTTTGAGGCTGAGATCTGGGTCATGTTGACCCTGGTTCATTCTGGGTCAGGTGTAGGTGACTCCAAAGTAGCATATTGGGCCCCAAATTAGACCAGAGAGGCTGTGGATGCCAAATGTTGTCACCCTTTACTATTGCTTTGCTGACTGGGCTGATGGCAGTTTGAGTCTGGCAACATCTGGACTGCCACAGATTTCCCATCCCTGCATTAGCAATATTACAACACTGTGATTTCTCTTTAAAGGGTAAAATATTTCAGCTGTGAGACAATGTCTTGCCAAAGATTACCCGGAAGTCTTCATGTTTGTGCAGACATTTGTGCAGATTGCCTCTGTCCAATGCCAGCTGCTTCCCCTGTTCCAGGGATGAGAAACCTGTAGTCCTCCAGATGTTGTCCAGCTCCAGACAGCATTGCAAATGGTTAAGGATGCTGAGAGCTGCAGTCCAATGACATCTGGAGGACTACAGTTTTCCCCACAGGTTTCTGCCCTATTTCACTCTAGCTTGCAGTGACAAAATTGGTCCATGGGTAGGAAAAGGGTGCACAGCTTTAGAATTGGACTGCTGGGCATCTCTTACGTGGTGTGGTCAACTAGCACAACTACGTCAATGTTTCAGGAGTCTGGAATGGAAAGCAGAGTCCTATGTCATCCATTAATATGCCTCTTTTCATCACACACAGAACACCGCGCCCTGGAAACTGCTGTGCCAGTATTCTGGGCTACCCATGTACAAAGATGAATACTTTTGATCAGGTTTGGAATCTGTGGGGATCCAAAAATAGACCCTTGGTTGGAAATATACTGTGTGCTGCCTATACAACACAGAAAGCAAAACAGCTTTTTGTCAAACAATGCAAGAGTGTTTCACAGTAAGACACAGCTAAATATTGTGAGCTATTCTACTTTCCTGAGCATAACTGCACACGTCTGCTACCATTTGGCCCACACAGTCCTAAATGGTTTTCAGAACATTTCTGTGTCTTGCATCATTTGTAACCAGGTATACAAAGTGCAGTGGCTCCATGGAAGCTATTTTCTTAGCTGCAGCTTTCCCCTTTCATCGTGCTTTTTCACATCCCCTGGCTTTGGAAAACTAGAGCACATTTCTTCAAGAGTATGCAAACGAAGGGTATGTCAAGGAAGAATACAAAGGAACACCTGTGCAGTAAGAAGATAACAGGACAGAAAGAATCCAAGTGAATGTAGAAAAGAGACATCTTTCCTAACTAACCTCTGTATGCGTTTTCAGAGGAAATAACAGAAAATGACAAGGTCAGCCTGTGTGAGAGAATTTACAAATCCTTTCATAAGCTATAATAACTGCTTCTTCGGGTGAGAATTCGTTAATGGAGAAATATCAAGCTGGAAAAATATAACAGAAGGGGGAATTATTGGTAGCAGGAGGGAAAAGGTGGACTGCAAAATAGCAGTGAAAGGCTGACAGACTAAGAGGAAAGAGGAGAAGCAATGCATGTAGCTATTCTAAAATACTGAGAACTCTGTGTTAGCAGGGGGCATCATTTAGAGGGCAGGAGAGAGCTCCCCCTCTGTGTTTCTGACCACAGTATGCAATTCATTTAAAAAATCATAAAGGTGGGACCTAAATCCAGCCACCTTCTGGTGCAGGAAGTCCACTGCTACAACATCCCTCATAAAGTAGCCATACAGACTCTCTTAAAAGTCTCTAAGGCAGTCTGTCCCACTGTTGAACAGCTCATGACATAAGGGAAGGTCTTCCTAAGGCTTAGTTAACATTCCCTTTCTGTCTGGGTTCAGCACTGCTCAATCCCCAAACCAGAGTTCTCTGCTTATGACCCCAAAGAGCATCCAGATATCCCTCCCCAAGAATGGAGGTACAGTGATACCTTGGGTTACAGACGCTTCAGGTTACAGACTCTGCTAACCCAGAAACAGTACCTCGGGTTAAGAACTTTGCTTCAGGATGAGAACAGAAATCATGCTCCGGCGGTGCAGTGGCAGCGGGAGGCCCCATTAGCTAAAGTGGTACCTCGGGTTCAGAACGGTTTCAGGTTAAGAACAGACCTCCAGAACGAATTAAGTTCTTAACCCAAGGTACCACTGTACTCACACCAGCTTGATGGGCTCCTGGCAGACTCTGTCCCACTGCCCTACAGCTTCATCTCACGCAGGGACACAGGAACAGAGGAGACAGCGAGCAAAACAGAATTTTCTGAGTCACTGTCCAAGTGGTCTGCTAGTCTACTCGAGTGGAAATGGAGCAGATGGAAGCACTTGCCCAGAAGTCTGGTTGGCTGAGAGTTAGGAAGGAATGGGGCATCCATCTCCAATATAACCTCTTATCCTGAGCAGCAGCACTTAGCTCTCTTTCAAGTCCCAGCCTGCTTGACCTGGGGAAGTAGACCTTTTTTTTTATTTCAGTCTGTTGTTTTGGGTCCTATATTTGGGAGCAACAGAAAATAAATTTGCTCCACCATCAATGGGACAATCCTTAATATATTTGAAGATGGCTATCAGATCTTAATTGTATCTTATTTGGACAAAACATTACCCACTCCTCTCATTTCGACTCATAGGATAGGATTACTTCAGGAGTATTGTTAATACAAAAACTTTTTGCAATGTAACTTTCTATACAGGTCAGGAGTAAGCATTTGATGTTGTAAATTCTTTAACCAACCCACCTCAACCTAAAATAGCTATTCTGAAGATTAGGGGAAAATTTCTGCCATTTGGTAATTCAAAACGCCTCTGCTCATGAACTCTATGTGTCACAAAGTGTCCCTCCAGGGTAAAGTGACCCACAGCCAAAATTGATAGGAAATAATAAAACACAAGCATTAGTTCTAAAACGTTGTGTAGCCAATGTCAAAATACCAACTCCCAGTCTAGAAATACAAGAGAAGTTCTAAAAGAAACAAGAAAGCATGATATGGTATATTTCCAAGCACAATTCAAAGTGTTGGTGTTGACCTTTAAAGTCCTAAACGGCCTTGGCCCAGTATACCTGAAGGAGCGTCTCCACCCCCATCGTTCTGCCTGGACACTGAGGTCCAGTGCCGAGGGCCTTCTGGCAGTTCTCTCACTGTGAGAAGCCAAGTTACAGGGAACCAGGCAGAGGGCCTTCTTGACAGTGGTGCCCGCCCTGTGGAACACTCTCCCACCAGATGTCAATGAAATAAACAACTACCGGTACATTTTAGAAGACATCTGAAGGCAGCTGTTTAGGGAAGTTTTTAATGTTTGATATTTTATCATGTTTTTAATATTCTGATGGGAGCTGCCAAGAGTGGCAGGGGAAACCCAGCCAGATAGGTGGGGTATAAATAATAAATTGTTATGATGATGATGATGATGATGATGATGATGATGATGATGATGAAAAGTACACCTTGAGTCATTTGGGCAGCTTGTCCAAGATAGATGTGGCTTCCCCATGCGATCCACTATTCAGGCAAGTAATAGACAGGTATGATCAATACTCAGCGTATTTCATTTGTAGGTGGCATCAGACATTCTGCTGCACATAGTGTGGCCCAGTGCAAAAGAAGACATGGCTTCTGCACCTTGACTACTAGTTTGTATAAAAGACGGAATTTCAGCATGTGTTACCTGTAGTGCAAGCTACACCTGCTGAAGTTCTCTTTTTCTGCACAGCTCTCAAAAGTCTAGGACTCCTGTTCTCTTTTGCATCTAGCTGCCCTGACAGGAGGAATCCAATCCCTAACTTACACCATCCTGTTGGATTTTTTTTTCTTTGACAAGAAATCTAATTAGTAATTTGTTGAATGTTCACATGATACTGTACTTGGATGAAATATTTAAGGATGCCTACATCAAAAGGAATTCCAATGGATCAAGCTCAGATATGTAACAGCAAGGGCAGAACACTCTGAAAATAAGCGGAAGTCCTCCCAAGAGCTGGCCTCAACACCAACTATACGGGATCAGAAGAGGCTGCTATAATCCCCTATTACAATGTATCTTCCTGTGGATTTTAATTGTAAACTTTAAATTGCATTAAAATGTTTCCCCCCCTCTCATTTGTTGACTGCATGGCCATTTAAAAACAGCATTTACGTAATATAACCAAGAAAGTTTATATATGACCTAAACCATAAATCTCGTTGAAATGAAAATATGCTGTTCACAGAGACAGAGGCTACAAAAGTCTACAGCACATTTGAGTATCAGTACTGTTTATACTCATCCTTATCAGAACCACTTCAGAGAGAAAGAACAGAAAGCTGATCCTGGAACAATTCTAAATCTGATCAGCCTGGGCACTTCTGAAGGAAGAAAACCTTAGATTTAGGTTTTGAATTAGTGTGTGCATATATTGCTGAATGCTGTCTACCTCTGTCATTTAAAGGTCCACAGCAACACAGACATACAAACTCCTATGTGCAATATATTAAAGGCAGCAGTTAGCAATATGCTATAGAATAGAATAGCTTTTGTGAGTCAATTTTGACAGGTGAGCAGCCAAATGGCATCATTTCAATATGAGTAACAGGTAACCAATAACTGTGATGTTCTTTATAAAGATTCTTATTACACTGTGCCATTTCCCTTACGGTGCAGAAAAAAACTTGGATACAGTTGCTATCATCTTTATACAAATGACACAGAGTGCATCAGAAAGATTTAGGTCATCATGAAGTGAAATACGCATGATTGTCTTTCCACAAATCTCCATGAAGCAAGGAGGCAAAAACGACGAGATTGCACACCTGCAGCTCCTGTAACTGTGGGTCTATCCAGGAACTGAATGTCCATCTGTCATGTATGATCTAGTTGAGATCCCTGCATTGCAAGGGGTTGGACTCGATGACCCTCAGGGTCCCTTCCAACTCTGCAATTTTATGATTCATTGGCTCTGTACATGTCCATGGAAGCTCCCTTCTTCAGTCATTTTCTCCAGTTTCCTTATCGTGAGAATTAAGAATGTCAAATGCATTCCTACATTGCCATTCTTACGCATCATGGGGAGAGGGTCATTTCTGTTATTTGAGAGGTAGACATTGAATCAACTTTCATAATTGGGAATCTTGCAGGAAGCAATTGTGTAGGCTGATTACTCATAGGTGAATAATTAATTGTTTATAAACAAGTTAACAAGCTAACTGTGATATCAGAATCCATGTAATATATTGTCAATTGACCCTTCATCTCTTTGCTTTCTTCTTCCATGGACTAGCAAGATGATCAAAGAAATTTATATGTGTTTTATTTTAGAACTACCCACCTTAGGGTGCCGCTGAAAACTGACAGTTTCAGCAAAAAAATTGCCAGTATGTGGTGCATCACATCAAGTTTTTGAAAGCTACGCATAGGTTGGTTGCAATCTGCCAAGCATTTTAGTAATGCAGCTTCCATTTATTTCCATTTATTTGTTACGGTAATGTCCTCCAGTCAGCAAACAAGAAAAAAGTTGGTAAGTCAAATCTGATTTTACCCTGGTAAAGTTATAATAGATTAAAAACTAGCAAGATATTGCTATCATTGTCAATGCTTAAAAGCTGGATGCAACTATTTATTTAACAAGGGTGTCTGAAAAACTTCATTATAACTTCTAATGCCATGAATGAATCATATTTTACATTCTTAATTTCAGTGCACTATTACTTTCACATCCTTGGTATTATTCCCCTCCCCCCTTTTCCCAGTGACTGAAATATCCATTTTGGACTGTAAACAACTTTAGGTAGAGACTTGTTTTATTATACCTCCCCCTCCCCCGACACCTTATTTGCACATTTTTATATGTTACACCCCCTCCTTTATTCTTCATGGTTCCTTCCCTTTCCCTTTAACGAAGCTGGGTCTTTAAGACTCCACCCCATAATTCCATATTAGGTAACACTCCACTTCTATTCTGTCCTCTGTCTCTGCAATGATTACTACATATATAGTCCAAGTAATGTGTGGGTAAGTTCATTTTTGCCGTGCATTATTAAACCTTTCTTTTCTGTATGTTTCTGTAATTGCAAACAACGTTATGGTTAGTGCCAGCTTTCCAAAACAAAGCACACTAATCTAGGTCAGTGATAAATTCAGTAAAGTAAGCAAGGTATATTCATAACCAACTCAGTTCTGCCTGCACATGTGCAATTGTCTCTAGTAAAGATCCCAAGACCAACTCCGCTAATTCCCAACAAGTAGCTTTTCCACAGGTAGTATACATGTCTACAGACACACTAGCAGGTCCAGTAATACTGCCCTTTCAAAAACAAAAAGCAGTACCCATAACCAATGTTTCCTGCATATGATCACATGACACTAGAGGAAGGGGGTTTGCGGAAGAAAACTGGAGATTTGGGCCAATTGGACCTAGTTTCTTCAAAACTTTGTTCAGCCATAAAGCTTACTGGGTGATCCCGAGCTAAATATTATCTCCCTCTGGTAAAAGAAGACAAGTGCTACTTTCAATGGCAGGTGAGCAACTTCTATAACATATAATTCCATATTTGCTTTACTTTCCTTTTGATGTTCAGCATGTGAAATGGTAATAGGCTGGAGAAATGGATTGCTGGTACTCTAAGATCCGGATCCAAAGAGCCACTTGAGGACGTCTACACAAGCAGTAGAAGCTCTAAATTCTCCTTTACATAAACAGTTGGGCATTACCTAACAAGTGGATGTGATCAGTTATGGTGGACAGGAGGTAAGGAAGGCCCAGTGGCATCTTTGCATTCTTAAGTGACTGTTTGGGTGCTGGTTTAGAGAAGATTGCTATTGGTGTTTTGCATGACACATCATGCATGACACACAGTGTTATTTACAAATGTTGTGATCATACTGAAGTGCAACTTCAAGAAGTAGCTGCTTGCAACAAACAACCTGTTCCTACTAAGTTGGATAAAAAAGAAAACAGCCAGACACAGCTTTCTGTCTCAAAGTTATAAATGATGTAAATAGAAAATTACAGCACTGGAAATAATAACCAGCATTTAAGAACATGTAGAACATGTTCTCTAGTTAATTTATATTGTGCTGTTAAAAATGATTTGATCTATGTGACGTCTCTGCTTATAATACAGCTCTGTCCTTTCCTATAGGCAGGGAAAATGCATCCCCGTCATCAGGGGAAAAAAGTGTATCATCTCCCTTTCATTTCATGACTGTTCCTTACAATTATGGAAATTGCTTTCATAGTGGATTTAATATTCACACTGAAATAAAGCATCTGCTCTAGCAGATGGGGCAAATGACATCAAGTTCAGCTGGTATAATAACCCTTTAGGATCAGTGTATATGTTTACAAAAATAAATTTGTCATTATTTCTGCATGCATTAATTGGAATTCAAGGTTTTTATTTTTATAGCAAGGGATGGTGCAGCTGTTCCCAGCACATATTTAGATGGTGGTGTGCTGACAATCACAGTTTCAAAAACTGGTCAAAACTATTACTCATAAGTTAGAGTCCTGCTGATTATATGGCCTCGTTTGCCAGCTATGGAATAGGAAGACAAGCAAGTACATGTGACTCTTTCTCAAAGCTAGCAGTGAAAAACCTCTCTGGGCCAAAGTACACATGTTCTTAACTACATAGATCTGCCCTTGATGTCAGGTTCCCACACCCACGCTGCCAATGAACCGCACTGCTTCTGATCTGGGTTCCTAGAACGGGGTTTAAGAGGATTTAAGCATTGCACCCGCTGTGGTCCTGATCTAGATTATGGCCCTTTTCTGCCGCAAATTGTACTGCAAATAATGCTGACTGAAATAAATTGGTAATTGTGTGTATTCGGGGAGAGGCTAGGTATTTGGAAACAACAAAGCAAAACCAAGTAAGGCTGCTACCTAGACAAGTAAAATCTGTTTTATCCCTAAACAGCAGTTGAAATTTGCTAATGCCAGTCTGAACCTCCTTTTTGAAGAAACCATTCTTGCTAACAGAGCCCCTGAATCTGCAGAACACAATGGTGGCTGGTTTCATTCTGCATAGCCACTTTTTGCTGATACCCTATTGTGTATTTCTTACCTTAAGTAAGTCCAAGGGCTACATACCAGCAGCTGGTGAGGCCAGAGGCAGCTGTGAACAGAGTGCTGACTGTAAATTTTGCTCTTGTATAGCAGGCTTGTTTCTATACACAACTTTTTCTATTTTCCGTCTAGACAAGAAAGAGGCACTGTCAGACTCCTAGGCAGGGAGGAACACTTGAGGGTGTGAAGCAAGGGCAATGAGGGGTGTGGCTTGGGAAAGAGTCCTAAAAGCCATCTAGAGGGGACCAGAAGGGCCCTGCTTTAAATGTTTGGTACTTGGGTTGCTATTTTATTTCCTGATTCACATTCTGTGCTATTGACAGCTACCTGCAGCCCAGAGATACTTGTTTTATCAGCATTGCAGATGCATCAGTAGAGAAAACTGGATCTAGTTGTCCAACAGCACTTAAAGGCAGATAGACTCTGTGAGGGGACAAACAGCAGCAACTTCACTTTTAGTCTTACAGTTCTAGGCTCTCTGAACCTCTTTCCCATTTTCATAACGATAATTCTCTCTCTCTCTCTGAAAACCTCATGCTGGTGTTGTTCTGCTGGATTGACAAAGCCCCTTGCTACATATGCATTGCCAATATGTATCTTGCTTCACAGTTAACTTGGAGGGAGAGGATTAAATCTCAAAAATGTGGGAAATGCTGCTTCCTTTCCATTCCTTCATGGTTACTATTTTGCAGAAGCTTAACTTATTTATTTCCATTAAATTCTTTGTATCATTGCTGCCAATATCCTTCCTTTCAGCACAACTGCAGTTTAAGAGGATCAGATAACTGAAACCATTGGGAAATTGGGGGAAGGGGAGAGAGAGAGATTGCCAATATATAAGCCCTTCCCGTTCCCTTTAATTGCTTTGTGACATCCCAATTTAGAGATAATATGTGTATCTTCTATCTCAATAGCCTTGTATTTAACTTACCAGAGTTGAAAGCGAAAGAAAATGAACCAGGGGCTACTTTCAGAGAAAAGAAAGCATTATCACTAATGAGAGCCCATAGCTCGTGTTCATCTTAACAATGGCAATGCGGCCATTTGGTCTGAGCTTTCCACAATCAGGTGGAATTCAGCCGAATAAGGTGCATTCAGTTTACTGCTCTTGTTTCACCTCAAGATCCCTAGAGTCAACTGAGACAAATCCCATTTAAAAGATCCAAAATATAAAACAGCAAATGTATCTGCTGCAAGTCTGAAGTTTAGCTAATAATAGTTACTAACAGATTTCTCCCCCCCCCCCTTTACAAATCTGTTCATCTCAGGGGTTGTACCCACAGGTCTTTGAGAAGGCAGGGAAGCAACACATTTTCCATATTATACTTAGCATTCTCTTCAATATATCTCAGTAGCTCAATGGTAAAGCATCTACTTTGCATGTTGTAGAAGGTCCCAGGAGTTGAAGCCATAGAAGAAGACACTGCTGAGCTACATGGACCAATGATCTGATTTGGCATAAGGAAGCTTCCAGTGTCCCACTTCACATATTCAGGTTGGTTGGCATCCATTTTGTAGGGGGAGACAATGGAGGAATATGCCTTTGGAGATGAAGTGAAACTGCTGGAAGTTTACAGTGCCTGCTATGGCTGTAGAGTCTGATATGCGAGAGTCATGTGTTGTTGAAGCTGGGGCAGATGAAGGCATCTGGTTGTGCTGCTGTAGATGCACCATGACATATCACATATTTACCTCAAATGCAACTCCACTGGGGTACAAGGGGGAAGAGTGGGTCACACTCTCGGGCCCTGTCCCCTCCCTGCACATCACTGCTCCTTCCGCAGCCCTTCCTCACCACAAGTTAGGGGCAGAATTTCTGCAGTGTGGAGCCTTACATCGACTGCCCATGCAGCACAGACCTTCCAGAATTCTAAATTGCATCGTGAACCTACCTGAATAGAAGAAACTCCCCGCAGCAAACATTCAGCTCCCTAATTTTGGAGGGCTGTAGGAGCAGTAATGGTGACATAGAGGAGAATGGGAATCCTTGAAGAGGGTGCCATACAAAATTTCCTCCTCATTCCAAATGCTGTAATGAAGTAAAACTTGTCATATAAGCCAGTATAGAATAGCCAGAAGGTATTCCATTTCCTGTAACTGGAGGAGGAAATGGTCTCTTCTTGACTGTATCATTGAATTGGAAAATTGCCAAACTACTATGGATGCAAGGAAAAGCCTAAGGTCTGCTCCAAGTTTCTTTGCTGCCCATTGTATGGTGGAGTTAACCAACAGAGCAATCCTATTCAGGTCTATTCAAAAGTTAATTATCGTGGGTTCAATGGTACTTTCTCTCACAAATCTAAGTATAGTATCTCAGCCTAATAATAATAATAATAATATTACTGTTTGGTTTACTAAACGTAAAACAAACTTTAAATATATCCAACTATGTGTTTTCAGCAAGTCACACTTTTAAAAGAAATGCATACATTTTCATATTTCAAAATTGATTTGATTTATGATCATGGTTTATACCTTCTGGAGCAACACATTTATTACCTCAATAGCATCGCTCTGCATATTGTATGTTGTATATCAAAAAAGAGGAAACAGCAATGGTAATATGAGGAACTGCATCAAATTCATTTCCCTTCTGGAGGATTGAAAGGAAATGTACTGATACTTTAACCAGCATTATTTATCCTAAGCAAAAATGAAAAGTAATTAACTACCAACAGAAAGGTTATTAGAAATTAAATTTAAGAATGATGGAAGTATTAATAAAGAAAAAAAGAAAATCCTGAAAATGTGTTCAGGGAGATGGGCTGAGCCAGGCTGGAATCTATTATTGTTGTTGTTGTTGTTGATGATGATGATTAAATTTATATACCACCCTTCATCCAAAGATCACAGGGTGGTTTACAATGTAAAAATACAAAATGACAACACAAAATATATAACATAGTAGCAAGAAGAGAGACATGCCCTTTGTCTGGTTGGCATGGCAGGGCTATGGGTGCAGCAATGGCCCTGCCATTCCATTAAACTCCACTGAGCAGCTCCCAGGGTTAAGATTGTGACTTTAGCTGGGACTGTCCTATTTAACTCAATGGAATGTACTTAGGGATGGGGTAGAAGTTCAATTCTGTTCTCATTTAAAGGCAAATCTACTTAATTTGCACATTCTGAGAAAAATATGCAAACCTCCTTTGAAATTTGCACTCCTCTGAATTTTGCCATACAGTTCTCCTGCCAAATACAGTGGTGCCTCACAAGATGAAATTAATCCGTTCCGCGAGTCTCTTCGTCTTGCGGTTTTTTCGTCTTGCGAAGCACGGCTATTAGCGGCTTAGCAGCTATTAACGGGTTAGCGGCTTTAAGAAAAAGGAAACAAACTTGCAAGAACTCGCAAGACGTTTCGTCTTGCGAAGCAAGCCCATAGGGAAATTTGTCTTGTGGAACGACTCAAAAAATGGAAAACTCTTCATCTTGTGCGTTTTTCGTCTTGCGAGGCATTCATCTTGCGAGGTACCACTGTAATGTGTACACAAAATGCCCATACCAAGGAAAAGTGTGCATGGAAATGCTTATATTTGGAGAAGTAATATGCATTATAAGGTATAATATAAATATTAGGGACAAAATGCTTTGCAAAAAAAATGTGTATATTAAGTCAGATTGCATACAAAAATGTGTCTGTTAGGAGAAATCCACACTAGAATGCTGATTATTTTTCAAGGAGAACGTTTTATTTTTAATTTATTTATTTACAAACTAATGTAGAAATGAGGAGAATTGAATTTAAGATTGGCAAAATGAGAAACTGAAATGAGCAGATTTGCCCATCACTATATTTATGTCTGAGTAGACATATACAGAACTGAATGTTTAAACAGAACCTTGTACATTGTGTTGGAGGAAAGGTGGAATATAAATGTAGAAGGAGATATTTCTGTCACTATTGAGTAACCACAGCAAGGCAGCTGGAATCACAGGGATAGAGGGAAGGCCCTGCCAATTGTTGCTAGGCAGTCTTAAGCTCCAGCATCTTTCATTTTAGAAATGGAAGACTGTATAAAGAGAAAATAAACTGGCATTGCTCTATACTTGGCTTCTCCTTCCCCACTAAAGACAAAAAATGGGGAAATGTAGCCCTGTTCAATGTGTGTTCTGGAAGCAGTAAGTCAAGCTATTCCATTTATTTTGTGTGTGTTTGAATTTACAGTGTTTAATCTAAAGACAGATCTTCGCAGTTTCAGATCACCTGTAAATATGGAAACTATTATGTACATCCAACTGTTGGAATATTTTCATCTACATAACCTTAGTGACTAAACTGCAGTTTTAAGTCTTGCTTGGAAGAGGAAAGACAGCTTTGAGGAATTGGATCTTTTGCATGTGCATTCTGCAGCCTTTAATTAAGCCTATCCATAATACTTGACTGTGATTAGCAAAACAACAACAACAACACCACAAAAAGCTATTTTAAAAAACCACAACTTCAGACTTGTATCCAAATATGCAAGCTCCATCAGTTCTCTCTTCTTCCTTGATGACTCACACTGTTCACTAAATTGGCAATATAAATGGATCAGACTGCTGAGAGCCCCAAATTGTTTGCACTTATGATCATAAGCTATAAGAGTTTGCCTCACCCCACATTATACAGCATTTACGCACATAAAAGAGTAAAAGAGTAAAAGCTATTTGCTCTTTGCCAGTCCCCCACAAAGGCTGGTTTTGACAAGTTGTACTGTAATTACAATTCTTAGTACTTATATTAATTGTACTGAAAGTTTGATTCTATGCCTTTAAAATAATTAGATAGCTAATTATATGGGTAAGAGTCTGAGGATTTTGGTCTAATTAATGCTTGTCTAGATAATAGCATAGCTCCATTTTAAAATATTGTCTAAGCTTGTAAGCGAGTCTCTTGCAAGAATGATACAGGGGAATAGTATAAAGCCTCTTTGCTTTCTTATTAAGAAATGTTACTTTCTTTTTAAGATCCAATTCTGCACTATCTAAGCTGGAACCCATACAAAATATTCCAACAGTTTGAACTATGGTTCTAGCCTTACCATTCCATCTCACTTGAAACTTGTAGCAAACATTGGCATGAAGAATCAAGTCACCAAGCACTCTATAATTTTTATTGATTCACTCCAAATTGGATAGCTTAAAGCCGTATACAGCTTTCATGACATTAAAGGAGACTGAGCAACCCACAGTGCTCACATTAGTATTTCAATCCCAGAATAATTTAGGCTGCAATCCTATCCCCACTTACCTGGGGGAAAGCTCCATTGAATGTAATAGGACTTGGTTTGGAGTAGACATAGTTAGGACTACAGTGTTTAGGTCTCAAATATCTACCAGGCCTCTGCTTCTAAACAGAACATCTTGGGTATTAAGATTAGCAAAGGGGAGCTCTGCTGCCATTGGAGAACCACAGGTGGCAACTGGGAGAGAGAACTCTCTCTAGCAGCCCCTAAATCAGGGGTTGTCAGCCTTGTCCCTACCGTCTACTAGTGGGTGTTTCAGGATTCTGTGTGGGCGGTAGGGGGTTCTATGGCACAAGCTGAATCCTCCATCTATCAAGCACTGGTGGGCGGTAAGGAAATTTTACCATCAAGAAAGATGCATTATTGGGTGGTAGGTATAAAAAGGTTGACTACCCCTGCCCTAAACTATTGAATTCCCTTGAAAATGAGGTGTGTGTAGTCCTTTCATGGCATAGCTGAAGTCCGTTCACCCCTTCTCAGGCAGGCAGCTTTGTGGGTGGGCCCCCGGGTCTCCTCTGTGAACTGGCCTATTGGGATCATCTTCCTGCCGTCAAATTGGCCAATGGCAACAGGAATTAGAGGGTGTTCCCCTGGGCGCAGGACAACTGACCAATGCTGGTGATAAATTACTGGCCTGCTGGGCCCTTAGCCTTTGACAATTGAGGAATAGTCTTAGGACCCACTCTATTTTACAGTGGTACCTCAGGTTACAGACGCTTCAGGTTACATACTCCGCTAACCCAGAAATAGTACCTTGGGTTAAGAACTTTGCTTCAGGATGAGAACAGAAATCGCACAGTGGCGGCGTCGGGGCCCATTAGCTAAAGTGGTGCTTCAGGATAAGAACAGTTTCAGGTTAAGAATGGACCTCCGGAACGAGTTAAGTTCTTAACCCGAGGTACCACTGTACAAGAATAAAATACAATAAAATGAAAAAATGCCACCCTTTTTAATTCATAAACTAACAGTACAGTCCTATACATAGCTACTCAGTAGCAAATCCTATTGAGTTCAATGGACTTACTCCTGGAGAGCTGATACAGACCTGCATCCTAAAACAGTTGCATTTTAATATAATCCCAGACTTGGCCTTCCATCACAAATATGGACCTAGTTCATTCTTCTTAGTATTCATATTATAATTTGTTTAGATTTCATCTGCAACAGATTAACGATAGTTATGTCTTAATTACAGAAAACTGATAATCTGATTCAAAAGAAAACAAGGCAGAATACTTTAAAAACCTTCCCCCCGTTGCACACAGGTGCTCTTCTGTCACAAGGTTACTATGAAAAACTGATGAAAAATACTTACTCTTCTGCAGCCAGAGTCTGAACACAGTCCAGCACTTTCTGGCTGCCTATAAATTAGACATGCTTTGGGCAGATTGGCATTGTTGTTTTTAAAAAAGATGGAAAACAAAATTCATCTCCAGAATTTTTGTATAAGCCATCTGCTTTTGTTTTCATGTCCAGCTCCTCAAGCTCTCTGCATTTCAGCCAAAGATTCATATTTTTAGTTGAAGCAACCTCCTCTGATTTTTATGATGTGATCCTTTAATAATAAAGACACAACTATTCTATTTTCCAAAGCATTTCACTTTGGGTAGCATTATTTATAAGATTGCATTTTTCTTTGGATACTAAATGTCAATGCAATGCAGGAAAGATTTCTCCCTCTTTTCACACTGTCCTAATATGCTTATTTTTAGCAGGGAAAACAGTAATTGAAAACAGGTTTCTATCATTTCAAATTAACAGTAGTTAAAAGAATGAAGCTTCCAGCCTTGAAATTTCATTCTATTGAGATGCTATAATGAATCTTTAATCTAAGTGGAAATGGCATCCTAATTTGGCTATACTTTTAGCACTTGGGAATCTTTTTAAATTAGATTCTGAATACATGAGATGGGTCTAATTAAGATTTATCTACATTTGATTTTTAATGAACTATTCTTGGGGATCTGTAGGGTTTCCTGTATACATGGGAGCCTAAAGATGATGAACACAATTTCACTGTATTTCAAGGGGAAGAAAACCTATTTTGCCAAATCAACTACTGAGCTACTAATTCCCACATTAAGCCTTATGGGTCTAAAAAGATAACAGATGTAATCAATATTTAATATAGCTGAAAATGGAGCCGCAATTTTGATGTTAACAGATCCATAAAGTTAATTGCTCTTAATTGCAATATGCCACTTAAACCACCTCTGATTTGGATTTCATATCTATACTAATTAAAGTTGGAGAAAAATCATTGCTTTTTGTTTTGTCATAGTAACACTTTTTTCCCGTCAAACTTCTCTGAGTGTTCTAAAAATCTAGTTTTCTTAATCTGTATCTCACACATTCCCACTAGCAAACTGATTTATCTCACTAGCTGCATTCCACCTGGTTTCTATTCTTTCCTCTATATTTGCTACCCACACAACCAGCATTTTCCCAGTCATTCTTTCTGTTATTACATGTCATTGCTGAAGTATTGCTATGGCTATGTTGGAGGTAGCCATTTGGGGACAACAATGTAGTAGAATGGAGAGAGCAGCTTTGGTGGAGAAAATCCTGGGCTACAGATCAGGACTCAGGGGAAACTAAGGGCAGGATCCAGAGCTCCTTTCAACAGAACTCTGTTCATGGGACACACTCACCTGAGGGAAGGGAATGAAAGTGATTATTCTAGCGCGCGCGCACGCACACACACGCACACACACACCAGTAGTCCTCTGTCTCCTGAAAATATATTCTATGGAGTTAGGACATACCCTGGAAAGATGGAGGGGCATTGGGGGTTGCAGGGGCAAGGAAGAATTAGTGAATATTAGCATAAGAACCCCCAAGGGTCTACAGTCCTTTCTATAAGAGTCTTTCTATTTGTGAAAAGATATGTCTGGAATCCCTACATGGCTCAGTGGTAGGGTTTCTTCCTTGCGCACAGAAGGTCGCAGATTCATCTCCAGGTCTTTCCAAAATTCACAGATATAACTGGTAATATGCTCTGATGCTATATTTAAAATCTTGGAATATTGGCAGGAATTCAATTAATATGAACACTCAAGTTAGACTTCAAACCTAACCAGTGTTGTGTTGGATATTTTTATATTATTACAACACATTAGATGATCAAGGAAGTAGTGACACAAACATTCAGAAGATGAATTAAAGCCCAACTTCCAAACGAATATGACAATTCTAATATGGCATTCATGGAAAGGCTGCTAAGGCTGTTAAACTTAGAGATAAACTCTCTCCTGCAGGGTGTGATTTGACTTGATTGCTTCATTCCTGTGAAGCCATTTGTTCTTCAGGCAAGTTAAGATTGGTGCATGAGATCCCAGTTTGTGGCACATCAAGTTCAAAATGTTTTGGGGAAATCCATAAGAAGCTGATAAGTGGATAGTTCTGCTCTGTGGCAGATGATCAGATTAGACTGTACTTTCTTACTCTGATTTATGGGCTAGTTCACACTCATATTCGTATTACTAAATGACAGCAACATCAGGTGATGATGACTTGCATGGTTCTCCTGCCAATCAACAAATGACTCGCAAGCATATTGGATAAGCCATGAATCTGTCAGAGTTATAAAATTGCTGGTCACTCCTAAGTTTTGACATTATGTTTCTTACACTGTACCCCCTCCTAGCAGCTCATGTTTCCCCTTTGCTCCCACTGTATCCTCACAATAATACTATGTATACAGCTGCGTCTAGGCTATAAGAGAAACCCTCTTCAGGAATTTGAAGATGCCATCCTCCAGGCACATCCTCAGACACCAAGGTGTCAGTCTACGGAGGGTAAAGCTTACCCAACACTTACCCAAGAATGCAGGGTTCAAGCTGCAGCATAATCTCAACAAGCCAAGGCCAAGCAGAGAGAATCAATCTAGGTCTAAAACGTGATCTGGAAACAGGGTCAAGAAACAGCTCAAGGTCACTATCACAGGGAGTTCCTCAAGATGCAGGTTAAAGAACCAGGAGTCTGCATTGTTTCCAGCAATTAGGAGGCTCAAGAGGAAATGTGGTATACTCTGGCCTCCTAAACCACACCCTAAACCCAGCTGCTGGCAGTGTAGGCATCTCAGGAATTGCTTACTCAAGAGTACAAAAAAACCTCAGGGGACATAGTTGTCTTGGAACTCCTGAAACCAAAGTTTTAGGCTCTGGCACTCTTGAAGTCTGGGGGCAGATCCAATTCCTTCCCTGACAATTCATCAGGAATCAACCCAGAAGGCCTTCAAGAGGTTATTCTGCATTGGATTCAGTACTGCCTATGCCTCAAGGTTCATCCTCCAGGAATTCAGAGGATTGTCTTAGCATGAGGGGCAGGGGGACATGAGGAGAAGTGTTGTAGCTCTACCCCCCTCCACAACTCAGTGGAATATCAGGATTCTAATATGCACAAAGTGCTTACAGAACAAGAGTAGGCTCCTGGGTTCAGAAGGTCACCCTCCAACTCATGGAGCATAGCAGAACTAGTGAGGGAGTAGAGCTAGAACACTTGTCACTGTGGACTCCCCACCTCCATGTGGCGCAGTGGTAGAGTGTTTGACTAGGGGTCAAATCTCCACACAGCCATGAAGTCCACTGAGTGACCTTGGGCCAGTTACTGTCATCCAGCCTAACTTACTTCAAATGATTTTGTGAGGATGCAATGGAGAGAAGTATGTATGCCACTTTGAGTACCTCGAAGGAAACATGGGATATAAATGTAATAATAATGAGATATCCCACTTTCCAAATGCCTGAAAAGAGAGGCTGTGACTGGCACAAGGACACCTGTGAACATCATGGTTCTCCCCAGTCTTATTCTAGCCACACTGAATCTCATATATATCAAATTCTGGAAAATGTGCTCTTGGGGGGGGGAATCCTACTACATTTTTTCTCTTTAAAAATGTGTGAAATATAGTAAATCTGTGCTGCATAACCTTGCTTAATTGACAATCTTTTGTTAACACGATTTCATGTCATTACATAATTACAACTTTTCTGGCATCATTTATGTCTTTGAAATGATGAGTGAATAACAGTTGTGGGGGAAGGTGTGATATAATTTCCAGCATACACATATTTTATTGAAGATTCCACATTGAAGAATCTGACAATATGGTAGAAAAGACAGGGTTAGATAAGGGGGTCTGTACTTTCTTGGGCAGAAGATAGAATCTGGCAGCTTACAGGAAATGGGCAGTAAGCCCTGGTAGGAGCTGTTTGCCAAGAACATAATGGGAAATCCTGGAGACAGTGCTATATAAAATGTAATTTGACTTCATCATTGTTCTCGTAAAAACATTGCCTTCTATGAGGCGGTAAGTGTGCCAAGTGAAAATAGCCACAGATTCTCCATCTGCATTCCTGAAAATATTGGGTAAATTGTTTTAAGAACGGTACATTTAAAACTTATATCAATAGAGGGGTGTCATGACCAAGCACTTAGGACCCCAATTGAGAACTAGATAAGCCAGGTGGCCAGTGGAACCCCCAGCCTCAGGAAAAAAGGCATCAGTGTTCCTGTGCAGTCTTCATATTGTCCTTGTTGTAAGCACTTCTGTTTGGTTTGGCATGGGAAGAGATTTTTGTCTGCAGTTAAAGCTTAAGGGCTGTATCCAGCACTGTGCACGAGGATCACACCATGGGATTTCCACTTCCTCCCTTCTCTTCACACACCCTCAACATCTGTTCAGAAGGGTCCTCCAATCCTCTGGGGCCATTTTTGAGGGTATACAGGGGGAGGGGACTGCAAGGAAGAGGTAGAGGAGGTAAAAGTCATACAAAAATAACCGCATTATTGGATATGACCCTAGGGCTACAACACTAACCATGTCTTCTCAGAAGCAAACGCCAGTGAATGTAATGGAGCTTACTTCCAGGAAAGTGGGGTTAGTTTTGCAGTCTAAGTTGATTGATCTACTGGTTAAATCAATTAAAGCTTGATGTGTGATCACTTTGCCATGCCAAAACTCCAAGAGAAAGTCAACTGTGGAAATTTTGGCATATTTGAAATGGACAGAGGTAGCCCTGCATTTAAAGGTAATTACTAAAAACAATCAGGGACAACAAGTAGTCTTGTGGCACTTTGTGTTGCTCTTGGGGATTTTCAAGCAAAAGTCTAAATAATACCTTCCTGTTGTAAACTGGATCTATTTTTTAAAAAATAATGCAGACAGCCTGAGAGTACAACCAGGAAAATAATACCCTTATAGAATTTGCTGCCTGAAGCCACAGCTTCATGTTACTTTATGGTTAAGTCCAGCCTTCAGAAAAGTTTGTATCCATCCGCTTGCAGCACTTGAGACTTTATATTTTATTTCATATGAAATCTCTTCAGAGATTTTCTCTCTCTCTCAGCCGAATTAATTATTTCACCATCACCAACTATTGTTCATAAATTGTGGGAAGCAGCAGGAAGACACTAAAGCAGAAGCTATGATTACCATCTGAAATTACCTTTTGAAATTACTCAGTTCAGTAGTCATTACCATGTAAGGTCACTTAGTGATGAGGTGGAGAGAAGAGGGGGATGGAAAATATAGTCTGGAGAACATTTTGTGATTGAGCCTGAAAGGTGCTGAGGAGCAGCTAAGAGATACTGTGTGCCCTCCATCCCAGTGGAAATTGACATAAAATATGACACTCAGAGCTTCTGAAAATTACTCTTCATCTTGACTGGCCAGGTCATGTTAAGAAAGAGCCTGGGTTTAATTTCTTCCATTTCATACAAGGCAGAAAATGACTCTTGTTTGTTTGTTTGTTTTCTAATTGGAAACTTTTGAAAATGGCTAAAAAATAATTTAATTATGTTAAAGAAATGTGTGGGCTGAGTTTGCTATTCTCTTCAAATGAAATGCTTCAGTTGTCTAGAGAAACTTTTGGGGGAGAAATGGGAAAGTGAGTGATAAAATGAGCGTGAACCTCTGGCATGAAACACAAGTGCTTGAGTCACTATCGATTGGCATGACTGATGGAGGGGGGAGGCAAAGATGGAGATGGCCTTTCAAAAATCCAAATCATGGAGGAGGGCAACTAAAATGACTGAAGCGCCTTGCTTATTAAGACATACTAATGAGTTTGTGAAAAGCTCAACTCAGCACTGTGGCGTTGGAATTGATTAAGAAAGGGACTGAAATGAGGAAGGGAAAACATTATGGCATTACACTGAACACTGAATTTTTATTGCTCAAAGTCATAGGCCACCACAATTCAATACTTATAGGAATGCAAAATACATATAAAAGTATTATCAATTTTAATGTAGTAAGTCAAGCCTATTTCAACAAACAATGCACACAAAATAAAATTAAAAGAATCCCCTCTGGAATAAAAGGGACACTGACACACACACACACACCATAAATTATTGCATAGGCACTACAGACATGGTGGAGCAATTGCACTAGGTTTTTCTTTTAATGTCTGGCTCTTAATTTTGTATCAGCCGGATAAAATTTTGCAACCTGGAGAGCAATAAATACATCATTGCCTTCAGCAATCTGATTGTGTATGGTGGTGGTGGTGGGGTCTGTTTGACAAGGAGCGGCTGATACAGATAAGAAATTTATACCTTAGGGAATCATGCAAGGGACAGTTTAGCACATTATGAGAGATATCCTCAACTTCACTGGACTTGCAGATACAAAATCTTTGGGGAGTTATAATGTTGTTAAACCTCCCATCCAAGTAGGCAGAGGGCATACACTGAAGCCGTAAAGCTGTGAATGATTTTCTTAAGAAACTGCCATTATGGGAACCTGTGAATGAAGGCACATTTGGAACATCGCCTGCAGTTCTTTTAATAATATGACTGCGCGCACACACAAAACGGATCAAAGAGCTGGAGGAGGTGGATTAAAAGGGCAACAGTATCATTAAGAGAGAACACTTTTGTGCAAGGATAGGCTAAAAGGTTGGGTTTTCTCATTTACAAGGAGTTTTATCAAATTATGAACCAGATGAAGACAGAAAACATTGTTTTTTTCTCATAATACTTTTGGATTGGGGTCACTCAATGAAACTGACAGGGGGAAAAATCTGCCTCCCCACAATAGAACATAGGCAAGTTGTGTCATAGCTGCAGGACAGCCTGATGGTGTCCAACACAGGCCACAAAATATTGAGGGGGGCCTCCTTGAAAATTTTTGGGGGCCTCAATCCCTCCAGCCCCCACCCAGATAGCATCCCTGGCCTATACAGTGCTGCCAGGAGACTATTGCTGTAGCTCTGCCCCAACAGAGAAGCCATCCCTGCTATCACTTCTTTTGAAACACACCTTCATTTTAAAGAAGATTTGCTAGTGACTTGGGTTTCTACTGTTTGAGAGAGATGTCAAAGCTCAATTGGGTATGCACAACAACTTGTGCAGTTTCTTTGGCACAGGACACTGGAGGACGATCATTATCCTTGAGATGGTTCAGGAATAAAAAGAACAAAATGAGAATTGCGCTAGTTACATGATTAAGCAGTGGCAGACCAGAGACTTGTGCCTCTTTTATGTGAAGGATAAACTTATTCCACAAGGTTGGGAGAAGCTAACCATGCAGGCATATTAGTTCTCAGTTGTGTGTCACTAAAAAGACACTGTGTTGACTAAAAAGCCCCACTCACTGCCACTCAAAGGGACCACTGTGATATAAGATTTTATATCTCTGTATTGACTACTAGGGCATTAGTTGCATAGCTGATTTTTTATATATATCTGTCAGAGCTGCTTCAAGATCCTAGCTCACAGAGGATCACGCTAGCCAGCGGTCATTAAGTAAAAGTCTTTATTGAATTACAGTTTCCATTCTCACGCTGCTGTCTGCAACTCTACGTCTACTAGCTAGATCGGCGAGGCTCCGTCTGAGTCTCCGCCCTGTGCGCACCAACTTAATATCCTAGCCTTGCTCCACCTTTTCCTCCTGACTGTCCTCCTCTGGGTCCCTCTACCCCCCGGGGCTTCTTCCTTCCGGGATTCTTCTGACGCTGACCCGGACCCTTCTGCCTCCTTGCGCCGGGCTTTAGGACCCGGTTCCCTTTCGGGGCTGCTCACTGCGCCGCCTTCCTCTGCATTTGAACTTGGCGCGCGCGCCCAACCTTCCACTTTCCTCTTAACCGTTTCTTCGCTCCCCGATGGAGGTGTGGCCACTCCTGACTCCTGCCCTCCCTCCTGTGGTGAGCTGCCAGCGCTTCCCTCCTGGCTCCTTTCCTCTTCCCTGCTTCCTGGCGGTGACGCTGGTCCCGATTTCCAGCTGCTTCCCCCTGAGTCTCCTCTGGCTCTATCTTCCTGGGGTGCCTCCCTAGACTCCCCCCTTGCCCTGGCCACTGGTGCTCCTTTCTGTGAATCCTCTGATTCACTGGAAAGACTGGGAGATCTCGGGTCGTCGTCATCACTCATCCTTTCCTCTGTCTCCTCCCCTTCGCTCTCTGTTTCCTCCCTTGCCCGTGCCTCTGCACCTAAACCCCTGACATCCATCCCCCCCTCGAAGCCCCCCAGTCCCCCCTCCCCTCCTTCCGGTGCTGGAGCTGGGGGCTGCTGTTGCAAAGGGACGAACGTCGGATATCGGTCGCTTCCCGTGGCAGGCCTCCAGCGGAACTCTTCCAGGTCTTCCTCTCTGCTCTCGTTGACGACAGTCACCTCCTCTTCCATCTCTGTGCCGCCGTGCTCGAAACCAGGGTCGTCCCCGAAAATGTCCATGTCCGTCTCTCCCGCACTTCCTCCAGGCGGCGTTGCTCGGCCGGAACAGTCCAGCCACTTCCTGCGGAACTGCTCCTCCGGCCTATCGTCCCACCAATACGAGGGTTCAGAGACAGATCCCGAGGGTGACCCCTCCGGGGAACGGACGTCTCGTGTTGGTTCCTCGTCCGAGTCGAACCCCCTGAACGTGCTGTCCGAAAGCGTGGGCGTGAAAAGCCAGTCGTCGAAAAAGTCTGCTGGCATAGGTCTATGTGGGAAGAGGGCATGAAACTCGTCTTTGAGCAGAGGTTCGTCTAAAGCGTAGCCCGGCACCCAGCTGTTCGCACTGGCCGGGGTGCCCTCCCTGGCGAGAAAGTATTCTACTCCCTCTTCCCCCCATCTGGAGTCCAAAATCTCCGTGACTTCGTTGATGCGCTCCTCCTGTGCCACTCCCGCGTGCTCCGTTCCTTCCCTGAGCGGACTCGGCGCCGTTCCGGGTTCCTGGAACCTGTGCGGTGCCTTGTAGGGAGTGAGCACCGATCTGTGGAACACCGGATGCATTCTGGAACCCTCCGGAAGCGCCAGCCTGAAAGCCACCGGGTTGACCTGCTCTTCGACTTGGTAGGGCCCCAGCTGTTTATGCCCTAGTTTCTTCTTGGCCAACGACCTGGCCGGCACTGCGTGGGCTGCTAACCAGACCCAGTCTCCCACGTGGAGCTCTTCGCCAACCCTTCTGTGTTTGTCCGCTTGTACCTTGTATGCGTGTTTAGCCAGCTCCAGGTGGCGCCGCAGCTGATCGTGGACTTCCTGCAGCTCCGACGCGAACGCATCTGCTGACTGCGGCTCCCCTTCTCCCCTGCATTCCAGTCCCGGAAAGGTTCTAGGGTGCCGCCCGTTGTTGGCGAAGAACGGCGTGACGCCCGTGGATACGTGCTTCGTGTTGTTGTAGGCAAACTCTGCAAGCGGCAGGTAATCCACCCACGTCGCAGGCTGTTGGTTTGCATAACATCTCAGGTACTGCTGCATGATGGCATTGGCTCGCTCCGCTTGCCCGTTGGTCTGCGGGTGTCTCGCCGACGCCAGATTGATCTTGACGTTTAGGAAGCCCATCAGTTTCTGCCAGAAGTTCGAGATGAACTGCCGCCCGCGGTCGGACAGAATAGACCGTGGCAGACCGTGAACCTTGAACACGTGGTCTATGAACAGTTTGGCGGTTTGCTCCGCCGTGGCCACCTTAGCACACGGAATGAAATGCGCCATCTTGGAGAACAGGTCCACCACCACCAACACTGCCGTCTTGCCCCTTGAGCTGGGCAGATCCGTGACAAAGTCCAGAGCCACCCTTTCCCAAGGTTCGACCGGAGTTTGCAGCGGCTCCAACAGTCCAGCCGGCGGTTTGTGCACCGGCTTTGCCCTCTGGCAGGTGTCACACCTCGCTACGTAGTCTGCGACCTCCCCTCTCATTCCAGGCCACCAGAAATCCCTGGCTACTAATTCCACCGTCTTCTCCTTTCCAAAGTGCCCGGCCGTGGGTGCGTCGTGCAGCTGCTGTAGCACCTTGGCTCGAAGTTCGTCACCCGGCACGTAGATGGCCCCTTTACGGATGAGCAAGCCATCTCGTAGCTGGAAACCGTCGGCCGCTGCCTTGCCCCCTCGCACCTCTGCCATCTTCGTTTGTGCGAAGGAGTCCCCCTGCAACGCTCGCCGCACCGCCTCTAGGTCCACGGTCGCCGCGGCGCACGCCCACACTGTCGGTGCAAAGATGTGCATGGCGGCCGCTGGTGTTGCGTCCTCCAGATACTGTGGCTTGCGGGAGAGAGCGTCTGCCATGATGTTGGTGTCCCCCGGGACATACTCTATTCGGAAGTCGAAGTCCGCAAAGAACTCAGCCCAACGTATCTGCCTCTGGTTCAGGAACTGTGCCGTGCGCCAGTGTTCTAGATTCTTGTGGTCCGTGCAAACCTGCACCGTGTGCTTGGCGCCGATCAGAAAGTGCCTCCACGCCTTGAACGCTGCATGAATGGCCAGCAACTCCCTGTCCCATATGGTGTAGTTCTGCTCGGACTTGCTGAGCTTCCTGGAGTAAAACGCTCCCGGCCGCCACACTCCCTGCGGGTCCTTCTGCAGCAGGACCGCCCCCACTGCTCTGTCCGAAGCATCTGTCTCCACCCTCATCGGCATGCTGGGGTTGACATGAAGCAGCTGCTCTTCCGACGCGAAGAGACGCTTGAGGGCCTGAAAGGACTGCTCCGCCTGCTCTGTCCAGATGAACTTCTTCTTCTTGGAGCTAAGGGTGTCAGTGATGGCCGCCGTCTGCATCGCGAAGCTCTTGATAAACTTGCGATAGAAGTTCGCAAAGCCGACAAACCGTTGGACCTCCTTCCGGTTGCGTGGGCTCTTCCAATCCAACACCGCTCGAACCTTGGCGCTGTCCATGGCGAGCCCCTTGGCAGACAGCTTGTAGCCCAGAAAATCCACCTCCGGCACGTCAAATTGGCACTTCTCCAGCTTGGCGTAGAGCCTGTGTTGCTTTAGCCTGCCCAGCACTTCCTTGACGTGCTTGTCATGTTCTTGCTGCGACTCCGAAAAGATCAGGATGTCATCCAAGAAACAGACGCACGTCTTGTAGAGAAGTCCCGCCAACACGTGATGCATAAATGCTTGAAAAACGTGAGCGCCATTTTGCAGTCCAAAAGGCATAACTCTGTATTCGTAGGTACCCAGTGGCGTGAACATGGCTGTCTTCCACTCATCACCTTCCCGCATGCGAATGAGGTTGTACGCCCCCCGCAGGTCCAACTTGGTGAACACCTTTCCCTTCCGTACCTTCGCCAGGAGGTCGTCGATGCGGGGCATGGGGAAGTCTGACGGCTTGGTCACACTGTTCAAAATCCTGTAATCCACTACGAGTCTTTTTTGGGGCGTGTCTCGCTTCTTAACAAAGAATACAGGACTGCCCCCCACTGCCTTAGACTCCCGGATGAAACCGCGCTCCAAATTATGATCGATGAAGTCTTTGAGTTCCTGCAGTTCGTCCTCAGACATGGAATACAGCTTCCCTTTAGGCAGCGCCGCCCCCGGCAGCAGGTCAATTTTGCAGTCATATGGTCTGTGAGGGGGTAGCCTGTCCGCCTCCTTCTCGCAGAAAACTTCCAGAAATTCCGCGTACTTGTGGGGAATCGCTTGCAGCGTGCCTAGCAGCAGCTGTGACCCCTCTTCCTCTCCTTCCTGCCTGGGTACGATGCAGTGTGCAGCACAAAAGGAAGAGCCGAAGACTAGCTGCCTCTGGAACCAAGCCATCGTTGGGCTGTGCTTGTCCAGCCAACTCATACCCAATACAATGGGCGTGTCAGACAGTTGAGTGACGTTGAAGCTGATGACTTCCCTGTGATTCCCAAGTCGCATCACCATTGGTGGCGTCTGCTTCACCACTTGCCCCCCTAGCAGCTCCCTGCCATCCACCGTGACAACCTGCAGGGGCAGTGTGGCCGGCAGCAACTGCACAGCGTGCCTGTCGACAAATTCCTGCCCTATAAAGTCCGCGTTGCTGCCGGAGTCGATGGTGATTGGCACGTCCATGGTGATTCCATTGGGCAGCTGGAGAGATGCTGTGAGCCTCACTACTGGTTTGGGCGGGAGGGGGTTCACTGGCTGTAAAATTTCTGGGGACTGCGTCACTAACACGTCTGGCTGGGCCCCAGTGCCTCTTCCTCCAGCCAGACATCGTCGTTTCCCTGCTGCGTTGCTGCAGTCACCATTGCTGAGGCTGCAGTAAGCTTGTGGGGCCTCTGGGGACACTCTTTCGCCATATGCCCTGGCTGCTCACAGACGTAACACTTCCTGGTCCCTCTAGGAGGCTTCGCCTTCACTGCTGCCGGTGCTAGGGCTCTGGTTGCTGACTGAGCCCTTGCACCTCCAACCTCCATAGGTTCGGCTCCTCCTCCTGGCGGAGGCGTGGATTGCGCTCGCGCTGCTTCTCTGGGAAAGAAGGAGGGGCCCCCGGCTGGTTCGCGCCCTCCACGTCCTTCGTCCTTGCTCCACGGACGTCCTTCCAGCCTCACCCCCACTGCCAGTGCCCTCTGAACGACCTCCTGGGTGGTTCGGGGTCTCTCCCCCCTCGCTATCTCATCTTTAATCGAGTTGTGCAGTCCCTCCCAAAAGAGGTCTCTTACAGGAGCCGAATCTCTGTCCCATTCCAGGGCGCTGACCAAGGCGAAAAAGCGTGCATGATACTGTCTGACGCTGGCCCTCCCTTGTCTCAGCCCATGCACCTCCTTCCGTGCAAGATCAATGTCAATACTTGATAAGAAACACCCATCCATCGCTTTAATAAAGGCATCCGCATTCTGGAGCGCCGGATCGTTATCTCTCCATAAATTGCGCAACCATGCTTTCGCCTCCCCATGCAGATGGGACATGATGAACCCCACTCTCTCCTGTTCATCTCTAAAGTCTTTATGCAACAGTTGCAGTGCGCACAGTACGTCGGCTCTAAAGTTGGGATACTGTTGCAGGTTCCCATCGAAGTGAGAGAGCAGCCCGCCTGTCCGTCTCGCCAACCCAATTCCCTCCTGCCGGGGTGGTTGCTTTGCCAGTACGTCTAACCTGACCTGGAGATCCCTGCAGGCGGCAGCTGCCTCGTCCTCTCTCTTCCTGGATGCGAGAACCTCGGCGTTCAGTTGTGCCACTGCTTTTCTGAGGTCCTCTATCTGCTGCTCAGCCGTCATGTCTCCTGCCGTTCGTGAGCTCGCTAGTGGGCGCCTGTTTCTCTCCCCTCCTCGAGGCTGCAGATGCCCACAATGTTGAGACGGAGCCTACTGTCAGAGCTGCTTCAAGATCCTAGCTCACAGAGGATCACGCTAGCCAGCGGTCATTAAGTAAAAGTCTTTATTGAATTACAGTTTCCATTCTCACGCTGCTGTCTGCAACTCTACGTCTACTAGCTAGATCGGCGAGGCTCCGTCTGAGTCTCCGCCCTGTGCGCACCAACTTAATATCCTAGCCTTGCTCCACCTTTTCCTCCTGACTGTCCTCCTCTGGGTCCCTCTACCCCCCGGGGCTTCTTCCTTCCGGGATTCTTCTGACGCTGACCCGGACCCTTCTGCCTCCTTGCGCCGGGCTTTAGGACCCGGTTCCCTTTCGGGGCTGCTCACTGCGCCGCCTTCCTCTGCATTTGAACTTGGCGCGCGCGCCCAACCTTCCACTTTCCTCTTAACCGTTTCTTCGCTCCCCGATGGAGGTGTGGCCACTCCTGACTCCTGCCCTCCCTCCTGTGGTGAGCTGCCAGCGCTTCCCTCCTGGCTCCTTTCCTCTTCCCTGCTTCCTGGCGGTGACGCTGGTCCCGATTTCCAGCTGCTTCCCCCTGAGTCTCCTCTGGCTCTATCTTCCTGGGGTGCCTCCCTAGACTCCCCCCTTGCCCTGGCCACTGGTGCTCCTTTCTGTGAATCCTCTGATTCACTGGAAAGACTGGGAGATCTCGGGTCGTCGTCATCACTCATCCTTTCCTCTGTCTCCTCCCCTTCGCTCTCTGTTTCCTCCCTTGCCCGTGCCTCTGCACCTAAACCCCTGACAATATCATTGCATGTTTGAGATTGGGGCAGAGGGAGCATACCTTTCTGAAGGCATAAAGTATTCCGTGCAAGAAAAAGAAACTAATTCTGTCAGCCTGAATAAGCAGGAGGCAAGTTATGTGCTTTAGGCAAGAACAGCACAGAGAAATAATATCTTGGTGACACTGACACAGTAAAACAGCAATGGCTTTGTCCCTGGGTCAATGCCATCAGCATCTTTCTACTGTTGCTTGATATAGACTATATTTAGTGAACAAAATTATCTTTAGCCAGTGCAGTCCCCCCCACCATTTCCATTAAACTCTAATAAAAGGTCATTCTTCAATCAGTGTTTGCTTCTTCTAAAGTAAATCAGGAAGGGGGGGAGTAAGTACATGTAATTCAAATGTTCTTTTAAAACAAGTTTTGTATTCTCCTTTATATATACATTTTGTAGTTTTAAGGAAAATGTCACATTAAATATAATGGGCTGTGAAAAGTATAGGGAAAACCATTTCTTTTGAAAGTTACTTGCTAAAAATTAGTGGTACCTAAGAAATTTTATTGACTATAGCATAACAAGGTTTCATTAATTTCAAAATGAAGATGCAATCAAGTGGCATCTCTCAGGAAAGCTTATTAAATAACAATTGGGCCTTGTCTTGCTACCTTCCAAATCCAATACTTGCAACATTGATCTTTTTCTTGTCTCTTGGATTTCTCTCCTTTACAAGCAGCAGATGACTTTCATTTTTTCTTTCCACGCAAGATTGTCTCTTGAAATCAAAGAATGACATTTTGTATGGTATAAATAAACATGTGTTTCCTTTGTCCATGGACAAGTAATTAGTACGAAAACAGGAAATGGGTGTCTCACAGGAGGAAATTAACAATCTCTCAGACAAATGAGCTTTGCATTACAAGTCAGACATTGTGTAGGTTTTTAGGCCTACGTGTGAGAAGCGACCATGTCCTAAAATTGTTACATTAAAAAATGAACCTTAGGCTGCAATCTTATACACATATACTTGGATACTCAGAACTTTCCTCTGAGTAGACATGAATAAGACTGCACTGCCAGTATGTGTACAGCTGTTGTTTTTAAGTAGAAAAACTAAAAGGTGGTTAGGTATATATTTAGCAAATATATATCTTGCATTTTATTTCCAAGATGCATATCAAATGTATTTAAAGCAGCTAACAACACATTTAAAGCAAACAAAAAACAAAGTTTGAAGAAGTCTCAGTTGGAAATGGTTACTAATCATGATGGCTATGTTCAAGCTCCACTGTTGGAAGCAATATGCTTCTGAATACCAATTGCCAGAAACCTTGTTGCTTGCTGGAATCTTGTTTTGAGCATTGTAATTGGTTTGATTTTCACAAAACAAATGGAACTGCATACAGCTCTACAAAGCCCACTGAAGCCAATGGAACCAGTCCAGTTGCCTTCAATAAACTGTGTATCAGGCCAAGAGAAAACAGTGTCATGTAGTTAAATCTGTTTTGAAATGTTCATGTTTTTCTTCAGAGGAAGATGCTGCAAGGGATTGGATGGAATATTTTTTTTAAAGGGAGATTTACTCTCCTAAACGAGGCTTAGAGAGGCATTGGCAAATGCTGCATTGATTGTCAGACTGCAGTTTGCCTAAGACAAGTGAGTTTACGACAGGGTGCTGGAAAACAGGAGCTGGCTGCCCACAGTTCACTGAAAGTTCAAATCTTAAATTATTAACTGAAGACATGTAAAGTGCAGTTTGTTAAAACAAAGAAGTGGCAAGCAAAAGATTCATGGCAAGGAATTCAACCATAGAAGGAGCCTTTCTCCCCCAAAGGATGGTAAAAACTAGGGCTATGCAATGGAGGCAATATTTAAGCCACCCCCCCAAAAAAACCATCCTTTTTATTGTGCATTCATGATTCATGCTCACAATGGTATCAAGGTGGCTTTTAAACTATCCCACTTTCAATGCTGTTTGGAACTGCAAATGTTTCAGGGCAGCCATACTGTTTCATTTCCAATGAAGGTATGTCCTGTAGCTTCCTGCTGAAATCTTGTACAGTAACTCTTTACACCAAATTGGTTTTTTTGGGTGGGGTTGTTGCCCCGCTTTGGTTGTGCTGTAGCACAATAGTGCCCTTTCAGATGGCAATAGAGTGATAACACTGGTGAAGCTTTACAGAACAACTAATAAAGTGAAATGGTGTGTGGACAGTCCAGGATTAAATGCACCACTAATGCACTATTATTTCCTCAGTGACATGTTGCACAATATGCACACACACACACACACACACACACTATCAGTGTGGAGGCGCCCTAAATAACTTAGATTCCATTGAATACATGGAAGCAAAACAATGAAAGACCATAGGATGCTTCCATGAGGAATTAACACGGCCATGCCCACTTGAGCTCACCCAGCCAATCAGTAGGCTCAGGGGGCGCAGTTGCATCAACAAATTCAACAAAGCACGTGGACTGTTGGTGAACTTCCTCAAGATTTCCGTCACATCACCCTGATTCAACAACAGCAGCAGATCCAATTGGGTGCTCAAGAAACTCGGCGGGAGCAAAGCCTCAGCTCAAGCCTGAAGCAGAGATCTTCCAAAAATTCTTACCAAGCCAATGGAAAGGTAAAGAAGATTTACTTTCAGAATTAATTAGGTGGAATTTGGCGTCAGACAGAGGAGTAAAAAGGAAGTCCATCCCTGTCTTATTGGTAACTATCACTGCATGTTACAGATAGGTAGCCGTGTTGGTCTGCCATAGTCAAAATAAAAAAATTCCTTCCAGTAGCACCTTAAAGACCAACTAAGTTAGTTCTTGGTATGAGCTTTCGTGTGCATGCACACTTCTTCAGATACACTGAAACAGAAGTTGTCAGATCCTTCTATATAGTGAGAAGGTGGGGAGGGGTATTACTCAGAAGGGTGGTGGGAATGGGAGATTGGCAGGTAGCTGAGATGAGCCTGTTGACGACTCTTAACGACTGTAATAGGTCTTACAGGAAAAGGCAAGGGGTGAGAAGGTGAGAAATGGCTTAGTCATGTATAATGAGATAAGAATCCAATGTCTTTGTTCAGACCAGGTCTCTCCATGGTTTTAAGTTTGGTAATGAGTTACAATTCAGCAGCTTCTCTTTCCAGTCTATTTCTGAAATTCCTTTGTAGTAAAACAGCTACTTTGAGATCTTGTATAGAATGTCCTGGGAGATTGAAGTGTTCTCCTACTGGTTTCTCTGTTTTGTGATTCTTGATGTCAGATTTATGTCCGTTTATTCTTTGGCGTAAGGTTTGGCCTGTTTGTCCAATATAGAGATATACAATATACATGACTAAGCCATTTCTCACCTTCTCACCCCTTGCCTTTTCACTATATAGAAGGATCTGGCAACTTCTGTTTCAGTGTATCTAAAGAAGTGTGCATGCACACGAAAGCTCATACCAAGAACTAACTTAGTTGGTCTTTAAGGTGCTACTGGAAGGAATTTTTTTATTATCACTGCATGGAAACAATTTGCAAGTGAAAAGGTAACTAAATCTTTCTTTATGATATTTATGGATACTGTCTGCCGATGAGAAAGTTGGAGTAAAAGCAACTGAAACCCATTCTTTATTGCTTTTTATTGGGATTACTGACTTAACGGATTTATAATTGTGGACTTGACTTGGAACTACAGCCGTTGGTGAATTTGAACCCAGCAGAGAAAGCTTGGAACAAACTTATTGTGCACTCTGTTGGGGGAATGTATGGAATTATATATCCGGGTTGCAGTGACTTATAGAAGACTGAACTTGCTTTCCTAAAGACAAACTGGAACTCTAAAGTGGATCTGAAATCAGCAAAAGAATCTTGGAAGGACTGGATCTGCTGGAAACCCCTTAAAAGGAGGAAATTATAAGAATTTTTAATTGCTTGCAATCTCTCATATCAGTCTGAGACATTTTAAGAAAATAGGTCCAGTAAAAAGCAAATTCTCTCCCCTGGATAATTAAGCTGAATTCTTTATGACTTACTGTTCTTTGTTTTCTTTTTAAAGTAAATATCTGTAAAATGTAGAATTAATCTGACATGTTAAATTGTATAAACACACTAGGTAATAGAGCTGGAGGGGAAAGGGTTAGGAGGGTGGAAAAGTACAGGAAAAGTTGTTTACTGAGAAAGCGCTGCTTGATGACCTTGACAAACTGATAAGCTATTGTTGGAAAACTGGCTGTTGTGAGAAGAAGGGAAAGAGAAGAAGATGGCAGTTTAAAGCAGCCAACTTTAAGTTAGAACAGAAGGATCTCCGAACAGGACCCAGGGGAGAAACCCCATTTTGAATGGGTGGAACTTTTATTTTCAGAATTGAAAAGAAAGCTGATAAAAGAGATGAAGGAAAATTTAGAAAAAGTAACAGACAAATTACTAGCTCAAATGGATAAAAATACAGTGGTACCTCAGGTTAAGTATTTAATTCGTTCCAGAGGTCCGTTTTTAACCTGAAACTGTTCTTACCCTGAAGCACCACTTTAGCTAATTGGGCCTCCTGCTGCTGCCGCGCCGCCGCTACTGCAAGATTTCTGTTCTCATCCTGAAGCAAAGTTCTTAACCCGAGGTACTATTTCTGGGTTAGCGGAGTCTGTAACCTGAAGCGTATGTAACCTGAAGCGTATGTAACCCGAGGTACCACTGTACTGAAATGATGACAGAACTGATTAAGCTAGAACCATTGAGAAAGAAAACAGAAGCAGGGGAGGTGGCTATGCAAGGATCTGATATGAAGAAAGAGCAGGAGATGCATAGCGCAGAGGTGGATGGTTTGGGGGACAGGCAGGAAACAGTTGGGGGTGCCTTGGTGGTTAGAGCAAGGCCGGAACTGCAGCCTCTGAGACTGAGAAAGGTCTGAGAGGAAGGGGAGCAGGATTTTAAATCTGACTCAATAGACTCGCCTTCCAGTGAAATTTAAGTACAGTCATACCTGTTGGGATACTGCCAGGGAGATAAAGTCCATCATGGCCCCCAAGCTGGCTGCCGGACGATCCATCGATCTTCCGTAGTCACGCAGTATGAGCGATTAGCGACACGAGTTTCCTGAAAATACCTTGCCACATTCCAGGGCTCATGCACACTCTTATCAGCAGATAATGCACAGCCAGAAGTCGCACTCAGGAGAGCATTATTTACAAGCTTTTATTCAGCGTTGATCAGAACAAAGAAAGACATGACTGTCTGCATCAGTGTCTTCGACAGAGTGAGAGAATGAAAGCAATAGCAAACATAAACATCCTGTGAACAGGAAATACGCAGGCTGTGACACAAACATCCTGCTCCCTCTTTAGGTGGAACAGAAATATCCTAACAATACCTCGGGTTGTGAACGTTATCCGTGCGGAAGGCACGTTCGCAACCTGCAGCATGCGCAGACGCGATTCTGCGCATGCACATGATGTCATTTTGCATGCATGCGCATGCACTGAAACCTGGAAGTAACCCGTTCCGGTACTTCCAGGTTTGGCATGGTCTGCAACTCGAAAACGCGCAACCCACGGCATTCGTAACCTGAGGTATGACTGTATGCTAAAGTTATGAAAAAGAATGGGAAATGTTTATTGTTCGATTGCAGGGTACTGTAAATAGGTTGAAACATCAGCGGGCCTTGACTTAACACTTGCAGTCAGTAGAAATTTGGATAAATTAAGAGAAATAATAATTGGTTAAGCATGACTATGGAAATGCAGAATAATTTTGTTTATATAAAGAACCAAGAAGAGGGACTTGAGGGAAGTGATGAAGTTTAAAGAACCTCAGAGATAAGGTTTCGAAAAAGGTATTTGTGAATTTGGGGGTTGGGTGGGGGGCTTTTCAACTGTGAAAATCAGCAAAATCTATTTACAGAACTGTTAAAACTGCAGAATCTCCATCAGCAAACGCTAAATACTGAGTAAAAACAGCTGTTTTCCCAGCTCCTGTCGTCCAATTAAAATATATGGCTGTTAAGACTACATAAAAGTAAAACAGATAAAATAGATATGCACTTGCCTATATGTTGCAATTAACATTAATGGCTGAGCCAGCTGACTTTAAAATGATTCAAAATAAAAACAAATTAAAACAGGTCATCGAGCTCAAGGACAAGCAGCCTTGCTTGTTGCCATCTTCACTTGGAAAAATAAGGAGTAGACCGAAACCCTTTTCTCACTTCTCTCCAGGCCCTAAACCCATGTCCTGTACTAGCCCTGTTCTATGCACTCCTCAAATGTTTTTGCCTGACTAGAATGTGCCCTTCAGCTCTGATAAAGCCATTTGCTTACCTGGATGGAAGATAGAGAGATGGGTGTGTGTAAAAACCTCTGATCTTTGCATGGTTTAATTGGGTTGCAAATGGACTTTTTCTGGAAGCAATTAACTTAGAAATGAGCACTAGCATTCCATTATATTCCACTAGGTTTCTGGAATGGCTTTTATGTCATTTAAAAGCTCAAATATGCCATGCAAAAGCTCAAACATAATGTGGAAATTAACAGAGAAACATAAGGAAAACAGAATAAACTGCTGTGCGAATAAAGCTATCGAAAAATAGCCCCATATAGAAGCAAATAATAAGCCAGCTATTCTTTTCGATGTTGCTTATCTTGTGTTTTTCACAACCCACAATTTCCTCATCATTTCCCAAGATATAAAGAAATATCAGAAATGCAACATAGGCCTAACTTTCCTCTGCATCTTCAAATTACTTGTCCTTCCCCTCTTCCCCATGTCCCCCATTCTTCCTGTTAAAATAATGATAGCTATTGGTAATAGCTGTGACTGGAAGTGAGAACTCTAGCAAATCCAATGAACCCAAAGTAATGAAGCACTCTGAAGGTGAACATCGACTGTCTGCACCCCATACTTCCTTTTCACCACCGTTCTAAAAACCGCAGGCTCACTTACAGTCGCTGTTTGGATGAAACGTGCCTCCTTCCCTATGCAGGCAGGAACAAAGCAAGGGAGGGCAAATGTGTTGTTTTTGTCAAGTCCTGTGGTGTTGTAATAAGATACCGAGAATAAGAGAACCGCAGTCCTGCTACAGATCCCTCTGAAGCCAGTGGAAGTTGTGTTACCGATTACAATAGCAGCAGGGTTGATGTTATTACAATTATACATTAAGATTTTCATGTAACCTCTTCTCGGCATGGATTTTATTGTGCACATAAAATCTGACAAGGCTCAGCCAAGAGATCTGTTGGCTTACTCTCAGCAAGAATATGGGTAGTTCATTTTCAGGACTATTATGCATGCCTTATTTCCAAAGCAATGGGTTTTTTTGAGCTCTTGTTCTGTATACTAAATATTACTAGCAGTACCAGTGTATGACTAGCATGCATGTGAAATAAAACCCTGCAATTGCCACTGAATACACGAGCTTAGAAGAAGACTAAGGTCAATATAAGTAAATTTTTATACACTTATAATCTGTATTCAAAATAAATGCAGTAGGCCTTAAGCCTTAGAAGACTCCAAGGCCTCTTATCATAATTCAGCAACTTTTTAACATGTCGCATAATGGGAGGTATAGAACTAACATGTCCACCAGTAGAATGATTTTATGCTTGATTTTACCTTCCACCTTGCATCTCCCTACATCCTTAAATCTACTCTAGTTTTTAAGGATTGTAGCAAATGGTAGACTGTGTGATCTGTTGCTGAGTTTTTCAGAAAAAATTGTTATTTTTCACATTTCAGTTGTGCAGTTTGACACACTCCTACCCTGCCATGTGTATTCTGTAGCAGGAGTGAGCAGTGAAATAACTGAGCAGGACACCAGTTATTGGGTGAAAATCAGGCCAAATCTTTACTGACTGCAGCAGACAGGCAGGCAAGGTTAGCATGGCAGTAGGGCAAGGATCAGTTCCTCATTTGTCAGGTGTGGAGAATCCTCTCCTCTCCAGTAGCATCAAAGGAAAGAAGAACAAGCAGTTCGTATTTGTGGGTTTTATTCAGTCATCTGGGTGCAAGACAAAGAATCCATGTCTCCATGCAAGGGAGACATTGCCTACTCTGAGTCACTCCCCTTCCGTCCCCAACAACATCCCTTTTTTAAAAAAATAATTTTTATTGATTTTCTTTTCTCATAACAAATATCCATTGATCATTACTTAACATTCATTTTCCAATTTCCCCCCTCCCTGTGACTTCCCCCAACTTCAAATGTTACATTCTGCTGTTTGTACATAATACTATATTTCTTGTTCTCTGTAAATAAAATGGTAAATATTTACTTAAATCCTGCCAATGAGTCCATTTTTTTGTTTTTGTTTCTGCAAATAAGTTGCAAAAGGTTCCCATTCTTTTCCAAAGTCACTATTGTCCTTTTCATACAGTTTATCTGTTAACTTTGCTAACTCTGCATAGTTCATCAGCTTTTCTTGCCATTGTTCTTTTGATAGTATTTCTCCAATCTTCCAATTCTGTGCTATTAAAATTCTTGCTGCTGTTGTAGCATATATATATATATATATATAATGTCCGATTTTCTTTTGGCAATTCTTGTCCTAAGATACCCAACAGAAAGGCTTCTGGTTTTTTAACAAAGGTTATTTTAATCATTATTTTTTTCAGTTCATTGTATATCATTTCCCCAAAAAATTATGATCTTGCGATCCCACCACGTATGGTGATGTGTACCCAACAACATCCTGAGTCCCTACGGAAAATTCCAGGAGTCACACACCTCTGCATTCTCTGTTCTTGAATATGAAGTGATTGATGAGCCCTTGGAGAAGAAGGCTCTCCTAGATTCTCCAAGGAGGTCTCTGCTGGCTGCTATCTCACTATCTCCTCCACTATCTCATAACTTGGCAGTCCTTCATCCAGCTGTAATTCAACCCTGTCTCCTTCTCCTCTTGAAACTGCTGGAGACAAGGGCAGCGAATCTTCCCATTCCCCCTCCTCTTCTGAGTGAAGCCAAGGAGAAAGAGGGGACAGTTCCCAGCCTCCCTGTTCAGTCCAGTTCCTAACATCATTCCACTCAGCACTTGCTGATGGAATGGCACTCTGTTGGGGTTGGTAATCATCCAACCTGCCTCCATGAAACCTGTTGTGGTGCAAGCCCAGCACTGGGTGTCTGGAATGAGGATTCCGTCCAGGCCAAGGCCCCAACCTGAGCTTAAGGCATTCCACAGCTAATCCTCCCCTCAGGCCCCATTTCTCTGAATCTTTGTACAGTGGTGCCTCGCAAGACGAAAAGAATCCGTTCCGTGATTCTCTTCGTCTAGCGGTTTTTTCGTCTTGCGAAGCAAGCCCATTGATGGATTAGAGGATTAGCGCTATTAGCGGCTTTTAGCGGCTTATCAGCTTATCGGATCAGCTGATAAGCGGCTTAGCGGCTTAGAAAAAGGGGGGAAGGAAAAAACCCCCACAGGAACTCGCAAGACATTTTCGTCTTGCAAAGCAAGCCCATAGGAAATTCGTTTTGCGAAGCACCTCCAAAACGGAAAACTCTTTTGTCTAGCGAGTTTTCCGTCTTGCGAGGCATTCGTCTTGCGGGGCACCACTGTAATAACAAAAGTAAGCTGTATTTCAATGAGAGAAAAGTGAAGAGGAATAAAACCCAACCAGTGCCAAATTAAGGTCCCACCTACCTGAGGGTAGGTAGGAAGCTCACAGGTTGAACTGTCCCTGAACCCTTGTGGACCTCTCCTCTCTCATGCAAGATCCTGTGGGATTATTCCATCTCATAAGATCTCACAAGAACCTGACGGGATGGGAGAACTCAACCTTCCTCACTGCTCTTCAGACAATGCATGCAAAGTTTTGTCATGTGTAGTGTGCCTGGAATGAGGCTTCTTATACATTTGTTTTCAGGAATGCATTAAATAAGCCAAGAATACTTTAAAAGAAAAAAGTAATGTACCATTACAGAATTACTTCTTATTAATTGTATCATTCTACAGTTTTAGACCACCAGCTCTTGTGTCATAAATATAGTATTCATGAGAAGATCAGAGCTATTAAAGAACAAATCATCCAGATTCTGAAATATTATAAATTATCTGAGACAGATGTATTTGAGCATCTTATTTCAACATATTTAAACTGTGCTGCCAGTAAATGAATAATTAGATCCATGAGCAAATAATATAATGAGCAAATTTCCTCCTGATAAGATGAAAAAATTAAATATGAAAGGAAGAATATTATTCCTTGCAATAGAAATCTGGAAGCTTTATAATATTTAGATATAAAAAATCAATTATAGCATGAAAGAACCTGTACACAAATATATTGTCACAGATGTGAAGATCTGTACAAAAGTAAATCATAAAGATAAATATGAAAGTTACTTTTTTTTTTTAATGCTTGCTGGTATCAAGACCTTCTGCAGGCAAAATTATGAGAAAGAATTAGTCACTTACCCCTTAATGCTTCTGTGACAATTTGTCAGATTTTCAGAAGTTTGGTTCTGTTTGATATGACAACAAACAACTCCTTGGAAGCCTGCCAATCTCAAATTGATTATAATTGCTATAATTGGGTATTTCAGACTCCAGGAAGTGAGGTCTTGCTCGGGTTTTTGTTTCTCTGGCAGAATAAAAGAGGAGCCAGTTTTATCATCTATGCCAACAGGGCTTTTTTCAAAAAATGAAAATTTGACTATTTGATGATGCTTGTCTTATACCAACAGTTCTTTTCTATTTGCATAAATTGACATGACACCACAGACCAAATTTCTATGTTTCCTACCTCACAAACAAATATATAATGAAATAGGAACCCAAAGCTGATTGTTATTAGTGCTGTTTTGAAGTTCAGCATAGAATTGTTTTTTAGTTCCTCTCTAAATGGAGGCATCACCATTTCTTCATGCAATTTTGAGCTCCTTTTTTGGAATAATTTGTAGCAATTTACAAACTCAGGAGAATAAAATACAATAAAATAAAATGCTTACAAGTGTCTGTTGAACTTGGATTATTTGCACCCTAACCAGGCACAATGTAGTGCTGCAAAACATTTGGTGGGTGATTCTTGTGTACAACCCACTTCTACAAATGAATGACAACCCATATGTTAAATGGGTAATATCTAACATTAGTCACACCCTTTGAAATCAATTTGCTTGAGGGAGTTTATTCTGAGGGTGATGATGATGATGTATTTATACCCCACCCTTTCCCCTGACAGGACTCAAGTCAGTTTACAGATAAAAATAAGAATGGCTAAAAGCATAGAAAAAAGCAATAATTTAAAACATTGATATTAAAAATGTATACATAGGCTTAGATGGAGTGTGACTTAGTTGGAGATCACTCATTACATCATCAACATCACCATTTAAGTAAATTTGTATGCTGCTTTGTATGCTGCCTAGACGAAGCTACTGACCACTATCTGGAGTTCTGATAATCAGGTGAGTCTATCAGCTCCCACTGACAGAAGAAGGTGCCTCTCAGAGGATTGTTTGCCAACTCTCAAGCATGAAGCTGATGTAGAAAGTTTGTTTGACTTGTACATTTTTAGGGGAATACAATTGTTCTTTCATCCGAGAACACTTTTGGATGGCAGGTAGTGCCTTTAGCTGCACTTGTGACAGCAAAACCCAATGGAGCTTATCTGTACAACAATTGGGTTTCAGCGATTTGGATCTTGGCAGTTCCAAGACCCGTTGGGATTGCAATTATGCACTTTTCTAGGAAACTCTCTTCCAAATTAAGGCCTTTAAAGTGACTGCTTCTGGATTAGCAAGTATAAAAGGTATCAATCTCCCAGTACTTTCCATGATATGTTGTGAGTTCTCACAAGTAAAACCTGTCAGAATAGATGGACTTGAGCCTTTGGGGATATGTAAAGTAGCAGTTGAGTTGTGTTTCACTAAAACACAAAGTAGAAAGCGTGGGAGAAATATATGTGCAGCTGAAAAAGCCGAGACACCTTGGCAAGTCAGAGAGAGAGTGGGGGGGGGATGAGAACAGAACTTTTTTTATATAGGCTTGCAGTAGATTAGAGAATGGGTGGGTTGCAAGCCTAAATGAAAGACATCACAATTCCAGGTCTCTGAATTCATAATTTATGATAGGGAGAGATGATTCACGGGAGCGTGTTTGCGTCAACCATCCCACCAAGATGTGTTGAAAAGAAAAAACTTTAACAATGACAATGGGAGAGCAATCCTACACTGCATCTGAGGGCAGCAGGTTAGCTTAGATGCTTCAGGGAGAATGGCAGAGGGGCTGCTACTTCCAGCCTGCTCTCTCCTAGCATCTGATGCCTGAGGCAACTGCCTTATTCTGCCAAGTGGTAGGGCCAGCCCATCAACCCAGTCAGGTGGGCAGCATATAAATAATAATAAAATAATAATTATTATTATTATTTCCAGGATCTCATTTTGGTGCATGAGAGGGAAATCACCAGCAACATGCTATGTGTTCTCAATAAAAAAAGCCAAATATTATTAGGCTTAAAGTCCATTCAGCAAGAAATTGTGTGTGTGTGTGTGTATATACACACCCTGCTTGCTGCCTACGTGTAGTTTTACAGTGACATATGATTTTTCTCTCTCTCACACACACACACTTTTACAGCAAAAGCCACTATCATTAAAGAATTCAAAGTCAAAGTTATTTTTGCAACTTCAAAGTCTCCGACTGAAACTAAAAGATACGGTTAAGTTGTTTGTATACAAATATGCAGCAATTAAGAAGAAATAAAATTGTTCCCAACATCTTCAGTTGCCATGGCAACTAGCCTCTGCGCCACTTCATTTAGATAAATAAATCCAGAAGCTAATAGGAATAAGCTTTAACAATTTTGTGCCAAGCAGAATATTTAGAACATTATGTGCTTACTGAAATTAGTATTATATAAACGAAAGAATTAGTACTGTATTATTTCTTCATTAAAAGAAAGCTGTGCACTGAAACACCCCCACCCCCCTGCAGAATATTAATATTAAACGGTATGGAATAAAACACAGCATGAATGAAAGAATCCTGCCACTGGTACTTCATGCCCAAAACGGAGCAGGGACGAAGTCAGACCTGTATTGCTCAGATAGCAGGTTTTTAATGACATCTCACAAGTTCTAAACTTCTTCTTAAACCTCCGTACCCCTTTGGTTAGAAATATAGAGCACAGTGCAAACATTGCAGCCCTTGTGTTCTTTTCTGTCTCACATATTAATCTGACTTGAAGAACTTGGATTTTCCATCATCCTGCTTGTTTCAGCTTCCCTCCTCTCACTCCTACCCACCTGAGAGCCTCCAACACCCTTTCCCCAGACAATTCCTTTGGGAAAAAGAAGGCCATGTCAGGCCAGGAGCACTAAACACCTCATTCTGGAAACTCCAGAAACATTAAGCCTCTATAACGTCCAATAAACACACCCCAAACACTAATAAACAAACTCACATAATGGTCACAGGTCACAAGATAAGAAAACAAAAATTAAAACTAAAGATAATTAATAATAATAATAATAATAATTATTATTATTATTATTATTATTATTATTATTATTATTATTATTTATTATTATTTGTACCCCATCCATCTGGCTGGGTTTCCCCAACCACTCTGGGCACTTCCCACAAAGATTAAAAATACATTAAAATGTGACACATTAAAAACATCCCTCTAAGATTCCCTGAACAGGGCTACCTTCATTGGGGTGGTGCACTCACCTTCGTTCCAATGCTGAAGTCATGACCCCAAAAGGATGAAACCCTTTAGTGATAGCTGCCACACTGAATGCTCTCTTGCTTTTATGGCTGTAGCTGGAGAGTTATCAGGGCTGCTGCGCTCAACTCTTGGGCTGACTTGCCTGATGGGAAGTGACAACTAGAAGCAGGTGAAGTCCAGCAAGGGGGATGGCGCGGTAGCTGCAGATGCTTAGAGGTGTTGAAACCTCTCCTCCGCCTCTCTTCCTCTCCCATTCACCTTCTCTGCCACAAGTAGCAAATCTCTTGATGGACTGGCCCTTGATAGACTGTTTAACAACAGCAGCAAATCCCCCAGGAGTCTTCTTCTAAATTCAAGGGGACAAACTATAGAAATCACTGTCATGGAGCAGATATTTTTGTAATTCAGCACTTTCGTTCCCCAAACAGATTGCCATCAGGATACATTTTAATAAATGGGAAGCCTCCCTTTGCTTTCCAACTATTAGTGCTTCGTGTTTTAGTTGGTAAAAGCTGTGCGTTGTGGAATGCCATGATCACAATTAAATTAATGACCATGGCATGTAGTTATCAGGGGTATTGAGTGTTTATATATACATTCATTTATCTTGTTTCACTACACAATGAAGAATCACTTGATAGTATATGCAGCACATCCCCAAACCACAGCTGATTAATTTTTATCCCAAGAGGATGAATGACAGGGTAGGTAGCTTAGAATATGGTTTCAGCTGGGAAGTGTTGGCCTTGTTGCAAAATGGACTTTGTTTTAATTATCTTGAATGCCTCTGCACAACAATCTGTCTTTGCCTAAAGTAGAAACAACAGTTCTTTGTGTGTCAAATGCAAACGTACAAGTACATTCTGATGACAAGATAACTTAATAGGAATTGCAGTAGGTTATCAGCAACTAATTGAGTCTCCTAAATAGAAAACTACTGCAGCTGCTGTGAAGAAAGAAAGAAAAAAAGCACACATTGCAGTTGTACAAGCAATTTGGTACCCAGAAGAGCAGATTCACACTCTACTGCTGATGCAATATAATAACAGAACCATCTTTTTCTCTAAGATTAATTAGGCACAACTAGATACAAAGTTAGAAAAAGGCACACCTAGTCACAGGCACTTTCTGGGACTCTAGGGCCAAAGCTGATAGTTCTTGGATAACCCCCAAGCTACAGATCTCCTCCTTCATGCCCAAGACATTTTGCAGAGGCCAAGATGGCACCCTGCTCCCTATTCCACATATAGAAGCCATCCACACTCACAGCTGAATCTTACTTCAATTCTGTCATTGGAACCGTTTCCTCCAGCCTACCTAAAGATAGCAACCTAGTTTAGGGGTCACGGGGCAGGCAGTGTAGTACAGCTCTGCCCTTCAACACCTCACATGGTAGCTGCATCACTCTGCCTAATGGTAGGGCCTTGCCTGTTCAGGGGACATGTATGCAATCCAATATAGAAAAGATCACTAACATGTTCCATGACTTGGACCAACAGTACACTATTATCTACCCTTACTGCTATTTCATTGGCCTCTTCCAAGGAAGAATTCAGTGATTTCAAAAGGATGTAAGGATAAGGAGAGGAATAACATTAGCATGGTCATCATGATCCTGATGGTATTGCACTCCAAATGTTCTGGCAGCCTACACCAGCAGTTTGATGTGGAAGTTAGAGATAAGGGAAGAAGAAGATGCTGTGGAACTTCAAAGGGCAAAGCCCATGGTATGAACATAAGTAGAGCCTGCTGGATCAAATCAGTGCCCCATCTAGTCTAGAATCCTGTTCTCACAGTGGCCAACCAGATTCCCTTGGGAAGCCTACTAACAGGACCTGAACACAAGAACACTCTCCACTACTGCAGTTTCCAGCAACTAATATTCAGAGGCATACTGCCTCTTGACAGTGGAGCCATTGTGGAGGAAGTAATGCTTCTGGATATCAGTTGCTGGAAACATAGGAGATCTTGTTCTTTGGTCCTGCTTGTTTCTGACAAGCATCTAGTTGGCCACCGTGAGAACAAAATGCTAGACTAGCTGGGCCATTGATCTGATCCAACAGGCTCTACTTATGTTCTTATAGTCTTATGCTAATAGCCATTGATTGCCTTGTCCTCCGTTAATTAGTCTAATTCTCATTTAAAACCACCCAAGTAGGTGACCATAACTGCCTGCTGTGGGAGCAAGTCCCATGGGTTAACCATGCACTACAAGTTCTAATGTTATGAGACAGGGAGAAGACCTTTTTCAATCTACTTCCCCAAGACATTCATAATTTGACAGCAGTCACAACATTAAAAGACGCCTGCTTCTTGGGAGGGAAGCAATGACAAACCTAGACAGCATCTTAAAAAGCAGAGACATCACCATGCCAACAAAGGAATGGAAGTGAGAGCTGGACCATAAAGAAGGCTGATCGCCGAAGAATTGATGGTTTTGAATTATCGTGCTGGAGGAGACTCTTGGACTGCAAGAAGATCAAACCTATCCATTCTGAAGGAAATCAGCCCTGAGTGCTCACTGAAAGGACAAATCCTGAAGCTGAGGCTCCAATACTTTGGCCACCTCATGAGAAGAGAAGACTCCCTGGAAAAGACCCTGATGTTGAGAAAGATGGAGGGCAAAAGGAGAAGGGGACGACAGAGGACGAGATGGTTGGACAGTGTTCTCAAAGCTACCAGCTACCAACTCATGTTTGACCAAACTGCGGGAGGCAGTGGAAGACAGGAGTGCCTGGCGTGCTCTGGTCCATGGGGTCACAAAGAGTTGGACATGACTAAACAACTAAACAGCAACAACAACCATGTCACCACATTTTCTCTAGTCAAGAGGTAGGGAAATGGATCCCCCCCCCAGAGGGTCATATCTAGAAAAGGCCCACCCTCTGTGGCCATGTTGACAGGTGGGTGTTGTCCCACCTATAAATCACCTGACATAAAACAACATCAGGTGATTAAAAGCTCAGGCCACGCGAGTAGACTGAGGCTAAACTCACATCATAGCACTGTGGTTGCACAGCACCAGGATCGGACATATGCTTGCTCTTTGATAGTAAAAAGTCAATAGCAGAGGCTTGTCTCTGATCTGACACTGTGCAATTGCCCCAAATAGCCTTGTGGGTTAAATTGTTAAATTCAGAGGCCTGGTGGGTTAGGACTCTGGGCCAGATGTTCACCACTGTTGCATTATTATTGCAGAGGTGCAGAAATGGGAGATCTTTATACTAGAGCTATATCTGTATTATATGATTCAGGGCTTTCTGTGTTATCTCTGGTCAGGTACTTCTGCAGAATTTTTTTGCTGCAGTAACTTGAGCTGCTATAATTAGTTTTAACGGTATGTTATGGTGTTCCATTATTTTCAATTACAGGATGAAAAAGCAGCCATTTCAACTGTGCAGCACATTAATACTTTATTCATGGACTATGACGCCGAAAGGCCCCGATGACAGATAAAAAGTAAAGGTTTTATTTCTTTTTATTAAGTTAAAAGGTACTGGATCTAAAATGAGAAATGGTCCACTGCCAGATTACTAATTGCCGCTCAAGTAGGTAAAATTGCTAATTCATCATTCACTAGTTAAAGATCCACTCGAGATATATGCAACATTTGTAACATGCCAGAATAGGACCAGATCAGTCCACTCATGAGAATAAATGGAAAGAAACTATTTCATCTTTTTGAACAATTTTGTAACTAGGGTGGACTGAAAACAATCTCAATTCTCTAATGTATCAGGAGAGATCAATAGCTACAACACCAAATCTTCGCAGGATAAATAGACATAAATCAGCTACTGCCTCCTGCAGTACACAGCCCACATAAACACATACACATACTAGCCTTGCTCCAACTGCCATTTTTATAGGCATTTTTTAAATGCCTTTAATGCATTTGAAATGCTTATGAAGTGAATTGTGGCTTATTTTTTTTAAAAGGTGCAAGCTATCACAAGGCTTGTGTTTCTGTTATTTTCATGTTTTCTGCTGAATGGAAGTTTGAATTCATAGTGCTACATGGAAAAGTCAAGGCAAAGCAACATACCTTAGAGAGAAGTTTCATAATGCACCACAAAGTTCTCCTGCAGACACCCCATTGAAGAGTGTAGGTGTTGCACAAAAATATACTGAAATCTGGAAGACAGGGCTGACCTTTGCCAGATGCCATATTTGTTGTGGTGAAGATACTCACGGGCTGCACGGGGGTGGACTTGCTCACAGAAGTAAAGAAATGCAATGACACTCACACAGAGAGCAGTTATGGTGTGGTAGAACAAAAATATAGATCTTATCTGGAACAGAAAGATTTTTGTCCAGTTATATAGCCATGCTGAAAACTATAAATCGTGCAATATAATTAATATAAAATTATTCAACTCTCACGATCTATACATATGGAAGTGGGATTGGGCATACACAGATCTGCACATAGCTATTTCTGTAATTGATGCTCAGCACTGTCAACTTTCAGTGCCAAGTATCTGTGTGATGATAGTGCCCTTTCCTCTGTCCTACCTAATGAGAGGTCTAGATGCAGTTTCCCTTCCCATCCAAAATCAGTTTTCAATCTACTGCTTGAAAGAGCTCCAACACGGTGCCAAATGTAAAACAAACCTTTAGCATATGGGTGGTGCCGGGGACTGGCAAGATACTGATGAGTGGGCACCAGGAGAGGAGGGGTTGGAGACCCTGAATTTTGTTGTGAATCTATGGGTACCGCTCACACTATTGATGAGACAACACACATTTTAAATTGCTTGCCTCTATAGCAATGGAAGTGCAGTGGTACCTTGGTTCTCAGATGCCTTGGTATTCAAACAACTTGGAACCCAAACACCGCAAACCTGGAAGTAAGTGTTCTGGTTTGTGAACTTTTTTCGGAAGCCGGACGTGCTCCACTTCGAGTTTTACACTTCCGGTTTGAGTGTTACATTGAGGTCTGTCTGTTTTAGCTATTTATTTTGCGTTTTTGTTTTGTGGCCTTTTTGTTTTGTTTTTGTGACGGAGTGGAACCCAGTACAGCTACATTGACTGCAGTACATTGTTATTGCTTTCATTTTATGGATCAATGGTCTTGTTAGATAGTAAAATTCATGTTAAACTGCTGTTTTAGGGGTTGTTTTTAAAAGTCTGGAATGGATTAATCCATTTTGCATTATTTTCTATAGGAAAGCCTGCCTTGGTTTTGGAACGTTTTGGTTTTGGAACGGACTTCCGGAATGGATTAAGTTTGAGAACCACTGTAGCTTGCCTCTTCAGCAGTGTAGAAGGCTGGGATTAAAAGTTTGAACAAAAGCAAGAAAATAAAAATTCCACTGGCTGAATCAGACCAAATTCTATAAATGCCTACATTCTGTTTCTAATAGCAGGCAGGGTTCAAGACATGGGATGCTCTCAGCACTTCATGAAGAGTCCGAGTATTAAACCTGAGACTTTCTGTATATAGATTAAATGCTCTACAACTGAGCTACAGCCCTTCCTCACCCTCTGAACACTTGTGACAGCATCCTGTTAACATTTATGACAGCGACATAGGTCAATGCCTATCAATTTTAGCTGGCTTTCCCCCAAATGGCAAGCATGATCGTCACATGGAGAAATATGCTTCCTGTTTTGGAAAATGGTTGCTAAATCAGAGTGAATGTTTGTTAACCAAATGTCAAATATAACAAATTTGCCTATCAACAGCATCTGAATGATAGCATTCAATATGATTCTGAATTTCTCATAAAAAATGTTCTCTACCGCAGAACTGTAGATGTTTAGATTTTCCTCTTTAAACATTCAGGTCATACCTTAATTTTTTTCCTGAAACTGCTTGTCAGCTCACCCCAGCTCACCTCCAGTTTCAGAATCAATTTGCCTGTGGTAAATAGGGTCAAAAAGAGAATTGATCCCTTTTAGGAAAGTACTAGAAAAATACCCCACAGACTGAAACTTACCCACTGACAACTCCCCTTTGATGTCTATCTGTGGTCCAGATTTGCAACCACAGGATGGCAGCCCTGCTAATTCTGTTCCATGTAATTTTTAATGGAATAAAACTACAGAAATACTTAAGGTGCTTTTTCTGAAACAAAGTATGCCATATCACTAACTTTAAAAGAAAAATCAGTTTTATCAAACAATATATCACAGTATATAAATTAAGGCAAAAGAAAGAAAAGTATGTAATATTAACCATTATATTGTTAAGTATTTTAAATGAAGCAATATTCATTCACAATTTCTTGATTTCTTTTAAAGTTTCTCTCTCACCAAAACAGGGGGTGGGGGGGAATTGTTCACTTAAAATATTTTAAAACCCATATTGAACTTTTGAGAGGCAATAATTCATTTTACAATAAACAGAGACAGATTTCTGTAAATTTATTTTGTTGCAATCCTGTAATTCTTGCTTGTAAACAATATGTCGGTTTAGACTTCAATGCAATTTCCCAAAGCTTATTAAACTAGCTATGTTGGAGCTTTCCAGTTTTGAGCAAACAACACATTCTTAACGGTCACAATCACAAAGGGGGCTAAGGGACCAATTCCGTGAACAAGAAACTGACATCAAGCAAGCTGGTGTAAATTAAGCCAGTGTAAGTTTACACCAGATCCAAACCCCCTTCAGCTGTATGGCTGTTACTCGGCCATGTCTGGCACAAGGAAAACAAGTCTCTTAAATAACATTCTATGCTGGGTTGCCAGGTCATGAGACTGAGGTAAACGGACTTAGGATCCAGCCTAAGTCCCACAACCACCATAGCCCTGCCCCTGCCACACACCCAAAATGCCTCCTTCTGGGGACTCGCATTACCCTTGACTATGTAAGCTTCAGCTTGGCTGGCTGAGTTGAGATGAACAAATGGCAGTGGCATATTTTCTGCCCATGGCCAGATTAAGACCTTTAGAGGCCCTGAGCACTTAAAAGATTTTGGTGCCCCCACATATATATCTAATTCAAAATATAAACAATAATAGACCGTAAAATACAAATTTATTTTTCAGAATGAAACAAAACCTACGGTAAGGTAGAAAACAAATGTTTCTTTCTGTATAAAGGTAAAGGTAAAGGTACCCCTGCCCGTACGGGCCAGTCTTGACAGACTCTAGGGTTGTGCGCTCATCTCACTCTATAGGCCGGGACCCAGCGCTGTCTGCAGACACTTCCAGGTCACCTGGCCAGCGTGACAAGCTGCATCTGGCGAGCCAGCGCAGCGCACGTAACGCCGTTTACCTTCCCACTGGCAAGTGGTCCCTATTTATCTACTTGCACTTAGGGGTGCTTTCGAACTGCTAGGTTGGCAGGCGCTGGGACCGAACGATGGGAGCGCACCCTGCCGTGGGGATTCGAACCGCCGACCATGCGATCAGCAAGTCCTAGGCACTGAGGTTTTACCCACAGCGCCACCCGCGTCCCTTTCTTTCTGTATACTCCCGCTTTATTTATATTTGAAAATTTTTCTCCTAGTTTTTTCTGCTTGCAAAGTCTTTGATCAGATCCTCAAATCTAATCTTACATAGCATATCTGTGTATATACTTAGCAGAGATAAAGCACCCAGCCTGCCTTGTTGCATAGTTGGTTCTGTTGGGATTTTTAATATACCTCCACTAATAAAATGAATGCTCAGCTGATCAATTTGTGACTACTAATGTTAAAAATCCAGCAGTGGAAAATTTCTGTGGTGCCTCCTTCCCTTGATGCCCTAAGCACATGCTTATTTTGCTTAATGGTTAATCAAGCTCTGCTTCTTTTCCGCTGGGGTTGGGGGACATTGGCTGAGCCAGGTTGAGTCAAGAATCATGTTCCAGGGCTGAGATAGAGGAATGCCTGGGGTTGATTCAACTTTCCTAAAGCTGGAGCACAGCTTGGCAGTCAGGGTCGTAAAAGAGGGGATTATCAGAGCATGTATTTTGTAGCAAAGAATAGAGCCTTATCTATGTGTGTCCTCTGAAGTTCCTTAGGGCCCTAATGAACAAAAGTTTTCTCTCAGTAAAGGTGAATGGGAAAACCTCAAGGAGTCACAGCTCACTTCCTGGAGGGCAGGACAAACCACTTGGCTGAGCAAGAGATCTACCACATCCTAAACTGCTCATCCTGGTGGTCTTTGACATAGGATTACCCTCTTCGTTTATGTGTACTCAGTATTTATGAATGGAGATGTTTAACCTATAACAAGGAAGCTACTGCTATGTCATCATCTTTAAGATAATTTTACATCTTCCAATATTTTTGTGCACTAGAATTTGATCATTTCTGAAACTAACTTCCACATACTTATTTGCATCCCCAACAGATTTTTAAACAATCCTTATTTATCACATCAATATTGTTAACATCTGCCACATTTTTGTTTATATAAGGGAATGCTCTACTTTGTTTCCTTTCAGAAAAAAATAGGGGTAATATTTATTTTTATTTTCTCCTTTTCTTCTCTCAGTCATATGCCCTAAAATTGTTCAAGATTCTAAATGTTTATGAATTCATTTTAAAAACACCCTATCCTAGAAAATTTGATCTGAATATTGTAAATATAATTTTATATTTCATGGAATATGTACTCAGGGTTATATAAAAATGATACAGCCTAATTTCTTTGGATTGCAGTTTCTTCTCATGTTTTAGAAAATCTAATAACTGAACCTCACAATTAATCAGCTCCAAAGCTAGGATTTGCCTTAGAATTAGTATGGTGGGTTTAAACAACACCTTACCTAGTGCTACTATATTATTCTAAAGCAGCTTTATACTCCACTCTATTTGAATTTTAACTGGATTAGTTTGATCAATATCCTTTTGCATTCTCATCCCACAAACCTCCAGCCATCAACTTCAGAGCCATCTTATTCAATCCCTCGACAAGCAGTTTGGGGACTGCAGCATTAATAAATTGTTAACACTACTGTACTATTAATACAGCTAGGGAATGTTGTGTCAGCTAAATGAATAGAATAACAGGTAGACGGCTGAGATTTTGAAGAATGGCACTGGAGAACAACAATGTTTGAGCTCCTAGTTTGAAGGGTGACTATACTATTGTGATTTTTCTAGCTGTTTCTATATGCTTGCCATTTATGCATATAGCTTTTTTATGCAGTTTGGAATTGATAACTCCGTAAATCTCATCTCACTAGAGAGGAAGCCAAAGAGCAACATTATTATAATTTTGTAATGACATGGTAATTTCTGTAATGACATGGTCTGGCTAAGACCAGACCATGTCATTACAGAGGAGGCAGGTTTAGTCGTTGTCTGAGGACTATCCCTGCCTCCGGGTCTGGTCCTGTCCGGATGGATACTAGAATCAGCAAGGGATACCCACGTGACCTGAAGGTGCTGCTGTGCAATGCCAGGTCAATGATTCGTAAGACCACTGCCATCCATGACTTGATCATGGATGGAGGATTTGACCTGGCATGTGTAACAGAGACTTGGTTGGATGAAGCAGATGGGCCTGTCCTTGCCGCTGCTTGTCCACCAGGTTTCTCTTACGCACAGCAACCCAGGTCACGTGGGCGGGGAGGGGGGGTTGCAGTGATTTTTAGGAAGTCATTAGTTTGCACCAGGCGTCCTATTGGGAAGACCCAGTTTTCTGAGTGCATGTTCTGGAAGTTGGGCAATAGGGGCAGTACAGGATTCCTTTTGGTGTACCGACCTCCCCGCTGCACCAAGGATTCCCTGCCCGAGCTGCTTCAGGTCGTGGTGGATGTTCTCCTGGAGACACCTAGCCTGGTCGTCCTAGGGGATTTTAACATCCATGCCGACACGACCTTACAAGGGGCCGCTCGGGACTTCGTGGAAAGCATGGCCTCCATGGGGCTGTCCCTGAATAAGTCTGGCCCAACCCATAGCCGTGGACATGCCTTGGACCTGGTGTTTACCTCTATGGATGTTGGTGATCTGACACTAAGTAAAAGCGAAATGAAAGAAGTGCCATTGTCAGATCACTTCCTGGTGCAACTGGACTTCTCTGCGACCCATCCCCTCTGCAGGGAGGTGGGACCAATTCGGATGGTCCGCCCCCGCCACTTAATGGATCCAAATGGTTTCCAGAGAGTGGTTCGGGATGCTTTATCCCATGTTGATGGCCTTTCAGCCGATTCCCTGGTGGCCCGCTGGAATGTGGAGTTAACCAGGGCTATTGACTGTTTGGCTCCGAAGCGCCCTCTCCGATTGCATGGAGCCCGGACAGCCCCGTGGTTTTCCACGGATCTGAGGGCAATGAAACAATTGTTGAGACGGCGGTGGCGGATAACTCATTCCGAATCTGACCGGACACAGGTTAGAGCTCAACGTCGAGCCTACCAAGTGGCGATAGCGACGGCGAAGAAGAATTTCTTCACCGCCTCTATTGCATCTGCAGAAAACAGCAGCAGGAGACTTTTTCAGGTGGTTCACAATTTAGCGGAACCACCTGCAACATCGGGGCCCAGTACGGGCCACATGTTCTCCTGCAATGATTTTGCAAAGTTTTTTGCAGATAAAATCGCCCAGATTCGGGAAGAAGTAGACTCCACCGTGGGAGCAGGGCCGGGGCGGGAGAGTGCTAGAGTTCTGTCTAGTCAAGTTGAGTGGGATCAATTTCAATCTGTTACCTCCGAGGATGTGGACAGGCTGCTTGGACGAGTGAAACCAACCACCTGTCTCCTGGATCCTTGCCCATCCTGGCTTATAAAAGCTAGCCGGGAAGGACTGGGCGATGGGCTTCGTGGGGTGGTGAATGCTTCCCTCCGTGAGGGAGCCTTCCCAGACCCGCTGAAAGAGGCGGTTATTAAACCGCTTCTTAAAAAACCATCTTTAGATGCGGCCACGATGGCCAACTATCGCCCAGTCTCAAATCTTCCATTCCTGGGCAAGGTGATTGAGCGAGTGGTTGCTGAACAACTCCAAGCACGCCTGGAAGAAGCGGACCATTTGGATCCCTTCCAGTCGGGATTCAGGCCTCATCATGGGACTGAAACTGCCTTGGTCGCACTGGTTGATGATCTCCGGCGGGCTAGGGACAAAGGTGAGAGCTGTTTCCTAGTTCTGCTGGATCTCTCAGCGGCGTTTGATACCATCGACCATAGCATCCTTCTGGACCGTCTTGAGGGGCTGGGAGCTGGGGGCACTGTTATACAGTGGTTCCGCTCCTTCCTCCTGGGCCGTGTTCAGAAAGTGGTGGTGGGGGATGAGTGTTCAGACCCTTGGGCCCTCACTTGTGGGGTGCCTCAGGGTTCTGCCCTCTCCCCCATGCTTTTTAACATCTATATGAAGCCGCTGGGAGAGATCATCAGGAGGTTTGGGCTGGGTGTTCATCAGTATGCGGATGACACCCAGCTCTACCTCTCTTTTAAATCAGAACCAGTGAAGGCGGTGAAGGTCCTGTGTGAGTGTCTGGAGGCGGTTGGAGGATGGATGGCGGCTAACAGATTGAGGTTGAATCCTGACAAGACAGAAGTACTGTTTTTGGGGGACAGGAGGCGGGCAGGTGTGGAGGATTCCCTGGTCCTGAATGGGGTAACTGTGCCCCTGAAGGACCAGGTGCGCAGCCTGGGAGTCATTTTGGACTCACAGCTGTCCATGGAGGCACAGGTCAAATCTGTGTCCAGGGCAGCTGTTTACCAGCTCCATCTGGTACGTAGGCTGAGACCCTATCTGCCTGCGGACTGTCTCGCCAGAGTGGTGCATGCTCTGGTTATCTCCCGCTTGGACTACTGCAATGCGCTCTACGTGGGGCTACCTTTGAAGGTGACGCGGAAACTACAACTAATCCAGAATGCGGCAGCTAGACTGGTGACTGGGAGCGGCCGCCGAGACCATATAACACCGGTCTTGAAAGACCTGCATTGGCTCCCAGTACGTTTCCGAGCACAATTCAAAGTGTTGGTGCTGACCTTTAAAGCCCTAAACGGCCTCGGTCCAGTATACCTGAAGGAGCGTCTCCACCCCCATCAGTCTGCCCGGACGCTGAGGTCCAGCGCCGAGGGCCTTCTGGCGGTTCCCTCACTGCGAGAAGCAAAGCTACAGGGAACCAGGCAGAGGGCCTTCTCGGTAGTGGCACCCGCCCTGTGGAACACCCTTCCAGCAGATGTCAAAGCGATAAACAACTATCTGACATTCAGGAGACATCTTAAGGCAGCCCTGTTCAGGGAAGTTTTTAACGTGTGACATTTTACTGTATTTTTGGTTTTTATGGAAGCCGCCCAGAGTGGCTGGGGAGGCCCAGCCAGATGGGCGGGGTATAAATAATAAATTATTATTATTATTATTATTATTATTATTATTATTATTATTATTATTTTAACAAGCCATGATGATAGGATTCTTGCTGTACATAATGTAAATATCTTCTGTGCCTGGTCCATTATATACAGTAAGTTGCTATTTTCCAATTACCTTTTTTTGACAAAGCAAACAAAACACAAGCTCTTACAGATGTCGTTTCATAGTCATAATTTATGATCTTTGAATTTTGTGAAATTTTCAACCACACAGAGTAAATAACTCCAAAATACTGTAAGGACTAATTAAAGCTCTCTGAGAGGCATGAGACAAAGGAAACAGAATAGAGTGACAGTTAACAACAATTCATGGTTGAATAATGCCCATAAGGTGCTTCAACTGCGCTTGCATAAGCAAAACAACTCAAGTGCATGTTAATACATCATGTATAAAAGTATAATATATTTACAACTGCTCAGTATGCATTAAAATGACATGTAATATCTAGGTGTCTGAGATCAGTTCTGGGGTGGAGCTGGACAAATAAGCCAAAGCTATGTCCAGATAAAACTGAGGTAGTCTTAGCCAGGAAGACCATTGATCTGGATGGAGGCTGTAACTGGTTTTAGATGGAGGTGCACTCCCCTCAAGAGCCAGGCACATAGTTCTGGGTTTCTCTTAGACTCGACACTGTCTATGGAGGCTCAAGAGAATGAGGTGAGGTGTCACTTCAGAATGCAGGAAAGGGATCCTAATTTTGAATGTTCTTCCTGATGTAGATCTTCACTCACCCCTTCTTCCCTGGTGGGTGAGTTTGCCTCAGGTGCCAAAATGTCTTGGGGCAGCCCTTCCCTCCATCACCTTCTCTAGTTCCCATACAGCCTTTGGGATTCCCAGATGCAAAAAGCACACCTACATAGATCTGAAATGCTACTCCGTCTGCCAGCAAAACTGTTTTCATTGCAGATCACAGAAACAGTGATGTCATCGCAAAAGCCACAGTCAGATTTGGTTCAGCCATGAAACTCACAGTCGCTCAACCTAACTAGGATTAAATGGGGAGGAACAGAACCATGTGACCACCTTGTGTTCCTTTGAGAAAAGGTGGAACATAAATGTAATTAATGTAATAAATTAATGCTTGGCTAGAACTACTTTCCTCAAATGTCAGTCATTGCTAGGAGTTCATTCATTGGCTAAAAACACTGAAAGGTGGGAGCAGGCTCACAAAAAAATGCAGAGAATTCTTTCCTCATGTTTTGCCCCATATCTGAGGGCTCTACTAGCTGGTAATCTAGCAATTAAGACTCATCCAAGAAGGGCAGTTGCCCATGTTGGCATTGTTGGACACCTGCCAATACCCATCTCCCCCCAGCAACCCCCAGAGCCTTCAGGTTCAGCCATTCCTCCTCCTGTCACAACCTGTTTGTCTGGCCTCTCTGAGAGTGAAGGAAGTGGCAAGCATGAGGAGATGAATATCTTACACTTGCCTTCTGCATTTCCTCTGGATTCCTTTGTGGACTGGGCTCAGACAGGAAAGGCAAACTATGGACAGAAGTGGGAGCTGCTCCTACTATTTTTACTATGTGATGCCATCACAGTTACTAGAAATATTTGTGGCAATGGAGGGAATGTCACCCAAATTGCAACTGAACCATCACACACACACACAGACACACACACACACACACACACACACACACAAATAGAAAATCTTCTGAAACATTGTGGAGCTCCCAAGAGCCCATTTTTGTGCCAAAATATATTCAGCTCTAAATATTCAACATAATCCTATTAATTTATTTTTTGTTCATAGTAACTATCAATGTTCTGGAAATAAAGCATTTGTAAAACTGATAACTAACACATTAGATCTTCCCCCCCTCCCCGTGCCCTTTCAATAATCATGAAGATCTCCCTTTGGCAGACCCACACAAGGAAGGTCTCATGTTGACTTAGAAAAATAAATAAATCTGGAAACGTATGCCTCTCCATGTGTCTTCCTTCTCTCCTAATGTGGAAGATAAGTAATCTGGTTATATGAACCTTCTTTGCCAAAGAACATAAATGGCTCAAGGGTAGAATTCTCCAGCTATTTTTAAAACCTCTGAAAAATTGGAAATCCAATGCGCTGAAAAGTCTGACTTGACCTAATAGCCACAAATCTTTATCACGAAATCCATTTACTGCTGTCAATTTGGTCATTTCCACTGCTTCGGAATGAAAGGAGAAAAATATAACTCATGTTCTGTCAGTGTATAATTAAATGAGATTTATCAGTGGTAAATATGACTCTTGGATTTAAAAAAAAAATCAGGCACAATTAAATTAGGTAGCATGACATCTTTGAATTAAACAGCTCGGGTCTGTTATTAGAGTAATAGTCCCTTGCACAAAGGGTAGGGTAATAATCATGTCATCCACAGATGATAGACTGGTGAATCACTAAAGGCATGTTCAGGCATTCACCTGAGCAGACAAATGGTCAGTGTGTGGACATGAACATATCACAACCCTCATCCTCATTCTTCTTATGTGTATTGCCTACTCAGTTCTTGACTTTCCCATGCTTCGTGCAGAAGATCTCTATGAGGTTTCCACTCATATTCACTTGAACACGAGTAGGGCACCCCATGCAATCAGAAACCTTGCTTTCTCATGTGGAGGATTCCACACATAGAAACATAGGAAGTTGCCTTATACTGCCGAAGACCATTGGTCCATCTAGCCCAGTCCTGTCTGTCTATACTGACTAACAGTGACTCCCCAGGGGTTCAGGCAGAAGTGACTCCCAGCTCTACTTGAAGATGCTGGGGATTGAATTTGGGACCTTCTGCTGATGTTCTACCACTGAGTTATGGTCCTTTCCTAGTTCATGTTCAAGCAAATGTCATACTGCAGACCTTCCCTACACAATACAGAAAGGCCAGGGACATGATGTTTCATGGGAACTTAGCATTGTAGAGTTGGAAGGGGCCATTTAGTCCAAGACCCTGCAATGCAGGGATCTTTTGCCCAATGCTGGACTCGAACCCACAACCCAGCAATTAAGAATTTCGTGCTCTACCAGCTGAGCTGTCCCAGAAAGTTTCCAAAACTCATGGGAGTTCCCCCAAGTACAGGAACGTATAGAAAACAAGGGGGTTGGGGCAGAGCTAATACACTCATCCCCACTGTTCCCTCTTCTCGTGTTAATTTGACATCCCTCCATAATGAATGTCTGAGTTGGGCTTTAAGGTTTCTGGGGCACCTTCACATCAGGCATTGCAATGAAAACCAGAAGGAGCGGACAAATACAATACTTGGGCAAAGCATCTGGCATTCTGGGAAAATGTTTTCCTTGCAAATATCTTCCAGAAGAACCCAGGTAAATAAAATCCCTCCATTAGTTAAATTCCCAGATACTGTTTCTCACTAAGACCACCAACAACAAAGCCTCTTCACTTCTTGAAGGTTTTTCTTATTGCATGTTCTACATAATGATGATGTGGCATAAAAGCGTGTGATGTGTTTAATTTTTTTTCAAGGTACTAATATGCTTTTATCCTAGGAAGATTGAGCTAATGCCTTTCATCATAATTAAAGAGCAACATGGGGTTTGCATTGCACTTAAGCTAAGTACCTCTTTCAAGAATATCTTATGGGTGTCCTCCTGAGCCCTAGAGCATGAAGAGGGAGCTTTTCCTTCCTTCCATGCAGCTAAAAGGGAAACTATTGTGCTTTTTTCTGTTCAGAGGATTGATTTTGGATGGGGCAAACTATTGGAAATAAACCGATTCCAATGCATGTTGCTTCCCTTCCCACCTTAAGCAAAGCTTTCTTTAGAAAAGCCTGAGCTTTCACCCTAATACACATTCTATGAAACAGCTCACAAATCTCCATTGCTTGAGATCTTTTCTTTGAGTATGCCCAGTGATAGAGTTCTTCTGAAGATAAACTAGATTAAGTTAACTGCACAAATGCAATTCACACATGGGTTTTACAAAAGGTAAAGAACAGCCATAGGAATTCTGAGCAATGTGGGAGGCCCGATTCAAAGTGCTGATTTTGACAAAGCCCTTTACAGCCTGTGTATACAATACTTAAAGGAGTATCTCAACCCATATTCATGCCCTTAGTTCATCAATGAAGGTACGCTCTCATAACGAGTGCACTATAAGGAAAAAGGTTTTTTCAGCAATGCCCCCCCCCCCATTTGTGGAATATTCTTCCTAGGAAGGTTCACCTAACATATACACAAGGCAATACTTGTGTGGGATGGGGCAGAATTCCAGATCTTTTATCACCACTCAATACCTTTTTATAATGCAGGTAACTTGCAACTTACACACATTTAACTTGCATGGATTCAGCTGTACATGCTCAGCAAATAAAAAAATGGGGGGGGGTCATTCAGAAAAAAGACTTTGGCAATCCCACCTGCCATTGAACCCAATGTGCTTTGACTTATGCCTATCCTCAAATCATAACCAACTGCATAAGATGAGACTCAGCTACATTAGTAAAGAAAAAGTGCTTTATATGTTTTATAACACTGTGACACCAGATGGCGCTGTGGAGTCCTATCGTTCGCCAACATGGATTTCCCTTTATGAAGCTTATGGCGTGTTTTCCTGAAACACCTTTTTGATGTGTCTAGATACAGCCTATGTCTTATCATTTATTTTAGTCTCTGAAGTTTGATGACAATTGGTCAGTTTCCCCCCACTTTGGTGGGGGGGGGGAATAGACAGATAGATAGATGATAGATAGATGTTAGAGATAGATAGGAAAAAAATAGATTTGTTTGTTTATTTGTATACACTGCTTGATTGTAAACAACAACTGGTTAATAATGATGATGATGATGATGATGATGATGATGGTGATGATGGTGATGATGATGATGCATGGGGGCCACCCCTGTATAGAGAGACAGATCCTTCTCTCCCTGCCCTGGTTCTGACTAAGGGTCAGTGTAAAAAGCTGTTCTTTGCATTTTAAGCGAAGCCTCCCTTGTTACCAATACAAGCTGCTGTCCTTGAAATATGTGCAACAGCTTCAGAGAGGGGATTTTTGTTGACACTGAGAGGAGGCGTTAAACTTTCTCTCCTCCACCTTCATGATTTTGAGGCTATTCTGTCTTCCTCTCATCTGCTACATTTTTACAATTTGCTTGTTCATTTGATTCACGCAGTTAATAGTCATCAGCCACATATAGCTGTTCCCCATTCTAGGAACCACTGCCTTCTCTGCTTAGCTCTTTATGGTTGGCCATTGGGAGAAAAAGATGCTGGACTAGGTGGGCCATTGACCTGATCCAGCAGAGCTTGTCTTATGTTCTCCTGACATTCTCCATGGTCGCCTTATGGTTATGGAACTCCCTCTCCCAAGATATACAATCAGGCTCCCCCCACCCCACTTTTTGTTTCAGATTACTGCTATTTCAGTAGATAGCGGCCTCTGTTTTTGTTTCCTTGTTATACTGGAATGTCTAGCTGAGAAATATTAAAATGAATCAAACGGCACAGAAGGGTTTCTAGCGTTTCTACTGTGGTTATGATAAAGGTAAAGGGACCCCTGACCATTAGGTCCAGTCGTGGCCGACTCTGGGGTCGCAGTGCTCATCTCGCTTTATTGGCTGAGGGAGCCGGCGTAGAGCTTCCGGGTCATGTGGCCAGCATGACTAAGTCGCTTCTGGCAAACCAGAGCAGCGCACGGAAACGGCGTTTAACTTCCCGCCAGAGTGGTACCTATTTATCTACTTGCACTTTGACGTGCTTTCGAACTGCTAGGTTGGCAGGAGCAGGGACCGAGAAACAGGAGCTCACCCCGTTGCAGAGATTCGAACCGCTGACCTTCTGATCGGCAAGTCCTAGGCTCTGTGGTTTAAACCACAGCGCCACGTGTGTCCCCTGTGGTTATGATACATTTGCTTATATTTGAAATGGTTTTAAATTGTTTTAAATACTGTAAACTGCCATGGAAAGATACTGATTTTTGAACCGCAGATGGAAAAAGCTTTGAACAAACGCATACAATTTCTTACTTCATAGCAAAGCAACATGGGGGGAAATGCGAAAGAGACAAAAACATAAACAAAACACTGTGTGACATGGCTTAATAAAGTCCTCACCTAATCAGCTATTGCTGACGATGCTGAAAAACTCGTTGCTAGCTTTACCAGCTCCCAGCAGTTATTGCCTTTTTTTTCAATTGTGCAGTACTCTGCACACTTCCTGGGGAGAAAAATTTCCATTAAACTTGGTGGGGATATATTTCTGGGTAAACATGCACAGAAGTCGAGATCAGATTGCAAGTAACTTTAGGACACCAAAGTAAACGAGAAGAGGAACCTGTCTCCGCTGAATGGCCTGTGGCAGTGGAAGCAGGAATGCCTCGTGGAAACTGAATGCCCTACCACCATTTTTAAAAGGGTCTTCTGGAGCTTTCAATATGTTTAATTTTAATTCTTCTTTTTATGCTCCATTTTTATGTTCTACAATTTTAATTCCCTTTGAAAATCTTCACACAGTCTCCCGCTACAGCTCTAGCACTATTTCTATGTCTACACAAATTTATACATTTTTAGACATAAAATTCCAGGGGTATAATAATAATGCTTTTAAGGCTGTAATCCTTAAGAACTTGAATCTATTAAAAGGTAGTAGTCAAAGTAAACATGACATCTGCGGCACTCGTCTTTAATACTGCAAATATCATTGGCACATCAAAAGATGAAAATAATATGTTAGATTTACTGCTTTGGAAGATGTTGGAATGAGCTTGGGGAATGGTTCCAGCCCCACATTAATTTTGGTGATCTAATAGATTAATTCAATACCTTCAAGCATTATATTCAGTATATATGGCCTATTTAAAGTGCACTGTCTCTCCCTTACAATGATTAATAGCAGAGCATAAAAATGGGTTAAACATTATTCTTGGCCTTTTCTTTCATCTTTATTCATTAAAATATTACCTCTTTGCACAAAGATTTACACACACTGTCAGCATTTATAATCATCAATCTTCAAGAAGGGAGTTTAATTTTTGTCTAAGGTTAATTTTTTTAAAAATGAAATAATTATATAAAAAGTATATCTTCGTACCCAAGCCACCTTTTCAAATACTTGTCAAATACTTTAAAATGAAACAAAATAATACAATAATCCATTGTTTATCATAAGGGATGTAGGTATTATACATGCCTGCAAAACTGTCAGAGTTACTATCATAACCCTGAATCAGGGCCCTTGTTTTGCCCTGAGGAAAACTCAGATGAGGAAGACTTACAGGTTGTTCTGTTGCGGGGGGAGACAGTAATCATCTAATCCTGTTCCCTCCCATGTTAACTCCTCTGTGGAGCCAGGGCCAGTTATAGAACAGTGTAGCTCAATTGGTTAGAGTGTGATGCTAATAATGCCGATGTTGTGAGTTTAATCCCCATATGGGCCATTGCATATTCTTGCAATGTAGGGGGTTGGACCTCATGATCCTCGAGGGCCCTTCCAACTCTATAATTCTATGATTCTAGGTCTTGCCAGTCTTCATAATGGCTTGAGTTCTTTGCTGGAGGAACAGACCCCCATTACCCACAACAGGGAAAGAACATCAGCCAACAGTGAGCTTTCCATGGTCCTGAAAAATCCTGCCTGAATTCATACACATTTTGTCAAATCAGCCTACATGCTACTGAACCTTACCTGAAAGGACCGTAATTAGGTAAGTCTGTTACTACTTCCCCTGTGAGCTCTAAGCCCAACAGAACATGATAGCTATTTTTATAGTATTTTATACTAAAATTTGAATATAATCAGAGTAGCAAAACAGTTAGCTCTTTTTGTGTCTCTACAGAATCTGAATCACCCTTGTGAAACACCGTAGAGTGGTAATCCAATGAATCCTGAATAAATTGCTTAATTCATGATAGAATAATTGAATGTATCCCCTAATTCGAAATAAAGTGAAGGCAGGAGATCTAGATTTGATTTTTATTGCTTATGGTGAATGTAATGCATACTTATTTGTAAGTAGGAACATAGGAAGCTGCATTCTGCCAAGTGTGAATATTAGTCCATCCACCTCAATATTGGCTTTCTGGAGTTTCAGATAAGACACTTTCGCAGCACAACCTGGAGACGACAGGTTTCCCTGACTCCATTTCGGAGACATTGCCTTCAACAGAGGAGGCAATTTCAAGTCCAAAGGAATGTGTACAAGCAACTAGGCTATTTGCGTAAAAAGATCCAGGCTCAGGGCCCCAATATCCTTGAGACCACCTCTCCCCATACCAGCCTATCCAGACCCTGCATTCATCATCTGAGTCCTTTCTTCATGTACCCCCTCCAACAGAGGTGCAGAGAGAGCAGCACAAGACTGAGCCTTCTCAGTGGTGGTTCCCCAACTGTGGAATGCTCTCCATAGAGTGATGCACCTGGTGCCATCACTATCAACATTTAGGCACCAGGTTGAGATGTTCTTGTTTACCCAGGCTTTTCACTCATAACTGCTGTACATCTTTTAGAGTGGGGTAGAATGTCTTCCTTTTTCTGCTATTGCAGGATAGGCACTTTTAGTTACTTTTAAGAAACCTTTTCATGTATTTTAATTTGGTATTGTACGTTTTTATTTTAAAAGATTGTAAGTTGGTTTGAGACTTTTGTAGTAAGTGACAAATACATATAATAAAGAAGCAATAAAGAATGAGTGCTTCCACTAGAATGAATGGGGGAACACTTGTAAAAGAGGGACAATGTGCAAACTGGACTTACAGCACTTGCAAGAGATCACTGAGTCAGGAAAATGCCATCTGTTTTCATCTGTATAACTGGAGGTATCTTCCTTTCTATGTAACAAAAAATAGTTCTTCAATACAATTAAGGTACCTGTTACAAGAAATATTTCTGCCTGACTGTGTTTTCTTGTAAATGGTATGCTAATGGCCCCATACACACTCTCTCTCTCTCTCTCTCTCTCTCTCTCTCTCTCTCTCTCTCTCTCTGTATATATATATGATACCTTTTATAAACCCTTCTCAGCTCAATATTCAAATACTAAGTTGGTGTATCCATCTCTTTCATTTATTTAAAATAATTTATTAGTCACCTTACAGTGCTCAAGGCAGCATGGAGTGAGTAATGAAATAAGCTCAACAGCAAAAACAAAAACAAGAAAACCCAACCCTCAGAAAATCTGCATCAGTATAAACAAACAAGCTGATCTGAAAACCTGATGAAAGAGATGTATTTTGTGCCTCTTCTAGAAGACACACCAAAAAAAGGCAAGTCGTCCTACCCATTGCTGAGACACTCTTCCATTTAGATGGAACTTGGAGCAGGTAAAACAAAAACAAAAAACAAAGCTGGCATTGGGGGTAGCATAAATAAAAAAGCTGGTCTCTCAAATGTGCTGGATTGTGTTGTTGTTGTGGAAAATTGTGTTTTTATGGAAAATATGCTGGGTTATGTATCCAAAGCAGTGTATCTCCTAACCCACCCAAGCTGATCTGGAGGTGCGTGGAGGGTTTCAACGAGGAGGAGGAAGTTCTGTCCCAGTAGCACATGTCTCTTGCACTAGTGTAATGGGAACATTGGATATCACCCACTATTACTATTACTTTTTTCTTACTTCTAACTAAATTTAAAAATTCAAAGAAAATTAATAAACCAATTCTATTATTGAATTTATGTCTGGTTTTTAAATATGCTTAATTCTAAATGTATTTCAGAAGCTGGCTGTGCTGAGGATTTTTTTTTTTTTAACTTTCTGTTTCAACCTACATGAGGACTGTGACATTTAAAAAAATAAAATAAAAATCCAGAACAGGATTCTAGATTTCTGTCAAGTTTCTTAGATTTGTCTCCCAGAAAAAGCTCATGGATACTCATACCATATGTTATGCTTCATTGTGCAGTTATATGAATGATCCATGACCACAATGAGTTACATTCTTCTCTGCAACAGCCTTCAGATACTTTTGATCACAAACTCCCATCAAACCTAGACTTTGCATGTTGAGGCTGTTGGGAATTGTTGCCCAAACCACCTGGAGGACACTAGGCTGGTGAAACCAGCTCTGCGACATAGAAAAATGAGGGATCTTGGAAGCTGAAGGTCGCCAAAGAATAGAATAGAATAGGAGAACAAAGAAAACATTACATGCACAAGTCTCTTCATGCTCATCAGAATCCCTGGAACTTCATGAAGGATAATGTTTCCACATGCACAATGAAATGTTAGATCCCTCAGTATTTGTGTAGGGGTGAGGGACACAGCGATCAGTGGAATTGATATACTGGGTGCCACTGCATACGGAAAAATAACCCATCTCCATAAATGGGTGTGTGTGATACAGTCAGGGCTATACAAATATGCCCATGATCATTTTCCAAATACAAGATACCTGGGACTACAGTAGCACTCATCATTCAAGATTGGTGAGGCAGTGGTACTTACATGACCTCCTGGCATCAGTGGGTCTGTGGTTTTTTGGGACGGTGAGGTCAGGATGGTGCAAATGCACTGGCAGACCCAATCTGGTACTCCTGACAGTGTGTTTGCACTGCACCAATCTTGCCACCACCTCACCCCCTCCCACTCTCAGTATGCTGCAGAGGCGCCAGAGACAGGAGGGCAGATTAGCACTGCCACCTCACCCTGCTAACTACTACTGTGTTATGATGCTCTCTCATGCCAAACCAAACCACTGAGCACCTAAGCCAGTATTGTCTGTTCTAACTGGAAGTTGCTCTCTGAGCTTTCGGCAAAGTCTTTTTCATTCCTGCTGCATGCAATCCTTTAAACTGGAGGTGCTATAGATTGAACTTAGGGCTTTATGCATGCAAAGTGTGTGTTCTACCAATGGGCCATAAATAGAAAAGAGAAAGCATTTGCATTTCAAATGGTCTAATGTTTCTATGTATTACAGAAATACAGAAATAGCAAGAGAAATTTATTGTATGTATGATGGATGGTAAAATTGTTCAGCCGCACAGAGATGCAGAAAAAGAAATACAAGGTGCAGAAGTGCCAAGATTTTCAAGCAGGAAGCATTTGTTCTGTAGAAATATTTGGTTCACCAGAAGAGAAAAAAATGTTGTTCCAGTGAAATCATCTTTGGCTTTGGCTTTTAAAAAGACCGACCAGATTAAGTGTAGAGTAAGTGATGAATTTGATGTAAGGAAAGGGCTGCAAAAAATATTATAAATACATCAAAATAACACAGGTTCTGAGATTTGTGAGTTAAGGGAGATATAAATTAAAATAATTTTCTCAGTGCAATTGGACTTACTTCTGAATAGACATGTATAGGATTGTACTGCTAGGGTGCAATCCTATGGTGCCTGGAAAGGATCTCGGAGGCATTAGGACAGATCTGATTTTCTTCTCCAAAATGGAGAGAGATCTCTGATTTCAGAGAGGGAAATCCCCTACGTAGCCACCATAGTAACCTGAAACCCTTTGTCCTAACTGGCAACATCAGAGTGTCAATGTTAGTATAGTGCAAAAGGGTAGTATAGTCAAAAGGGTATTGTCAGGGACAGTTCAGGGATGTGCCAGAAGAACAATGAAAACGATTTGGGTCCAAAGGACTCAAAGCCACCCAAATCCCTGACACGCCCCCATACCTGGGAGATATTTAGGGATGTTAAATATCTCCCAGGAATTTCCCCCCAGTTTTCCCATTTCCGGAGAGCAGTTTAAATGGGTGGGTGTGAAATAGACAGAGGAGTGTAAGAGCACTTCGCTAACTTCAATTCTGCCTTGGTGGCAGAGCTCAGGATAAGACCATTCAGTCACATCAGAATTTGCCTTCTCTTCCGCCATATCACTGTCCTTGGAACTGCCATTTTAGTAACTCAAATCCTCTTCATCAGAATATCCTAATGAGGGCAAATATATTATATTAAATCACCCCATAACAATACATACAATAAATACATGTTTTATCATGTTTTTAATATTCTGTTGGGAGCCACCCAGAGTGGCTGGGGAGGCCCAGCCAGAAAGTCATAATGTCATAAATTATGATGATAAATTATTATTATGACATAGCAATGGATCCCTCCATCAGTATACATTTTCCTAATCATTACTTCTATAAAGTATAAGGCCTGAAAATCTTGTTCCTGAAATACAGGGCAGCAGATGGAACAAGCATACAACTCTCATGCACCTATTAAAATGTGGCATGAGCAGTACAGACATATATCCATAGCCATATGAGCACAATTATTTCTTGATTTAGTATTTTCTGGGCACATAACCCCTCACAATGCAACGGTCAGCTATGGAGAAGGTCTCAAGTTCAATTCCACGGATCTCCAGGTAGAGCTGAGACCATGGAGACCCATTGCTTGTCAGCTGACTTGGTATCCAGGGTCCAATTCAGGAATCCTGATTGGACCACAGGCAGAACGTAATTGTGCTGTGCCCAATGTGACCCAATCTGTACTCTGAACCAAAACATAGCCTTGCACAGTACCAGGGTCAGGTAGCAAGGAAGGGAGAGAGGAGTCGTCTCACCTGCATCTTCTCCTTCTCTCCCTCTCTCCTCAACTGCATATTTAATATCCTCCCACATTCTTTTGACAGCTTTGGATCACTCCAGGTGGACCCAACCCAATCAGTGCTGAACCAGGGCTGTTTTGATTTGCTCTAGAGAAATCCCAGATCAGCCTCAGGATCCAGGATTTATCTGAATCAGATGCACACCCCTAGTCAGTATGTTCCTAATAGATACAACAGAAATATCACCAGTTTGAGAGAGGGCCTCACAGGATGTCATTCTGCCAGTCACCTTGACTAAAATATGATCCAGGATTAGTATTGCTGGCTTGTCCAGCTCTCCACCCTGCCAAATCCCTATGCTAACTGATGCTTATCAGCTCTGCTGCTACTATAGTGAATGGGAAAGAAAGGCAGGACATTGACTCATCCTTTTGTCCTCTGCCTGTCCAGGGGAGGGGGCCAATCTTAAGCCTATAGTTTTGGAGTCAGGCTGATAGAAAGGCACAGGACTTGCTACCTGTAGGAAATTGGTTACAGGTAGGTAGCCGTGTTGGTCTGCCGTAGTCGAAAGAAAATAAAAAAAATCCTTCCAGTAGCACCTTAGAGACCAACTAAGTTTGTTATTGGCATGAGCTTTCATGTACATGCACACTTCTTCAGATAAAAGCTCATACCAATAACAAACTTAGCTGGTTTCTAATTTTGTAGGAAATTGTGATGGCAAGAAGGGAATTCTGTTGGAGTGTTGAATGGTTAATGCTGTGAATCTTCACCGATGCACAACCACAGGCATCTACTTTTTGTTTTATTTTTAGGTAGAAGGTTCATGTGCATTGGGATGTACGTGGATGCTGCCCAGATCACATATATTAATGGCAAGGGTTGAACACACACACACTCCATCATTTGTATATATAGTGTCAGGCTTTGGGGAATCAGATCGCTCCCCCGGTGGCAGTGAATAAGCAGATCAAATGAAAGGAGTGTTCTTACCAGTTAGTTTCATCAAGAATCACAGCATGAGACAAAGGAATGCATATCTCTTCTAGAAATGGCGTTGTTCCCAGTACAGGCTCACCCCCTCTGTCCCCGTTAATCTACGTCACTCTGAGCTTGTTGTCTCTGTGCTCTCTGTTCTATCACTATCAGAGTGCATCTAGTCTTAGGCAAAGGGGGGCCAGGAATGCTGCCCAAAGATACTAACTCTGCCAGCTTTCTCTCTCCTGGTGTTTCCTCTTCTAGCTGTTCCTCACCCAGTATTTCCCAGCTTCCTCCCTCTGGACTATGCCCCTCTGCAAACCACTGTTCTAAATCAATACTGTCCTCCTGCAGTTGGGAAGGTTCAGGAGAAGAGGGACGGCTCCCACCATTCCTCCTCAGTCCAGCCCCTGACATATACTCAATACCTTGAGTATTAGGTACAAAAAGGTACAATATGCATTTATATGACAAAATAGATGATAAGAGCCTTGGCGAGTGAGTGTTCAAGTCCAGTTGCAAGTCCAGTACCTAGGAACATAGGAGACTGCCTTATATTGAGTCTGACTATTAGTCTCTCTGGTTTAGTATTGCCCACATGGAGTGGCAGCAACTCTCCTGGGTTTCAGGCAGGAAGTCTCTCTCAAGAGACCAGCATGGTGTAGTGGTTAAGAGCGGTAGCTTCGTAATCTGGGGAACCGGGTTCGCGTCTCCGCTCCTCCACATGCAGCTGCTGGGTGACCTTGGGCTAGTCACACTTCTTTGAAGTCTCTCAGCCCCACTCACCTCACAGAGTGTTTGTGTGAGGTTTGGTGTTCATAGGGTTAACCTCTATGTGTCCTGCATCTGGGGAGGAGCTTCCTACATCCCGGAGCTGAGTTCTTTGTCTGTGAAGTTACTTTCACTTCTCAACGGAGAAGGAGCAGAGACATATGCGATGGCTGCTGTCTCTGACGCTGTTTGTTATTTTATCTGTCTGATGTAAATAAATGCTGTTTAGTTTAGAAAGAAACAGCGTATGGACTCTCTCTTCACTCACACATCAAGCACGCGCTGCTGCTCTGCTACTGGCTGGGAATTGTGGTGCAGTGGAAACGTACTGGACCCAGTCAGCTGTCCAACAGTTTGTTGTGGGGGAGGAAGGGAAAGGAGAATGTTAGCCACTTTGAGACCCCTTCGGGTAGTGATAAACCAGGATATCAAATCCAAACTCCTCCTCCTCCTCCTCCTCCTCCTCCTCCTCCTCCTCTTCTTCTTCTTCTTCTCAACCCTACCTGGAGATCTCCAATATTGAACTTGGTACCTTTTGAACACAAAGCATGCACTCTGCCAATGAGTCACGACCCTTTCCCAAGCAAACTCTCTATGGTGCATAATTATTGTGTTTGGCTGGCTTTCACAGAGGCTTCCGATTGAATTTGACACCCTCTTTGTAGTACAGAATATTGTTTTTAGTCATATCTCCCTCCCCTGCACAATACACATTGTTCTTTGACATTGAGCAATGATTGCATATACTCATAATATAGTTCAAGTAGCACAGTTCAAACATCTAATATTCTCCACACGATTTTCAAATTATTTGCATGTTATAATTAGCAGGCTGGAGACTTGGCATTTCGAAGTTGAGAGAAAGGTCACGTTTGCTTATTTTCTGCACTTCGCCACACAGCAGTTTGTAATCCAAAACACGTGTGAGGCGTGAGAACATGGCCATATAAAAAGGCAATACTTGCTGCTAATAGCCCCATTCAATTTTAAATGAATTTTAGAACAAATGACCATTTAGTTAAAATGCACAATATAACTAGATAGTTGTTTTTTAAAACAAAAAAAAAAACCACCCTGACTTTCCTTATACTGAAAATTTATTTAACCGGGATGAAATGAAGGCACTTTATAGGTCAAGCCTCAGCATGTTTACTCAGAGGTAATCCCCTTTGAGTTGAATAGGACTTACTCCCAGATAAGTCTACTTATAATTGCAGACGTATAGAACAACCCAGACTTCCCCTCCTTGCTGGTGGGGCATTATGGAATGGGTGGGGGTCACAACTGCCTCTGCAGCCCTGCCACATATAGGAGCTAGGGTAGAGGGTATCAGGCAGCAATACTGCTGCGTCAGCTTGGAGCTGACAAGCAATTGGACCAGGATTTGTCCAATGGCATTAGGGGCCAGCTGTGAGTATGAACATAATAATAATAATAATAATAATAATAATAATAATAATAATAATAATAAATTTTTATTTATACCCCGCCCTCCCCAGCCAAGGCCGGGCTCAGAGCGGCTTACAAGCAATAATAAAAACAAGATGAGTGATTACAACTTAAAAACAAAAATAAAATACAACATTAAAATAATGGAACATTAAAATATTAAAATGGAGCCTCATTGTAGGAGAAGGAAAAGAAAAAAGAAAAAGGGGGCGGAGGGAATCAAATTGGCTCCAATCCAAAGGCCAGGCGGAACAACTCTGTCTTACAGGCCCTGCGGAAAGAGATCAGATCCTGCAGGGCCCTGGTCTCATGAGACAGAGCGTTCCACCAAGTTGGGGCCAGTGCTGAAAAGGCCCTGGCTCTGGTTGAAGCCAATCTAACTTCCTTAGGGCCTGGGACCACTAGGGTGTTGTTATTTATGGACCTTGAGGCTCTCCGTGGGGCATACCAGGCGAGGCGGTCCCGTAGGTACGAGTTAAGAAGCAAACTTGGTACAATTTCCCCCAAATGGGTGCCAATAGAGGTGGTGGAGTGGAGTGCAGGCAGGGCGCCTGCAGTGGTGCCACCTCATGGGCTTCTGCCTCCTGAGCCAGTAGCCTCAACCTGCTTAACAGCTGGGCCGGCTCTGCTACAGTATACAGCCATACCTCGTGTTGCATGGATCCTCGGGTTTTATCATTGGGTCACCCCAAATGCACCATCAGATCACATAGCATGTCCATGGCTATAGCATGCACCAAAAAAACCATGAATCCATTGTTTCGTGGGGCCGCAATGGTGCAAAAACATGGTTACAAAGCACGGATCTACATGGATTCTCAGGATTTTTGCATTGGGCTACCCCAAACTCACCATCAAATCACATATCATGTCTGTGGCCACAGAATGAACCACAAAAATCATACATCCACTGTTTCGTTCAGATTTTTTTTTTTTTTCCTCCTCTAAAAACTATGGTCAGGTGCGTCTTAGGAAGTGGAAATACATTAGTTTTAGCTATAGACAAAGCTCTTAGAATTTGGCAGAGTCAAACTGCACCTGTTATCTATATGGTGCGGTGTAAAGTCTAAAGCAATGGGGCCATTCTACATTATGATGTATGATATAGAAGCAACACTTTTACTTCCATTAATGCAACCAGTTGTAATGCACAAGAGGTTTAACATACGTAGTGGGAGGGGGCTTCTGTGTACTCTGGACTCCAGTACAATACAACATTTTGGTAAAAATGTGATCGGTTTAGGGAAACTGAACCTATGTGCAAAAAAATAGAATACATACTGTAAAAAGCACCATTACAAAACTTTACATCTAAAAATTAAATCTGAAACACAACTGAGTACTGTATATCTGAATCCTACAAAACAGTAAAAAATAAACACTTCTGGGTTCGCCAGTTGCACATGCGCAGAAGCGATCTGCACACTTCGTGTGCATGCAGAAGTGATCTGCGCGCTTCACGCATGTGCAGAAACACTCAATTGTGCTGCGTACATGCGCAGGAGAGGCGCTCTAGTTGCAGACTTTTCAGGGTGCGAACGGCACCCCAAAATGGATTAAGTCTGCAACTAGAGGTACCACTTTACCATGGGAGTTGGGTCCTGCTCAACAGGATCATGATTACAAAGTCATCAGCCCCAGGTGACCAGTGCTGTGGAACAGAAGTCATGCCTGCACCCCTGCCTGAAACTCTCACTATCTCTTGGGGAAATCCTGTTCCTTCTCCCTTCCTGCTGGAGAAGCCTGGCTACAGAAAGTACAGAAACTTTTGAACTTCAAAAGAAAATGTCCTTGCCTGAGGACTTCCAAACCTCAACGGCCTGAGCAGAGAGAGCAGACTTCTTTGTTCAAAGGAAGACTCACAGCAGCATCTTTCAGGCAGGCATAAAGTTTAATGCTTTAATTGTGCAGAGTTAGTTGTGAAATGCTAATGGTCATTTGCCCCGAGGCTCTTGAAAAGCTTTTAAACTTTTCAAGGTGATCAGTATACTCATTCAGTACAGTAGGAAAAGCACCACAAAGGTGCACTGCGCTGGCAGTTCTGACTCACTCTCTTAGGCTGCATTCACACTGCAGTTTATTGTGTTCCCAACTAACTGTTAATTTCCACATTGTATTTGAGCTTTCATGTGATGTAAAAACTACTTCTGGAAATCTAGCAGAATACAGTAGAAATTTAGCACTCAGCAAAAGAAGATCACCTCCCCTTATTGAAAACACTTCTACTCCATAATTTCCCTTGAAAAGAATCCTTCCTATTGGCTATAATAAGGATGCTTTTTTCCAGGCCTAATTACTGGGTGAGAGAGCCATTGGTGGGGTGCTATTCTCCTCCCCCACTAAAAATACACCCTACCCCACAATTAGTCTTAAAAAATAGATATTATTGGTTCCAATTGAACTTTTCCTTTTCAAACTTAATTGTTGTACAGGGGCGGGGACGATATTTTGGGACAGCTGAGGAGGGACTGGCTAACTGTCACCCTCCCAGCTACAGTATCCATAAAGACAGTGCTATTTTTTTAGAAAAAAAGATGCCAAAACTCACCATGAATGCCTCCCTTATTCTGTTATAATAGCAGTGGCTTCTACCTGAAAGGTGCCAGAACTGATTTCCGGTGAGTTCTGGCTGAAAAAAGCCCTGCATAAAGATCACACATTTCTGGCAATTAGGCTTGCAATTAGGCTTTTAAAAAGCTAAACTACCTATGCAAGGAAGAGTTTGCATGCCTATATATGTGCTTCTGTATTCATTGCGTGTTGCATGTGAACATGCTTTTATTTATGCATATATGAGAGAGAAAGCATGCTGCATTGTGTATGTATCTGTGTATGCCGCACACACATATGTGTGCTTATGAAAAGGGCTCCCCATCCCAGCTTTGGGCCTTTAATCCAAACTGAACTTCTAACACTTTTTAATTCTTCTGCTCACTGCCTGTTACATGAGTGACTATGCTCCTGAATGTAGAGCAGCATTGGCTGAATAATACATTCTGTACAATGTTTTCTACTTTGTTCAAGCGACTGTACCAAAAGTATCCTTTCAAAATGTGTAGGATTATGACGGATGGGTAGTTAACAAGCGGCCTGTCCCCCCCACCCCCAGCTTCTGTAGATCTTTTTTCCTCCAGGCAGATTTTAACCTGTTTTGCCTGGCGACTATGAAAACTAAATATAAACTGATGGAAGAATGCCTCAGAGTGGCATTTGCTGGGGGAAAGATATGAACACAGGAAGAGTTAAGCACTACAACCACCTACCCTGAAAGTGTCCTCTCAGTCCCTCATAAGCAATACCTTAGTACAATAAAACCTATCTGCTGAGGTAACACTGAGTACAGTTGTACCTTGGTTTTCAAATGCCTTGAGAGTTGAACATTTTGGCTACTGAACGATCAAAAACCGGAAGTGATTGTTCCTGTTTTCGAACCTTCTTTGGAACCCGAACGTCTAACATGACTTCCGTGGCTTCCGACTGGCTGCAGGAGCTTCCTACAGCCAACCGGAAGCCGCGCCTTGGTTTCCGAACATTTTGGAAGTCGAACGGACTTCCGGAACAGATTCCGTTCGACTTCCAAGGTACAACTGTTCTGTGCTAAGATCAGCACCGCCAGGACTCCAGCATCCAAAGCCCTGAGACTCAGTGGACTGTGACATCACCATAGAGGATAAAACCACAAAGGTGTCCACTCTAGAAAGACAGCAATCTAGTACGGAGACAAAACTCAAAGATGTAAAGGCCCAGGTTGGATCTAGACACATCAAAGAAGTGATTCAGTTAAACGCGTTGTAAACTCATACATGGAAATCCGGTATGCAAAGACAGGACTCCACAGCGCCATCTGGTGTCACAGTGTTATATTGCATATACAACACACCTAAAACACTTTTTCATTACCAATCTATCTGAGTCCCCAGAAAAATGGGGGTCAAGAGATTAGTAAATATGTATTCTTCATTAGGAGGTGACCCCCTACCAATCTTTTTTCCAAATACCAAGGATTTCTGCCTGAGCTACAAACAAACAAACATATCATCATCATCATTGTTTCCTTGTATACCACCTTTCCATAGTTGTAAGTTCAAGGGAGCTTACAACATGAAAATACTTGCATAATTACAAAAAATATATAACAAAAGTAGTCACAAGCAATAAATTAAACATATCCAAATGTACATGAGAAAATTAAATAATTCCCACATATGTCATAAGATCTAAAAATTCAGATTCATAAAATTAATATAAAAACAACAAAATCAACATGTCCAAAATTAAATCTTTAGCCCAACAAAAAGCCCTAAACTATATACCCCACCGCAAAAGTGGAAACATCCTGAGAAGCAGGTTTGATAGGACTCATAACAAAGAAGGTCTCTGACCTTATTAGCAGCTTCAGCTTTTGTAGCTGGAGCCAGTCAGTCAGTTAGTAAATCATTGCTGACAGTTCCATTCCACCTGCTCTGCAATAGCTTGTCCCATGCTAGTATAAACCCTGAAGGTGTGTGCATTTCTGGCTACAGAGATATCTGGAAAAACCATAATTGTCCACAGTAAATTGTCTACAGTTCAAAATGAGGCTCATCAGGAACCGGCTGCATGGAAGAAGGTAGCATGTGGTTTATTGGGAGGGACAGGGAAAGGGGTGAGTTGGTGGGGGTGGATTAAACCTGTGCAGGTGAACTGGTGGGAGCATCAGAAGTCCATCGCCTTCAACCTCCCCTCCCAGCACAGCAGATCTATTGCATCCAGAAAACCTAATGCCCTCACATTTCCCTACTGTTTCTATTTATTGCTTCTTTATTATATGATGTATATCCTACCCTTCACCCTAGGTCATCTCGGAGTGGGTACAAACAATTTAAAAGACAGCAAACAGTTAAGAACAATTCATAAAATACAATTAGCATCACAGCAACTACCGTAATTCATCAGCCAAATACTAGGCATTAAAATATCTAGCAGGAGAGATCCTAAAGTATCTTGGAATGCAAGCTTGGGGCACCAGTCTTGACTTTTATCACCTTGTCTCCAGTTACAGGTAGGTAGCCGTGTTGGTCTGCCATAGTCAAAATAAAAAAAATTCCTTCCAGTAGCACCTTAAAGACCAACTAAGTTAGTTCTTGGTATGAGCTTTCGTGTGCATGTGGTATCTGAAGAAGTGTGCATGCACACGAAAGCTCATACCAAGAACTAACTTAGTTGGTCTTTAAGGTGCTACTGGAAGGAATTTTTTTATTTTGTATATCACCTTGTCTGTAACACCTTATTCTGCTGTAGCTTCTTTTGGTGCTTAAAAATGCTTTTTATATGTAAATCGTTTCTAAGGCCTGAATGGATCATTTTCCCATCGACAACTGCTTGAAAACAGCAGTTTATATTGACAACCAGTGGCATTTACTGATTCTACAGACATTCGAGTTGTGCATGGGTGCTATCAATTTTTAATGAATTCTCAAAATCATATTCCACATAGAGAAGTATTACGTTAATACGCACACAGTAGAAGGACACATAGAGCATAAAAATGATACAATGAAAAATATTGACCTGAAAACAACAACTCAAAGGCATCTCCATAAATGCCTTTCTTTCCCAAAGCCTTACTCTGTGCTCTGGAGCTGACCTGGTCATGCAACAACCATGATCTCCAGATCCATTGCAAGGTAACAGCAGCTTCTATAGACAGACTGTGTGTATCTGAAGAAGTGTGCATGCACACGAAAGCTCATACCCAGAACTAACTTAGTTGGTCTTTAAGGTGCTACTGGAAGGATTTTTTTTATTTTGACTATGGCAGACCAACACGGCTACCTATCTGCAACAGCAGCTTCTATAGACAGACTGTTTCAATACAACACCAACTGTAGTCCTGATTTTCAGCAACTCTGACTTTGCTTATAACCCTTGTTAGTTCCCTAGGGTTATAGGAGGCTATAGGAGGCAATCCTACACAGAATTTACCTAGGAGAAAGTCCCATGGAACTCAATAGGATCTTTAGGAGCTGTTGAAAAGCCATCACTGAGTGGGTTCCCTTGAGGATTCCCTGATCATTACATGCTTACAGGAGTGTATTATACAGACGCTAGTTCCTTAACCTAGCTGGAGAAAACAATTAACATTTCAGGTCTAGGGAACCTACATTAGACAGCCGACTTTGGAACATCATCTGGAGATGCTCATTTTTAGAGTGGTAAGTGGAAGAGTTCCAAAAAGGATTATTTGCAACTATGTAATCTGTAAGAGATATATCTGATAGGATTTTCTTACACAGTACAACTTGATATACTAGCTTGATATATTAACAGGGGGGAGGGGGAGGAAGGAAAGAAAAGCCTTTTTACTACTGGATTTATGATGATGATAATTTGGTTTAAAGCATTTTTTTAAAAAATTCAAGGCAGTGAACAAAGAAAATATCCAAAACAAGCCCCAAATTACAATGTATTAAAAATCAGTTACACCAATACAAAATCTGCAGTAGCAAAAACAAGTCAATAAAACTCATCAATAACAGCCTGCTAACTAAAGATTAGCAATTGCTTGGTTGAGTAAATGGATCTTTAAGAGATGCTGAAATGATGATACAATGACACTCAGCTAACCTAAAGCAGGAGATTATTCCAGTGGCTGTGCACTATGCCGTAAAAATAATCCACCCCTGACTGCTGCAAGCTGTACCTGCACAGGTGGAAGACAAAACAGGAAGTTCTGATTTTAGATCTCAGTGAATGTACAGACCTATGTGGGAGAAGACTTTCTCTTGGTAAGTTGTTTATAGGTTAATGACAACACCAGTAGCAAACTGGCAACCAACACAGTCCCTTGGAGCAAAGGTGTAACATGGGATTGCAAAAGGTCACCCTAGTCAACAACTTAACTGCTATGTTCTGCACCACAAAAGAGCCTTCCAAAGCCATACTTCTCTAAAATTCTGCAATGTGGTTCTCCAGCCGTATAATGTGTAAAAACAACAACACATAGACAACATATTAGTGAAAATATTATACAAAAATGCATTGTGTTAGAAGAAATTGTATTGCAGTAGTGTATAAATTAGGATATATTAGAAATTGCATTGCAGTAGTGTGTATATTAGGGACGCGGGTGGCGCTGTGGGTAAAACCTCAGCGCCTAGGACTTGCCGATCGCATGGTCGGCGGTTCGAATCCCCGCGGCGGGGTGCACTCCCGTCGTTCGGTCCCAGTGCCTGCCAACCTAGCAGTTCGAAAGCACCCTTAAGTGCAAGTAGATAAATAGGGACCGCTTACCAGCAGGAAGGTAAACGGCGTTCCGTGTGCTGCGCTGGCTTGCCAGATGCAGCTTGTCACGCTGGCCACATGACCCAGAAGTGTCTGTGGACAGCGCTGGCTCCCGGCCTATAGAGTGAGATGAGCGCACAACCCTAGAGTCTGTCAAGACTGGCCCGTACGGGCAGGGGCACCTTTACCTTTACCATTTTAGTGTGTATATTGGGAAATCTTGCATACAGATATGCGTATAGTGAAGAAAATTCGCACAAAAATGCTGATGAATTTTCATGAGGATTTTTTTTATAAAAATTACAAACTTATAGGGGAATGTGGAAAACTGAACATAAAACTGGAAAAATGAAAGGCAGAGAGAAACCAACACTCTGGGATTGCCCATCCCTAGCTGAAACACAGCAGCCATACCACCAGCAAGCTCTTCTCCACATGGGTCCAGCCCCCATGTCCTATGCCCGATTGAGCTTGCAGGCAAGGCCCGCCCCCAATGGTGGTCCAGCACTGCTGGAGGAGGGTGTTGCCAAGCAACCGTCCCCTTCCCCAGCCATGCAGGAAGATGAAGGTTCCCCACCCCACAACCGGCTGCAGCCATGTCATGTGGCAAAGTCCACTCCCTTGGAGCCCCAGGTGTGTGGGCAATCCCAGTTACGTCCCTCTCTGACCCCCTTCTAGTACTTTAACAGGCTGCAGATAAGTAGAAAAATGTATCACTGTGTCAAAGGGGAAAGTTAACATTCACAGGGATCTTCTGACAAAGGGTTGCCAGATTGTAAACTAGAGATCGTGCTTGTACCGTTAAAGGACTAAAGCAATGAGAGAAGATGGAGGCACAGGGATTAATTCCTATATTGGTTTATTATTTCTGAACAAATGCTTATATCTAAATGCCTGCACTCCCATTCCACTAGCCAGAACGGGAGTATCATAACAGAATATAATACTGAATTATCTTAATTCATTAATAGCTTTCTTCTCTTTTGTGGATAACATTGGATAGATGAGGTCAAAGGAATTATAGATAATCCTCTTGTCCCTAGGCGCTAGAGAGAAGCCGATTCCAATTGTAAATTTGAAGTGTTCAAGTACAACAACTTTATTTTCATGATCCTGAACTGAGCCTTAGGCTCTTCATCCTGAACATGTAAAATAATTGAACAGTAAGGTGCTAACAAGACTTACACCTTAAAATGTTGTAAGTTTCCAATTTCCTTTGACTACATTTGTTATGTCTGAGTGATAATGAAGTCGGTAATTATAACAAGCTTCTTTACATTAGCACTCAGGCTGACTGCCGTAGTTGCTGAGAAAGCCACTTCTGATGTTTCGGATTCCAGGATGGGAGTTTCATAGTGAATATAATGCAAAGAGTGGTGCTTTAAGTTATGAATACCTAGAGAAAACCCAGGGATCTGTCTAACTCTGGCCACATCTCTCTCACTCTGGTGAGACACTATAAATTTAAAGCATTACTCTACCACTTAACAATGGTATCAGAGAGCCCTATTCCCCTCACAGAGCTACAATTCCTCGAGTGGTTTAGCAGTCAATCCCTCATCCCAGGAAACATTAGGAATTGTCGCTTGACAATCCTTTGCACCCTTAACAAGCTATACTTCCCAGAATTCTTTTGTGGAAGCCATGACTGTTAGTGATGTAAGAGTGCTTTAAATCCTTGGTGTGGATGTGGCTTCTACACACAGTATTTTAAGTGTGGACACATCCTCAATTTATATAAAGGCATTACGATGTGGACAGTTTTATTTTCAGTCTCTTTCCTCATCATTGCGAGCACTAAATTTGCCTTTTTCATAGCTGCTGCACACTAGAAGAAGAAGAGTTTGGATTGGATATCCTGCTTTATCACTACCTGAAGGAGTCTCAAAGCGGCTAACATTCTCCTTTCCCTTCCTCCCCCACAACAAACACTCTGTGAGGTGAGTGAGGCTGAGAGACTTCAGAGAAGTGTGACTAGCCCAAGGTCACCCAGCAGCTGCATGTGGAGGAGCGGGAACGCGAACCCGGTTCACCAGATTACGAGTCTACCGCTCTTAACCACTACACCACACTGGCTCTCATACTAGGTCAGTATGTTCACTGAGCTATCCACCATGACCCTGAGATCTGTCTTTTTTTTGGGGGGGGGGTAGTCATCACACACTATGACCTCATCAGTGTATATGTGGAGTTAAGATTTTTTTTGCCCCAAAGTGTGTTATTTTGCATTTCTGGACACTGAGCCATGTTTACCATTGGTGCATTAAACCCAATATCATACTGTCTGACAGCAGCTCTCCAGCGCTCATTGAAACAATACTTTTTAAATCACCTGGCACCCAAGGCCCCCATCCAAGGCACCCATTTGTCTCTTTGTGTTACATTCTTCAAACAGCCTCACAAATGGTGCTCCAAAAGAGCATCATACAGGCATTATTTATTTCTCTCTCTCTCTCTCTCTCTCTCTCTCTCTCTCTCTCTCTCTCTCTCTCACACACACACACACACACACACACAAATGCATACAGAGAGACTGTCAGCATCACAGGCATTGTGGTATCAATGTCATACATCATTAAAGGAAAGATAAACAGAGATGCATCCTACAATACTGTTTAATATTTTAAATTACAGCCTGAAACAATAATGTGTTATCTGATTGATGAGCTTTTTTTTTTTTAGCCTCATGTCAGTAATGATAAAGCTCTGTAAGGCATTCTTTTTATCTAATGACAGATCTTAAATGAATGGAAATAAATATTAATGGATTTTTTTTTGTTCCAATACTTGTTTCTCTCATTAACATAATGAGGGAAATGAAGAAGTGTGTGTTTTTATTTTAAGTTTGATAAGGTCACCTACCAGCAGAATAATCCTTCGTTTAATTTGGATGTTAAAAGTAGACTGAAGAGATTAAGCAAAAGGAAAGCAGAGTTTTAGACTTAGGTATCATATTTTGCACCAGAAACAGGGATAATTTAGGTGACCCAGCAATTACAAAAAAAAAATGAATATCCTTTTTTTTTAATTGGGGCTCATTGCTTTGTGCAGACCTTTTTCCTTGATCTGCTGCAATCCTAACCCCACTTACCTGGGAGTAAGCCCCATTGAATTCACTGGTATTTACTCACAGAACTTATTGAGACTTACTTATGAGTAGTCATGTCTAGGATTGCACTGTTCATTATATATCCATGTCACTTGCAACTGAACCCTAATCATGTAGTTGATTGGACCATGACTGCATATCCAAAGCAATGCATATTCTGTGACCTGAAACATAATGGGTTTAAAATCATAACTTATCTGTCAATCCATTGCACTTCTCGTGGCTTCAGAGAAGCCTGATCAGTGTGCTACACTTGGGTGGGAAAGGGAAGATGTCAGCATTCATTAATGAGCAATGACAGTCCAGCTCTCATCACTTCTCTGCACTACCGTTTTAGAATACTGGTTTGTCTAAAACGTTCAGAACACAGGCTTGTCTAAAACTAAAACCGATTACTACACAAAACATAAGTAACATCAGATCATATACTTATTAGAACCAATCAAAAATAATAATGAATCCAAGCAGGCACTCTCAGCTTAGATGTATTGCCTTTAACGAAATAAACACCAGAGCCATCTCTGCATTTGACAGAAACATTTCAAAGTTGTGGGGGTTCCTTGGTCTTGGGAACAATCGTCAGCAAGTCCTCTGCCTGGGTACACAAGGAGTTTTCCATTTATTTATTTAAATTTATAGCCCAGCCTCCTTGAGTGGGTCCCAGGGCATCTTACAACAATAAGATTACAAAGAATGATTCAAAACATTATAATATATTACAGAAAGTAGATAAAACCAGCAATATAAAAATTTCATAAAAGTACCTGCCAAAAACCTGGATGCTTTTTTTAAGAAGTCTCGTGTTTCCTGAATGGATGTAAAGAGGGGGACTGCCTGATTTCTCCTCAGCGTGCGTTCCATAGCTGGAGATGTCCAAGGATGCACCATCTTGAGTCCCCGTTCCTTATATTATTATTACTTTTCATGATCTCAGAGTCTGGCAGCAGTCAGGACTCAGAGTCCTCAAACATTCCATCTAAGGAGGCAGTCCAGGAGCAGGCCTTTGAGCCTGCTGCTGGAGATCAGGAGACCATTGAAGCTGGTGAACATGAGCTCCCAGAATCACCTCCTAAATATGTAGGGCTAGAGCTGGACCCTCAAGGACACCTTATCCTGAAGAACCCAATGCCTCTCCCAGGAACCTTACCTGTTCAGCAGCACAGGGACCACAAGACCATGTAGGAGACAAGGGAATGAATGTCAACCTTCAAACCAGAGGTTTCATGTTAAAATGAGTGAGGAAAAGATAAGAGCTTGTATTAAAATGAATGAGCAAACAAACAAACAAACAAACAGCACCTCCTATCTAGTCATTCAACTTGATATGAATCCTGAGATTAATTCCGGTAACTTGCATAAGAAAGCATGGCATCCTTCTCTGTGCCAATGGCATGCATTCTATCCTGGAAGGGAGTAGGCAAAGTTTTCCCAGGCAAAAAGGAAAAAAAGAAAGACTAGTTATTTGCACATTGCATTCTAGGGGCCATTACAGGGAAGGGCAGGGGAGTGACTGCTGAGCTCAGTTTCTGGCCTTTCTCCTGTTTTACACATATGCAGGATTGTTTGGCCCATGGAAGGCACCTGAAGAAGTGTAACATTAAGGAGATATTTCTCCTCCTGCTACACAAGGAAACTCTTTGTATGTAAAGCCACTTGAGCTGCCTTGCTGTTATGGAGAAACAAATATTGCAGAAAGAGTGTAAAGGCTTCAGTGACTCTTCCAGCTGTGAAGTAATGAGCAAGCAAGCTTTAGAGTTCTTGGGACCCTTCTTTCAGGCTGGATGTTGAGCCTTCTGCCTGGAACCATACAATCCCCTTAAGAAAAGTACCATTGTATGTGCTACAAAGTCATTTCCCTCTGGACCTAGATATTTACTGGGCAACAAAGTCCAATGTTCTCCAAGCAGAATATAGTACCCATGTAGACATGAGCGAAGTAAAAAATGCAAACGTAACTTGTATAAAACCATTGACTCTAAATATGGGAGATTTAAAAAATATAATTATCAGATAATATATTGTCAGATCCATGTGCTATTTCATGTTTTTAACAGCCTTTGATAGATCTTGCAGCTGCGATAAATAACAATCAGCAGATGTAGCTAAATATATCCACCTTCAAGTCACACTGTTTATCTAAGAGCACGCTGCTTGCATACTAACACAGCATTATTATAGGCATTGCAAACCTCAACTTTTCCCTTTGTTATCATTCAGTCTTAATTCAATACAAGAGTCTGTTTTTTTGGAATTAGTATGCAACTTTCTTTTCCCACTGTGTCTTACCCACATCTTCTCTCACACATTGGCTGAAACATGTCCAGCTCTGTATAAAAGCTGGCGTCGCATTTAATTGATTTCAGAATTCAATTTTAATGGGTATATAATCCTTAAAAGATGCTGCGCTGCGTCAAGTTTCTCACAGTAAACATGTCCTGTGAAATTTACTCGCATAATGAAGGCCAATATTATTTGTTCCCAGAGTTGCTGGTGAAATTGCTTTCCCTTTCATTTTTAATTCAGTTTGACACCCCCACAAAAATCAAGAAAGAAGACATACTAGCCCTCCTTTGAATCCAGCACTGACTTGCCTGGACAGAATTGTTATTCCATTTGGGATGGAGTTACAAAGGTCAGTTTAATATTTACATTTAGATAAGAAGAAGGGGAAGAGATGTTACCAGCAAATCTTTTCTCAAAAACTCTGATCACGGTTATTTATATTTTATTGGGGTAAGTGAGATATATGCCATGTGCAAGGGGTGCTGCAAAGAAGGAAGCTTTCCCAGCACTACTGTCAATATAATAGCACTGAGAAAATGGCTTTATCAAGTGGCCCTTGTGACTGGAACACTGCACTGTTGGAGAGAGATGAGATGAGAAAGAGGCTTCCATCTCTCTGTTCCCCTGCTGCTGGCAGAGCAATAACAGAGAGGATGGCAAGGGGAGAGAGAAGAGGTATGTAGATTGTAGGAAAGGGGTGAATCTATTTTAGTTTCTCATTTCCCCCATCTTCAGTTCAGTTGTCTGTATTTTCACATCAGTATGCATTTTTTTTAAAAAAAACAACAATCGAATCCTCAATGATTGTTTAGTAAAGAACATATTGTTATAAATGTGGCATACCAATATGCACAATATTCTAGGGGGTTCCAGGCACCTAGGGGATGAGTTACTTTGATAATTAAGACATGGGGAAGACTTGCCATAGTTTTAAGAAATATGATCACATATTTACACCTGGTTTTAGATGGAGGGAGTCCAGGCCTTGTCATCTCCAGAGCAGCCTGCCTCAGCAGCTGCTCAGCATTGTGGACAGAGGCATCCCAGGAACAATCTCTATGCCTCTCCTTCAGCCTGTTCTCCCTTCTTGTTCCCAGCACACCTTGCTAAAGACACTCTTTTCTGGTCAAGCCACACACACAGTCACCTTGGCAACCTGTCTGCCTGGGCCCAAGGATTCCTCTTTGACATGGGCCATCAACACCTTTTGTCATGTTAAAGGCTTGGCATATTCCAGGCTAGCTATGTGAAGGTGCCTGGGCTTGTGATTCTAAACTGAACGCAACAGTGCTTGGCTTAGTTTAAATTAACCAAACTTTTATTACTTCGTGAATTCGTGAGTTTGCTCAAATTCTAGCTCTTTCCTGGATCTAGAGATTGGGAAAGTCTGACCTTCCCCCCTTTTCATAACCATATAATACAATCAACAGTTAAAGCAAAACTCTAACCACAGTCAGTATAAAATACATTACAGATTAAAAATGGCAGCAATAAAAATTGTTCTTAACTACTCTAGATCTCCCATCAGAATGAAAGTTGTTTCCAGGTAAGCCCTACTCTGAGCACACCCCTTGAAATCAAAAGAAGTTAGTAATGTTCATTCGTTTCAATAGGTTTTCTCTGAGTAGGACTAGCATTACAACCCAATGTTTTCAGTTTCTAGTGAAAGAGACACAAAGAGGGATTATGACACATTCTAATTGGAAGAACATTTCAAAGTCATTGAACCGTCACAACAAAGGCCCTGTCCAAATATCCTGTGATGGCAAGGCCTCTGACATTGATCTTAATTACCAGGCTGGCCTATACAGGACCTGCCATATATGAACCTATAATGTTAGCATGTGACCTTCTAGATGTGGTTGAACTCAAATTCCCATCAGCCATAATGGATCCAATGTTTGTGGAGTTTGATTTCGCTTTGATAGATGTGAGTTTTTCTTAAATTATTCTTCCAATCAAGTAGTTTGGACCAGATGAAGAAACATTTCTTGATCATGGCCAATGTAATGAACATCATCATGGCTGAAAAGGGCTTTTAAAACCCAGTAGTAGAATATCACATACACTCACATGGTATAGATATGGAACAAAGTCACAATATAAAAAAGCACATCAAATGCTCAACTCATTGTTACGAGTCAAATACTGAGCCGTAGTATCAACTACAGATGTGTAGTTGATGCTGAAATGTCTTGTTTCTTTTTCATTAGTCCCAATTTAGAGAAATATCACCTAAAATGTTTTCTTCTTTGTAGCCCCCAGGGATGCTTTATTACAATCTGTACAAAGCAAGTTTTGCAAATGGAAACATCATTTAATGACCCTTCTGCAGTTAGTAAGGCAGGATATGAAAATGAAATTATTTTTTACACTGGGGCAGGGCCTGAGAGGAAGAACCATAGCTATTAAGATACCATTCTTCAGTTACTCTGACTAGAACAACCTGCCATATGACCATGACATATAAATAAGGAATTACAATTCTCTATAAATTGTTTCTGAAACTTATTTTTCCTCAGTAGTTTCACCAGCTCCAAATGACCCTTTGATCTATTTGATTAGATTATATATTCATTTGTGCTGTAGAGAATAGTATGCACATGTAATGCTATTACTTCCACAGATAGTGTTATTGGCTTCACTATTTTGGGGTTGCCATGTGTCCTCTTTTTCCAGGACACATCCTCTTTTTCAGAGGTAAAATTTGAAACAAATTGCATTTATTTGCTTTGAATGGCCATCATAGCATCCTCTTTTTTGCTCCTTAAAATATGGCAACCTTACGACGATGTAAAGGAAAAGGAAAGTTCCCTTCCTCTTCCTGTACACAAGTTGTTTATGCTTATCCATTGTATGAATCTAACCATGTGGATTCCAGTCCACAAAAGTGCATTTTGCAGAAAAATTGTTAGCATTTAAGGTGCTATAAGATTAGTATTGTTGTTGTTGTGGAATGCCCTCCCATCAGATGTTAAGGAAATAAGCAACTGTCTTTTAGAAGACATCTGAAGGCAGCCCTGTTTAGGGAAGTTTTTAATGTTTGATGTTCTATTGTGCTTTTAATTCTGTTGGGAGCCACCCAGAGTGGCTGGGAAATACCATCCAGATGGATGGGGTATAAATAATAAAAATATTATTATTCCATCATATTTAATTATTTTTGCACACAAGGCTATTCCTCTGGGTTTTGACACTAGTCCCAATGCAATATCAGGAACACAATCTCCTATTTCCATGAAATACATGGTAGATCCAATATATAATGTAGCAATCAAGAACAGGGCAGTGTTGCTCCCCTGCCTTACCAACTCCAAGTGTCACCATCAGTTCCTGAGCAGGAGATTGGTGAGGCATGGGGAGATCCATGAAGTATGGGCACAGCAGCAGGAGCATTGGATCAGCTATGCCAACAGGCCCACATCATGCTGTGATGCCAGTGCCCCACCCATTCTCCCTCTCAGGAATCACCAGTGATGCTCAGCATTGGGAAGGGATGTGGCAGATCAGCAGATTACTCAGAGCTTCAACCATGGTTAGTAATCCACAGTTTTTAGTGAGCTAGAATGAGATCCTTATTTGTACAATATGGGAAATATCACAGTTAAATGGAATAATGGGCAGGATTAAAATATGAGCAGCGGAAGAAGAACGATAAATAAATTTGCAGTGAAGGGAATGTGGAATAAATAAAAGTATAATTGCAGCAGGAAGGGGTAGGAATAAAAACACCACGGATAAAGGTTGGGAAGTCAACTTTTAAAATGTGTAGTAAATTTGGTGTAAAATTTGAGATCAATCTGTTAAAAAATTTTGAAAATTCAATAAAAAATGTAATTGGCAAAAAATATCTACAGTGTGGTGTAGTGATTAAGAGCGGTAGTCTCGTTATCTGGGGAACCGGGTTTGTGTCTCCGCTCCTCCACATGTAGCTGCTGGGTGACCTTGGGCCAGTCACACTTCTCCGAAGTCTCTCAGCCCCACTCACCTCACAGAGTGTTTGTTGTGGGGGAGGAAGGGAAAGGAGAATGTTAGCCGCTTTGAGACTCCTTAAAGGGAGTGAAAGGCGGGATATCAAATCAAAACTCTTCTTCTTCTTCTTAATGAGCTGGAGGAATAAATGAAAGTGGAATAATGGAGGCATAATTCCCATTGTTTTACAAACTTCTGTCCAAAGTCGTCTCTTTCCAGTGATATTTAGAAGGCTGCTGAAATACTATAGAGAACTTCAAAAAAGAAAAGAAAGAAAAGAAACCAAAGACATGTGGGGATAAATGTGCATACTAAAGGCAACAATACCTCTACAATACTCCATTCAGGTCTCTGAAAGTACTATTGTCCATGTGGTGTTTACAAATAAGGCAAGCAGGATAGTTGTGTTGAATGAGGGGATCCATTGGTCCCTTTGTTTTCCTCTACAGATAGCATTTAACATCCTGCACCACTGGATACAATCTCTCTCTCTCTCTCTCTCTCTCTCTCTCTCTCTCTCTCTCACACACACACACACACACACACACACACACACATTTTTTTTAAAATAACAAGCATGAAAGCAGCTTGATTTGTGACAATCCCATAGTACTGAACCTGAGTCAAACTGCCTGTCATCTCCACAAAATAAGGTAGAATGTGGCCTCTCACATTGCAGGACAAATTACTTTACAGTAAATTTGCCAGATTCCCCAAAGGGGAGTGAGGAAATAATCACCATTTATGCAGGGAGAAACAGTGACAGTGAAGGATGTTGTGAGATGATCTGGAGATATTTCATCAACAACTACTACAACAAAAGAAGAGGGTGGAATGAAGTTGAGACCAGTGTAGGAATGAAGGAGAATTTTACTTGGTCTCCGTTTTTAAGAAAATGTACGCCTTCTGGACTAATACACAGATCAGAGTATAATTATTCTTCAGATTTTGAGATATTGATCTTGGCTCAAAGAATCTACTAAAATGCACAGAACATTGTGTATTTTGGGATAAATATGTTCATAAGTAAATCCAATGAGATAAAATATGTATTGAACTGCATATTCTGTGAAGGCAGCCCTGCCTTGGAAATTGTTTAATGTTTTATTATGTTTTTATATATGTTGGAAGCTGCAGTCAGATGGGGGGAATAATAAAATTATTATTATTATTATTAAATACAAGCTTTCATGTAGGGTTTTAAAATCACAAATTAATATGGAGATGAAACGGAATGGACTTATGAAAGAACATGTAACATTGATACAAAGACAAATAGATTGATCTGTCCATTTCCAGCACAGTGTTATTAGTTATCTTTCCAGTGCTTAGTATTAACAAAGAAAAGAAATGAATGGTATTCATTGGACTCCAGTTAATACATATATGGGTCATGTAAATATAAGACATTTGTTTTCTTGAACACTAAAATTCTTGTGAAACCAGAAACCTATTTAACAAATTTAAGATGCTCTCTTTTCCTTTTTAAAATTGATTTTATCCACAGAAACATACAAAACATGTAAATTAAAACATAAATAAAAATCCATTCCAGAGACTAAAGTATTATAAGATACTTTCTAACAATAACTCTACACAGGTATACACACAAGGCTACGTTCATAATTAAGCAAATTCTTTAAGCAATAAACACACTGTGTAAACCTAGTAAGATATAATAGGACAGTAATAACTTCAGACACTCTTAAGACAGCTTCAAATAAAGAACTACTAAAAGTTTTACAATTTTGCAAATTTGGCTAGTATACCAAGCAATTAAGAGGCACCGGATAATGTTAATGGATATGAATTGGGTGCATTGAACTGAGTGGGACTTATGTGTAGAGATGGATGCATCTGTCAATTTTGGTTTCTCTAAGTTTTTCATTTTTCCAATCCTTAGTTCGCTCTACTACAGTCCCACATCAGTTTTTGATTTTATATAGGTCCCCATACAAACAAAAAAAGCCAGCACTTCAGTGTGCATTCCTCCTAATATACACATTTTTAAGAAATTTTATCTAATATAAAGCATTTCCATGATCTATCTTCACTAATATATGCCCAGTAACCCCTTGCATAAGCAGCACAAATTTCAGAGCAGTGCACATTTTGAATTAAATAGATTCACATTGCAATTTATTTATTTAAAATTAATATTCTGCTTGATGTAAAATAACCTCAAATCTGTTTCAATGCAAACTGATTTTTTCTCAAATTCCATCCTGCTGTAAGTAGACATGTATAGGATCACATTGCCACACCTACAGCCATCAATGCACCAATCAGCTGTATGGAAATTGGGTAGCCTGGTGACCCTTTTAGGTCCTTCCTTCCAAAAGGTGACTAGACATCTCTACATCTAGCTGGCAGTGGTCTTGGTTTCTAACATAGTTCTTGGAGACTTTTCATATAGACCTAAGTCCTGGATGCAAAGAGTTAGCCCTGGGAACCATTCACACGCTGCCATTTGACCTGTTCCAGCAGATGATCTTGTGTACACGGAATATGCTTATTTTTAAATTCTCTATTTTAAAAAATAATTTCTGCAGTAAAGAGAAAATAGGAAGTGTTACTCTGTTTCATCAAATTCAATCTTGTCTTCTGGTGCTTTTCTCTTATTAGGCTCCTCACACCATAAATAAAGTGAAATAGCAAGAAAGTGTATCCATTCTTTCCTCGAGGATGCCGAAAATAGGCAAATCCAATTATATTAGGAGGCTGAATGGGATTATGACAGAAATAGCAAACTGAATTTTCTGCTGCATCGCAGAGGTTTGCAGCGGACTACCGTTTTCCATGGGGAAAGTTAAAATGCCATATCACTAGATAGATACCGAGAGCAATCATGATTGATATAAAAACTGTTGTATCTTAGTGCATGATAAATAAAAACCTGTAAAGATGTGTGGGCTGCTGAGGCAATTGTTAACAAAGCAAGAACTTGCAAATGCAGGCACAGGGGAGGAATTACTTAAATTGGCTGCTGACAAAAGGAGTTATATTACCAAAAAATAAATAAAGAAGATTTCACACAAGAGTTAGTGATGGCCACTAACTCCTGGATGTCTTTAAAAGAGGATTAGACAAATCCATGAAGGATAAGGTTATCCATTGCTACTCGTCATGCTGGCTATATACTGTTAGAGTTTGCTGCAAGTGGAATCCCTGGTCTGGACCTTGTGTAGTGTGCGGGGGGACTGGTCCATGCAATATGGATGGGGTAACATTGAGCTCCAAAATTTACTGCAGAAAAGTCTTTAAATACTTACAAATGAATGTTACAAAGATAAAAGTAACACATTGCTCTTAAAAAAACAAGCAATGTGGTCCCGTTTTCTTTATGTACTGAAAGTAGTTCCTCTCTCTGGTCTCTGAGAGAGATCCTATACAGGAATCTTGCCTGCTACTCATCACAGGAACTCTCTTCCAACATGCTGGGAGTTCCTTGCCCAGACACATTGAACCAGGTCTCTTCCCTGCCTGCCTACTCCAGGGACACAGAGACATTTGAGTTCTTAGGTTTCATCTTCCTGCTGACAGAGAAACCTGCTTAGGTTTCCATCCATGAGACATCAATCAAATGGAAACATCCAACATTTTCTGCCACGTTTGTTGAGTTAAACCTCCTGCCTGATGCAAACTTCTTTCCATAGCAGTTTAAGTACAATGCATCCCATCACAGCATTTTATGCATATTAAACTTGTATCATTGACATGCACTGCCTCCAGTGTCAGAGGCATTTTTGCAGCTGTGAAGAGCACTGTAGTGCTCAGGTTCTGCTTCTGAGCTTCCTGTAGGCCTTTGGTTGGCCACTGTGAAAAGAGGATGGTGGACTAGATGGGCCTTTCATCTGATCCAGCAGGGCTCCTCTTCCAATCTTATGTTCAATATTCCATCTTCATAAGGCAATATTTCATCTTATCCTGTGCTATTGTATTTGCATCTGCTATGGATCATCATGCCACCATCTCTTGTGACCTTGACAGCTGAACAAAGGATAGGGGAAATCAGCTTGGATGAAAAGTAGGCTAAGTGAAATGAAGGAACTTCTGAATTCTGTTAAATGAACAATAATGCACCAATTTTCTGAAGTGCTATTTTATAAATTATTCAGTTATTCTGTTTCAGTCAGATTGTTCATTCATTCAGACCCCCTGCCCAATGGATTAACGGGGGTTTAAAACTGTAGGCAATGGGTCTGCAAGGTGGCTTACATATCTAATTTTTCAGAATGAAAACAATAATGCAATGCAATGCATCAAATGAGCCGCAAAGTAATAGCCGAAACTCAAATAAGCTAATGTTGATGCAGCTAATGCTATTCTTGGCTGCATCAACAGGAATATAGTATCCCAATCAAGTGAAGTAATAGTACTACTCTATTCTGCCTTGGTCAGACCATACCTGTAATACTGTGTCCTATTCTGGGCAACACAGTTTAAAAGGGATTTTGACAAACTGGAATATGTGCAGAGGAGGGTGACCAACATGATCAAAGTCTGGAAAGCAAGCCTTATGAGGAATAGCCGAGGGACTTGGGTATTCTTAGTCTAGTAAGCAGGAGACTGAGAGGAGACATGATAGCTGTCTTCAAATATATTAAGGGCTGTCACATGAAAGATGGAGAAAGCTTGTTTTCTCTTGCTCTGGAGGGTAGGACCCAAACCAAGACTTCAAGTTACAAGAAAGGAGATTCTGACTAAACATCAGGAAGAACCTTCTTTAATAACCACCACCACCACCACCACCACCTTCTGGCAGTAAGAGCTGTTAGCCAGTGTAACCAACTCCCCCAGAAGGAGGTTGACTTTTTAAGCAGAGGTTGGATGGCCATCTGTCATGGATGCTTTAGTTGAGATTCCTGCATTGCAAGGGGTTGAACCAGGTGACCACTTCAACTCTACATTTTTATGAGTCTATAAGCTGTCTCCCAAGCAAGTGGAGTCTATGACAAAGCACCTTCACAACCTAGTGTTTGGAGCCAGGAGCAGAGTGGAAAGAGACAGGCATTATAATTATATAATACTACAGTGGTACCTCAGGTTACAAATACCTCAGGTTACAAACACTTCGGGTTACAAATTCCACTAACCCAGAAGTAGTACCTCAAGTTAAGAACTTTGCCCCAGGATGAGAACAGTGGGAGGCCCCATTAGCTAAAGTGGTACCTCAGGTTAAGAATGGTTTCAGGTTAAGAATGGACCTCCAGAATGAATTAAGTTTGAAACCAGAGGTACCACTGTACATGGAGTCTCTTTTCGGCCAGAGAGCCACATTCCCTTGTTGACAATTTTCCCGGGCCCATTCCAGTCAAGGGTAATGTCAGAGGCAAAAGGGGATAAAGCAATGTATGGTTCTACTCTTTTGTGGATAGGCTACATTTCAGCCATGCAAAAGCTAGGGAGTTCTACACATGTACACACCTCTCCATCTTCCAACGATACCACAGTTCAGTGGCACATGCCAGCCATGCAAAACGACTGGAGGAGCATGCAGAGCAGGGCAGCGAAGCACATGGCCTGGGAAGACAGGTCTTCCAGGGAAGTGGCATGCATAGAGTCCCGAGATCAAAAGGCCTAGAAGGTTGTATTTGGCCCTCAGGCCAGAGTGTCACACCCCCAGATGCTACAATCCCAAAGCAAGTGGAACCAAAATCCTGATGAATGGGGATGGGCTGAGGGGGCTGTGGTAAGGAATCACAGAAAATCATGTATATATATGAGTAGCTCAATGACTTTAGCTAGCAGTCTGCTAGGTTAAGGAAGGTAGGGGAGTAAACATTGGCATGCCTGTATAAAGGGTTACATATTCAAACTGCCACTTCCTATCTCTCTCTGGAAATTGTTGTAAATAAATGTAGCAATCTGACAGATGATTGACACGGACAATGGCTTAAACCAAGGTGTTCCGGTATGTCAAAACAGACACAGCAGGTGAGCAACAAAATGATGACTTCCAGTTTGACAACAGTGTATTATTTCAAGTCTCAAGGTGCTTTGGCTGTAAAGCAGAACAATTTAACCGTACAGTTTACCAAATATAGCCAGCCCTTGAAAGCAAAGGGGAATAAGAGATCAGTGAATTGGGATTTTAAGAAAGAAAACAAAATGCATACCTATCCCCGGTCAAAGTAATATTTATGTATTGTGGCACATCTGAGACTGGATTGTCAATGCTACCCCATCCATGTTGCATGGAGAATATGTTTGCTAAATGCGTAGAAATATTGGGACACATCTTTTTTTAAAAAAAATGGCAGAGCTCTCATTTTAACTACAACAGAATTCATCCAGTATATATCAAACTTGAAAACCTTTTTCATTTTTCGAGGGAGCCTTCCCATGTACACCTGAATACAGATAGGTTTCCATGCAATCTAGAACCCTGAGCAATCAAGTTTTCAAATTGTGTAGAAGTCTTCACACTGGCAGTGGGTGCAGTGGCAAAGCCAATCCTATGCTTCCAACACTGTACCCAGACCATACTGAGCTCCCTGCTATCTCCCTGCTCTCCCTCTCAGTAACCTGCAGTGATCCTTGCAGTGGGAAGTCAGCAAAACAATGCCAGACCATCCTGCTCTGCTGGCCAGTACAATTTCACATGTGCACATGAAAATGCCAGGAGGTGGGTTTAGTCAGGGGCATAGGTACTTGGTGTACCCTCACTCCTCACACAAATGTAGGGACAATGCTGGAATAAATAGGGCTTATTTCTTGATCTTAAACACACACACACACACCCTGCTTTGCTTAAGGGCCAAGCTGAAAGAATAATTCCCTCTCCCTATGTCTTTCAAAGCACTATCCAGTGTTAGAGTACTCAGACAGAATAAGCTCACTGAATATAATGGACAGGGTTAACATAAGTCTACTCTGAGTAGAGCCTCATTGAAAGCAACCCCCGTTCATGTCTCTTCCACATAATATCTAATCTCTGAGATCTTTAGGAATCAATCACTTTTCAGAAAATTTTCACTTGTGTAAAATCTAATAGTCTGCAAAGTTTGAAAATGCTATTAAAAATAAGTATACTTTTAAAAATATGTTGTGAAGTGGTAGTACCACCATTTATGTCAAAGATCTGATGAACTCTCAAGCCTTTCTTTCACCTGATATGGTAATCACCAGCTGCCACTGCATGCTGGGCATTTAATTAAACGACAAAGTGAAATGCAGTTGAGATAATTTTCGCACAATGACAGTACTAGGTAGGTCACACACATATATGTGTGTACATTTCTCAGTTTCTTATCACTTATTCACTCAAACCATTATGATATGCAACAGTTGGGAATGACTTTAATGAAAAGTTCAAAAGAACCATAAACTGTGGGTCTAAGGGATCCTTGTGTTTTTGTTTCTCAAGCGCCAGATTTCAGTCCTGTATGGTAAACTGTCCATGTGCATTTCAGATATCGATGGTGATAGGCCTGCAATAGCTTTACCCATATACGCAAGCCATTCCTTGTTGCTGAGGTTATCATGTGATAAACATGCATGTATGAGCCAGACCAGAGTTTCACAAGTCGGTCCACTTCAGCTCAAGAACTGGGATGGCATTGTGCCATAGATGACCAACGCTCTATCTTATAGAGCCTGCGTCTCGTAGTCAAAATGATTACTGAGTTAGTAATTGCTGATGAGTAACATTTTGACACTGAATTTCACACAATCAAATTAAAATGATATATCTGCACATGAAATAGCATGTGCCTTACTGCCTTGTGCAATATTCATCAACTTTTAAAAAAAATAAATAGATGATAGATAGATGATAGATAGATAGATGACAGATAGATAGATGATAGATAGATGATAGATAGATGATAGATGATAGATAGATAGATAGATAGATAGATAGATAGATAGAAAGATAGATAGATAGAAAGATAGATAGATAGATGATAGATAGAAGATGATAGATAGATAGATAGATAGATAGATAGATAGATAGATAGATAGATAGATAGATAGATGATAGATAGATAGATAGATAGATGATAGATAGATAGATAGATAGATAGATAGATAGATAGAGATGATAGATAGATAGATGATAGATAGATAGATAGATAGATGATAGATAGATAGATAGATAGAGATAGAGATTAGATAGATAGATAGATAGATAGATGATAGATAGATAGATAGATAGATAGATATAGATGATAGATGATAGATAGATAGATAGATAGATAGATAGATGATAGATAGATGATAGATTGATAGATAGATAGATAGATAGATGATAGATAGATAGATGATAGATAGATAGATAGATAGATAGATAGATAGATAGATGATAGATAGATAGATAGATAGATAGATAGATAGATAGATAGATAGATAGATGATAATACTATTGACCATCTGTTTATGATTGCATAAAGTTTCTTTGGCCCCGAATATAGGGCGGTATACAAATTCAATAAATAATAATTATAATAATAACAACCTACACAATTAGGCTTTGAGTCCACTGGAAAAAGTGGTGTCAAATACCACTGAAACAGAGCTTCAAACAGTTCTATTTAAAATTCATTGTGATTAGGTTGTAGCAAAAAGGGATACTGCGTTCCTCTAACCTTTTGTACTCATTGCCCCTCCCATCCCCGTAGGTAAAATATTGTACGTAAATCCTCACGCTATTAGAAATCTGCCACTCTGTAGGAAAAGTGGCATCCCTCCTCAAATTTGTCTACATTCAGTTTGTGTGTATTGAGGTTTGAATAGTTTTTGAAGATATGTCACATGCAATGTGTTATCTAGGCTGTACGGCTGATGAACATGTCCTACCATTTATAAATGTGACAGTGCAACATATAGGTGTTGTGCTCATAATCAGAGCTTGTTTGCAACAAACCTTTGTAGCTGCATGGTCCTCCTGATCACACTCTGCTTTCTCTCAAGTGTTGGCACTTTTAGTCTGAGTTCCATGTTTCATGACCTTCATGACTACTGAAACATGTTTTCACCAGTGATACTTCGGGGTACCCCCACACATACACTGATACGCACACTCATATGCCTCAACGAATCCTGGGAGCTGTCCTTTGCTAAGGGTGCTGAAAGCTCATAGAAGATAGTCTATTCCCCTTTGAAGTCTAGAGTAGCTTAAAAATCAATCCTTGTTCCCTGGGAATTGCTTTAGGTATACTGAATCGGGCTTGCTTGGTGAGATTCAGAGCTTTCTTCTTCTTTCGAGCAAAATACTTTCAAGTGATGTCACAAATTTTGTTTGGAAGTACCTTCCACTTCAAAAAGAGGTAGGGTTATAACATTGGGAGGCTGCTGTTCAAGTAACGTAAACCAAGAGAGTCCCGAACTAGTTGCATTTTACTCTGGATGCCAGCCAATATGTCCTGCGGTTACTATGATGTGCCCAAACGGTTGCCTAATTTGCTTGGAGCCGAGTAAATGACTATAGTATTTAATTTGTTTTGTAAAACATGAAATCAACTCATCTGGTGTAGCTTGAGATTTCATTAAGGCAATCTACTTAAACACAAGTTATGGGTTCAGCTAGACAGCCTCAAAAAGCAGGAATCAAGCTCTTTGTGTGGATAATGTTTTAGGTATCGTTTTAATATAAACAACTTTGTAAAAAAAAATTGCATAGCAGTATAAATGGAGTTTGCTGTCACGACAGGATCATATTCAGCAAGTCATGCACAGGTACCTTTCCTGGACCATGGACTGGAAAGAGACCACTGCCGAGTATCCACATAGCCCAGACATGCCAGCCGCCCAGTCCTGACCAGGCTAAGAGAGGAAAAGATCTTCCATACTTGACACCTCAAACCAGCCACCCCCTCCCCTGTGGCCCATGAAGATGTTCATCCAGCCAAGAAGGCCTGCCAAGAAGTTTCTGACCATTTATGTAAGGCGTTATGGACATTGGGCCACTGTTGGCACTTTAAAGAATCACTGTCTTACCCAGGGGGTTGGGTCTGTACTATGCTCTGATTTTTGTTGGAAGAAGAGTTTGGACTTGATATCCCTCCTTTCACTCCCCTTAAGGAGTCTCAAAGCGGCAAACAATCTCCTTTCCCTTCTTCCCCCACAACAAACATTCTGTGAGTTGAGTGAGGTTGAGAGATTCAGAGAAGTGTGACTAGCCCAAGGAGCGGGGAAGTGAACCCAGTTAGAGTTTGGATTTGATATCCCGCCTTTCACTCCCCTTCAGGAGTCTCAAAGCGGCTAACAATCTCCTTTCCCTTCCTCCCCCACAACAAACACTCTGTGAGGTGAGTGGGGCTGAGAGACTTCAAAGAAGTGTGACTGGCCCAAGGTCACCCAGCAGCTGCATGTGGAGGAGCGGAGACGCAAACCCGGTTACCCAGATTACGTGACTACCGCTCTTAACCACTACACCACACTGGCTCTCCAGATTACAAGTCCACCGCTCTTAACCACTACACCAAGCTGCAGCAAGCTGCCATACTATCTGCTTCATTGATCACTGCCATCCTGGGAATCCCATATAGCTTTTCACTGTAGGCCAGCATAGGCTGTCAACTTCTTTTTAATTAATAATAATTTTTCCATTGTGAGGGTACAATTTATTAACCAACATTTCAAATGTGTTTTTGCCACAAAAATAATGTCACCGACCCTGCTCTTAAGACAGGCTGCCAACTTCAAATCAACCACATTTACTCCTTGAGTAATTTATGTTTGATTTAAACTGTGGACTTAGAGCCCAAAGTTCATGTCTAAAATTCATATTCAAGCTAGAATGGTCAAATACAACTTAAGGACACCATAGCCCTGCTGAATGCTGCAAACCCTGAGGGTGTAGACATGTTGCAAACCCCAGGTGATCAGGCAGCCTACTCTAGACTACTCCATCATCTATGGTCACTTCATGATCTTATTGAGATGCCTATAAATATTTGTTCTTTTCTTCTCTCTTTTTTCCTGGCACTAAGCTATAATAACCTGAAATTTAAGAGTCAGTAGCATGGAGATTGTAAAGTAGCATGGAGGCAATATGTCATGGAGCAACCCCATTGAAGAACACAACAGTGGTTGCCCAGACTTCCTTGCTGGTTGGGATGGGGCCCCCATTGCAGTGCAAACTTCACAGCCCCTAAAATGTAGATCCACCTCTGTTTCCAGAATGTCCAGGTAGCAGGAGCCTGTCATATCTCAGCATTTATTCCACAGAACAGGGGAAGCCACAGTAAAAGCTCTGCTTTGAATTACTGCAGAGCAGGCTTCTGAGATCAAGACAAAAAGATGAAGCACTGCTGTGGGTGCTTGTATTCAGCGTATACGCACATTCCTCCCCCCCCCAAATGATTTAAAGAAAAGAAAGAAACAGGAAGCTTCCATATATCAAGTCAGGCTGTTGGTCCAACTAGCTCAACATTGGCTTTTCTCCACCAACTGGTCATGGTTCTATAAGGAGTCTTTCTGAGCCCTGCAGATGCCAGCTATTGAACCCGGGACCTTTTGTATGCAAAACGCATCCTTACCACTGAGCGACAGCCCTTCTCATAACTACACATCACAGATCTGCAAAAACAGGCAACTAAAATGTAGCTTGTGGAGCAGCTCACATCTCCAGTGTCCACCCATCTGCTTTCACTGGAGCTTCAGCATACAATTCTGTGCTCAAGATAGCAGCCTTATTGACATTTTAACAGCCTTTTTGTCATTCCCTCAGCTTTTTTTTCAAATGGAGAAAAGGAAGTCCAATCTTTACAAAGCAGACTGAGCTTGCAAACAACAAAAGAAATAGGATAAGCCTGCAATCTGTGCAATTTACGAGAGCAGATCTAGGAGGCAACATCCTACAGTTTCAGAGGAGTGCTGTAGAGATCCAGCACAAATGGTTCCAGGAAAAATGAAGGGCTCATTACTCTCTGTGTGTGAACTTTTCTTTTGTTGTTGTTCACAACAACATGATTTGCTCTGCTCCACCAGTCCTTATCCCCGCGCTGGGTACAGATGGCAGAACTTAGATTGAAATGAGGTTGTAGATGGAAGTGGCTTGCAGAGTTTGTATCCCCACTGGATCAGGCATAGGCAAACTCGGCCCTCCAGATGTTTTGGGACTACAACTCCCATGATCCCTAGCTAACAAGACCAGTGGTCAGGGATGATGGGAATTGTAGTCCCAAAACATCTGGAGGGCTGAGTTTGCCTACGCCTGCACTGCAGGGTCATTGCCCCTTTCAAATCTGTTATGTGGGTGTGCTGTGGGTGATGCTGATTAATGCAGATATGCATCTCTCACAAAGACCACATTCACACAAGACATTTAAAGCACTATGATACCACTTTAAGCAGTCATGGTCCATCATGCCCCGCCCCAAAAAATTATGGGAGCTGTAGTTTGTTAAGGGTGCAGAGAGGTGTTGGGAGACTCCTATTTACCTCACAAAGCTGCAATTCCTACAGTCCTGGGAAGAGGGATTAAATGTTAAACCACATTGGAGACTGTAGCTCTGTGAGAGGAATGGGGTAGCCTATCAGCTCCTAGCTGACATAAAGTGTGGGCAGGAAAAGTGGAGGTCATATCAGACTAGAAATCACCTTGAGGCATCAAGAGGGTGAAGGGTGCTCCCCAACCTACCCTTTTTTCCAGGCTGTCTTGAGGGGACGCCTCATATTCCAATGATCCTATCCCACAAATTGCCAGGCAATGGAGGTGGAGTGCAATTCAAGTCTCCCTCAGCTCACTCTTGGTGGACAGGCAATGCAATAAATGGCTCAGCTATTTGGCTGGCCTGCCCTACTCCTTGAACTACTGTATGTTGTAGCTGGAGGTGCCTTTTAACAACAGCTGGCTCTTTGACTTCGGACTGTCCATCCTATTCAGGTATTTTCTCATTTTGCAAATTTAGATAGCAAAGCTTTGGCCCTTTTAACCCAAAGAGGCTTTTTAAAGTTGACTTTAATGATTTTATGATTCATGTTAAACAGTTCTATCTAGATTGTATCTTTTTGACAACCTTATTGTACGCCGCTTAGAAACTATAGTGTTAAGTGCTATATAAACTGCTGAAATAAGTAAACGAACCTCATGTCTTCATTCCAGTGGGGTTGGTAATTGGTGGCCAAGTCTGCTGTTATAGCATCCTTGTACACAGTGCTTCAAGAAGAATGAGAGGACCCTACCGCAAGAGTGGATAACAAGGGCAGAAATTGAGGTAGCCCCATTGAACGCAATGGGCCTTACCTCTGAGGAGACAGGCACTGCCAGTGACTGGGGTGAAACAAAGGTCAGCACATAATGATAACTGCATGCAACCTTGCCTCTGAGAAACAAAAGTGAGTTGACCCATTCATACACGCTGTAGCACATAAGTTCTATAAATAAACATGTTACCTTCCCAGCTGTACACTTATAAAAGAAGCCGCTTGATGGGTGGGGGCAGAGCTGCTACATCAGCTTACCAGAAAGAGGAGGGGCAGGGTGGCAGGAAGTCTGACATGGTGCAAACACACTGGCAGGAACCCAAGATAGACTGTATTGACCTCACCACCACCTTGCCCCACTTCCTCTTCTTGCTTTAGTAGAAAACTACATATTTTCAATTTGTTTTATCAGCAAGCTTGGAAATAAATGAAACATACCTAAGTGGTCTTCAGCCAGGAATATATTTCAGAATAAAAAGAACTGTGCTTGTGATGAGAGAGGTGTGAGGCTTGTGGGTGCGAATGGGTTTTTTTTTTCCTTATGGGGAAAAAACAATGGAGAGAGTGAAATTGCAATCACCAAACTTCAGGGACCCAGAACTAGGAGAAGGACAAGGAAGACAATAATGATTACAGAAACCTCAGAGTGCTTGTACAGGGCAGTATAAAATGCACTTGAAAGAATTATACAGTAGGTAGCACCCTTGTTTGAAGTGCTGTTAGTCCTGGAGAAAGAGGGAGATAAAAGTGGTAAAAGGTGTTGACACTTTTATTGGATCAATATTTGATGTCAAGACCCTGTTTCCTGCATGAAGAATAATAACTCTGTGAAAAGTGAAACCACAGAGCCACAAACATCAACATCCTTCATTTGTCTTAGTTTCTAGGCTGTTCCAATGTTAGGGTTGGGATTCTCCAACTCTCCTCATCTAAATAGGCAAGACTGTTTTCTACTACAAGTTTTTGGTTAAGTTCTCAGCCTCTCTTGTAACTAAAGCTGCTCTTTATTGTAGAGCTGCTAGGGAGAAGCACAAAGCCTTAACTTGTGGCCACTTTTTCTCCTGATCCAACACATAGAACATATAGAAATCTAAAGACTGGATTTTAAAAGACCTGGCCAGGCAAGTTCTGGGCTGAATTTCAAGTGTACCTGGATTAAGCCCTTGGAGATCTCTAGGTCATTTGCTGGGGTACCTGTGATTCTCCAGACATTGTTGGACTACAGGTTCCATAACCTTGGTTCTCAGATCTGAGGATCTTGCTCCTGGGAAGATAGTAAGGAGTGGGAAAGAGAAAGTGCAGAACTATATGCCATCCTCTAAAAGCTGCTGGTACCACAGGGTACCACAGGATCCAAGGACAGAGCTGGAGGTGGAGAGCACAGAGACTGTCACAAGTGCATCCTGCCCTGTCAAAGCAACATAAGCAACATAAGTTGGGGCAACAGATACAACCCTACAACCCCAGCTGTAAAAAAGTAACTTCCAGGGGAGGTGTCGGACCAGTAACTCAGAGCCTTGAAGGACCTAAAGTAGGATATGCAAAGGAAATATGATGTTTACCTGGCCTGGCTTCCTGGACTGTTCCTATATAATGAAATAATCCTGTAAATTGTTGAACCTTGCCTCATTCTTCTGTATGAATTATTTGGGAAGCCAAGGTGAAGGTTGTGGAGTTCTTTGCTATCAAACTGCCCTCTCCAGTCCCACAAGTCTAGAGGAAGGAAGAAAAAGAAGAGGGTTAAAGAAGGGTGAAATGATGAACTATGAGGAATTGGCTAAATTGACATACAAACTGTGTGATAAGGACAATTGTGACTTTAAGGAAGAATGGGAACTTTTTACAAATTACCTAAAAAGACAACAAAATGATCTGGACTCCTTGGCAGGTTTTGAATAAACATCCACCAATTTATTAGTTGAACATATGATAGACAAGGCAAGGATATGTACAATTTTATAAGAAGCAGGGAACATTCTGTGTAAAGAAACCAGAGAGGGGAGCTGAGGGAAGTCCTGAGTGTGGGCGAGAGGGAGGGAGGGACGGGGGGGGGAATAATGTAATTGATTACACTGGGCAACAATTTTTTACATTTTGAATGTTGTCTAGATTTCTACAACTGATTTAGGGTATTTTTGCACTGCTGAACGAGGAAATGGCATCCGTTTCTCTCCATTAGGTCAGGTTTACTGTAAACTGAATGGTGGGCATTCATAAAGGTAAGTACACGTAAATTGCATGTTGCTTCACCATTCTTCAAACTTCAGGGCTTGAACTTCCGTTTCTTGGAACTCCTGGAATGCTCAGCCGCAGGGAGGTCTCTCTTCAGAGTCCAACAGTAGTCAGCCATCATGACTGCGTCCCAGCGACCCTGATACCTGGTCTCCATCTCTTTCATGTCCTGATGGAATCTCTCCCCCTGCTCGTCACTCATTGAACCCAGGTTCTCAGAAAACTGGTCCAGATGTGAAAATAGGTAGTGCATCTTGACGCTCATGTTGCAGCCCAGGTTTCTGAAAGCAGTCAGCATGTTGTTGACAAGTTCTGCATAGTTTCTAGCCTTATTGTTGCCAAGAAAGTTCTTCACTACCAGAACAAATGCCTTCCACGCTTCCAGTTCCACTTCGTTCATTGACTTTCCGAACTCTGGATCTCTGATGAGCTGACGGATCTGAGGACCGTCAAAGATGCCAGCTTTCAACTTCTCCATGGTCAATCCTGGAAAAGCCTGGCACAAGTAAGTGAAGCAGTCACCATCCTTGTCCAGAGCCTTGGTGAACTGCTTGATTAAGCCGAGCTTGATGTACAGCGGTGGGAAGAGTATTCTGTCTCTGTCCACCAGAGGGTCGTTGATGACATTCCTTTCTTTGCAAGGCACCAGTTCCTCCCGCACAGGCCAGTCCTTCTTCATGTAATGCTGAGCACGGTCCCTACTATCCCACATGCACAGAAAACATGGGTACTTGGTGAAGCCAGACTGTTGTCCCAAGAAAAAGTTCACCATCTTCAGGTCAACACAAAGAAACCACTTTCATCATCACCAATTTTCTCCAGCACATACTTCACTGCTTCATAGTTCTCCTTCAATGTACTCGAGTGAGCCAGGGGTATAGAGGCAAACTGGTTGCCGTTGTGTAGCAGAACACATTACAGTGATCACTTGCTGCTGTCAATGAACAGTCTCCAATCTTTGGGTTCGTACTGTGGCACTCCAAGCCCCATTAACTTAGTTTTGATCCCCCAACTTTATGCTTTGCCGCACCAATTTATGGAAGATTTCGAGGTTTTATGACTTCAAACTGATCCCTTTTCGACATAATCACCCAGAACTGTTGGACCTGAATACTTCTTGTCATTAAAATAATAATTTCCAACCAAAACAATTATTCGACATGGCATTTTACCCCCACCAACTTCTTCTAAAATGCTCCACACAAGCGTACATGTGAACAAAAACGTAAAAAAATGACATGTGGCCATAGCTCAAAAACTTGACCTAATTGAGCAAAACCAATGTGATTTTTGGATTCAGCGCATCAGATTCATCCTAAATCAACTGAAAAAATGCAGACAACAAATTTGTTGTTGACCAGTGTTATTTGGACTGATAATTTGTTATGTCGAAATTGTTTAATAAAAAAATTAAAAAGAAGAAAAAGAAGGGTGAAAAGACTTTGTATATACAGTAGACAGAAATGTTCACACATTGTAACATTTGCACATAAAAGATTGGTCTCATTGTTTCCTTGCCCAGAATCAATGGGCAACATTAGTTTAGGTGTCTGAAATGCAATCTGAAATGCCTGATGTCTGAAATGCATACCAGCGCAGAGTCTTGACACTATTTTGAATTTAGGGGTGTTGTGATTACTGGTTATGACTGTAGGGAATGCGATCAAATTCTCTTTAACCACAGAACATGCACCATTGATCATAACCCAAAGATGAGATTTTCCAAAGCTTTGTTGGCATGATGATACTTTACCCCCTCTGTTCAATAAGATGCTGAAAAGCAATGGGAACTCAGAAAGGGAAATGCTGCAGATATATAGATACAGACACTGATACACACAGAGAGAGGGTTTTAGGCTAGCTAGACTATAAGCTTCCAACCCAGAAATCCTCACATTCTATGGCAAAGTTTCCCATTCTTCTTTCATTGCCAAAAAGTCAGTGTTGTCAGTTCTTATATTGCTGATTAAAGTTGTGGGAATTAAGAAGAGGGTGCCTGAAACCTTCCCTTCTTCCCCAGAAAACCAAGCAATCAGCACTCTTAGACAGCTTGAATCACACATTTCATAGCACGTGCATGGTGCTTATGCAACAACCCAAGAACTCTGGATACTGGAAATGAGAACATTGAACACCCAAGATCAGTGCAGAAGTGTGACTCCTTTGAAGAAATAACATTGGCACACACATGCTGACCTTGTGGATTAGGTAGATAGAAATAGCTAGAACCTCCATGTTCAGAAGCAATATTCTTCAATACCAGACCCTTGAGATAGGCAACGAGTAGGACTGCTGCCATCACGATCTGCTTGTGAGGTCCCCAGATGCATGTGGATGACCCCCGTTGAAAACAAGATTAACCTGATTCAACCCTCTTCCCTATTTTTGATTCCTAGCAACTGCATTGGCAGGAACACTGCCTCTGACAGTGGGGATAGAACATAACTGTCATGGCTCACTGAGTGACCTCAGGCCAGTCACTCACTCTGTTTATCCTACTTCACAGGGTTGTAAGGTAAAGGTAAAGGGACCCCTGACCATTAGGTCCAGTCATGACTGACTCTGGGGTTGCGGCGCTCATCTCGCTTTATTGGCCGAGGGAGCCAGCGTACAGCTTCCGGGTCATGTGGCCAGCATGACTAAGCCACTTCTGGCAAACCAGAGCAGCACACGGAAACACCGTTTACCTTCCCGCTGGAACGGTACCTATTTATCTACTTGCACGTTGATGTGCTTTTGAACTGCTAGGTTGGCAGGAGCAGGGACCGAGCAACGGGAGCTCATAGGGATTCGAACCACCAACCTTCTGATTGGCAAGTCCTAGGCTCTGTGGTTTAACCCACGTCCCTTAACAGGGTTGTAGTTAGGATAAAATAGGGGGGGGAGAGAACAACATACACCACCTTGGAAAAAAGTGGGTATATAAATGTAATAAATAAATAAATATTCTATGAATTTGTCTAATCATCTATTTTTAAGTCATGCGTGCCTGTGGCCACAGAGTCAACTTGAAAAGAAGTCAGGGTTTGCTTATGATTCAGCCTGCTTTTCTACTTGTGCCCTCTTCTTATTTTTGAAGATGCACAAGGTCCATCTGATATCTTAAATCAGTACAATCAGATCCTGGCAAAGTAAGGTCTGTTCATTACTCTTTCCCAAGGTTTGTTTGGTCATTCGTCAAGTGAGCCTAGGCAACAAACAGGTGTTGGGAGCTATTTGATCTGAAGCTATGTGATAGGAAATGCACACCCCTCCAATGTTCAAAAGGAGCTGTGGCGTTAAATAACATTGAGTTGAATGAGCTTACCTCCACTCCCCTCAGAAAGAAACTGCATTTTGTTTTGGGGGAAAGGCATTGGAAACCACTTTGGTTCACTTCAAGATTCTAAAATTAAACCCTCTTCCTGCATGCCATATACCCCATACACTCTCCTCCCTGGGGCCCTTTTGTCCAGTGGCAGCAAGAAGAGGTAATGAGGGCCTCTACAGGCTGCATGACATACAGTGGTTTACAAACTTAATCCGTTCCAGAAGTCTGTTCTTAAACCAAAGCGTTCTTAGACCAAGGTGTGCTTTCCCATAGCGGCGGGGGGACTTGATTTACAAATGGAACACACTCAACAGGAAGCGAAACATGTTCTGCTTCCAAGGCAAAGTTCACAAACCAAAACACCTACTTCCGGGTTTGCAGTGTTCTTAATCCAAGTTGTTCATAAACTAAGCTGTTCTTAAACCAAGGTACCACTGTACAGTCACGGGCTAAATGTGCTTCAGGTTGAGCACTTTTGGGTTGCGCTCCATGGCAACCTGGAAATAATGGAACACGTTACTTCCGGGTTTCGCCGCTCGCGCATGCGCAGACGGTCAAAATGACATCAAACGCATGTGCAGAAGCGGCGAATCGCAACCCGTGCACGTGCAGACGCACAGTTGTGGGTTGTGTTCACTTCTTGATGCGAACAGGGCTCCAGAGGTACCACAGTACAGTTATCCTTAGGACAGGAGTGGGGAATCTCAAGCCTGGTGGTAAATTGTGGCCTTCTAGGTCTCCCTTGGATTTCTCTCCAGGCCACACCCCCTCTCTAGCCACCCCTCCCCCCCCAGGCCACACATCCTTCTGGCCTTGCTTCACACCCTCCTGAAGTGTTTTGGACTGGTTGCAATGTGTCAAAGGGATACTATACCTTCATTGCTCCACCTGCTTTGGACTTTGGCCTCACCCCCCATTGGGCCTTGGGCTGAAAACGGTTGCCTATGCCTCCCTTAGAACAACTTCATTTGGATCAAACAAGATGGTGGCTAGCACTGCATATGTGCCTGGCTTCTCACTCACTTTAATGGAACTAAACGAGCTTAAATCCAAACATTCCAACTCAGTTCTGTCATCATATGAAATCGCAGATTTCAGTCATGGCTCCAATACCCAGTTCTCTCCAGGCCCAATATTTTGAGTGATATAATCAGAAGCCTAAAGCTATGCTGCTCTTAGTTCTCTTGACTATACTGGTTTTATTGTAGCTTTACCTCCTGTAAGAGAAGGCAGGATTTTATCTCCCAAGTAAAACGGAATTGCCAAAACCAAATTCAAGCCATGCTGTTTCAGTGTTTATTAAGAAAACAAATGAATAAGCAGCGGATTAAGGGAGAATACATCGTTCTAGTGGGTAAAAAGCATTTTCTCTATTTAGGAAATGGATTTTCAGCAAAACTTTAAGAAGCTTTTATCCTTATTTCTCTGCCCCCTCCCTCATATCTGCATTTCCAGCCGTAACACCATGTTGTATTCTTTTTAGTAGCCACGGAAAGCAGGAATTTTAATATTCCCACACCCCTGCTACTAAGATTGGCAACTGCAGAGTTTCATTTACAAAAGGCATTAAAATAACCGCCTAGTAGGAAACACAATTTGCAACTATTCTTAAATGGTTGTGCACTGTTGGAATAATATTAAGCAATGCATAGACGCACACACGCAAGGTATTTTAAAAGGGAATGCCACAGTGAATAGAACTCACAACGATGCTTAAATCAGGCCTACCTAGAAATTAAAAGTCCCAAATACCTGTTCTTAAATATCTGCATAGTGATGAAAACTGGTAAGAGAACCAGTCATTTTTAATTTCCCACAGAGCCCGAAGGTGACTGTTGTCTTGTTCCAAAGGTGAGTTTAAATGGTGGGCAGCTTGCCCTAATCAGCAGGTGCCATCAGGTCACTCCTTGGTCAGGATACTAAGTGGGGTCACCAGCATAGGAAGTGGCTCACTGGGGACACACCAACCCTGAAGCAGGCCTGACCATTTAGCAAAATGGCAACTTACCATGAGGTGCAATTAACTACTTGGAAAGCCAACTGTGTAACAGGAATTCAATGAATATCCAACATTTTCTTCTCCAGGACCCAAACCCTTACATTTGCAGCTGTTACTGTTGTTCTTTTCAAGGCTAACAAAACTGGATGATGGGCTCTGCGTTGCAGTAGTGCAACACCTTCTCTACCCAATAAAATATATTCCACACCAAATGCTTCCCCTTCTTCTCTTTCTAAAAAGATTCTACTAAGCACCGTGCTGCACTTTTAAAATATGCAGTTTACCTTTTTCACGGAATATATAGCAATTATAATGTCACTTGAATAGCTGTCTTCTTAAAATATAGTAATCAATTTGCATTTTGCTATCATATTTACTTTTAATTTGACATTGCTTTATTCAAAGTGCTCTTTTAGATTCCCCAGGTGGGCTCTAATTCTTACAAGATTATAAAGCAACTGACATCCCTATGCTATAAATCAGGGGTGGGGTATCTGTGGCCTTCCAGCTGTGAATTCCAGCTCCCATCAGCCCAAGCCAGGAATGAGGGATGCTCTGGCCCAGCAACATATGGAGGGTCACAGATTTCCCAACCCTGGTTAAAAACGGTAATGCTGTTGGTGATGCTAGATGCTTGAACAGGTTGTCAGAGATGGAGCACATGCATGGATGGCTTTAAAAGTGCATTAGGCAAATTCATGGAGAATAAGACTATCAGTGGCTATGCACTGCCTCCATAGTCGGGGGCTGTATGCTTCTGAATACTGTAAGGAACTACAGTAGCACCTCGGGTTACGTTACCCTTGGGTAACATAAACTTCAGGTTGTGAAAGCGGCAAACCCGGAAGTGTTTCACCATGCACGCATGCGCAGAAGCAGTCAACTGCTTCTCCTCAATTTGCGAAAACCTCAGGATCTGGCTGGACCTCCGGAACGGATCCCGTTCGCAACTGGAGGTACCACTGTACTGTGAGGCATGTGTTTGGGTAGGAGGGCAACCCAAAATACGTCCTACCGGTGTCAGTGCATCTGAAGCTGGGGTTTTGAAACATGTTAAATGAGTTTGCTGCACTAAGTTGATATTGTACCTGAAGAATGACAACCTAAAATTTGTGTCCACAGTGAGCAATAAAACCTTGACATCAAGTGGTGATGTGGACACATGCTTAACACTTGCACAAATTCCAGGAGAGGATAATAAGCATCTTCCCAGTGCTTCCTGATGTCAGTAACTATACAACTGCCTCTTGCTTTCCCTTTGCTTGCCAAGAGATTAAGAAAGCCTTCATTAAGAGCTGGATTTAAGCTCCTCCAGGTATGGAAGGTGTCATCAGTTTAGCAGTGGTTGTGCTGACTCCTCGGGAGGAAAGAAGAAGAAGAAGAAGAAGAAGAAGAAGAAGAAGAAGAAGAAGAAGAAGAAGAAGACTAAAAGCATTAATTTCCTTTTTAAAACGAACGTGAAAGCACTGCTGTTTCAAGCAGGGATGCCAACTCAGCTGAAAAAACTGCAGCCAGACTCTATTTTAAAAGGAAATAAGAAATCAATTTCTTGTAAATTGTTGTTATTTATAGACATTTAAAGCCTTAGTCCACAATCCTCCTGCCATTTTATTTAAAGAACTAATGGGTAACCCAATCCTCAACCCAGTTAAAGGTTTAGGATTTAGTACCCCCTGAGGCATTCCTATTGAAGCCCAGGTACTTGGACTTCAATGAGCTATGGATCTGGTTTTTATTGTTCTGTCTCTTAACCCTCAATACCTTTCCTATGGAAATATTGGGTGTTTGATGAGAGTGTGCACACACCATTTCTATAATTGACTTGCACTTTCTATTTGAAGTTGGGTTGCTATCAACAAGGAAGGGGAAATGAATGGGAATCAAACTGAGAACATTTACTACTCAATCTCCTTTCCCCTAAAGTTCTGCATGGTGAGGTGCTTCACCAGCATGCTTTTAAAAGGCAAAATGATTCTTATGGTATACTAGCACTCTGGCAAAAACAACCTCTTTGAGACTTCACACAGAGTAGTGCTGATACACAGGTAAATGTTTGTACATATAGCTTCCACCCACCCCGCTGCTAAAACACACACACACACACACACACACACACACAAAAAAAAAAAAACAACCAGTGGAACCATAATAGAACAGAATTGAGGAAAAATATTTTCCATATTTTGCACTATATAGCTGCACCATTTCCCAAGCTAAAAAATAGCCAGGCAAAGTTGCAAAGTGCTCAGTTGCAAAACATGAGGGGGAGTGAGGCAACTTTTTAAAAGCCGACAAGCCTTCTGCTTACCTCTCTGAGCTAACAGCATGCTCAGGCAAACCAAATATCTCTTCTTTCCACCCCCAGACAAATTTATCCAGTTCTGCCAATCCATACAAGGAGTTGACAAGGACATTGTTTTGATCAGAATACCTTCCACTGTGTCTTTTACTCACCTGTTTTGTGTGTGTGTGTGTTTTGTATGTACATGCATGTTTTTAAAATGCAACTTTCTTCCCTTTTCTTTCCAGATTGCAAATTTCTCTAATTTTCTCTTTCTTCAGAATGCGTGTATGCTTGTGTGTGTCACTGAATTAAACAACAACCCTATGCATTGTGAATAACAAAACAGCAACGCACTTCAAGGGGCACTATAATTGACTTGCACTTAATGTTTTAATTGCTATTTTTCCTTCTAAAGTATAAATCCTACATTACTAGGAATAGAAATTGAAAGTTTCATAACGAAGGACTTCTCTATCACAGTGTTGTGAATTCATTTAATTTTTGATTCAAAGAAGCACTCTTATTAAAAGATACAAGGTTTTCCTTTTCATAACCTTTGGCAACTGTTACTTTGCTTTTTCAAAACAAGTGATCCAAGCTGAGGAGATCAAAAGTGCTGCTGCTATTTTTTAGTGCACAACCTTGACATTACTACTGAATAGCATTTCTTATGGTGCCACAAGATCTGTGCAGAGTCTGTTAAGATATACCATTTCCATTGCAATAAACATTCTTTGTAAAGCACATGTTAGAAATTCAACTAGTCTACAAGAGAGCAAAGACTAAATAGAAGTCTCTCTTGAAAGTCAATAGCAACAAACACACCTAACTGTCAAGTTATTCCATATATTAAATGAAACAAATGGCACAGGGACAGGTGAAGATGCAGCTTCAAGGACCAACCAGGAACTCCTGGTTGTTCCTTGGCAAGCAGGACTTACATTTGGTGCCCTTTGCATTTGGTCTCCAATGAAAATCCCAATCTGCTCCCAAATGCAGTGTATCCCTGCCAAGGCAAGGATCCCTTCTTTGGCAGTAATCTTCCTCTGCAGCCTGGCTTGAGTTGAAGCGGGGCCACAAGGGAAGAAAGGAAAGAATCAGGAGTGCATATGGCACGTGCTCCAAATTCTCTCCTTTGCAGTTTGAGTCCCCCGAGGTCTCATGATTGACAGGTAGGCAGCTCTGCTTACCTCTCAAAGTGACCCACAGGGATTGAGGGAACTCAAAGTCCAGCCCACCAGCCAGATCCTTTTCCCCAACTCTGCCCTTGCTGATCTACTGCAATTCACACAGAGATGACGACGACGATGATGACGATTTATTAACTCTCTTCTATCCAAAGATCACAATGCAGATTACAGGATAGCAAATCATACAAAATACAAATTGTATAGTCAAATCTTGTAGATTGGGGGTGCCTGTGCAAAAACAGCCATCTTTATAAGATGTCTGAAGCAAATAACAGATTATGCTTCAATTATAGCTGCAGGAAGGGACACGGGTTGCACTGTGGGTTAAACCACAGAGCCTAGGACTTGCTGATCAGAAGGTCGGCAGTTCGAATCCCCGCAACGGGCTGAGCTCCCATTACTTGGTCTCTGCTCCTGCCAACCTAGCAGTTCGAAAGCACGTCAAAGTGCAAGTAGATAAATAGGTACTGCTCCGGCGGGAAGATAAACGGTGTTTCCGTGTGTTGCTCTGGTTCGCCAGAAGCAGCTTAGTCATGCTGACCACATGACCCGGAAGCTGTACGCCAGCTCCCTCGGCCAATAAAGTGAGATGAGCGCCACAACCCCAGAGTCAGTCACAACTGGACCTAATGGTTAGGGGTCCCTTTACCTCTACCTATAGCTGCAGGAAGGTCATTCCAAATTGTAGGGGAAACATCAGGAAAATGGCAGTTTTCAGGTCACTGCTCTCTAGCATTCTGTAGAATGACCGCTCCCTGCTTAAAATGGGGGGGCGCCCTTTGCGTGGACACACGCAGCCCCTAGATCTGGAGCGGCTCCATCAGCATAGGCTTGGCTTTGCCTTCCCTCAGGTGGGATACCTGGAGGTCTCCACCTACCTCAGTCAGTTGTCCAATCCCACCTGGGGGAAGCGTTGCCAAGGAGACCAGGCCAGGTAGGGGAGGGAAGTACCTGCCCACACAATAGAGGGAGGATCTTACCTGGGAATCCTCACTTGGCTCCAGAGCTTCTCCCACCCTACCCACCCTCAGTTAATGTCTTGTTTGCAGGTTAACTTTTCTTCACAGGTTTTGCAGGTTAACTTTTCTTCGCAGGTATGCGGGCGCTGCTACATTAAGGTCGCTGTTAAAGGGCCGGAAAGGAATTTCCCTGCATTGGCAGGTTTCGACTTTCCCGTTGCAAAACGTCACAACTTTGGCGGTATCAGGCCTTGGGCGGAATCCTTTAGTCCATCTTCCTCTTTGTGGCAGCGATACCAGGGTTCCCCGTTAAAGGGGTTTCTGAAGGGAGGCTTTGACCGTACGCCGAAAGGTCGTCATTGCTCTCCCCTGCGGCGGCGGTGTAACGGGGGCAGCTATCTCTGCTTGAACATATGTTCTCCAGAGCCGGCCCATCCCCCCCACACACTGGATAACCCTGATGCTCCCTAGGTCCCCGGCTGGGGGCTGGGGAGGGAGAACGCCCAATGCCTGAGCCAAGGTCTACCCACATTTGAAATTTAATAAAGTTGTGGCCAATTTAATCCCATAGCACGTTGTCTTGAGTCGTTATTCCACATGACGGGGGGACCGCTCGGGATCTGGTGACTCTGCCTGTCCACGCAATGTGTTTACACATGTGTTAAAATATGCCATGTGATCAGTGACACGTGTAAGCTTAGTAATGATAGCTCCAGAGAACGGTACCTAATGTCTGAAATAACTGCTCTGTTCATAATGTTTATATGTATATAAAGTCATACACCCAACCATCATCCAAATCTCTTCTGAATATAGATATGTACACAGAGCGTAAAATGTTGACACTGTTTATTTCAGTGGATGAACTCAGTTCACATTGCATTTTCATGTTACCTCCTTCCATTAAAATTATAGGGATCCTTCTACATAAAAGAGACCCAGTGGTGCATCTGAGATCACATGGATGCCTGGTTAGGGGCATATTCATAGATCCATTACAACAAGTTTTCTTCCTACCTCTCAAACAGCTAAATGTTTCACACCAACAAGATCTTACCCCCCCCCCCCGGCATTAAAAATATATATTTAAAATCTGTGTAGGGGATTAATTCCCAATTTGTAACAACAACAGCAGCAGCAACTAGCTTTTTTTAAAAAAAGATTGTGTCGCTGCAGGACATTGAGATGACTCACAGTTCTTTATACACTTCTATTAGTCTGTGAAAAATTGCTTTAAAGTAAGATAAAGATGCTATTGACAAATTTGTCAAGTCTGAGGCCTCACACATTTTCTGGGAATATATATTGTCTCCTGCTGGGTTTTGCCAATTATCCATCTCCAGCCAGTCTGTTATTTCTTCATTAAGCCTAGAAATTCTCAATCTCACCAAATAATTATTAATTTTTGTAGGTCACAGTATTCATTAGCCTGATAAAACCCAAGATACCACCGAGGAGTGCTGGTCTGCTCTCTTGCTCTCCCCCCAACGCTTTGTCTGTGGACATCATACTGTATCTCATGGATGCTGCATTTCCCTTCTATTTCTCACTGATTTTTGCCATGATTTCCCAGGCCAATAAATGAACACTTCCCTGTTTCCCCATTGCTATTTCTTTCTACCATCACTTTCCCCTTCTACGGTCCTTTTTCATTTTTTAGTTTGTATTACCTTTTTCGCACACAAACACACATTTCAGAGCTTCCTGATATGTGCTCATCCAGAATTTTTGAGTTCACAACAGAAAGACTAAGCCATGTTTAAATCCCGTTAAAAGTCTTCATTTATGAAATGTAAGTACCACCTGTCATTAAAAGAACCCACAATGGTGTACAAAAGTGGAACTAAAACTATTTAGACAACATGTTAAAAATACAATTAATTGGAGGTACTCATTGCTATGTGAAGACTGAAGACAGCCTTGAAAATTGATGATTATACCCACTTAGTAATATGCTTGTTTTCACTTAAAGCAAAAGAAAAAAGAAAAAGCCTATTTAATTATCTCCAGATACAGATGCTTTATTCCAGGATTGGGCATTCAACTCATTAAGAGATTAATTAAAAGCTCAACCACAACCATTTTTCCCCCTTGTTGCCAGAATCAGGCTAATAGATAAAGGAAGATATCACCACAAATGGCCCTGTAAATCTCACTTATAGCTGTGATTTCGACTCAGATTGAACAACTGAGCCACTAAGGACAGTCTTTTGCTACTGCAGTTATCAGCTGGAAATCTTCCTTGTGATACGTTGTCTTATGAACATTTTTGCTCTTTAATTCTCTGAATAGTGTATTCTAATTTGCATCCCTACAATGTCACCAGGGCAGGATCTTGCAGATTTTAGATGTCTTTCACATTTCACAACTTATTTCTTGCCATTTCTGCCCTGACACCGTGCTTGGGTACCACCCACTCATGCACACACTGTCCGTTGTGGAAAACAGGATAAGGCAGCTACTGCATTTTCTTTCAGGCAAAAAGAGGGGGCAGGGGTGAAAATGTTCACTACACTAGCCACACTGCAGTATTTACAAGCTAACAGTAAACTAGCCCATAGGTGTTCAGTATTAAATGGCAGGTTTTTGTTGCTTCAATATTTCCTGTCAGGCTAGACCAGTGGAAAGCTGCACTGAAGAGATTGATGAGCTTAAACAGCTCTCTGCCATGCTTGAAGCCACCATTTGTCACTTATCCCAGTGTCATTTATTTAATACATAACAAGCAAAACTAAAATATTAATGGGGAAAATTATAGAAAATTGATCAGCAGCCAAACAGCAAGCTATAATAAATCGTACCCACAAAGGCAGGAAGGGGGACAGCAACATATCTTGAGCAATGGCTCCTGATTAATAGTCTTGTTTTCCTTTTGAGACACGCAGAAAGACAGAGGGTATACTAGGTGCCCAAGCATCCAAATGCCATCACAGACCAACAAACTGCACAGGGACTGATTAGTCACTTATTTAAAGCTCTAAGAGCTCTGAAGTTATTAGACCTAGTTTAAATTGAAGGCAATTTGAGTTAATTAAAAAGAGAAGATATAAGCCATCAGCCAGCTGGCAAACATCCTCATTATCTGTGAACACCCATAAAATATCTGTCCCTTGGGACTGCATGGTTCTGAGCTCCCACAATGGAAAATGGAATTATCCATGTACACATCACCAGCTCAATCCCAGCCGAAGCTAGGACTATCACAAAGGTATAGATCTTCAGGCAACTTTTCCTTTCTTGGTGTTCAAGGCCAGCTGATTCAAATTGGAAGAGTTATAGCAAAAGACTTAAAGCAAGCCTTTCCATTTGTGTTGCACATTTTTCATGCCAGTTGAGAGCCATCTACTTCTCCATCGGAACCATTTTGTTGTGAACTTGATGGCATCACTGCGCTGTTCTGGCCCTCGCTCGTGGGTGCAGTACTCATATTACCAACTTGTTTTTTGTCCAGTTCTATGTACATACATGACTAGTTGAGGCAGTAGGTATATGTGACTGCATATCCCGTTGAAAGTGACGCAGTGGGAATGGATGGCAACTGCATTTGAAAGTGTGCCCATAAACATCTAGATCCAGATGCCACCCATTCATACATCGTTTTCATATGATTATTTTCTAGCCTGTTTTTATATTGTTATACTTATTATATTGCTTTGGGATTTTGAAGAGAATAGTCAGCTAAAAACTAATTGAAATAAATATGTGAGCTTTCTCAGCCTTATTTATGAATGGATATTCAGCAAGAAATGCCTCTATTTTCATAGAAGCTTTATATTCATTAAGTAGGGAATCCATGCTTATCTGGAACATTCAAATATATATATATACTGCAGGAGATTGAACCCTTGGAGTCCCTTCCAGCCCTATATTTCTATGATTCAATTCTCTCTCTCTCTCTCTCTCTCTCTCTCTATATATATATATATATATATATACACACACACACACGAATGAATGAATGAATGAGGGGAATTGAGACCCTGTGAGCTGTGTTCCCAGTTCAGAGGACCCCTAACAATGTGTGAATAGATTCCAAAATTAATTTATTTAGCTACTCCTGTGACTGTAATTTCTGGAAGGATAAATATTGTTTTGATTTGCAATATATATATTTTCAAATTGCAAATGGGCCTTACACCTGTGATATAATTGGCATTTAATTCTCCCTTGTTCTCTCTGAGATAAATCCTCTTGCTGTTTAGTTGCTTGTTTAATGTTGGTTTTATGTGTCACTTAAGTCGTGGGTACAATACTATGGTTAATTGACTTAATTAAAGTAAATTTAAAAGATCTCTCTGAATATCCTCAGTACAAATGTGTTCATTAATATGCCTTTTATCCTCAGATTAGCTCACCTTTATATGGTAACCTGTCAGCTTTAATTCAGACGTCTCCCCGGATGTGCACTGGCTTTATGCACATAATACATTTCCTCCCTTTTGTTTCTCATTTTAGCACAATAGACAAGAAAGTGCATACCTAGGCGCCAGTCACAGGTCTCACTGGACTCTTGATGATATTTCCCAATTGCGGATTGTCACAAACTGTGCAGTGAGATGAGTGCAGGCAGGCAGTGCAGAGAGAAGGCTGGTGCCAGAAGACATCTCGGAAGTGGCCTTATCAGTCTGTGCCTGTTGCAAGGAAGGTGTTTTTAAAAAGACTGAACTGGCAAAGAGAACCTTGTTGGAGGACATGATAAAGGGCCTCAGCTGGCAGGAAAAACTTATCTTTTCAATGTAATGGCAAGACTCTGGGTCTGCTCTCAGTAACACTGCTTGCTTTTTCCAGACACTCATCCAGTCCCCCTTTCACCCTACAGCCTTTGCTAACCGGCTACCCTCTATGTGCACTGGCTGGGGCTGATGGGAGTTGGCGTCCAAAACAATTGGAGAGCACCAGGGTGAAAAAGGATGCTTTAAAATGTTCCTTGCAGCGGGATAACTCTTTTCTCTCAGGAATCATAGAGAACATTTTCTGCAGTCCAACTTACAGTGGTACCTTGGGTTACATTCTGTATTCTGCTCTGGTCAGACCTCACCTGGAGTATTGTGTCCAATTCTGGGCACCACAATTCAAGAAGGACACTGACAAACTGGAACGTGTCCAGAGGAGGGCAACCAAAATGGTCAAAGGCCTGGAAACGATGCCTTATGAGGAACGGCTAAGGGAGCTGGGCATGTTTAGCCTGGAGAAGAGGAGGTTAAGGGGTGATATGATAGCCATGTTCAAATATATAAAAGGATGTCACATAGAGGAGGGAGAAAGGTTGTTTTCTGCTGCTCCAGAGAAGCGGACACGGAGCAATGGATCCAAACTACAAGAAAGAAGATTCCACCTAAACATTAGGAAGAACTTCCTGACAGTAAGAGCTGTTCGACAGTGGAATTTGCTGCCAAGGAGTGTGGTGGAGTCTCCTACTTTGGAGGTCTTTAAGCAGAGGCTTGACAACCATATGTCAGGAGTGCTCTGATGGTGTTTCCTGCTTGGCAGGGGGTTGGACTCGATGGCCCTTGTGGTCTCTTCCAACTCTATGATTCTATGATTCTACATACGCTTTAGGTTACATACGCTTTAGGTTACAGACTCCGCTAACCCAGAAATAGTGCTTTAGGTTAAGAACTTTGCTTCAGGATGAGAACAGAAATCATGCTCCTGCGGCGCGGCGGCAGCGGGAGGCCCCATTAGCTAAAGTGGTGCTTCAGGTTAAGAACAGTTTCAGGTTAAGAACGGACGTCTTGAACGAATTAAGTCCTTAACCTGAGGTACCACTGTACTTGTTTGGGTAGGATACAGGGAAGCCTTGCCCTTTAGCATTTATACATAGTCAACTGTGATGTTCACAACAGGGAAGCGTATGCAGCAAACAGTGTGGGAAAAGTAACTCATATGGACAAGAATGACCACTTACCTGGTCCGAGATTGAGTGGTGGTTGAGACCTATCACAGATGCCCCTCAGTTCTCAGGGTAGAAGGAAGCACCCCCTCATGGGCTGGCCATTGGGGAATTCCCCTGGCCAACCACTAAGGATGGTGATATAGCCCACCAACCACTATATTCAAATGGCCCAATCATGGGCAAACTGGGAGGCGGAGCTTGGATGACAGACTGGCATTTGGACTGGCTGCACCCAAGTACTGGACTGGTAGACTTGCTTCTTGAAGAGGTCTCAAACCCTTGGCATGACTCTGCTTAACCTTCAGCCCTACACCTGAAGGCTGAAAATGGCTGAGCCAAAGTTTACCTACATCTGTAAATCAATAAAGTTGTGGCTAATTTAAAATCTCATAACATTGTCCTGTCCAGTTTGTTTACACCTGTTGTTGCTCTCTTAGGACTTCACCCCCTGGGTGGGGTGGGGGACACTGTGATTGGGTCCGCAACATCCCAGCAAAATTATGGGATAAATTTGACCCCCTAGACTTGTTGACAAAATTGCTTCCACATGGCTGGATCCGGCGGCATCATTCTCAAAGTACACCCATTGAAATGAATAGATTTCGATTCACTGCTGTCAGTCTACTCTGTGGGTCAATTAGCTGGATAGCACCCTTAACAGTTAGACAGGTACAATAGTAGGCAGGCAACCTGCAGATTGTGTTTTGCTGAGCTCAGCAGGCTTTTCATGCACACCCACTGGAAGGAATTCCAAATAACTGACATCCATAACTCGACATAAATTCAAAAACCCCTAGGCATATTTTAAATTCTGCTTTGTCAGCTTCAGCACATTTCCTTTGAGTTATCTGATGACATTAATTCTTCAAGAAAGAGAATGAAAGTGGCTCAGTTCAGATTAGATCTGGCACCATCTATCATCTGATATCCCAGCTGGTAGATTAATATCACAATTGCCACTCTAACATCTGGCCTCAGAAAGTGGGAAAAGATTTTAGGTTACACATGACACTAGCCATTGGAAATGGCATCCTTGACATGAGCCCTCTTTCTCCCCAATAATATCTAGGAATACATACCATGACAGTGGAAGCTGGTCCATTCAAGCTAATGGGGCACTGCCCCACTAACCTCAGTCTGTCCTTCTGCCCCTTTGCTTCCTTACAACCTGTCGAGGGAGTAGCACTGGCTGTCAGCTTTCTCCACCTTAGTCTCAGCCAGTAGAAGGAGGACAGGGACAAAACTAGAATTAGTTGACTCTCCCTGTCATAAACTCTTGGCCCCATCTGTTGTTGGTCTCCCTCCCTTCTGTTCTTTCAGTCCCAGTTGGTACCAATAGTTCTAAGTCTTCAGCAAAGGCAAAGATAGGAGAAGCAAGAGAAATGATAAAATGTTCAAGGTGTCCATGTAGTTCCCAGGGTTCCACTTGTCCTGGGCACTGTTGTGTCTAGGGCATCAGGCTCTGCTTTAAGTGTTGTCCAGAGTATTTACCTCTAACTTCAATAAATTTAGAAAAGGGAGAAAATGCTGATAAATCTGAAATGGAGGAAAGTGGATGCATTGTTTGGGGTCTAAGACCAATCTAAAGTAGAGCTGGGTGAGGCACAAACTATACACAGATAAAACTAGTGTCACAATTTTCAGATTCCATCCCATCACTATCAATAACACTCTGTGATTGCTGCAAATGGATTTGCATAGAACAGAGTTATTTGAAATATGATTTGGATGAGGAGACCAGCACATTTTTTGTCAGGCTGTAAAATTAAAGCTTTGTGGGTGAATGGATCCATTGCACCCAAGATACCCTCAGATAGTCTTGGTCTCTGGGACCCTACATTATATTACCGTAAAGATTACTGTATCGTGGCTGTGTTTCTATGGAGAAAAGTGATTACTTGCATTCATCCTGCAAGGCTACATTTGGGAAACAAGACTTCAGGCAGTGCTGAGAATATTTCAGCAATGGCTTGTCATGTCTGTGTGAGTCCAAGTATTGAGAGATTTGTATATATCTTTATCACATAATCATTGTTTGTCAGGCAATCTTATTTTGTATATGTGCAACAGAATTGTCCATTGTTTTATTTCCTCATTCGGTTAGAAACTAGGGCACTGCTTCCATTGCTCGAGTTTCTCATCATCTTTTTGTTGTAGTTGTTACGCATGCTGTTTGCATCTAATCCATCTTACTGCAGCTCCATCAGTGATCTATGAGCCAAATGATTTTGCCTGTCAGTTTGCAGAGTTTCAGACCCACTAAAAATGAACTCATCCAAGGCTGAGCTCAAGCAGCTCTTAGACCTGATTGGTTTGTTCTACGTGCTGCACAACTTCTTTGTTCTTAGGGTATGCACTTTCATCATGTGACCCAATAAAACGCAATGCCAAGTTTAAATTTGCTGTTGCTGTGCATTATGCAGTGCTGCAAATAAGGAGCATAAAAGCAAATGCCTCTAACACATATTTTCTCTTTACAGCAATCATACTGTACTCTGCTGCAGAAAGCCAAAAAGTAGGAGTCCAGCTTGCACAGATCTAATCATAACACAGCTGACAGCAGTTTGGGTAGGAATATATAGGTGGCATGATCAGACCAGAGGTCCCTTGGGTGCCAGGCTATTTTAAACAGATATTTATGTGAGCTGGAAGAGCAGAATTTGATCTAAACATAGGAAGCTCACTTATACAGGTCAGGCCATTTGTTCATCCAGCTCACTATTGTCTGGGGATGCAGATAGTATGATTGCAGAGGTGAGGCCAACTGTCTGCCTTCTCACTCCTTGCCCATCATGGCTGGCAACTGCCTCAGGTGGCAAATGCCAGGGGCAGAGGCTGTCCCCCTACCATTCTCCCATAATTCACCTAAGCTAATCTGCTCTTTAGCACCTAAATTAGACAGCTGCCTCCTGTATGGTTGAGAGTCATGCTCCATCCCCAGTGCTCTAAAGATTCAAATGTCAGTTTGGATGGATTTTCCATACAGAAAAGGGGGAGGGGCACCATTTTGTCCTTCACCTCAAGAAACAAAATGTATCCCTTGCAAATTTGCAGGGGGGGAAATGTGTTGTTTTCCTTCTAATGAGTCAGCAGGGCCTTCTGAATACAGAGTAATGATCACACACTTATTCTTCTTACTAAATCATGTTTTAGGACCTTGTTCATGCCCACCTGAACAACACACTTTCATCTGGCACGGTTTGCCATGGAATCAGCTAAAAGAATATTCAGCACATGCATGCACTAAACTGTAACTGGCATCCATAATTTATAAATCTCAAGGGATGCATATTCTAAATATATATTGTTTATGTACAGGCAAATATATTTGGTGGAAAAGCATTGCTGGAAATTATATTTCCAATCATGCAATAACAGCTGAACTAGTTTATTCAGCTGGATAATAAACACAGTGGAAATGCACAATATATTATTGTGCAGCATCAGCTAAATGTCAGCATAAATCTATATATAAGAATGGATCTATTTGCCCAGTCGAAGTCAAGCACAACGAAGAAGCGAAATAATGTCTAACTTTAATGCCTGTAATCCCTAAAAGCATGAATAGGCTATAATACTGCAAGATATCTGAATCAGATGTGGCCTATAGACCCTTGAAGTAATAATATAAGATATTTGCTTCATAGTCCTTGTCTGACTCATCAAGGATGATAGCACTCCCTTTGCAGTAAGGCAGCCAGAATTTGCAGCTATCCATAATTATATTTGGCGATTTCTTAAAAAAAGGTGTGTCCTGTGGTAAAAGGCACAGAATCACAGAATCACAGAATCATAGAGTTGGAAGAGACCACAAGGGCCATCGAGTCCAACCCCCTGCCAAGCAGGAAACACCATCAGAGCACTCCTGACATATGGCTGTCAAGCCTCTGCTTAAAGACCTCCAAAGTAGGAGACTCCACCACACTCCTTGGCAGCAAATTCCACTGTCGAACAGCTCTTACTGTCAGGAAGTTCTTCCTAATGTTTAGGTGGAATCTTCTTTCTTGTAGTTTGGATCCATTGCTCCGTGTCCGCTTCTCTGGAGCAGCAGAAAACAACCTTTCTCCCTCCTCTATGTGACATCCTTTTATATATTTGAACATGGCTATCATATCACCCCTTAACCTCCTCTTCTCCAGGCTAAACATGCCCAGCTCCCTTAGCCGTTCCTCATAAGGCATCGTTTCCAGGCCTTTGACCATTTTGGTTGCCCTCCTCTGGACACGTTCCAGTTTGTCAGTGTCCTTCTTGAACTGTGGTGCCCAGAACTGGACACAGTACTCCAGGTGAGGTCTGACCAGAGCAGAATACAGTGGCACTATTACTTCCCTTGATCTAGATGCTATACTCCTATTGATGCAGCCCAGAATTGCATTGGCTTTTTTAGCTGCCGCGTCACACTGTTGGCTCATGTCAAGTTTGTGGTCAACCAAGACTCCTAGATCCTTTTCACATGTACTGCTCTCAAGCCAGGTGTCCCCCATCTTGTATTTGTGCCTCTCATTTTTTTTGCCCAAGTGCAATACTTTACATTTCTCCCTGTTAAAATTCATTTTGTTTGTTTTTGCCCAGTTCTCTAATCTGTCAAGGTCGTTTTGAAGTGTGATCCTGTCCTCTGGGGTGTTAGCCACCCCTCCCAGTTTGGTGTCATCTGCAAATTTGATCAGGATGCCCTTGAGTCCATCATCCAAGTCGTTGATAAAGATGTTGAATAAGACCGGGCCCAAGACAGAACCCTGTGGCACCCCACTAGTCACTCTTCTCCAGGATGAAGAGGAACCATTGATGAGCACCCTTTGGGTTCGGTCAGTCAGCCAGTTACAAATCCACTGAGTGGTAGCAGAGTCAAGACCACATTTTACCAGCTTCTTTACAAGAATATCATGGGGCACCTTGTCAAATGCCTTACTGAAATCAAGGTAGGCTATATCCACTGAGTTCCCTTCATCTACCAGGCTTGTAATTCTGTCAAAAAATGAGATCAGGTTAGTCTGACATGACTTATTTTTCAGAAATCCATGCTGACTATTGGTGATCACAGCATTCCTTTCTAGGTGCTCACAGACTGTTTGCTTAATGATCTGCTCCAGAATCTTCCCTGCTATTGATGTCAGACTGACTGGGCGGTAATTATTTGGGTCCTCTCTTTTCCCCTTTTTGAAAATAGGGACAACATTTGCCCTCCTCCAGTCTGCCGGGACTTCGCCTGTTCTCCAGGATTTCTCGAAGATGACTGCCAGTGGTTCTGAGATCACATCTGCCAGTTCTTTTAATACTCTTGGATGCAGTTCATCTGGCAGGATTAAACATTCCATGCATACTCCGTTAATAAAGTGGAGCACATGTTGATGATGCATTGAGAAATGGTAGCAGCAGAATAAAATTAAAACAGTCTAAACAAATGATCATATGATAGAGACAACAGAAATGCTTGAAAAAGACAGTGACCATCAGAAAAGGGAACATTTTTATCCATTAGGAACAATGAATGCATTTTACTTAAATTACGAAACTGGATTATAATTGATTTTACTGGGCCTTTGAGAGACCTATTATCATTATAGTTCTTCTTTACATTACATTCTTTAGATTAAAAAAACAACAATTTGTATTGCTTGTTGTTTGCACCAAGGCAATGTGTTGACAAATCATTCAATATAAAGCTTTTTAAGATTATAGGAAGAAAGTAAATTTAAATGATGCTTCATTTTGCCATTTTCAGACTGACCTTTGTGCAGACTACAAACTGGATGAGATCTCCTCAGAGGAGATCCCATCATTGGCGTCAGCTCAGATTCAGCATGAGAGGAATCGGCATCCCTTGAGAGACGGCTTAAGACTGACCACTCAGAATACATCCTTTCCAAAGGGCTGAAGAACCAGGGCCCAGGGCCTTCTGAATGGGCATGCACCCGAGCTTCAGACCATTCACCAACCTTGCAAGCTCCTTCTGGCCTGACACAGCCACATTCACCTTTCGCTGACTGTCTAGAGACTGCATACCAGTAGTGGGGGTGGCCACCTCATACCGTTGCATGCATATTGCATAAACACAGGTCCCAAGCATTGACACAATGCATAGCAGCTGAGGAGCAGGGTTGTTGCCTCCTCTTTGCTCATCAAAGTATCAGTCTGATGGCCAAGGAAGAACAATTTGCATTCCCATCTTGGTGCTGTGCTGGGTATAGAGGAATAAACCTTCCCACTCATCCCAGCATGGTGTCTACTTCTATTTTTCTTTTCTTTTTGCCACCGCTGCCAGAACCAATGTGGTCTGGAAAGGGCAGAAAAAAATTATTGAGGACCAGATGAAGCCCTCATGCCAGAACTTAGCCACCCCTGCCTTTCTCCATAGTTCCCAGTCACGGAGAGCTTTAGCAACACACCACCAAGAGCTTTAACCACATTGACATCCAGACCTGGAGAAACAGCATTCATTTGGCAGCTGAAGCTGTAGCTTTCTAAGCCCTATTCAGGAAACAGAGGCAATAACTAATGCACATTCTAGATCTGGGCTCTGCTCGTGCTCCAGGAAGGGTTACAGCAGAAATGCCAAATATCAAAACACTCCATTATGGCCTGACATTTACCAGTAAAACAAATATTCATGGAGAGTGCCTTAGCCCAGTTCCTTGTTTGATTGCTTGAGAGGACATCTCCTCTGCTTTTTTCTGACCTGTGTTCCTAGGAGCTGTTCCTGATAATTGGCAGTTTGGACATGTCCCCTGGTTCCATGGGACACGGGCGGAGCTGTGGTCTAAACCACTATGCCTCTTGGGCTTGCCAATGGGAAGGTCGGCAGTTCGAATCCACACGATGGGGTGAGCTCCTGTTGCTCTGTCCCAGCTCCTGCCAACCTAGCAGTTCGAAAGCATACCAACACAAGTAGATAACTAGGTAGCACAGCGGCAGGAAGGTAAACAGAGTTTCCATGCTCTCTGTCTTCCATCACAGTGTTCCACTGCACCAGAAGCAGTTTAGTCACATACCTGGAAAGCTGTCTGCGGACAAATGCCGGGTCCCTTGGCCTGAAAAGCGAGATGAGAGCCACAACCCCATAGTCACCTTTGACTGTACCCCCTTCATGGATCACTGCCTTGCCGTGGCGAAGGGGCTTGAAGAACTCAGAGAAGCTATGAACTATGCCGAGCAGGGCACCCAAGATGAACAGGTCATAGTGGAGAGTTTTGACCAAACGTGATCCACCTGGAGTAGGAACCGGCAAGCCACTCCAGTATCCCTGCCAAGAAAACTCCATGGACAAAGACAACAGACATATAAAAGTTATGACGCTGGAAGATGAGCCCCTCAGGTCGGAAGGTGTCCAACATGCTACTGGGGAAGAGCGGAGGACAAGTACAAGTAGATCCAGAGCTGATGAAGCGGCTGGGCCAAAGCCGAAAGGACGCTCAGTTGTGGATATGCATGGAAGCGAAAGGAAAGTCCAATGCTGTAAAGAAAAATATTGCATAGGAACCTGGAATGTAAGAACCATGAACCTGGGTAAGTTGGATGTGGTCAAAAATGAGATGGCAAGAATAAATATTGACATCCTGGGCATCAGTGAGCTAAAATGGACAGGAATGGGCGAATTCAGTTCGGATGACTATCATATCTACTACTGTGGTCAAGAAACCCGTAAAAGAAATGGAGTGGCCCTCATAGTCAACAAAAGAATGGCGAAAGCTGTACTGGGATGCAGTCTCAAAAATGATAGAATGATCTCGATACGAATCCAAGGCAGACCTTTTAACATCACAGTAATCCAAGTTTATGCACCAACTACTGGTGCTGAAGAAATTGAAATTGACCAATTCTATGAAGACTTACAAGACCTTATAGAAGTGACACCAAAGAAGGATGTTCTGCTCATTATAGGGGATTGGAATGCTAAAGTAGGGAATCAAGAGATAAAAGGAACAACTGGCAAGTTTGGCCTTGGAGATCAAAATGAAGCAGGACAAAGGCTAATAGAGTTCTGTCAAGAGAACAAGCTGGTCATCACAAACACGCTTTTCCAACAACACAAGAGACGACTCTACACATGGACATCCCCAGATGGGCAACATCGAAATCAGATTGATTATATTCTCTGCAGCCAAAGATGGAGAAGCTCTATACAGTCAGCAAAAACAAGACCTGGAGCTGACTGTGGCTCAGATCATCAGCTTCTCATAGCAAAATTCAAGCTTAAACTGAAGAAAGTAGGAAAAACCACTGGACAGGTAAGATACAATCTAAACCAAATCCCTTATGAATACACAGTGGAAGTGAGGAACAGGTTTAAGGATTTAGATTTGCTGGACAGAGTGCCTGAAGAACTATGGGTGGAGGCTCGCAACATTATACAGGAGGCAGCAACTAAAACCATCCCAATGAAAAAGAAATGCAAGAAAGCAAAGTGGCTGTCCAACGAGGCCTTACAAATAGCGGGGGAGAGAAGGCAAGCAAAATGCGAGGGAGATAGTGAAAGATACAGGAAATTGAATGCAGATTTCCAAAGAATAGCAAGGAGAGACAAGAAGGCCTTCTTAAACGATCAATGCAAAGAAATAGAGGAAAGCAACAGAATGGGAAGAACCAGAGATCTGTTCAAGAAAATCGGAAATATGAAAGGAACATTTCGTACAAAGATTACCATAATAAAGGACAAAAGTGGTAAAGACCTAACTGAAGCAGAAGACATCAAGAAGAGGTGGCAAGAATACACAGAGGAATTATACCAGAAAGATATGGATGTCTCGTACACCCCAGGTAGTGTGGTTGCTGACCTTGAGCCAGACATCCTGGAGAGTGAAGTCAAATGGGCCTTAGAAAGCACTGCAAATAACAAGGCCAGTGGAAGTGATGGTATTCCAGCTGAACTGTTTAAAATTTTAAAAGATGATGCTGTTAAGGTGCTACACTCAATATGCCAGCAAGTTTGGAAAACTCAGCAGTGGCCAGAGGATTGGAGAAGATCAGTCTACATCCCAATCCCAAAGAAAGGCAGTGTCAAAGAATGCTCCAACTACCGCACAATTTCACTTATTTCACATGCTAGCAAGGTTATGCTTAAAATTCTACAAGGAAGGCTCAAGCAGTATGTGGACCGAGAACTCCCAGAAGTGCAAGCTGGATTTAGAAGAGGCAGAGGAACCAGAGACCAAATTGCAAACATGCGCTGGATTATGGAGAAAGCTAGAGAGTTCCAGAAAGACATCTACTTCTGCTTCATTGACTATGCAAAAGCCTTTGACTGTGTTGACCACAGCAAACTATGGCAAGTTCTTAAAGAAATGGGAGTGCCTGATCACCTCATCTGTCTCCTGAGAAATCTCTATGTGGGACAAGAAGCTACAGTTAGAACTGGATATGGAACAACTGATTGGTTCCAAATTGGGAAAGGAGTACGGCAAGGCTGTATATTGTCTCCCTGCTTATTTAACTTATATGCAGAATTCATCATGTGAAAGGCTGGGCTGGATGAATCCCAAGCCGGAATTAAGATTGCCGGAAGAAATATCAACAACCTCAGATATGCAGATGACACAACCTTGATGGCAGAAAGTGAAGAGGAATTAAAGAACCTTTTAATGAGGGTGAAAGAGGAGAGCGCAAAATATGGTCTGAAGCTCAACATCAAAAAAACGAAGATCATGGCCACTGGGCCCATCACCTCCTGGCAAATAGAAGGGGAAGAAATGGAGGCAGTGAGAGATTTTACTTTCTTGGGCTCCATGATCAGTGCAGATGGTGACAGCAGTCACGAAATTAAAAGACGCCTGCTCCTTGGGAGAAAGGCGATGGCAAACCTAGACAACATCTTAAAAAGCAGAGACATCACCTTGCCAACAAAGGTCCGTATAGTAAAAGCCATGGTTTTCCCAGTAGTGATGTATGGAAGTGAGAGCTGGACCATAAAGAAGGCTGATCGCCGAAGAATTGATGCTTTTGAATTATGGTGCTGGAGGAGACTCTTGAGAGTCCCATGGACTGCAAGGAGATCAAACCTCTCCATTCTGAAGGAAATCAGCCCTGAGTGCTCACTGGAAGGACAGATCGTGAAGCTGAGGCTCCAATACTTTGGCCACCTCATGAGAAGAGAAGACTCCCTGGAAAAGACCCTGATGTTGGGAAAGATGGAGGGTACAAGGAGAAGGGGACGACAGAGAATGAGATGGTTGGATGGTGTTCTTGAAGCTACCAGCATGAGTTTGATCAAACTGCGGGAGGCTGTGGAGGACAGAAGTGCCTGGCGTGCTCTGGTCCATGGGGTCACGAAGAGTCGGACACGACTAAACGACTAAACAACAACAACAACAACCTTCAAGGGTCCTTTACCCTTACCTTTACCAGGTTTTCCTGTGTAATGGAAACTTGAGTCAAACTGTTCTGGGCTACTGGAAATGTGATGGTGGTGTGTTGTAGAGTGGCTCCTACAGTGAACATCAATGAAACTGCCCTCAGGCCAATCAGCAGGTAGGGTAAGTAGAGTTGGGGTGCTAAAGCCATCCTCTGCTTCCCTTCCCCAAAAAGCTGGTGTATGCAAGTACAGCTTCTTCTTCTTGACAGCACATGCAACCCAAGATGTTGGGTCAGGTTTGAGAACTAGGTGCAGAACTTCCACCCACACATCTAATTCTCCATGAAATGAATGATATATGCGGAAGCCTGTTTCCAATCACAGATGGCCTCTAGCTGCATCAGGGTCTTTCTGAACTGAAATTCATTAAAAGGCATATTTAAGTAATTCATAAATTCTTGTCAATCTGTGGTCTTTGTACATTTACTTGTCGCAATTTAATTAATTTTTGGATAAAAACCCTTAAGGAACAATTACTATGGTGATTCTTGTATGGATAATCTAATGTACTGTGAATGCCCCTTAATGGAAAGTATCTTAATAGATAGGACATGCATGCTTTAATCATCTTCACACCAGTGACATTTTCTAGACAGGCACCAAGTGAATTCTTAGGTGGACGCATACAATTGCTGTAATCCTAGCACATTCACACATTTCCTCAAACCACTTCAGTTGAGGCCAATGCCTGCAGCTTCCAAAACAGGTTAATAGACCTGCTTTCCAAGTATGACTGGAGACTCAGTTTAATTAAACAAGTAAGAAGGGAGGATATTTAATATACTTTTAAAAGTTATATGTGTGATTATATTTCTTCCACTAAATTTCACAAAGCTTGTGCAGGGCAAGAATTCTTTCTGTTTTTGTGCTCCACACAGACTATAGTGGGGAACACATTTTTGGCCAAATGAAACTTTTCATTGCCATAAAATTAATGGATATTACCTTTCTTAAAGAAATGAGGCAATCCTAGGAGACCAAGAATCTAGTCTTAATAGGGCTAAAATCCAAAGCAAACTTATTTAGATGTTAATCGTTATGAAATAATCTGTATCAGTTGGAGCTAGACTTAATTGTGTTTAGAGTAGACCCATTGGAATAAAATGCTGCAATCAATCATTAACCATGGTCAACTTAAATCGCATTGATTTGAATTGGTCAACTCTAAGCATGATTCAGTTATGGACTTACTTTGGAAGTATGTGGATTTAAGAATGAGTTATAAACCCATTGGGGTGGGGGGAGCTGAAAAACAACCGCAACAGATGTCACTTAACATTCATAATGCAGTTGCACCAGAATTTGGCAGTAAAATCACTGTGTGGTTCACCAGAATCACTTTGGAAGCATATTTATCATTATGACTAATTTGATTGTAAGACATTAATATGTGAAACAGCATTTGTGCTCTGCAGCCTATCAAGAGAATTAAAGAAATTAAATTAGATATTTGAAAAAAATGGCATGCCTCTATTGAAATTGGCAGGATTTCCTAGCAAACCCCACCCTTTCTAAGTGCCATCTGATTTGACTAATAATTCTCTTCTGCTCCATGGCAAAGACCAAAGGAGTTCATTTGACACAGAGAATGTATGAAAGACACAAATGACAAAAATAGGCAAATATTCATGGTAGATACTGGTGACCAGTTGCACAGAGAGCAATACACTTCTATCACAAAACAAGTGGTTATATGGTAAGAAAACAGTGTGGCACCTTACCACTTGATATCATTTAACATGAACATCTTGGATGCTTGACCAGCAAAGCTACTGACATGAGGACTGGGATACCAATAATAGTGAGCACTGGAGGTCTATTATGACAAATGGGTCACTGCCCCCACTATTGTTGGTCTTGATTTCTCCAAGCCCACCTGCCTTCTTATTTGCAACCAGTCCAGAGGTGGCCCTGGTTGCCTACTTCCCTCATCCTTAATCTCAGTTTTTCCCTTGTAGAACTCAGCAGGGAGGAGAATTTGAACAAGAGTAGAATTAGTTGGCTCTACCTCTCACTGGCTCTGACTCCACCTACTGTTGGCTTTCTGCCCTACCAGCCCCAATGGGCTCCAGCCACCACTGGCAGTGAGTTCTAGGCATTGTGGTGTTCCAGCATACATTGTTCCTTATCTGCAGCATGGTATAAATTAGTGTCATATAATATGTCTCTCTCTAGTAAGCCATTTATTTTCTCTTTGATGGAAAATGTGAACAATTCCTAAGAAGCCAATAGTCCAAAATAAGGCTATACCATTTCTAATTTCTGTAAAGTTTCATGCTTGTGTGACCAAAACAAAGGACTCCTGAGCAGCTGGGAAAACAATGTTTGCATTGACCTACTTGCTCACACATTTCTCAGTAGGGCTGAAACAGGTAACGTTCATTTTTTCGATGATTACTGGAATACGAAGAAAGCATTTGATTATTTTCAATGGGAAATCACTCAACAATAATGGAGGTTTTCTGGAGTGTGCATATGGGGATATATCTGCCCAGGAGTCAGTAATCATCTCCACTATTCTGAAAATCTGTTTCTTATATTCTTTTATGCGCTTTGACTTACCTATCTCTGCACTATTTTGAGCTGCATAGAGAATGGCAATTTGCCCTTTAGCTCTGCCTGCTTTCCTGAGCCTTCACAATTTATTTTCACACCTAGACATAGTTTGCTATGTGTATGTCAAAATTGAAGACATTTATGAAAATCCCAGCTTTCAAAATTGCATTGTTGTGTGAGCCGTTCAAATGACTGAAAACTCTAAATCTTTAAGTGTCAATCGGTATAACTGATTTTACCCCACTCCTATTAAAGATTTAGTTCTGAAGGCAGGGCGAAAGCTAGGATTGAATAATAATAATAAAGAATAACTGAACAGAGATGTTTGACCATGCCTTAAAGCATAGTATTTCTTTAAAAAAATATTGCAGGGAGGAATTTATTTTTTGTGTTTACAGGCTAATATGTAAGCAACACACTCACATATCAAGTCCCGTCAGTAATCATCATGACCTTGAATTACATCACATAGGTGGGCTTTTTCTTTGGTGGAACCAGTGCTGTGGAATGACACCCCTGCAGAAATATGAAAGGGCCCATCAGTATTGGCATTCCACCAGCTCTTGAAGAACTGTTCTTTGGATAAGTATACCATGAACTTGTACCAGCATTCAGAACCAGCCGCTGAGGCTAAGAACTCTATGCCTAGAATTTCCGTAAGTGACCCATGAGTCCTATAATATAGTTACTCTGGGTTATGATTGCAAAGAAGAAAAATAAGGTTATAAAATATTCCATCACCAGGCTTTCTGGTTTGCTATAATGAGATGAAGTGCAAGTGTGTAGGCCGGGGGGGGGGGTGTCTAAACTCCTCTGAGACTAAAAATACACACCAAACTATTGAGAAAGGAGGTGTGTGTGTGTGTGTGTGTATATATATACCAGCCTGAAGATGACGAGTGAGACCTCGTCGAAACGTCGCCTAGACACCCCAACTCTTACACGGGAAGACACCCGAAGACACCAAAACCTGCATTCCTGTACCCGTGAAAATCTACGAAAGCATATATATATATATATATATATATATATATATATATATATATATATAAAATTTTTATTGGATTTTTACAATTTATATAAACACACACAATACACAATACAAACATACAAACACAAAAACAAACATGTATAATTTCAAATCCTTTTTTTCTCAAAACTTATTTCACCGACCTCCTCATACCTCCCCTTTCTGCATTCCAATTTCAAAATTTATTTCAGCAAATCCTCCCCCTTAATTTTATCTAATTGTTTCCTTTTCTTTTCCTCTACTTAATCTTTACAGCTGTAATCCACTTACTTTCTATAACCACAACATTTTAGCACTCATTAATTTTACAATATTTCTTAAGATAAATTTTAAATTTCTTCCAATCTTCTTCCGCCGTCTCTTTCCCCTGGTCTCGGATTCTGCCAGTCATCTCAGCCAAAGCCTTATAGTCTATCACCTTCATCTGCCATTCTTCCAGAGTGGGTAAGTCTTGTGTCTTCCAATACTTTGTGATGAGTATTCTTGCTGCCGTTGTAGCGGAGAAAGGAGGTTTTATGGAGTGTCACAACCACATTCTAAAACTCAAAGAAAAGTCCCTGCACTAAAAAGATGGAAAAAGCATTTGCAGATACCTCTCTTGGCTCTGATTAGCAGGTACTGCTTTGGATGGTGCAAAGGGGAAGCAGATGTGAGACCTGGGATTGAGATTAGGAATCCCATGGCTGCTATAATTTCAGACCTTTATTCATTTGTCCTGGGCTCCAGATAGTCAGGTTTAGCAAGCCCAAGATCCAAGGGTCTCACACTGTGCCGAGGTAGTCTTCGAGAACCGTGTGGAAGGTTAGGAAGAACAACAGCCTTAAGATGTCCCAACACACCACAAGGCTGAAGCATGAACTTGTAGTTGATCCAAAAGTGTGTCTGCTTGTAGTTGATCCAAAAGTGCTAGCATGCTGACCAATGAGAAGAGGGAACAAAGGTAGGATTGGGTAAAGTTCAGGTAGAATGTACCTGGTTACAGAGGAGGGGTTCGGTGAGGGTGCAATGGGGGCTCACAAGAAGTTGAAATGTTTGTTTGCCAATGTGAGGGGACGCCATCAAGAAAGCTAATCTCTCAGATGGCCCTTCTGAATAAGTTACCTGTTGAGAACAATCATAATGACACAAGTGTGAGTATAAAAGATAAATGGCACATCACTCTCTAACAACACACACACAGGGGGGAGGATAATGTTCACTGAGAAAAGAGAACATTCTACTTCCAGAAGGAAAATAAGAAAATTGCTGAAACAAATTAAAAAAACAAATTTATACATTTTCTAGAAAAGTTGAATAAGCAAAAAAGAAAGTGCAAGGCTGAACTTTAGAACTGTACAGTCGAATAATTTACAAAGAGGCTCCATTTCTCAATAAATTTAATATTTCTAGTAAATGTTACCTACACACTGCAAAACATGTTTGGATCATGGACTAGCGATGAAGCTTCCTGCACAATTACTTGAACCCAACATAGAGATGATCAATAGAACTTTGACAACTGAAAATTTGACGTAATTGGTAGCACAGAAAAGTATTCTTTCCTACATGTAGCATGGTTGCATTTAATGAATCCTTATTTAGAAGCCACAAGAGGGGATGCTGACAATATGTAGTAGCTAGAAGAATCTTTGGAATTTGTTTCTATATTTAAAAAAGCTCATGTTATCTTCCACCATGGATAAAGATGCTGAATAGCAAGAAGCAAAGAAGTAGCTGCGTCTACTGGGATACTGAGTGGAAAATTGTTTATTTGTGTGTAAACGGCTAGGGCTGGGGATTTGTGATGGCTGAGCTGTTCAGGTAAGACACAGCTTTGGGCCCAAGAGAAAGCTAATGAAAATTAAATTAGACATTCAAGCCAAGTGCTTATCTAGGTCAGTTTAGTTTGCCCAAAGCAACCCAAAATACATTTTATACATAACCAGCCAAGAAATATTTTGCAGGTGCTTTGTAAGAGCCCATGGTATTTAAAATATTAAATCATCAAACGCTGGTTTGTTCTATGGCTTTTCTGCAGGATAAAAATAGAAGAGAAATTAAGGCTTTCAGCCCTTAATCTTTTTTCCCATTTGTGTGTATGCACATGTGTGGCCTGTAAGAATATTCCATTGTGTACAGCCAGCCACAGATCATTTCTAAAGCATAATCCAGAGAACTGTTTGCATCTTGAATGTGTGGCTACTTATAGATGCAAGAAATACTAATTAGATCCTGCAATCTCTTGTCCTCATTGGCTACAGAAGACCTTTGGAATTGCCAACAGTTAAGTTTACCAGTTTTTCTGCAAAGTACAAAATACAAAGCCAAAAACCAAGGAAACAAACAAAACCCCAACGCATAAATAAACCTTAAAATGTCTAGTGCAGTTTATTAATTAAATGCAGTTTTATGTGTGATAATGCCAACATACTACCTAAATTTTGATGCTCTGCAATGCTTATGGTAATTTAAAACAAACCATGTAGAGCATTAATACATTAATTAGAAATCCCATATTACATATTACTGTCCAGTATTTAACAGGAGTGTGCAGTAGTTCTGTGTGTGGGCTGAATAACAAGGCAAAGCAAAATGACAGGCCTCACAAGGACTGCTGCTGCGGCTCCAGCCCACCAAGGACTGGGATATTTTGAGGCAAGTTTTGTTGCGAGTTTTTGCTGTTGCTACTGATATTAACGATATTAACCTTTTGTATTTTTATTTTTATGTGGAAATTGTTCAGTTTGGTTATGTAGTTTTTAATGTGCTTTGTATATCTTTATGACTACTTTGCTATGTTTGTAATTACGTAAATCTTTTCATATTGTAAGCTGCCCTGAGCATTGTTTTAACTGTGGAAAGGCGGCATACAAATAAAAAATGATGATGATGACTTGGGGTGCCTTTTCTCCTCCCTAAACCAAAGCCTGATGTCAGCAATACACATACACTGAATCAGATTAGGGAACCCACAAAACCCCATGTTCCTCTGTTGTTCTGCCTTTTCTGTATTGTATGCCTTTATAGTCATGTTTCTCTAAGTCCCTGTGCAAGTGAGGCTGTGCAAACTGTTGCCTGCAAAACACTGAAGAGATCAGGATTTGTTGACATTGTTAAAGCAGAGCAGCAGATTCTGGTTTTGTTTTTTTTCCAAAAACAAGTTGAGAAGCTTGAGGATGTTCCAACCAGGGATGGCAGGACCCAGCCAAGGTTGCTCAGGAACACCTGTCATGCCCGCCAACCAGCATTCCATGTCAATGACTGGAGAAGAGCTGCGGAAGGCAAAGCTTGATGTGGACAAACTGGACAGACACCATCTTTCGGTGAATGGTGGTTCTCAAACCATTTTTGGAACCATGGAGATTCTGAGCACTACCCAGGCCAGCCAGACCTTGATGAGTCATCTCCAACAGGTGACCATTCTCTGAAGACCTCCAGCAAGGATGGACCCACCAACTAGATAACCTGGTTCCTTTGTCAAAATGCGCTCTTACTGTTAAGATGCTTTTCCTAATGTTAAGTCAGGATTTGGCTTCTTGCAACTAAAGCCATTAGATTTATTTCTGCCCTCTGGCTGAGCAGGGAACAAGTTTACCCTCTTTGACATCATGCTCCCACCATTCTTTTCCAGAATAAACATCAAGCTCTCCCTTTCAAGTTATGTGCTTTTTATCACCTTTCCTTACAAATGCTTTAGCATGACACCTTGGAAGTCCAAAATCAAAAGCTCCCCCCCCCAAACAAATAAAAACTCTACCTTTCCCCTCCAATTGCATTTGACCATTCTCAAAAAAGAGGACATCCAGATGGCAGATGGCTTAATTATAGTTAGATATTTTTTGTCATTATCTGGCCCAGAGCTTTGTTATATCTTAATTAGAGTGTGATTACATCACATTAACAGTTTCCCCACAGTCTTTTCCGGGCTAAATATCCAACTCTTGTGGGATTTGTTTTTGCATACCTGTCCATCTTCATTGCACTCCTCTGAACCCATCCCAGTTTGTCTACATCCTTTTTACAATGTGGTGCTCAGAACTGAATACAGTATTCCAGGAGAAATTGCCTAATGTAGAATAAAGTGGGATTGTTACTTTTCATACTTGAGGGCAAAAACATACAAACAATCCACAATAGGCAGACACCTGAGTTATGTCAGTGTGAAACCTTTAGCTGTGATACAGAAGCGCTTCCATCATGGGCTGAGTGAGTTCCAGCTGCTCAGCCTCACAGAGATCTCCCCAAAGCTTTTCGCCTAGTGGGTGGTGGTCAAAGGAAGGCACCAGGAAAGATCATGACTAAGGGCAGGAAATGCTCATTGACTAATTGCGGTATCAAATAGCCACTATGTTATTTCTGTTCCTTGCATGTGATTGTATTGTGCAAATCTCTTCTTGAGAACCTTCCAGAGCTATAATATGGTATATAAGTATTACAAGTGCCAGATTTATGTATAAGCTAAACAAGCTATAGCTTAGGGCCCCACTCTCATGGGGCCCCCCAAAAAAATTAAAGGAAAAAACAAACTGGATGTACATTTCCCAAAATATAAGATTAAAAACAAGTAAAATAAAACCTACATATAGCAACAGTGTTTTGTGTTGTGTAGGCTCCTATGATGTAAGTGATGGGCCCTGCCTGCTAGCCTGCTCCCTAAAATATCACTGGTTTGCTAATTTCTATAGGAACTTTGGTTATTGCCAAATGCCAATGTGTTTGCATTATTAAGTTTGTTATGAATAAAAAACTGTTTTAAGTTAGAGCTTAATAATTATTTCACTATTAATATACAGTGGTACCTCGGTTTAAGAACAGTCCTGTTTACGAACGATTCAGATTCAGTTTACGAACTCCGCAAAACTGGAAATAGTGTCCAAATAGTGTTGCAAACTTTACCTCAGTCTAAGAATGGAATCCGAATGGTGGAAGGGCACTGACAGGGGGAGGCCTCATTAGGGAAAGCGTGCCTTGGTTTAAGAACGGTTTTGGTTTAAGAACGGACTTCCGGAATGGATTAAGTTTGTAAACCGAAGTACCACTGTACTTCTTCTTAATTGAATTTCACTATTAATATACTTCTTCTTAATTGTATTTCAGTTCAACAATTACTTTGGTAAAATACATATTTTGTTATGTGCAAATGGCTTTAGATACCTATTAGGTCTATAAATTACCATATAGCATATATTCAACACAAAAACAGCAACAATTTGTTGTTGACAAAGGACAGCTGGGCATATAAAGGGCCCCATTACCTTCAGTAGCTTAGGGCCTCATCAAACCTAAATCCGGTCCTGAGTATTACAATTAAATAAATGTTCCTTAAATGGTGAAGGTCTTTCCATAATAATTCCAATGACATATTAATGGCTTTGTGGTGCTGACCATAGGCTCTTTCAAGACAACATTTGGCCACACTTGCCCTGCTATGCTGTTACTATGTAGATTCCCCAGGGAGGAAATGTTCCATTATGCATTCTGAATAAATTGTGGAAAGTGTTATGCAATGCAATCACTCTCTAACCAAGATATAGCAAAAACCCTGGGCCAGGTAATGATAAGCATTTTCATTCATTCATAGGTCTAGCAGTTGAGAATTGGGGGTAATTTAACCATCTGCCAGCCAAGTGCGTACTCCTTTGGTAATGATCAAATAAGATTGGAAGGAAAGGGTAGCTTTTGTGGAGATTCTTTTTTCCAACAGCACTTGACTTCAGGCTCCCAACGTGTCATGCTAAAGCATTTGTAAGGAAAGATGAAAAGGAACACATAACTAGAAAGGGCCAACTATGCTCTTTAAAGACTCAGTTTAGCCTGTTAGCACTTAAATGGTTTTCTCCCAAAGAATCCAAAGCAAGAAGAAAGATGTGTGAGGCGGCCATTAGTGAGAGCCATTAGGAAAGAGCAAGCAGACATGATAATGATTTCAGGAAAGGATGAACAGAAGCCTTTGCAAGATGTGCATCCTCAGTCAAATAAAGGGTCTAAGACAGTGGGGGCAGCATTTTGAATAGGTCGAGATCCTGTAATTTCACTATATTTCTTTGTCAATATGCATCTCATTTCAGTATCTACACAGCAGGCGGGCAGAAGCCCTGAGGAGCAATTCCTGACATCAAACAGAATAAGACTACTTTTGCTGGCACAAAACTAGGACAGATGCTGTCAGGAACAAGGTAGGCACCCAGTTAAACCCTATCCAAGATGGCTAAAAGTTCACCCAACAACTGCTGGTGAAGTTGTAGCAAAGAACTGATCAGGAGAGTTTTAGCATTCTTCAAAGGACTCACATAAATGGCTCCAGCTGTTAGATCAAGGAGGGGAAAGACATATGCAGGATCTATTTTGCCCATATATGGAGACACACAGAACTTGGTCCCATGCATTTGGCTCCTTAGGAAGACGTGTGGTGGTGCGTGGACACCTTGACTCTCTCTTCTCGAGACAAAGACACGTTCTTCAGTTCCTTTCTATTGTACTCCTAACAAACAAACAAAAACGTGTTTAGCAAACTATATCCCTTAAAGCAGTGATGGCCAAACTCAGCCCTCCAGCTGTTTTGGGACTACAGTTCCCATCATCCCTGGCCACTGGTCCTGTTAGCTAGGGATGATGGGGGTTGTAGTCCCAAAACAGCTGAAGGGTCAAGTTTGGCCATCACTGCCTTAAAGCAAGGGTGGGCCATTTTTCAGGGCTGTATTTGTTCAATAATAATCTGTTGTGAGCTGCATGCCAGCCAGTGCTTTTTTTCCCTTTTAAAAAATGTTTAGGGGTATACTCTCATTTTGACTCAAGAAAATCACTATTTTATAGTTCAAATCAGGGGAAATAAATACAGTAAATAGACAAAAGTACAAAAATGTTTAAGGGTATGTGTACCCCTGTGTCCCCACAGAAAAAAAGCACTGATGCCAACAATGGGTGGAGCTAGAGCCAATTATGGATGAAGTCAAAGTAGCAAAGGGTCTGTCCATACTTTCACTTGTTCTGTGCTTAGAAGGCATGGGCCTGAGCAGTTTTCCACTTATCCCACACTTTCTAGAATCCCCAAGGGTCATCTAGTCCAACCGCCTGCAATGCGGGGAAACTCAGCTAAAGCACCCATGACAGATGGCCACTGCTTAAAAACCTCTAAGGAAGGAGAGGCCACCACTTCCCAAGAGAGACCGCTCCACTGTCAAACAGCTCTTACTGTTGGAAACTTTCCCCTGAAGTTTAGTTGGAATCTCCTTTCTTGTAATTTGAAGCTATTGGTTCAAGTCCTCCCCTCCAGAGCAGGAGAAAACAAGCTTGCTCCCTCTTCTGTGAGAAAGAGGAAAGGTAACATCTGGATGGTGGGTCATAGTTGAGGAAGCATCATGTTCTACTGACTGTACCTGAATACAACAAGCTGGCACCTTGGTTTATTTGGGTGTGCTTTTCATGAATTCTTCCCTAAAGTTTTTGTGTTAGTTTCATTCTAAAACATAAGCATCCAGAGTAATCTCAGCTGGGAATGCTTTGGAGTAGGAGTTTTTTTTTTATCTGTTTCCCAATCACCGCTGGTCCCCACAGTCACAATGTTTTCCTCGAATCTCAGAGGGAAGTCCAACAGATTGACTCAGTGCTGTTGTCTCACCCCACTGGTTGAGCATCGTCATTTGGGAAGATTAAAAGAAATTAGGTCTGGTTTACACACAGTTAAACCACACTGTGCATAGCTCATTTACCTGTGCTTTTCATTAGCAATATTTTATGACCTATTAACATCTCATTATCTTTATCTGAACTTTAACTCAAGTTGACCCTGGCACTAGCAGGTTTAAGATAGCCATTATGTTCCATCCATGATGTTGCAAAAGGAAAGAAGATCCACAATTTCAAAGCAAAGCTGAGACTACAGATGCTTAAATGGCTTTTTAAAAAGCACACTGTTAGATTTACTATGCTTTACTAATTAACTTAGTATGGAACAGAGGAAAAATTAAGCAGCATTTTTATTTTCAAAATTTGTGTTTATCTTCAAGATTTGGTGTTAGTCCAGAATAAATGCACCAGTATAGTATAATAAATGATATTGTGCAGTTATTAAAAGAGGCAGTAAAATGCAACTTAGCTCTGTTTTGTTTTGGGCTGCAATTTGCCTGTATTTCCATGATATTCTTGGTAGGAATCCATATGTTGTCACTGATCTCTATGACATGTCATCCTCAGAGTCAACATGAGCTAACCTTTAGAGATGTATAATGAAATGTGAACAAGTGTTAATGGGTTGTAAAATATGTTGTGAACAGCAAGGGAAACTGATGCAATCAGAAGATCAGAATAGTACTGTCCATCGCTACTACCTACAGATACTCTCAATAAATATTGCTCTATGCTTCTATATGTGATAGAAAGTTTCAAGGAACTATGCTAGCTGCTTTGGCAGTGGGGACCTATGACATTTTTGTAATATTTGGCTTATTTACAATAATGCAAGTAGGGCAAAAGAGGAGACAGGTAGTAGTGTAGACATGGCAGAAGATCCACTACCACACATCAGATCACCAGAGAGATACCTGCACCCACAAATTGCTTAGGTTCATAAATCGGGTGTGGAGAACTTTTGACCTTCCTGTTGTTGCTGAATATAATTTCAAGGGCTTTCTTGGTAGTGACGCCTGGCCTGTGGAATGCCCTCCCATCATATGTCAATGAGATAAACAGCTATATGACATTCAGGAGCCATCTGAAGGCAGCTCTGTATAAAGAAGTTTTAAACGTTTGATGTGATACTCTGTTCAGCAACATCTGGAGAGCCCAAGGTTCCGTATGCCTGACGTAAATGGTATGAGGCATGCAGTTCTCTGTATGTTTCTTCCTCTCACCCCAGACAGTCAGTAGAGTCCTGTCTTCTCCCTTTATAGAAAGGAAGTTCATGTTAAGTAAGAATAAATCACATCCTGAAGTCATGACAGTGCAATAGGAACCAACGAGGTTGTTCTCTTATCCCTTACACAGTGCTCCACAGCAACTCATAAATAGTGAGTCTCCTGGAATGAATCTTAGCTGGTGCAACATTTACAGTTGGCAGGGGTGTTTAATAGGTGTAATTGCTTTAGTATTTCGATTTCTACTGGATATTTAGAAACATGATACAACTTATGCATGCCCAGAAATGCCTTTTTACTTGTTCATCATTCCACAAGATCATAAATATAGCTATATACCTAATTAAAATAGGCTTTACATCTGATTGACTAACAGGAATGCTGGCAGAAAAGCAGCATAATTGCATTCCACAACATTTTCTAGCTTACTATGGTGCATCCAGATGTTGGGATTGTAGCATTAGTTTTCCTGGTTGTAATGCTAGCACTTCTGTCCTAGTTTTGTACTATATTCTTTATTGTTGGCATCCATCCCTCTGTCTCAAGAGATAATGCAGTGTGCCTCAAGGACTAAAGTCAAACCACTGCATTAGCAGCGCAAAAGTGATCTCTCTGGGAAGCAAGCCTAGACAGTGTGTATGGAAGTACTGGGCTGCCCAAACAACAAGACCCCACGCTTGGCCTCGCTGATGTGGTCCAAAGGAAAGCAGAGCAAAACGTTTGACACCATCTTGGCTGTAGGAGTTGCCAGAAGGAAGACTACAAGGTGCCACCCAACCATCTTCGCGACTCCACTCTGGATTTGTGTAGGGTTTACTCCTTAGTCTTTTCTTCTCCTGAAGATATCCCACAAGGCAGTGGGGGGTTAGCATCAGAGTTTTCCTTCTCCTAGATGGGCTACCTTCCCAAGCTGACCAGCCCCAGCTGCAAAAACTGCCTTCTTGACCATTGGACCTGCTATTGGTTCTGTCCCCTCAGCCCACCAGAGCTTGTCTTCACATTCAGGGAAAGTCCCCAACTCACCGAGGGTTTGAAACCCATTGGGGACCCTCAACAGGTTTAGCTGGTCAGTCAAAGCCATTCCTGGGATGTGGCCGCTGTTGCAAGTTGACAGCATATAGGTGCCTCAGGTAAAAGCTGAGTGCATGGTAGGGACCAAAGTGGGCAAACTATCCCAGAGGGAGCACAGCATGATCCCCACCAGAATTTCAACCCCTCCCCTTTCACCCCATAAATAATCATACAGTGGTACCTCGGTTTAAGAACAGCCCTGTTTATGAACTATTCGGTATACAAACGCCACAAAACCGGAAGTAGTATTCTGGTTAGCGAACTTTACCTCGGTCTACGAACAGAAGCCGAACAGTGGAAGGGCACTGGCAGCGGGAGGCCTCATTAGGGAAAGCACGCCTCAGTTTAAGAACAGCTTTGGTTTAAGAACGGACTTCCAGAACAGATTAAGTTTGTAAAGCGAGGTACCACTGTAATAATAATAAGCAATTATACCCCACCTTTTTCTCTGAGGAGCTCAAGGTGGCACACCTGACTCTTCCTGTCCTCATTTAATGCCTACAACAACACTGGAATGTCCATTAAACTGAGAGGCAGTGGCTAGTCCAAGGCAGTGGCGTAGCGTGGGTTGTCAGCACCCGGGGCAAGGCAAGTAATTTGCGCCCCCTAACCCGTGGATTTGCACCCCCTAACCCCCAGATGTTGCGCCCGGTGCGGCCAGGCCCCCCCTGCACCCCCCATGCTACGCCACTGGTCCAAGGTCACCAAGTCAGCCTCATGACCAACTGGAAATTAGTATACCTGGCATCAGCAGACCCAGAGTGCGATCAATGAGCCTTACTCTGGGGAAGCTACCTTCATTACCTGTTGCATCATGGCACTGTAGCTTTCAGATCAATATACTGCTGTGTTTTGCTAAATTTCATTCCCAACGGCAGCCACTACCAGACGTGTTGCCGCCACCAACACCCAGTTCTGTGTCTACATGCTTCTGTTATCTCATGAAGATGGTGAGAAAGAAGAGGGTGCAGGTATACTGCCCCAAATTTCATGACGTGAGCAGCAATGAAAACTGCAGGGAGTTTACTCAATTTTTACTGTCAACAGGGTTGCAAACAGATTTTGTTTTCTGTTTCAGGAAATGCAAATTAGGTTAGGTACTTATTAAACCAAGCCGAATTTCTTCCCCATCCCTACTTTTGAGCAAGCCTGGATAGGCTCCCATTGTCCTTTACCTAAATGAGATAAAGCAACATTACTTCTCTTGGAGAAAAAGCACAGTCTACCAAACATTGACAAGGAAGTTTTAGGTTTCCACATTAGTTTGCAGATTTTATGATTGATGATGACTACTTTCCTCATTAAAAGCCCTCTTCTTTCATGTTGTCAGTTGAATTATCAGACAGCTGCAGCTCAACAATTTTGTGTCTGATGTCAGAAATCCATCTTTTAAATGGATTTGTGTCACTACTGCTGCCAAATTCTTTAGCAGAAGATATTTTCAAAAGACATCTCTTGGGAACTTCTTCCTAAATTTACCAGAGTTAACTGAGTGAGGAGAAGGAGGCATTTTATTATAATGAATATAAGATGCGGTTTGTATTTGTCGCCTTTTGCTTGATTGCAGCTAACTACATAGTTCCGCCCCACTTACAGGCTCCCTTTATAGAGCTGACTTCTTTTTCTAGAGCACCAGTGGAGGGAAATTGTGTTCTTCCCTATGATTCCTTTCTGTTTAAAAAAAAATATCAGATAGTTGCCAATATCCAGCAGCTTGAGCATACATGAAGAGCAGGGCTGGATTAATACCTTTATAGCTTAAAAGGTTTTGGTTCCCCCATATACAGCTATTTCAAAATATAAAGAATAGTAAAACATATATCATTCATCTCAATCACTACTTTTTATTATTACTATTTATTATTACTATTATTATTATTATTATTATTATTATTATTATTATTATTATTCATTGTGGGAGCCTTTTTCGTGGAACCTGGTTCAGCTGCACCATATGGTCCATGGAAAATCCGGCAATGGAAAATTTCTGTGCTGCCCCGCTCCCCTTGATGCCCCAAGCCCGTGCTTCTTTTGCTTAATTGTTAATCCACTCCTGATGAAGAGCTTCTTATGTTCAAATGGATATTGTGGACAATAAAGAGTGTTCTATTCATGTCAACATCACGGAATGCTCTAGTAAGGTGCTTTATGCCAGGTCATACTGTATGTTCCCCTTCATGGATCACTGCCTTGCCGTGGCGAAGGGGCTTAATTTATTGTTCCTTCAATTTTTGAAATGCTCTTTACAGTATGTGTGACTTTAAAGAGCACTTAATAAATGCTTGTTGTACCAAATTTGGCTTTGTTTGGACTTTTTTTGACCATAGGAACGCATTAATTGAATTTCAATGCATTCCTATGGGATTTCATGCTTCGCAAGATGAAAAATTCGCTAGACGAAAAAACTCGCGGAACAAATAAATTTCGTCTTGCGAGGCACCACTGTAGTTAAAGCCATGGTTTTCCCAGTAGTGATGTATGGAAGTGAGAGCAGGACCATCAAGAAGGCTGATCGCCGAAGAATTAATGCTTTTGAATTATGGTGCTGGAGGAGACTCTTGAGAGTCCCATGGACTGCAAGAAGATCAAACATATCCATTCTTAAGGAAATCAGCCCTGAGTGCTCACTGGAAGGACAGATCATGAAGTTGAGGCTCCAATACTTTGACCACTTCATGAGAAGAGAAGACTCCCTGGAAAAGACCCTGATGTTGGGAAAGATGTTGGTACAAGGAGAAGGGGACAACAGAGGACGAGATGGTTGGACAGTGTTCTCGAAGCTACAAACATGAGCCTGACCAAACTGCGGGAGGCAGTAGAAGCCAGAAGTGCCTGGCGTGCTCTGGTCCATGGGGTCACGAAGAGTCGGACACGACTAAACGACTAAACAACAACAATACTGTATGTTTGTCTCTAGCCCAATATTGTCCACTCTGATTGGCAATGAATGTCCAAGATCTCCAATGGAGATCTTTCCCACAAAGATTTGGGGGATTTAGAGGAGTGTGACCAGTTTACCTTGCACTGGACGCTGAGCTTAGCTTACTGTTGCAGTGACCCCTGAAGCAACAATGACAAACAACAGAAGGCAAGAGGTGGGGAAGCACCAAATTTTGGTGTTGCACAGGGTGCCGCCAAGATGTTAAAGCCCAAAGTCCACCACTATTTCCCATCAGCTGAACACCTATCAAAGACTGGAAAATGTCCTCCAACTTCCTCAGCTTCATCCACTGGATGCAAAAGTAGAAGGGCTCAAATGCTCATTCCCATACAAAGTAAACCACCATGATAATCAAATAGCAGGTGTTTCTTCTTAATTCCCAAAGATCCAACAGTATTTTGGTTGTGGGGAACCAGGTTAGTAAAGACTTTTATTCTATTGAATTATGCAGGATAAATTGGTGAGCTTGAAACCCAAGAAAGAAGAGGACTTTGATTTTAAAAGGGGGGCAAATGTTTAATGCATATCTTTTAAGCTTTGTGTATAGATTTTTACATTAGGGTAACTTTAAAAGTCACCTGTAACAAGATGAAGAAAGTTAAAAATTGAAATATTAAAAGTATAAGGTTTTAAGGACAAGTATTAAACAATGAAACCAAGAAGGGGAGGGGAAGGAAGTCAGCCAAAATTATGGTTTTAAAATTTATTGATGGTGCTTTAGTTGTTACTTTTGGAAAATTTAATAAAATGTTATCCAAAAAAACCTTTTATTTGACTGTCTCAGGACACCGTCCCAGGAACCACAGGATTGCAGGTTTACGGCACAGTGTTATACATTTCTACTCAGGTGTAAGCCCCATAAAGTTCAATGAGATTAACTTCCAGCTTTAAAGCTAATTTTGTTCCTTAGGTATTCTACAAAGTACAGTGTTTGATTGCTTGTATTTGATTATATGTTGTTCTTATATTCAACTAATAAAATATTTTTTTAAAAGCACAGTGTATTTATTTGAAGAGTTCTCTCATTAAGAGACCACTGGTGTGGGTTTGGTTGTTTTGTTCTATACAAAAGTAATTTAATTCAGTCAACTGAAAATTTCAAGGAAAAAAAGTCTTTTTCGGAAGGAAATAGAGTCTCTCAGTTTTTCAACTGCATTTCCACAGGAAAAATACTATTATCTCCTCCCTCCCTCTAGTTAATTGCATATTCAATTTAGGCCTTCTCAATTTAGATAACTTCTCTGGTAGATTACCCCTCAGCTATTTCTTTTCTTTGACACCTGCTGCAAGGCCTCATAACACAAGCCCACATATTCAAGACAAGTGCTATGCAGTATATTATTCACATCTGTAAGAAATAAATTATGCAACCCATTGTAAATAAGGACTTGTTTTCACAAGCAGCAGATGAGGTGATAAACCTCTGCCTCAACTATATCACTTCAGCATCATGGGATGGCATGCTCTTCCACACACTCTCATAAACACACATTTCATTCTGCATGGGAAACAAGCCTGTCAGTGACAAGGCTAGGTTAAAACCCTTCTCTGTGACATCTTTATTTCTATGTGTATGGGTTCTTGTTTGTTTGTTTGTTTTCCTATAGAGAATCATAGGAAAACAATGATTCTTGCTTTGCCACAACACCGTCTAGCTTATCCACAAACAAATCAGAATTAAAGCTCAGTGAACAGGTTGTCTTGAAGTGCCCATATTCCCCATTCTCTTGGTTTTCTGTTCCTGTATATATCTCCTTATGCTACCTCTCTTCCCTCCCACCCCCAGTAAACATAAAGAGGCAGGAAGAGAAGCAAGTGTTGCCATTTAGGGGGCCTCCTGGCTCTGTTCACTATGTATGGATTTGGTCCAGAATTTGGAAATAGAAAAATGTCACAGGGCCCAGTTGCACGATACGTTTAAAGCAGTATCATCTCACTTAAACCACAACTTCCCCCAAAGAACTCTGGAAAATGTACAGTGGTACCTCGGGTTACATATGCTTCAGGTTACATACGCTTCAGGTTACAGACTCCGCTAACCCAGAAATAGTGCTTCAGGTTAAGAACTTTGCTTCAGGATGAGAACAGAAATCGGGCTCTGGCGGCGCGGTGGCAGCAGGAGGCCCCATTAGCTAAAGTGGTGCTTCAGGTTAAGAACAGTTTCAGGTTAAGAACAGACCTCCGGAACGAATTAAGTACTTAACCTGAGGTACCACTGTACTTTGTTTAGGATGCTGACCTCAAAGACCTACAATTCCCAATTGGTACCTCTTCCCAGGAACTCTGGGAATTGTAGCTCTGTAAGGAGAATAGAACTGTCCTAAGAACTCTTAGCACCCTAAACAAATTACAGCTCCCAGGATTCTCCGGAGGCAACCATTACTGCTCAGAGTGATATGATACTGCTTTATGTGTGCAGTGCAGATTCAGTCATAATATAGTAAAAGACGGCGTCTTGTAGAAATCCCTTTGCATCACACAATAACATTCTGATTTACCATGTTCCCCGAAGTCCTTTCACAACTTATGAATTCTTGTGGCATATTTAATGTAAGACTTACAATTCTGGGGAAGATAAGCCATTTCATTACCATCAATTGATCCTTGAGGTTGGGGGTGATTTGTTCTTCTGTATGAATTGTAGTATTTTGCAAGATACAGGATATAATGCCAACAGGTTTTTTCCCCTCACTTTGCTTTATTAAATGGAGTATTGATTATATCTTTCTTTTATCTCTCTTTCTTATTCTGTAAATCTTTCAAACACTGAATTTCAAAGTGAATTATATTGAAACAACGCTTCCAAGGGCTATTTAGGACTTTGTGATTTCAGAGAAATTCTGAGTTGTGTTTCTATCACTTTCTTCAAGTTTTATTGCTTGGTTAATAATGAGAAACAGTTATAACTCTTCAAGCTGACCAGGCATGATGTTGCCAAAGTGATTGGTGTACAGGTAGATTTGTACACGATATAAAACACTGTACCTCCCTGACCAAATGGCTCCTTGTAATCAGACAGTAACTGATACAGTGGTACCTCGGGTTACAGACACTTCAGCTTACAGACTCTGCTAACCCAGAAATAGTACCTCGGGTTAAGAACTTTTCTTCAGGATGAGAATAGAAATTGTGCTCCAGCAGCGCAGTGACAGTGGGAGGCCCCATTAGCTAAAGTGGTACCTCAGGTTAAGAACAGTTTCAGGTTAAGAACAGACCTCCAGAACTAATTAAATTCTTTACCCGAGCTACCACTGTATAGACCTTCCCTTCCATTTTGGGAAGAGTTCTATGTTAACATCCCCAATGAACATGGGAATTATCCCCAATGCTATGGATGAGAAGCCCTTCCCAGTAGGTCTTGCCCAAATGAAGTGGTCCCCCTGCTATCTAAGACTCCTTCCCCTAGTTCTTTCCACAGCAGCTTAATGTTTCATCATCCTCTCTCTCATTGGTCTGCCCTCTTCATTTCTCTACGTGTTTTGGGAGACCAAGCAGGAGGGGAGTTGATCACAGCAGGAGGGGGAGACTCCCTGGCTTTTTCAGCAGCTTGCCTGATCTCTGCCTCTAGGTCCCCCTCCTCTCCAGTTTCTCCTTCTGCCTCTGATTCTGGGCTACTCTGTCACAGACTCTTCCTGCTCACTAAACTCTGTTGCATCTTCAGTCTCCTCCTCCTCCCAGTCTACCCTCTCTGTTCCCACTGACCACTCATCATTGTCCCACCACCTAGCTCTGAACTTTCTTCCCCTGGGGGTTCCCCAGCTGGTTCCCCTGGGGGTTCCCCACTCCTCTGCATCCAGCCAGTCCATGACATCTAGGGCCCCTCCCTATTGAACTTCCTGTGCCCACTGAAGACTTTTTTTAAAAAATCCTGCAAGCATTTAATTGATGTCTGATTTTATAGTTTAAATGGAATTTTATTTTTATATTCTATCTTTGTAAACCACTTAGAGACTATCACAGTTAAGTTGTATATAGATTTTTAATAAGATTTTAATAGATTTTAAGTAAGACCCATTGGGTTATGACATTGCAGCTTTAGTTCTGATTGAAATTAGTTGGTCTGAAGTCATGACTAACTTGTCCCACTGATTCCAATGTGAACAAAGTTCAAAAAACTTAGTGTAGATCCAACCCATTAAGTTTTCTCTCAACCTAATTAATTAGAACTGATGCCTGCCTCATGCTCCAAAATGAGTTTTACCCTTTGTAGTTCAAATCGTTTGAGCAGCTATTAGGTAATTGCACACATTTTTCATGGTTCTGCTGTCCTGCAACAATTGGCAAAATCCATGATAATTGCATTTTCAGTTCATTTTCTGAAAGATAATAGATCCCTGAAATAAGAATGATTGTTACTAGTAGTTAGAGGGGAGGAGGATCAGTCTTCAGATGTGAGTAGACATGAGATAATGAAAGATGTGTGAAAGATCTTCCTTTAAAGACATTGCCATTCTAAATGATCTGCAACTTCTCCCAGCACTGTAGAGCTCAGCTGTGACTTCTGCATAGTTCCAGCCCTTACCAGCTTTGTTTTAAAATTTAACCATACAAAAAAGATTTAGTTGTTTTTAAAGGACCCGTTCTTCAAAAGCAGAATTTGTAAAGGTTTGAAATTCTGAACACTGAACGCAAAGTGTTTAACAGCTTTCATTTACACTGTACAAGGTTGGCTGCTTCAAAACCAGTAAGAGACATACTGGTGCCCTGTAAATGACAGGCGTAAACTGTCTGGAAGACTTGTTAATCTACCCCCACTCTGGTTTAAGGAAAATAAAACCAGTATTTTATCCAATTTTCCCTGTACCTCACCCCCACAAGAATGATTATTTCCTATGAATTTGGATGTCTGCCACTGACATTGTCTATAGTCTTGGAGGAATCACTTAAAGAACTTTGACCTTTTAAGCCTGACCAGTTTCAATGGGTTAAGCACATGGCTAAATTCCACCCACCCAAAAAATTATTGGGACCACCACCAATTGCTCACCCTTGGCTAAGAAATGCCCTCTGTGCCTTTGGCACTAGATCATGGAAATCAGCTACAATTCCTACCTCACAGGGGTTCATGAGAGTTAATTAGTTAAATGTTTGCACCGCACTTTGAAAATGTGAAGGTCTAGATTAGTGCCAAGTTTTATTATTATGAAACCCATTAAAACACAATGCATTGATCAATTAGCTCAAATCAAAGAACATGTAGCTGTAAAGGATCTAATTAAAATTTGAAAAATAGAATTATTGAAAGCAACTGAAATTCTGCGCCACCTCTCACTTCAAATTAGCAGAGATCTATTACTCGGTGCCTTGCCCTATATTTCTCATGTCACAGGCCGAGCAGCTCGAGGTTTGCAGAAAGCCAATATTTCCCTTTATTTGTTTAAGAGCTCATTAAGCTGACTGAAAAGCCCTGTTCTGCAAAATCAAATGGCTTTTATATAAAGTGCCATGCAATTGCAGCCCAGCGTAAAATGGATGGATGGGCATGATATGCTTTTGTTGTTCGTTAAAATGTATTGTAATTGATATTTTAACTCAACAGAAGGCTACATTGTTTCTACAAAGTATCAAGAAATTTAGGTGCAATGGTATGCATGCTGAAAACCACACTGCTCAAGAAGAAGTAGAAAAAAATGTCAAGAGTACTGTGTGGCAAAACTAGTAGGACCTGCAACAAAATGTTACAGTATATCCCCACCCTCACTCCTGTTTCTTACTCCAGGAGTGCTGCTTTGGCACAGAAGGGGCTGAGTTTCAGGAATAGAGAAGAAAAAGGACCTCACACTATTGCCTCTGCTTTCTATATCAGCAGTATAGGGCTTGCAGGCCCCCAACCCGAAGATTATCTACTCTTGAATTTATTAGTCACAAACTATCCTTAACACACTCCAGTGGTTGTGAAGTACTGTAGCGGTAATTTGAACAGCAGTTTTGTAGGGCACATCTGTTGAGTCACATCTATACCACAAACAAACAGGTTTGTCAGGGCTTCCCCCAAAGTATTCTGGCCACTGTGGGGTGCTGGGGATGCTGGAAATTCAGTTACTAACCTGTGAATATTATTTCCCGAGCTTTGCTCACAGGAATACAGTTTGCAGAATTTCCTGTTGATAGAAATGAGGGAAAGAGTTTAAGCATTAAATTTCTTTTGAAGAACTTACAGCAATGAAACCTGACATTATTTTGCTTGCTGTTACTTGCTTGTTTATCCTTCACATATTGCTCTAAGTTGTATTTTATGCAATACTAGATGCAACAACCAAGGAAGCAATAGGCTCTTCTTTTATTTACACTGCAGTTCTCCAATAATATTCAGTATATCATATTTACCTATCTTTGTACAACGACATATTAGACTGAAAGCACTATGCATTTTTCAGCAATAACTCCCTGATGCCAAGCATCCTGAAGCCTATTTCTATTTAAGAGATTTTCCCACCCATTGCCTGTTCAGTGTAAGATGTGCTAGTGTACTTATATCCTATTTGTGATACATTTGTCATTTGTTTGCCTTGACATTTAAACTATTTTAAACGTACTACAAACATTTCTGTTCATGTCTACCTAAAACAAAGGCCTTTACATTTCTTACCAGCAGAAATGAATGGATCGTGTTCATTCTATTTGTCTCTGTAGCCATAAATATCCTTTTATGTACATCAACCTCTGCATTTTAAGATCTATTCGACCATGAAAGCTGTAGTCAATATATATCCCACACAACTTGGACCCTAACTCCAAGTTGTCTTCTACCCTAAGACAGTTTTACCCTAGTGTTTGTCTACTTGTAGTAGCCATGATAACTACCTCTCTGTCATTGAGATACAGTCATTGTAAGGTGCAAAACTCCATCCTCTGTCTGTTTCAGAAACATAGAACAGCACAGAAGGAGGTCCATTTAACAGTCTGGGACCAGTGAAGAAATGGAAAAGGTCTCCATGTACCCTTATCAAGATTCCATGAATTTAATAAAGAGAAGTGGTACCAAATCATAATCCCACTGTAACTGGAGCCAACCAAATTAGGAGACTGATTGTAAAACTCCTTTTTCTTATGTGATTGGCTAGTTGCAAACAGTGGGGGAAGGCCAAGGGGATGGTGGCACCCCTTTTACAATTAGATTGAGGATGATTCTATAAATAAGTATTTGGGGTTTAACTCAGAGTAGATCCATTAATCCAATTTCAGTGGCTCTACTCTGAATAACACTTAGTTGAATGCCAACCATAGTTTTCAACTTTGCATTTTTCTAACAATTGCCACAATTTTCTTATTCTGTGTTCCTTCCCCCCCCCTCCTTTCTTCAGTTTGGGTCTCTTCCCCTCAATCTTCCTTTCTTTCTTTGTGTGTATTCTCTTCCAAAAACAGCTGCATGGAAATCATCTTGGCACAGAATCTTCTCGAATGCCAGGCTGTATAATCTGCCTTCGCAAAACTGGGAAGTTATTCCAGGGCAGACTCGACATAGTCTCCTGTGGGTACAGAAAAGGTCTAAAATCCCTTTTAAAAAATAATTCCTGGGACTTGAGGAGTTCTTTAAAGGACTAGAAGGAAATAAAAGACCATGCCAAATGTCTGTACAGTGTGGCAAGAAATGATAAAGAAGAGGTAATACAATTAGCAGCTTTTCTATCGGAGAAAAAGAAAATAACAGTTTGGGGTTTTTTACTTTGAAGCCACTGTTCTTATTTCTTTTTAAAAACCATCCACTTCAACCATTTGATGCAAAATATACAAAACAGTATGCCATAAAACAAGACTGGCCTTTTTAAATAAATAAAAACAGTGATTCCAAAAATCTTATGCCTACAAATTACATATTGATTTCTCGAGGACTTTACTAGACAAGTATCACATTATGAGATCTCTGGTTTAGCTAAATGAGAATCATCACCACTGATATCAAATACTCTATTGCACAATACAATGCAAGAGTTTCAGAGACAATATGTTTATTTGGAATAATGAAATTCCATTAGCAAGCAATTACACCACCAAGTAAAGCAGTTATTGATAGCACTTACCAAATAAATTTATAGTTTTTGTTTATCTTATTCTCTTGCACATAAGGCTGCAACTCTAACCCCATTTACCCGGAAGTAAGCCCCACTGAATTCAGTAGGACCTATTTCTTAATAGCAATGGTTAGGATTTTACCTTAAAATGCTTAGATTTCAATCATGCTAAAATGAATGATTTCAGTTTCACCAAAATACTGTAAAATACAAATAGCTATCACTCCAGGGTCTATTAAAGTATTCCATTTTTATTGAATTACTATGGAAATGATTGTGTTGCTCTATCAGTACCTGATTGTTGTCTTGCCTAGTGTATATTACCTTTTTTACCTTTATTGTTTATAAATAAACACCACACCATTGTGTGGTAACCAGAGAATAGTTATAGGGTTTGTGTATTCTCTAATACCATAGTATGTGTTAAATAAAGATTTTTTTTTATTTAAAAAATCACTGTATCATCTCTATAAAATATTTAGAACAGCTATATGTTGTTAACACTTTGACCCATACTAGAAATAAATTATGTCTACAATTTGATCTTGAACTTGAATATGAATAATGTACTTTAGAGAGCATTTTATTAAAGATATTAAGATTCGCATCAGCAAAATTGGTAGATGTGTTTACAGATCAAACGTAATGTTGTTACAAATCGCATATAATTACAGCATTACATCCTCTGCTATAATATCCATTGATGGGAAATGGAATTATAAATTTTAATCCCACCTCATAGGGGGTGTCAAAAAGCTATAACTATAATTATGCTTACCAGTCAGTAGATGCTACTAAACTTTAGCCAGTCAGTTAGTAGCACTGGGGTGTAAACTTCATATCTGCTGTTCATAAAACTAGGAAAATCCTTCTTCGAGACTGCATGCTTGTTAACCAAATGAAATTAATTTCATGAGTTAATTTGCAAATCCATTTACAAGTTCTTATCCATGCATAGCTGAATTCACAGACTTTGCTCAGGAACTGTGACTAGCAGGAATCTATGGCCTTGTTCCCTCATTAACATTTTATTTCAAAAATTCTTACCAACTCACTCTTGGAAAAGTGGGCAGGAATTGGTACGTATGCAGTTAAAGGAAAATTTTATAGAGTTTCGTGGAAACATTTCACCCAGATTTAAAACAAAACAGAGAGCATATTTTGAGAGTCTAATTTCAGGCTTGCTCCCATTATTTCCAAAATTTGGAGGAGAGTACAGACCCTTGTATAGCAAACAGTACCAGCCACACATAGAGATGGGGGAGAAAATTGCTTTAGTCCTCATTTGAATGTGAACCTATTAAATTTGTACTTTCCACAACAATATGTGAACCGAAACACAGATATCCTTTGAAATTCATACTTATCTGAATTTTGCGATGCAGTTCTCTAGGCCAGGGTTTCCCAACCTTGGGCCTCCAGCTGTTTTTGAACTACAATTCCCATCATCCCTGACCACTGGTCTTGCTAGCTAGGGATGATGGGAGTTGTAGTCCAAAAACAGCTGGAGGCCCAAGGTTGAGAAACACTGCTCTAGGCAATGTGTTTATTAGGAGAAATTAGCACTAAAATGCTGGTGGATTTTGAAGAAGTATTTGGCTTTAAATTGCAATTTGCTGCATAAATGTGGAATACTGAATTGGAGAGTTTAGAAATGAACAACATAGAAAATGAACATTAACAAGTCCTTCCATCCTTATCCACACACAAGAGGGAGGCATCAGCAAATTTGCAGAAATCTCAACATTTACAGAAGCACAAAAACCTATATGAAATTTTGGTTTACTATTGGGGAAGAAGGGGTGGAAAACATGGTGGAATGGTGTGTTCTAGAGCTGTCTGGCTGTCTGGAAGACAGAACAGGAATATTCCACACTGCAATATTTCATTGTAGATCCCCATTTGTAGCAAGTAATTCAATTTCATTATGACTTTCTTTGTTTACCTGTCCGCCACTGATACTGATTAAATATTACACCAACCTGTTGCTTTCCAGATGTTAATATATTTGAGTTCCCATCTGCCCCATTCAGCATGGTCAGTAAACAAGGAAGTCCAGCAACATTTGGAGAACAGGAGGTTGAGAAGGCCGTGTAACGTGCTCGACATGACCCGAATAAATATTTCGCTAATTCCCTCTGCCAATATGTCATCACTTCCATTTGCAGTTAGAAGTATATATTGAATCAGTCAGAATCACAAGCCGCTTCAGATTGCATAATGTTCACAAACGCTTCAACTGCAATATATAACAGTACACTGGGGAAAATCCCAGCCTATATGAGGATCGGGGGGAAACAAATGCTCTGGTTAAAGAGAAGGTAATCTGATGTGGAAACAGATTTCCATACTTAGATCTCCTTAGGGGTGTTCACATGGGATATCGGTTGAGTGTACAATATGGGTTCCTGTGTACAAAAATAGCTGACTTGTACACTTGTAAAATTCACCAAGTGTATATTCTGTGTACACAATAGTTGTGCTTGACAAATAAACAAATGTGCAATCTTTCACACAAACTATTGCACATGTGCATAGTTCTCTTGTACTGTGTTCAGTGTAATGTGTGAATAAGCCCAGCTGGCAGGCTAGAAACTGTGTAAACAAGATATTGCCTGGAGAAGGCATTTCCATGGCTGGATCAGCACTATCCTGTTGATAAATCCACATGCCAATCCTATATGCCTTTAATAATAAGTTTTATTATTAGTTCTGAGTAAATGTATGTACTCATTTAGTTTGATATTTTAACTGTCTTTCCACTGTTGCTTTAACTGCTCCTTCCACTAGCCCTTCTTCTCAGTCCCCAGACAACATTTAAGAGTGTCAGCATCTATTTAAACTGATTTTACAAATACAGTGGACGCTCGGGTTGCGAACGTGATCCGTGGAGGAGGCATGTTCGCAACCAGCAGCATTCGCAACCCACAGCACTGCTTCTGCGCACGCGCAAGTTGCGATTCAGTGCATGTGCAAAGCGTGATTTAGTGCTTCTGCGCTTGCCCAAGCGCCGAAACCCAGAAGTAACCCGATCCGGTACTTCCGGATTCGGCGCAGTGCGCAACCCGAAAACACGCAACCTGAAGCGTCTGTAACCCGAGGTATGACTGTAATTAATGAAGAACTTGGTCTTAGCTACATCTAGTAACTTCAAACTCCATCACCCCCTGGGAGAGAAAAGTATATAATTGGAAAGATGTGCTCCACTCATTTGTGTCACTCAATACCCGTGCATGCTTTCCAAATATTTCAAAATGTGACAGTTAATACTCTGTGTTCCAGGCCTTAGCACTTTAATGTATTGCAGCTATGGACATGAACCTTCCTCTCATCAGATCACAGACTTGGGCCAAAATTGATGGTGCCGTTCTATCACACAGTTGTGAATAGTTGATGGACCTCTACGCAGAATCCATTTGTCAACATTGTTTGCCATAAAACTCAAAGATGGCTGCATTTTCAAAGAAGCTTTCTAAAAGCATCTCTATTGTGTTTTCTCCCCCTTCCTATTGCTGTGCTGTTATGAGCAAAATGTTCAGCATTTAAGAATGATTTGTTTGAAAAATAGGTAAGAGCAAAATGCACAGCATGTCTACTCTAAAGACTGTTCCAATTGTCCCTTACACACACACACACACACACACACACACACACACACACACACAGCACTGGTGTGATTTAGCATTGCTATAAAATTAAAATGTGAAAATTGCTCCAAGGCAGAATGCTATCACTTTAGATGTAAAGCTATCAGCTCTCACCATTAATAGGCATTGAATTTTCAATCAAAATAATTCAATCAACAATCAAAACAAAACAATGGACAATTGAAAAATACAGTCTAACAGCCTTGCAACTAGCCATTATTTCCCCCCTCCCTTCATTGATTTTAACTCTTAGAATCCTAATGCAATGCTATGCAAGCTGAGAATATTGCAAGTGACCTTCAAGCCTGATATTTAGAAGCACAAGTTCTAAATAGTTTAACTGGAATATTAACCAGTTGAAGCTTTTGCAGCCCCATGTGCAGTGGGTCGGAGGCCACCAGGGAGGGGGCAGGTGAAGTCAAAGCAGCAAAAAATAGCATGACACCATCTTGAGATCGAAATGGCTACAATTTTATTGAACACAGATGTGAGCAGACTTTGGCATAGGCGTTGGGTATGTATCCTGACTCAGCCAACCCAGTTACTGGCTGATACTACATCAGGGTAAATTCTGGGCTTCAATACCCTCCCATGACACAGAACTGTGAGGTCAACCCACCAGGACACCATTTGGGGTGTTCTATGGCCCAATGGTCCCCGCCTGGGGTTTCGGGCAGAACCCAACCTCTGCACCCCATTACTGGGGTATCCTGAATTTGATCCTGGATCTGGGGAAGGGGCACCCAGCTCCCCACAGCTTAGACTAAGGATCTAACCCAATCCCTTCTTTCTGCCAAAAGCTATAGCAGTTGCTATGAGGTAGGTAAAACCATCAGACAGGCCCAATTCATCAGCAACCAATTAATTCCACAGCAAGGTCATACAGATACACTCCCTGCTTACCTCTGAGCAGAGCCAATGAATACAGGGTGGATTTGCAGGGTGTTTGATGAGCTAAAATTTCCTTAGTGATATGAAAGCCCCTACCAGTATTAGTATCAACGAGCCTCATCCTGTATATTTATTTGCTAACACAGCAGCTCTTGGAATGAGGCTGTTAGTCTTTCTCATACCTTTAAGATATTAATAAAGACACATTAAATTATAGCTGTGTGAGAGTGTGGATGATAAAATGGCAGGAGCACCCATTTATATGCACATTTAATTATGCGTAAATATAACGTTACCCCAGACTTAATAGTCTGTAAAAATTCATCAAGCTACAGTTTACAACCTTTGCCTAGCAATTTGCTTCATGTTTTGAAACCTGTCTGCTTTGTTACTCCTTCACTGGCCATGCAGTAACTTTTCCTAAATCTGTTAGGAAAGGTAAATACTACATCATCTAGACAGGATTCTGCACGATTAGACCTAGTGAAGCAGCACACTGTCTGGAGGATAATTAAGCTATAAACATGTCTACATAATTTCACTCATTGCAGTCCCAGGACGAATGGTTGATTTGCAGATGAGCAAAGAAAATAAGGCACAGAGGCTTTAAGAGCCTTAGGACATAGCCGAAAAGTAAATTTAAACTAGATGCTGGGGAGGGTTGCAGATAGATCCTGGTACCCATCAGCCCCAGCCAGCATGGCCAATGGTCAGAGTTGATGGGAGCTGTAGTCAAAAAACACAGAGACACACAGAATATGAAGACACCTGGTCCCAGTGTGGCAAGATGCATTGTATTTCTATTTAAATTACAGGCAAATTAATATATTTGGATATATACATATGAATTGGCATATGCAAATGTTATGCAAATCCATGTCCTCTAATGCCCCATTTCTTCCTCTCTCTTTTTTTTAGTGATTTTGACTACTTGGCACCCCTTCTATTTGTCCACCAAACTCAATATTACCTACTCAGGCTGTCAGTGACTCACAAGGTTGAAGCCTGAAGTCTTTCTCAATCTGCTAATTGGAGATGCCAGAGATCTGGGACCTTCTGCATGCAAAGGCTGGTCCTTCTCCAAATTTCCAGATAGCTTACCAGAAATTTCCAATAACATGTGCAGCCTATTTACCACCCCTGAAATCTGTGATCAGGCTTTCCACATAGATGACCAAATATGCCAATTTTGCTTCCTCTCAGTTTCTTATTTTTCCAGTCTTAAGTTCAGATCTCCACATTTACACATCAGTTGGATTAAAAAGAAAAAGTTCTCACGACAATTTGTCAGCATTTTTGCATGAAGTTCTCCAACTATACATGTGTTATATGTACCCCTCCCCAATATAATATATTTTGTATGTTATTTTCACTCATATATGCATTTACATGCAGACTTTACTTCATGCACTTTCGTTCACACTACTTGGGCTTGAGAGCAGCATTGCAGAATTCAACGGTGTGAATTTCTGTGTTTGGGTTTACATATTTTTTTGCAAAAAGTGTGAATTAGGTATATATTTGCCTTTAAATGCAAACTGAATTGAATTTATCCCTCATCCTTACCTGTGAGAGAGCTGCGTATCTTCCAGCCTCAACACTGGCATAGGGGGAGGTGAAAGTATTCAAGATGCACACCCCTCAGCTATATAAATCTGCCTTCGAGTTTCATGACTACCTTCCCCCTTCCCTGGGAGACAAAGATTGCATTGATCCTTCATCACTTTTCACAACACCGACTCCCAGTTTCCACTCTTCACTACCTTCTCCTTCCTTGGACCTTCTGTTTTGTTTACATAGCAGTCGCTGCAACCTGGTATGTCACTCATTCCTAGTTGCCACCTCCCATATCCACAATGCTGGTGAAACAATATCAGGGCCAAGCCCTGCAGGGTCTCCAGCCTTCCACATTTGCTCACAGTTGACCTGCAGCCCGCTGCAAATTCCATATCAAATCCTACTAGAAATAAAGATCTGAAGGTTATAGCAACATTCTACTTGTATTTTATGGAAATATTAGATGAATATTAGGATGAATGTGTCACCTATCTTCCCTTCCCAAGGCACCTTGCAATTTACTCCCTCCCAATTATTACCAAAAGCAGAAGGTGGCAGGTGAATGTAAAGATTAATCCATTAGGGTGAACATACTTCCATTTCAAAGTTTGTTAATTTTCTTTCTACTTTGTCAGTTCTAATTTATCATCGAACTTGAAATGTAATAATTGTGCTGGTGCTTGAGTTCTATAACGTAGTGAAGGCTGTATTAGAATTATGAAACTGCTTATAGATTCTAGCGACATTCGTTAATATATTACAAGGTAACACATGTTGAGATCAGGCTCCCGACATGTCAAATTAAATCAAAAGAAAAATTAGTGAAGACATAGCTCAGCTGATGTTCAAGCAATTATACCGAAACAGAAAACAGGATTTCAGAGGATTTAAAAAATGGAAACTGTATTTCCACTGGAAAGCCGGAAAAAAACTTTTTTTAAACCAACCAACAAACAAACCCCATAAGCTATAGCAATACTTCACTTTTGTGTTTTATAAAGTACCATCTGTTTTGAAATACAGTGGTACCTCGTGTTACGTACTTAATTCGTTCCAGAGGTCCGTTCTTAACCTGAAACAGTTCTCAACCTGAAGCACCACTTTAGCTAATGGGGCCTCCTGCTGCTGCCGTGCTGCCGGAGCCCAATTTCTGTTCTTATCCTGAAGCAAAGTTCTTAACCTGAAGCACTATTTCTGGGTTAGTGGAGTGTGTAACCTGAAGCGTATGTAACCTGAAGTGTATGTAATCTGAGGTGCCACTGTATTGCAATGGATCTGTCTGTCATTAATGTTCTTTGATCTATTAAAATGACCAAAGTTATTCAAACAAGTTTTCTCAATTTTTTCAATTTTCTCCATTGTTCATAAAAGGGTACAAAACCCTCCACTCACAATCAACAACTCACAACCATTAAAACAAATAGGACTATTTAAATCAAGCCTTAACATGCTCTGGAAAGAAAAGTATGCTAGCATCTCTTCCTAAGAGGTTATTAGAGAAAAACTAAATTATTTGCAGTGCATCATCAAAATAAGCACTTGCTGTAAACACAAATACGTCAAAACCTTTATACGTGTAAAAAAATATGAAACTCTAAACTTTAGTCCTCAAAACACAGTGGAACAGAAATGTGCTGGAGTAAAATTTCAGTAAAATCACCATTTGTGAAGTACCTGTTGTTATAGATCACAGCTAAAGATCAGAATTTGGGTGTCGGTGTATAGTTAATATGTCTCTGTGTGCGCAGTGCTCCCCCCCCCAAAGAAAGAGGAGCCCTCAGAGCCAAGGAAGGCCACCCAGAAAGAACCCCCCCTTCTTGCAGTGTCCCTGTGCATTTGCAACAGAAGCGACACAGTGCAAGTTCATGTGTATAGCACTTTTATATTTATTGTTCTGCATCATATACAATTGAAACACTCTATAGTTTGGCAAATAGAAGGGGAAGAAATGGAGGTAGTGAGAGATTTTACTTTCTTGGGCTCCATGATCACTGCAGATGGTGACAGCAGCCACGAAATTAAAAGACGCCTGCTTCTTGGGAGAAGGGCAATGACAGGCCTAGACAGCATCTTGAGAAGTAGAGATGTCACCTTGCCAACAAAGGTCCGTATAGTTAAAGCCATGGTTTTCCCAGTAGTGATGTATGGAAGTGAGAGCTGGACCATAAAGAAGGCTGATCGCCGAAGAATTGATGCTTTTGAATTATGGTGCTGGAGGAGACTCTTGAGAGTCCCATGGACTGCAAGAAGATCAAACGCATCCATTCTTAAGGAAATCAGCCCTGAGTGCTCACTGGAAGGACAGATTGTGAAGCTGAGGCTCCAGTACTTTGGCCACCTCATGAGAAGAGAAGACTCCCTGGAGAAGACACTGATGCTGGGAAAGATGGAGGGCACAAGGAGAAGGGGGCGACAGAGGACAAGATGGTTGGATAGTGTTTTCGAGGTTACCAGCATGGGTTTGACCAAACTGCGGGAGGTAATGGAGGACAGGGGTGCCTGGCGTGTTCTGGTCCATGGGGTCACGAAGAGTCGGACACGACTAAACGACTAAACAACAACAACAATAGTTTGGAGAAGGTCTAAAGCAGGTTGATGCAGGTTAAAGCAGGACTAAAGAAGGTCAACGTTAATTTTATTTCTTCTTTGCCAGTTCTAATTTATCAACCAACCCGAAATGTAATAACCGTGCTGGTCATTGAGTTATATAACGGAGCCAAAGTTGTATTAGAGTTATGAAACTACTTGTGGATTCTAGCGATATTCATTAATATATTACAAGGCAACGCATGTTGAGATCAGGCTCCCAGTCTCAAGTGTTTTGGCTGTGAGTTGTAAGCATTAATGTCACTGAACGATAATGATATCTGCAGATTGTTTATTTCCAGTTGTGCTTCTATAGACTTTTTCTCCTAATGAAGTATCAGCGAGACATAATCTGCAGACATAATTTTGTTTTTGCCATTTGCCATGGTTCCATTCATTTGAAGCAATGATAATTCATTCTCTCCAGGTCTCCCCTGTATTCGGCGAAAGTGTGATAAAGCAACACAGTAATTTACAGATTTAGTGAAGACAGATTTATTCATGTAATCCCATTTTCCCTCCTCAGCCCCTTATTTTGGGAGGAACTGTGGGGCTTGGGTTCAAATATAAGTGAGGAAAATGAAGGTGAAAATGTCAGAGCCCCAGACAGTGCAGTGCACCTCCAGGCCATCTTCTCCTAACAAGTCCTGAAAGGAGGAAACAGAAACATTCAATAGGCAATTGAATAGGACAGGATAGCAAAAAAAGGACAAGGATTCATCTAAAGAAAAAAGGGGGAAGAGGGGAAGAAAGCAAGAGGTATAACTCATCTGGCTATGCTATTTAAAGCAAATCTCTAAACAACAGGAAGGGATAGAAACTTAGAACCAGTGACCAATTAGTTTCTTTGGCCAATCCCCAACTGCACTTCTGGACTGAGATGTAGCAAAGACTGCCATGTGTCTTGCTTTACAGAAGACATGTTTCAAGGCATCCTCAGCCGATTCAAGTTTGCTTAGAAGAAAAAGAATGATAAAAATGGAGAACAGGGGCCTTGAAGTTCACCATAAACAGAGAAGACTTGGAGAAGAGACTCACCTGATCGCCATCTCTCTCCTAGAGCTCTGAAATATATTGTTTTTTCTATTTAAATTATAGTAACTACTTCTAAGTTTGCATATACAAATAAATTAGTCTAAGTACATTTTATGCAGACCTATCTTTTTGGGGAAGGATGTGTTTTCTCTTTATTGACAGTGAGTGGGTTTGGATTGCAGCCATGGTCTATGTATATGTTTAGTCAAAAGTACACACATGACAAACATGACAGCATGATATCATTATTTACTAAAAGACCTGCTTACCGGGGGACAGGGCACCACAGATCAAACTGTGCCTTGTTATGCAGAATGTGAGAGCAATAAAAGGAGGAACCTTTCTTCAACAAATCCACATTGTGATGGAATTTGACAACATTCTGCATCCCTAACACAGGAACTCTTCATTTATATTCTGTATCAAGCCCTGGACATGTGTGTTTTGAAGAAGTCACTTCATTTTTAATATGAGAAGCACTGTGCCGCAATTCTAATTTAACCATCCTTATACACTTACTAAGTGCAAGAATTTTTTAATTAAGTCCTTGATCCAAGAATTTCATCCTAATTTGCAGTTAGGGGTGTACTGGCCATATCAAAGGTGATTGCTCATTCCTTTTCATCTTCAGCTGTGGATTGGAGAAGGCTCACAAACAGACATTTCTCCTGCAGTGAACATGTGCTATTGCAACTCTCCCATATTAACAGCTTGCATGGATTAATTGGAAGGAACAGTTCATTCTTGTAGGGGTTTTCAATCCTCAAGAAATGTTTTAAAGCGTGAAATGTAGCTAATAGCCTGGCAAATTGCAAAGGAGAGAGCCCACCACTATATGGGCGATGAGCAAATATTCATACTTTATAGGAGTCTCTGAGAAAAAGCAAAGAGATTTTGCCTGCTGCAGGCTTCAGACGAGATCCAAAGAGCTAATTTAGGTACTCCCCAAGTGGTTCGGCACACCCAGAGGGTTTGGAAGAAGAAAAGAACAGATCTCCTGTTCAAAAGCAGTAGCTATTTGAATCCCCCCTGAGTTTCTACAACAGTTTGCCATTTAAAATGGCAGATGCTGTTTAGCAAGCCACAAAGCCAAAGCCCCACTGGAACTCGTGAAAATGTGCTTGTTTATTGATAAAATGCACTAACCACTAGGGGCGGATGAATCTGTTAGTTTCAGTTACTTATCTCTCCATTCTTAAGTTCATTTAATCACATTTCTACATCTCTTTGCATTTTTTAAAGTCTTGAAAACTATCAGCATTTTAATGCTCCATATTCTCACACATGTTTTTGAATGCAATTTTGCCTAATATACACATTTTTTTCAAGATTCACACACAAACCCAGATAAAATGTATTTTTGGTATGACATTTTCACACACGCATGCATGCCTTTAGTACATTACTTTGGCTAGAGGACTGCATCACAAAAGTGCAGATTTTGAAGGATAGCTGTGTTTGGGCTTGTGTATTGTTTTGGGAAGTATGAATCAGGTGGGTCCACATTTTAATTTTCCCCACATCTTTACTAACCATCCAAGGCAGAGTTAGGCAGCCACCTCATGCAACAGATTCTGAAGTGGGTGGGGAGCAGACTGAGCTGTGTGCCCTGTGGCCAGCCCTGTGACCTCTAAGCTAGCTGACTGCCTTAATGTGCGGTGGAGGATGTTTTCCTGTTGCCAGTGTTGAAGTAAGACTTGACTGCCAGTCCATTTGACTTCTATACATGGAATGGGAAGGTGCTATCTTATCCTTTGCCTCTGGCAGCAAAATGTCTTGTATCAGCCTTGCCCCTTCTCTATTGAAAACACTCATGGTATGGCCTTCCACAAATAATAACATCAATCTAACAACACACACGGTGTCAAAATAGAGCCACACAGTAAGTACCTAAATGAGCCATGTTTAAAAGCCTTTGGATAATAAAAAACATCTTCACCTTGGTGGAATCTATACACACACATATATATAAAAAACCGCTGTGGAAACGCTTTAAAAAAACAATTTGAAAAATACATTGAATTTGGCATAGCTCACTCTCGCCATCTAGTGTCACATTTGTATGTGACATACTTTACAACACATTTAAAATGTTTTGTTTGCAGCTGTATAGCTGAGTCCTAGTGTCCAAAGCTAAGCAGTGATGCTGCCTCTGAGTCTCTCTCACCATGGACTTCTTTAGATCCCAGGCATTATCTTACACTTGATTACAGGTATGTTGTGCATGCTGAAGTCACTTAAATGGGTGAGTTGCCAGGTGAAAACATCAAGTAATACTCTCCTCTGTGTCTGTCACTAGAAATGGTTGTGTTTACTGGGTAGTATTTTGATGGTTCTGCAGTCATCCAGACTAACCATATAAGAACATGCTACGGACCAAGAGCAATCCAAATCTCTGATTTGCGTGGGCTGTGGGAGTCAATGAGTGGATATGATCCCCAAAGTAATTGCCATATGGATAGGTTGAGAGAATAAAGTCATACAGGTAGTTCCAGACATGCCCTTCAAGGAACAGAGGCACTCTTTTGATTTGTGGACTTGCCTGCAATACACCATGTCCTCTATCTGGCTGAATTATAAATGCTAAGGAATTCGAACAAGAATATAACCAATGACTTAGAGCTAATTTACTTGTTCAGTTTCTAGCATGTTATACAGTGCTCCTTATAATGTTTAAAAACGTGCGTGCCAAACATGGCAGTTAGCTAAATGTTGGAAAAGAACAATAAAAACAATATAAAAACACGTTTCTATTTATATCACATTAAAAAATATGCACAAGTGTGAAACATACAAACTTATCTAGGAGACCAAAATAGAAAAATAACTATCAACGAAAATAGCGTGAGTCCCTAAAGGCTTGCGGGAATAAGAGTGTATTTAGCCTTCTAAAGTTAAATACCGAGCTTGCTTTGTGGTTTTTTTCAAGGTGTGAGTTCCTTAATGGGGATGCCACTAAAAAAAAAAAAAAAATCCTGGTCCTATTGGAAGGAAGGAAGGAAAGTTTTACAAAGTATGAGAAGACAGGTATGAGAAGACTCAGAGAGGTTTTGAAAGCTATATAAGGCATATAACAGAGGAAATGGAAGGAAATGACAGGGATGGCAGAGAAATTCAATTCAGTCCACATTTAAAGGTGAATCTACCCAATTCACATTTTCTTAAACAATACATGAGCTGAAACACAGCGTTCCTTCAAAACCCACACATCTCTGAATTTTGCAATGTACGGTAGTTCTCCAGGCTAATAATCTGTACAAAAATGTACATACTAGGGTAAATGTGCATCTAAATGCATATATTAGTGAAAGTAGCATACAAATGCATTATATTATGGGGAAATGCTTGCAAAAAATGGATATATTTTTCAAAACTTACTTATTAGTAGGAATTCTCACTAAAATAATGGTGAAAAATTTCATGCGGCGTTAAAAAAATACATATATATTGAAATGTGGAGTGCTGAATTTAAGAGTGGAATAATGAGGAACTGAGAGATTAAAAATACAATCTAACAGCCTTGCAACTAACCATTATTTTTTCCCTCCCTTCATTGATTTTAAATCACCTGAAGATGAGAGATGAGGCAATGCATGGACTTACAGGGTTCTGGACGCAAGGATGAAGAATCTGCACACAATCTGTGTGTTGACCAGAATCTGGTGTAAAGATTTAAAGGTGCATATCACATAGCCAGAATTATGAGGTGGTCTCACAGTATAGGAGGGGCTCCTATAGAAGGAGAAGGGAGCATTCCATGTCAGCCTTTTCTTACCCAGGGAAATTTCATATGTTGAAGGAAAGTATTTCGACTTGGCTTGCTGTGCAGCCTTTTTATGCAAAGGGAAATTTACATGCCGGGGTGCTAATCCCCAAACTGCATTACTCTGCCCAGACCTACCGCGCTGCTACACATTTAAATTGGCTCTTAAATAGCAGTTCATAGCTGCAAAATTCAAATAACTTGTCAAGGCATTCAGAAAAAAACAGCTGATTGTTTGGGAAGCATCCCTTTAAATCTAATGGGAGAATGAATTACACAAAGATTGTTTTTCTCTGTGACATATGTTTCTTGCAATGCTACATATATTGGCAATCTGTGTAGAGCAAAAGAAATGAAAACAAACCTTTGAGTGCCAACAAACTGGAATTTAAAAGAAAAAATACTGGATACCTTTTTGAGAAGTGATAAAAGTTTCCTCTGTAGATTAACTTTCCAGGTCAGAGTAAGATGTCCTGAAATCTCTTGATATTAGCCTGCCTTGCATTAGTGGGAAAGACATATTCAGCACTCTCAAGGCAGTCCTTAAAACACATACACACACAGAATTTTTCACAAAAGCAATTCACTCTTAAAGCCTGTATAAAGTAGTAATATAATATAAAGGGGAAAGATAACCATGCTTAGAAGTCCAGACCACAGAGAAGCTTGCTCATAAACCTCTCAACATTGAAATGAACACCTTTTGTCACGTTGGCTGGATCATGCCCACAGGATCAAAGTTCACTGATAACTGGAGTTAATGTTACTGTTGAAAATCCTACAGTCAGGCTGATGTTGGCCAGGACTCCTGCACTATGTTAACCCAATCATTCTCTGAAAAGGGCAGGTGTTACACTATTCCTCTTCAATTTTCTCCTTCGTAGTGAGTCACCATTCAGCTTCTTTGATTTCCTGCCTCTCTCTACAATTTCAGCCCATGTACTGAGCTCCACAGTGCTGGGAAGATACTCCTAATCTCCTGTACAGTTTCCCTAATGTCATGCAAATATTGCAATTCCACCAGAGGTGGAAGAGATGAGATGTTACCCCTCCTTTCCCTGGATGGCAAAAATATTCTGGCGCATGTATTGGTGTGTGCCTCCGCATGGCCACACTGCAGAAAACAAAAGGAACAATCTCAGAGGTGCTATAAAGATATCTTTAATGAAATTGTTCGATTATGTCACACATTTCAAACCAATATCATTCTCTACCAGGGAATTCTAGATACTGTTGCAAGGAGATATATTCCCTTCTCCAGCTCTTTCCTCATTCTTGAAATGCATTGCTTGTGAATGATTTCATTAAAGATGGGGGTTTTTTAGTACCTTTGGACTGATCCCCAATGTTTTCTGTACTGAAGTTCTATTAACACATTCTGCACATCAGGCTATAAATTAGCTAAAAACCAACAACTTCAACTTAACCAGCTGTGAGACCATTATTCACTGATCGGCAAGGGCACTATGATCAGCTGGTGGGAAATGGAGAGTTTTGCCATAGCCTGATGATTATCGGCTACTGATAACCTGAAGGCAGGCTTTCTCACCAATGGCACCAATGCTGCGGGAAGCAATCCCTGCTGAAATACCAGAGGCATTTCACTGTCATCCAAAGACTCACATGTTTAGACAAACATTCCCTTGAACATAATTTCTGGTGTTATTGCTTTAACTATTGCTTTAAAGAGGGGGAAAACCATTTTCAACTATGGTGCTTTTTAATTGATTGCTTAATTGAATATTTTAATCAAGAATGTTTATTTCTCCAATGGAACTGTTATCATGTATTTTAATTGTGTGTTGATTTCGTAAGTTGAAAACTGCTCAGAAGCCATATAAATTAAATAAATAAATGAGATTCAATTTATGAATGGATAAAAAAGAGAAACAGTTAATGAAGGGCAAGAGTGGAGGAAACTGCACTACTTTCAGATACTGTCCCCTTGGAAGAAGAAGAAGAAGAAGAAGAAGAAGAAGAAGAAGAAGAGGAGGAGGAGGAGGAGGAGGAGGAGGAGGAGGAGGAGGAGGAGGAGGAGGGGGAAGAAGAAGAGGAGTTTGGATTTGATATCCTGCCTTATCACTACCCTAAGGAGTCACAAAGTGGCTAACATTCTCCTTTCCATTCCTCCCCCACAACAAACACTCTGTGAGGTGAGTGGAGCTGATAGACTTCAAAGAAGTGTGACCAGCCCAAGGTCACCCAGCAGCTGCATGTGGAGGAGCGGAGACGTGAACCCGGTTCCCCAGATTACGAGACTACCGCTCTTAACCACTACACCACATGCCTGCCCCTCCACCCTCTCCTTGAGACTATAGCTTCTCTCATATATTACTGAGATCAGTCAAAATCAAGTTACTCCGTTTCATGACATGGAAGCAGTTCCAGAATGCATAGGTTAGTCTTGGCAGCAAGCATCATTGCACATTGTGTGTGGCAGTTGTGAAGAAAACTCATGGGAAGGGTTAGAGATGGGAATCACCATGATGTGTGGAGGCAATTCATGAGAAGCAACCTGTCATTAAAAGTTACCCATCATCACTCAGTTCAGATATAAATGGCTATCCAGACTTGATTTTGGCATATTACATGTGCATTTCCTGTGCAAAATACTAGTAAAGTAATTTAATACTCTCTCTCTCTCTCTCTCTCTCTCTCTCTCTCTCTCTCTCTCTCTCACTCACTCACTGTGATAAGCTGTACAAACTTTTATATTAAAATGTGCATAGAAAAGTGTTTGGGGGTTGGTACTGTTTCTTGTTTTGCATTGCCTATAAATGAGTTTACAAATGAAACTAGCAGTAGGAACATAATAAAGTTGGCATTCACTTATTTAATGCTACAACTCTAGAAACAGCTGAACTGTATGTAATGCTTATCTTTAAATATGTGTCAATCTTATACCAGATAGTGGGCTTTAAAAGATCGTAAGTTACATACAAATTAAGGTAATGGTTTATTTCCCCCGGGGCTCACTACAGTCTGTTCAGGGACCAAGCAATTTGAGAAACAGAACATGTGGAACGTTAAACAGTCCAAGAAGCAGTGACTATACTGATTGGTTTTAACAGCCCAAACTAATTTAAAGCATGCCATTTGATGCAAGTAATCTTGGACTGGTTTTTTGATTATGCAACTGTATTGGCGGCAGCGCTGGCACAGAGCTATTTGTTCACAGTACAGAAGAGAACCTTTTGCTGTACCTGCTCCATTTAGGTGCAGAGAAGGAAATTGTTAGGGGGAAAAGCAGATTGCAATCCTTCTATTAAACAGTTAACAAAACATTATAATATTCCTGAATGCATTACTAGAAGTTGATTGGGAGGTTGAGGGCATATTGTAGATTGGTGTAATGTTAAAGGAGAGCGAATATCATTCCCAAAAAGTCACTGCATCCATTAGAAAAACTAACGGTCTGAACATAGTGTCACTTCAGTGTAAGTTGGAGACAAGAAAAGCCGTTGCCTCTGTTGTGGAACCAGGTCACTTGTGGTTTCCAGGTCATTTGCATCCACAAGCATTTGCAGAAACAATGGAACGAATTACAGAATAATATATTTGTAAAACCCATAGGCTAGATTCAATGTCAGCATTCAGATATCACAACAGATCATTGTTGCCATATTGGCCCGAATATAAGCCGCACTTTTCTCTGGCTTAAATTTGAGAATTTACAAAAATTGGCTTTTACGACATCGCTGTAGGGTTTTCTTCTACATTTTCCATTTATGGGTGCGAGTGCCTGCAGAATTTTAAGGGAGTGGGTTATATTTGGGCATTGTCTTTTTTTTCTTTTTTCTCCCCTTGAATTTTAAAGGTGCGGCTTATATTCAGGCCAATATGGTAGAAAAGAAAACACTGTAGTGAATTTTGGGGTTGTACATTTTCTGTCTTTCTTCCTCCTCCTTCATACACAAGGAGCAAACTGCATATGGAAAATGGTGGTTTGTACAAACCATCATTTGTTGTTGTTGTTTTAAAGCCAAGAATATCAAATCACAATTGGATCCTGGTTTGATATCCCAGTTGCTTAACAATGATCTGCTTACACTACAATTTATTTTAGTCAGACACAATGAGAAACTACAGAAAGCCACAAACTATGAGTGGAAGCTTTAAATCTCCGCTCTCATGTGTGAAAGATGGGGGAAGGGGAAGAGTGGATTCAAAATATTTTCCAAACTTTTCTATATATCATCTTTCCTCAGCCACAGTCAAGGACAACACCTGAGGACCCAAAGCTGGGCAAAGCTGTTGCAAATGTTTTCCCAGACCACTTCCCAAATCCCCTTGCTCATCTGCACTTTCAAGTTAAAGTGCCCTGAAACTCAGTGGAACAGCTGTAAAATACATGGAATTGTGGCTGCAGCGATGGTATATTTTCCTGTATACTAGAAATAACTGTTCTCCATCTATTCTTGGATAGCACTTAAATATTTGATAGCTATTTGCTAGAGAAATTTTTGTTTGTTTGTTTATTCAACAGTTTTGAAATTGCAAAATGGTCTGCCATTGCAGAATGGATTCCCCACTCCTCCTTCATAATATAATGAACATTTATTCAGGAAGGGTCTTAGAGTTGATTGAACAGCAAAGAGGATTTTGAGGAAACCTACAGTAGAATCAGAAAAGAAAAGATGCATCCTTGAACCAGGTTTGCACATCACAATGTGCCAAACTATGTGGATGTGGGCTCCCAGAAAGGAAGGAGCTCGCAGCTGCTTGGCTCCTCCTCAGCCTTCTTTGTCCCACCCCATACTGAACGATGCCCAAACCAACACTTGTGGCTAAGCTGTCTCCACACTAACCACAAGAATAAACATTGGCTACAGCGGCATGGGAGTAAAAAGACCACAGGTCCTAGTAATTCATTATTTGGCTTAGTGTGACATACAACCCAGGTCATAGTGTCTAGTTGGGATTGGGGTGGGGGGAGATGTGTCCATCACAATGTTCAGTTCACATGAGACTGGTACAGGGCAAACCAAATCCAGTCTTCTACTCAATAGACAGTGGTGAAGTGTAGGTGGTTTCCCACAAGGCAAGACACAGTGATAACGGCAAGAACCTTTATTTAATTAACAGAACTGGACAACAGGGGCAAAGCAACTGCTTATATACATTTCTGAAGGCCTGGGCCACTCCCACTCTCAACCTGATTGGCTGTCTAAACTTTCAATCTGCGAATCATGACTCAGAGGCCCAGATCCTGAAATGCTCTGTGATTGGCTATCATGAGTACAATCAGAACACAGCGGCTCAGAATCTTTAGTCCAGACTCAAGCTCAGGCACAGACCACTGAATACATAACAAGTGGCATGGGGGTTCAGCTCACCTCTGGTTGATCCTGTCATTGTTGCATACTGAGGAACAGCTAAGGGAGCTGGTCATGTTTAGCCTGGAGAAGAGGAGGTTAAGGGGTGATATGATAGCCATGTTCAAATATATAAAAGGATGTCACATAGAGGAGGGAGAAAGGTTGTTTTCTGCTGCTCCAGAGAAGCGGACACGGAGCAATGGATCCAAACTACAAGAAAGAAGATTCCACCTAAACATTAGGAAGAACTTCCTGACAGTAAGAGCTGTTCGACAGTGGAATTTGCTGCCAAGGAGTGTGGTGGAGTCTCCTACTTTGGAGGTCTTTAAGCAGAGGCTTGACAACCATATGTCAGGAGTGCTCTGGTGGTGTTTCCTGCTTGGCAGGGAGTTGGACTCGATGGCCCTTGTGGGCTCTTCCAACTCTATGATTCTATGATTCTATGATTCTAGGAGCGAGATGGTAATGAGATTGGCATGATACAAACACACTGACGAAACCAAACCACTTCTCCCACCGGTGCATTTGCCCTGTGCCAACCTCACTGTTGTCTCAGCCTCTCTGCCTCTCCATCCTGGTATGTAGCAGTGATGCAGGTGACCAGAGGTCAAGTGGGCACCACCACCCCGCCGGCCGCTCGCTTCTGCTCCTTTACCTAAGCCATTGATAGGGAACTACTGTGTATTTTCTAACAATACTTATCAAAATAGGGATGCATGCTCCTAAGCCTGAGCCATATGACCCACATCTGGATCAGGACGGCAGATGCAGATTGCAGGGCCCATTACACACAATTAGGAAACCTGACTGTTCCACGAATATATTGAGTTCAGTATATATGTTTGATTCTAAAGTATAATATACTGATAATATAAGGAGATGAGAAACATATATCGTCAAGGCTGGATCCGTCAGGGGTCTTTTTATTGTGTCATTTAATAATTGTTCATAAGAGTTACATAAGATATGATAATTATATAATCATATAAAATAAATCACATCTTCATATATCTCCTGTGTTGTAAAGCTCAGTGAAATTTACTGCTGCTATGAATTCTTGCAGCTGTAGAGATACAATGTTCTCTGTTTTTATAAAAATAAATAGAAACCTATAGATATTGGCTGACAAAGAACTAATACTTTTCCATGAGGTTACTTTCTGCAATATACAGATTTAGTGGGATGTTCACTTGATGGCCACGTTTTGAGTTGTATTTCACTTGCAATCCATTTTAATGCAAAACATGACAATTACCTTATGTTTATCCATATTTAAACAAAGCATTTGCTTTTGAATCAGTGAAACAAGACATTAACCAGCCTCTAAATGAATAGTATGTTGTATCAGGCTTGTTTTCGCCCTCCTGGCGTTCAGTGTTTACAATGCCAAAATATGAGATTATGCTCTGAGCACTCAACTATCATTTTCATGGTACCATTAAAGCCAAGCCACCTTCATACCAGTTATCTTTTTTTCTCATGCAAGAATTCTCAATAAACGGCCTTTTAAAGCTTATCCACACGACCCATTTCTATCATACCATGAAGTGATTCTTGGAGCGTCTTTGTGATTGATCCATGTGGCTATTGGTCTTTTGAAAATCTTGGACACATACAAAGAGTTGAACATGTGGGATGATGGATTGTGGCCATTATTTCTTTCCCTTTGGGATTTCATTGATGCTGCACTTATATTGTCCTGAAGAGAAAAGAATCATCCAATTTTCCTACTGTATTCTTACTAAATTCTGAAATCACAATAATGAAGGCCTACACCACCAAAATAAATAGAGGGATAGAGCAGAATGTCTCTTAATATGTTAGCAATTATGGGTTTTTTTTCCTAATTATTATTATTATTATTATTTAAAAAAATAAGGACAAGAACAAAATCCCGATATACCGTACTACCTATTTAGAACTTTCTAAATGGAACTATCTGGACCATAAAGAAGGCTGATCACCGAAGAACTGATGCTTTTGAATTATGTTGCTGGAGAAGACTCTCGCCCCTAGCGCCCCCCCCCCCCCGCCAGCTGTCCTCTTCTTGCTAGTTTTTATCAGCCAAGAGGGTCAAGGGTCCAGAGAGCAAAGAGTAATCCTGACTAATGCAAACACCATGTCCATATCCTCAAGCCTTACCAACTGAAACCCATCCAACGCAACAAGACAATGCTCTGGACACCCTCTGAGATTCATCTGTTGTAATAGCAGAGTCATCATCCTAGTGGATACAAGTGACTTTATCCTCAGAATGCTTTGCAAAGAAGTCACAGCAAGCTGCCATCAGTTCTGCTACATTCTTCAGGGCAGACTGTAAAAAGCTCCATACCACCCAGAATAGCTCTGTTGGATGGCATAATGAGGGTGCAATGGAGGCAGACTTTGCTGCCTTCAGTGCCACTGGGTAGACTCTATGATGAGCCCTCAACCAGTTTTCAACTGCCTCCAACTGGAGTTTTCCTCCACTCATGTTCAAGCCATCTTCCGGCTTGTCTAATTGCCCTAAGCTCTGGAGTATACCAGGGAGCCAAGCTGGCTGCTCAAAGTGGGAGAGGGCACTCAGGAATAATTGTGTCAATGGCTCGAGCCATTCAAGTGTTCCCCCCAGGGCAGAAGTGCCAGTCATCACTCAGGAAATCCCTCAGGGCTGCCTGGAAACCAATTGGTTCCATCAGCCAATTGGATCTGTCAGCCAAAGAGTTGGGGAAGCATCACAGAACAACTAATTAAGCAGAATAGATCCTCCATTAATATACTATTATTATGTCCAAAGCATGTTGCAGAATGCACCCACAATAAAATACCGGGGGGGGGGGGTCTAACAAATACTATGTCATTTGTAATCCTGGCCACCAAATTGTTTATCCTGATTCAAGACTATTTGTGATCAAGATAAATATCACTGGTTCCAGTACAGATCCTGATTATTTCCTTCTTTCAAGAAAACTGTACAGAATAAAAAAATACATTGTAGGTGAACAGGGGCATGGCAAAGAAGACAACAGTAGAAAGTTTTTCCCATTTAACTGAAGTGGGGATAAGCTCCCTTTAAGTTAAGTTACTCTCAAGTCAAACTTTTAGTTAATGGTAACTGGCAGTATTTGCTCACCAGATACACCCCTCTGCTCTAAGAATTCTTCTCTCTTTACTCCTTCCTCCGTTAGTGAGTCCAGCAGTCTTAAAGAACTTTCTTGCCAGGTAGCGGTTTTTACTACTGAGCTTTAATTCAGTTAAGAAGTTTTCACAGTTATCTTTGGGTGGAAATCAAGAGCTGTCATTTCTGCCCTTTATTAAGTTTCTATAGCAAGCACTCGCAGGTGTGAGAATGAAAGGAGCATTCCTTGGTACAGAGGACACATTGAGCTGTAAATCTTTTCACTCCCGGTACATCATTCTCAGGACAACTGGGGGCAAGGAGTCTTTCTCACACACCTCACTGTGTTGTATATAGACAGGGCTGCTAAAACTGAACTAGCAAACTGGCATTTTTTGAAGGTGAAAACTAGTCTTTCTTTAATAAGTGATGGTGGCGAGATAGAGAATGGGATCATTATCCATGGTGAACATATGAATGGCCTTGGTGCCAGTCAAGCATAGCTTTGAACTCTACACAGATGAAACCAAATTACATATAATAATAGACAACTTTATTTGACCTGGTTTTTAGACTGACCTCTTCTTTCCCCCAGCGAACGTCCTTCAGCACTTCGTAAAAGGTATGCGTGCTTTATATCTGGGTAGGTTTGTACATATTTATAAAGATGCTGTTAAATATTTCAGCAGTTAGGGAATAAAATACAGCAAGAGTTTCCCTGCAGTTCATCAGCTTGCCAAGGGTATGTGGTTCCAGAAGCCCAATAAGGTCATAGACCATTTTTCTGCAGCAAAGCAACTTGTGGACTAGAAAGGTGATGCTGTCAATGAGGCCTAGTCAACACAGCAACAGAAATCAAAGCAAAATAGCCAAACAAGTAAAACTATCTAAGTTCCTGATGATAGACAGAACAGTAGATAGATGATAGTTCTCCACATGAAGCTGCCAGAAAATTAAGATCTTTATCAGAGGCCCTTCTCTGAGCCTTAGGTGGGTGATTACTGGAGAGACGCCTCTTATTTTAGTGATGGTGCCAAAATTATGGAATTCCCTTAATATGGACTAGGAGTAAGGAATGTTTTTTCAGCCCAAGAGCTGTATTCCCTTCTGGGCAAACATCCAGGTGCCACATGCCAAGAGTGGATAGGGCCACAGGGAGAAATGGAAGGAGCAAGAACAACAACATATTGCCTTTATACATGAGGCTGGTTCAGCGGGTCTCAAACTTTTTTTTCTGGGCCCCAATTTCAGAACAAAAATTTGCATTGTATTTTATTTGATAAGAAATGTATTGGAAAACAAAGAGGGGAAAACTCCCAGCAGCACTTGAGTTATAACATAGAACACAAGTACTTTATCATATGATCCATGGGACATCCGGAAAATAAAAAACATGCAGCTACATGAATCAATCCCAAAATACAATATTGATTGCTTTAAATCTTCCGCCACACTTGTCAGGTTACACATGAGTAGGCATCCAGCAGAGGCACATGCCCAACTGGCACATTCTCTCCCTCCTGGTTGGTCGTTCAGGAGCTTCAAAAGCTTTCTCCAGCCCGAACATCACAGCGATTGATACCAAGAGGCATGAGCACACTTTAGGATCAGCAGTGTGTGTGCATTCAGCATACAGACTCAGTAGTGCAGCATTTTGGCTAAACTACATTTATTTACATATAGATACTCAGAGCATCTTCACTCAGCTCCTTCCTCTTCAGCATCGAGCAGGAAAGAGAAAGAACAAAGGAAAAATCCTACATCACAGAAACACAGTAATACAAACATCCTGTCTCCGTCACTTCCCACAATGTAGAATGAAAACATACATAGTCATGTGAGAAAAACAATCCCATGACCGCAGTACGGGGAATGAATCCTAACAACTTGCCATCCTTTCCTGCCACACTAGTGTGGCACGCCATGCCCTTTGAGAACCAGAGCTAGTTTCTACACACACACACACACACACACACACAATCCTTCATCCAGACAAAAGGAGTAATGATTGGAGTTCAAGGACACATTCCAGTCAGGCAAAAACAGATGAGATGTGAAACCGAGCCAGTGAAGGGTGTGGCTTGGGAAAAATTCTGAGGGACACATCAAACGGATTGGAGGATGATATGTGGTCCCCAAACCTGGGACTCCCTGCCTCTGCTATACACATATGTCACCTTCACTATAATCTTTTGGTGCCAAGTGAAGTCTATAATTCTGTAGCATTCTAAAGGAAGGGTATGTGCACAAATGCCAAGCCCATGGCAGCTAGGAGTGTGAACAGAACACATGTTGGTGCAGAGGGGAGTTTGGCTAGCAGGTTCCCACTACCAGCTCACACATTAGTTGAAAAGGAAGAGCGTCTTTTGAACATCCTTTTAGTCGCACTGGTGTCAGTTTATTTAGTTAGTTGAGAAATCCAGTGCGTAAAGACAGAAGATAAAGACATTTGATAAGACACATCAGGAATGGGGAAACAGGAACTGATAAACTGGCATGCAGGAACGGAAGTAGGTGGGACAGAGGCAACAGCAGAATGTGTAAGGATGAATGGGAACCCATGAAAGAGGAAAGTGAAAGATGGCGTGTACTTGAAAATAAGATGGGAGCCAAACATGAAGTAGAGAGATGGAGGACTGGAATGGAGGACAGAAAGGGAGCTTGAAGTGAACAGTTAATAAGCTTGAATTGAAATTAGGTATTGTATTCTGAATTAACTGTGGGCAGCCCTGACATAGCAGCTGCCTGGTGTGGTGGGAACATCAATTTACCCAGTTGGTGTGTTCTTTCCAATGATTTTCTTAAAGGAATAAAGCTGTCATTTCATCCATCCATATTTCTGTCTTTAAAAACTTCACTCTGTTAAGCAATAGAAAACCAGCATATGAAGCTAATGGATCACTTAGCAAAACAGCCTTCTACCTGCAGAGCTAATTTCAAGTTTTAAATTCAGAATGTAATCTACATTTTGTTGGCTATTTGTGTTTTTCACATCCATTTTATGATTTGAGCATGAAACTAATCCTTTTATGACAGCATGTGTTAATTTCATCTGAGCTTTCAGGGACCCTCTCTAAATTATCTCACACAGTGGTCTCTTTTAATTTAAGGATGGAAGGCAGCAAGTCAGAGCCCCAAGCTAGTAAGGAACAAGAGCTACTCAAATATGATACAACGTGGGCTAGTTTACTGTAGCTCTTAACTGATAATTACAAGCTGCTGAATACGTTGTTTAGATGATTTTGTAAATGTAATGTGTTTTCTTTATCTAAGAAAGTTTAACATAAGCAGGTAAACAAACCTTGCCTCAGCAAATTTGTATAAGTATTCCTACCAGTCACAGGCACCCAAAGAGGATGGGCATTCCTATATTTTTACTAGAGTTGGATTGAAAATGTATCCCATGCATTCTTTGTCTACCACTCTCCATCAATTTATGAGGAAAGAAATTGCATTTAAAAATTATCAAAGAGGAGAGAAAGTTTCCATGCTATTTTCATGAGTCGAGTATAGGGTGGTGGTGGTTGTTCTTATCTTACTTTGAGTTATGTTTCTGAGTCTCCGTGCTTCCATTCTGCAGATCATCTCTCCAGTCATTTATCCCATGCAGCCTTCCTGGGTGCCAGCACTTTCATGAAAGCCCAGAGGATAATGTCATGAAATCATTCCTCCTATTGGGCTTTTGAAGATCAGGAAAAGTGGGCAGCCAGGAAGGCTGCAGAATGTCACAGACATGGAAAGGAAAACACGTACACACAACACTTTCAGTTTCCTTGCAGTCATAAGGTAAGTTCAAAGCCACACATCCATCAAAATTCTAAAAAAAAATTCAGAAGTGAGAAACAGAATAATAGAAGCATCTTCCACAGGCAGAAAAAAACTTTTGAAAACACAGAGAACCAATTTCAACACAACACTGGTTTTGACTATCCCCACCAGACAGGTTGAGCCTCCAGAACTGGCATATAAATGCATTGCATTTATGCTCCTGAAGCAAGAATCATGTATTTGCTATCATGGATAACTATCCTGAACAATAACAGGTTAGAGAACAGTATGGGGGACATTTAAAAGATAAATAAAGTTTATTTCTTGCAAAAAATCTTGACCGCACTGCATGACAGTGATTCAGATAGGCACAGAATGGAGAACAATTGTATATGCAATGCACAACAAAGTTACAAAATAATGGTTCCGGAAAACTTTTAAATTCTTGGTATGTATCCAAAATGTTAATGCTAGTACCTAGCAAAGCAGAAATAGTTTCAAAAAATAAATGGGAATGTTTGGCACATACCTCTTGCTCTGTGCTGTTCTTAGTCACTTGTTTTGTACCTCTGTTGTGATTTACTGATAGACAGCCACAGATAATGGCACTATTATACAACTGTGCAAGGAAGTGAAGTAATACAATTTTCTTCCAATTCCCAATGAATGGCATATTAATCTTTCAGTTCTTGGTTCAGCTGTTTGAGCTTCATTTGATATAATCTGATGTGATTCATATACGGATATGAAAAGTTTAACAAAACATACTGAAAACTCTTGCATGCTACACCATGCTGGCTGGTTTTTTGGTTTTTTTTTTGAGTAGAGAATAAGTTTTGCCTCTGTTTCCTATTCAAACTGAACATATTTCTGGTGAACCTGCATTAATATATCACACTATAGCAGCTTTCACCAACTGAGTGTCCTCCTCCATTGCTGTGCTGGCCAAGAATGATGGGGAGCTATAGTCAAACACAACTGGAGGGTACCGGATTGGCAAAGGTATTGGCTATAGTATTGCCAGACAATCTAACAATGGAATGGTTGTGCTTAGAAATGTATATTTCAGTGTTGGTATCTTCAATCCATCAATCAATTATTTTATTTGTATGCTGCCTTTCCAAAGTTAAAACCGTGCTCAGGGTGGCTTTGTTGTTGTTTAGTCTTTTAGTCGTGTCCGACTCTTCATGACCCCATGGACCAGAGCACACCAGGCACTCCTGTCTTCCACTGCCTCCCGCAGTTTGGTCAAACTCATGCTGGTATCTTCGAGAACACTGTCCAACCATCTCATCCTCTGTCGTCCCCTTCTCCTTGTGCCCTCCATCTTTCCCAACATCAGGGTCTTTTCCAGGGAGTCTTCTCTTCTCATGAGGTGGCCAAAGTATTGGAGCCTCAGCTTCAGGATCTGTCCTTCCAGTGAGCACTCAGGGTTGATTTCCTTAAGAATGGATAGGTTTGATCTTCTTGCAGTCCATGGGACTCTCAAGAGTCTCCTCCAGCACCATAATTCAAAAGCATCAATTCTTCAGCGATCAGCCTTCTTTATGGTCCAGCTCTCACTTCCATACATCACTACTGGGTCAGCACCACCTTTGATACCTTTTTTGCAGCATGTGTAGATCTCCTCCTCCTCCTGAACTGGATCTCTCTTCCTGCTGTGATGCCCCTTTTACATAAACAGCAAGTTTAGCCACATTGGCCCATATGAAACATTCCCCCCCAAAAAACCATATAAGGAAAATATCCTTATTTCCTATTTTCTGACATTTTGGTTGGTCTAACAAATATTGCCTTAATACCTCATATGTGTTTTATTTTGTTGAAATGTGCTGTTTGATCATTTTAATTGCTGTCATAAATTGTTAGCTGCCTTGAAAATAGGAATCCGGAAGGACAAAACAATGCATGTTGAAACTAAATAATTTCAAACCTTCACAAGCTGCGGTTTCCCTTCTTCCAACTATCTGTACAATGGACTTCATCTTTAATTGACATGTCAGTTGGATTGTTTTCTAGTTCTTTGACCCTGTTCTTTCGCCGGTTGCCAAGACTACCCTGCGGAAGTAGAGGGTGTGAAAACACCCATGTAAACAGAGTGACCATTGCTAAATTAAATTGCTATGGTGAGAATGCAGTATTTGTGTAATTAATTTGTACTTTAATTGCTGTGCAATATGAATACCAGCAGTGTTTTACTTGTACTATGATAGCTCCTTTGGGACTTGATGAAGATTGGGGCGGTTCCTGTTTAGACGTCTTAAAACAAGGCTATTATTTGATTATCATCTACAGATTGGTGTAAGAGGTGAGAAGCAATAAAGGACTCAAAGAGTAATAAGAATGTGCATCTTCATCCAGTGTGACTAACTTTTTAGCCTAAAAGTGTGACCACTCCACATGAACATGCATACACACAACATATACACACAGCCTCCTCTCCACTCATTTGCATCCACATAAAGGCACTGTGCTGCCAAAAATTGTGGCTTTTAGGGTGGGCATTAAAAAATTGCTATGGGGCCATACCAGGCCCTCAAAGCAGGGGTTAGCCACCACCCCCCAATCTACCTGGATATACTAAGCAAGCAGCTTGCAGTCATTCTCAACCTTGGGTTCCCAGATGTTGCTGGACTACAACTGCCATCATCCACAGCCTGCAGAGGTAGCAGTCAGGAATGATGACTTCATTTGAGTCCCTGGAAAACAGGGACACTTGGAGGGTGTGATACAAGCTGAAATTGTGGTTTTGTTTTTTTTAGGAAATCATATCCAAGATGCAAATGGAAAGTAAGAAAGGTAGTAACCAAACTCCTGTAGATATAATAATAATAATAATAATAATAATAATAATAATAATAATAATAATTTATTATTTATACCCCACCCATCTGGCTGGGTTTCCCCAGCCACTCTGGGTGGCTTCCAACTGAATATTAAAAACAGTACAGCATCAGACAGTAACAACTTCCCTAAAGAGGGCTGCCTTCAGTTGTCTTTTAAAAGTAAAATAGTTGTTTATTGCCTTGACATCTGCTGGGAGGGCGTTCCACAGGGCAGGCGCCACTACCGAGAAGGCCCTCTGCCTGGTTCCCTGTAACCTCACTTCTCGCAATGAGGGAACCGCCAGAAGGCCCTCGGCGCTGGATCTCAGATATAGCACTCCTCCTAGCCAGGTGTGCTACTGGGGATGAATTAGAGGGGGGCCGCCACACATCATATTAGGCATGTCACTCCACCCTTAAATGTGGTTATTCCCCCCTTTTTTTTTACAAGTAGTCAGTATGGACACTGATCTGGATTGGGATCCTCATATGTGAGGCAGGAGAACTTGAACTCTCTTCCCCGTGCAGTGGACCCAGTCTGAACTGGGGAAGCGAGAACATCTGCAGCAGTTGTTCCCAACCTTTTTTGGCCATGCCCCACCTAAGCATCTCCAAAATCCTGATCCCACCCCCCGTGACATATAATTCTTATTATTCAAAAAGCTAACTCCTATTCACGTGGAGGAAGCCAAAAAGGCCATAAACAAGCTTCCAAATTGCCCCCTTTAAAAATCAAATTGTCCCCCAGTGGGGGCGTGTGCCCCACGATGGGAACCATGGATCTACAGTTTGCTTTGTGGTGATCTTTCATTATACAGTGGTACCTCGGGTTACATACGCTTCAGGTTACAGACGCTTCAGGTTACAGACTTCACTAACCCAGAAATAGTACCTCGGGTTAAGAACTTTGTTTCAGGATGAGAACAGAAATCATGCAGCGGCAGTGCAACAGCAGCGGGAGGCCCCATTAGCTAAAGTGGTACCTCAGGTTATGAACAGTTTCAGGTTAAGAATGGACCTCCAGAACGAATTAAGTACTTAACCCAAGGTACCACTGTAATGCAAACTGCAGGCCAAGAAAGCAATGAGTTGATGTGCCTATTCTCCCCACACTAGTGGGTCCAAACCACCCATGCTGGTTGTTTGTAAACATAAACAACAAGATGCTACCCTGAATAGGGCAGTGGCATGACTTGGAGGAGCTTGATTTTGCAGGCACAAGATGCAGGATGCAGGATGAAAACCCAGGAGATGGGATTAAACTTCACCGAAGGAAGGCAAACAATGTGAGACAGATGGTCTTTCTTTTTTAAAAAAAAACAACAACCCAGCCTTATTGTAATAAGACACACCAGGCTCTATAATTCCTGGCAGTTTCAGCAGAAAATTATACACAGCAGTTGGAAGGCACCAGGCTTTGGGCCAAGAAAACCTAACCACCCAGGAAGTGAAATAATCACTGTGAAATGTATGACTTGAAAGGTTTTCTTTCACAGTATATTGTAGGCAATGTACATAAAGAGAAGGTTGCATATGGCATTATAGGCATGGGACCAGATGCTGTACTTCCAGCAGTCTTTAGACACGTAGATTAGAATGAGTAAGAAATAATGTCTTTAATTTTACTTCTTTGATGTGACTGGAACACACAATTACCCAATCAATGTGACACATGTAACTGACACTTAACATCTATATGATAACTGACACATTTCTTCTTTAGATGCCTCCATGATTTAATTTCTAATCTCAAGAGCACTCTGGGCATTTTGTTATGTTTCCCTTTATTAAATTATTTTGGAACCCAGTTTTTGGAACCTGCTTACAGGAATTCTGTGGTGGATTCTGCTCCTGTTCTGAAAAGAATTAAGTGTAAACATACTGGGGTTTTATGGGCAGTATATTTGTCTGAGATTCTGTACTGTGGTATTAAAGCAGCTGCTAATAACCTCTGTGTGCATAGCTGAGTGCATTTTCTTTCATTTCTGAGTGCTTCTTAAGGTTATACGTGTGAAAAATGCTTTTATTGGTGAACTGCCTGCGATTAGAGCTTTTATTGTTCCACAGGTTAAAAAAGCCTTGCATATAACCTGAAAATATGGACTGAGATTCCTGCTGTGCAAACCAAAGGTTAGATTGATGAGCACCCCAACCCTTTGATCTTCTCATCGCCTTCCAGCTGCTGGTTAGATTGTCTCTTCGGGGATAATGAACTCCCTCTCTACTAGAGGTTTTTGTGACAGTTATTACTTCATGGCCAGAAGATTTCTTCTGCTCAGTGGCTTGTTGGGTAGAGGCAAAGCACATATGCCTTTATTTTAAAAGGTGATGCAGTCAAAATAATATTTGCAGCAAACACAACATAAAGGCTGAAGCCGCTAGCTAGGCAGCTGCCCAGCAACCAGATCACTGTTGTTTGCCAAGAGGGAAAGGGGCAAGGCGGTGGGGAGGCTGGCAGGGTGCAGATCCACACGTGGAGCCAATCTGGTGCTCCAGTCTTGCCTGTGTGTTTACTCTGCACCAACTGGCCGAGCTTTGCTGGGTTGTACGGGGCCTTTTACAGGCAGGCCCAAAGGAGGTGGGAGAACCAACGTTAGCTCACTGTGACTGGTTTGCAAGGCATTTTGAGGATAAAATTGCTTGGATCCACCAACACCTCGACTCTGCTGTTAGTAAAACCTGGCTCATAAGTCACGTTGGATTTAGCAACTTCCACTTACACATTCCTTTTAGACTCTTCACACTGTTTTCTTTGCTATAGACTGGTTCAAGTGACTAACTTGACAGACATTATTATATTCTTCCTACAAACTGTTTTCTCCCTAGGGTTGAGGGCTGGGGATATCAGCTGCCTCTTCCTGGCCGATGTACATTGTGGTTAGATGGCACTTGTCTTTTCAAGTTCCAACAATATAACCACTTTAAGGTTAACACAGGTTAACAAGTGAGATTTAAAACAGACTTTTATATCGATTCACTTAATGACCTTGAACTGAAAATATACCAATTAGACTGTCTTGGAGCTTTTTATTTTCTGTTCCAATGCACACAGCTAATAGTCACAGCTTCATAACCGTTTAATTTTTATTTTTTTACTTTTGCTGATAAAGTATGAGACTTCTGCCAACAAGGCACTTCAATGTGTCTATGAAAAATTAAAGATCTAAAGCAACTGATAATTTATTGTGATTGTTTCAAAAGTTGAAGAACTCAAAAGGATGGGGAACAGTAAATGCTTTTTGTCCTCTCTTTTCCATGAAAGAAACAGAACTTGTGAACCTCCATTTTCCAGACCTAATTCTAATGCTCTGCAAGTTATAAAGTACCTGCCCTGCATTTAACTACAGTTTCTACCGGCTCATCACTGGAATCCTGAATTTCTGAAAAGTAAACCTGTATTGCAAGGGCTTGTCATCTTACATGCACCATTTGCATTTTTAGGTGTTCCTTTAAAGGATTATAGGTGCATATGTTCACAGATGTGAAACATTTATTGGATGTATTATACATGTATCAGGGTGGTTATATTACAGATACTGCTGGTATATTTTTGAACCTTTTGTTTCATTCTCATTTAGTTTTTGTTTGGTAGAATTTTTAACTGCATGTTGTTGTTGTTTAGTCGTTTAGTCATGTCCAACTCTTCGTGACCCCATGGACCAGAGCATGCCAGGCACTCCTGTCTTCCACTGCCTCCCGCAGTTTGGTCAAACTCATGCTGGTAGCTTCGAGAACACTGTCCAACCAGCATCATAACTTTTATATGCCTGTTGTCTTTGTCCATGAAGTTTTCTTGGCAGGGATATTGGAGTGGCTTGCCGGTTCCTTCTCTGAGTTGTTCAAGCTCCTTCACCACAGCAAGGCAGTGATCCATGAAGGAGTTTAACTGTGTAATCCTCTTTTAAAGATATCCAAGTTGGTGGTTGTCACTACTTCATATGGGAGCTAATTCCATAATTTAACTATGTGCTGGGGGGGGGGAGTGCTTTCTTGTGATCATAGAATCCTAGAGTTGGAAGGGACCTTGAGGGTCATATAGTCCAAATCCCTGCCCAAGGTGAGATTCAGAGTCTCATGCCCTACCGACTGAGCGATCCTGTCCTGAATCTTCCAAGCTTCATTGGATGACCCCAGATTTCATTGTTATGGGATAGGGAGAAAAATGACTGTGTTCACTTTTCCAACACCATGTGTGGTTTTATGTACTTCTGCACTAACAAAATAATTATGTCCTATGTTTTAATGGATAGAGGTCACTTCATCAGATGCAAGAAGTGCAGCCCTCGGTAGGCAAGTATTTTGTTAAATGCCATGCCCATAAAAGAGAGCAGCATTTCCTTCCCATTTATGGCCTCCCCAAAAGTGTCTTAAGAAATGCCACTGTAAAAGTATTGTTCAGATATTCCTGCAGCACAGAGTGAAAAATATATTCATGGTTTATTATGTGTGTACAGTTTGTCCCTTACATTTCATCTCCACAGAAACCTCACTTATCACGTCTACTTCTTAAAAGCAGTTCCATTTCTCTACTTCAGGCTTCCAATATTTGTGCTCTATTACGCTTTTGCCTGCTTTCCAGATGGAACTTGTCGGTCATTATGAACAGCCTGTTAAATCTCTTGCCTATAGCAACTTTTAGCCATCATTTTTGAACCAAACAAAGGGGACTCCCTTATCACAGCACTCCATCCAGGACTTGGCTATAGAAATGAGGGAACGTAGAACATAACAAAGCCCTTCTGGTCTGAAGCTCTGCTCTCTTCCATGGCAGGTTGCATAGAATAATTTAGTGGGTGGTGAACTGAAAGCTAATAGTGTTCCTTTCTGCAGTCAGTGCCTCACCTTCTGCAGTCAATACTTCATCATAGCAGAAAAAGTTCCAACAGATAATAGCTGCATGCCTATTAGTACTGAATATGAACATTCAAAGAACTGAAGCCCACATAGTCTGTTGTTGCAAAAACAACAAATGGTCTTGTAGTTCTTTACAGAAATACAGATCTATTGTGGCATCCATGGTAATTCACTGGAGCCCACTTCATCAGATAGCGCAGATGTATCCGATGAAGTGGGCTCTAGTCCATGAAAGCTTATGCCACATTAAATCTGTTATCCTTAAGATGCCACAGGACACCATATACTTACAGATGAAGAGTCTCCAAGTTTTTAATTAAAATTTGTATAATTGCCACAGAATTTGCATTCTGCACACTCCAAGAACTGTCAAAAGTTCTTAGAGAATTGTTTTGAATTTGAATACTGTAACATTACTGCTGGAAGTCTCAGAACTTCTCATTTCAGCAACCTTGAAGTATGTTCAGAATGAAGATGCATAATGTCCTAGCTCTGTAACAAGCCCCAGTCAATATATATTTCTTTATATGCCCATGGATGCGCATTGAACACCCACACCAAAACCAAAAACACATTCTGGCATATGGGAACCAAGAATGCTGGAAAACAGTGCAAATTCATAAACAAAGTGCCTCCCTGGAACAATACAGTTGTACCTCGGGTTACAGACACTTCAGGTTAAGAGACGCTTTGGGTTACAAACTCCTCTAACCAGGAAGTGCAGCGGCAGCAGGAGGCCCCATTAGGGAAAGCATGCCTCAAGTTAAGAACAGTTTCAGGTTAAGAACGGACCTCTGGAACAAATTAAGTTCTTAACCCAAGGTACCACTGTAGTTTGGCTCCATAAAGTTCATTGCCGCTGTGATCTCCTGCACATGAAGAAACTGATTTCTGCTCTACAAGACTATATTTGACCCGCCCCTGCCCACATACATACAGTGGGAGCTGGTAAAGGAAACCGTGAAGAAGGCACAAATCTTTTCACTGACCCTGGGAAGAAGGGTGGGTTAGAGTTATCTACAGAACGTTTTAACAGAGCAGTTTTATACATATCTAATAAGAAGAATAGGAACCACTTCCAGGTTCATGTGCACAGCAAGGATGAGGAACCTAAGGCCCAGGGGCCAAATGACATTTCTCTTTACCTGGTCCTTAGGAGTCTCCCTAGGGCACTTTCTCCACAACCACATTCTGCAGTGGTCCCATCTCATGAATCCCTTGAGCATTTTTGCCTGGCTGGAATGGATCACTGAACTCTGTTAATACTTCCTAGTTTCCTGGATGGGGGATAGAGAGGTTTGTGTACGTAGGAACAGAACTACTGTGCAATGCTAAAAATTGCATCCATTGTTTAATACACTTTTGTCTCTGGCTCCTGCCGAGAACTGGCATGTGGCCCAAGAGAGTTGCCCAGATAGGAATAGGGCCTCCTGTCTAAAAAAGGTACTCCATCCCTGTTATATAGTACATAACCTCCAAAATTTCTCCAATGAAAATAGGGACATACGATTCAATGTTTTATGGTACCCCGCCCATCTGATTGGATTGCACTTGCCATTTTTGGTGGCTTCCAATATATATAAAAACATAGTAAAACATTTAAAAAAAACTGGGCTGCCTTCAGATGGCTCAGAGCTTGGATAACTCAATGCCTTCCAGCATTTCTCCAAAGAAAATAGGGACAACCTAAGGAAAAGCAGGACATTCCGGGATCAAATCAGAAACCAGGATGGCTTCTGTAAATCCAGGACTGTCCCTGGAAAACAGGAACAATTGGAGGGTCGGACAGGATTGCAGCCTTAATATTGGTCAGACTAAGATCAATCTCCATTCTGCTTTCAAATGTGTGTGAAAGATGCCAGGGTTGGACCAGGATTCCAGTGTTCTGACTCTGGATCTGGGGCCAGCGGTACCCAAAACAAGGCATGCTTAGTTCCTAGAGCCCTTTTCAGATGAAGATGGGATGAAGATCTGAAGCATTGGCCTCTGTTCCACATACTCCTAGCTTCAGCCTGGCATAGCAGTTGCATAGTCCAGGCATGTATAAGACTGCAGGATGCATCATGTCTTTATATTAGATTGTCAGAACTAAAACATTGTGCTAGTTAACTTGTGAGATAACTTCATTTATTTCCTGAGCTCCCCAGACAGATATACCATAAATTGCTGTTATAGGAAGGTAAATTATAGTCGCTCTATAGCCTTGTGATTTGCATTAAGTAATATATCTTTAGTCGTCAGATCAATACCATTACAGAATTCTAAGCTGTGGCTTTCAGCAAATAATTCCCATGTCAGAGATGCAATTAATTGATTGTTGTTGTATGTGGGGGGTTTTTATATATATAAAAAAGTCTCATATTTTACATGCACTTATTAAATGAAGATAGGGAAACAAAAGCCCCCTGATGTGAAGCTATTGCAATTACCCTCAAGTAATTTGCCATTTAAGATGTAGCCCTTTACAGGATTATACTTACAAGATAAAAATGACACTATCAAGGATTTCAATGCATACAGAATGTATGTTAGGGTCCAGCTTATTAGGAAGTGAACATTGTTATTAGCTCATTGGCGGGGAGAGCGGGGGACACATTTTTTCCTAAAAGGATTACATTTCTATATAATGAGCCAAGCCTATTGAAGAATAATAACAGTTGAATCAAAAGGATGTTTTAGTAAAACTGAATCCTTTTTTTAAACCATTTTGTTGTTGTATTTTCTGAAATAATAGAAACAGTGTAGTTTGTTCCAGAATGGTGTTTTAATTCATTATTGAGAGGGTCTATGCTGCTATTTGATTTCAATTGTATGAGTGTGGGATTAGGGGCAGTGGTTGCTGTTTCTTTATTCTCAAACGGTAAAATGCCAAGTAATATGTGAGCAACCAGGAAAGCGCTGCTACTGTACAACTTTTGCCCATTTCCTAAAACCTTGGTGAAAAACAGCACAGGCCCATAGGGAGAGGGGTCAATAACATGCCGGTATAGTGTTTTAATGTGTGATGTTTTTGTGCTTATATTCTCAGCATTCCATCACAAATTTTTAATCTCGATGCTTATGCAGCATCTGGCTGTACTTGGGGGAATAGATGTGGCTGAGCTAGCAGAAATCCAAACAAAGTTGAAGGTTTCATAGTTATCAGAGCAGTCACTGGGGAGAAGGTGCTAGGGCAGCTTGAGGAATAGCCTTATATGACTATTCCTGGTGGTAATTCAGAGGCTGCAGCTGTTATGAAAGGTATGGCCACTCCTCTAGAGTAGTAGAACCATTACAGTAGTGCCTTGGAGCCCTCATATGGATGTCTAAACAAAAGTGAATGTGCTAGTTTTGATCTTTAAACATAAAACCATGGAAACTGGTTCTTCAGATTACAGTGGTACCTCGGGTTACAAACACTTCGGGTTACAAACACTTCGGGTTTCCAACTCTGCTAACCCAGAAGTAGTACCTTGGGTTGATAACTTTGTCCCAGGATGAGAACAGAAATCGCATGCCGGCGGTATGGGGGCAGCAGGAGGCCCCATTAGTGAAAGTGCACCTCAGGTTAAGAACAGTTTCGGGTTAAGAACAGACCTCCGGAATGAATTAAGTTTGTAACCCGAGCTACCACTGTATTCTGGCCAATGGAAGGTGCCCTTGTTATATGGTCATCTGGAAATATCCCTCTCTGGAGATTTGCCAAAGTGTAAGAGGCATTTTCTTGAAGCACTATAAGACATATATTGTCAAATTCACTCAGCATTGGCATGGAGATATATCAGCATTGTATAGTTGATATTTTAGTATTGTGTTTATCCAACCTCAAGCATTGCTGGTAGAAAAGAATGACACTCCAATATCTGATCTGTATCATAAACACTGTTGCTGATAGTTTGTCCTTGAAATGGGTTAGCACATGTTTCTATTTTTATATATATATAGAAACTTAAAACAAAAACAACCAAGTCATTTCCAGAAATGAAGCCGCCTCCAGGGGTGCAGACGTAGCTGTGTAGTTTGGACAAGGGGAAGGCGGCAGGGACTGGGGTTCCCTGGTCATTCAGCCAAAGCGGGCATTCTTTTGCATAAAGCCAGGAGTGGTTCACTCAGCAGGGCGCAACCTAAGCAGCAGCTTCCCAGAAACAGTCTCTACCGCTTATCAGGAGCATGAAGGGAGGCGATGTATTGGTGCACCAGTGGAGGTCCAACTCCCAAGCACATTAAACCAAAATCAGTGGAAATAATTCAAAGCAAATATACTCATGACCAGACCACTTGCAACGGGCCAACACAAATTCATTTTAAGCACAGAAAGTGAAAGAAAGAAAGAAAGAAAGAAAGAAAGAAAGAAAGAAAGAAAGAAAGAAAGAAAACTTTGTGCCCTCTGCATTAACTTTTTCCAAGACAGAATGGGATACAAAAAAGGACAGCAAAGTGCATAACTACCCAAAGGTTTAATTAACATCCTACAAAAAGAGAAAAGGAAATGAATATTTAATCATTCTCATAGCAATAAAAAAAATGGCAGGCATGCTGAAAAGCTATAACTTGGAATAAAGCTCCTCATTTTCCCCAAGGCCTCAGCTTACTCTTTATCTCACAGTGTAAAGTTTTATGGCATCCAATAGATGGCTGTTCAGGTCAAAGGATGAATTCAGACAGCAATTGGACACCAGTGGAGTTGCGGTAATTACAGTACCTCTTATGTGTCTGCCTTTCACACAAAAATGTCAAAAACCTGATTGGAAAGTTATTGAATTCTACTTTGTTCATTAAAACTGAGTTTCTGACAGGCAGATGAAAGCCTCCTAAAGTTATTCTGAAATTGATTTTTCTAATAGTTAAAAGTATCTCTAGATAGCTAGCATTATAAGAGTACAAAATAAAGTTCTCATTTTACCTTTTTTTTTAACGTAAGTGCGTATGATGGTGTCATTTACTCTCATGACAACTCACATCCCTAAAGATGGCAGAGTCCCACAATGGGACGTATGCAGGCAGAGTGGGCAGTGGACATGAAATGGTAGAGCAGCCTTTGCCAACGTGGTGACCTCTAGGTGTACAACTCCCATGAGCCCAAGCCGGCACAGGTGATGGGAATTGTAGTCCAAAGCATTTGGAGAGCATCGGGTTTGGGACAGTTGTGCTGTAGGATGTAGAATTCATCCAATGCTGTTGGTTTTTCTGTTTCCTTTGAAATCATAACAGCAATATTGGAATATCCAACAGTGGAAGTGCAATTTGTCGAAATTGCTTTGCCCAATGTCTGCAGCTAATTTTAGAAATGCAAACAATACTTGCTAACATCGGAGAACTGCACTCAACAGGGGACAAGCGAATCAAACAAAATGGATCTGGTTTAAATAGCCACCTTATTTGCCAACTGTTGAAGACTTTGCTGAAATGCTTGAAGTAAACACATAGTACAACAGAAGAAAACAAGCCTCAGGTTGAAGAAGCAAAGGCAAACGCTCACTGCTGCATATGGTATATCATTACCGTTCTAAATTTAATGAAGTTTTAAAGCCTTGCGTTTCACATCACAGTTGGTACTGATATGCATTTTACTGTTATTGCTGTTCATTTGCCAAGTGAAAATAATTGATGGTCTTTGCTTAGTGAATTTCCCCATTTCATCTGCTTCTAACTGCCATGTCTATTATATTCCTGCATGCGTTTGTGCTTTTAGTTATGTAAATTGTACGGTAGGTCAGATAACTTTCTATTGGGCTTGAATCATTAAATCAGCAAAGGTCAGGAACAGCCACCCTTTCTCTCCTTGCCTTATAATAATTCATTAGTTCTTGTGTTGTTTCTTTGACATCAGTAAGGATCAGCTGTAGAACCACTGTTGTTCCTCCAGGTAAACAAGTCCTATAGGACACCATTCCATAATAAAATCAGTTCACTCTCATCTATCACTGCATTGCTTGACATATGTACACTGTGCAATCCATTCTGTTATCAGCTCATTCCAGTCAATGGAATGAGATGAGATACTTCATTACTGGCGAGAATAGAATGGTACATAAAATATTGTTACCACTCCCAATCTCTGCAGCGCTGTGGCAAGATTCCAGGTGAGAGGAAGGTTTCCAGGCATTCATCCAGGCTCTGTGTTTCTTTGAGAATCAAGACGCAGTCAGAGCTTTAAGAAATATTGTTTATTCACATATTTACACCTGAGTTTAGACAGAGGGAGTCCAGATCTTACAGAATTGGCATCTCAAGAGTAACTTGCTCTGTGCAGCAGCTCAACAATGCAGACAGAATCATCCCGGGTGCCATCTGTCAGTGAGTGGCTGGACATTGAGGATTGGTGGCTGATAAGTGGGCAGTGGAAGAAGTAGGGTTTGAGACTGACTTAGAAGAAAGGATCAGTGATCTGGGGGAGCCTGTGATAGCCAGGAAATGAGAGGCAGAGACAAGAGACGCTGCAGGATTGGAGAGTGAAGAACAGGTGCAGGAGGTAGGTCATAATGCTGTGCAGTCAAGGGCTTTCAGCTCCCCCAGGTCCAGGCAAGAATTTAAGCAGAAGGAGCAGGAGCAGGTTGCACATACTCAGTCTTCTCCTGCTAGCACGCAGCTCAGGTGGGGAAGACACATAAGCTGAGATTAGGGGCAGGACCTTTGTTGCTGCAACACCCTCATCAGATGCACACCCTCATTAGTAGCTCATCAGGTACAACACCCTCATCAGTAGCTAAAAGAAATAAGACTGATAGACATGCCTTTTCCTAACTTGTCTACTTTTGACAATAAAGAGTTAAATCCTCACTCTGGACATTCCTTGCCTGACAGCACTGTGATATCTCTGTGCCCTTCCCTCAGCCTGCCAAGGTGGTTCTGACCCATGGCCTTCCAGCAGCACTTGCAAAGGACTCCCCATTCTGTCCGCTTGGCCCTCCCCATTCTAATCCTCCTCCAAAAAGCCCAAAAATCTTCCTATCCCATCACACCCAGTTATGTGGGCGACCTTGCCATTGTCTTCCAAACTACCCAGCCAGTTACTGGCCACCACACAGCCTTAGTTATGCTGGAGGATTCTCTCCCTGTCCTTTTCAGGTTAATCACTCCTTGATGGCCTTTCTGCCAAGTGACTTCCTGGTTCCAGAAAACTGGGCTCACCTATTTTTTTGCACTTTGCTAATCCAACATTTGCTGGCTCCAAGCATTTATTGCTTTAAGAACTCTGGAGAATCTGCACTCCCCCTTATATGAATCATTGAGAACAGCAGATACTAATTTTGAAATGGAAGCAGGCAATCCAGCAAATTATATTAAAAGCAATAGCAAGTCATTAGATTGTTAAGCAAAAGGAGACAGACTAAAAATACTGAGCATAGAAGACAGTGATGACAAACAGGTAAGACCCCCCCTCCCCGACCTCACCAGGATCACTTATGCTCTTGTGTGCCAGTTAATACTGCAAGAAGAGTCCGTTTCTGGTTTTGTGGAGAGTTGGCATGGAGTTCGATCCGAATTGAATTGGCTGCACTTAGCCCCCACTGAAACCAAAGGACTCAACTCCTGGTGAACTTGTCTCTTTAAGCCCACTAACAGCCTGAATCCAACCATGGTGATTCATTTCTGCTTTGATTTTGAACTGAACAAACGGAGCAAACATTCCTGATTCACACTATGTCTTGTCCTAAAGCACTTCCTTAAATGATTAGTATTGGAAACAAAAAGTTAGCCTCCCTCATTCCAAGAGACAAGTTAGAGACTCTGATAAAATGAAGTCCATACTGGAAAGAGAAAAAATGCAGCTAACTGCTGGCTTGAATGATGGATAGTTATTATAACTGTATGCCAGCTTGGCAAGATTCTTTATCAAATAAATCAGATGTTGGCTGTTTCAAAAAACAGGCTCGTGATCTGTTTAAACCACTTACATTTTAACTTTCCAGATGAGGTCTGGGCCAATTTGAATATTTAATGCTGCACGATTAGTTCCAAGTGTAAATCATCTATAGAAATCCGCTCCCTTACATGATGATATGGCATCCATCTGTATTAACTATATCTTCACTATTTTTAATACGTATAAATCTAATATAAAACAGGCAGTGTTTCTGATGGAGCTATCCTAGCAGGGCCACCTCTGTCACTACCCAGAGTAAACACAAGAACAACCCATCTGGATCAAGCCAGTGACCCATCTACAGTAGTCTAACATCCTGTTAAAGTGGATATACGCAGAGCATGTGACGAGAGACAATCCAGGTTGATGGAATAAAGCAGTCCTAGTGTAGATACCCTACAACTTCAAAAGACCAAGGGGATGACTACCTACCAGGTACATGATGGGTGGACAATCTCAAACTAACAGCAGGGCTTATGTGGGTGCAGCAAGCAAACAGACAACCCTGGAGAGAACTTGATAAGGCATATATCTAAAGATGGATGAGAGATGCTGAAGGAGGAAGAGGACATTGGAATAAATTTGATTACCTAGAACTTACAGCCACAAATTGTACTTGTTCATAATAGATGAGCAGAGGGTGGCAGGTACCGGTAAGTTGACCTTTTTCCATGATTCACTATTATATACTGTTGTCCACCTTTCAATCTGCTTCTATTCTCATGTATGGAAAATATTTTCTCATAGTTACTTTTCTGTTGGTGTCATCTATACAAATAAAATTTAACAAAAAATAAAAAGTTATCATCCAGCCTATCTCTAAAGATACAAATATGCACATGTTGTCTTATACGAAGGAGAAATAAGATGAAGGGGTGTGGAGACACTTATTCCTGGGCTTTCTCAATTAAATTATCAGTTGCTTTACACAAGTTGGTCAAAACAACTTACCAAATAACTGTAGAATATAGTGCATATTTTTTAAAATAATAATAATACACAAAATAGAGCTGGACAGACCATAACAACAATCCCTCCATCCCATTCATCTTCTCATAGAATAACCTCCCCAGATACTTCCAGCTCCACAACTCAAATGCCTGGGAGAAATGCCTTCACCTTGTGTAAAAAAATTAAAAAATAAAGTCAATTTTTATGTCCAGCAAATCTTCCTGGAGACAGAGTTCCTTAAACAAGGGACCACTACTGAAAAGGCTCATTCTCCTGTTGTCGCTCAGCGAGAAGGGTCTCAACCAAGATCCCACAGGTATCAGTGGGACAAGGTCAGACAAGTAAGTCATGACAGTCCCGTTGGTTTCAAGGAGAAATAAATTCAACCGACTGGATGTCCAGCTAATGCATATTGAATTTGAATCAACATCTAGTGCAAGTGCAAGTGTGTGTGTGTGTGTGTGTGTGTGTGTGTGTGTGTGTATTCATGGCTCTGATCAATTAGCGGTATCATTAGAACTATGCATATAAGCAATTATTATACAAGTTGCTCTGTCATTCCTTTGCTGAAAGCAATTTTGAAAATGGCTCAGGAAAAAAACCCCATGAAGGTATTAATTCTTGGGAAATCACAGAGAAGCTGTCAAACATATTTCAGTAAGCAGTAAATGAACCCTGCTTGCACCATAAATCATTAATGTTTAATCACCAGCCAATGCCTCAATAAGCTCACTGGCATGGAAAATCTCAGATACTCAAAGGATAATTCTAGCAAATCTGGCATGCATGGCTGACTCGTGTGCTTAATTACTGTTTATGCACCAGTAGTATCCAAGCATTTGTATGTAATAAATAGAACACTGTCATTGTGTCCAGATGGTTTTAGATTCAAGGCCCAGGGAGTATGTTAGATGATTACAGGCCTGATATACCAACAGTTCCCACCAGCTTGATTGCTGAAAAATCATACAAATGTCGCAGAATTCATAGACAATCACAGTGTGAAATAAATGTATCATTATTTTTAACGTATTCTAATCTTACGTTGAATCATTCTTTAGAGCAGGCATCACAGTTTCTAAGCTTGGAGCAAATAAGGATTCTCTCAAGAGTCCTGGTCTTGAGACCGCCAGACGAATATAGATATATATCTATATATGGAGATATAGATATATGTAGGTAGAGATAGATAACAGGGACAAGTGGAACTTGCAATAAAATGCGACAGTGTTGTGTGCTCTTGTTCCCTGTTCTAGTCAGCCAGCCAGCCATATCGTCCTTTGGGTTACTCCATTCCATTCTCCCTCAGCCCCATTTTCAATTCTGCTCTTCCAAAAGACACTTAGCATTCAATAGTCACTGAGTGTGCTCAACCACCGCCCCTCCCCCCTGGTCTTTTTTATAAGGTTTTTATGTACTCATGTAAGCTCAGGATCAATCTTAGCTTGCGGATACCTCCTTGATACAATATTTTCTTTATATAGTGGTACCTCAGTTTAAGAACAGCCCTGTTTACGAACAATTCGGTTTACGAACTCCGCAAAACCGGAAGTAGTGTCCCGGTTTGAGAACTTTACCTCAGTCTAAGAATGGAAGCTGAACGGTGGAAGGGCACTGGCGGCGGGAGGCCTCATTAGGGAAAGTGCGCCTCGGTTTAAGAATGGTTTCAGTTTAAGAACGGACTTCTGGAATAGATTTAATATTTTGTTGGAAGCCGCCCAGAGTGGCTGGGGAAGCCCAGCCAGATGGGCAGGGTATAAATAATAAATTATTATTATTATTATTATTATTATTATTATTATTATTATTAAGTTCGTAAACCGAGGTACCACTGTATGTATATACAAAATGAGCATGATAATGTTTTAAAGCATTCACATTTCACTAGATCTTGCTCCCCTGCTTAGTCCAATGCCATCAAACTGAATTCTCCCAGAGAGCAAGCCAAGCCAGTATCTTTCAGTCCCAATTCCAAAACAGATGGTCTTTTGCCCTCTTTCACACAGATACATTGATGACCTCGTATCCAGCCAGGGAAGTCTGGGTGGGTGGGCATCTTATTTAAGTCCCATCTTATCTATTTAGCGCTTTGTTATAGTTGTCTCCAGCTATTTTCTGTGGCAACACATGATTTAGTTCACCCCTATCTCAATCCAATCTCCTATTCAAATTACAAGTTATACATATATTTAGGCAAATGGAGAATTTTTATTGGTTGACAGAATAACTGTGCCTGCTCTGCAATTCAACAGTTAAACATTGCTACAAGCATCCTGAACTGCACTTAAGCACACTCCCCAAATATATTTACTTTTAGAAATATGGCTTGAGGCTTTCATTCTAATCTGTATGTTATCTTACATTTCGATAAGGTATATCAGAAGAAGTGCAATGTATTCATGCTTCCTTGTGTCACTGCTTTTATATTCTAGCAAAAAATGGAGATAGTTGCACGAGTGTTGTCAAGAAGATTTATTGGGAGAAAAAAAAATCTTACTGTATTTTTTGAACTTATGAAAACAATTTATGTAGAAATAAGTACTTCAATTAGCCACACAAAGGGGAGAGGGTCCATGGTAACTTGAATTTTCTATTTGAGCAACACAATAAACTAAAAATAGTAATGTGTGAATCTGTAGTTAATAACATTACAATTATTCTCTCTTTTATCAGCTTCACAAAGAGGTTATTTAACAATCCTTGGCATTTAGAAGACTGGAGAGACTGCTGGATGAAAGTATGGATGGAGCTAAGAGATACCAATATTTTAGACTTAGAAGGATTTGACCTATGCTTTGGATGGCATGCCTATTTGCAACACGACAAAGCAAGGGTACACAAAGGATTTCAAAATCACACTATAAGAAGAAGCATAAACACTGTTTGACAGAGGCATAAAGACCTATTAAAGAGAAAAACCCCAAGATGGCTATCACCAATTGAGGCGGGGTCGGTGAAAAGGTTGAATATGGATCACAGATGGGCTACCTACAAGGATTTTATAGAGTTTAAAGAGAGAAGGGTCCATCTGAAAAAAAGGGAATTATACTATAGATTGGTTTCAGTACTTCCAGGGGAATGAGTTATTTAAAAGAGATAAAGAAAAGGGATTTGGGGGAACGAGTTTGGAATTTGAAAAAATTGTAATAGGAAAGGATGAGAAACTAATTTCTAAGATTTATAAACTATTATTGGAGTGGGAGACTAAAGACGAAATGGTAAAGGCAACAATGATTAAATGGGCTCTAGATATTGGTTATAATATAGAAATGCCAGCGTAGGAAAAACTGTGGGGGAAAACTGAACTTCTCTGTCTACTATCTTAAGGAAACAGGGACGCGGGTGGCGCTGTGGGTAAAACCTCAGCACCTAGGACTTGCCGATCGTATGGTCGGCGATTCGAATCCCCGCAGCGGGGTGAGCTCCCGTCGTTCGGTCCCAGCTCCTGCCCACCTAGGAGTTCGAAAGCACTCTTAAGTGCAAGTAGATAAATAGGGACCGCTTTATAGCGGGAAGGTAAACGGCGTTTCCGTGTGCTGCGCTGGTGCTGGCTCGCCAGCTGCAGCTTCGTCACGCTGGCAACGTGACCCGGAAGTGTCTTCGGACGGTGCTGGCTCACGGCCTTTAGAGCGAGATGAGCACGCAACCCCAGACCATACGGGCAGGGGTACCTTTACCTTTACCTTAAGGGAAATTTACAAAAGATGGTACTAGTGGTACCTGACACCCAGCAAACTGGCAAAAATGTACAGAAAGGCGTCAAATCTATGCTGAAAGTGCCATGAGGTAGATGGAACCCTGATCTCTATGTGGTGATCATGTAAATACGCAAGATCCTTAATATCACATTTCCCATAAGACCAGAGGCCTTTCTATTAGGGATAACAAGTGATGAACTCCCCCAAAAGGCACTCAATCTCTTTTTATATGTGACTGCCACAGCTAGAGTGGTATATGCGAAAAAATGGAAAGAAAAAAATACCCACAAAAGAAATTTGGCAGAATAAATTGATAGAATACACATAATTAGTAACTATTACTGTGAAACTCAGAAACAAGGATGAGTCACGGATAAGAGATGAGTTGAAGTGTTTGGGAGAGCATCTTAGAGGGTATAATAGTCAATTTAACCAACCAGCAGGAATGAACATATGAGCAGCAGATAACATTAAATAAAAGGAATATTTGAGATGCAAATGGGTGGAATAATAGATTATGCAGCAGACAAGACTACCTAGAATGCCATGGAGAGATGGACTGGGAAGTCCGAGGATAAGAGATAATGATGAATACTGTATGATGTATATATAAGTTGCAAAAATGATTAAACAAACAAATAATAGAAGACTGGGGAGACATTTTAACAATGCCAAAGCAAAATGTATCTCTTTCCACACTAAGCTTCCAATGAAGTTTTATGGCAATAGCATCCAAATAGCTATATGCTACCAAGCCTATAAATGCTGCAGTGATGACATTAATAGGATAATTCTTAACTGAAATACTGATTAAATCAATTGTTAAATTGAAATTGTTTTTTTAAAATGTGTTTCTGCATTAATTCCAAAAATGGCTAGGAAATCAGCACAAAATGTATGTTCATTTAATATAAATCACCCCTCTCTTTTTATTCACTCCCCTCCCCTCCCTATAAGGTGCTCTTTTTACTCTCAACCTGGATCTCTCACAGCATATGCAATAAATTCAGTTGCTGCAGCACATTCTGAGCCAGTTGCTGCCATGACTTCTTTGCATATAGCAGCAAAGCAGGACCCAGAAACACTTGCTAAGAAGGGGATATTGCCAGACACAGTGTCAGCTTCCGAAAACCATTCCCTTTCTGCTAAATATGCAGCACCAGCTAATCAGTTCAGAACTACTTACTACAAATATAGCCCTGGCTCAGTACTTCTGTTAAGATAAGCCCACAACAGATAAAACAATCGGTTACGATAGCATGCCCTGGGGTATCAGCATACGGAGAGGGATAAGGGCTCTGAAGGGCTCTTTGGACATCACACTCACCTTCCATCAATGTCTGAGCTGGAGAGCATATAAAAAGAAAGACTTGTGTCATTTCAGCTTACCTGGATGGGAATGGGGCAGGAAGAGAGCAGGAACGTGCAGATGCACAAGTGGGAGTGTTGGATTGGCTGTGCTGATGCCTCTGCCCAGCTTCAATCTTGTCCCACCCTGGTACACTGGATATCTGTAATGCGGGATGCATGTAGCACTGTGGTATAAACCACTGAGCCTCTTGGGGTTGCCGAGTGGAAGATTGGCAGTTCAAATTCATGTGACTGGGTGAGCTCCCATTGCTCTGTCCCAGCTTCTCTGCAAACCTAGCAATTCAAAAGCACGCTAGTACAAGTAGATAAACAGGTACCACTGTGGCGGGAAGGTAAACAGTGTTTCCGTGTGCTATGGTTTCCGTCACAGTGTTCCATTGCACCAGAAGTGGACCCAGAAAGCTGTCGTCATCCTCATCACCCTGTGAGTACTTCCTTCCCCATCTCCTGCTTGCCCTGGTGTGTCCCAGTCCCAGCTACACCCCTCCCTGGGGTCCTCTTCCTCCTCACCATTGTCCTGTCAGTTCATGACATCTTGTAACATAGGTATTTCTCCCATGCCCCTCCGCAGTGAAGGCCTTGTCTGTTTTGAGAAATTGGACAACCAATTGGTGTCGTTTAGTTTCTTTATAGTTCTTAGTTTACATGCCTTGCTGCATGATTTGTATTTGTAGGTAACAACAACAACAACAACAACAACAACAACAACAATTTATTTGTACCCTGTCCATCTGTCTGGGTTTCCCCAGCCACTCTGGGCGGCTTCCAAGAAAAATTAAAAATACATTAAAATGTCACACATTAAAAACTTCCCTAAACAGGGCTGCCTTCAGGTGTCTTCTAAATGTCAGGTAGTTGTTTATCTCTTTGACATCTGATGCGAGTGCGTTCCACAGGGTGGGTGCCACTACCGAGAAGGCCCTCTGCCTGGTTCCCTGTAGCTTTGCTTCTTGCAGTGAGGGAACCGCCAGAAGGCCCTTGGCGCTGGACCTCAGTGTCCGGGCAGAATGATGGGGGTGGAGACGCTCCTTCAGGTATACTGGACCGAGGCCGTTTAGGGCTTTAAAGGTCAACACCAACACTTTGAATTGTGCTCAGAAACGTACTGGGAGCCAATGTAGGTCTTTCAGGACCAGTGTTATATGGTCTTGGCAGCCACTCTCAGTCTAACTGCCACATTCTGGATTAGTAGTAGTTCTGGGTCACCTTCAAAGGTAGCCCCACGTAGAGCGCATAGCAGTAGTCCAAGTGGGAGATAACCAGAGCATGCACCTTAGCCATAGAAGTGTGTATATTACATATGTATTACTTTAGATACTGTTCCCTACCCCTGGAATATAGTATCAAAGATCCCACATAGATTATGGGTGCTGCAGACCAGATGCATAACATGCTTGCTCTCATTATGGGTCACATCTTAGCCATAGCATTGGTCCCCACTGTCCCTAAGAACAAAAGGTATCGGATTATGATGATGCATGCTACTGCTTCCTTCAGATTGTGCCACATATAATGACAGACGTTTGTCTCTTGAACTATTATTCCTCAGGTTTCTTCCTGTACAAGCAGAGAGTCCCACCACACAAAGGAGTCAGTGCCTCACTTTTCAGACTGTTCAGTTCTCACACTTCCTCTAATCAGTTCCAGCCAATCTGACAAGACCTGGACACATGAAAATAAGTTGATATACGTACAACAAACCTGAGTTTATTCTCAAGCATATTTTATAATTGTAAAAACAACAATTCCAAGAGTAAATCAGAAGTACTTACATCCCCATGTAAAATAGCAAGGGTAAAAAGACATTAAATATTATGATATTTAAAACACAAGAAGGCATTTAATACCTCTGAGTTTTGTTTTCAAAATTCAGCTTCCCCATTTTATTTTCTGACAATTCTATTTGCCTGTGTCAAAATTCAGGCTTAATTATTTCAAATGCATTAAATACAAATTTTGGTTTCTAAGGTTTTGTCTTCTGTGGAACTCTTAGTTTTGACTGGGCTATTTAATGTACTGCACCACACACAGTTAAAAAGGAGTACAAACGAATTAGCTCTGTATTGCCTTTTCCCGGGTTTAAAATAAACAGCTTTTAAAACTCTTAATATATGCCCATTTCAGTGGATGCTGAAACATAAACAAAAGGAGGTCAAGTATTCATTAGAAAAAAATTAAAATTAACAAGTTTAGAGCCATTTGGCATTATAAATGCTGAATAGGCAACACAACATGGAAAGCACAGTGTGACCATTCATGCCAGGTATTTGTTAGAAGAAAACCACATGAAGCCAAACAGTATGAATAACATTAAATCTAGTTTGGCCCTGGGAAATGGTCACTTATAAAATCTGGAGCAGCAGGACAGAGAGAAAGACAGACCACTTTTGAATTTGCAGTTCAACAATAATTAAGCAATATGCACAAGCAGTGCTATTTTTCTAGAAAAAGAGGTTCCAGAATTCACCATGAATGCCTCCCTTGTTCTCTTATAATGGCAATGGTGCCCACCTCAGAGGTGCCAGAACTGAGTTCCAGTGAGTACCAGCTGAAAAAGCCCTGTGTACAAGATTTGCTGATATCTCTTGATCCTATTGACACTGACATTCCTAAGCCCTTCTTTTAAATATGATGGACATTGGAAGTGCTAAAGGGGACACAATAATTATTTCCCCCTACCCCAATGTGAACACTGACATCTACAGAGGGCTTTGGTATGACATGCAATGCAAGAAATTTAAATAACACGAAAGAAAATGTTTCAGACTTTCAAAGCCTCTCAGGGTATCAAATAAGCACAAATCTTTTCTATTCCCTTTGGACTACAATCCACATTCTACTTTGCAATTTATTTCAAAAATTCTAAAGAAGCAGCTGGTTCAGAGTCTTTTCTTTGAATCTGATATTTTCTCTTTCCGTCCATAGCATGTATCAGCATGATGTCTCAGAACTCTTCCTCCAATATGAAATTATAATAGTCAGCAATCTTAAAATATCAGTAGAAATTTAGGCAAATTTATCTTAGACATTTTATGTGATCAATTATCTCGTAGCGAAAAATATGTTGGAGTTCAGTTTAGCAGACAAAGAAGAAAAGTAGCTTATTTTCTGTTGTAAGAAGAGAAAGTCACCTTACAATGCAAATGTTTTTGTAGTCACTACTGGTAGAAACTTCCAGCACTGATAGCAGATTTTGTACTTATAACACACATATATGTATTTATTAGGATTCAAAGAAGTACTGTATGTGGCTGATTCAATTTGTGGTTAGGTTTATGTTTCTCAAACCCTGTGCTACCCTTGATTTCTTGGCATAGCACTCCAAGGTTACTATCAGAGGCCTTGTGTGTAACTCAGGAAGAATTTATGATGTATCTCCCTCATGAATCAGTGTTGCCAGCCAGAAACTAGAGTAGCATGGGCAGATTTCTTCCATGTTTTTCAAATGTTTCTTATATTTCCTGGGCAGTGTAGAGAGAAGCCATGTTGCATACCTTGTAAGTGTCCCAGGAAAACCAGGACATCCCATTTCCCCCCATGAGATCACAGCAGCCAATTTCGAACTGAGCTCTTGCCCCAGAAAAAAGCACTTTTGAGGGGGCTGCAATCTTGCATGGTGCCCCAAAACATGCGGTTTTGGATGCTGTGAAAGCACGACCCTGAAAAAAGCGCATCTTTTGGGCTCCATGATCTCACACGATCACATGACTAGCACAAACAGGAAGACGCACATCCCAGTTTTGGGACTGTACATGTTGGATTGTATGATGTTGCATGGCTCCCAAAGCAGCCAAGCATCATTTCTCTGGGTTCCCTTTTCCCCCCAGTCCAAACTGAGAAGACCTTTTTGATTTCTACCCTGTGTAGTCGTTTAGTCATTTAGTTGTGTCTGACTCTTCGTGACCCCCTGGACCAGAGCACGCCAGGCACTCCTGTCTTCCACTGCCTCCCGCAGTTTGGTCAAACTCATGCTGGTAGCTTCGAGAACACTATCCAACCATCTCGTCCTCTGTCGTCCCCTTCTCCTTGTGCCCTCCATCTTTCCCAACATCAGGGTCTTTTCCAGGGAGTCTTCTCTTCTCATGAGGTGGCCAAAGTATTGGAGCCTCAGCTTCACGATCTGTCCTTCCAGTGAGCCCTCAAGGCTGATTTCCTTAAGAATGGATAGGTTTGATCTTCTTGCAGTCCATGGGACTCTCAAGAGTCTCTTCCACCCTGTGGTAAGTATTAAATAAAGGGGGGGGGGAATTAGACATATCTGGCCTGTCCCTAAAGATATAGGAAAGTAATATCCACATGGATGCTCAGATGTTTCCCTCACGAAGGGAAGTCCTGGTAAAGTGTGCAGCTATCATCTACCCATGTTTGAAGCTTACTTTTTCTTTTAAAAAAAAATTACACAAAGTCTAAATCAACTGTGCTTTCAGAACAAGAGCAATACATTTTGCTGCCTGAGATGAAGGGCAAAGTGGTGTCCCCACATTTAAATGCAGAAGCTGACCAAAATGGCAGCTGAATCTTACTTCAACAGTTGCATTTCCTTCAGCCTGACCACAGGATGCCGGACTAAATGGGTCTTCCATCTGATTCAGCAAAATTCTTATTATATTTTTATAGAAAGTGTCAGCATCCTTCACCATGCCTGAAGGCAGCACACTAATTTAGGGAGCACAGGGCAGCTTACATGACCATCACAATCTGCCCAGTGGTAGGGCTAGCCTGCAGTTTTCCTGTTTCCACCTCTTAACCTGTCATTTTCACAACTACTCTAATTTTCCAGCATGTTAAAATAATGTTGTCGTTTGCAAATGTGGTGTGTTAATTTTAATGAATATTCAAACAATGAGTGTAGTAAATGTGAACTTTATCAGCATCAATTATCTGCCCTCTACCTCAGGACCCAGGCAGGTTACAACATTAAAGCACAATCTTAAAAAACATATTAAAAAATAACAAAATAACTGAAGAAGTGTGCATGCACACGAAAGCTTATACAAAGAACAAACTTATTTGGTCTCTAAGGTGCTACTGGACATATATATATATATATATATCGACTGCGTCAGACCAACATGGCTACCTACCTGAATCTTAAAAAAAACAGTTTAAAACAACTTTAACAAAGCAAGTCTTTGAGTCAAAGCAGCTGAAAACAGAACAAAAAGGAAGTTTTAATGCACAACTGAATTCTTAGTTAATGATGGTTGCAGAGAAAGAGTAATTGTTTAACCTAATGATGTACAACTCATGATAAACAGATATTTTGACATTACTGGAAAGCATTTCAGGGATGAAAAATCCGAAAATTAATTCCATCATGCTTAACGAACCAAAATAGCTTAGAAAGAATTTTCCCATTCCACATTTATGAACAGAGAAGCCAAAGGAAGCAAATGTTTCCCTTGACAAATAACTCTTATGTGTTTTAAGTTTGTTTATTCAGAGGTAGATGCCACAATTCAATAAGCATGTGAATACTTCCTGCTGCATGATTTGGCTAGGGCTGACACAATACATTTTTCTCCCTGAGAAAAAGGACAAGATGGTGTTTGAATCATACTCCCATATTAGTGATGGGAGAGTGTCTTCTATCCTATCTGAGGAGGCTAGAAAAGAGGTCCTGGGACAGGCTGTAGGCTAGATACAATTCCATTCTCTAACTGAGGGGTATGGGCCAGGGACTCAGGATGAGGAATTCTGTCTTGTTTGTCATCTTTTTCTTTCATTCTTTGACATCTCTCTTTGACAAATCTGCCCTGGTTACCTTGGCAGAGCAATGAGGTTGTACAGTAGACTACTCTGCAGGTGTGGGGTATTTCTGAATTCTGTCTTATAAAAAACAAAACAAACCCCTGCTTTTAAGAACTGTAATAAAATGAGAACATCAGGGAGAATAGTTTACAAAACCCAGTGCATAAGGCTAATCTACCCAGCTTGCTTCCTTTAATAAATGTGTTTCCCCATGTCCACCTCGCCGCCCAAACCTCCAGTCTGAGGTGGTAATGTTCATTCTACTACCTCATTCTCCTACACTTATAGACCAGACCTACCATGAAGGTCCATGCAGAGAAAGAGGGCAATGAAGCCTAGGTGCTGGGGAGATATGAAAAGAAGACAATGTAAAAAGAAGACACTTGAATGAGGGACCCGGAATGCCTGTAGATGTTGTCGAACTAAGTCCCATCAGCCCCAGCCATCAGAGATGACTGTCAGGAATCATGGCAATTTTAGTCCAATTGTAGTTCATCTGGAGGGTTCCTCATTCCCAGTCTCTGCAGGGAAAATGGCAAGGTGAGACAAGTCATATATATTGTCTTTGTTGGGCTTTGCAACTGTGGCTGGAAATAACATAGGTAGTAATTAGAAAACGATTTTTGGTTTTCAGTTGGAATTCCAAATAGTTGCATTAGACATGACCACTGTGAGAGTAAGACTCCTTCAAGAGCTCGGCTGGAAGTAACAAGGACTGAAGAGGTTTAGCCAGGGCAGAGAGGGAAACTGCAGGACAAAGGATGAAGTTTTGTGTTAAAACAAAATAAAACATTTGTTGTTTGCCTACAACAGTTTCAAAGTTCCTTCACTTATATACCATTGCCTTTAACAATGCAATCTAATAAATGTCTGCTTGGAATTAAATCTTACTGAATTCAGTAGGCAGACAAATGTGTTGCACCCCACACCCCAGAATTGCACCCCACAATCCAACCTCAGTGCTATTCCGGCATCCTCCAATGTCTTGAAAACTCTGGTACACAGTCTTCAACCCCACTTCCCACAGAGAAGCCAGACTAAGGAACAGGGTACATTTTCAATGTGCGTTAACGTCTCATTTCATTCAACGAATTCAAGGACATTCAGGCTTCAGCCACATTTCAGGAGGGTTTTTATTATCATTTATGGAGGCTCAAATTCTGGGAGCTTCCAATATTCTTGAGAAGCACTCTATAAAGCACATGAAAATTACTTGTCTTCAGAAAGAGGGAGAGATCAGAAATCTCGGGTCTTTGTGTAAATCACTAGGTAGCTGCTGAAGTGTTCAAATACCATGGTGATGAGATAGATAAAAATAAGACAAATTTCACAGATTAAATAGCTAGACTGAACTCCCTTTTATCTGCTGAATCCTTCCTACTCCCAATCTCTTGATATTCACACAAACTGAATTCACTAGCAAGGCTATATATGAGCTGTATGAAATAAAACACAATTCCTGGGAGAGGTCATGGTACAAAGATGTGGTCCAAGCCTATGACTTCTTATTATTATCCCGAGAAGCTGTTGGATACTGCAATAACTTTCTGCTTGAGAATCAATTTAATTTATATCTTTGATACAAAATAAAACTCAAAACCACTTTTTCATATTTTCTCACTTTTAGACATTTCCCCCCATACTTTATTTCTGAGGCTATAGCAGGTTACAGCAGAGTGACCTCATACCTGTTTTAGACCACCAAATCAACTATACAGTCCAGGTTTGTGTTTTAGCATTGTGGCCTTTCCAACACATCTTTCGACTATCTAGGTAATGGGTAGCCAACAAGGTGCCTTCCATGTATTGCTGGACTATGTTTTCCATTATTCCACTACGTGGAATACCGCAGACTATTTACTGCGGCTAGGCTGAATGTTCTTGACTCGGCGGTCCTGAAGGGAAGATATGGAGGAGTTCCATATGACCAGAGATTATGCCACTGTGCATTGGGTGAGGTAGAATCCACAGAGCACATTTTATTGAGCTGTCCCTTCTACAACGATTTAAGACAGTATCTTATAACTCCATACTTACCCCAGCTCAGTTCCCGACAAAGAGGAATCCAGACAGCATATCTGCTAAATAAGTCTTCTGGGAAAACAACCTTGTCAGTGGCTAAATTTCTTTTCCTGGCACTCAAGCGTCGGAAACGTATAACTGAATGCTTTGATGTGGGTTATCTGTGAGAGGTCTATTTCTGTGGCCCTACCTTACCTATGTATCTCCTATGATGTTATAGTTTATAATTATTGTGTAATGTTTTAATTCTGACTATCGGTCGAATAAAGAAATTGATTGATTGATTGATTGGTTTTCCATTATTCCTTTCTAGTGATGATGTTGGCTTTGATTGATGGGCATTATAGCCCAGCATCTAGAGGATGCTATATGGGCTGTCTCTGATCTAAATGGCTTAAATCTAAGTACAACAAAAACTGTGTTTATGAGCAAATCAATCAGAATGATATCAGAAAACAAGCTGAACTAGATTAAAGGTGAACTAGATTAATATTAGACTGGCCTAAATCTGAGTTTGGAGGATGATCCCGCATCTTTTATTTACTACATGTTCAGTAGCTAATTTTACAGGTGCTCTAAAAACAATTGCCACTATAATCAATTAGAGAGAACCTTACCTGAAACTTTAGAGATTGGCTGCCAGTCAGTATATATCACATATGCACCTCCACATGGTAGTAGTGGGTCATACAATTGGTACCTCCATGTGATTTCTGCTGTGTCATAATCCTGCTAATAGCCCTGCCCCCCCCCTTTTCTGCATCTCTCCTATTCTTGTGCATTTACAGCAGACATAGGCAAACTCCGGCCCTCCAGATGTTTGGGACTACAATTCCCATCATCCCTGACCACTGGTCCTGTTAGCTAGGGGTGATGGGAATTGTAGTCCCAAACATCTGGAGGGCCGGAGTTTGCCTATGCCTGATTTACAGGGTTGGACTCTAGAGGGTTGTTACTATTAGGATCCATGACAGCATAGAATAAATTCAAACTCTGTTTTATATTTATAGTCACTTCTCATAAGAAGAGAGAGAATCAGTAATGAAAATTCAAATATTCATTTATTGCTTATTGTAAAATGTTGCTTGCTGGCATGAAAATAACTTTTAATTGAATTTTTATCATAAAATTACAGTTTGTGATTTTCTTTTTTATGGTACAGAAGCTTTTCCTATCAACAACCATCCACCCCATATGTGACGACAATTACAATGTGTTGACAATGGGTGGGAAATATTATGCACTCCTGAAAAATGAGTGTCACATTTACAGTTTACCAATTGATTTATTGCCACAAAGTATGTGAATGTTTATGTTCCAATTACAGTCTTAAAAACCATCAATAACACAGGACTTCAAAATACGTGCGTTGCTTATCAGTAATATTCCAGTTGTCAGTATCCAGGTTGGTCACTTTGTCTTAGGTCCTGACTTAAAAATAGTAATTTGTCATATTACAGACTCAGCTCTTTGATATTAGTCTCCCTTGGCTGCAAAAAAACAAAACAAAACAAAACACAAACCCCACTATCAGCAGCAATATAAGCCAATGCACCACCTTTTTGAAGATCCAATGAGTTAGGTAGTAGAAAGTTAAATATTCAATTATTGCTTACTGTAAAATGTTGCTTGCAGGTGTGAAAATAACCTTGGCTTTATCTTTTATGCCTCTCTTCTCCCTTTGTTTCCCATATTCAGTCCACTGCCAGGTTGTGCTGCTTCAAATTCTGCTTTGTATTTATAGTCACTACTCAAAGCAGAAAGAGAATCTTAAAAAGGTACTGAATAATACTGAAAAAAATGCAGGTCTTTCTCTCTGATAACTCACTGAAAATTCTGGACCGTGCCTGGTCATCTCGCATCTTTACTACGACAAACTTCTCCTCCCGAAACATCGCTGGGTACTGAAAGGATTCAGGGTGCAGGCTCATAGCACAAATCTGCACAACATTATATGCAGATTTAATAGTGCTAATATGGATTCACCTGCACTGTTTTACCATGATCCCATCTGCACTGAAAGCAGTACAAAAAGTACAAAAAGAATGTTTTTAAAAGTGAGGGGAAAGTCCGGTGCAAAAACAAAACAAAACTTGGGACTCAGCCTTCCCTGGGTCCTCTGACAATACCAATCTCCTCTGGGCTCCTGTCCCCACCCTGTCACTGTCCCATTATCTCTAACCTCTACTGCCAAAATTTCACCTCGTTGCTCTGATGACATGAAATCCTACCATTAACATCTATACTCTCACAAACCCTTTGGTCTTACATTCTGAGGGGGGAAAGGCAGCCTTTGAATTTTTTTTGGTTTCTCCATGTCTACCACTCTGAGCCATTCTGAAGGTTTCCTGCTTCTTCAAATCGCGCCACTCTTTCTATCCCTTTATGGTTGCAACTCACTCCCAGAATACCTCACTTTTTCTGTGAAACCTTTGGTTACATGAATCGTAGGACATAACATCTGGAGATTACCATATTGGCTATCCCAGCTCTACAGTAACTAAGCCTTGCATTAGGTTTATGTATAACTGAAGTAATGCCAGTTCTATTCTTGCTTACACTTGCCTCCACTTCCTCTGTTGTTTCCTCTGGCCTCATGTTCTTTGTTAAGTATGTTGCACTGAACACCAGTGCAGTCAGGAAAGACTGCTTCATACAACACACAATTTAAGGAATTACGAACAAGATATGGCAACAGCCCGCAACTGGGATGATGGCTATTAATAAGGGTTGAACAAATCCATCGAGAATAGGTCTATTAATGGCTATTAGTCATAATATATCTTCCATGTTCAGAAGCAATGTGCCACTATGGGGTTCCTTCTTATTGACTTCCTTGAGGTACATGGGAAGTAGGATGGATGTAATTTGATGGATCTAATTTGAGTGGCTGGGGAAACCCAGATGGGCAGGGTATAAATAATAAATTTATTATTATTATTGTTGTTATTGTTATTATTATTAATAATATTATTATTAATACAGCAGGGTTTTTCTTTATTTATTCTGAAGCCTTTATTCCATTCTCCATTTTAAGGGCCATCATTTAAGACTGCATCTGCTTAGATTTAATCTTTGAGCAAATTACAGTAATTCCTAATTTCTGCTGTGTTTCTTTTGTAGTCTGTGATGAGCTTGACATCAAACTTTCCCCCCACAGAACACACATGAAAGAACTTTTAAATAAAATGTGGATTTTAAATAAAAGATTTGTGAGCTAGAGAGGTGAGGTAATGCCTGTTTTTTAGATGTTTCCTTTAAAAATCATACGGATGTAAAATGCACATTCTCCTTTGGAGGAAAAAAGGTAGCATCAAAACCAACCCTTTGTAGTCTTTGATCTGGTTGATATGTGCATAAGTGATGAGGACCATGTGGGAGGAACGCTGCTGGTCAACAACTGCAGGGGTGCTGTTTGAAGTGTCATTTCCTATTCCTGGCAAAATATTAAATAGCTATGTCCACAGTGCCCAGGATTCACCTTTGAGCAGAGGCCCTGTGGAAGTGGATATGTTATGTTGTTCAAAGGTACCAAGACGTGTCCCACTGTTATGCCCATGAAGTCCCGTTATGCCCATGAAGTCTTAATACACTCTGGTTGACAACTTTTATCAGAACTTTGCACTCCATGTCATTCAAGATGATATCTAATTATTGTGAAAGTGGAGTTCAGTGCTAGCAAATAACGTATGCTGAAGTTGAGAAAAGTTTAGAAGAGATGTGGCCAGAGATCCTTTGAATCACTTATGGCAACGTTTTCCAAAATATTTACCTCATTCTTGAATTGTTGTTCCCACCAGGCATCTTCATTTCTGTCTTCCTCTCCACACTAACCACTTTTCCTTGCCCTAGACTTCCTCCAACCTCCCTTCTCCACATCCCACCACCATTTGACCACTGCAAATTCTTGGGTAGTGCATTGCATTCAGCGTCCCATTTTGCTAGACTATATTGCATCACATCCCAGGAAAAAGGAGGCATGGGATATCAGTCAAGTGAAATGCACAGCTCACATATACTGCAAATTTCTTCATTAATTTCCATTAATTGTTTTCTAAGTTGTTTGAGAAATGTGATTAGAACTGCAGCTTGCCTGCCCCATCTATAAATTGCTATGCTACCTTACAGACCAATATACTGTGTAAGGAACTCTCATTGGCAAAGCCTGACTTCTATCAGATGCACATATTGAAGTTGGTTGGAATATAGTGGTGCATTATAGAATAAAGCAGGTGAACCAGGTGAACATTTAGTACTATGGGAATTTTTTAAAAAAGCAGACACACATTCATTATTTAAACAGTTAATGGGTGTATTTTAATTGTACTCTATGCACTTTCCAAGTATATGTGTATATATGTTTTACTGAATTCCACCATGCAAGCCCCTATCTCCATTATGAAGTAACACAGTTCAGACATATGTTTACTAATTCACCTGATGTTAGTATTAGGACAGTGTCATGGCTGCAGCCCTGGTCAAGATGTTGAAAGCTGTGCTCTAATGTAGATGTCATGGAGCCAATACGGAGTGTCACTGGCTTCAGTTCATCTCAAATACCGTATTTTTTGCTCTATAAGACTCTTTCTCTCCTAAAAAGTAAGGGGAAATGTGTGTGCGTCTTATGGAGCGAATGCAGGCTGCGCAGCTATCCCAGAAGTCAGAACAGCAAGAGGGGTTGCTGCTTTCACTGCGCAGCGATCCCTCTTGCTGTTCTGGCTTCTGAGATTCAGATTTTTTCTTCTTCTTATTTTCCTCCTCCAAAAACTAGGTGCATCTTGTGGTCTGGTGCGTCTTATAGAGCGAAAAATACGGTACAATGACATCTGACAAAAGGCAAGCCAAACCAGGTCCACTAGAGTCCTTAAAAATTGGTACAATCTAGGTCAACTTGATTTGGATTACTGCTATTTACTACAGGTTTGAAAATGTCCTGTCAACTGACCATTGGCAGGCATATTAATATATGCAATTTACAACAAGGTGCTGGAAAATTAATTATTTCATGAAACAGTGGAATATATTTCGAGTATTTATACTAGCATTAATATCCTTATTTCACAACAGTGGTGGGTTGTGCTCATTAGGACTGGTGGGGAGGAAGCCAGGATGCCAAAAGTAGGTGGCATCTGAGCCAAGGACAAGTAGAATAAACTAATCCTAGTTTTGTCTTTATCTTGAGTCCAACCACGACAACCCTGAGACTCGGAGGGGAGGAAGCTGACAACCAGGCTTACCCTCTGGGCTGGGTATAAAAAAAGAGGCTGGCTGAGGGCAGGCTGAAGTTGGTGGGGCCATACCCCAGGTTCTAGTAATGGACCAGCCTCCACTTTCTCAAAGTAGGTCAAGTACAACTCAGTACACTCTTGATCTTCCAGCGCATTGAATCCAAAGCAATTAACACCTATACTGATCCCTAAATAAGGCGAAGGGATCCTTGCTGCCATGAGTCCTGGCTTTAAGTAAAACAGGGAATAACAGTATACCCTTTGGAATTGGTTTGAATTTTGACTAATGTAATTTTTATAATTCTATACAAGTAAACAAGAAAACACCCAATTTTCAAATTGCACGATTTTATACTTAACTTCAATACAGTATTCTTATATTCATACCTTGCATGGTGACCTAGACAGTGTTTTGCTTTGTTATACAGTGGCTCCTTGTCTCTTCAGGGTTACAAATGAATAATAGAACAATAAAATAAAATGCGGTAGTAGCCTGCAGCCATAGTGCCATGGGTTGTGATCTTGTCAGATCTTATAAACTAAGCAAGATCTTATAAACTAAGCAAAAGGCTGTCATGAGTAGAGAGATAAAAGAGGAAAATAGCTGTGATTGTGTGTTTTAAGCCACATATCAATCACTTCACTCATTTAGCCAGGGAATAGAGCTCCCTCATGAATAAAAAGAACAAAGACCCATGTGACATCTTAAAGAGTTACACATTTTGTATGGAATGGTATAAAGTATTTCACCATGAATAAACTGTTTCACCATTGTCATAAGCCTACTATGCAGTTTCAAACATTATTAACCATTAGGCATGGATCTGATTAAAGCAGCATTCCCTAATTTATGCACATTGACATGCTGCAGCAAATCTGGCTCCAAGAAGTGCCTGGGTGGAAGACTACCTGGGAACCCAATTTATGACATCTTGAGATCATTCATGGAAGAAGGACAGGATCTTAGCAGAATAAATAAAAATAAATGTATACACCAGGGGTCAGCAAACTTTTTCCACTGTCCCTCAGACCTTGTGAGAGGCCGAACTATATATATTTTTTTTGGGGGGGGGAATGAACGAATTCCTATGACCCACAAATAACCCAGAGATGCATTTTAAATAAAAGCACACATTCTACTCATGTAAAAACACCAGGCAGGCCCCACAAATAACCCAGAGGTGCATTTTAAATAAAAGGACACAATATACTCATGTAAAAACACACTGTTTCCCGGACTGTCTGAGGGTTGGATTTAGAAGGCGATTGGGCCGGATCTGGCCCCCGGGCTTTAGTTTGCCTACCCATGGTATAGACACTTGCGCAAGGGACACTAACGTTTTATTGGTTTCATTATATAGTTGCTAGTCATGGGAAAGTTTAGTGAAAATGTTAACTAGTTAACATTACAATTTAGTAGCCTTCAGAAGTTGCTTAAGTTAAATATTTTCACTTTCAACTAGTTAAAGGGTAAGTTAAAAACAAAGTAACTCTTTAAGTTGATTTCTGAGATAGCATGAAATAGGTGTATCACCTATTTGCATTTGAAAATGGAAAAATGCTATAAGTGGATTTTTTGTCACAACCTCACTGCAACATACTCATTTACTTTGAACTCATTCTTCTTTATGCAGCTTTCAGAATAACAATTTACCAATACCTGTTTTAGTTCCTTCCTCAGGTGAAGTACTTTATAATAGCAGAACTTCAGAATAGCCAGAAAGGTGACAAATGAAAGCTGTTTCCTACAAAAACCCCTGTTGCTGCAATCTTCATTGTTCTAAAGGTAAAAAAGGGTTATGAAATATGTCTGTATTAGAAGCAATAAAAGTCTAAAATAAAATTTAGACTGAAATGAAAAAAAAAATGGGTGATGAAAGGGATGTTCAGTTGCATGTCAGAAACGGTTTATACATGCTATTTGAACTTCAGCAAAAGCTCCGTTTCAAAACTTACATCTGACAATTTTATACCTGTCTTGCAGAATTATGCCCCCACTATTGAACAGTCACCCCATATGGGGAGATGAGCTAATATCTGTATTGTAATGGATGCATAGGGCTGTGGTTTTTTGTGGTGTTTTAAAAAAAATCTTACTGACATTTCAGTTAGATTTCTCAAAGATAAAAAATAAACTTCAGCTTCATGGACCCTAGGCTGCTGGTTCTGAATTTCATGAAAATGTTAAGAAGTCATCTAAAAACGTCTAGAATTCTTAATTTTTATCACAAAGCCTCAGTGGCATAAATTTCAGATAGGCTTATAAATTTGTAAATTATAGAAGGATAGCTCATTTACTTATATATTCTGTAAAATTAGCAGCAAAAATGGCTCTCACTCTTACTGGGGCCCAACCTATTTGATTATTTGTGCTTGCTTGCTTCCTTTCTTGCAGCCAAGTGACTGCCTTGTTGACAAGTAATGTGATCTCAGCACCGGAGCTTACACACACACGCACACACGCGCACGCGCACACACACACACACACACACACATATACTGCCTATCTGTCTTTCAAATAAGAAGTTCTAGAGCTTCAATGAAGAAATATTGTAATTCTATATAGGGTCCTAGACAGTGGCTTCTAATGCAGACATATTTCATAACCCTTTTTTACCCCCAAAGGAAAACTTGGGGAAAACAGTTTCTTTATTACTTTTCCTTTAATTTATACTTGAATAAGTCAGTTAACCTTTTTTAAATTGACAAAAATTAAAAGTTGGCAGCTGAAAGTTTCAAGTAGTCAAAGTTAAAAGTTAGCAAATTGTTTAACTTTTTAACTAGCTAATTCTTGCTTAACTGCTCTGCCAGAGCTAATTAATTTCAAAGCAATACTTCTTTTTCTTGACTTGCCCTTTCCTCTGATTAAGAAACCTGCGTCCTCAGATGGGATTATTATTTGGTCCTCAACCTATGCGGTCCAATTCTTTTACTTACTGCAGTTTTTCATACTTCTATCATACTTCCATAAGGAAATTTATCAAACACTTATGGCTTGAAAAATTGCAACTATCTTTAGAGTCATAAAAGGAAGCTCAAAATGGAGTGCTTTTTTAAAAAAAAGGTTTGACAACATTAAAAGAAACTTGCATCTGCAATTTTTAGTGGCTGTTGTGAAAGGGATCTAAAGTGTTTTGCCTATTCAATAAGCATTGTACTCATTTTAATTGGCTTTGTTTGTTCTTACGAACATCAGTGCAGAATCACACCTGATTGGTTATATAAAATGTGGATATTATCTCATTTGCTATATAATCCCAATTAGCTGGGAATGTGATTAATCCAGGAAAAAAACACAATAATTGGAGGGGGGGGAAGAGTACAGAAACAGAAGAAAATAAGGATAACACTGTTAGCAAAAAATAATTATCACAATTGAGGAATGATGGGAAATATTTCTGACATACAAAAGCACTACTTTCAATTTGAAAAGATTTGGGGCACACATTCACAATTTATTTTTATTTTTTTACAAGGAGGCATTTCTTCCTACATACATAAAAATGTAAAGCTGTCATTGCACAGCCTTCAGTAGAGGATTTGTAGTGCTGCATCACAATCCTGGATTTGCATGAAATCAGCTTGGAGCAGAGGAGCCAAAGTGAAGGCAGGTTGCACAATACCAATACCAATGGCCATGGCATGGGGATGAGATGGGAGAGACATTGAAAGAGTAAAAGTGATGGTTTTAAAAAGCAGATGTTTCAGTAAAGCAGGAATGGAGGGACACAGAGAAAAATTGTGGTTTTAAATAATAGCAGAGGTTTGAGAAGAGTGAGCAGGAGGAACAAATGGCTGATTATAAAAAAGATTTGATATATGCAGTGCTATGGGGTGTGTTATCTAGTCTAAGAACTCAATCTTGGAACTAAGTCTACAAGCTGATCTAATTTTAACACATCTGCCTGCCTGCCCGCCCATCCATCCTTTATTTCCCCCCTTTCCTGCTTTACATAACATCTTGCCTGATGAAGAATTCTGGAGAACTTGAAAACTTTTCACAATTTTGTATAATTTTGATTAGCCCAACTGTGAATTTGGGAGTTGCTTTTTTAATCTTGTAGACCAGCATTGCCCACCTTTGCTTTTTATGAATCTATTCAGAAGTCTACCATTCAGATTACTTTGGAAACCTATCTTCTCACAGCTCTACCCAAGTGTTGAACAAGGTTAAGAGATTGGAAGTTCCCAGGTTCTGAAGAAGCTGAAGCTGGCATGGTTAGGTGTGAGACATTTCAGTTATTTGAATGTGGGCTATTCATATAAGTGGCTTAAGCCTGAATTGCATGCTTGAGGAGGAAATGAAAACAGAGATGCTTTGCAAACAAAAACCATACCCATCAAGTTCTCTATATTTTATTTTTAAACTTGTTTATGTGTGGATGCCGTTTTAGGAAAGTTATCACTGTCATAGATCTTTGAATGAGATATACACAATAAACGAGTAGTTTTGCTAGTATGGAGAAGGAAACATCTCACGAAATCAATAAAGAACAACTCATGAGAAAGACCCATGTCGGATGTTACCTGTCAGTTCACCAGCTTTCTATAGTTAAAAGTTAATGTGCTGTGTTACAGAAACTTGGAATCAGTTTACTGAAACAAGTCCACCTTATGTGCTGTAATTTCATGGAATATTTACGAACATTCTAGCTGCTCAGTGGTTAGCACAAAAGCCCGGAGACAGAAAGTGTGAGTTTATGCTGTCAGACAGAGATGAGATCCGAACAGAGAATAAAAAAATAGAATATGTGTATTTTCAAGGGCTTCTACTTCTACATTCATATAGAAGCCTCATGATGCATGGCTTGCTTAAGAGTCTACAACAACTATATTTCAAAAAAAGAAATATCTGGGACTGTTCACTGGCAATGTTCAATGTGCATGGAAATGTAATTCAACAGATCTTAAAGAAGCATTACATTCCACAGCTGCTCAGTGCCTTTTGACCTATGCTGGGCACTGTACTTGCCAGACCATCAGCCTTAGCTCCACACTGTGGACTTGACCTTTTGAATAACAAATAGGAAAGCACTGTATGATTTCTTGTGGACCAGCATTACTCTATCATAACTTTCCCAGTTGGTCCAAACCATTAGAAACTTGCAAATTCATCTCTTCAGCTCTCAACTGTCTTAGCCAGGTTGAGAAATGGTAGTCGTTTGCTGTAATTTCTAACACTTGTTCTCCAACAGAACAAAACACAGTGTTATCTCCAGACCTTTAAATAAGCCTTCAACAAAGCTGTTTCTAAGTCTCTGTCTGTCTGTCTGTCTGTCTATCTATCTATCTATCTATCTATCTATCTATCCATCTATCCATCCATCCATCCATCCATACACACGCACATGGTGTCAGACTATTATCTTTACCTAGTTGCATTGCATTGAATAGAAACAATTTCAGAACAACCAAAGGTACAATCTTGCAGTTGTGACAGTGGGCACATGCACATCTGCAGTTAGAAAGCTATTATGAGGCAACAGGCATAAGGTGGGTTTAGATGTGCCTAGATGTAGAGTACCAAGTTGAAGCTGTGTCCCCAAGGAACTGGAACAGCAGAGCTCTTTGGCTGTGAGGTTCATCAGGCACTGCATGATTGCTGTACCATTCCTGGCCACATTTCCTACGGGCTCACATTTGGCACACTTTTGGTATCTGCATTCACAGTTGATGAACGTTGCTGGCAAGATACATCAGAAGAGAAACTTCAGTGTTCTGTGGTTGAATCCCTGAAGGTTTCTTATTTAGGTTTCTGCTTCTTGCTCTGTAATTAGTGCCCTAGCCATGCAGAGGTGGATGCATTCACAATTACCAGCTACAGCAGAGCTTTCCAAACTGTGTGTTGGCAGCAGTGTGTAGGTGTGTCGCGCGAACGCTCCCCGCACTCCTTCCGCGTTTAACCTCCAGTTTGCTAGTAAAACTGAATTACTGGGTTGCGAAATGATGCATGTCTAAAAAGTGTGTCACCAACATGAAAAGATTGGAAAGCTCTAAGGTATAGAATTGTGGTGCAAGACTGCAATCCTCTTCTTATAAACATTTGTAGCAGAATTCCTATTAATTATTATCCAGCAGGATATGCAAATACATATTTCAAGTTATAAGTATTCTACATGCTAAACTGTATAAAAACCCAAAACATCATTCCTATATAGATGTGTGTATAGAATAACATTGCTATTCCAAAAATATATATACTTTTTTAAAAAAATGGGGTGGGGTGATGTAGCAGTTTCACATCAAGACACACAAATGCATGTCACTGATAGTATTTTATTGAGTATGTTCTCCCACTGACTGAAGCTATTAACATATTTAATATTGTATTATGGTTTTAAATATTACATTATAAAGCTATATTTTTCCATGCACTGCTTGGTGCTAACAGGCATATGAGGTAGACATCTAACAGATTCACATCCATAGCGTGATGCAAATTAGGTTTTTGTCATATATATTAGAATACCACATAGTTCTGCTATTAGAGTCATCTTGCTGTTTTCAATATAATAGCATTTGCTGATTTCTAGAAGGTTTATATATCCATAAGGATACCTTGATATGTATCACTTTATGCACACCTATTTATTATAAAGTGTAGCACACTGTTGTTGATTTCCAAACTCAGTTGATAAGGAAGCAGCTGGGAGCAGTGCAAAAAGCCATAACAAATCTACAGAAAGAGGAAACAAACTACTTTTGTTAGTACACATTTTGAACTCCAATAATAAAGAAAGCATTAAGCAGCACTGGGTAGAGAGATGAGGCTGCTATTATTTACTGTCATTTCCTAGGGAGAATGGGGATTTAAAAATTGTGGGGAATGTGGAATTGAAGTAAAAAAGATTTAATTTAAGCTAAAAAGTTTGTGAAGTACTTATCTACATGGGAGCAGACGAATTAGGAATGTAACTGAATAATTTACAAACACTAAAAATAATTACATTGGAATATGATGAGAACCAACCAAAATGATGTAATCAGTCCATTGTTGAGCATGATAGCGGCTGATTACGTAAGAGAGTAATTTTATTGAATAATGATTTAACTGTATGCTATAATTTTCAAGCATTCTGAATGTTTCATGTGTACTATGTCACCCCTGTAGGAAGAAATTAAAATTGTATCTATCAACGAAAAGAACTTTTTAAAGCAAGGTGGCATCCCCAATCATCAATAGATTTACCTACAATTCCTATTGAATTTAATGGCACTTTTACGTAAGTGTTGCTAAAATTTCAGCTTAGTGGTCTTACAGCCCAATCATAAATATACATATATTTGGAAATAGTCACTGAGCTCACAATGAGATTTGCTTCCTCGTAAATTTGTTTAGGATTGCTGCCGTAATCCCATCAGCTGCTGCAACTGGCACTGAATTTTGCCCCAGCACTGGGCATCGATCCCGTTGCACAACTTGCAGCAACGACTTTGCACATCGCTCCTTTCCAAAAGTCTTTGACATGTGTACAACCTGAGAGAAATGCAGGTGTTGGTCAGGAAGGGAGAAGATGCTTACCAATATTTTCAGCATCACTGGTTTTTCCCCCCTCCCCACCGGCTCCAAGCTCCAGACCCTAGATTTCAATGTGGGCACTTGCCTTTACTCGGAGCATGCGCAGAGTGCACGTCCCTCAGTGCACCAGCTGCATGTGTGGTTGATGAGGAGGAGGTGGGGCTTCCAAAGCTGCAGAAGATGCTGCATTGAACCCTCCACATCCCTTTCAGCTGGTGCTTTTGATCCACTACTAGCACATCCAAACCCATTCCCCAAAGCTGCTGCCTCTAGGTCCCTAGCCAAACTTCCGGGCGGGTGGGAAGCAGCTCTCCTCTTTTGATCTGATAGCCATGTTCAAATATATAAAAGGATGTCACATAGAGGAGGGAGAAAGGTTGTTTTCTGCTGCTCCAGAGAAGCGGACACGGAGCAATGGATCCAAACTACAAGAAAGAAGATTCCACCTAAACATTAGGAAGAACTTCCTGACAGTAAGAGCTGTTCGACAGTGGAATTTGCTGCCAAGGAGTGTGGTGGAGTCTCCTACTTTGGAGGTCTTTAAGCAGAGGCTTGACAACCATATGTCAGGAGTGCTCTGATGGTGTTTCCTGCTTGGCAGGGGGTTGGACTCGATGGCCCTTGTGGTCTCTTCCAACTCTATGATTCTATGATCTCGCTGGGGCGCGAGGTGCAGCAGCAGCAGCAGCAATACAGTATTTCAAATTCCTCACAAGCAGTAGAGAGAGGAAGGCGCTCAAGGCAACGCCATGGACGTAAGAGCAGCCCTCCTCCGGTGAGGGAAGCGGAGCCATGATGACGTGAGACTGGAAACGGAAAGCGAGACCCCAAAGCAAGTCTGAAAGGTGTATTCTTGTGGTGTGACGTTGGTTGGTGCCCAATTCATCTCTCTTTCCCTCACACACAGCGCAAATATGAAGAAACCCTTTTCGTTTGTGTGTGTTTTTTTTGTGTGCTGTTCCCTCCGGAATTTGTCCTGGCTGAGGCGGGGACAGCGAGCGCGGAGGGACAGGAGTAACTTTTGAGGGGAAGTGGCGGCGGCGGCGGCAAGTTGTGGCTTTTTGTGCGCGCGCGCGCGCTTTCGCCTACGTTTGTCTGTCACACTCATATATACACACACACACACAAAGAGGAAGAGAAGCAGAGCAGCTGCTTCCTCACGTCCGTGAGGAAACTCGCTTTCTCTCTCCCCCCCCCCCCCAGCCACGCGCGCCCCCGCCTCGCGCTGCTTTTCGCGCCTCCCTCCCCACAGGCGGCTCTTCCTCTCCGCGCGCCCGCCCGCCCGCCTGCCCGCGCGCGTGCGCTTGCCTAGTGCGGCGCGTGGGGCACCTGCTTGTCTGGGCTGCTGTTTGCCGCTGCCGCCAGCGCCACGCAGGGCTGCCGAAGCTAAGAGCTGCTCCTGCTCGCTGCTGCCGCCGCCGCCGCCTCCTCCTCCTTACTGCCGGTTCCAGTTCCTTCCTCCGCTGGCGCCGCTAGTGTTGCTTCTGCTTCTGCCGCCGCTGCTGCCGTGCGAGCGAGTTGGGCTCCTCCGGTGGGGTTTGCCCCTTCCCCGCCTGCTCCTTCCCCCCCACCCCCTTTTGCCTGCGAGTCAGCCTGGCTCCGAATCACGTGGCAATTGCCTGAGGCTGAGACTAAAGAGGGGGAGGAATAAAAAAAAAGGGGGGAGAGAGAGAGAGAGCAAAAAGCGCCTCATTCCTTCTTCCACCGCCATACTGTATTTTATAGTAACTCGCATTTTTATTCCTTCCTTTTACTCCCGCTCGGTGAGTACCTTTCCGCTGACATTCTTGTCCTCCTTTTTCGTCCTGTTTTTGTTTTTTCCTCTCTCTTCCTTTTTTTGTTTTTGTTTTTGCTGCTTTTTATTTTTTAACCTCTTTGTTTTCATGGATTTGATCCTTTTTCTGATGACAAGTTTTTTTTTTCTTAGCATGCGATGGTTTACTAAACTGGGAGCAAAAGGTGTTGCTGGAACTGGAAGTCACTGGGAGCCTAAAGAGGAAAGGAGAAAGAGAGCGAGCGAGAGAAATAGACTTGCCAGTCCAGCAATAACGTAAATGCAGATAAATTATACGTATTTATACATATGCAACTGGTTTTGTTGTGAGAAAGAAAGAAAGAAAAGCGATGTGAATTATGATGCATATTTTTTTTATTAAAAAAAACCAAAGAGGTGAGAAATGGGCATGTTGCTTAAACTCTGTTTTGCAGAGATTTTTGATGATGTTGTTTTGGTTTTTTATTTTTTGTATATATATGAGATTTGAAAATGCATTTTACAGCAGTGTTTACAAAGAGTTTGTAATCTTGCAATACTGGTGCAAGCCACTAAGCAAGATATTAATTTTGTTAAATGGTTTTTGTTTTTCGTTTTGTTTCCTTTTTTTGGACACCAGGTTGCAATCAGCCGTTTTTCTTCTTTTTCTGTTTTTGGTGCCCGGTTATAATGTGAAACTTTTCTTGCAGCTTGGTACTGTTGATCATTTTTAAATACACCCCCACTTCCCTTAAAAAAATACTATATTGCAAAAAAGAGAGAAAAAGCCAAAGATAATTCCTTTCCAAAATTTCACTTTTTTATTCTTTTATACCGAGATAATGTTATGATGATTATCATAATGTTGATAGATATACACATATATACAAATAAGTACATTTTCAAATGATGGCAGTGGAAGGTTTTCCTGGAGAATGAAGTGCGGTTTGGTTTCCTTGTCAACGGAAGATGAAGTGAACAACTGAACATCTCCCCAGTGCAGGTACTTTAGCTCCTTGTAGGCGTTTCCACTCTTTGTAAATTACATTACCGAGATCCCCCCTCCCTCTCTCCCCAAATAAGATCTCTTGAGCCTTAGCTGCAGAGCTGTAAGTGATGAAATGAAGATGAAGCTAGGTATTCTTTTGCTGTTTGAATAGATGCAAAACTGTACTAATTGTGCACAGGTCATTGCATGGTTTGTGTGCATAAAGGGAGCTTACCTGAGTGGAACCCCGTGAGAGACATCTCACAGGCAGGGACTCTTTGATGGGGTTAAGGAACTGACAACGCCAGGACTTGATAGAGAGAAAGATGTTGGGGTTTTGTTATTGCCCACTAGGTGTTTGAGACAGACACAGCAGCAGCAGCATCCCTCTGAAGCTTGTTACCTTATCAGGCTTGAGCCTGAGACATTTTTTGCAACCAGATACACCACACACAAACACACATGCACACCTCACCCCCCCTTAATTTCCAACATCTGTCTTCCTCCTTAACAATGCCTAAATAATGCACTGTGTCTCCTACCTATCAGTTTTCAGTTAGATGGACAAAGATTTGACTATAAGAAAATAGTTGGTATTTGTTTTCATTTGGGTTTAATGATTATTGGTGTTACTGACCTCCAGTGCCTGGGAAACAGTTGCCTTCCATCCTAATTCATGATTTGGTCAAGAAATGGATTGCTTTGTTTGCCATGCTGTTAATCACTGAATAGTGATAGATGGTGATTTTAAAAGAGTGTAAATGAAGATGCAGTTTGAAAATTTTTCCTCCTTCCCCTATCCCACCAAGCTTTATTTGAGTAGTTCAATATGTGATCAAGAGTTAGATGTTTTGCATGTTTGCTTTTCTGTGGTTAATACTTTAAAATGGTAATGTCTAGATTACATGGGCACATACTTTGTGGTTTCTTTAACACAGCCAGGCACAACAAGTGTGCAGTGGTATATTTTCATGTTTTTAACCAAATGCAAAATAGTTTTACTTAGGTTGGAGAGAAAGCCGTTCCTGCATCTATCTAAAATTTATTTAATTTGAAATGCTTTGCACATGCATATGGTAATGATGGAAAAAGTTTGTTCTTGCATAATCTGCAGTGCTAAGGTAGTTGGGATGTAGAAAACCAAATTAAATCAACTGAGTAATGCTGTATAGAAAAGCAGAGACTGAAGACATACATTTTCCAGTAGTATGCAATAAAAGTGCTCAGCGAACTTGAAAAAAGGTTGTAAATTTCATGCAACTGACCCAGCAAGACTTCTCAAGAGATAGTTGTTTATCTAATTGATATGTGTAGCATTTAACCGGAGGTGTTGACTGTACATCTCAAAGATAAACACATTTCTGTAGAAGCAAATGCATTTTTTTTTTTTGAAAAAGGAAACTTTGTTTCTGTGTAAATATGCTTAAAGCTACAATCCTATACACACTTTCTGGAAAGTAAGTCTTATTGAATTAAGTGGGATTTACTTTTAAACAAACTTGCATAGGATCAGGTTGTACTATTGAAGTACCAATTTAACAACATACTACACCATATTTTAAAATAAATACTGAAAGTATTAAGAAGAACAGTCTGAAAAACGTAAGCTGGTCCTATCAGTTTCAATTGAATGTATATTCAGGATCCTGGCTATGTGTGGAGAAGATAACTTGCTTGTTTGGAATAGTTCCTGTCTTTGCTGATCATTTTGAAAAGCATTATTTTAAAATGTTTAGGCTTCTAAATCGATTGGTCAGGGGCTGAGAAACCTTTCCATTTAGCCACCATTGTTTCATAGATACCTTCATTTTTTATATTTTAAAGATGCTTTTACCAAACAAAGCAGTCTTGCTTTGCCTTGCTTTGTAAGATAATGCAGATGTGTTACCTCAGTGATTTGAAAGAATGCCACTTCACTAGGTGCCATATCTTTGTGCTTTTTCATATAAAATTAATTCCGAACACTTTCTGATGCATGTGGGAACTAATAAAACTTTATGTCAGATACAGTGTTTTAAGAGGAAACATTCCAAATTATGAGTATATTCTTAAGTGCTTTTTCAGAGCTCTTCCATTTTCTTCTAGGTGAGTAATCATTGAAGGTCCTCTGGAATATTCTGAATGTAATGAAGAATATGTGTATAGTATTTTCAAAACTTGAGCCAAATATTGTAGAGTTTTGGAGAATTGCCATTTTGAGATGCGTACATAGAGTATAAGTAATATTTGGCAGACAGGTGCAGCCAGATCCTAATTATGTTTACATAGAAGCAAGTCCCTTTTATTTCAGTGAACTTTGTCTCCAGTAGTAGCCTGGTCCTATGCAGAATTAAGCGTATGTAAATATGTGTTGGATTGGACTCTCAGGTGTGTTTTGGAATGCAACCCCATCCCTTTTATTTATCAGTGTGCATGTCTTAGCTGATTGAATTTAATGCTGTCGGAAACTGAGTTTTCTCAATGAAGTGACTGGAAGTCTGAAAATCTAGAGATATCAGTGCTCCTACTATTTTTTTCAATATTTGAAGCAACAGATTTGTAAATTATAAATTCAGAATATTTTATAATGGATGCATACAAGATTGTGTACCCATAATAACGTTCGAAGTGGCAAAGTAATTGAAATACAATTTAAATATCTCAGTTTTCTTCAAAGGAAGACAATCTTATTTTGCATAGCTCTCTAACAGAATATGTTTGTTGTGAAGTCCAACTTCACTATTACCTGGGACTAAATCTGCTCAGTTAAGGGCTTGTCTCAAGAAGCTTCTAAGTGCCCCCATTTAATAAGAGCACTGTGTTTTTGCACTGATATAGAGAGAGATGCACAGGAAAGGCTCTCTTAGTGTCTCTGTTTTGGATGTTTGTTTGTTTATGGTTGCAGCTTGCCCTTTGAATTGGTGTAAGGATCTTAAGCATCCTTATCTGGAAGTAAGACAATGTGTGCTTAGAGACTTACTTCCAAATAAACATGTTAGGATAGTTCTGCATGATGGTAGCTTGCATACAGTACATTCGATAGATCTAGTTTATTCTCACAGCTTGATCCTATGCATGTTAGTTCCAATGAATTCAGTAGAAATTAGTCTTAAATAAGTATGCATAGACTACAGCCTTAGTATAGAAGGGCTTTGAGTAACATACTTGCACTTCAGCTAGTGAAAAATGCTGCAGCCCTGATGTTGGTTGGGGCAAGGTGCTCAGAGTATATTACTCCAATATAATATTAGCTCTGCAGTAGTACCTTGGTTTATGAACTTAATCTGTTCCGGAAGTCTGTTCTTAAACTAAAACCATTCTTAAACCGAGGCGCGCTTTCCCTTATGAGGCCTCCGCCGCTGGTGCCCTTCCACCGTTCGGATTCTGTTCTTAGACCGAGGTAAAGTTCGCAAACCAGGACACTACTTCTGGTTTTGCTGAGTTCATAAACCAAATCGTTCGTAAACGGGGCTGTTCTTTCCAATTCAAAGTGCTGCTTATGACCTTTATTGCAGTTAATGGTTGGGGACCAGGTTACTTGAAGAACAACCCGCATCCATGTAAACCTGGCTGGACTTTAAGATTGGCCTAGAGGGCCTGTTTGTGGATCCATCAGTAGCTACAACTAGATTTTGGTGGTGGAACTTTCCATTATTGGAGAGCTGAATTCAACATTCTCCTTGATTTCTCTTAGACAAAGCATAAATATTTTTATTTTCCAGTTAGCGTTGGTTAAGCCAAGCAGGTATGCTGTACCACAAATGAGGGGGGCTGGTTCTGTTGTTCTGTATGGTCTTATAATTGACTGCCTGGTTGTTTTTATTCCACGAGTTAAGTATTGTATTGCTTTGTGTTGTGGATATTAATGTGACTTTTTTTTTTACTTTAAGCTGCTTTGGGAGGATCAAGATCCTGAAAAGCTGCACCTAAATTGCTAAATAAACCAAATAAACAAAATATACCTCTGTAACTTTATGCACATTTTATAACAGTAGTGCTCTATATCTTTGATTGGGTTGCATCAGAGATTTGCAGAGCTCAGAGGAGATCCCCTTTCTCCATCCATGGAAGAACCCATGGTAAATACATTTGAATTTACATTTGACTCATTGAGGTTTTTTCCCCATTATCTGTTTCTTTTTCCATGCTAGCATGTCATGATTCAGTTTTCCTTACACAGCAGTGTGACAGGCTTTGATCAGAATCCATTCATGACACCAGTCTGTTTTTATGGAAACGGAAGTCCCTAGGCTGTGGTTGGGCATTTACTTCATCTGCTCTGATTACTTTGTCATAATGCAAGTGCAGCAATGGGCATGCAGTCTTCAGTTGTCTTGCATTCTTCTGGGCTAAGGCAAATCTCTTTTTTTGAAAAAAAAATACATTGCAATGGAGACCCATACATAATTCTGAATTCTGAATGTGTGTAAGCATTGTTCATATAATTTGTCACCTTGCCTCTGACAAATCAGAAATTCAAATTTTAGCCTTCCAGAGCATGCAGTGACAGGGCAGTCAGTCATGTGTTACACCAATTTACAAAGTCAGGTTTCACATATATATATATATATCAAATGTTTTAAGTAACTGCAAGAAGGGTTGATTGCATTAACATACCCCCTCAGTTTAATGCCATTACTACAATACTCAAACAAATATATGCAGTAGTCTGTGGTGCAGTTCTGGAAAATTTTGAAGTGGAAAATTCAAAATGGACATATGAGTTAGCATGTTTAGATGACTTACATTTAGTTAAAAAAAAGCAAAATTATGTCATGTTAGTTTTACAGTGGTACCTCGGGTTACAGACACTTCGGGTTACAGACGCTTCAGGTTACAGACTCTGCTAACCCAGAAATAGTACCTCGGGTTAAGAACTTTGCCCCAGGATGAGAACAGAAATCACACGGCGGCGGTGTGGCAGCAGCGGGAGGCCCCATTAGCTAAAGTGGTACCTCAGGTTAAGAACAGTTTCAGGTTAAGAACAGACCTCCAGAATGAATTAAGTTCTTAACCCGAGGTACCAGTTTATATGCTGTATAAGTACAATAAGTTATTCCAGTAGTCAAAAGTAGTTGGAACTGAAATAGCTATTTGCAGTAGTAGGGGTAGGGTTCAATAAAGTTCACATGAAACAATCCTGTATATGTTTACTCAGAAGTAAGTACCACTGTACTGCGTAGGATTTACTTCCTAGTACGTGTGTTAAGGATTGTAGCCAGGCAGAGCACTCCAAACTCACTTTGTAGCAGGTTGGATGGTGATAATGGATTGGATAAAGGTGTCACCGGGCCCAGCGTGGGGCTTCCTTTTCTACCTGCCAAGCATGTATGCAGACAGAAGTGCTGCCAGGGGGATTCCCACCAGCAGAAGTCCTCAAAACGGTGTTCTGGAGGCAGTGAGGGGGAGGCCTGATTGCACAATGATTATCCTTCCCCCCCCCATCCTGACATCGCATCCTGGCCACTGTGTGTGGCCGAGCTACAGAGGCAACTGTGGTCGCACTGCTCTGTAAAGCACTGCTAGTCAGTGGCTGGGACTTGGATTGTGGCTTGCTTCTTGCATTCAAACAACTTCTAAGGATTTCTTGGAAATCATTTTTGTTGGAATGTTCTAAACATTCTAAAATATGGCAATACCATTCTCTATTGGTACGTTATATTTTAAGTGAAAACACTTGAATCTACTAATTTTAGCTTCTCTGAAGATCAGTGCAAATATGTGCTGTCTAGGGATAGTCACCTGAAAAAAAGTTAATTGCAACTTTGATTTGACTAGTATCACTTCCAGTTGCTCTGTTTGATTTGTATTGGCTTAGTGAGATGTGTATGAGAAGGAAGGAGCTACCGTTAGCCTTTGGCTCATATATCCCCACTCTCCCAACTCATATAGGAGGAATTTGGCAGCTTTTAAAAAAAGAAACGTGTGCTGTATTATCCATACAGGGATCCAGGTTTATAACAAACCCTGGTTAGTTTAATAAGCCAGCTTCAGAAACAATGGTTTGAAGTACTTTTGCTTTGAAACCGACAATCATTTGTTGTAAGTTACAATTCCAGGTCCAGATAGTCTAACTAGCTGAGATTCAAGGTAGGCTGGGGTGCAGGGGTTGGGATAGGGCGTTAACAAAGTCCTGCTCCTGGACACATGAAGTGGTGAGGAGTGTAGAAACCTGTGGTGCACAGCAGGTCCTTTCTGGTTATGCATGTCTTGGCAGATCATGGTTTAGTAGTGTGATGTGTTAGCCAGCAATGCCATCTTGATGGTATGGAGTAGTGTAGATAAATAAAAGTATTGGTACCTGAAGTTTCATTTAAATTTTATTTTGACATATATACATTTTTGGCTTGAACAATTGTGGGTGCTATAGGTACTTTTGGGGAGACTAAATAACAGCCATGGTTTCCTACAATATACTATACAAAATTATTTCATTAAACCTAATTACATGTTAATCTAAGAAATGTTTAAAAATTGAGGTAGCATTTTAATGCTTTCTTTTCTTTCTCGTTCGTAGAGGAAAAAGATTGAATAATTTTAAAACTTGATTATTTTCCTTTGGTTTAAAAGAGTTGAAAATTGTAGGTTAATTTGAATAGTTTATTTAATCTCTTAGAAGCAATTGGACTTTGATTTGTGATCACTTATGTAGGAAACATCATTCTTGCACAATTGACTGATTTTATAACACAATGAGTCATCAACCAACAATTAGAACAAATGATAGAATTTGCTTTTGAATAACAGAGAGAAATAGCTAAGCAAAAAAAAAGTAAAAATAAATGGATTAATGTTATTAATTAAGCATCCTGTGCCCCCCCCCTCGGGCTTTATAAATGTAGTCGTGCCACCTGGTCAGCATTCATTTTTCAATATTTTAGTGGCAGGGCTTCTCCTGGAGTCAACTGAGATCTCATCTGAAAGATGTGGGTTCCTTACTTTAGTCCTGTCACTGTTCTCTTTTGTCTCCAAAGAATCCCTTGGAAAGTGTTCTGACATATCTTCCCATGCCAATGAGTCCACTTTAAAGTAGAACAGGGGTGTGGAACCTTGGATCCTCAAAAATGTTGCTATACATCAGCTCCCATAATTGTTGACCATTTGTCATGCTGGCTGGGGCTGGAGGGCCCCATCTGGAAGGCCGCTGGTTCTCCATCCTATCAGCAGAACAAAGCGGTATTTAATAACATGTAGTTCAGCCACCTGAATAGGTGGCTCTGTACAGTGGTACCTTGGGTTACAAACACCTTGGGTTATAGACTCCGCTAACCTGGAAGTAGTACCTTGGGTTAAGAACTTTGCCCCAGGATGAGAACAGAAATTGCGTGGCAGCGGCAGTGGGAGGCCCCATTAGCTAAAATAGTACCTCAGGTTAAGAACAGACCTCCGGAACGAATTAAGTTTGTAACCAGAGGAACCACTGTAGTTACCATGAAAGCCCGAATAATACCTTTTATTCATTTGGATATGGGGGAAATTTTCCCTTTCTCATCACTAATAAGGGTAAATAAACTTCCTTGGTGTGAAGTACAAAAGGATGCTCAAGTGTACAGTTTTAGTTAAACTCTATGGGAAAGGCTATCATTCAGTGGTAGAGCACATGCTTTGCATGCAGAACGCCCCAGGTGCAATCACCAACACCTCCAGGGCAGGCTGGGAGAGACCCATGTCTGAAGTTCTAGACAGCTGGTGCCAGCCAGTTTAGTAGAGATACTGAGTTAGGTGGACTCAGGATAAGACAGCTTTTTATGTTATGATTACCCATTCTAAAACTTGTATCGCAGTACTGGACAAGGTAAATTTCCAAAAGTGTGGAGGAAAAGAAAGACCAGTGAGCTGGCCAGGAAGTGCTCAATGGGCCTGGTGTGGGTTGAGGACTGAAAATCATAGTGTATCTTTCAAATTCTTCAGAGCATTACTACTAGTACTACTACTATTCCATACTCTCATGGTTCCAAGTTGCTATTTTGCGTTTGTATAAGTCTTAATTGTGCACTTTTCTCTCATCATGTTTGTTTGTAAGTATATGAATGACTTGCATTTCTGTAGCTTAGAGCTACAGAACAGACATTGTATCTGGTTGCACATACCTCCAATATTTGCTGCTTCTTGTTGTTTTTGACATGCAAAGGAGAAGGGCTGCTTTAGTCTTTTCATTCAGGCTGTTTTACTGCTCGATAGCCCTTCACTGGGGAGCTTGGGGTTCCCATATCTTTTTGCTTCTGGGGGGGGGGGGGAAGCAGCAGAACACGGTATTTTAAGCAGGAAAATGGTATGAGAGATTGATTTAAGCAGCCCCTGTGTCCTGCTGGTTCTCTGTTCAAGCTGTCACCAACCACAGCTGCTTTTCCTTAAAACAAATACATCAGAGCAAAGTTACATACAACTTACCATTCCAAGAGAAATGCTTAATGCCACTGTGTTTTGATCTGTTTTTTTCAGTCTGTGTTGATCTGGTCTGTATTGTTTCATTGCTGTAGAATTCAGGGTACATGATGTGACACTTTGCATAATAAAAAGTGATGGCCTAATTAGGGGATGGTCACGCTTAGCTAACCAAGTGATGTATTATTAAGTTCAGCATAGGCTAGAAGTTTGTACCTGAAAGCAAAAGGGAACAATAAGCCAGCAAATAGCATTCACATTTCATTGGGGGGGGGGGCACTTACAGCTTGCTTTTATCTAGATTTTTTTCATGGTCATACATTTAGGTGATAATGAGACTGCATGGTTCAGGACCAATAAAAAGCATGTATTTTATCAAAATCACATTTGAATTTGCTTGAAAAGCAAAAGAGAGTTCAATGTGGGCAGACTTGTCACTAGCACATTAATGCCACAGGAGGCCAGGAATATCAGCTTATCTCACAGCTTTCAAGCATTGACTTGCAAGGTAAAAAAGAAAAGGAAAGAGTTTTTGAATACCTGTGTGGTAGTGATTCTGATTGCTTATGTTTCTTTAAAGCATTTAAATTTATGTTTTCAGACCTGTCTTTTTGGATATTTTCCTTCACAGCACTGTTTCATTCCAGAGCTGTTTCATATTTTGGCTGCAGTCCTACACATATTTACCTGCAAGTCAGCTATGTTGAACAAAGAGGGACCTACTTCCTAGTAAACATGCACAGGAGTGTACTATTAGAATAGTAGAATGTTTGCACCATACAGAGCACTCCTTTTATCTCAGCAATGGCACGGAATTAAATTTGAGAAAAATAATTTCATATTTTCAAAAAAGCTGTTTATAGAAGCCTTTCTAGTCAAACAAGGGCCGATCTCAAGACACGCTGTGCCTGCAGTTCTTATTGAACTTAATTTGTGTTATGACTGTTTATTGCCTTTTTAAAGAAATTATTCTGAAGTGTGTGGTTGGATGAGTATAATATTTGTGATGCTGCTTCAAGCTAAATGCATGAGTGATACAAAAATATGCAGATACCGTGCCAAATCTTATGTCACCCTAGAGCTCTTTCTTTTTATCTCTCCTAACTCATGGTGGTCAAAAAAGTAGGAGATGGACTCAAAGAGGAGAAGGCAGTTGTTTGGAGACATTCCTATATCATCGTTGTCACAGGCTAGGTCTTATGTAAGTGCTTTTATTGGCTTAAGAGCAAAATGCAGACTCCCCCCCCCCCCTCAGTGTATATTAACAGCATATAGGAGTGTGCCCTCTCCACTTACTGAAAGTTGTAGCAAACAGTGGGACTTGCTGTTCTTTCTCTCCAACCCTAAACAGATTTACTTTTAAGCGAAGCAAGCTTTCTGGGAAACGTAAGAATTTTGAAGGATGTATTATTATAACAACAACAACAACAACAACAACAATTTTATTTATACCCCGCCCTCCCTGGCCGAGACCAGGCTCAGGGTGGCTAACCAAATATATAATACATTAAAAACACAAAATCAAATGATTAGTTTAAAATACAATTCGAATCACATTTAAAATCAAAATAAAATTAAGTGGGAACCCATGAATGATAACCGTATGGGTAAGGAATTAAAAGTTCACCAGGCCCGGCCACTTGTGCTGGTCCCATGTGGGCCGATAGAAAGAGCCAAGGAGGCCGCTTACATACAGGGTCCCATAAAAAGAAGGGAGTCAGACTGGGCTCAGACCAAAGGTCTGGCGGAACAGCTCCATCTTGCAGGCCCTGCGGAAGGATGTCAAATCCCGCAGGGCCCTGGTGTCTTCTGACAGAGCGTTCCACCATGTATCCTCTTCCAAGTAGCACAACTGTACTCTAGTCTTCCAGTCATTACTGCAATACCTTTTATTTGGGCAAGACAAGTCTGTATATGAGGACACCAAACAATTGTGACTGTGTCATAATATTTTTAAAAAAGCTTAAACCAAAAAAAGCTTAAACCAAGAACAAACGTAGTTGGTTTCTAAGGTGCTACTGGGCTTTTTGTATATATAGAGAGAGTTTAAAACAACTTAAATTATAAAAAATGCACATCTCAAGTGTCAAAAGCCAGGGTAAAGAGGTATGTCTTCAGCATTTGCCAAAATGAAGATGCCAGATCCATCTCTGGGGAGGGAGTTGCAGAACCCAAGAGCTCCCACAGAGTGTGACCTCTCCCAGCCGCTCACCCCCTTCTCTTCCTGCCCCATGCACCGCACCAGATCAGCACAGGGGCTGGGCGGGGGGGGGGGTATTGAGAGAATCTCCCAGAACAGCACATGGTGGTAGGAGAAGGGTGCTCACACTGATTGAACAATCATAATAGTGCAACAATTTCTCCAACTATGTCAACTTTGAATGAATGACTTCTAACAAATACTCTATGCTAAGCATCACCATTTGAACTAGGTTACATCAAATATCACTTTAAATGATACTATATTGAAGTAACAGAAGTTTCTGTTACAGATTCTCAATCATATGAAGGACCCGATGTGGGCTGATGGGTGTGATAGTTATTCTATATTTAAATTAATGCAGCTGTAAAGGTTTCAGTCTCTATACATTCAGTCAAAAGTCTCATAAATACTTCTGAAAAGCCCAGTCAAGGAACTGCATTTGCAGTTACATAATTAGGCTTTATGTTTACAATGTTAAGAGTTCAAATAAGTAATTTTATAGTTTGATTGTTCATAGCCAAAGCATTTTTTATTAAGGAAATATAAAATTATTGGTAAATAAAAGGCACCCTTATGTTCAGAATTCATTTTCTGGTTACATGGTTTATACTTTATTTGCGGTTGAGAATTACAAGAAATTGGTAACAAAATTAAAGACAACCTTGGGCCGTTTCAGACAACCACTTTTGTGATTCTGGCTGCAAGGGAAAAATGCCTGTGACAAGTTAGTATTAATTTGAAGTTTGATGCCATATGCTAAAGCTAGCATGGATTGAATGTTAATGTTCAGTTGCAATTGTTTAATGGCACTATCATTTTATATTAGTATGAATATATAAATCATATACTGCATCCCTCTTTAACTCACAGACCTTGGGCTGTATGCAGCATGCAACCCTGTACTGCAGTCTAACTGGGAAGAGCCACTAAAACATGATTTACAAAGCTGCTTAGCTACTAGGCTTGCATGTTTTGCTACATGTTACTCAGGGGATGGCCAGGGAGCTATGAATTAGACAGGCCTATTGTCTTAATGGAATTTCATTATGTCTCAAACGTAATAAATGGAAATGGTTGAAATGATGGGCTTCTGCTGAATGTTTATATATCCAGTTCCGTGCAGTAGTTGATGTGTCTTATGGGGTTTAAACTTCTTATAGGGTCTAGACAAATTAATTGAAGATAAGGCTATCAAAACCTTCTAGCCGTCATGGCTCTGTACTATCTCTAGTATCGGAGAGGGTATGTCTCTGAAGACCAGTTGCTGGGAATCACAGGTGGGGGAGAGTGCATTTGTGCTCATTCCTTCCTTCTGAACTAGACATGTGGTTGGCCACTGTGAGAACAGGGTGCTAGGCTAGATGAACCTTTATTCTGAGATTCATTTTTTTTATACGAGTCGGGCTGATATCTCTACTGACTGTGCTGCTGTTAAATGTCAAGATGCTACATGCTGCCCAAAGTGATTTCAGTGGAGATGGTAATGAGCACCAGCAAGATAAAGTATAATATGACTAATAGAAGGCATTTGAATAGGCTGAATTGATTCTGAACAAAGCAGTATTTTCTCCCAGATCCTAAACTAAAGTGCAATCAGCATGCTATAATAACTCTGCTGAAAGAACCCACATCAACGGACTGAGAAATCTGATGATTAAGTAATGATAGATACTAAATGGTGCTCACGATGCAAAGCACAAAGTTAACTATTTCAGAACTCCAGTTCTTAGCTGCAATTAATGTACATATAATTAGAGTATTGACTACATCTAGAGTCTCTGCAGTTGATCCTTTTCTCCCAGTCAAAACTATTTTCTTTGGTTTTTAAAAATATTTTTATCGTTTGGATCAGACGGATTATTAAGGTCCCCCTCCTCTCAGTTGTGGTGATCAAGATTGGGGTCTTTTTGGTTGTTGTGCTTTCATGAAATAATTCTGACATCAACAATTCTATTCAGTATAACAGAAGAGTGCATTAAAATTGTTGTTTTGTTATTTGCCTTTCTGGACTTATTTTTATTTTATTTATTTTATTTTTGTTCAAGCTTTTCGTTCCCTTATCTTGGGATATGGGCTTTTCTCTTGGTGCCAATACAACTCTGAAAGCAAACAGGATAGGGATAGAAGAGGGCCAAGCAAGTGAAAAGAGGAGGAGGGCCGCAGCTGGAATGGATGAAATTCTATAGGTGGTTGTGTTTCATTGCTTCAGTCAAGCAATGAAGACTTACTCAAAATTGCTTTCAGCTCTGTGGTAAGACCTGCTCTGTGTTCAAGATGATGTCCATGTTACCCAAAACAATATGTTCACTTTCTGAGAAACTGAACTTTGAACCCATTTGGACAAATTCAACGAAAATTGAGATCTCTTTACAAATTCAGTATTATTTGCTTCTTCTGCTTAAGGGTCTTGTCCCTTTATGGAACGGTTGCAGTAAGGAGCATATTGAGGCTTTATTTTTATTTTTTTATAATAATATTTTATTAGAGTTTTCACAAAAAGAAATTCACATCCACAAAACAAAAAACAACAAAAAAACAAGCAACAAACATCAAAAACAGAAGGTCAGAAAAGAAAAATACAAGGAAGAAAAAAATAGAAAAAAATAGATAAAAAACCCTTTTTTTTCTTTTTACATTAATATCTTTCAAAACCTCATTCTCATTACTTCCGCCCGCCTTCCCTTCTTGTATTCTACTTTAAAAGATGGTTCAGCAAGATCGTTTACTATCCATTCTAGATCTTTATCCCTCCCTTTATAAGCTTATTTATCCTAGTCACTAGAACCCCTTCATTTCATTTTCAGAGCCTTCAACATTCATAAATTTTACAGTGTTTTTGTAGATAAGCCTTGAACTTCTTCCAATCCTCTTCCATCTGCTCTTCTCCTTGATCTCGGATTCTGCCGGTCATCTCAGCCAGTTCCATATAGTCTATCACTTGCATCTGCCATTCTTCCAAGGTGGGTAAATCTTGCGTCTTCCAATGCTTTGCGATAAGTATTCTTGCTGCTGCTGTGGCATACATAAAAAAAGTTCTATCTTTCTTTGGAACCAATTGGCCGACTATGCCCAGGAGAAAGGCCTCTGGTTTCTTCAGGAAAGTATACTTAAATACTTTTTTCAATTCATTATAAATCATCTCCCAGAACGCCTTAATCCTCGGGCACGTCCACCAAAGGTGAAAGAACGTTCCTTCAGTTTCTTTACATTTCCAACACTTATTATCAGGCAAATGATAGATTTTTGCAAGCTTGACTGGTGTCATGTACCACCTATAAATCATTTTCATAATATTTTCTCTTAGGGCATTACATGCCGTAAATCTCATACCGGTGGTCCACAACCGTTCCCAGTCAGCAAACATAATATTATGCCCAATGTCTTGTGCCCATTTTATCATAGCCGATTTAACCGTTTCCTCCTCCGTGTTCCATTTCAACAGCAAATCATACATTCTTGACAGTGTCTTTGCTTTGGGTTCTAACAATTCTGTTTCTAACTTTGATTTTTCCACCTGGAAACCATTTTTCCTGTCCAAATTATAGGCCTCTCTTATTTGAAAATAATGTAGCCAGTCCCACACCTTATCTTTAAGTTTCTCATAACTCTGCAATTTCAGCCTGTCCCCTTCTCGTTCCAAAATTTCCGAGTATCTCGGCCATCTAGATTCCATATTGAGCTTTTTCAGCGCTTTAGCCTCCATTGGTCGACAACCACCTAGGGGTCTTACTTTCCAACAAGTCTTTATATCTCATCCAGACATTAAATAGTGCTTTCCTAACAATATGATTTTTAAAACCTTTATGAACTTTAACTTTATCGTACCACAAGTATGCATGCCACCCAAAAGCGTTGTCGAAACCCTCTAGATCTAATATATCAGTGTTCTCAAGAAGTAGCCATTCCTTCATCCAGCAAAAAGCTGCTGCTTCATAGTATAACTTAAAGTCCGGCAGGGCAAACCCCCCTCTGTTCTTAGTATCAGTAAGGATTTTGTATTTTATTCTGGGCTTTTTGCCCTGCCAGACAAATCTAGAAATTTCTTTTTGCCACTTCTTGAAACAATCCATCTTGTCAATAATTTGTAATGTCTGAAACAAAAATAACATTCTTGGCAATATATTCATCTTAATAACCGCAATTCTGCCCAATAAGGAAAGCTTCAAATTTGTCCAGATTTCAAGATCTTTTTTCACTTCCGACCAACACTTCTCATAGTTATCCTTAAATAAATTAACATTTTTTGAAGTCATATTCACCCCAAGGTATTTCACTTTTTTAACCAATGATAAACCTGTTTCTCTCTGAAACTCTTCCTTCTCTATTAATGTCAAGTTTTTCTCTAAAACCATCGTTTTTGATTTATTCAACTTAAATCCTGCCACCTGACCAAATTCTTCTATTATTTCCAGCGCTCTGTTAGTACTAGGGATTGGCTCCTTCAGTGTCAAAACTAAATCATCTGCATACGCTTTAAGTTTATACTGTTTAACTCCGACCTGTATACCCTGAATCTGCTGGTCCCTTCTGATCATATTCAGCAAGACCTCCAAGACAGAAATAAAAAGCAACGGGGAAATTGGGCAGCCTTGTCGTGTCCCTTTCTCTATCTTAACTTCTTCTGTAACTGCATTGTTCACTATTAATTTTGCCTTTTGTTCTGAGTAAATCGCACCTATACCGTTTCCAAACCTTTCTCCCACCCCCATCCCTTGTAGATTTTTCCTCATAAAACTCCAAGAGATATTATCAAAGGCTTTCTCCGCATCAATAAATATCAAGACAGCTTTTGTGTTTATGTCCACTTGCAATTTTTCCAAGATATCAATCAAGTTTATTGTATTATTTGACATATATCTGCTTGGAAGAAAGCCTGTTTGGTCTTTATGTATCATCCCATTTAAGACTTTTTTCAATCTTTTAGCCAAAATATCAGCAAAAATTTTGTAATCCACATTAAGTAGGGATATGGGGCGGTAGTTCTTCAATTGTGTCTTTTCAGTCTCATTTTTCGGTATTAGTGTGATAAAGGCCTCTTTCCACGATTCCGGCGCTCTCTTCCCCTCCATGATTTCATTACAAACCTCCGTTAACGGTTGAGTTAAAAAGTCTTTCAAGATTTTGTAGTACTTGGAGGATAATCCATCTGGGCCTGGAGACTTGCATATTGAGGCTTTACAACACAAGGACAGAATCAGCTCTGGCCAACTTACATTCAACAGGATTTTGCTTTAGCAGTTGTAGCGCTAACGCTTTAAGATATTCATCATAGCAGCTAGAGTAGAGGATTCCTGTGCCTATCCCATGGACTTTGTTGCTCTAGATTGTTCCATTAGATCAGTTTAATTTACTAGCTGAATAAGTTCACACTTCAGCATAAGTGTCAAACTGAAATATTCTGTGCTCTACTGTGCAAGGTGTTATGCTGTAGTGCGAAGGAAAATGTAATAGCTGTTAATGATCAGAAGACTAACAAAACAGAAAAGAAAGAACTTCATCAGTGGAGCAATGCCCTAAATTATATTATCCTGAAAAAAGAAAATGTAGAAATTGTGGTGCTATTTTCTTCTTGTGCAGAAATGAAATGCTCCAAATGAACTGCACATAAGCTGAATTATATGTTTCAAAAGGGACAATTAAAACATTAATAGGATATTAATGAAATGTGTATATTAAATGCTAAAGGCTGGGAAGTAATCCATACCTCAGTGCTCAGTACCTGTAACGTGCTTTGTTGCTGCTTTATTGTAGCTGTTTAATAAGCCCATTCGAAATAATTTCCCTTAAGAATTGATTACATAAAATTGGTTCACAAGTCATTTCCTCCCTTCACCACCATAATTATTTTTTCCAATAATGTTATTGCAAGAGCCATTGAGAATGTGGCCCACTTAATACAGTACATATTTGGTAGTACTTAAAAGTATAGTTTCAATTGCTATTATTGGAAATTCTGATTAGTAGATGAACTGTTTTTTTGCCAAAACGGTAGCATAGCCAAGGAGGGCTCATCAATCATTTTGGATTAGGTCATCACCATTTTGGATTAGGTCAGTCATGCCAATGGAAGGCACATGCTAGGTGAGAGACAAGGCATGTTGCTGGATTCTGGAAAGGCTCACCACTGTGCCGTTTAAATATATTCCTATAAAAAGGAGATTTCAAAGCAGATGGGAAACAATATAGAAGTTTAAAAGATTTTGAACTTATTCTGAAATCTGCATTAAACACATACTGAGTGCAGCAGGGAAACCTGTGTATGTGTTATCCAAAACTTTGTACCTATTCTGCCAGAACACCTTTGGCAGTGGAGCAAATATAACAGTGGACTGTTCTACTGTACAGTGGTGCCTCGCAAGACGAAAATAATCTGTTCCGCGAGTCTCTTCGTCTAGCGGTTTTTTCGTCTTGCGAAGCAACCCTATTAGCGGATTAGCGCTGTTTAGCGGCTATTAAAGGCTTAGCAGCTTAGCGGCTAAAAAGCTATTAGCGGCTTAGCGGCTTAGAAAAAGGGGGGGAAGCGGGGAAAAATGGCAAGACTCGCAAGACTTTTTCGTCTTGTGAAGCAAGCCCATAGGGAAATTCGTCTAGCGAAGCAATGCAAAAACGGAAAACCCTTTCGTCTAGTGGGTTTTTCGTCTTGCGAGGCATTCGTCTTGCGGGGCACCACTGTATTAGAGGTCATGATAATGCCATATTTGCTATTTTGCTGCTGGTTCCTGTGGTCCTCTCAGCCGAAGAATTTGAGCTTAAGACTGCTCCCTTAATAATCAATTTGATTTCCAAATTTTAGATGCACATCCCAGTCCTTGTATAGCCAAAATTCTCAAAAATGAGAGAGGAATCAGACAGCCTGGGTGAAATCCGAGGTTTTTCAGAAGTACCTCGAAAAAGTTCTTAATGGAATGGGGAAGCCCCCAAAACAGCCCCATGTGGGACTGAACATGTTCAGTTGCCTACCTGACTTCTTGTAGAGGATGGAGTTGTGGAATGGAATACCAGATGAGAGAGGATACAGAGGAGTGTTCCGGGAGAAGGCGTGGCTCACTAGACTGGAAGAGGAAATAGGTACATTCCACTTGGCAGCATTTTGTTCTGTTTGATAGCCAGGGCAGCCTTCCCCTACCTGCCATTGCCCATGTATCTTGGACTATGAGTCCAATCATCTCTGACCATTTTCCATGCTGCCTGGGGGTATGGGAGGTTTTCCAGATAGCTTCATCAGGCTAGATTGTAAATTAAACAGTGAGCCGGGGTGTGTGTGTTTTCTGGCCATGAGCCTGCATCTGTCTTAAGGCGGAATATGGAAAGACAATTCTAGATTCTGTACAGCTATCAGGTTGCATAAAGGTCTTTTGGGAAGGAGAAATATAAAAATGACTAGTTCTCCGGAACTGCAGAAACCACCTGTTATCTAGACTTGTCTTCATCTGTAAGCAAAACCCACAGGTTTTTTGATAGGTGACGATATCCAGGTTGGCTTTTAAACCCAGCATACTAGCTGTGTGGATTCCCCCCCCCCACCCCTTTATGGCTAATACAGATATGCATATCCGGATTCTTTGAAGCACTTTCCATCACAGTGGCAAATAGCACTATTCCAAGCAGCAAACTAACTAAAATTAAAGTACAGCAGAAGTGTTTGTTTGAGAGAAAGTATCTGATTCCTCTGCAACAGTTGAATAAGCTCTGGACACCCTTTACAAAACAAACAACCATCTTCCATCACTTTGTTTAACAAGGCACATTTTATGACTACAGTGGTGCCTCGCAAGACGAAATTAATCCGTTCCGCGAGTCTCTTCGTCTAGCGGTTTTTTCGTCTTGCGAAGCAACCCGATTAGCGGATTAGCGCTATTAGCGGTTTAGCGGCTATTAAAGGCTATTAGCGTATTAGCGGCTTAGAAAAAGGGGGGAAAGGGGGGGAAATTGCAAGACTCGCAAGACTTTTTCGTTTTGCGAAGCAAGCCCATAGGGAAATTCGTCTTGCGAAGCGCATCGGAAAACGGAAAACCCTTTCGTCTAGCGGGTTTTTCGTCTTGCAAGGCATTCGTCTTGCAGGGCACCACTGTAGATAGAAAAAGGATGCAAAGCACACACACACCCCGTCCTTGCCCAGCTGAACTGAAATTAATCATAGCAGAGTTATTGTGTAGAAAGTCATTATACTCAAGAAAGTTTTCCATGGTCCATGTTGCAAAAAATGGTGGAGATTGGGTACCTTGTGCCAACTTAGACTGAGTTGTGACTGAGTCCCAGTTATTGTCTCATCCACTTAGACCAGAAGTGAATGAAACTGGAGCTGTAGTTTTCCCATGCATGAAAGATTATCTGCAAAAGTGCTTCTTAATGAACTACTTCAATTTACCCAATGTCACCTATGCAAAATATATAACTGGTGCAGGTGCTACCAGAAAGCTCCAAACTAAATGGACTCAGCAGTTTGTAATCTTCATCTGTGAAAGCACAAAGCAATCAATGTGGCGCCAAAAGCCACGGGGACTCAATGGAACCCCAAAACCTATCATCATCATTACTGTTCTTATTTAACAACGGGATGGAATTTTGCAGACAAAATGTGATTTTTGTCAATAGTTTGGGAACTGCTTCTCATTTCCCCATCTACATGGAATGTCAACTGGCAATTTTCAGCATTAAAAATAAGATGAAAGAACTAACAGTCAAGCTGATTTTTCTTAAGTACATATTTAACCAGAACTCCCACACAAACAGCATGTGCCTTTTTTTCTTTTTGGCTAGGAACCATTTATTTGTGAGATGATGACTCATCACTGGTTGTTGCTCTCAGGCTATTATGGAATGGTTCCCCAGGGTTTAGGGAGAGAGACTTAATTTGTATCTGTCGTATTAGCCGACTAGTGAAGGGAAAATGCGTAATTCAAATAACTCAGTTTTGTTTGAACCATACTGATTTAAAATATGATCTTCCCTTCTTGCACTAGGAAGCTGATCAAGAATCCTGTCTACAGAAAAGATCTAACTTTTTTGTGAGATTCAGAGACATGTTTCATTTGGAGAGAACAAATGACCCCTTACCAACTGACAGCTGTAAATACATAAAACGTTGAAGCTTTCTTGAGGCATGACTCCAAATGCCAACACAAAATCAATACTGAAAATCAATACAGTATATGTGCAGTAGTTACTTAATCATATTTTTTCTTAATTTATTTCAGTGACAGAGAGAGACAGATCCTTAAGGGCAAAAGTTCTGTTCATGTCAATGGAGATATACAACATTACACCCTTTATTGGTCTTGCTAGTGTATCCACTGACAAACCGTGGAACTAAATCCAGTGCAATTTCCATTACATATGTAATCTGTCAGCACTGAATGTGATTGTGACCTATACTGTAATCTCAGAATTTTGCAAAAATCTGCAAAAATTTTTTATCAATGTATAGTGAGTGGGCCCATTCATGAGAAATAGTGAATATGATAAGACATGAATGTAACACAGTATGCATCCATAAATACATATTGGGTGAAATCCAGATCCATTAATACTACTAGGAATTTTGCCATTGACTTCTGTGCAGCATGTCATGTTCACTTGCTTATCAGTGAAAGAATAAGAAAAGATACAAAATGTGTGTAAATAAGCATGGGTCATAGGATTGTTCAAAGACTCAGAATTAAAATTTCAGAATATCCTTAGCTAGATTTTCTCCAGAAAGCATAAGGACATCAAGGATAGTACAGTGGTACCTCGGGTTACATATGCTTCAGGTTACATACGCTTCAGGTTACAGACTCCGCTAACCCAGAAATAGTGCTTCAGGTTAAGAACTTTGCTTCAGGATAAGAACAGAAATCGGGCTTTGGCGGTGCGGTGGCAGCTAAAGTGGTGCTTCAGATTAAGAACAGTTTCAGGTTAAGAATGGACCTCCGGAACGAATTAAGTACTTAACCCAAGGTACCACTGTACCTGTAAATGTTAGGCTTTGGGATGATGGTTTGAAGGAGTAGTAAATTACATTGTTAGATCAAAATAAATGTCTAAAATAGCACTATAAGCAGTACTATAGCTACAAGCTAAATAAGATTTAAACCTGTGCAGATAGATGTTGTGTCTTGAATGATAGATTACAACCGGTTTTAACTTTGTTTTTTTTAAAAATGATATTTATTAAAAAAGATTTTTTTTAATTACAAAGAAAAAAGACAAAACAGAAAAAGAAAAGAAAAAATAAAACCATCATTTTCAAATTCTCCACTTTCATTACCTTCTTTCTATGACCTCCTCCTCCTCCCTTTTCTTGTATCTTGATTAATAGTTGTCACAGCAAATCCTTTCCATAATTCATAGTATTCTGTCATTACATTGCCTTACTCTATTTTCATCTTATCTTATAAAAACTTTAAAGCTTAAGACTTAAATCTTATTTTTACCAACTTCTTATAACCATTACCTTTTTACCTAATTCTTTAAACATTTTTACAAGAGCCAAGTAATTTCATTTTAACATTTTTCTAACATTCATCAATTTTATAAGGCATTCCTAATGATAGAAAAAAGAAATAAACAATCCAATCTTCTTCCAGCGTCCCTTCCTCCTGGTCCCGGATTTGTCAGTCCTTTTTATCCCATTAGTCTGTCACATTAACCTGGTGATCTTATATCTGAGGCCTTCAAGTCTCTTCCATGTCCCTTCCGCAGCTCTTCTTCATATTTTCCTTTCACTCGTGGGAACTCCAGCTTGGTAGTGTTTTTGACCCTTTTCAACCAATCAGCCCCTTTCCCATAGTCCAGACTAGACTCCATGTGGTATTTTAAGACATGTTTCAAATTCCCTCCAAAATTGGGAGCCCCCACAGCTCCAAACATCTGACGGCCCATTGCCAGACTTGGAAAGTCCAAACATCTCTGCATAGGGGGGTCAGTCCAACCCCCCCCCCAATTTCCAAATCAATCCAAACTTTATCTTTCCAAATCTGTTTTTTTCCAAGTTCATTTGTCAAATCCAAAGGCTCATTTTACTGCAGGGCCAAAAGTTCCTCCCTTTCTGGCGCCCAAAATTCAGCAACATCCTCTTCTCTCAACTGTTCTGTCATGGCACACTCCTGTTTAAGTTTCTGGGTGGGCTCCACATAGTTTCCCACTACCTGTTCAAATGTTCTGGCCGCGTTAGTCATCAAATCCGTCTTCTGACTTAACTGATCCAATAGGGCATTTATTTTACAGAAAGCACCCAACAGTGCTTCTGAAAACATTGTCCTGCAAGGTCACAAGTCCTTTCCCATGGTTGTAATCTGTAGCAGCTGCAAGCTCCCTAGGATTAGTTACAGTTTCACAGTCCCCCTCTAGGGGGAAATCTTCTGGTTGTTCTTTCTTTTAAGAACAATAGCAACAAAGTTTCTTTTTTAAAGATATTTTGTCAATATTTGTTCCTTTAAAATGCGAAAGGAAACAGTGGAATCACAATGTTACTCTTCTTTTAACTGTCTGTCAAAAACATTTGTCTCTGGTCAATGAGCTTCAAATGTCAATTCTGACACCCCGCTCCAGGATCAGGACGGTGGAAAGTTACTTTACTTTAAACTCATTTCTGCAGGTTTAAACAGTCCAAAAAAGATTCCCCTTCTTCTCCTGCTACCGAAGGGGGGGGGGGGTTCAACGATTTTAAATGGTGAAAACCAATCCTTTGAAAGGGATTTTCTAAGCTCTAGTTTACGTTGTCTTTGCTTTCTTCTGACTACAAGGAAATGGAAGGCTGACTTCCTGTTTAGACCTTCCCATTTCAGTACCAAATTAAGGTAAATTTTTAAGTCCAATTCCTTTCTAATCGCCAGTTCTTATTTGAAGTCCAATTGTTCAATGTTTAAGTACTCACGGGTGATTACTTTAGATGCCAAATTGTCCCAGGAAAAAGGCAGCGCTCTCTGGCAATGGCTATGCGGCTTCGCTCCACGGAAATAGCACAGCACTCACAGCACCGCGCCACTTCCCCCTCTTCGCTTCGGAGCCCGTTAGTGGGTTCCTTTGCAGGTTGGGGGGCGCTAAGGGTGCCCGCCGAGTCCCACGGTCACAGGCTTCATCTGCCTGTGATTTCTGAAAGGGTCCCCGCTTCGCCGCAGCGGAAAAGACCCGTTTCGTGCGGAGCTAGTCAGAGGGAGTCCGCCATTGCCGATGGCGCCACCCCGGAAGTCTGACTACAACCGATTTTAACTTTGTGATGGCCGCTAGTTGTAAATAAGTAAGTTGAACTTATGAGCTAGCATGTATTTGGACTATGACAACACTCTCTCCTAGGTTCTGAGACCTGGGGTGGGAAGGTGAAGCTATAATCAGAAATTGCAGTGGGTTGCATATAGTATCCAGTTCCTATTTTATACATTCCCAAGTTCAGTTTTCCAAAATTCTAAGTTAAATATTTCATTAGCATAATCTTTTAACAGAGATCAAAGTTTAAATTTCCCTTTAATATTATTCAAGGAAAATCCTCATTAACATTAATAGTAGTTTTGACTTTGAGTAGAGGGCAGAATTTGATGTATGGTAATATTGCATGCAACTAATGTTGATTTATTAAGCTGAGTATTTCCTTACTAAATCTTCATCATTTTTATTTTATATCCGCAAACAGTTAACTCTGCTTTGTCTGCTAACTAGCTTGCAGTATTATTAAAAGTAATTGTGGAGAAAGATAATTGCAGAGACATACATAATGACATACAAGTCATTACCAATTGCTATATGCAATGAACTAAATTAGGTCACATACATTTTTCACCTTTGGGTGAAAAAGACAGAATGGGGCAATTTGAACTGGAAATGTATCTGCTATTAAACTTTATTTTCTATAATTTACAAATAAGCAAGCAGCCTGGATTTTTTTTGTACATAACTAATTGTGTTACATTCATGAAACAGTTGTTTCCAGTACTTATATGTAAGGCTGATTGGAAGCAAGCCATGAGAAACTTTCCTAGTACAAGTTGTATTAACATGAGTGGAAGGTCAAGGTGAATAGAACCCTTTATTCTACAACAATCAACAAAGTTTGGAGGAGAGTTGATCGTGCACATCTTAGGGATGCCAGTGGATCCTTCTGCTTTTCCATTCAAGGGCTCTAAAATTCCAAAACATTGGGAATGAAAGCTAGTAAAGGCTCCCAGGGATTCACAAAGTGGATGCTGCACTGTGCCTGCCTTCCCCTGTTGCAAGCCCTGGAAGAATGACCATTGCATCATTTCCCCCCCTAAATTTTGGGTAGTCCTGGCTGCATCAGAGTACCTTTCCTTGCCAAGGATTGGGAGTAGAGCTACATCTTCCAGAATCCTCAGGAGAAGCTGGTTCTCTGTGTTTATTTGTTTGTCCTGAATCTCCTTCCATTCGACTGTATTGAAAGACTCTAGGTTCCATAATTTTGAAAAGAGAGGGAGAAGAAAAAACCCACGCATAATTTATGCACCTTTAACACATAGCAGGTGTCATGGAAAATCCATCATGCCTGTATGTATAAGTATGCAATTTTGCATAATTTTAATGCAGCTTTTGGCTCATTCTAACTTGGTGACTGTCTCCTGATGAAAAACATGTTGTTTATCCCTGATATAAGTTAAAGGTTTGTCTAAATGTTGCTTCAAGCATATAGCTCCACCCACTTTTGACTTCCTGTATATTATTAATCCGCATTATCACCCATTTCTGCTTAGTTAAACTATCCATATGGCAATCGTTTGGGATCCACTGTGAGGTTCTTTCTAGTGTTAATACACTTTAAGTTTGGATGCTACTCAACTTCATGCATTCAATAATGAAAAAGCTTTCAAAGAGGCACCTTTAAATGTGTGAAAGAAATTATTTGTTTTCTTGTTTTTCTTTGCAATATACTTAGTTATTGTTTAACTGTAATCTTTCTTTCTTTGTAGTGTATGTAATAAGTAGGGTTTGGAATTCACTGAACACTTTAGCCTTGCTTAAGCTATTAATCTCAGCAGCCATTTATTGGTTTGTATGCTACAAAGCAAGAGAGATTATCCCTTAATTAATTCCACTGAGAGGGTTCAGCTGCCGTCATCAACCACAATATAGTTTCATGAATTAATGTTGCATGGAAAATATAATGGAATGCATAATAAAATAGAAGTTAAAATACCAGTTATAAAAGTAGAAATAATATGCAAGAAACTTGGATGTGTCATATTAAACATATCAAACATAAGAGCTATTAAAAATATGGGCATGATCCATTTAGGTAATTACACATTCTTTAAAATGTTTTCAATTGCAAAGACTTTATGCATATCAAAATAGGATTTATTCTCAACTGTAATTAGAACTGAAGCATTGTTTATAATAATTAGGTGGCAATTCAGTGACCAGTAACACTCCTATAATTTATCTGAGGTCATGGGGATTACACTAATACAAGTGGCCATTGAATAGCAATACTGTAATTAATGATATGAATAATAATAATATTCCATTACAAAAAGATGAAATCTTGCACAAACAAAAATCAATGACAGCCTTGCTGTCTTAGCTGGGACTTTATCCAATCTGGGCATATGAAAGAAACATAATAGGAGATTATTTCAGCTTGAAGTGTGCTCTCATTTTCTTTTGTTATGTGTTTGGGATGTGTTTTGGAGTTAATTTATAGAAGTGTTTGGAGAAGTATACTTTGTTTTCCATTTTATTGGCACATTGCAGTCACTTTTCCATGCTACCAAGCATTTTTATTCATCTGTTTCTATTCTATATATACTTTAATCACATCTACAGCACCATTTCATATTATGTTGGATTACAATCCAACTTTTATTATGTATTCTTTTTGTTAACTTTCCATCATAAATGGTTTATTTAATGATATATATGTAGCTTTGAAAAGCTGGTCTCTTGTAGTCATTTCTATATCCGGGACCAGAGATACTCCATCACAGATGAAACTGCTATTCTTGGATCCAGAATTTTACAGTGTGACTTACTCAACAAAATACTCTGTTGACTTAACCCTTCAAGGCAGTGCATTAAGGCATTTAGCTCCTCCATTCATTGTAAACCTTGCTCTGTCACCACTGCTGCCACCACCTACCTGCTCCTGCCGCTGTTGCCTGTTTTGCTGCCACTGCATGCCCTACTACATCCACCTCTGGCAGAGAACTGTGCTGCCATCAGCCAATTTCAGGCAAGATCATGCCGATAGTGGGTGAAGTCTCACCCAAATTGGATGCGATCTTGCCCAAAATCGGTGCCAATGGCAGAGACAGTGGGGCAGACTGTTTACCTCACTTTTTGTGTATGGACAAAAACGCTGCTGCTGGGCGTTAAAAGGATTGGCACTCAGATAACTAACAATTCACTGTTAGTGTATGCTGTATGTTGATATGAGTAGAATATTCAGCACTGTTACTGCAGTGCACCTTGTAACTATCTTGCATTTTAGAAAAATCTTGCCAAGACAAGGTGTTTCCTAATCATCTTGGTTAATAGCCAGTGATGTTTTGAGTTCGTCAAATCTCTTTTTGAATTTACTATTCGCAAACATGTGCTGGATTATGGAGAAAGCTAGAGAGTTCCAGAAAAACATCTACTTCTGTTTCATTGACTACACAAAAGCATTTGATTGTGTTGACCACAGCAAACTATGGCAAGTTCTTAAAGAAATTGGGGTGCCTGATCACCTCATCTGTCTCCTGAGAAATTTCTATGTGGGACAAGAAGCTACAGTTAGTACTGGATATGGAACAACTGATTGGTTCAAAATTGGGAAAGGAGTATGACAAGTCTCCCTGCTTATTTAACTTATATGCAGAATTCATTCAAAAGGCTGGATGAATCCCAAGCCGGAATTAGGATTGCCAGAAGAAATATCAACAACCTCAGATATGCAGATTTCACAACCTTCATGGCAGAAAGTGAGGAGGAATTAAAGAACCTTTTAATGAGGGTGAAAGAGGAGGGTGCAAAATATGGTCTGAAGCTCAACTAAAAAAACCCGAAGATCGTGGCCACTGGTCCCATCACCTCCTGGCAAATAGAAGGGGAAGAAATGGAGGCAGTGAGAGATTTTACTTTCTTGGGCTCCATGATCACTGCAGATGGTGACAACGAAATTAAAAGACGTTTGCTTCTTGGGAGAAAAGCAATTACAAACCTAGACAGCATCTTGAAAAGCAGAGACATCACCTTACTGACAAAGGTCTGTATAGTTAAAGCTATGGTTTTCCCAGTAGTGATGTATGGAAGTGAGAGCTGGACCATAAAGAAGGCTAATCACCGAAGAATTGATGCTTTTGATTTATGGTGCTGGAGGAGACTTGAGAGTCCCATGGACTGCAAGAAGATCAAACCTATCCATTCTTAAGGAAATCATCCCTGAGTGCTCACTGGAAGGGCAAATCCTGAAGCTGAGGCTCCAATACTTTGGCCACCTCATGAGAAGATTCGACTCCCTGGAGAAGACCCTAATGTTGGGAAAGATTGAGGACAGAAGGAAAAGGGGATGACAGAGCACGAGATGGTTGGACAGTATTCTCAAAGCTACCAACATGAGTTTGACCAAACTGCGGGAGGCAGTGGAAGACAGGAGTGCCTGGCCTGCTCTGGTCTATGGAGTCACGAAGAGTCGGACACGACTAAATGACTAAACAACAACAACAACAATAATTCGCTGTTACGGCATAACAGCACATTACAAGGATCAATTCATTTCGTGTCGTGTAGAGGAAATGACCTTTGTTTCTTTGAAGGCCTTTCTGCTTTGCAGTTATAATCAGTTTTTTAAAAATGATTGCACTTCCATGACTTGCCCAAGGAAGTTTGAGAACTAACATTTTTCTAGGGTTGTGAGCAATATTAAACCCCCTTAGCAGAAATTCTGTGTGGTCTCAACAGTGTTTTGCTGTGAGCAGCTGCATCTACTGCAGCATCATGTACAATAAATACCAAGCATCTTCCTTTTGAGAACTGACAAGAGGTATACCACTCAGTGCCTTGTTACCTTCTCAGTTTATATAAGGATAGGTGTTGGAATGGTATTGCCTGTAGAAGTTGACTAGGTTCAACATTTGACTGCACTCAATATATGAATAGCTTTAGAGGAATAACTTTAGAGGTGACTAAAAATTTGATCTGTGGTGTCGATTTGCAGTTGTTGTTTCATATATGCAAGTTACTACTTTATGTTGAAGTCGTTGATGATGAAGTCACCCTGTATATAATGGAGGGTGGTGTGCTTGTTATTTGGCTGTTTTGTAGCTCTTTATTTTCTAAAAACAAAATAGCTGGTGTGTGAATGCGAACCCATATCTGGAATATGCTATCAGGAAGGAGAGTAAACCCTTTGCTTCTGCTGTGGTCCCAGTCAGACTCCCAGTCCCCACCTACCCCATGCTTATTGTTCACATAGGAGAAAATCCCACTGCAAACAGCACATGTGGGTAACCTGTTTTCATCTGGGATCGCGTTGGGGACAAAGGTTTAAATCTCCCTACTCCCCACAGAATGGTGCTGATCCCATACTGATTATTTGTGAAAGAGAAAGCCACACAAAACCAAACCAGATGACAAGTGTACATCTAGCTTGGTCCTGTGTTAAGAAGAGGTGCTTCTATGAAACTGGGAACTCCGAAAAAGGAGAGAGAAACAAAATTAAAAAATAAATCTATTTATTTATATGAAATTATATGGTCATATACGTACCGTATTTTTCGCCCTATAGGATGCACTTTTCCCCCTCAAAAAATGAAGGGGAAATCTGTGTGCGTCCTATGGGGCGAATGCAGGCTTTCGCTGAAGCTTGGAGAGCGAGAGGGGTCGGTGCGCACCGACCCCTCTCGCTCTCCAGGCTTCAGGAAGACATCTGCAGCCTAGGCAGCCCTGCGGGAGTTCCCGCAGGGCTGTCTAGGCTGCGGATAGTAGTCTGCTTCCCAGAGCGCTGGGCGCGCTGGAAGCAGAGCACCCGGTGCTTCGGGAACACATCCGCAGCCTAGGCAGCCCTGCGAGAGGTCCCACAGGGCTGTCTAGGCTGCGGATAGCGGCTTGCTTCCCAGAGCGCCCAGCGCTTCAGGAACACCTCCGCAGCCTAGGCAGCCCTGCAGGAGTTCCCCGCAGGGCTCCCCACGCTGTGGATAGCAGCCTGCCGCCCGGCGGGCGAGGCGCCCTGAAGCAGAGCGCCCCGTGCGCCGGACAGACATCCGCAACGTAGGGAGCCCTGCAGGAGTTCCCCGCAGGGCTCCCCACGCTGCGGATAGCCTGCCACCCGGCGGGCGAGGCGCCCTGAAGGAGAGCGCCCCGTGCACCGGACAGACATCCGCAACGTAGGGAGCCCTGCAGGAGTTCCCTGCAGGGCTCCCCACGCTGCGGATAGCCTGCCGCCCGGCGGGCGAGGCGCCCTGAAGCAGAGCACCCCGTGTGCCGGACAGACATCTGCAATGTAGGGAGCCCTGCGGGGAACTCCTGCACCCACAGGGCTCCCCACGCTGCGGATAGCAGCCTGCCGCCTGGCGCGAGGGGCGCCCTGAAGCAGAGCGCCCCGTGCGCCGGGCAGACATCGGCTAGCCCCACAAGCTCGGGGGACAGCAGGGAGGCGCAGCGCCGCCATCCCGCTGTTCCTCGACCTGGTTCGGTTTCCCCGACCTGCTTTTGGGGGGGAAATAAAGGGGGGAAAAATTTCCTTTATTTCCCCCCCAAAAAACTAGGTGCGTCCTATGGGACGGAGCGTCCTATGGGACGAAAAATACGGTAATTAGATCTGCCCACATCCTTTCTTCTTGTCTTAACTGTTTATTTTAACCACTTTGCATCAGGAATGTGTTTGCTGCCTGTACAACAGTGTAAGCTACCACATACAATTTGAAGCATCTGCAGTGTCCTAAATAAAAGTGATAATATAAAGCACCAGTACATTTTAAATGAACAGAGGGTCTGAATTTTTTCTTCCATGAAGGAACAGTTAACTCTGAAAGGGAAATGGTTGGTAGTTTTTAGTGAACATCATTTGGGAGCTCTAAAACATGATACAGAGAAAATGACCAAGTGGAAACTAAAATCTTAGTAAAACTCCTATAGTGATGTGATACAATTTTACTGTTTTGGAGGGGGAGCATGTCTCATTTACTATGTTCCTTCCAGAGGGATTAAATTTACAGAAATTGTGTCACTAATAGTTACCTTCAAGTGTTACAAATCGTGGATAATTGTGTATTTTTCACTGCTTCAATAATGATGATTAGGATAAGCAGATTAAGTAAAGCATAATGGAATCCAGTATTTAAAACGTATGCGATGCCAGTGTGATCTTAATTATCTTAAATCTCTTTTTGGTGAATACTTTTTCTAGTATTTCCCACCTTTTACATCCTGTAACTCATTGGTGGGTACTTCATAGAATCATAGAGTTGGAAGAGACCACAAGGGCCATCGAGTCCAACCCCCTGCCAAGCAGGAAACCTCATGACTTTCTTGGGGAAAAGAGGTATTGTGGCTTACCCAATGTAAAAGGAAGTCAAGAAAAACCTAAATAGTCTGGGTTGTAGCTGAAGTCAGACGAAAACAACTCCTTAGTAGAATCATAGAATCATAGAGTTGGAAGAGACCACAAGGGCCATCGAGTCCAACCCCCTGCCAAGCCGGAATTTACTGGGATGTGCTGGAACCCTGCCTGACAAGAAGTCAATGTAAAAGTTGGAGATATTTTGCTGGCAGGAGCAGACTACGGTTTAACCTTGCAACTTTTTTTCTTTTTTTAAAGTGAACTGTTTCACTTGACATCTTATATAAAGCAAGGGTTTGCAAATGTTTCTGGTTTGTTTTTATGTCTTGCATTTGATTTTAAACGTTTTAGGCTGCTTTTCCAAAGCACTAAAACAAGCAAACAAAAAGTGTCACTACACTTTTGTAACTTTGATTTATGCCTCTGGAAGTGCTTTACAACACAATCCTATGCGTATTTACTCAGAAGTATATCCTGTTAATTTCAGTGAGGCTCGCACCCATGTAAGCATGAATAGGGTTGCATCCTTAATTGCACCCCTAACTAGCTCTGTGCCAACAATTTCTTCTGTGCTTGCCTCCTGCTCCACAACCATTCTCCCTCAGTTACTGAGAAAAGGAATCACATTTGAAAATTATCAAAGGGAACAGACAATTTTCTCCATGAAAACAAAAGCCCTGGAATCCCATGGATATTTGAACCAACTCAGCCATATTTAAAATGTTATGTCTTTCTTAACTTTTAAACATTATCATGCTGCTCCAGAGTGAGATTTGAATTATAGGTAGAACCAATTTCTATAGCATATTTATGCTTTCCCAGGTAAATGTGGAGAAAAGAGATACATTTTGTGTGTGCTTTCTCACTCTTTTATCTCTTTGCATGTGACAGAAAACCCTTCAGGATAATATAGATGTTATTTACAGTCTGTGACCTCCCTCTGCCCTTTTCAGTGCCATGTAATTCTGACTCTCTGGTGTGTTTGGTCTAGCATTTGGTCACGCTGCAGAGTATGTCGCTGGACCAGAAATGAATTGACTTCAAAATCTGCTTATTTGCTTACGCGATTGACAATAGGATTCAACTTACTTGGGAGTAATTTGTGGCTCACGTAGGCTAGATAGTCATATCATTGCTATTACATAACTAGTTTAGTTAACTTGTACAGTCGTAACTTAGTTTTTGAACAGCTTACTTCTCGGAACGTTTTGGCTCCTGAACACCGTAAACCTGGAAGTGACTGTTCCGGTTTGCGAACTGTTTTTGGAAGCCAAATGTCCAACAGGGCTTCAGCGGCTTCTGATTGGCTGCAGCAGCTTCCTGCAGTCAGTCAGAAGCTGTGCTTTGATTTCCGAACATTTTGGAAGTCGAATGGACTTCCGGAACAGATTCCGTTCGACTTCCAAGGTATCCAATTCACACTAGACTTGGTGGAGCCTCCACGGCCACCAAGTACTCAAAATGACTTATAATCAGGCATATTGTTCACACTAAAACCCAGAGGCAAAGCTGTTAAGGTCATATTGATTCCCAATCTGTTTACTATGGCATTAGTTACCCCTCCCAGTTTGGTGTCATCTGCAAATTTGATGAGCATCCCCTCAGCTCCTTTGTCCAAGTTGTTTATAAAGACGTTGAACTACAGCACAGTCAGAGGTGAGGCATGAGGAGGCACTGGGGGACTGTCACACTGTGTCCCACATGAAAGTGGATGAGGCCCACTCTTAGATAAACACTATTTTAAATCATTCTAATTGAAATTAGTGGAATATAAAAAAGGCTTCACTTTGGCTGGGCTTGTCCCCAGTGTTTTCTCTTAACAGCACATTTCACGAAGCCATTTACAGGAAAAGCATATTAATAAAGAAGTGGTATTCTAATTTTATTGCGCCATAAAAATAAGTAATAAAAACATCGCTGTTATTTTGTACCTCCTTGCTTCTGTTTTTGGTCCCAGCATGCTGTTATGCTAAACACAGAATTTCCTGTGAAATTTGCAGTAAATCAGATTATAGGGAAGCAAGATTTAAGGCAGGCATAGGCAAACTCCGGCCCTACATATGTTTGGGACTACAGTTCCCATCATCCCTGACCACGGGTCTTGTTAGATAGGGATGATGGGAATTGTAGTCCCAAACATCTGAAGGGCCGGGGTTTGCCTATGCCTGATTTAAGGAATACTTTAATTTGGCTAGCTGTTAATATTTGGTGATGGCTGCAGGATAAATCTCTCAGTTCTTCTGCAGTCCTGTTTATTTAAAATTTACCTGAAATCCTAGTCCTAGACTATAAAATAGTCTTACCTGAAAAATAATCCTAGACTGTAAGTGAACCTTTCATGGCATGTATACCACATCAGAGCTGTGCTTTTGTTATACAGAACTATTATTTCATTGAAGTTGTTGATGTCAGTAGGGCTTAAGTTGTCCCATGACTCTGACAGGAGCACCTAGAATGGCCCAGGTAAATCCATCAACTGCCTTCCTGATATATTATAGCATGTTAATATCTTTCACAAATAACCTGTTTCCTGTATGATGGGTGTTAACTGCACTTGGCATCGGTCAACATTCTCAGCCCATTGAAAAGGACAATTTCTGCAGAAGCTGTTGAGACACCCCCCCCCCCCCGCTTAGGATGTTCTTAATCACTTGGTACCTTTTCCTTGAGAATTACTCTTTTAAGTAGCTAACTCTCCCCACATAAAATGTTTTCTAGACATGTAAAATGAGCATGTAAGAGAGAGAGGTTCTGTTTTTTTAAAAAATAATATTTATTAAAAGTTTAAGAATTACAGAAAAAAGTAAAAAAGAAAGAGAAAAAGTAAACAATACAAATCAATACATTACACTACATATAAAAAACAAACAAAAGACAATACATCAAAACAAAAACAAAAGCAAAAACAATTAAAAACACATCCAATATTTCCATATCTTTATCTTTTATTGACTTGTTTCATCGACCTCCTCACACCTCCCTTTTTTGTATTCTAGTTATTAATTATTTCAGCAAATCCTTTCCATCTTTCACTGTTTTCTGTCGTTTAATTGTCTTAATCTTATTTTAACCTTATCTTACCATTAAAACCCTAAAACTTATTTATACTTAACTCCTTATAACATTTCTACTAAAGCCGTATAATTTCATTCCAACATTTTTCTAACACTCATTAATTTTACAACATTTCTCTAAATAAATTTTTAAAACTTTTTTCCAATCTTCTTCCACCGTCTCTTCTCCCTGGTCTCGGATTCTGTCAGTCCTTTCGATCAATTCCATATGGTCCATCAACCTGGTGATCTTCTGTCCGAGGCTCTGAACTCTTTTCCATGTCCCTTCTGCAGATCTTCTTCATATTTATACATGCACTTTACTTTATCTTCTGCTGATCTTGTTCTTAATTTCCTTCCTTTGGCACTGAGGAGTAGATCTCGGGGAAACTCCAACCTAACAATGTCTTTATTCCTTCTCGACAGGTCAGCCCATTCTCCATAGTCAGAACTAAAGTCCAAAAGATATTTCAAAGCGTGTTTCAAAATCCCTCCAAAGCTAAAGGCCCCCACAACTCCAATCTCCCCCTGACCCAAATCCAGATCCCAAAAGCCAGAACATCCCTGCATAAGGAGATCTATCCAACTTTCCTTCTCCAATCCAAGCGGGTGTAAGGCCGGGGCTCTCTCCACTTGTATTACTTGAGGTTCAACAACAACTTTCTCCTTCGTCTTCTCCACAGCTTGCCATGTCAAAACAGATTCCTGAATCGATTCCTGAGTAGTTTCTGTATAGGTATTCACTTTTTGTCCCAAATTGTCAATTTTAATAATCATCACATCCGTCTTCTCATGAAGCTGTTCCAATAAAGCACTTGTCTTGCAAAATGCAATCACTAAGGCTTCTTCTGTCAACATTCTTGTCCAAGGTCAATCTCTGATTCTCACAGTCTTTAATCTCTGCAGCTGGAAAATTCCCCAGCTCCACTCCTGCAACAGTTTCAAAAGCTCCCTCTAGGGGAAACAATTTCTATTTGTATCCGTCCTTTTAAACACAGATCCAGCAACAAAGTTAGTTTTGATTTTCAGTTACTTTTGCTCCTTCTTAAGTGCAAAAGGAGACAATGGAAACAATATATTTCTTATTTAACTATCTGTCAACATACGTTTTATTCACAGTCAATGAACTTTCCCAAAACGTCGATCTTACTGGCAGCCCGTTCCCAGGTTCAAAATGGTGGTAATTTATCTTTCTTCACTCTCCTGCAGGCTTAGGCGATCTAAAATTTCCCCCCTCTTCTGCTTCCAAGGGGGGTTTAGTAATTTTAACCGATGGAAATTTAATCCTTTACAAAAGGCTTTCCAGACTTTAGCTTACAACGTCTTTGCTTCAATCTAATTACAAAAGAGGAAGGCGGACTTCCTGTTTGAAACCTTCCCATTTCGGTGCCAAATTAAGATGTTTAAAGATCCAATTTTCCGTTCTACTCACGGGTAGTTGTTTAAAGTCCAATTGTCCACAGGAAAAAGTCAGCGCTCTCCGGCAACAGCAATGCGGCTTCACTCCGCGAAAGAAGCAGTTGATTCGAAGCACCGCGCCGCTCACCCCACGTCACTCCGGATCCCCAAAACCGGGTTTCCCCGTGAGTAGGGGAGGCGCAAAAGGTGCCAGCCGAATCCCACGTCCACAGGCTTCTCCCGCCTGTGGTTTTTAGTTGGTCTCCGCCTTCGCTGTGGCGGCCAGACCCTAATTTCCACGGAGCGGATTCCTCCCGATCAGAGGAAATCCGCCATTGCCGGAGGCGTTAACCCGGAAGTCCTGAGAGAGAGAGAGAGAGAGAGAGAGAGAGAGAGAGAGAGAGAGAGGTTCTAGGCTACTCATAGCAAATTCATTATTTGTGGTTTCTGTTTAATTTTTAAATTACACTAAACCAATGATACTCTGGTTTCCTGTAGGAGAGGACTTGACATGGAATAGCACTTGTGTATCTGCAAATCACAACATACTTTACCATAAAAACTAGAACAAAACTGCTGTTCTGCCTTCTGTTTACAGAACCCTGTACTATGCTTCACTGCATTCAGGTTATACAGGTTTCATATGTTTATTTAGAGAAGAAACTATAGATGGGAAGTGGGTACAGTGCAATGGAGTGAAGATAGCAATGCCAAGCTAATTATTCCCATCTTAATACAGGATCAAATACAAGTATCACACACAGCACTAGCTAGTGTTCATTGTGTGCACAGATCTCCAAACTGACGCCAATGAGATGTGGGGAGGGTCTCAAAATTCCCATTTAACAATGTAGCTAAATGTTATTTTTTTATGTTGGGTGGAATTTTTCAGAAATTATTTTCTGAGATTCAGTTAAACCATAAACTGGTGTAGCTGTCATTATTGCCTTGCCTTTTTATTTATAGTTATTTCTCTCTAATTTGTCGCTTTCAACAAGAAGACTTGGGGCCATCTTTGGGTAATACTTATTACTACAACTGTTTCCCCATTGTATGGTGAACACGTGGAGAGGATTGCACACCCTGTTGCTGGTCTTAACTTCCATATACTTATGCACATGTACAACCTTTGTAGACTTTGTGTGGTTTGAGAACTTTGCTTTTCCAGAGTCCCTGAGTATACAGAGAGAACCTTACTTGCACACAGTGTTATATGTATAAGCTCTGTTCAGATGTTCAGCTGAATGCACAGAAGTCAGGCTGCACTGAGATCTGCAGTGCTTTCAGTTGTTACCCCATTTAGGAATGTAAGGTTGATGTGTGGGGATCATTTCCACATAATATTTTTTGTTGTAGGAATCCTTCTGCATGTTTCCCAATACAGGATCTCATGCTGGAACTTTCAAGAACACGAGGATAAATTGATTATAGAATGATGACCTTATCCCAACCTCTCTATCTCCTGGGATTTTTCTCTTGGAAAAAAGCTACTGCAGCAGTCAGGAGATTGGAGAACCTTTTACTGAAGGATATGTTCATGGATTACTGCTATATTTATCTCCTCTTTTTCTGCTGGACTCTCATTACTGGATTTTGTAGTAAAGGAAAGATGGAGAAATTGGAGGTAGGGATTATTCCCCTCCCCTTAAACTCAAGTTGCACAGGAATCTTTGCTGCACCTTTTCTAGTAGTTCTTTGCATAATAAAACTTAATTATTGTCAAATTCTGGAGGAGGCTGGAACAGATGAAAGCTCTTCCTTCTGTGCATTCTTGTGTGGTTCTAAAGACAGGACTTTCAGCTTTCTCCCTTTTCTGCTGGTAAGAACTGAATTGTACTTTTAGACGTTTGCACTCTGGCCCCAAATCCATTTACACTGAAGAAAGTCCCACCAGTAGAATACTTACAAGTATATTCCATCAGTGGTACTTTTCCTCTGCATAAATGGATTTGAGGTCATAGCGTAAGGATCTAAAAAGACACTTCAGTTCTTTCAGGTAGAAGGAATTACCTAAAGTCATGAATAACTTAAATCATCTAGTAAAAATACAGTGGTACCTTGGGTTACAGACGCTTCAGATTACACGTTTTCGGGTTGTGCACCATGCCAAACCCGGACGTACCAGAACAGGTTACTTCTGGGTTTCAGCACTCGCGCATGCACAGAAACACCAAATTGCACTTTGCACATGTGCAGAAGCGCCCAATCACAACTCGCACGTGCACAGGCATAGCGTGGCAGGTTGTGAATACTGCGGGTTGCAAACGTGCCTGCTGCAATAATCACGTTCGCAACCCAAGGTTTCACTGCAGTGAGTTAAAATACTGAGTTCATACTTAAACTTCACAGTATAACTCACCCCCCCCCCATTTTTTCTACTGGAAATGTTTTTCTACTAGAAAAAATAGGCTATATAATGGCCTGGTTCACAACATTAAACTATGGTTGACACCAATCTATGGTTAACTCTAACCTTCAGTTAACAGTAACCACAGTTCATGCTGATTCAGGCATAATTAGTAATTGTGGTTACTTGAAAATGGAAGTGAAAGCTGACTGGTAATAACTAAGGCTGAGATCCTATACAAACTTCCCTGAAATGAGCCTTATTTAATGCAATGTGGTATACTGTTGAATAAATATGCACAGGGATTCGACTGAACAGCTGTAATCTTGTGCAAAATAAGAGTGCTGAAATCCTTTCAAAGTCACTGGGATTGAAATTCAAACACAAGGGGAGAAGATTTTGATATTAGGAATCTATGCGCCAAATGATGGAAAATCAGAATTCTACAAGAAGCTGCATGAGACAATGCTGGATTTTCTGGACTATTCTAATATCATCGTGATGGGAGATATGAATGGGGTGGTTTCCACAAATATGGACAAATCCCAAAATCAAAACCTAACAACAGACGGCAGACTTCCTAAAACGTTTTTTGAAATGACAGACAATATGGACTTGATTGACATTTGGAGGACAAAGAACCCCTTGGTCAAAGAAGGAACCTTCTTTTCCGAGGCCCATCTGTCATGGACACGAATTGACCAAATTTGGATATCTAGAGGGCTGGCACCTAAAACAAGAAAAGTGGAAATCTGCCCAAAAACCTGCTCCGACCATAACGCCTTGAAAATGGAATTGAGACTTATCCCAACTGGATCCTTCAGATGGAGGATGAATGACACCTTGTTAAGAGATCAAGAGATTGTTAAGAAGGCCCAAAAAATGCTTAAGGACTATTTTGAAATAAATTTGAACACTACGGTGGAGAAAAGAATAATCTGGGATGCAAGTAAAGCTGTAATGAGAGGGTTTCTGATACAACAGAATACAATAAAGAGAAAATTTTGGAATGGAAAAAAGGAAAAAATTCTAGAGAAAATAAGTGAAGGAGAGAAAAAGCTGAGAACCAAACCAAAGTCAAAAGAGGTGTTAAGAGAGATCAAATTCCATCAAGCACAATATTCGAAATTGATTAATCAAGAGATTGAATGGAAAATTAAACAAATGAAGCAGAGATCGTTTGAATCAGCAAACAAATGTGGAAAGTTGTTAGCTTGGCAGTTGAAAAAAAGACAGAAGTTAAATACGGTTACAAACTTGGAGATTCAAGGTAAAATAGTTCAGAAACCAGAAGAAATAAGAAAGTGCTTCCACAGATATTTCAAAGAGCTTTATGCACAGGGGCCTCAGAAAGAATCGGAAATAGACCAATTTTTGAGGACAAATGGACTACCTAAAATAAGTCAAGATAAAAGATCAATTCTCAACAGCAAAATAACTCAACAGGAAATTGAAGATGCCATTCAAAATATGCAACTTGGCAAATCTCCAGGCCCGGATGGACTCACCTCCAAATATTATAAGACTTTGAAAGACTTCTTGATACAACCGTTGTTGGAGGTTTGCAATCAGATTGTGGAGGGGAAGAGGGCACCGGAAACGTGGAAAGAAGCATTCATCACATTGATACCCAAATCAGAAAGGGAAAAGACCCAGCTTAAGAATTACCGTCCCATCTCACTCCTGAATGTGGATTACAAAATATTTGCAGACATTTTAGCGAATAGACTTAAAAAAGTATTAAATGAAGTAATTCACAAGGACCAAGCAGGCTTTCTCCCTGGTAGACATATGTCGGACAATACTAGGAACATTATTGATATATTGGAGCTGTTGCGAATTAGAAACACAAGGGCAGCTTTAATCTTCATTGATGCGGAGAAAGCATTTGACAACATTTCTTGGATGTTTATGAAGAAAAACTTGAAAGGGATGGGAGTGGGACGGGGGTTTGAAAATGGACTAGAAGCAATTTATTCAGAGCAAAAAGCTAAGCTGATAGTGAACAATGTGGTATCGGAGGAACTCCAAATTGAAAAAGGGACACGACAGGGGTGCCCTCTGTCCCCTCTGTTATTTATCTCGGTTCTGGAGGTATTGCTGAATATGATTAGGGAGGACCAGTTGGTGCAAGGTATAGTGGTCGGAGCGAAACAATACAAACTGAAAGCTTTCGCAGACGACTTAGTCTTGACAGTACAGGAGCCGGAATCTAGCACAAAAAGAGTTTTGGAACTTATCTTGGAGTTTGGTCGGGTGGCGGGATTTAAGCTAAACAAACAAAAAACTATGGTTTTGGTCAAAAATCTGACACCTACAGAGATAGAGGGGTACCAGAAAGAGACAGAGTTAAGTGTGGTTAAAAAAGTGAAATACCTGGGGGTATCCTTGTCCACTAAAAACTTAAACCTTTTCAAAGATAATTATGAAAAATGTTGGTTGGAAATTAAAAAAGACTTGGATATTTGGTCAAGATTGAAACTTACCTTGTCAGGCCGAATCGCAGCTATAAAGATGTGTGTTTTGCCAAAAATGTTATTTTTATTTCAAACCCTTCAGGTCGTGGACAGAATGGAATGTTTTGGAAAATGGCAGAAGGACATCTCTAAGTTTGTCTGGCAGGGCAAAAAGCCCCGAATAAAATTTAAAATACTAACTGACTCAAAAGAAAGAGGGGGGTTTGCCCTGCCGGATTTAAGGTTGTACTACGAAGCTGCAGCCTTCTGCTGGCTGAAGGATTGGTTTCTGTTGGAAAACACCAATGTCCTAGATCTGGAAGGGTTTGATAATGTGTATGGTTGGCATGCATACTTGTGGTATGACAAGGCGAAGGTTCACAAACTGTTTAAAAACCATATTGTCAGAAAATCAATTTTTGCCGTCTGGATGAAGTACAAGGACTTACTAGAAAGTAAGACCCCGAGGTGGTTATCACCAGTGGAAGCCAAGATTTCTAAAAAAAGGCCCAATATGGAGGCTTATTGGCCAAAATATTGGGAATTGATTGAAAGAGTTGGAGATAATTGGAAGCTCCAAAGCCAGGATAAACTAAAAGGTAAGGTGCGAGATTGGTTACATTATGCTCAAATTCAAGAGGTATTTAAAATGGATAAAAAAGTGGGTTTTCAGTTGGAGAAATCGAAACTGGAGACGGAGTTACTAGAACCAAAGACTAAGGTACTTTCGAGGATGTATGACTTGCTGCTTCAATGGAACACACAGGATGAGACAGTTAAATCTGCTATGATAAAATGGGCACAGGATGTAGGACACAACATTATGTCTGAGGACTGGGAAAGGTTATGGAACACCGGTATGAAATTCACGGCATGTAGTGCCTTGAAAGAGAACATTATGAAAATGGTATACCGGTGGTACATGACCCCAGTCAAGTTGGCTAAAATATATCATCTTTCTGATAATAAGTGCTGGAAATGTAAGGAGGCAGAAGGGACATTCTTTCACCTCTGGTGGACCTGCCCGAAAGTAAAGGCCTTCTGGGAAATGATACATAATGAGCTGAAAAAGGTATTCAAATATACCTTTTCTAAGAAACCAGAGGCCTTTCTCCTGGACATGGTGGACCGGAAGGTGTTAAAGAAGGATAGAACTTTGTTTATGTATGCAACCACAGCAGCAAGGATCCTTATGGCAAAGTTCTGGAAAACACCAGATTTACCCACACTGGAGGACTGGCAGACGCAGCTGATGGACTACATGGAGTTGGCAGAAATGACTGGCAGAATCCGAGATCTGAGCGAAGAAACAATGGAGGAGGACTGGAAAAAATTTAAGGACTATTTGCAAAAACACTATAAGTTGTTTGAATGTTAAGATTTTGCACGACTAAGAAACGTTATGCTTCTGCAATTTATTTAAGTAAATGATAAAGTAAATAATGACGGAAAAATGAGACAAATTAGAAACAAAATATTATGTTTATTAAAAGTATGGAAACTAAATTACAAACTTCTGAAGTTGGTAACATAATAAACTCAAAGGTATAATAAGATTTGAAACAAGATAACAAATTGCTGAACTGGCTAGAATAATGAATGCAATGTCGAGAGGATGTGAGGAGGTCCAAAAGAAAGTGAATTGTTGATGTTTGACTTCTGTTTTTCTTTTCTTTTCTTACTCTTCTTTATATACATATAAAAAAATGTTCCCTGCATGTTGCTATGTAAACTAATCTGTTAACCTATGGAAAGAAACACAATAAAAAAAATTTTTTTTTTTTAAAAAAAAAACAAAGTCACTGGGATTGGCAGCCTGATTCTGAATATGTGTACTTAATAAAACACATTGAGTTCAGCGGGACTTTCTAGAAATATGCATAAGCTCAGAAGCATGTTTTTGCTGGTGCTGCGTCCTTATTTTCTTTGCCACCAAGTAATTAAGCGGGCAAGAGACAGTGTCAAGGAATAGCCACTATCTCACTCACCTGCTCTCACACTTGAAGTAGCTCCAATCCATAGGGATCCACTTGCTATGATTTTGGTGTTAACAGCTCCTCCTTGGCTACAGTTGGTTGGTAGTACATTAATTTCTGCTAGATACCTATAATCTCATTTCATTGAGATTACTATAGTGTTACCTTCTCTGGGTTCTCTTATTGTCTCTCCAAAATGCCTATGTCAGTATTTTCATGTATTTTACGACTCCTCCATGCGCAAGAAGTCTGTTTAAGCAAAAAGAAATCAAAATATAAGCCTTCTAGGTGTTTGGCCAGTAAGGTGTTTGGCAGCCTGATTCTGAATCACTGATTCTGAAGGACCCCTGGACGGTTAAGTCCCGTCAAAGGCAATTATGGGATGTGGCGCTCATTTCACTTCCAGGATGAGAGAGCCAGTGTTTGTCCACAGACAGCTTTCTGCATGACTAAACCACTTCTGGCGCAACAGAACACCGTGACGGAAGCCATAGCGCACAGAAATGCCATTTACCTTTCTGGCACAGCGGTACCTATTTATCTACTTGCATTGACGTGCTTTTGAACTGCTAGGTTGCAGGAGCTGGGACACAGCAATGGAAGCTCACCCCATCGCTTGGATTCGAACTGCCGAACTTCCCTTCTGCAAGCCCAAGAGGCTCAGTGGTTTAGATCACAGCAGTTTGGCCAATATCTAAACCTTGGTGCCAACATTTAGTTTTAAGGCTGTTTATAAGCCTGATATAATGTGAGGTTGCAGCCACATAGGCCAGCAGATGAAGAAAAAGGAGACATGGCAAATCAGAGCATAGTTGTAGTAGGCAGAGAAGCAGGCCTGGTTACTGCATGGCCAGATTTTTAAAATTGCCACAGTGAGCTGTGGCATCTGATGCAGCTAAGAATTAGAAGATTTTAGCAGTTTGGTTCCCATTAGTAGAGTTCCTTTGATATTTGGAAATGAATGTTCGAGTCTAATGGAACAGATTGCCGCAAATTTGTTGATACCTTCCAGTGTTAGTCAACTACAGGTGCCAGTTGTACCGTAATTGCTGGGTATACTAATGGACTCATCAAAGTCAGATGTGCCTGTTCAAAGAACAGGATCTGATGAGCAAATTACTGTCACAGCAACTATGAAAGGTGTTACATTTCCCTATCATAAATGCATTAATGCTAGACAAAGAAACATGTTCAATTTCTTTGGAACTAAAATATTTCTATACTTCAGAATCATTTGTTGTCCATTCAGATTCATGTATGAAGAAAGCATTAGGTTGTCCTCCATACTTGAAAACTTTATTGGGTAGCATTTAAATATTGTAAATAAAGAAAGAAGGGTCTTTTTCCACTAGAGATAGATAGATAGTTAAATGGCTACAAGTTTACCATAGTTATACAGTATAACTGACCTTCTAAATGTTGGGAACAGTATTGCTGTAGGTTTAAGACTGTGCTTGCTTATCAGAGCTGTCAATGACTTATTGATTACTTAATTAGTTTTCTAAGCTGCCTAATCAAGGGTAGATGTCAGTGTCTGTTCCTGCCAGCTCAACATTGAGAAGAACTGTGAGAACCTAAGCAAATGAAATAGATTTGAGTATTCTGAACTGGGCAGACGAGTGCATTCATTACAACATGAAAATAAAGCATACACTGGGGAATGACTATTTGCATTAATTTTCTTTAGGAACGACAAACAGTTTCTTTTTTTGCTATTTTTAATATTTTATGGTGGGGGGTTTTTTAATTCACTACCCTGGATCTAACTTACCAATGATAATTTCATATTATGTGCAAACGTGTAACTGAGATTTGGTGCTGATTTTTCTTAAAGGAAAATTAGGTTGGAGAATTTGGATCATGGGTATGGTAATGGGATGCTTAATATTTTCCCCACTTTCTCTTTCTCTGTTCCATCCCTTCCCCTGCTTTTTGCAAGGTTGGAAGATGGCTTCTATAGAATCAGAATATCGGTCTATCTAGTTCAGTATTATCAACTCTGACTGGCAGTCTCTCCCCAGGGTTTCAGATATGAGCCCATGCCCCCTTCTCCCAGGGTCAGAGGTTGAACCTCCTCTATTCAAAGCCAGTGCTCTTACACTTAGTGGCTTTCAGTTTCTGATCTCCCTGGGTGTTCAAAATGTGCCTTTTTGTGCTTAAGATGGTGGGAAGAAAGTCATGCATATAATGCATTTTGGAATGGGGAAATTGTGGATATGGAAAGGATTGAGTTCATTGCCCCCATATTTCATCCCCCTTCCTTGACAATAATTAGTTTCTACTTAGGTCATTTAGTGTTCCTACTTGACCCAATTGGTTAGTTTTTTCATACTGCTTTAGTTACGTTAAATCCTGCTAGAATGCATTACCATCCAGTCAGATTCTCTTGAGAATTGACAGTGTTAAAACTTATTTGTCAAGTGACTTTTTAAGAGAATACTCCAAAGTAAGTTACTTGTGAGATGTTAATGAAAGGGCAGGTTTGAATGGAGAAGAAGTAGGGATAAGGAATGGGTAAGGGCTGTAATCAGCTGATTTATTTCAAGAACATTTTAAAAGAGTAATGCTTCAATAAATAAAACCCAGGTGACAAATATCTTTGAAGTCCCTGAGCTCCTTCAGGAGGAAGGGAGGGATATAAATTCAACAAATATATAAAAGTACAGTGGTACCTCGGGTTAAGTACTTAATTCGTTCCGGAGGTCTGTTCTTAACCTGCAACTGTTCTTAACCTGAAGCACCACTTTAGCTAATGGGGCTTCCTGCTGCCGCTGCGCCGCCGGAGCACGATTTCTGTTCTCATCCTAGAGCAAAGTTCTTAACCCGAGGTACTATTTCTGGGTTAGCGGAGTCTGTAACCTGAAGCGTATGTAACCGGGGGTACCACTGTACACAGTGTTTCTCATCAACAGTTTCAATGATAGGTTCCAAATACTTGAAACTCTTCATAGCTTAATCTGCTTGCTGTTTTTGTAATCCTGCAAGACTATTTTTGACTCTGTCACCAGGCAGGAGGAAGAATATGAGTTTCTCATTATAGTAAATCTTTCATTTGACTTAATCTGAGTTTTGGTGAAATATTCTAAATAGGGCAAGGCCTAGTCTGGTTGGTGAATCCTTGACATGGTTCAAAATGGTGGCATTCTTTAGTTTTTTTATAGTGTTGCCCCGCACCATGGACTTATTGTACATGTTGTTCAAGATGGTGTAAATCTGTATTTGTCCTGTTAAAGCTAAAGTGGATTCCTTGAATTGAGGTATGGAATCAGATCCAGAGTATTACATACAGTTTAACTATTGTTTAGTCTGAATTTATAGCATATATTAATATATATTATTATATTAATACCTGAAGGAGCGTCTCCACCTCCATCGTTCTACCTGGACACTGAGGTCCAGCTCCGAGGGCCTTCTGGCGGTTCCCTCACTGCGAGAAGCCAAGTTACAGGGAACCAGGCAGAGGGCCTTCTCGGTAGTGGCGCCCTCCCTGTGGAACGCCCTCCTGCCAGATGTCAAAGAGAACAACAACTACCAGACTTTTAGAAGACATCTGAAGGCAGCCCTGTTTAGGGAAGCTTTTAATGTTTGATGTATCATAGTATTTTAATATTCTTTTGGAAGCCGCCCAGAGTGGCTGGGGAAACCCAGCCAGATGGGCGGGGTATAAATAATAAATTATTATTATTATTATTATTATTATTATTATTATTATTATTATTATTATTATTATTATTATTATATGCTATCCTTGAGTAACCTTCTTATGCTTTGATTTAGTGGTGATTTAGTCAGAGATAAACCAGGAATGTGTTTCATTTTGCCATTGTTCACATCAATGGCAAGAATGTGAGTAGATACATATCATTGTTATTTATCACTTGCATTTTCCCGCTAAATCCGTATACTTAACTTCCTATCATTGTTCCTATGACCATTTCACCTTGTTGATAGCCAGAATAGCTGAAATAGCTTTCTTTTAAGCTTGTTTATGTGGGGATTTGCAACAAAGTATAGCAATCTCCTATCTTTTTGTGTTCGTTTTAGCATCAAATAATTGCTGGCACGAGCAACAACACATGACTAACCAGATCACTGTGTTGCAATATTGTTACCTAGAATCCTATTATATATCAGACGCAAATCGTCAATTTCTAATTTGAAGTTGTTTCACTGTACCAAACCTATCATTGTACATGGCTTTGCAATTACGAGACCGCTACAACAAAAAATAAAATGGTAGAGCTTAACACTGATTCTTTGAGTGTAATGAGTTGGGACCACAACAAAACATGGTATCCAAAATGATTTATTGTAGTCATTTTTTTCCTGGTTTACAATGCATTTTCATTATGAAAAGGATTTCATTGTCACCCTTGGCACCAAGGGGTGTTTGCATAATAAACCAAGATACTTTTACAATAGTTACAAGAGCTGCAAAGTCTGCCAATTTCAAAGGATTAATTTAGCAACTCGTATATATTTGAGCAGTGAGCTTCATGCTACCAAGCTTCATAAAACAAACATTGTGGTCATAGAAGGAAAACATGCTCAAAACAACAACTAAGATGTGGACAAGCTCTTGAGTACCTTCTTGCCACTATTCAATGAATATTAGGAAAAAAACAATTCCTTTTATCTATTGCAGTAATGTTAGAGACTAGCAGCCCAATATATCGGCTTAAATGCAGGTGTTGTTATTTTGTAGCAGTAGTTTAAATTCTGAACGTCACTGAATTTACATTGGGTTTCAGTTGGCTTCAGTAAATGTTGAAGCCCCAATGGGGGAACCCAAAACCATACATATAAAAAGCAGACATTTGAAGTAATATGCAAGCCACTTCAAGTTTAGCACAAAGAATTATTTGCAGTGTTTCAACAGCCAGGCAAACAAATGCTTAGTAAATATTTCATGAACTTGTATCTCTGCCACAAACATTTTATTGCTGATGTGCACAGCAATCTTGTTTATGGTGGATTATGCTTATGTAAGTGGGCAATCTTGAAGTTGTCATGAACAGAAACATCTGCTGTGTAAGTCACCACTCAGCCCACATGGGCTGAATTTGGATGCTGTGGTAAACCATGGCCTGTCGTGACAGGAACAAGAAGCATTTGCTTCTGTTGTGATTAACCATTGCTTGTTCCCTTGTCCAGACCTCACAAACTGTGGTTACCTTCAGAATGGAACAAACAAACTTCTAGCAAATGGGTTGGCACTGCTATGAAGTTGCTCCAGACAGCTGGTGTGGAAATTTAGACTGCATTTCCAGGTTACAAATTTTGAATCCATGTCTTCTTCTTTTTACCAAATTTTCAAAATAATAGTAACACTCATTTGAAAAATAGAAACCATTCATAGTACTGGTGAAAAATGTTGCAGAACTACAATGGACAAAAATGGATGAAAAATAATAATTGTAACACATAATTAGCTTGCACAACTGCACGTTAGCCTGAATAATTTATTATAATGATCTAAATCTAACCTCTTCTGCATTCTACTTTAACTCCACTGTCACAATCGAGGGTCTCATCTTGTGTAGCTTTCAATTCATTATGTTAAGGCAGTTTTTATCCTTGTCTACCAACTAGAATTGCAAGAATAAAATGGTAAACTTAGCAAAATTCATAGGGATGCTTTAGCTATGTTATTAAGAACATGGGCTTTATCTCTCTGGATTGGATATGGAAGAGGAGTGCAAACCTTGTCAGTATTTGCACTGATTTCCTCCCCCCCCCCATACTCTTACTTTTTTTCCTTCTAAAGCAGCTTCTCAAGTCCTCTTCATATAGCTGTTACGCAGTGCTTAAAACACAATGAGCATTCATTATGCCAAATCTGCAGACATTACACTTGATATAATTGCTGTCTGCCTTAATTCCTGGTTTGTCCTTTTGCAAGCATTAATTACATGTGTCAACAACAATCAGTTTAGAGGAAGATAATTGTAGGTATAGGAAAGGTTATTCATGGCAAATACGTACTTGAAATATCATGTCTCCATATTATTAAAGTTTTATCTCTTTCTAGATTCTGTAGTTTGTAGGAGTTTTGATCTTTTAGGCTTGAATACGTGGGGATATAATGGGCTATTCTGTTCTGTGGTGCTAGTATAACCACTTCTGCCTAAGACTTTTTTTAAAAAGCACCTTAATATGAAAGGCCACAATCCAACCAAAGTAAATTGCTTTTTAATATCCCATTAATTTAACGTAAAAATTTGAACCCATTCCTAACTTCTCCTTTGAAATCTATAGAACTTTTAAAACATTAGCAAGGTTGTACATCTCGTTTGACCTAAGCTAATGAATGTCAATTTGCTTTGGCCTAAATGCTTTGAAAACTACATAAGCTGATTTGTCCTTAACATAAGGGTCTATGAAAGAGAATTAGTTTTTGGAGAAAAGTTTGATTGCATAATTAAGATTAGATTTTCTGATTACTTAAATGACTGCTTCCTATGACACCTGTACTGGGAAACAGTAGTTTAAGCAGTGCATTAAAATCAGTGTTGCAAACTAGGATCTGATTTGTTTGTAGGCACCACTTAAACTGCAGTTTTCTGATTCAGGTGTCACAGGAAACTCTGGATTAACAAATCTAGAAGTCTTGGCTGCAGCAGGGCATGCTAAAGGATGAGGAAAAAGCAGGTTGCTCCAGCAAATTGTTTATTTACAATTTGGTCTGACCAGGTTCACCACAAGTTGTTAATATGTTGTAGGTTTGGGAGCAAGACTGCCACCAGAAATCTGGCAAGAGCTGACTCACTCTGCCCTACTTCAAATCCCCACTTAAAATCACAATGTAATCTTGAACAGTGTTTTCAGAAGAATAAAATGTATATTAAAATTCTTCCTTCAGTGAAATGAACATAGGTTGAAATGTTGTAAATATTACAAACTGCTTAATAACCTGCCTTCTCAGTTTAAAGGTGTGTGTTTTTGTATAAAAATTCGATATATCGAATTTCTGTACCAATGCATTAGTCATTTATCTAGCATTGTCTTGATAATCAGTTGGTAGCACTTAACAATAATGGTGTGCAGAATGTATTTTTATGCCACATTTTATTCTGATTATATTATGCAGTTAAAGTGAGAATTGTCATTAGCAAGTGTGAGTCATCCCATTACTAATTTTGTTGAATATATCTTTGCAGTGCTGAAATAATTAAATGTATAATAACACAATTAATATAACTTTGCATTATTCCTGCAATTGGTATTAAAATAAAATAAAATAAAATAAAATGTATATTCCAACAGCTTTCATGATTCAGCACTCATTACAGAAAAGTCATTGTTTTCCGATTTATTTTTTGGATGCCTTCTACTTAAAAAATAGTCTTGAGGTGCATTACAACACACACACACACACACACACACACACACAGTCTCCCAAGAAAATATATGTATATTATAACCAGTGCAAGCAAAACAATGCAAATGCCCAACAGAACTTAAAAATATTAACTATCCAATGCCTGAAAGAAGAGGAAAGTATTTGCCTGGTGGCAAAAATATTTTAATAACAGTGCTAGGCAGGCTTAGCTGGGGGAAAGCATTATAGAGACAGGGAGCATAGCTGAAAATACCTTCTCTCTTGTTGCCAAACACTAATTTTTACTCTGCCTCAGATATCTCAGGGTCCATGTGGGCTCATGTTGGAAGAAGAGCTGCACAGGGTCTTGGGGTCTTCGGCTTTATAAGGCTTTAGAAGCTAAAACCGGAGTATCAAATTGAATTTGAAAACCTATTGGTAGCCAGTGCAGCTGGGTCAGTACCAATATTGGTTGGGCTGTCTGGCTTCTGTTAAGAGTCTGGGTGCTGCATTCTACACTAGCTGCAGTTTCTGGACTGTCTTTACACAAGGTAAAGGTAAAGGGACCCCTGTTCATTAGGTCCAGTCGTGACAGACTCTGGGGTTGCGGCACTCATCTCGCTTTATTGGCCGAGGGAGCCGGCGTACAGCTTCCGGGTCATGTGGCCAACATGACTAAGCCGCTTCTGGCAAACCAGAGCAGCGCACGGAAACGCCGTTTACCTTCCTGTTGGAGCGGTACCTATTTATCTACTTGCACTTTGACGTCCTTTCAAACTGCTAGGTTGGCAGGAGCAGGAACCGAGCAACGGGGGATTCGAACCGCCGACCTTCTGATCGGCAAGTCCTAGGCTCTGTGGTTTAACCCACAGCGCCACTCTACATGTAGTGCATTGCAGTAACTGAACAGCTAGGCTGTTCCTACCCAGAAAGGTGTGTAGCTGATCCAAAAACTGCAGCTGGCAAAAGACTTTCTGCACCACTGAGGACACCTGGTTTCATGTGACAGTGATGTATCTAGGAGAACCGCCTAAACTACAAACATACTCCTTCAGGGAAAGTGCAATCCCATGCAGAAGTGGTTGAACACCACTTAGCTGGGCAGGAGAACCACCTACTAGATAAAAAAATTGTCTTAGGGACTCTATTCTGAATTTGTGAAGGGTTTACTCCTTAGCCTTTCCTTTTCCTGAAGATATCCCACAAGGCAGCCTCTTGATCATTTAGGCAGGGCCTAATCTGACTCTTTGATGCAGCAGCCAGGGAACTTGTGGGGCAGGAGAACCACCTACTAGATAAAAAAATTGTCTTAGGGACTCTATTCTGAATTTGTGAAGGGTTTACTCCTTAGCCTTTCCTTTTCCTGAAGATATCCCACAAGGCAGCCTCTTGATCATTTAGGCAGGGCCTAATCTGACTCTTTGATGCAGCAGCCAGGGAACTTGTGGGGCAAGCATTTTCCCCTGACTTCCACCTTCCATACTTGCCACCACGAGCAGCAGAACTTCACTTCTGCTAGCCAGAGGTTTTGTTGTTGTTTAGTCGTTTAGTCATGTCCGATTCTTCGTGACCCCATGGACCAGAGCACGCCAGGCACTTCTGTCTTCCACTGCCTCCCGCAGTGTGGTCAAACTCATGCTGGTAGCTTTGAGAACACTGTCCAACCATCTCGTCCTCTGTTGTCCCCTCCTTGTGCCCTCAATCTTTCTCAACATCAGGGTCTTCTCCAGGGAGTCTTCTCTTCTCATGAGGTGGCCAAAGTATTGGAGCCTCAGCTTCAGGATCTGTCCTTCCAGTGAGCACTCAGGGCTGATTTCCTTAAGAATGGATAGGTTTGATCTTGCAGTCCATGGGACTCTCAAGAATCTCCTCCAGCACCATAATTCAAAAGCATCAATTCTTTGGCGATCAGCCTTCTTTATGGTCCAGCTCTCACTTCCATACATCACTAATGGGAAAACCATAGCTTTAACTATATGAACCTTTGTTGGCAAGGTGATGTCTCTGCTTTTTAAGAAGCTGTCTAGGTTTGTCATTGCTTTAGCCAGAGGTTAGGATTAGTCTTAAGATACCATTGCAAAATGGTTATTTCACCAGCTTCTCTTGGGGTGATAGGAGAACTAATTGCATTGCATTGTTTCTGCTAGCAGGAAATGCTACTATACTTTCTGGATGGAAGATTAATTATTTGTTTATATTGCTACAGGTGGTGTGCTCACTGAAACTGGGGTGTAAGAAAGTGCTTATTCCTTATGATTTCAGGGCATAGTATAAATACATGCTTTCTGATTGAATGTGTGTGATTACTTTCTGCTTAAAATTAAGTAATTTTTCATTGGATGAGGGTATACATCCTTGTTTCCCTAGAGGCACAGAAACTACACTGAAAAGGATTGGGTTTCCTGATTTCAGAATGGTTATTCATCCCTGTAGCTATTATACCTTCGTACACAACAGATTTGTGTTATTCTTTTTGCCTCTTCGGTACTTCCCTTGAATACCACTAAAGGGTGTATCATAATTTTTCAGCACATTGAAGGAAAGAGAAGTATGACAGCAAAAAAAAATCCGATAAATTAAATTTGACATGTTTTTTATCTATATAAAATGGATTCTGAACAGCTGGTAATTGTGAATATTTTAGCAGTCATTTTTTATGTGGAATATTGCGTCTGTGCTCAGCTCTAATGAGATGTGAGTTGTACTTCATCAAATTGACAGTTCTTACTCCTTTTGATGAGTGTGTGATATATTTTTTCAGAGTACTTCTTAATGGATACACTTACTTTTGGAAGAGAAGACTCATTTCTTAGACTTCTTGAATTAGGAATGACCCTGATACAAAAATTGTAGAACAGTAAAAAGGATGTAAAAATAACAGAACCTTTTAATTTGATATTAAAGGTGAACAAAAAGCCAAAATCACACACCGGTTAAATGAACCTTACAGGACAACTGGTGAAAAGTTTAGTTTAAAAAATCTTTGTTTTTGGTTTAAAAGGAAGAACAAATTGTAAATAAGTACAGCGACATGCATCTGTTGATTTGTTTCAATTGCAGATGCAGTGACAGGAGAATTTAAGTTGTTGAAAATTTCAGGCATGTAACCTAAACAGCTTCTGTTTGGAGGTAAAGGTGGTAATCTGGAGTCTGAGGCATAATATGCAGACAGGTGATGCAGCAATCTCAGTAATGTCAAGCAGGTTTAGTAGAGTGTGTGGGAGACCCCCAGGAAATTCAAATGTGCTTTCAAGGAAAGATTAAATAAATAAATAAAATATTTTCTTTTTCAGTCTAACATATACTATTTTTAATTGGTATGAACTTTACTGGATTGATCTTATATTGTTTCAAGTAATTATAACCCTAATGACAGCTTGTAATTATTGCCATTAAAGAATTCATCATTTTTTCCCTGTGTTACCACTTTCACAACTTTGAGCTTAGAAATTCCCATATGTTGCAAACATTAATTAGGCAGAGCAAATATATTTCTAGCAGGTACCACTACAAATCTAGAAGAGGCCTCTCAAACTGGGAATGCAAGTATTTAAAACATTAATTACTCCATCATAGCTTTATTTTGACAAAGACAGAATGCTAATATTTGGGTTCTTCTGTAATTATAGATTCATGGTGCAAGAGAGATTGCCAATGCTTTCAAAGGCTTTTCAAAGTTTTCTGGACCTTTTCTCTGTAATCCTTTTTTTAAAACAAACAAACAGACAAGCAAACAAACCATATTGGAGACTGGGGAATACCAAATTCCCAGTATTTTAGAAAGAGAACTACCGTATCGGAATATATTACAAAATGTATGCATAGTGCGCAAAAATAAAAGATAAATAAATCTCAGTTTGACTGATGTCAGTTAACTATTCCTCTAAATCGGTGTTTCTCGACCCCCTTTTAACCCATTCACCCTTTTAGCTAAGATAAAAACCCCACACAGCCCTTCAAACCTGCCTTCCCTACTTATTTAATTTGAATTTTCAAATAGATTTTGTAAGTTATATTTTACTTATATTTTACTTTTGGGGGGGGGGGGAGACCTGCCTCTGTGCCTGGAGATCTTTCTAGGTCTCCCTGGTTAAGAAACACTACTCTGAGTAGAAACATAACACAGAAAAAAAATTGTAGTTGAAGTCTGTAAGTTGTACAATCATGGCTGTTTACAGGAGGTAGAGGGCGAGGGGTAAGGCAGTCTCTACTGATTGCAGTCATATTCTTGTCCCCTGCCCTCTACCTCCTGGTAAGCACCTGTGATACTCTAAACTTCAACCATAATTTTATTGTGTAAATAAAAGTAAATATTTATTTCCAGTCCTAAATTGGCATGTTTGGTAGTAAATGGTACTGCAGTCAGCTTGCTTCTAAGTAACAGTGCAGTTTTATGCAGAAGTGACCTATTATTGTGTTCGGTGGGACTTACTCCCGTCTAAGTCACTGGAAGACAGGAGTGCCTGGCGTGCTCTGGTCCATGGGGTCACGAAGAGTTGGACATGACTAAACGACTAAACAACAACAACAACAAAGTATACACAGAGTTGCAGTCTGTTTCTCTTTCAGATTTGGCATTTGTTTTAACTGAATATTGTATATTTGTTATTAATTGCTACCTGCTCCAGGCCTCTGAGTAGCGGGTGTCATAACATGCATAGCAAGAAATAAAAGTATTTTTCAAAGCAAATATCTGATGGAAGTTTCGTAAGGGAACAGTGTGGTACAAGACAAACAATGGCCAGCACAAGCAGAGTTCCAAGTCTAAATCAAAATATAGCACCCTAGGGGACAGAGAAACACATAACCATGACATTATAGCAAGGAAGCCATTGGAAAACCTTCTCACAAGCTGCATGAAATAATTACAGCTGATGGCGTGTATCGAGTGTATTACATGTCTACTGATAACATAATTTTCAGTGCATTGCTTCTCCATTTGTAGGATTAGTCATATGACAAATACTTACTGCGATAGGAGCAAGATAGTTTCAGGTTGCAACATGTTCCTTATGTACAGATCTAATGAAAAAAGGCAGCAATGTTAATGGAAATGGAAGTGTAAAGAGCTCTTCCTAGGCTTAAAACTGAATAGTAGCACCATAACCTACCCCCATATACCTAGAAATAGTTCCCCTTGTTTCAGTAGAATGTAACTGTGCCTGCATTGGGTATCAAATATATCTATCTAAAAGTAACTGACACTAATATATATAGAATTGTCGAGCAAGCTACTCTCACCTTTATTGTATCACAATCTCTTAACCATCTGAAGCAAATGTTGAAGCCCCAGATACAAAACCATATAATTTCTGGTTGACAGGTACTTCTGACAAGAGATTTTGAACAGAAACTGGTGCCACAGAAAAGAGATGTTTCCCCAGACCTATAACTTTCTAGTGTTTTAGTACCATGCAGGGTTAAGTTACAGTTTGCAGAACACCCCCGATATGCTGGCAGAGGAGCTGAAAATGAGTTTGCTTATTTTGTTTGATTTCTCTCGCGCCCTTCATCAGGTCATGATCCCAGGGCAGGTTTCAAAACAGTATAAACATTAGAACATAATAACAAAAACCTCAATTAAAATCCAATTCACTAGTTCACGGAGCAGCAAATTGGCAACAGATATGCAGCTAGCATAGCTAAATCAAAAGACCTATAAAAGCCTGAGCGAAGAGATATGTCCGCAACTGGTGCCAAAAGCTTCTGCTGCGTCTGTTGCTTAGCGCATGGACAACATCTTCAGCTTGGCCTCAGTTCATTTGCTTGGACCCTCACTACCACTGATCCTTAAAACGCAGGTGTTACCCGATTCTTGCTGTTGTGCCTGTCAGAATTCTGCCGGTTATATTCTGCACTGGTAGAAGATCCTGAAAAGGCCCTGTGTAATGTGTATTAATCAAAACTGAATATTACCAGGCATGAATTACGGTAGCAAGGGCACCTCTTGTGTGTGACGTGTGCAGCACAGGGGTGGAAAACACTTCCCCCTTTATCTACAGCCACACGTCCTTTAGCAGTGGACCTGTATGCTAGATCCAGACTGGGAGCAAGGAATTTATCTCCCCTGACTTGAATAGTTGTGCTCATGGCCAGGTAACAAGACAACATGCCTCTATTTTGTCTTGCAAAGGTTGACTTGCTCTTGCATCAGTTAGGTGCTGCTAGGCATGCCATACTATTTGTGCACAGTTGTTGTACTTTCCATCCTGTGTGATTTCCCCCGCACGTCCCCTCTTAGCTCTTATTGGATTTTGCAGTCATTCCACTCTGGAATAGCACCATCTCTTTTTCCAGCATAATTTGGGTATAGGATATCTGTGGTAAGCCTTTAAGACTGGACCTATGCACACAGCTGCTGTTGTAATATAGCACAATATAAATGTAGCGCAATGATACAGGTAGAAATGCAGTTTGCTACTGGGCTGGTAGGCTAGTAGCAGAAGACCATTCTTTTCTGAAAAAGAATATGCACTATTGATCATTTTACCGTATAATTGCCAGAAATCTAGACTCTGACTACCCCCGCCCCATTGAGTTAGACAATATAGAGTTTAGAAAATGTAAATAATAATTATTTATGCACTTCGTAAGTGTCCAAAGCACTTCTCCAGTAATTTTTCCAAAATATCAAGTAGGCTAGTGTCATTTTCTGCATGTTGCATATGCGGGTGCATTGTGTAGATGATAGATAGAGGCTTGGCTATAACCTCTCATAGCAGCTGAACTGAAATGTGCAGCTGGGACATCCCACTTATAGTGTATGTGGTAATAATAATAATAATAATAATAATAATAATAATAATAATAATAATTTATTATTTATACCCCGCCCATCTGGCTGGGCTTCCCCAGCCACTCTGGGCGGCTTCCAAAAGAATATTAAAATACTATAATACATCAAACATTATATACTCATTCCCATCATTCATTCATACATACATACATACATACATACATACATACATACACTTTTCTGACACTGGCAGAATTAGCAACCAGGATTAAGCTGTTTTTCTCATTCGGTTTGCACTTTGACAATGATCCACATTGCTAGTTGTGATCCTGTTCAGTGCTGCTCCCTCTAAATTTTCTCCCTAATTATTGCTTTCATCTTTTTCATAGGATGGCCACTCAAGTTATAGATTATCACAGCCAGCTGGGAAGCACATGGGAAACATTATATACCTGATCAAATTTAGTTGTATGATATAAGTGTGGAAAAGTGAAGTCAACTGGAAGCGAGGGCAGTGCTTTCTGTATAACGTAGGATGAAATAAGTGTATTATATAGCCAGTGTTTGCAGTCTCTAAGGATATGAAATTATTTTTAAAAAGAAAGACCTTCCAGATACCTGTGACCTTGTTGGGCTATTCTGAACTGTCCAAAATTATTTCCAGTTTTAAAATGGAAACCTAGTGAGTAAAGGTTTTGTCAGTTTTTTTATTCTTTTTGTCATTTATGAATCCTATAATATGTTCCAGTAACAAAAGGACATGCTATATATAATATCATTCCAGTAGCTAAACAGTCACCAGTGTCATTGTCTGTGAGTGAAATGAAATTAGAATGTCTTGCTAAAGTGCCAGTGACAGCCTGGACTAGAATGTCAAATAATGAAACATTTCCCCCCTTCTCCTTCTTTAAAATTTTACTTTGGCTGCTTAGCCACGCTTAATCACAGCTGTAATTGAGGTTAATTTATATGAACTACATCACCCCTATCAATTAGTAAACAAGGAAGCCAATTAAACCAATTAGAATGTATTGGAAATTGGCTTCTGCCATCTGGAAATTTCCATTGTTTGAATTTACAGCTGGAGTAACCTCTTAATTTGGAACAACTCAAGCCCTCTTTCTTCCTTCCATGGTAAATATAGAAAAAAATATTATTATTTATTATTCATAATGGAAATTATACCAAAACATAATAATCAATAAGTCTACTCACTTTCTTCTTAAATATGAATATTTATTTGAGATCTAATATAACAAGTTCCAACATGTGTGGGTTGTTTTAGACATTTAGCATTACAATAACATGCCTGGCCTCCTACCTGGGTCACATTCCTCCTACTCCAAGTTCATAGCACCTGATATACCAAGCCCGTTCTTGCCATCTTAATATCAGCAGATGAAAGACCTTATACTGTAACATAGCTGATTTACAACTCATGGAACTTCAGTTCTTTGCATGGTTTTGGGTTGGCAATGGAAGAGAGCAGGGCCAGAAATCTGTGGAGATGGAAGTGTCTTCACTCATGGATGCCTTGCCTGGGTCCCTCAATAACATCCAGACCCCTGCTTTGATCCCTGATTCTTCTGCTTCGCTGGCTGGAGTAGACGCAGCAGCCTGAAGGAGTAAGTCTTGAGTCACTATAGGATTGCCAGAATGCTCTATCATCAGTGGTCTCCTTGGGAGCAAGAGTCTAGTCAGGAGGAGGAAGACTATCCAGCTCTAAACAATGGCCCAGAAGATAACCAGAAAGAAGAGGAGCAGGCAGCAAGGATACAATTCTTTCAATCTCCTGTAGACTCTTGGTGGGTTCACAGCTCTTTCTTCAGCTCTGGAGTGTCTAGCTCCCTCACTGTTATGTGATCAGGCCACTGTCGCACATGCTTCAATAGCATTCAGATTAGATAATTTCAACATGCTGCTCTCAAGAAGTGTCCGGAAACTACAGCTGGTTCAATATGCCACAGAGTAATTCCTGGTGTCTGGTTTTCTGACCACATTAAATGGTCACATTAAATGATCACACTGGCTTGCAACTTATTGCTGGGTCAGTTCATTGTGCTGCTGATCAACCCCACCCCCTCTTTTGTGTGCCATGGAAAGAAATTGGAAGCTTCAATCGGTTCCAGTTCCCTTGACATTCAAATCAACTGTGATTTTGAGCAAACCAGGATCAGAAACTACTGTTCGTTACTGGTTTATTCTAACTAACTGTAGTTTGTGCAAACACTGTTCCCTAAATTCAGACATGAGGAAGAACTATGGTTAGATTAAACTTCCAATCACCCCTGGTGCACAGAGGGAAAAAGGTGAGCAGGTGAACACATAAACTGAATCCTCCTATGTTAAGAAACCCATCATTTCTCATTTCATCTGAACCACCAAATGTCAACATGCCCAGTAACAGAAACATTACTTGGGATAAGCCATAAATAAGAGGTGCTTGAATTATCTTAAGACATTGTTGAAAACAAATTTTGATAACGAAATTTCCATAATCCGGTACTATTTTCCTGCAGGCAGCTCCTGTATCAGCATAAAAACTAGGAATTTATTTCCTTGTCAACTACTTTATGAGATAAATGAAGTATAAGCTGCTCTTTTTAAAAATGATTTATGTTTAGCTTTAGCAGCATGCTGTGCTGAAAGGGGAGTGTGAAAACACATTTATTCTAAATATTGTGAAGTGCAGCACTTCTCTTATGATCATAAGCTTATAAATTCTTAGTGTAGTTAATTCTGCCTGGACATTACCTTATTCTCATTAGTTTTAAATGGCAGCATTTTGTTTGCTTCCAGTGTTGGTTGCATGCTTATTTGTCTGGATTTTGTTTTTTGTAAACTTCAGATAACTAGTATACAGTATGCATGTTGCAGGAAGCATAGTCATTATCTTGTTTATCACATGGAAATACAGAATTAAAGGCTTTTAGTTCTGTATATGCGCTTTGAATCAGTGTTAGTAGCTGCAGAAAGTTAGAGAATGTGATAGGTATCAACTTCCTTCATTTTGGAGTCAGGGCTGAGATTCAGATGTTCCAACAAAACGTGTTTCTCTTCCATGTATACTTTTATTATCATTAAAGGAACCAAGCAAGCTAGAAAGCTGTTATCTGGCCATCACAAATTCTGTGAAACAATATATAGATATACAAATGAGCTTTTTCTTTCCTATCCTTGGAAAGGGATAAATCTGAATTTCTTGCAACAGAGGGAAGCACAATTGCAACCATCTAGCTGATTCCTTTGAGGTACACTTGAGCAATTTTCTGTACAGGCTGAAATAGTTTTTCCATTCTGAAGCCCTATTTTCTCTACTTCCAACTTAATCCAAGTTAGATTTTGTAAAGTGCGGTCTTGCTCTCACTAGGAGGATTTATCTGATCAGTGTTACATTTTTTGAAATGTTTATATTTCGATAAGCAAGCTCGGTAAAGTTGTATACATTGTTGGTTGATCGTCATTTTTTGTCATATTCTGAGATAAGCTCTAATGTGTTGGACAGCAATGGACAAATTCACAGCTGGTGTAAGCAGATGAAATGCAGTTGATTCCAAGAAAAGTGCAGGTCCCTGACCTTTCAGTAATATCCATGTGCCACCTCTAATTTGGGTATTTTCAATTATAGTAGGTTTGTTGATCCAAATCAGTTCTTTTTTTTTTAGTTAATTATATATCTTGGTTAACATTTTCTGCTATGAAAGGTCTTTCAAAGGTCACTTAGCCCAACTTGCTGCTGATATCCCCACTGTAACATTCCCGATGTATCTTGGATGTATGTAATAATGTCTTGGGCTCTTTTACTTCCCTGGTTTTGTTTTTATTCGTGAATCCTTTGTGTGATTATGGTGTAGCAAGTATCTTTCAGAACAAAGCTAGAAGGAAGCCCGTTCTTTGTCCTTTCAGAATTAAGGGCAGCATTAAAGGATAAAAACCTGAATTACTTTGTTCCTCGTCAGCATTCCAGTGCCAGTTCATCACAATGTGATCTGTCACACATATAGCCTAAATATCTTTTCAGAGGTTGGTTTCTTTCCTTCCTTTTTTTGAAAGAATCTCCATTGTTGAGAGATGTTCAGTTCATTGTAGCCTTTAGAACAGTATTGTTTTGATGGCTTGATATTGCTATAGGTAGGGACCACTAAAGAGGTCATAAGTCTCTTGTTTCATACTTTCCCATCAAATCATGATACAGACTCACAGGTCTAAGTCTGTTCTGCATCAAAACTACTTTTTATAGTAGAATACAGTGGTACCTCGGGTTACATACGCTTCAGGTTACATACGCTTCAGGTTACAGACTCCGCTAACCCAGAAATAGTACCTTGGGTTAAGAACTTTGCTTCAAGATGAGAACAGAAATTGTGTTCCAGCGGCGCGGTGGCAGCAAGAGGCCCCATTAGCTAAAGTGGTGCTTCAGGTTAAGAATAGTTTCAGGTTAAGAACAGACCTCTGGAACGAATTAAGTACTTAACCCGAGGTACTACTGAATTCCTCAGTGGAAACTTGCACATTCTGAGGCTTTAAAGCTGGCATATCTTGTTAGAAAGACTGAAGGGGTCATGTGTAACAGATACACAGTGTTCAAGGTGAGCAGTGCCTATAGGTATAATAAAGTTTTAAATGGATCAACTCATTTAGAAATGAAGTGTTTCCTTGCATAAACATGTTACATTTTTGATGTGCATTAAAACAAGCATTTAGTTGTTGTTGTTGGTACATTTGCATAGGTCTGTAGCTAAACATGCAACACTAGTAAAGGGAACTCAGCCATGTCAAACATCGGAGTTTGGACTCCATGCTCCTGTCCAAAGAAATCTCAGCATAAAGCTTCACATTTCTGTGCTTGTTATTTATCAGCACAATGCAAGAATCACTTCTCAGGGAAGCAGCTGTTTATTGACATTGCCAAGAATATTGTCTATATAACTTAAAACGTTATTATATTGCACTGTTTATTATAAAAATCCACAGCAGAGGACTCAAATCTATTTTTTTTTGAGTGAATGAATATTCTTAGCTAGCATTGCAAAAATAAAGATGTTTGCCTGAATGAAATCTTTGCATTCTTGTGTTGCCTGTATAATTTTATTTATATCAGTTAAGAGATAAAAGCTACATTTACATTTATTCATCATATGCAATCAGGCAAGAGCAGCGGGAAGCATATTCTTTAACTGGATTATGAAGCATGTGACACTCCAAAGAGGTATAAATATATGTATATATACATGCCTCCAGTGGTTTTGCTGCTGCAGATTGAACAAGAGAAGGAGAAAATAAAGTGCTTATGGTGCTATCACATTTATTCTCCAACCCTTGCATTTGTAAGGGGCTGAAATATTTTCCGTTAATCTTACACTTGAAAGCACCCTGACATTTGAAGGATATTTTTGACCTTTTCAGGTTCTAACAGATGGCACACTTACTCTTTGACTAGGGAATTAGGGTATGACAGCCACGGTAGCCAGGCTGTTTGAATTCAGGACCACCACCCCACCAATTCAAGTCTTCGTTGAGCTAAGTGAATGACCTCGAGCCAATTGCAGTGTCAAAGCAGACTTCTCAACAGGATTGTTGGGACGATAAAAACAGAGGATTCTATCAGGAGAAAGGATGGGATAAAGGGTCATGTTCCTCTAGGGAACTTTTCCAGGACTGCCCACTCTGGTCTAGCAAGAATTTCCTCATCTTGCCCAGTAACTCAAAGTGTGGATAGGTGGGTCTCAAGTTGCTGTACCTTCTCTTCCAGCAAGCCAATCAGCTTGCACTTGCTGCGGGTGTAGCTTTGCAAATTCTTAGGCAGGAAGACAAACATGGCACAGATGTTGCAGGTCGCTGTAGCATCTCCCTCGCAGTCCGTTTCTTTTGGTCCTTCATACACCTTAAGACAGCATCTTAAAAAAAATCTAGACAGCATCTTAAAAAGTAGAGACATCACCTTGCCAACAAAGGTCTGTATAGTAAAAGCTATGGTTTTCCCATTAGTGATGTATGGAAGTGAAAGCTGGACTATAAAGAAAGCTGATCACCGAAGAATTGATGCTTTTGAATTATGGTGCTGGAGGAGACTCTTGAGTCCCATGGACTGCAAGAAGATCAAACCTCTCCATTCTGAAGGAAATCAGCCCTGAGTACTCACTGGAAGGACAGATCCTGAAGCTGAGGCTCCAATACTTTGTCCACCTCATGAGAAGAGAAGACTCCCTGGGAAAGACCCTGATGTTGGGAAAGATGGAGGGCACAAGGAGAAGGGGACGACAGAGGACGAGATGGTTGGATAATGTTCTCGAAGCTACCAGCATGAGTTTGACCAAACTGCGGGAGGCAGTGGAAGACAGGAGTGCCTGGCGTGCTCTGGTCCATGGGGTCATGAAGAGTCGGACACGACTAAACGACTGAACAACAAAATACCTTAAGACAGCACTCTGGGCTTCCACCTCAAACTCCTCCACTAAACACCCTCTCAAAAGGCACCATTTGTGGACAGTGTTCTGTAACTGAATCTATCAAACCACAGAGAATCCAGGCTTTCACGGAACAGTTACTAGTCCTTATGATGGCAAAGGGAAGGTTTAGAGTGGGTTCAGTGAAAAATCCTACGGGCAGAGGGAAGGTGTACACTGTATATAGCATCTTTTTCTCTAATCTCACATTTCTGTATCCTTTTATCTCCTGATGCTGAAAATGGAGATGGCATCCCTGATATAACGTGTAGACAGCAAGCTTGAGTATTTGCCCAGCCTGCTGCTTCTGTGGGCCTCTGATCCCTTTCGCAGTTACCTTTCGGAAGAGACTTTTCTCCTCCAGAGGAGAGGGCTCCAGACTGCCAGGAAGACTGTCTGACCCTTTGGCACTGCACTACTGCCAACCTTCAGCGACAGCATATTCCAACCATGTATCTTCTGATGTGAAGACAGATGCAAATAATTCATCCAACTTCTCTTCAATCTCTATTTCTTCCTTTAGCATACCTTTAACTCCCTGGTCATCCAAGGAACCAACCACTGCCCTAGCTTGTGTCCTGCAATTAATGTTTTAATTAAAAATTAAATTTTCGCAATGTGTTCTTCAATTCTTTTTTGCATCCCTCATTGACTGCTTGTATTTCTTTGGCAAAATTTTGTTTGCTTCTTTTTCATCACTGTCACACACATCTAATGTTTTCTAGATTAGATTGAGTATATTTAATGCCACATGAAAATGCCATCACAAGTATATGTTTGGGACTGTTATTTGCCTAATCAGTATTTAAAGAAAAATTGTGTGACAGTTGGTTCTAAATTATGACTGTGGATAAACTGGTCCTGAATGTGACTAGCCTGAAAGTAGGGCATCATAAATCTGTTTTAAGCAAGATTTAACTTTAAGTATATATTGACATGTTTTCCCACATCACAGTGACTTCCTTGAAGCAATTCATGAAATATACATCTTTATGGATTCTCTTCTCTTCCCTAATTAAAGGATTTCAGCCCTCTTTCAACTGAGATACGGAAAAGAATCTAGAACACAGAAAAAGACATTTATTTTCTTGTTTTCTGTATTTTTATCACCATTATTAAGCTTATTTCTGTTTCTGGAAACATTCACAAATTGTCATTCAAAACGTTTAGCCTTTACTTGTTTTAATTCAATGGTTAAAGTTGCTATTTTCACTGACTACATACCGTATTGGCCCGAATATAAGCTGCACCCGCAAAAGCTGCACACCTTTAAAATTCAAGGGGAGGAAAGAAAAAAAGTTACGAAGTTTTTGGGATGCAGCCGGGCCTCCGGAACGGATCCCGTTCGTAACTGGAGGTACCACTGTGTAAGAAGAGAGATTCTGACTAAACATTAGGAGGAACTTTCTGTTTAATAGTAAAACAGACTACTTCAGAAGGTGGTGGACTCTTCTTTATTGAAGGTTTTTCTCTATGCTGGACATCTTACTTTTGTATAATATTGAGTGGCAGTTACAGCCTGGTGTGACCACAGTCTAGTCAGCTGTCAGTTTTGTTGATTTAGAATACATACTCAGTGCCTACGCTGAAACCTACTTACATCTGTAATCAATAAAGTTGTAGCCTTTTGGAACCCAAGATGTTTGTTCTGTGAGTTTATGGTATCGTCTCACATTATCCTCTGGCCATGGATTCCTTGTACCTGGACCCACAATGTCCATTTGCTCATGTGGGTTCCCCATTCATCATGAAAGCATACTTAGATGTTCATATGCTGTGTCCCTATATCGAGAAGTGTAACTGCATTTATTTGTTGTAGATAGGTAGCCGTGTTGGTCTGCCATAGTCAAAATAAAAAAAATTCCTTCCAGTAGCACCTTAAAGACCAACTAAGTTAGTTCTTGGTATGAGCTTTCGTGTGCATGCACACTTCTTCAGATACACTGAAACAGAAGCATTTATTTGTTTCATTCTTTGTTAACATGAGTACATTACACAAGTGGAAGTGAACGCAGGAACACAAGCACTGATCCCAGCTTCTGAGTGTTCTGCAGAAATGTGAAACTGCTCTTTGGACATAACAGCTGCATGCATTTAGAGTTTCTTTCACACTTCAGCTGAACATGCACAGGTTATGGCCTGAATGCTTTAAATGGTGTGTATATGTGGGGGGGAGGGAGGCATTGGTGGTAATAATTTTCCATCTGAACTGAACAGTTTGTTATCAATAACAGCTCTATAGATATAAAAGCTTGTATTGAAGACTTTCCCTTTGAAGATATAAAATAGTTTTGATTGTAAGAGGCAAAAGAATTCTGTACCATAACATCATTTAGCACTTCAAAAGAAACTTGCAGAGCTTGATACGTAATGCATACTGATGCACTCAGTAAATACATTAATTAGGCAGATCACTCTGACATAGTTTGAGCTAGCAGCATTTGCAAGTTAAATTTGATATCACTCTACAAATTTGAGGAATCATCTAAAATTTGAATAGTTTTATTTATTCTGTTAGTGAATGACTAATTCCTGGGTAAAATTAAACTAAATGCCATTTTATGTTTTTATTAGGTGAATTTGGGGAGGGGTTTTTTGTTTGTTTGTTAAGAAATCAAAATACATGGTCTTTCAGGATTCTGATACAGTACAATAATAATAATTTTTTATTTATACCCCACCCTTCCCAGTTTAAAAGGGCGGCTAACATCAAATATAAAACATTGACTAAAATGTGACTTAAAAGCAGCATAAAACAGCATAAAATACAACATAAAATGCAGCATCAATGTCAATAAAATTCAAAAATTCAGGGGTCATGGGGGGGGGGACCCAGTCAGTAGACATCAAATGATCACCAGGGCTAACTGGCCAAGTTGGTCCTACTAGGGTCAGCAAGGAGACCAGGGAAGAATTTAAATGTGGGGTCCCAGAAAGGGTTTCTTCATAGAAGAGTAAAGAGGAAAGGGAATAGAGGATCAGGCTAATTCAAATTGAAGGCCAGGTGGAATAGCTCTGTCTTACAGGCTGCTTTCAAATATTTGAAAGTGACTATTTCTGTATGGCTAAAAATAATTGCTAGCCAAGAGATAGCTCCTTTATATAACTCGATACGACTTTTTTTTATTATGCAGCTAGAACAAAGGACTTATCAAACTTTATCCTAATAAAATCAGTTCACACGAAAAACCTGACAAGTTGAGGATGTAGATTAAATGGTTCTGTACCAAGCCTTGAATGTGGATAAGTAGTCATGTGAATATTCCCAGCGCTCTGATCTTTCATTTCAATCCACATTTGCCTCACCATTGTCTGACTCATTTTTGAAAGTTCTGAATGGTGCAAAAGTGGATTCATTTTAAGTGAAGCTGTGATATGTATTTCATTACATGTGGGTTTCGGCACAGATCTACCAAACTTTTAGAAGACATCTAAAGGCAGCCCTGTTTAGGGAAGCTTTTAATGTTTAATAGGTTGTTTTATCTTAGTGTTTTGTTGGAAGCCGCCCAGAGTGGCTGGGGAAACCCAGCCAGATGGGCGGGGTATAAATAATAAATTATTATTATCTGCTGAACCCTCACCCTCTATTTCCAATCTGGTTGTGGCAATGGGTTCTGAACCTCTCCTACTAACCATTGATGCTAGTTTTGATAGTGCTGATAGTGTGAGAGAGGAGGTGGTGGTGATAGAGCTGGAAATGATAAATCTGGAACCAGATTTTTCACAGGCTGTTGGTGCTGTTGTTAAACGTGGGATACTGGGGCATGGCAGGTATCCCCTGAATTGTGGCTTCAGGTGCCCCCCACCTCATGCAACATCCTGTTGTGTGCAAGGAGCAGCATTCAGAAGACTGATGCATGCATGGATGCCAGGATTTTTATTGATGATTTATGGACTATATTTAATTCAGTACATAATTCAGATGCTGGTTTGCTATGATGTGAATTAGCCAACATTCTTTAAAATTAAATTTGGCAGGCTTTTATTTTTACATCTAGACTGCTGAATCAACTACCTTTGGCCCTTTATGTATGACTTTTGTGTTTACAGTTGCCAAAACAGACTTTTAAATAGCCAACAGTATGGAGGTGGTAGCAACTGTATCCACTAACTGTTGGCAAAGCTGTTCTGGGAGTGTTGGTAAGCAATTGCTATTTGCGGTATGCAGAAAAAGATTCTTTCGTTGCAAATAGGTTTGTAGTTCCTTGGAAAAAACAAATATTTCATCAGCATAAGCTATTGCATTAGAATAGTAGCAGGATTTTCACATTATTTTTCTTCATCTCCACAACAAAACCTCAGGAAGAGGGTTACAGTATTATTTTTCTGTATTAGTTCAGTTCTTTTGCTTATTTTTTCAGCAATATTTATTGTAGAACATTCACATGCTCACAATTCCAAGCCAGGTAGTTTTTCAGGTCATAGTATTTAGGAATAACTATTATGAGCTAATGCAATGCTTATTCTGTGTCTGATTTTGTTGGTCAACACAGTAGACAGTATCTACCCGGCCAGTGTAATTACTCGATAATGATCCTTTCTTATTTCTACAAACAAGTAAACCTAGGCACTCCAACTCTTTGTATAGAATGTCATTACTTGTGTCATTTGTACTCATCTCTAGTCAGTTATGTTATAAGCATTCCTTTGAAAAATTAAAGTTAAGCATATGCAAAATGTGGTAGATACCATAGACACAGGAGCCAAAAAGTAGATCATAGCTGCCTGGCTCCAGAAGCGTCTTGAACATAAGGGGGCCCTGATGCATGCTGACAGATCATTTTAATTTAGTTCTGTTCCGAAATCTGTCATCCGATTTCTTGGGAAGTTTTTTTCCACTGTGAAATTGGTTTCCATTATCCCCCCCCCCCTCTATTCTTAGGACATCTTACCAATTCTTTAAAAAATTGGTGCATATCTTTGGGATTACTTCATTGCAAGGTGGCTGAGATGGGTGACTGTCATTTTCTCTCCAGTAAACTAGCACTGCAGCCTCCCTGGCTATCCACGTGTCATGAGGTGAAGAAGGCCCATGTGCATGATGGTGTAAGTGAAGGAAGGCTGCAGAGAGCCAGTGTGGTGTAGTGGTTAGATTGTTGGACTAAGACCTGGGAGATGAGGGTACAAATCCCCACTCAGCCATGAAGCTCACTGGGTGACCTTGGACCAGTCTCTCGCTCTCAACCTAACCTACCTCACAGGGTTGTTGTGAGGATAAAATGAGGATAAGGATATTTATGCATGCCACCTTGAGGTCCTTGGAGGAAAAGTGGCATTGAAAAGAAATGAAATACAGTGGTGCCTCGCAAGACGAAAGTACCGTATTTTTTGCACTATAACACTCACTTTTTTCCTCCTAGAAAGTAAGGGGAAATGTCTGTGCGTGTTATGGAGGAAATGCCTATGGGTGGCATGCCTACGGATTTTCCTCCTCTAAAAACTACGTGCGTGTTATGGTCGGGTGCGTGTTATAGAGCGAAAAATACGGTAATTCGTTCCACGAGTTTTTTCGTCTAGCGAATATTTTGTCTTGCGAAGCACGGTGCCGGAAAAGTTTTGGAAAAGCTTCAAAAATCGCCAAAAACCTCAAAAAAGGCTACCACACCGCGTTCTATGAGTTGCTTCTCGAAGTCAAGTCGCAACTGTATTAACGGTGTTAAGAAAAAGGAAACAAACTTGCAAGACGTTTTCGTCTTGCGAAGCAAGCCCATAGGGAAATTCGTCTTGCGAAGCAGCTCAAAAACGGAAAACCCTTTCGTCTAGCGAGTTTTTCGTCTTGCGAGGCATTCGTCTTGCAGGGCACCACTGTAAATAATACAGAGTGAGATTACTTGTAGAATCATCCTAATCATTTATTAGTCGTCCTTCACCCTAAGAATGAAAAGCAAAAAGGCATTCTCAACAGGCTGCACTGCCTCTTAAGTAAGGTGAGCATGACACACCCAACCCACAGGAATTTCACTGAAAATTTACTGTCTTTGATCATTTCTAGTGCGGTTTCTTCTTACTATTATTAATTGTTAAAGAACCGGGGGGAGAGAGATTTTCGTCACAGGACTAGTTGTACCCCAGGGTGCACAAGCACTATTCGATCCTAGTCATATTGAAGGGCTCCAGTATAATGAGCCTGCATAAAAATTGCTTGGTAACTGCACTGCACTTACGGTAAATTGAAAATCACCTCCAGGAATGCATACCACTTCCCAGTCATTTCCGTCCTTGGGTAAAATACTCTTTGTAGTGCCAAGCACTTTCTTAATGGCTGCTAAGTCCAGGTCCTTTAGTATGGTGGCACCTGTCCTTTGGAATGAGCTCCTAGTGAACACCAGGAATTTAGGTGCCTGGTTAAAATGTATCTCTTCACCCAGGCGTTCCCTGATGGGTTATCCAACTGTCTTGATGCATGAAATGGGTCTACTGGTTTGTGGTGCATTTTGTATTCGTTTTAGGACGATGATTTTATTGTTAATTTTATGTTGCTCACTCCCATAATGTGTTTACTTAATGTTGGATAATGATTCAAATTGAAATGCTTACTGTAAAACGGAATATATCTGGAGGAAAATAGCTTCTGAGTATTGATAAATACAGCAAAAGGTAAAGCACACAAAGATAGTTTCAGAGTGTTTGCATTCACATGTTTGTATGTGACTTGGTTTTTCACAGGCTTGTTTGTTTCCAGCTTCTGAAAACGATCCCTTCATTTCTTCACCTATATGGCTCTCTAATAGTGCTATATTTTTGTGGTTTCATTAGCAATGTCCAGAAGAATTGCTGTTTGCAACAGTATCTTTTTCCTTTTGTAAATTAGTTAACCAAAGGTAGAATTTATAGTCTAATTACTAAGATAGAAGGCCTTTTTAAACTTTATACCCAAATAGTGGAGTTTTTATTATTTCAAGTAGAATTACTTCAAATAAAGCTGTTTCCTTATAAATGGAACGAACCATTTGGATTAGTTTACATCTACTAAAAGTAATCAGAACATCCAGGCACTGTATAAAAAATAAATACATCACATTAATCCATTATACAAAAAGAATCACATACTTTTAAGTTTTACAAAATGCAATGAAAAGTATTCTTGCTAACTTCTGGAAAGATATCTTTGTTATTTTTTGCCCTGGTTGACATTTATTAAGTAAATGCATTAGTGATTTCTTATTTCTTAACGATGATAGCTCCTTTCTCCCTATCAATAAAGGAAATAGCCAGAGCCTATTGCATAAGCTACATCATTGGTTTGGCTTACTGGCTTTGCATGCTAACTCATCCCTGGGGCCAATACTCTGCTTCTGTCCTTGATTTCTGCCCAGCTGCTCCATCCTTGAGCTTATTTCTTGTACTGTTTTTGATCTTGACTTCTGCCCTTCTGCTCTTTCCACCTATCCATCTTCATGTTCCTGGGGATACATCTGCTCTGTACTTCTACCTTGTCACAGGCAGACTGTTGAGTATCACATCTGGGCTCTCTCTGTACTCTGCTTCTTTGAAGCAAATACTTGGCTTGGTTTGATATTGTACATCCTTGGAGGTGAGAAGCTGCAATGACAGCACCTTGCTATGCATTCTTTCAACTTTTTGCTCTCTTATTCCTTCCTCTTCCCTGTGCTCACTCTGGGCACTGATGCTGTGGATGCCACACATGCTCCCAATTTCTGATAGTTTGCAGAAGGGGGAAATTGCCCACTAGGCTGGGTTCCTTGGAGCAAAATACAACCAAGTGCCTGTGATTGTGCATTCTGGTTAGATAGTTTCACAGTTCCTAAAGAGTGATATCTGAATACCTTGTCATTTTTGTTGTTGTCTTTATCAGGAAGAAGATGGTGAGAAAAAGTATCAACCTGTAAATAGTTGGAAGCTGTTGGTGAGATGATAGATAGATGATTGATAGATAGATAGATAGATAGATAGATAGATGATAGATGATAGATGATAGATAGATAGATAGATAGATAGATAGATGATAGATAGATAGATAGATAGATGATAGATAGATAGATGATAGATAGATAGATAGATAGATAGATAGATAGATAGATGATAGATAGATGATAGAGATGAGATCTGATCTGATCTGATCTGATTTTATTGGTGAGTTACTTGCTATACCCTGTTCCACTATCAGGAGACCACTTATTTAAAAATGTGGATTCTTTCCCATCCTTAATGCTATGTAATAAACAGTAGCAGAAAGCATGATGCCCACTGACCTCCTAGCAGCTGCTGATTACCAGGAAGGAAAGGGGTGAGGTGCAAATGCACAAACAGAAGCCCTGGATTGGCTCTGCTGGTGGATTTGCACTGTACTGATCTGCCCGCTGACCGCATTCTTTCCCTTCCCTGTAAGCAGCAGTAACTCAACTGTTGAGGCCAGATGAGTGCTGCTGCTCTACATCACTGTCCAATACTGGTAATAAATGTACGTGTTCTGTTAATCTCTTAATTTCCACCAGCAGCATCCACTTCTCAACAAACCCTTATTACCACCTTCATTTAGTAGCAGGGATGTTAGGCTATGAGTATAGATAGGATAAACAGAAGTGGTGATTTACCTCCAAGTTCAAACAAATATATTTAAACACTTATACTTTGAGATGGCTCATCACTGGCTAGTTGGATATTATTCTTTTTTTATTTGTTTCTTGTTTAAAATGGCATTCCATTGCTTCAAGGAAGCAGTTGTCACCTCAGTTCTGTTCATTTCCCTAATAAAAAGTAAATGCCAATTTCCTTTGTTCTGCCTTCATCACAGGAAGTCCTCCCTCTGGTCAGGATACAGGATTTCTCTCTCTCTCTCTCTCTCTCTCTCTCTCACACACACACACACACACACACACACAGAGAGAGAGAGAGAGAGAGACAAACTTACTTTTCCCTTCATCTGTACAAACACAAGGGCAGGATTAAAAGATAAATGGTAGAAACGAAGACCTGAGTTTCCTAAGAAAAATGTTCCTCACCTGGCAAACTGGTTTCAGCATTACTTTAGGGGTTTCTTCCTGGTCAAGGGCTCACAAACAAGGACACAGCACATAAAAAATATCTTAGTTGTATCTTTCCAAAGTCTCATAGTTTTTGTTTTTTTAGGTCAGCTGCCTTCATATTGATAATATGGCCAGAACCTTCCCTGTAGAACTGCCGCTGGACCCTTCCTCTCCTTGCAGGTTCTGCTTTCTGTGATTTCAGCTGTTTTCTTCCCCCTGGTTCTGAGGCTGCCATCTTCTCCCTCAGGCTCTTCTTTGCCTGCCTGATCTGACCCATTTCCCCAACTGACAGCCTGGTTGTCTGTCCTTTCATACTCTAATGACCAATTAACTTTTATCACCCGCTTACATGCCAGCCGGCTGGACTATACTTAAGAACCAGTGAGTGTTAAAAGAAAGTTATCTAATGGACCTAATCCTATCACAGCTCGTCCTTTTTTGGTAGTCTGTGGTCCAGTATAAAAACTCTTGGATCTAACTGTAAATTTAATAAAAATATAAAAGGACCCCTGACAGTTAAGTCCAGTCGCAGATGACTCTGGGTTTGCTGTGCTCATCTCGCTTTACAGGCCGAGGGAGCCCGTGTTTGTCCACAGACAGTTTTTCCGGGTCATATGGCCAGCATGACTAAGCTGCTCTGGCAAAACCAGAGCAGTGCACAGAAATGCTGTTTACTTTCCCGCCGGAGCGGTACCTATTTATCTACTTGCACTTTTTTGGTGTGCTTCGAAACTGCTAGGTTGGCAGGAGCTGGGACCAAACAATGGGAGCTCACCCATTGCAGGGATTCGAACCACCGACATTCTGATAGGCAAGCCCAAGAGGCTTAGTGGTTTAGACCGCAGCGCCACCTGCATCCCTTGTAAATGTAATAAGGCCACCTTAATAGTAGTCTTTAGGAACAGCAGAATTGGCTTATCAGCCTGAGTTGGGCAAAGCCACCCAGATTGGCTGGGGTAACTGAGTCAGATGGGAGGGGTACAAGTAATAAATTATGATGGAGATGCATCTGATCTTAATCAACACTTGGACATCCTGAGTTTAGCCACCAGTGTTCCTTCATATAGACCTAGGAAGGGTGTGTGTGAGAGAGAGGAAGAGACTATATTTTAGATGTTTCATTAGGTGTTGCACATTTAAAGCCACGGCTTTTGTGATTCCTTTTGCAGAAAGCCACACTGACTTACCTAGGTTCTCCTCCTTACTGGGTGGGAATATTCCATCCCCTTATTGTTATGGGTTCGGATGCTTCTTTTATATGGTTCCTTAAGAGCCTAAATGCCATTGTTTTTAAAATGCTAGCCTTCGTTTTTTAAAAACAAAAACATGCCCTGCTTCCCCTGCACTTCCAGCTTCCCTGCTGCCTTGTGAATAATTCAAGGCAGACTTCACTTGAGGTAAATAGTTTGATTTGAAGGTTTTTGTATCTGGATTTGGATGCAACAAGGAGTGTTAACTGCTCAGAATGTTAAGTGAACGGAATTGCAGAAGCCTTGTTATTAAGATGGAACACGTTTGCTGTTAGTGCTCTGGGCCTGCCATTGAAATTTCAGCGTTGTGCTATTTGTCATTCTGTAGTAGGGAGGCATTATGATGCCTGGAGTATAAATCAGCCTTTACATGGTGTCGAGTCCTGAAGCACTTTGAACATTCTAATCCACTTCAGAGTTAACAGAACATTTTTTCCCCCTTTTGGTTTTACAAGCTTTAAAGTTTCCTTTAAAAAAATTTAACCCCATCAGTGTGGTTTAAAGCATAACACATATTCCACCCTTCTTCCCGGTTTCTATACACTCATTGTAACCAAATACATTCCTCACTGTTTACTCCATAACTGTGTTGGTAATAGTGACAGAAAGATAAGCTGTAGGTCTCTTCCTTACACTTAATATATTATTTTCATGCTAGTAATTCATTTTTCATCATTCTTCTAGAGCTAATCAATAAGGGAGAGGAGCCAGCTTTTTACTATCTGGTATATTGGTTAAACTGGTAGTGTTTGAATCTTCTTTGGCAGATATTTTTCTTAAGCATTTAGACCAACCAGTGGGGTGTGTGTGTAAGAAAGCAAACATGAATCTTGTGGCACCTAAAAGGCTAACAAATATGTTGCAGCATAAGCTTTCATGGACTAGAGCTCACTTTTACAGCAGATAAATTGGTCTGTAGTCCATGAAAGTTTATGCTACAATAAACCCATTAGGTTTTTAGGTGCCAAAATACTCTCTTTTCTTTCTTTCTTTCTCTCTTTGCTGTAGCAGACTTACATGGCTGCCCCTCTGGAACTTATTTTTGAAGGATTTCCTCAAGGATATATTAGGTTGGAAAGAGGTTGGATGTAGAAAGCCAAGCATATAATTTGCTTGTGGTTGCTTATTGTACAATTTTAGCGGAACAGCCATCAGTGAGTAATTGTAGCACGGAAACGTAACCATAAAAGCTGGAGTGACTACCTTTTTTACCTATACATTTCGACTGCTGACAACGCACTGAATTCTAAAAATTAGGAGAAATCCCATTAACCAGAAATAAATTCTTTATAGGCCCATTCAAAATGCTTTCCGACAGCGTCACAGAGTCCTGCTATATTATTTGTATCCTATAAAATTTAGTATTCTTTGCTAGCATATACAAAAAGTACATACAAAAATATCTGGAATCTTAATGTCCATGAACAAATGGCATTGGGTAGCATAAACAGTGCCTTGAGAACAGACACCTTGTTTTGATTTCTTTTATTAACAAGCAAGTGCCTAGCTCCACCGTTGTTAAAAAGCTCCCAAGTGTGGCAGAAACCAAATATGTGCTTTACATGATCGCAAGGCCAGCCCAATGCATTTTGCTGCTTGCAGTGAAAGACAATATTGGATACACCCCCAGACAGAAGACCGGACTGGCAGTTGAATCTTACTTCAGCATTTCCAATTGGCAGGAAGCCCAGCAACAAACAGATGCTGCTGCTGCCAGGCCATCAGCTCAGAACTATGAAACTGGCCTGGGAATTTAGGAGGAATGGGGTGAGAAAGAGCCACTGCCACTCCACAGCATCTTTTAGCTGTAGACATCACCTCAAGGTGTCTAGTAGTAGGCTGGTCCTTTCAGAGAGCATTGTTTAAGACAGGGGTCAGCAAGGCTTACCTTGCCTGGGCCAGTTCACTGCCATAGAGCCTACTCTTTTCTGGTGTCTGCACAGACGTGATTTCCAGGGTCTGCGTAGATGCAATTTTTGGTGCATGGGCTCTGGTGCCGTGGAAGCGAGTGGCCACACCGGTTTAGTGCAGTGCATGGGGACTCGCTGAGTTCTGGGGCGGCTCGTGGGCCGGTAAAACGACCCCCGTGGGCTGCTTGTGGCCCATGGGCCTTAGGTTGCTGCTCCCTGATTTAAGAGATGCAACTTGCATTACCGAATAGGGCTAGGGGGCTTCTTTCCACATTCTTTTCAAGACCCCCTTTCCAATTACTACACTACTGCTGGCCACCTTTTATTTCCTTATTTTATATTTATTTCTTTATAAAAAACATTTATATATCAAAGCAGTTTGCAACAGTACAAATAAGATAAAACCATGCAATGAAAGCATAAAAAGTTAAAAACGAGTTTTTTAAAAAAGAGTTGGCAGTGTTACTGAATTACTTTACCTGGATGAACAGCTGTCCCCCTATCCCCCAGTTGTTGTGGTTGGTGGACTTTGGTCTTGTTAGGGCTGCTTTGGAGGTTGCATGAATGGGATCAAGTTCTAGTTGCTCCCCCCCTCCATCTTCCTTCATGGCAAGGAAAGAGTGCACATGTAAGCGACATTTGTACAAATACGAAGCAAATGGAAAAGTGCCTTACTGTCATTCCGAAGGGATCCCCGCTGTCATATCCTCCAGTCTGAGATTGGGATCTGTGCCCTAACCCCCAGTTAATTCTCTGCTTCTGTGCATTTCTATGAGACAAATCTTATCAAGGAAACCTCCTTAGCTGTTCGCAGCCCCCCGCCTTTTTGAAAAGGCTTACTAATTCTTTAATGTCACACTGTTGTACTATATACGGTGCTAGCTGTTCAGACCTGAAGAGCCCTCTTGTACTGCAGTGCCGAAAATTCCTCCCAGAGGGACTGACAAATGTCAGTGATAAGACAGCCCCTACCCGCAGGCTTACAGTCTAAAGAAAGGCATAGCACAAAACTGAAACAGATTTGGAGCAAGGAGAAAAGGAAGCCCAGGCACTATTTCTTAGTTACAGACTTCTGGTAATGACCAGCTGGAATGGAAAGATTTCAAGGTGAGTAAAAAAATGGCTCATCTTCCAGCAGAGCTGGTGGAGAAGCTCTGCAATCTCATTTGCACTATAGCCTGATGGAATGGCTGGTGTAGATGACCAGCGAGGGAGGAGCCTGATGGAGTTGGTCACTGCTGAGCTGAAGGAGAGGGCCCTGCAGTCTCCCTATCCCTCTCCAATCACCTGATTTGGAAGAACATCTGCCAAAAAGCCTTTCTAAAATGCTGCAGTCTTAAGTGCTTAGTATTCTGAAGGGCACAAAACTATTGCTGTTTGCTGAGCTCACTCTGGTTAAATTAGATTAGGTACTTTTAACAGTACAAAATGGATTTTAGCATCTCTGTTTGCTAAAAATCTTTGGAAACACTTTTATAATAGTTTCAGAGTTGAAATTGATTTCTTTTCTTCCTGTAGCAATTTTGAATTAAAAGGATAATGTTTTAAAGGTGATATTTTTAACATTGGGGGGGGGGAGAGATAGTTTAGAGGAAAATACTTCTGTAGATGTTTTGAATCCACTGTGCATTAAAATATATCTATTAATCAGGAAGTAATGTTTGTATCATTTTATTATTTATTTCATAAAATTTATACACCATTTGTAAAAAAAAACCCTCAAAATGGTTTACAGAAATATTTTGACTGTCTAGTCTATGTGTCCCCTTCTATAAACAGAATAGATGTATAATTTATCGTGCCTCAGTTAATCTGCTAAAACCTGTATAAATAGGCTCACGTGTGAACCTTGATTTTTGAGATCATAAACCATTTTAAAAAGCAAAGGCAACCATCTTTGACAATTTGAGGGGGGGGGGTGGAATCTGAAGTCCACAATTGTCATGGATTGGCTGGATGTGGAGTGGGAGGCACCAGCTGAGGGAACCCCAATGGAAGAAAGCTCATAGCCAGGGTATTGGTGGTGGGACAACAGTGAGTGGTCAGAGGGAGAAGAGGGAACAGACTGGGAGTAGCAGGTTGAAGAGGCAACAGGGTTTAGTGAGCAGGAAGAGGCTATGGCAGAGAGCAGTCCAGAATAAGTGGCAGAAGTGGAGGCTGGAGAGGAGAGGGGGTAAGAAGCAGACATCAGGTAGGCTTCTGAAAAAGCCAGGGGAGTCTCCCCCTTGCTGCAACTGACTCCCCTCCTACCGGTCTCAATAATCCACCTGATTCCATTAGGCCGGGGGGGGGGGGGAGAGACAGACCACCCTGCACCTACCACACTTTTACAGTTTGATCTGTGCTTCAATTTGTTCTTACCTCTTCAAAATACAGTACTCTTCCTTTTCTTTCCCACAACCTTAATTGTATTTGGATCTTATAATATATGCAGGTGGCTTAACATAGGTATAATTCTCTGCACAAATGGAGCTTTCTACAGGACTCGGAATACAAAGCAACAAACAAACAAAAAAGTGCCCTTGAGCAAAACTGAAGCTTTTTTTATTGCTCGAGACTTCATAATGGACCTTAAATGACTAGAGGAAATAGCCATCCGCAGGGAAACTTTTATATAAAGTAATGGTAGGCACCCAGATTTCCCATTCACAATACAATTGAATTCCCTCACCCATTAGCTGGCAATTTGCAGCTGTTTTGTCACCCCTGTGACGCAAATCTTCTGAGTCCGCAGACATTCTATCGCAGCATGACTGATTTACCTAATTTTTCTCGCTAGTCATAAAATCACCGTGGTCTGTTAAAATGCTGCTATCCTTCCTCTTTTCTGACTGCACAAAACAGAAACAGGACTCGAAAGGCACATGTATCTTATAGACTGACATGGACTGGATAGAGTAGACATTGGTGTAATACACTGGTCCTCTTATATGGCAGTGGTGTGAGCTTGCCGATCGGAAGGTCGGTGGTTTGAATCCTCACGACGGAGTAACTTCCGTTGCTTGGTCCCTGCTCCTTCCAACCTAGCAGTTCAAAAGCACATCAAACTGCAAATAGATAAATAGGTACTGCTCTGGCAGGAAGGTAAATGGCGTTTCCATGCTCTGTTCTGGTTTGCCAGAAGCGGCTTAGTCATACTGGCCACATGACCCGGAAGCTGTCTGCAGACAAACATTGGCTCCCTCGGCCAGTAAAGCGAGATGAGCGCCACAACCCCAGAGTTGTCCACAACTGGACTTAACAGTCAGGGGTCGCTTTACCTTTTATATGGCCAAAAAGCAGTCTAGAAATGCTCTTACAAATGCATTTAAAAATTAATACTACAACTATCTTTGCTCTGTTATGGATAATTTGCTAGTGAGGGAAGAGCATGTCAGCCATAAAGTCAGCAGTATTGTATGTAAGTGTACCTGATAATTATGTTTCAGGAAGAAAAAAGTTTCTAAAAATTCTTCAGATGTCTGACACTTGTTTTTTTTTTTTTTTTTTGTTTTGTTTGCTTGGTGAGTGCTGAAGCAGTTTTATGGACTGTCACCATGAAGAGAATATTTACATAGTTTTTCATCATACCCAACAGCTAGTAATTGGGTTTTTATCATCTGTGCTTTCTGTCAAATTGAATTATAGCATATCTTGTTCTTCGTAAGAAACTACAGCATTGTCATGTTAACAAATTGCCATCACAGTATTACCTCAAAGTAGTGCACTTACTTTCTTGTAGTTGTTGACAGAAGTGTAAAATAAACCAAGTTCTACAGGTGACACTTCAGATTCCCCCACCCCAGTAACAAAACACATTAAAAGCAACAAAGAGAAGTTGAGCAATGTTTGTTTGTTTATTAGATACACATACTGTATTCCCTTCACCAAATATTCACCAGTGACAATGTTCCAAACATAGGCATGGTTTAGTCAATGGTATTTTTGTGCTGCACTGAAAGCTCCTGGAAACAAAATGCAAGCTGGCCTGTGACTTAGCAATTGGGAGAAGCTCTAGAGTTTTGAGCTCCTTCTTCTCAGCCATCTCCCCAAGCCTTTCGCCTGCCTCCCAATATCAGTGGTTCATATTATGTCTGCACTGGCACCAACCATGATTAATGCAACCAAGGGGCACTGCTTACCTAGGCTTTGTAAATTGCTTCCAACCAGGATTTCAAATTGTAGTGTATGAATATACTGGGCATTAATAACATGGTTATCATGGTTGCAAAACCCAGTGGCAAAGCTAGGTTGAAGGGGGTGGTTGTGTAAAAGGGGTTAATGTTTGAGAAAGGGTTTGTGAGGAAGGCACACAGTCTTGTCATATCTTAATTCTTTAGTCGTGGCTATGAACTGGCTAGTCTTCCATCTTCACTGCATTGTGGAAATTAATATTCCTTGCAGGTTCTTCAGCTCATATATTTTACTTATAATTAGGTCACAACTCATGGTGTCCTCAAATAGCTAGATGCTGTTTTTCCCCATTTCCTCATTTTACTTTCCACTTTTTATATTTCAATAGTTACACTCCTTTGTCCTGCATTACCTTTGTTTCTGCCTATTGGGGAAGTTGTGGTTTTATGAATAGTGCTAGACAATAATTTCAGCTTCATTTATAAATTATGGTTTGATAAATTATCAGAAGAACCTCTGCGGACAGTCGAAGACCTAAGTTTGCCTCCCCTTCTTAAATCTCCTCCCCTCCCTAAATGTAAAAGTAGGAATATTCTAGAGGGGAAGGACTGAGCTGTTTGACTCTCAGCCTCTGAGAGAGAAGTCATCAAACACAATAAAGTAGGTAGCACGGTGACTCAGTATTTTCTTGCTTAAATCACTTACTGTTTAATTAATTCTGGTAAAACGTATTCATTGAATGGTGATTTTGTGGGGTTTCATAAGCAAGCGTGGTTATTACAGTTGTGCATTGCTGGTTTATGAAAGTGCAGGAAATCTCTTAAGAAATTCTGCTTTCCTGGAGGATGGGGATCAAAAAGAGAGTGGGTGAAATGAGTTTCTAGGGATTGTAGAGAGACTAATAATAATAATAATAATAATAATAATAATAATAATAATAATAATAATAATTTACACCCCGCCCATCTGACTAGGTTTCTCAGCCACTCTGGGTGGCTTCCAATAGGAGATTTAAAACACATTAAAACAAAGCAAACTTTGCAGTAGTGCATGGGGGACAGTACTCACTGGAATGATGAGGTCAGGGAATCTTTGGATTGATGGCAGCAGCCCAGAGCTATAGCATGTTCAAGAGGTGGCTGTGTGGCCTCTGCCCAAAGACCCGCAGCAGAGGAGAGGCCACCCACTCGAACTGATTCTGAAACTTGACCAGCTGTAATATCCAACCCCAAGTCGCTTCCTGTTATTTATTGCCGCTTGTGAATTTTGCCTTGGCAGATATTAATGGCTGTTTGGCATTTAGATAATTCTCTCTCAGTTTTATTCCCCCTCTCACTGTCAATTGACACTTTTTCATTTCAGCACAGGTTTATTTGCTTTCGTTATTTGGCCATCACCACAGGAGTACCATTTCCATACCCAGTCTTGCAAAATCACTCTCCCATGTTTACTGCTGATGGCATGGAGAATAATTGCTTTTAATGTTTGCGCTCCCAGTGTTCCCATTTTCCTTCCTCCTCACCTCTAAATTACATCTGTGGTACATTCAAGCTTAATGGATATAATGGTAAAATAGTTCAGTTTTACTCAAATTGTATATTTTTTGTCCTGCCTGAACATATATCTATACTTAAAAAAAGAATGTCACCTTAAACAGAAATAACTCTTTATTTGAGTTCTGATTTTTCTTTTTCTTTAATGCTGCTGCCTTTGTCCAGTTCCATGATAATAATATAATAATTTATTATTTATACCCCACCCATCTGGCTGGGTTTCTCCAGCCACTCTGAAAGGCCGTTGATCAAAATGATTACTTTAAATCCTCCTTAAAGTTACCATGAAGCTGTAAAATAATATTTTGCGAAGTTTGGGTCAGGGGTGGGAAACCATCCAAGCCCCTCTACTGGACTTGCCCCAGCTCATGTTTTCCCTATCCCAGAGCATACCCCTCACCCTCCCTGCTCCACACTCGTCCCAAAGTGTGGAAGTGTGTCCTCGGACTGAGATCTTGTCTCTTTGATGGCATAGAAGAAGGATAAACAGATGAGAGCGGGGTGGAACACAGCCTGTTGTACAAGGTCTCTTCTATGGGTTTGTCCACTTTTGCCTCTAACCCTGCCTTCTTCTGCCTTGTCACCCTTGAAAGGTTGCCCACAAAGGAATATGGCCCTTGGTTCTTTGAGCTTTGCTTTAGCTGATTAATTGGTTAGCTCAAAATGTTATTATCATCTAAAATGCTGCCTTAGTCAATCGGTATGAATGAAATAGTGCTAATATATATATATTATGAAGAAGAGAGAGAGAGAAGAGTTGACAAAGAGGTTGCTTTTAAAAAAAGAACCCTCTGCTTACAATGAATGTATAAGGTAAAAGGTAAAGGACCCCATGACGGTTACGTCCAGTTAAAGGTGACTATGGGGTTGTGGCACTCATCTCACTTTTCAGGCTGAGGGAGCCGGCGTTTGCCCACAGACAGCTTTCCGGGTCCTGACTAAACTGCTTCTGGCACAATGGAACACTGTGACAGAAACCAGAGCGCATGGAAACACCATTTACCTTCCTGCCACAGCAGTACCTATTTATCTACTTGCACTGGCGTACTTTCAAACTGCTAGGTTGGCAGGAGCTAGGACAGAGCAACAGGAGCTCACTCCTTTGCGGGGATTCGAACCGCCGACCTTCATTTGCATGCACCTTGTGTTCACATTGAAAGGAATGTTACACTTGAGATGCTATTTTTCTCTTTTCATGCAGCCTTTCTTATATCATTGGACTAAAGGGGTATATCTCCTAATGTTTCTCTTTTACTGAAACTAATATCCAGCTGTCAGTTCTGAATAATTATACTCTTCTTTTTATGGTTTGTATTGAAAACGTTTAGTAAAATCCAATATTTCAGACTTGGGTTCTGCTCCTTAAGTTTCCACAAACTTAAGTTTCACAAACTGGGTTTCTGCCCTCTGATGAGGGGTCGGGGGAGGGGCGAATCAAGAGAAGCATTAACATTGATGATAAAATGGCTACTTAATCATTCACAATAATCATGGAGCATACAGTAGTCTCTCTAGTGTTCATTATCCATAACAATGAGTGATGTCTACTTACTCATATAATTACAGGTGTCTCATCTGACATCCCCATAAACTGAGAAGGTTAAAAAAGGGGAAAAGATCTTTATTCCAGGCAATTGGAAATCTGTTGTGGAGTTGAGGAACCAACACATCCAAACGTTTTAACCCTTCACTATTGTTTATTGAAGGATTATATAACAATTCATGCAGTTCTGAACAAGCTGTTTTGTAGGGGATGAAGTTATTGAATAATGCAGGTGGTGTCAGAAAGTTTTTCTAATTGTAATGGACATGACTAATTTAGGTCAATTAGTTTCAATGGGTCTACGCTGAGTATACCTTGGTTGCATACATCCCAGAACTTTTACTTAGCCTTCTGTATACTCGATAACAAACTTAAGAAATTAGTAGCAGAGGAGAATAGTTTAAAAGCTATCATGAACTAAATGAACTGGTGGAATGGAGGTTTACAACCAACATTGATATACAGTGGTACCTCGGGTTAAGAACTTAATTCGTTCTGGAGGTCTGTTCTTAACCTGAAACTGTTCTTAACCTGAAGCACCACTTTAGCTAATGGGGCCTCCTGCTGCCGCTGCGCCACCGCTGCACGATTTCTGTTCTTATCCTGAAGCAAAGTTCTTAACCTGAGGTAATATTTCTGGGTTACCGGAGTCTGTAACCTGAAGTGTATGTAACCTGAAGCGTATGTAACCCGAGGTAGCACTGTATTTTTGTCAGATTATGTATGATTTAGAGTTTGCAATTATATAGGCTACGGAATTTGATCATAATCTTCATTGTCTGTAAGAATGCTTTGGACTATCATGCCAAGTTGAAGAGAATGTTTTCCAGTAACTGTAACGTATCTCCATTTCTTATATGACGAGAGGAGAAATGACTTTATATAGTTCATATGTGTGCATGAAGGCTATAACCATCTGCTGAAATTATGAACGGTGTGTTGGATAGGCTCAGCATGTGGAGAGGAGGTCTGAAGGTCAGATGTGAGTCAGTGGTGGTGGTATATTTCAGGGAGACTTCAAAGTTTACCCAACCATGTTGAAAAGCCACAGTGAGTGCACAGCCTTCATATGAAGTAGGTCAATTCATTTCCCCCTCTAATGTCCGTTGGTGGCAGTCGTGATGGGGAATTAGTAGACGTGAAGCTGAGCGTCTTAATTTTAGCTGAGACTTCAATGCTGTTTAAAAGAAAAATATGTATGTTGGCAATCTTCCTTAGAAAATTATTACTTTGGGAGAGGAGTTGAGAAAGGCATAAGAAATCAGCTGCTCAGAAAAGAAGAGTTAGTATAGAAGCTCTGGGGTGGGGATTTTAAAAAAGCAAATGCTGAAATTTTATGTACTCAATAATAGTAACAGCTTCTTACGTCTCAGTTAGTGGTTCAGTTCAAATGTAAGAGGGAAGCATGTTTCTCTACAGTGGCGTAGCGTGGGTTGTCAGCACCCGGGGCAAGGCAAGTAATTTGCGCCCCCTAACCCGTGGCTTTGCGCCCCCTAACCCTAACCCCCAGATGTTGCGGCCGGCCCCCCCTGCACCCCCCACGCTACGCCACTGTTTCTCTAGTACAGTAACATGCTCTGTTCAATGGTTATTGAATACAGTGGTACCTCAGGTTACATATGCTTCAGGTTACAGACTCCACTAACCCAGAAATAGTGCTTCAGGTTAAGGACTTTGCTTTAGGATGAGAACAGAAATCGTGCTTTGGCAGCGCGGCGGCAGCAGGAGGCCCCATTAGCTAAAGTGGTGCTTCAGGTTAAGTACAGTTTCAGGTTAAGTATGGACCTCTGCAGGACCTGCAAGACAGAGCTGTTCCACCGGGCCTTTGGCCAAGGCACAGTCTAACCCCCTCTCTCCTTCTGCAATCCTCATAGATCTCTAGCCCAATTAATTAATTGATTTTGAATTGATTTTAGAATGTATTTCAATTAATTGACTGATTTTATGTAAACTGTGCTATTTTTACTGTTGTTAGCCGCTCAGCCCAGCTTTGGCTGGGGAGGGTGGGATATAAGTAAAAAAAAATTATTTTATTATTATTATTTAATCTGTCGTTATAAATCTTGTTTCCTCATAGGATTATTTTCCCCATGAAATGATTTTTAAAATGAAACAATATTTTAATTATTAGGTTCAGCTGTTCAAATTGCTTGTACATTTCCTTTTCATTTGCTCCAGCCACAGGCTGTCAATTAGCTTTCACCTCCTACTTGGAACTTCCAAATTTTAGATTGCTTTATCCACTAATTATAATCTAGGTAGGTAGATCTCAGTCCAAATTTTAGAGAGAATGGGTGCTTCATGTTCTGAAATAGATACATCAGCTATAAAATGGATATTAATAATTGTGATCTTTTCACTGCAATAGCAAAACCTACAGCATGTAGTTTTATTTATTCATAATGAAATAAATATAGCACTAGAAACAGCTGCTCATTAAACAATTATTGCTTTGAAACTTTGACACTGAATTAATTTTATACTTTAAATGTCCTGCAACTTTATTTTTCCTAATTGGAAAGCTGGAAAATATATTTCACTGACGTTATTGAAGCTCTTATAGCAGAAATTAAAACAAACACTTTAATTCTGATTCTGGGCATCAGCTGTTCAAGAGTATTGATGTGATTAGACATCACTTCTTCATATATTTCTACTGTATCTTTGCTGACCAAACTCTAAGGAACGTGTGGCTGGTATTTTGCAGAAGTCCATATTTCTCCCTGGCATTTTATGCTACCATAATTTTTTAAAATGTTTTGTTATTGGCTAGGAGAAAAACTGCTCACCCGTTAACTCCTAATTCTGGATATTTTAAACTCATACTTAGCATGTGGGCATGTGAAGGTAAATTAAGATGCTGGGCTGGTTTTCGCATTTCACTGCTACGCCATGGCCAGCAATAAACCATGGCTTACCGTGAATGAGTTGTGTACTAGTATACTCATTTCTCCCATTTGGAGACAGGAGAAGCAAATCACAAGGCTTGGTTTAGCCATGGTTTCTTTGGAGAGAAACATACCGCAGGGCTGGTTTGCAAGCTGGAGTGAAGCAGTAGGACACTGCTATGCACAATAAGTCATTAACCATGGTTGTGATTCGTTTACACATTCAAGGTTTGAGTTAGTGTTTGCAATGACTTGAAAAAGAGAACCACTCAGTTTGACCACACAGTTACTCTCTTCAACACCTTCCTTATAATGCAGAATACAACATCTTGTAAAAAAGAACAGTGTGTTGCGTTCTATGGGTATAGTTCTCACTCCCATAGAGAATCACAGTGATGTCCATCTTAATTATTGACAAATATCACGGCCAATATCCCTGTATTCACCTTTACCTGGAGGATGGAGAAATATTTAATTGCAGCAGTCCCAATGTAGTTTGATTAATAATGCAGGGGAGCTGGAGATATATATATTAATTACAAAATTGCTGCATCTACTCTTTGTATCTCACGCCTTGATTAAGTGGAATCAGCATTTCTGCAAATGATAATACTTGGAATTGCCACAGGCACAGCAAGGAGGATACAGACCACAGATTCCTCTCAGCAGGGACAAACAGACAGAATGAAACTAGAATAGATTCTTCTCTTATGCATTAAAAATCAGAAGAATGGTGTAATGAAACCTTGAAGCCAGCATTTTCTGAACTGCAGTGGAGTCTCTAGTGAATGCTGTACTGCAAATAATAAGCAACAATTTTATAAATATGCATTATGTGTTCTTTATTGAGGCGCTTGGGATAGTCAGGCTAATTACATTTGCTTGCATTGCAGATTCTGCAAGGGGTGGGGTTTTTTTTGGTAAATGAAATCCTACATAAAGCCTGTAAAGAAACTTGCAAGTATATTAGATTGTAAATCTTCTGTAGTTTGATCACTGCAATGTGTAATTAAAAATTAACGTTTAGGGGTTTAACATGATATAAGTGGTAAAGCTTAAAAAGTCTAAAACCAAGGCTGCAACTTACTAGGGAGTTTGCTCCCTTGACCTCAGTGGAATTTACTTCAGAGTAAGCATGTTTAGGATTGGCTGTGTGCCTGGTAGTGTTTTGCATTTGGAATAATAAAGGAAGTTGACATTGTAAGGGAACACCAACTGCCTGTCTTCTAAAATTATTCTGTTGAGGTTTACTCATGTAGCAAGGTTTAGGGCAAAAGATGCTCTTTATGCCTTATTAGATCAAATATTTGGAGATAGATGATACATACAAGAGTACATCTCTTTGAAAATAGGACTTCAGGCTGAATCTAGCATACATCAGTAATAACATACCTTAGGAATATGCAAACATATGAGCTCCATTATGGAAGAAAGGTGAGAAGTAACAGTTAATAAATGAATGCTATTTACATATATATTTTTCAACAAACAAAACCTCTTTACTGTCAGTCCCATTTGGTCATATTTTTAGGACCCATTCTTTTATTGTGATTGCCATTTGTTTTAAGCTATTTTTAATGTTGTATTTTAAATTGCTATAACCTGCCCTGGAAATCTTTGGTGAAGGGTGGGGGGTTCATCCACGTAATAAATCCAACAGTAGATTTGATGCTGAAAGCACCATGTTTTCTAAACATGCCTTCCATTTTAATCATACTCTGATTTAAAAATGGTTTGTCAGTAGTTTTCATTGCATACATTTCTGGCAAAGCATCCAGATAGTGCCACATGCTAAGAATCTTGGAGCTGTAAATACTATGCTACTTGTGAGGGCTGGTATAGTATAGTTTGTGACAATGTTGTTATAATTGCAAATCTAGGTTTTGTAATGATACCTTAGTAATGTATATCTGTGTTGCAGTATATGCAGATGATGTTTTGTGGATCTTGATTCAAACTGCTTATTGTATATTGGTTATTGCAACTGGTTATTCCTTGCACTTTTTCTAGATTTTTGTTTACACATTCTGGGTCATTCAGGAATGCTAGTGGTGGTGTTACTGAGCTCATCCTTTGGGATGTTTTGGCAGGATTTGCTTATGTTTAGGTCAGCCTCTTCAGTTTCTTAGGCCAACCCCTTAGATCAGCCTGTTCTTTTCAATACAGTAGCACTCTTGCAATACCCAATCAGCATCATGGCATGCAAAGGGGAGAGGGAAGCATGTTCTAGTCAAGTACAGTGGTACCTCGGGTTACATACGCTTCAGGTTACAGACTCCGCTAACCCAGAAATAGTACTTCAGGTTAAGAATTTTGCTTCAGGATGAGAACAGAAATCGTGCTTCGGCGGCGCAGCAGCAGCAGCAGCAGCAGCAGGAGGCCCCATTAGCTAAAGTGGTGCTTCAGGTTAAGAACAGTTTCAGGTGAAGTACAGACCTCCGGAACAAATTAAGTACTTAACCCGAGGTACCACTGTATAAGAAGTTGTAGGAAGAGTTAATGATGGGGTATAATTCACGGGAAAGCCATTTGTGAGCATTTAAAGTGGAAAAGTGTTCTAATAACACCGGTACTGTTGTCTTGTACATATCCAAAAGAATCGTAGTCTAATTTCTGCCCCAGGTAAAGTGTTATTGAAGTGTTAGAATTATTAAACATGTCTCAAAACAAACATGTAGATAGTGGTAATTCAATGCTATTTAACTTAACAGAAAAGCCATTGTATTCAGAATCTTGGCCTTCTTATCATCTTATAGTTGTTTTATATGTTTCTAAATTTGGCAATTCATGCACTTTTTAAAAGAAAGCCTTTTTTGCCCTCCGCCTCATCCTTGACTCTGCTTGTTAACTACTCTGTTCTCCTACATGGACTTTTTAAAAATGTTTCCTAATCTGTATTGTATCTGAGCTTCTTTTATAGTGATTTTAAACACACCCTTCTGCCTCACTTTGAGCTTCGTTTTAAGGAAGCCCCTAAAGATGCACCACGTTAATGCTATTTAAGAAAAAAAAATATAAAAAATTTAAAATGTTACTCTTTTTCAAATTGATTTTTTACATTAATTCCTACACAATGGTTCATGGGAGCCTAAAGGAGAGCAGAAAGGGTCTTGGTTGGATGACCAGCATGAGTAAAATCTGCCAGAAAATAAACAAAGGTTGAGATAATAGGTTCTGTTTTAAGAACAGAAATACATTTTAACAGAAATTGTTAAACTTGTGATATATGCTAGTTTATTTATCTTTTCTAGGTAGCCAATTTAAAAATAAGATGCAGCTTGCTGAAGGTTGCCTTTGAATGGCCTCGCAGCTGTTAAGTCATGTGTGCCTTATTGAAAAGTTGTTACAGAAATTGTTTACTTTTTTGCTTTAGTCTTTATTCTTACTCTGTATTCTTTCAAAGCATTTATATCAGTTGGGAATGGGATTTTTCATGGATTTGAAGTTGAACATTTCCTATATTCAAAGTAAGAAATTTCACATAGATATAAAGTCAATTTTTAAGACGGAAAATTGTTCCAAACACACACACAGTTCCGATAACTGTTTCTACCCCCAGATCCTTTAATTTCACAAGAAACATACTACAGTGGTACCTCGGGTTACATACACCAGGTTACAGACTCCGCTAATCCAGAAATATTACCTCGGGTTAAGAACTTTGCTTCAGGATGAGAACAGAAATCACACAGTGGCGGCCCCATTAGCTAAAGTGGTGCTTCAGGTTAAGAACAGTTTCAGGTTAAGAACGGACCTCCGGAACGAATTAAGTTCTTAACCCGAGGTACCACTGCAGTGCTGTATGCTCCTGCAGTTCATCTTATGTGGTGGCAGCTACAGTATTGTCATTTAGACACTTGTTTAAAACTCAGGCTTTCCTGAGAGGTAATCCAACTGCATATAAACATAACATATATAAATGTAACAGCATATCTTACTGCCTTGGCAGGGCCCAGAGTTGTCCTGTGAAAACTGATATGGCCATCTTTACATATTCCAGCTGATAAACTGCAGCTGTGGCATAAGCAGCATGTTTGGTATAGCACAATGTATAACACATAGAGATAATTTACATTTGAGATTATTAAAACTAGTTTATGGATTTCTTGAGCATTTAATCTAATACAGCAGCTACTGTCATCAGCAAAGTGCATATACAGTCGTACCTTGGAAGTTGAATGGAATCCGTTCCAGAAGTCCGTTCGATTTCCAAAATGTTCGGAAACCAAGGCAAGGCTTCCGATTGGCTGCAGGAAGCTCCTGAAGTCAATCAGAAGCCGCAGAGGCCGTGTCAGGTGTTTGGGTTCCATAGAACGTTTGCAGACCGGAACACTCACTTCTGCAAGCCAGAAACCTTCAAAACTCTTTCTTTGAATGATGTTCCCACAGCAGAAAGAGTGTTTTAAGCCTTCCACCTTGATTTCTAGGCTCTGGGAAACTCTTGCAGGGCTGTCCAACATCTCATGAGATCTCACGGGAGCTTCCCAGAGCCTATGCATGACCCTTTCAGGGCTCAGAAAGCAAAGTGGCGGGCTTAAAAACACTTCCTGTGGCTGGAAAACCCTTTGCGGAAAGAGTTTCTAAGTCCTCTGCCTTGCTTACCAGGTTCTGGAAGCTCTCACGAGATCTCTTGGGGCCATCCGAGATCTCCGACAGCTCCGATCTCCTGCAGTCTCGGGTGGCAGAGGTGGTTCTGGCAGTCGTTCTGACTTTACATGATTTTCCTTTTACTCACAGCCCCCAGGAACATAACCCCATGCCTACTGTGTACATTTCTGCATGTTTCCAAACTATCAGGACACTAAGCGTTGGTCAAAGAAAAAAGAGGCTGTGCGTATAAATTGTGCAACATAATGTACATGTTAAATGTTCAGTGTGATAAATATTAATAATTTACCAGACCTACAAAGTGTCAAAACAAGCGGAAAATGACCAGATATAAACTCTTATTCATGGGCAGGGGGGAAAGTAGCCTGTCGATATGAAAATAGCTGCATCAGAGATAGATTAAGTGTCAAGAGCTATAAATAACAATGACAAATTACTTGCTGCTTGTAATGAGAAGTATATGACTGGTGTAAATTAAAAGACTCAGCTCTCTCCCCTTTATATAGAACAAACTTTTAAAAGCCTCTCTTACACAGGTGCAGTCGAGAGCCATTGATATCAGTTTTGTTTTCCAACCAGCTCTTGCCCAAGTCCTTTGTAAGTCCTTTGGAGGGGACTTTCTGGGCGCCACATAAAAGGGGTGAACAGGGTTAGAGGAAAACGTGGGTGAAATAACGGCTTTTACTCCTAACTAAATGAAAAGTGCAAGGGCTATCCCCATGTGCATTTTCATAACATTATATTAACTGGATAGAAGCCACGAGGATACATTAGCGAACTTTTATCAATTCAGCGGCAACCTTCCATGAGTGTAGAAAAGAAAACCCCACACTTCTTTCTGATGACAGTGATGTGTGATCAAAGGCACATACAGATACAAATCCACTCTTAAAATTGTTGGCTCTGACAGCAACTATTCCACTATAAATGGTAAGCATGGAGAGGCTCTGCGTCATACCTTAGTTTCTACAGAATATGAGCTGCTTATAGCACCACAAAAGAATGAACACTTGGCTTATTTCTTGTCAGGAACTCTTTTCCAAAGTGCAGATAATGAACAGTTTCAGAACTTGAGCTTTCTGCATGACTCTTTGACACCTCAACCTGGGAGTCTGTTCACATGGTGGTTGGATCTCAAAGGCTACAATCTCATTTATGCTGTAATATTTGTGAAGATGACAATGTTTGGTATATGAAACAATAGAAACTATATGAAATATGATTGCTCTTCTAAGGTAGCAAGCAATAATGATTTGAATAATAATGGTGTTGATTGACAACACTTTGTTTTACAGAGGCTGCCTAAGAGACTGTAATTGAGATCAGGTGTTGTTTGTGGTATGTTTGTGTTTGTGTTGTTTGAACATAATAGATTGAAACACGGAGCCCGGTGTCTAAATTCAAAGGCCTCTGGGGAGTAATTCTCAAGATCAGCAAACTGGTTTCTATTACAAAAAACAAACAAACAAAAGAAAGAGGCAGAGAAGATGGAATCTTTTGGAACAAAGATACAACAGTAACTCTTCAGACAGTTAAAGCGCATATATGAATTGTATGAAGGAAAGGGTGGGGATTGTGGCATTTATAGGGTTCCTAAGTGCTACACATACACACATATTTTGTACAGTGGTACCTCGGATTACATACGCTTCAGGTTACATACATTTCAGGTTACAGACTCCCCTAACCCAGAAATAAGTGCTTCAGGTTAAGAACTTTGCTTCAGGATGAGAACAGAAATCGTGCTCCGGCGGCGCGGCGGCAGCAGGAGGCCCCATTAGCTAAAGTGATGCTTCAGGTTAAGAACAGTTTCAGGTTAAGAACAGACCTCCGGAACAAATTAAGTACTTAACCCGAGGTACCACTGTACTCATATAGGGACTGTGTACACAGTCTAGTGGACCTGAGTGGGTTGGGTGGGGTGGAAAGCTGCACTCCCATTCCTTCCCCATTGTGTTTTCACTATATGCATTTCATTTTTTTTTAGAGGGTAATTGCCAATAGTTGTCTAGAGTACACTATCTGCCAGGGCTAATAATCAGAACCGTATAAATGATTTGCTGTATGCTAGTTGCTCACAGTCAATAGTAATACCTACCCAAGGAATATATTGGTATCCTCTGACTGAGAGAAACTTTCAGCCCCATTAACTAACCCCCCAATGCCATATTTGCATTTGTTACCCATCCCTTCCTCCTCACTTCCCCTCCCCAACGGAATTGTGACATGGGCTGCTGTTAATGAAAATAAAATGGAACCCTGGGATAGGGAATAATTAAGTTGACTCAGTTCCTCTAATAGTGAACTCGGGTGGTGAGTGCCAAGTGATTTGTAGCCTAATCAGAGCTTCTGAGAAGCAGGACAGAGGTACTGGCATGTTTGAGGGAACTCCAAGTACTCCCCCCCCCCCCAAAGCAAAGCTCTTCTCAAGAAAGAGTGATGTGGATTGGGCATGCTCAGTAACTACAGAGTGTTAGGTGCCAGTTGTGGGGTGATGACAACAAAAAATGAGTGAGGGGAATGGAACGGAATGGGATAGAACAGAATATCCTTGAGGCTGGGACCCTGAGCAAAAGCACTCCTGCTAAAAATGAGAAGATACGCAGCAACATTTTGTTGCCGCTCTCGTTTACATAAGTAACATTGCCTGCTGTGAACTCTTATTTACTATTTATTTAAATATTTATAAACCACACTTTTCATTTAAAAAATGCAGCAGCTCTGATAAAATCTGTGCTAAAAGCTTCAAAGCCCCAGTAAAAGCATTAATGAAAGCTGGTTGGTGGTGATGGGGAGATCATTTTTCAAAGGCCTGTCTGAATAGCTCAGTTTTCAGTAGATAACCTGAAAATAGGCTGCGATGATTCCTGCCAGGCCTGCTGAAGCCTGGGTCTCTAGTAAAGGCCGAGAGAACCTCAGGGGCCTGGGCAACCACCAGAAGTGCCGCAATGGAGGGTATCGGTGAAGGGGGAGCATAAAAAGTCTAGTGGCCCTTAATGTACCTTGGGCCCGAGTTATTTAGTGCTTTGGATGGGGCAGGGTATACATGAAAACTGCTTGCTAGATTGTGTCCTGTGGGTGCAATGCCACTGCTGTTAAACGTTCATCAAAAGTGAGTTGCCGCTGGCTGACTTCAGTTGGCTGTAGGTGTCTTGCAGTTGTGTAGTGGGCCTAATAAAAGTGCAGCCATTTTACTATCTTTCCATTTTATATTTATGCTGAGGAGAGGTTTGTATTTTTATTTTAGAAGATATCTGCTTAAAAGGGCCCAGGAGACCTGGAGAGACTTTGACAGGAGGAATCAGAAGTGTACAGTCCAGTGAAGAATTAAACTACCGGGAGTAATAATATGGGCTGATGCACTCAATATAGCAGTAATGCCTTCAGAGAAGGAGAGGAAATAATTCAGATCCTCTAGGCTACACTGAAGCTAAATACAGTATGACAAGAAATAGGAGCAGTGCTCATTATGTCTGATTGCTAATTACCCCTTTGAATGATTCAGTTATGCCTGCTACTAGATAATTAGTTTAGTAATTTATGGCTGCAGCACAAACTAGTACTTTAATTTTCACTGCACAATTTTCGCAACACCTACCATTCAGATAATATCGCCTCTCTTTTTATTATTCAGTTTTAAATTGCTTTTTTTTGATAGCCTATATGAAAAACAGCCTTTTTGTGTGTCTCTCCTGGATTATCTGTCATGGCTTTTATGTGAAATTACGTTCTTTATGGAACTTAATTCAAGCGTAAACTATGCTAAAGGTACCAGTAGCTTTATGCTTTATCTTTTTTTTGTTTTGCTTTCTCAGTTGATGATAACTTTTTATGCCCCTTGCTGTTCTTTTGCCTTTAAAATGACTGACACTGTGGTAAGCAACTGATACATGTAAATGTTTCAAGACTCAGTATAAAATAATGGATTAAAATATTTGGGGGCTTCTTGAACAATGTATCAGTATTTTTTGAAGTTCAATATTGGTTATGTGTGACTGGGTTTAATGTGTCAGTGGGATCAAACAGGGGAATCTTAACTTGCCAGCCCCAGTGAGTCAGATAAATTAAAGTACCAAAAGAAGCTGAACTGACTTTATATAATAAATGGATAGGGCAAGGATGTAAGCAGGCGGTGATTTCTGTGTTCGTCGCAATCAGCACTGTTTCTGTTCTACTACAGTCAGGTTTCACTGAAGCCTACATTACTCATCTCACTATCCACTATCCTTGAAACTTAAGACAATTAATTATATAATTAATTTATATGCTTTTTAATGGAAGGGAAACATCAAGAACAATGCAGAAAATTATCTACATACTGTTTGTAGACTAAAAAAAAGTGTACACTGTTTGTATTTGCTGATGTGGTTTCTCTTCCAGACTTAGATGAACATCTGAATTGAAACAATTTCTGCTCTCATTTCCAATTGAATTCACTAGTTTAGAGATGTCTGTTTCCAGCCCATGGTGCTTTCACTTCCTGTTTTGTTTCTTCCCATATTTTGTTTCTACATTAATCTTATTTTTTAAAAAACAAACCAACCCAGAACAAATCAGATAAAGGAAGAGCCCACTAATATGCATTGGAATACTTCTTTGAATATTCCAAAATCCATATCAGGGCAACCAAAATGCCAGATGACATTAATCTTTCAAGTTCACCTGTACCCTTAATCAGGATATATTATAATAAAATATTAAGGCAAGGGGAGGGAGAGAAAAAATGGGTGGTATTCAAGTCATCTGTGTTAGTATCTGGTAAGAGTCTTAAGAATGTAGTGTGGGAGAAGGCAGCAGACATTCCAATGAGACTCTCTGTGTGTGATGTCTCCCAAGGCATCCTTGGGAGGAGAAGTGGTAGATTCTCTATTTTCCACTTGTTCCCCACCTTTCCAAGGAACTTGAATATTTCACAAAAAAATGAAGACAGAACTGAGTAACGGCTGATTGTTGTATTTCTAGAAACTGAGAATCTACTATTTCTGAAGATGGAGCCTACATGAATTGAGTTTCCTTTGGACTAACACACATTTATGAAAAGTTGATGCATGAGTGGTTTAATTTTATAGTAGGAGATTGACTAAATGACCTTTTCATGTGTTTGGTTAGGTCTGATTTACAGCTTTCTTTATGCATTCAAAGGAATGCATGTGGGCACAAAAGGACGTGGGAGAAAGTGCATTTGGATTAGGGGGAATTTTGTACACTCCTGCATTGATTTTCATTTCCTGTATATTATAGTTTACATAGATCAACTGCACCATACTCTGCTTTACAGGCTCCTAAGAGAAAAGGCACAATGAATTGGTTTGCTCCATCTCACCTTAGGCTTCTTTGCATTTGTCACCAACCTGGTACCCTGCAGATGTTTTGGACTACAAATCCTATCAGCTGATAGGATAGCTCAGAATATTTGAAGGGTACCAGGTTGGCAAAGGCTAACTGAGAGTTTTCATTTTGGTTGAAACTTTCTATCATAATCTCTATGTTACAAGCTAAAGGTCACTCCCCGAGGTACAACAGTAGCTGGCAGGTTAAGAGCTTGAAAATATATACGATGACTAACATACAGGATTTAAAAAGTGTGCCGTGCAAGGATTCTTGATATAAGCCACAGAATGTTAAAGATGTTGGGGGCCTTGGAGTGCCTTCTGGTTGGCAGGAAGGTATCAGTTTGTGTACTTGCATTTGCAGTTTATCATATTAAAACAAAATCCAAGTAAGTATAGGCATGGGACTCCTACCAACACCATTCACAAAACATGCATTCTCTTTTATGTTTTGGATGATCTCCTGCAGAGCTTAGTATTTTAAATTTTATAATCAGAAGAAAGAAAAGGTCTGCACTAAACATTGGATTATGACAAGCCTCTTTGCAGAAGTAATTATGTAATTTTCTTGTTCAGGGACAGCAACTGAGATGCTTGGAATATCAAAGTGAGAATAAAAGCATTCTCAAAATCGGCGCATTAGTATTCCTAGCACATTAACGCAGTTGCTGACAAATCAGTTGGGACTAGCAGGCAAATATTTAGATTATCGAAATGAGTTTTTCCTTATGGGCAACAGTGCAGATTATGTTTGCAGGTACTATATTACTCTGGAAAAAATATTTGGCGTTATGAGTTTATCAGGCTTGCTGTATCCTTGCTGTTTTCGCTATTTTCGCTGCAATTCTGTAACTTAATGTGTGTGGATTTGTACTTTGTAGCAAGCTGCACTTTCCTCTTAGACTTGGATCAATGTTCTAAAGGGCAGCCCTGACATTGTTGCTGTTGTTTTCCTATGAACACCAGGGTTGTGTTTATTATGGAATGAAACTATGCCCTTTATAGCTAGCAGTCTTGCTTGAAATATTAAATGGGTCAGAGAACAAATAAATGCTCCCCTACAGGTTGGATGCAGTGACTCTTATGTTGTGCGGTTTGCTTGTGCACATAAAGTGTTGCCTCACTCCCCCCCCCATTTCTCTGTTACCTCCCCCCCAAATAAAAATGTATCCTCTGAGCATCATCTTGACCTTTCCAGTTTTATCCAATATGATAGTCTGGGGATCTTTGACTTACTAAGTGGATCATTTGCACACTGCAGGAGTAGAACTAGCCAGGTGTTCATTTTATGCTTTATTTTTTGTAATTGAGCTTTTCTACAAGTAATGAAAATACTGCAGTATAATTATCAAAAGCACAGGTGGTCTTTATATTTGGATAGCTTTTCAGCATGTACACCTATCCGTGGAAGAAACAAGCAACAGTTGTACAAGGCATGCCCTTTCTGTACTGCACTTTGTAGCAAACTTAACTGTTCTTTATTTGAAGAGAACTCAAAACACATAAATAACAGGACTGTATAAATCAGACAAAGAAAAATATGTTTTTCTGTAACAGGACAGTATAAATCAAACTTACAGAAAAATAAAAATTAGGAGACGGAGAGAAAGGGTTTTGTTTCTTGCATAGAGATCACCAGGTTTGCAATCACCTGTAGATTCATTCAAAACTAGTCCAGGCCATATAATTCAGGAATAGATCAAGTTGAATTCAGTTGGACTTACTTCTGAGCAAACATGCATCAGATCAGGGTGGGTGGAATGAGAAATGCATTGTTGACATTAAAGTAGCTTTAGTATACTGCTTTAGTATATTGCTAATGCATCTTGCTAATGTATATATACTAATAGTGTTTGTCGTTGTGGTGTTGCCATTTAGAGTGTTGGGCTAGGACAAGGAAGACAAGGGTTCAAATCTACCCTTGGCTACAAACCTCACAGGATATATGTCGGCCAGTGACTATCTCTCAGCCTAACCTACCTCTCAGGGTTGTTTTGATGATATAATGGTGGGGTGGGGTGTGGGAAACCATTTTTGCTGCCTTAAGTTCATTGGAGAGAAGGTTGGGTGTAAATGTAGTAAAAATGTAGGAGGCAATCCTACCACTTATGGAAGTGGAACAAGTCAGGCAATGGCTTCTACAAACTTAAGAACTCTCTAGGAATGTAGAACTTTACACATTTGTAGATTACAAGAAAATGAATTGTTTAAAATGCAGTTGAAGTCCAACAAGATCTGGTGAACACCACATGACATCACTACTCTTGGCTTCCACTAAACATCCTACAGGATTTAGATTGTACTGATGGAAAAAACAACAACTCTCTACTATGCAGAGATGTTTCAAAAATGGAGGACGGTAAAGAAAAAGAACAACTTATTCCTTCCCCACTGCCCAGGTGATATGGAATGTACTTACATCACAATGGAAGTCTAGAGCATGTTCATGATTCAGAAGCATAAGGACTCTCATTATCTTCCTGAGAGGCAATTTAAGGGGTTTGATTCTCCTCGGTCTTCTCTAGAGTTGGGAGAATGCACCTGCATATTAAAAATGCTACTTCTGTGAAAGGGATTTTGCTAGTTTTCTGTATCCAGGGATTGATTTTCACCCTGGAGAAGTAGTCAAGGATGTGATTGCCCGCTGACATTCTGAAGTGGTTTAGTCATAGGAGACCTGAAATGCCTTTTCTTAACCTGTAGATTGCTTTGAGTAACCACACACAAAAAGATGGCCAAGCAGTGCATTTGCAAAACCATTTGAGAAATAGTGTTCTGCATCTTCACTAGATGCTGAGGTGGTCTTGGTGACCTGGAGTGCCTCTGGAGTGTGTGTCTTTTATACCACCATCATAATGGCATGTGCTTGAGACCACATGGTCATTCACATTGCTAAATCTAAGCAAATTGGAATCTGCTGGAATCTGCTGGGCCTGTGCTAGGTGAACCCTAGGTTCACCATAAAAGATGGCATTAAAATGGAATGAATGAATGAATGAATGAGCAAATACATAGATAAATGTCTCAAGGGTATCACTGTACCCAAAGCTTTACAGTTTATTGACATAATGATGCCTGGAATAGGACATTAAAATTAATTCTCTGAAACTAACTAGGGATGAAGGGAAACAACCAAAACATTTTTTTAGTATATTTTCTAAAATACTATGGGTATTTTTCTTAAAATGATTTAAATAAAACGGTTAATATACAATTTCAGTTGTGAGCATAAAACAGAATACTTTACTGCCATGAATATTTCAAACTTCCTTTTGTTCTGTGTTCATTATTCTTCATTATATTACATTTTGAGATCTATCGGTGCAATATTCATGCAATTTACATCAGTGAATACACATTATTTATGATTTCAAATAAAAATTTCCCGTAAGTCAGTCTGTCAGCAGGCCAGTCTCTTGGAAGAATGAAAGGTGTAATGAAGAGAAGACTGCATTTATCTGTATTACATCTTTATTGCATACAATTTATAGGCTAAAATACGGTTTATCAGGCAAGCAGGCCAATACACTGCATTATTGTATTAAGATGCTTGAGCTCAAAAAAAACAAAAACAAGAAGACGTGCCCTAAATTGTAATTTTTAAATTTTAACTGAAAGCTATTTTGAGTAGAAATGCTGTTTCTTAATGGCATTAAAATGAACATTTAGCTCATGTGAGAAAATGTTGTCGCTGGTGATGTATTTTTAAAATTCATTGATACTATTCTGGGATTGTATGAACAGAGGGTGGCTCTGTATCTTTGCCTCCTTGCTTCATCCACTCCTGACATTCTCCATTGAAAAATACTGTGATTAGAGTTCCCATCTGGTTATGTAAAAGTTTTAGCTCTAAGGCATAACTTGGCATTGCAAATAAATAATGAATACCAATGTACAACCTTATCTTCAGAAGAAAACAATATTCTACAGTGCAATTTTGTATATGACTTCTCAGAAGTAAGTCCCCATTGGAGTGGGGCTTACATCCAGGTAAATGGGTAGAGGATATTCAAGTACAAACAGCTTCGAAATTCTTAGAACTTTGTTAAGAGTTTCATAAGGTCAGAGTTGCTGATGATTTGGATATCCCAGTCAATCAAAAATCTGTTAAATTAGGAGAAGTAAGAATATTTGGTGGGCACTCTTAACAGAAGCAATAACTGACCAATGTTTGGAGAGTTGACATCAATGGCACCTGCCATCATAAACCTCTTAAACTGCATTTGGAGTAATACTTGGTAAAACCAAGTCTTTGTTGGTTAAGTTGTATTTCTCCAAACAGCCTCCAAATGGTAACTGATGCTGTGTCTGTTATTTGGTCTGAAACCCAGTTAATGCTATGATAGTTGTTTTAGAGAAGAAATTTTTTAATGGGTGTGTGTGTTTGTGTGAACAACATGCATATTTACAGCTAAAAAGACTGAATTGCATATCCAGGAGACATAAGCACTCAAAATCTCAGAGAATGTTCTGCTATTTCCTTCAAAGGTCATATTAAAAGAGCAGTGACTTATTTGGTAAATGCATATGTATAGAGGTGTGCAGTCTTGCTTCTGTAGATGCAATTTATGTTATGTATATTTTACTGATGAAGCAGGCAGAGGAAGTGAAGTTTAATTTTTGCAAATATATTCCCAGAGCAAAGGTGCAGAGTGTTTTCTGATTTTTTTTAAAGGCATGCTAATATGATTCAAATGAATTATTTATACAGAAAGTGTCTGAAAAAGGAAAGCACAGTTTGATTAGAAAGAGGTTTCTATAAAGCTGGACAGTGATTGCTGACTCCAAAGGAACTGAGAGGGAAAACATTCCAAATAATGAGTGAAAATTCACTAACATCAGTTGTGCGAGCTATCTACCAACCACTGCAGATAATTTTGGGAATATTCCTTAAGCATAAGTATACAAGTATTCAGATGATAAGTATAAAGAAGTGCTACCAATTATTGTACTGTTTCACTGTCAATCTATTAGGCTAAGATTTCAAAGTTTGTTTTTGAGGGTTTCACTTTAATGAACTGTTAGAGAATGTAAATCCTCACTGGAAAATATTCAGTGAAATGGTCCCCCAACCTCCCTGCGTGTAAATAAATTGGCACAGCTGTGGTTGCTGCTTTAATTATTGTTTCATATTATTTTTACTGTTGTGGTAGGTTGAAGTAGACATGGTCCTTATTCCTTCCACTCATCCTCTCTTTAGCCCATTGTTTCCCTTATCCACCAATGTGAACTAAGAGCAGAGTTCCATTCAACGTTAAATTAACTAATATTTTACCAGACTAGAGTGGAGCACATTCTCTGATGGCTGCAAGAGGATGACCATTTCCTATGCTCCTTACAAAATTCCCTTTCAGAAGGAACAATTGAGAAGATTGGGGAAAAGGAGTGTTTCTTCCCTCACCACTGATAACACTGGATGAAGGAGAGATTGCTTGTTGATGAGACATGGCTGCCTCTGAAATGGGCACCTCAGTATTTGGCAACCTGTGATTGGTGGGGAGGGGAATTATCCTTTTAGCAAGACTGAGAACTGGCCTTCCCACAAGCACCAAAGAAAAAGAATGAGAAAGCTGATAAGGTGCCTGAGTCAATTCTCCTGGTGCTGCTATAAACCATCTTTTTCAGTCGTCTTGAACTGCATTCAGCCCAGATAATATTTGGAGGCATTTATGAATTACTTTACAATTCTCATCATTTTGTAACTTAAGCTAAGTATATTTACTAAGAAGTATAATTATAAGCATTCAGCTGATGTCTGCAAGATTCACTCCCAATGTAAGTGTTTAAAGGACTGAAGTCAATTCTTTCCAGTAGCACCTTAAAGACCAACTAAGTTAGTTCTTGTATGAGCTTTTGTGTGCATGCACACTTCTTCAGATACACATCTGTATCTGAAGAAGTGTGCATGCACACGAAAGCTCATACCAAGAACTAACTTAGTTGGTCTTTAAGGTGCTACTGGAAGGAATTTTTTTATTTTGACTATGGCAGACCAACACGGCTACCTATCTGTAACTGAAGTCAATTCTGTTTATGTATTCAAGGACTCAACCTGCCCTGTTGTAAGTACAGGCCAGACATTGCTATGAACACACAGAGATGGGAAAGCAGCATAATGCTTACTGGTCCTCCCTCCGGTGAGAATTCTGCTTTAAACAAACTACATACAAAGGATTAGGGACTGTCCTGGCCCACCCCAGCTAAGGAAGGCATATGTCTTCATAAGTTAAGTCTTCATTGACAAAAGAAGCACCTACAGCAACTCCCAGATGTGTGTGCACACACACATTTCTAGCCACTAGGCAGCTGCCCCTCTGACCTGCAACCTGTGGAGCAGTTGCAGCAACAGTGAGACCCCACTCCTTTGCCCTAGGGTTGTGTGACCACAACCTGAGACTTCTGCACAGAAGTCATCACTGCTCTTCCCACTTCAAGCTCCTCCTGGATTTAGGACACAGCAGGGTGGGGAGTCTACTGACTCGTCCGTCACTGGAACAGCCTCTTATTCTTCCACCACATTCTCTCATTCCTCCATCTCAGACTGCCTTGACTCTTCCTTCATAAATCACTGGTCCTCTCTTATGGGGCACTCCCTTGCCTCTGCCACACTCTCTTCAGAGTTCCTGACAGAGACCCTGTCAGTTCATTACTCTTGACCATATATACAAAATATATACATATACACTGTATGCACATAGGCCCTTTCATATATTATGCCAAACACATGTAGAGACTAGGATAATCTGGTATGAACAGATGTAAATTTATATCTTCCTTCTAAGCATATTCAGAGCATCTTCTGGAAAAAAGTTGTTCAATTATGTTTGCTTCCTAGGATTTCATCCTCATAGATACTTTATTTCATTGCTTTGATATTTCTCATTCTTCCATTGTTATGAAATATGTATTCTTGCTGTTGTGTGCAAATTCACTCAGGCTAAGACTGCATGCCCCCCCCTTTAGAGGCAAAGTAGTCAAGCCTGCAAAATGAAAAAGAGCCACAGCTCCCCTCAATGCTAACTTTGAACATGGCAGGTCTTCACCAAAGGGGTGGAGGTAGCTGTCCCGACAATTGAAGCAGTGTCTGTCTTGCTCCTGTGTGGCTCTGCAGCCTGAGCTCCATTCGGAGCTGTCCAAGGTCCTGTTTGAGCTGGAACTTTTTATTGGGTTTGAAACTCCTATTTATGTCTTAACTCCTGATGGAACCCCCACTTCGGCTTGAACCACCATCTGGCTGAGAACACTGCAGGAATAGATTGATTGCATTAAGAGGCCACCTTTCATTGCTAAATATTACACTGGCCAAAATGCAATGGGCACAGCCCAGCATATTTTAAACACCTTTGCATTCTATGTTAGGCACATATTTGACTTCCTATTGAAATAAATGAGACTTAAATGCATGCAACTTTGTCACAGGTTTTTCCATAATAATTTTTACAAAAATACTTCAATACAGTTGTTCATGAATAAGCAGACATCTTTCGAACTATATTCAACAAGTTTCACATCTATCCTAGCTTGCTATTGCCCTTTCATCTTTCTTTTATTTCTCACTTTCTGCCTGTGAGATCATCCGTCTCTTAAAAGTAACAGACATGTTTTTTTAAAAAAAGTAATAAAGAAGGCTAGATAATAGTATAATTTTTTGTTATGCAACTGTGGCAGAATATCATGAATGTTCCAGCTTTGCATCCTTACTCTCAGTCCTAAAGGAATATAAATTAGCTGCAGATTCCCAGATGCTATTTGATTCTGTTTTTATTTCATAGGTTTCCTGTACAGTAGTGCTTGCTTTCTGGCAATTTTCAGCCATTGCCAGTTAAAGCATCGCATTCCTGGCACAGCCTCAATCAGACACAATCTCAGTTGCAGCAGCCACTGCCCAAAGGATATGTTGCTGCTTTGCAGTAATTTTTAAAGCTAAAACAAGAACATACCAAATAGTACAACTAAATGACTAAGAGAAGAAGCCAGAGCGGGGAACGATAGAGTGACTGTTTCCTCCTGCCATTGAAAATGACCTGAAATTAAAATAATTACATAGTGTATATTTCTGTACCAACATCAGAACTGACTTGGTAATTGAATGATATTTTAGTACAGTAATGGTGCAGCGTGCCCAATGGGAGCCACATTAGTGGTGAATACTGTGTGTGTTTCCTAGTAATATTTCAAGGTCTCAGGTTTTTTGGTCTTTTATAGCATACCAGCAGTATTCTAGCATATTAATACTTCTCACAATCACCTCACCTTTGGCATATGTTCCATAGTTTCCCCGAGTCCAAGAGTTATTTTATTTTATGTTCTGTTCTGTTTCCCCGAGTCCAAGAGTTATTTTATTTTATGTTCTGTTCTTTTTTCTGATTGCCTCTCATTCAGCATTCTCTGTGCATAATTGCAGAGTTAGGGGGATGATTACCCTTCAAAGAATTACAGTCAAACTCAGTTTGCCAGCATATAAAGCTTTGGTTGTTAATCACAATCATTTAAGCAAAAGCTAGCCCCCCGCTAAAACAAAGGTGCCTTGTTGATATCACTTAGAACTCCCCAGATCTGACATTGCTGGTGTAGTCCCAAGAGGGCTATTCTGTTCAATTTCTTCACTGTAGTCTCATATCATTGGTATCTGTTGCCTTCATAGCCTCCCAGATTTATGAATATGGAACAGCTGCATTAATATCACTGAAGAAACATTGTAGAGATTGCATACACATTAAATAAAGCCTGCTATTCTGTCCCCACCCAGAGATATGTTTTGGAAGAGGTTGTAGATTAGGTCCTCATAAGAGTCAATTCCCTTCTGTATACTCACTGCAAGAAGCAAGTTGCTGCTATTTTGGGATATGCAGCACAGTTGTGGCTAGACAATTTATCTCAAGCAAAGGCTCTCCTGGAGCACACTTCATTTATTTAAACCCATTTATATACTGCTATTTTTTCATAATAGTTTTAAAAGTGGCCCACAAACTTAATAAGCACACACAACAAAACAACCATGAAATAATTCGATCTAAATATAAAGCAACAATCAGCAACAATCAAGTCAGCATCAAAATGTTGCCTGAAAAGAAAGAACTTCATTTTAAAAGGTCACCGGAGACATAATGTGTTTTGCCCATTTGTGGAATGTTAGTAGGGAAGGGAGAACACTGCTCTCTTTCGTGGCAGAGTTCAACAATATTAAGCCACTATAGAGCAGGTATTTCTCCTAGTGGCAGCTAACCTGGTCTTCTCAAAGTAACGTTAAGATTAGCAGATGAGGCTCTGTTGGTAGTGCTGCCACCCTCTGTGGTTCAAGGGCAAGGAGTCTGTAAGGCCCTGTGGTTTGTGGTGGACCCCAGGTTGTGTAATTGCTTTTGCTGTGAAGGTGTATCATGCCATCACACTATGCTTTTTGACAGTTGGTCAAGACTTACCTTTTTTACCCAGGTCTTTGTTTGAAGTAAAGTCTTCTCACCCTCCTGCATTGCTGTGCATTGCTGTTTTGTGTTGCTGTTTTATTATTTTGCAAGTTGTGGTTTTATTTCACAACTGTATTGCAAATTGTACTTCATTTTTGTAATCCGTTAGGTGAAGGGAGGCTGTAAGTACAAGTAAGAAAAGAACAGTCCAGCCTATAATAAATTACATAATGATATAATTTGGAAAAAGAAGCAATCATGCAAAGCATCTAGATTAAAAATACATAAAAATATGTGCATATTTGAGAGATGCTTTTCCTTCCAAACCTGATTGATTACTGAAGTTTACAGGTTCCCACACCTTCCCGCTGAAAAACAAACATCAAGGCTGCAGTAGGTCATAAAATAAATAGCTGCTTGTTGTCTCTTTCAATGTTACTGACCTAAGTAAAAGCCAGCTACTGTACATCAAATGATAGAACAAATCATAACATCTGTGTCAAGCCTTTGGGCAAGGATTGTTAATAAGAATGATGAAATGCACGATACATCACCACAATCCACTGCATTGCCTCAAACTCTGTACTGTGGCAAAAGAGATAAAGCACATATGTTTACAAAGGATGAATCGTTACACCTAAGGACACTGAGAATGATCGAGAGGCAGCATTATTCTGTGGTGGCAAGAAACAGGAACCAAGAACATTTAAGTGTTAATCCTAGTGGTGTTATTGCCTTCTTCGTGTCCTGAGAGGTCCAGCATCTAGCTACAAGCCTTTTACACGCTGCACTGGTAGCCTAATTTTATTTAATTAGGGTCTTGTTTTCCTGGGATTCAGCTGCAGTGTGAAGTGCTCTTTCTTAATGCAGTTAATTTGTGCTGACATCGCCTCTCCGTTGCTGCTGTTTGGCTACTTTCATTGAGATAAAAGTAGAAGGCTGTGAGGATCCTTCAGGGTTGTGAATGGAAGTCCTCTTGAAGCCTCTAACTTAACTCATGCCCCAGAAAAAGCTGTTCCTAAAGTTTAGGCAGCATCTGGTTAAGTTACGAGAATTTACAAGTGTCTAGAAATCCATCAATCAACAGGAGAGCTTGAGACATGGTTATTTGTAATCCTGGCTCCTACATTTATCCCAGGTCTAACCTAAGGCTGAGATCTTGTTTTGGGAGTTTTAGTTGTAAATTTTAACAAGGTCAAGTCTAGGCATTGCTTTGTGTGTTTGATTTAAGTATCAACCAGACCACTCACTATATATCCATATAGTATAAGATCTATGGAGATCACAACAAGAGTCAGCTAAAGGAAACTTAATAAAAGGCTAATGCTGATTCTGAAAGGCACAACTAAGGGCTTCTGCACACTTCTACTGGTCCCATGCCGAGAAAACATGGGGCTGAGTGGTTTTCTGCTTGACCTGTGCTTTCCAGGCATGGGTCTGAACGGTTTTCCCCTTCCCTGCTCCTTTCCCAGGGAAAACCTGCTCTTTAGTGCTTTATTGGACAAAACATCAGTCCAAGAAAACCTGAAATGCCATTTGCTCTGATTGAGCTCTAAAGAGTGGTTTCCAGCAGGGGAAAGCAGAGGGACAAGAGGAAGTATGGATGTAAAGACTATTTACAAAAACATTATAAATTGTACGAATGTTAGGAGAATGTACGTTTGAAAGTAACAGGGCAGCAGTAATCTGGTTCTATGATATATGAAAATAGGTGTGATATATTGGAATGAAGAAGTTCGAAATAATATTATGTTTAAATTAAGCAGTTCAGCTTATGATAAAGTTATATAAAATTTGGGACATAATACTGAGAAAAGTTAAGAATTGAAATAAGGTAATAAATTGCTGTCTATAACTATCTGATTGAGAACGCAGAGAAGGGAGATGCGAGGAAGTCTTAAGATCATGAAGATACGATTGTTTAACAACTGTATGTTATATCTATTTTTCTTTTACTCTTTGTTTATTTTTCTTAATCTTATGCTGATTTTTCTGTGGTGATGGTATTTTATATGTTTGGTGATTTGTTTGTTCTTTAAAGAAAATTGCAATAAATATCTTATAAAAAAAAAGAGGAAGTATGGATGAGCCCTAATTCACCAGTGGTTTTTCATTGTAGCTACATGCAGGAAACATCACAAACATGCAAGACACAGTTGTAACTCAGATAATTTTATTTATTTGCTGATGAAACAAGACCTTTATTATACAAAATCATGGGGGTGGAGCCAAAGGTAGTGTGCATGGAACTTTGTTCACAAAAAGGGCATTCCCATATTCTACTAATGGAAGCATTGGGGAGGGCATTTTCAGCTATTGCCCTATCTGCTCCTGAGTGTAGGGGATTTCCTGAACAGTGAAGGATATGGCACAGGGAACTGACCTTTCCCTTCTATTAGTGCAGAGATGGGGAGCTGGATCCGTCCAGCAGTGTTAACAGGTTCCTTCACTGAATCAAATCCCCTACCTTCATAGAAGGACTGCTTTCATGAATCGAAGGACAATTCATGTTCTCTAAAATCCTGAAAGATAGTCAACTGAATCTGATGCATGCTCATTTTTCTAGCTTAGTTTCCAGGACCAAGTGTCCTTTGTTCTTCTCTACACAAGATACCAACACTTTAATGACATCTTTAATGACACTTTACTGATCTGTTGCCAGGGGAGGGGAAAAGACCTGCCCACCTTCTGGAAGCATCTCCTGCTGTTAAGTTTCTGGGGAATGGTTTGGCCTAAGCTTAATATAATAATTTAACAGATTATACTAGAACTATTAAGGTAAAAATGAGACAGGATTGACCACTGGAATTCTCTTTTTCTACACAATTCCTTTATAAAATCACAGTTTTGGAAGAAACCCCAAATATGGCATCTAGATTAACTCTACAATTCTATAAAACTATTATTACACCTGGTTGATCCATGCTAAATGTGCTCAGTGAAGCTTATTCCTATAAAGGGTTCGTGGGATTACAGCTATAGTTCTGTTTAATGTTCTTGCTTCATGTTAAAGACCTCTACCAGTTGATCATTAACAATTAGTAGTAAAAATAGCACTAAGATTTAGGACTACATTTTGACCCACTAGTACTGATGGCTTATTCAGTCAAACCCTTTGAACTGGTGTTTCGGAAAACCACAACTATAATGTGTGATTTCAAATGCAAATCAAATTAGTTTGTTGCTTTCACTAATTGACCTCCTTTGAATTAATTTTCAGACTTTACATGTTTGCTTTCTCTTAAAACCTGATTTATTCATGACATGCTACCCTTTCATGCTTTGAGATAGCCTCTGTCTAGTCAAGCATTTGCAATGAGATACAACTTTTGAAGTTTTAATGAGGCTTTTGATATACACTTTTTTAAGGGGAGGGTGAAATCTACTGGGTGTTAGAATGTTGGTGAACGCGTGTCTGTTGAGGAAAATGTTGTCAACTAAATTGTCCGAAGGAAGTCTCCACATGTAGTTTCACTAAAAAAAGTTAGAAGCCAGGCATGTTTGCCATTCTTGGCATTTATTATAAGCCTTAAGTAACTCAAATAATCTCCGTATTATGCAAAACAGCTTTGGGCTTTAAAAAAAAGAAAAGAAAATCAGTTGTATTAAGATGAAAGATTGGAGCCAAGGCCTGATGTCAACCAACATTAAACAAAATTGGATCTTGTCATAAGAAATCCTTATTGCTGTCATTACAGGTGACTCACCCATTTCAAGCAATTAAAGGTTCTGATACAAATCACCCAGAATATGCTTTATTGCAAGTGACTTAAGCAAAATGAAGGATGGCTCTATTTGCTTGCTGACTAATTGGATTATGGCTCCCAGAGAACCAATATGACTCCAAAATTAAGAAATACAACTAAAAACTGAAGAAAATGCTAGTTTTCTAATGAAATAAGCTTTTAACAAAATAGGTTTCCAATGGGTAAAAGGTTAGATCATCTGGAAACAGAATATTAACATAACACGTTGCTCCAGTGGTTTTGTATTTGTGTCTATAAAAGGTCATCATTCTTATTTACAAGAAGTTTCCAGGGAGTTCAAACGGTACCAACAGAGAAAACCTTTACCTATTGGATGCGGAATTTAATATGTTGGGGTGGAAAATAACATAAATGCCAATAATACTGTTATTATTTTAAAATATGCTTTAATGTTGGTCTTTTAAAAAAATAAAGAAAAACTTAATAAAGCTGTTCCACTTCCAGGTGGGGTGGCGTTGCAGTCAGGCCACATGTTCTCCACACACAGCAGGGGCTGGCGAAGCCCCGCATCATGACCCCTGGCCGGTCAATCTAGCTGGCCAGGGGGCATGGCTTATGCCTTTTAAACAGCCGCGCGGCCAAGGGGATCTCCCTTCTTGTTCCGGCTTCCATGGATCTCCCACCCTCCTGCCATCTTTTCATGCGTTCATCATATTGGCCTTGCTATGGACCTCGGTTGGTCGCCTTTGAGGGGCCTGGTAGGAATTTTTCCACTTGGCAAATTGGCACTGGCCATTTGGTTTCCGCCTACCTCGTAGCAATCGTCACAACTTTTGTAAGGTTTGGCGGTTAGGCATTGGTAAAACCTTGTTTGGGGGATGAGAGGTGTGGCCATCACTTGCCCCTCCATACTAAAATGTATTCTGTTAAAGGAATCCGTGGGTCGTGGTACCTGTCCGAAGCCCGGGTGGAGGCTAGCGCCATGGCACGACCTTCCGGTGACACTTGGGGAGAGCTCCGAGTTGATGTGCATCAACAGGGCTCCCCCTTACTGGTAGTTAACCCTTGTGAGACTTCCTGCTGGCAGGCAGGAGTCAGATATAGTTGGTTCAATTCCAGTGCCTAGGCCAATACTGCTCACATTCTGTAACCAATAAAGTTGTGGCCTAAAATTTGCCCATTAACCTAAAATATGGTGTCCACATACCAAAACATTTGCATCTTTCCACAGAATTACTTGATCTCTCCAGTAGATCAACTGTAAAATTAGTTTTTCACCTATATGATTTCAATTTCAGTAGACCATTATATTAAATTGTTTTACTGTATATTACCTGTATTTTGAAAGATGTTAGTGGTACTACGTAGTTCCATCAGTCATAAACCACAGTTGCTTCCAATCAAATATGGGAATACCAAACAGCATTTGTTTTGGGATTTGCTTTAAGAAGTCGATTTTAAATGCTTCACACTAAATAAGTTAGAAACAGCAGAAACTCTTCTCTACTCTGTCTCTTCATCTTCATCTTCATCCTAGATTTGTGGGAGCGAGTGCAGGATCGATGCCCTGGTTCCCAATCCCAGCTTTATTAAAACTTTAAAGATTGTCAAGAATATGTATCTAAGTTGCCCCCCCCCTTCCCTGTGTCCTGGAAAATCTAAGTTGTGAACAGCGTGTTTCACTCACCCACTTAAAGGAAAAACCATCTAGCAGAGCATTGTGACTATGGAGGCTATGGTGGGCATATAATCTCAACAGTTTTAGAACTAATGTGGATGTTTCCACTTCATTACTCACAGTGGAAAATAGTTTTAACTGTCTGCATTAATGAATTGATACCCTTCTGGAAGACATGCTACTGGTTATATTCTAATGATAACACAATTAGAACGCAGAACTAGCTCATGGTACAGGGATCGCCTGTAGTCAAAACCCATAAGCTCTCTGTTCAGCTGTGCTCAAACTCAAAATTAGTGAAGCATGGAAACTGCATGGTGTTAGAAAAGATGTCATTGCGATTATATTTTTAGAGCGTTCCACATATAACTGCTTTTGGAGGAATGAAAATTTTCAGATGTTGCTTTTCAATTATGCCCTTGGATAGTTTTCCTTTCTACCATTTGTGAGAGGAAGGTCAAGATATTGTTAAAACAAGCTGTTGAAACGTAGTTACCTGAAGTACTGTAGCCTTGGATAATTTCCCCCCTCCCCAGACCAGTATTTTTATTTTCTACTGTGGAAAAATGGCATCTGATAATGATAAGTAGCAAGTACATTGTAAAAACTAAGCAAAGAGCAAAGAAAATGACGAGTTAATAGTGAACTGTACAAATATTGTATGAGCCTACCTAGCGAAAATATATTCCAGCATGATATTGTATACAGGTTCTGTAAAAGCAGTATGCTTAAAAATTAGTGATTTTTTTTTATTTATTTTTAAAGGTTGGGTGATAACTCATGCTCAGGGTAAGACTACACTGAAATCAATAGAATTAAGTCCATTGATTTTTAGGAGTCCACTCTCAGTATGACTTAGTTGGATATCTCTCCTTATTTGTAGATTCTAAAGTCTAAAGTCATGTTTATGTGCTTGAAATAGAGTAGAAATGTTATAAATGATAAATCATTATCTCAACACTTAATATTATTTGAAACAAGAAATCCATCAGTATTTTAAACCAAACCATTCAATCCATGTACATAATAAAACCCTGTAGAACAGAATCAGAGGGAAATATCCTAACATCTAACCAGCTGTAGAAGTAGGTTATGGCCCATCCTATTTTCACAAATGGCTGGACACACAATTCCCATCTCAGAAGTAATATATTTGCTATAACAGCTGCTGAAAAACTTTTGTTAATCTCTTTCCATACATGTCAATTAAAATTTTGTTACCAGCAATAGACAAAAGATATATAATTAAGTGTAAGGGATTGGGCAGAAGAGGAATGGTGGAGACTGCCTCCTCAGTGTGGCCCTTCCAGAGAGGAATTTGGAAATCCAACAGGGTTTGAGGCAGGTCACAGCTCAGAGGAAGATGAGGGGGAAAGTTGGGAAATAATGGGAGAAGAGGAAGAGGCAGAGCCAGAGCAGCGGGCTGACATGTTATCACTAGAAAGCATTCCAGAACCACCATCTTCCAGAACCTGGCAAGCCTTAAAAGTAGAAGAGCAAAGGGCTTGGAGACATATGGCCCTAAGCAGCAACCGTAAGGGGGGTGGTGCTGTTGATGAATGAGGAAGTGGGAGAGAAGGGGGTTGGAGATTTACTCGGAGCAACACCATTATTCTAAAAGGCTCACTTTCTAAGCTTCTTTCTATAAATAATGAATAAAAAGCAGTTGGTAAGAACTTTCCTTGTCTTATCTGTTTCCGGCAACCTACTGTGGGGGTTGGATCCTCTGACGCCTGACATTAAGACAAAAGCTTGATAGTTGCATGTTAGTTCAAGCAGTATCACAGTCTCTTTTTCCATAAAGGAGAGTAACTCCTTACCCCCAAAACTTTCAGGCACTCCACAAAAATGTTATGAGACTATATGTTCTCTAATTAGATTAGAGAACATAATCTAATATAGAGATATTTTACAAACATTTTATTCTGCCCATCAGTGTAAAACATCCCTAGGGTAGCTCACAAAATAAATTAAAATAATAAAAAGTACAATGCATGATAAAACAGTTGAATGAAAAAAGCAGAAAGCAGTACTGAAACAATTCCCATTACCAATTAAAAGTATTGGGAAAATAAAAAGGTCTTCATAGACACTGAAAGGACATCAGACTGGGCTCCAAGGAAGCCGCTTTGTGGAAAACATTTAATAAGTGGGTCAGCACAACCAAGAATAATTTCTGTCTAGTTGCCGCTCGCCTTACTTCAGATGGTGGGACATCTGGAGCATAGACTGTGAAGATAATCTAAGAATATGGGCAGGCTCATGCTGGCATACTTTGTTCTTTCGGTGTTCAGCTTCTGAGCCACAAAGGGTTTTTAAAGGGAAGCACTCGGAAACATGGTTTTGAAAGGAGGAGTTAATTTATCCTTTTCAGCACCAGCAAGAATTACTCCTGTTTAGGGGGAGAAATCCAGAAAGCTTGGTTTCCAAAGTGGACGCACTGATCCAATATGCCCATATCAATGTGTGGCTCAATTCAGACACCCATTTTTGAATCTGAACATTGGTGGATTTGAAGTTAATTTACAGATTTCCATTGAGAGATGGCTCAAGAGCTTTCTCTCTTTGTCTTTGTCTTTTCTTTTTTAAAGTAATTACAGTCACTCGGACGATCAACTGCTGTACAAGTTTAAAAGCAATGCAGCAATGCCTCCTGAGAGCTACAGTACCTGACTTTCTGCTGCTGTCATGGAGATGAACAAACATCAAAACAAGGCTGAAGCAGAACAAAAAAAGTGGCAGGAGGGAAGGCATGTGTGTCTGTGTTCATAGGTTTTACTCTTTCCAATAAATTTCAATTTACCAGATGTCATAAACAAAATACTGTTACCTTCGACTAGGTATTACCATATCACCAGGCAAGCTTCAGATTTCTGCAATCCAAGAGTTGTAGCTACTGCATGTGTGGCTAGCAAGGGTAGGTCTGCTCATGGGTAGATTGTTGAGCTGTATTTATTTTTCCAGTGTTGTAAAATGATATATTTAGTCACCAACAGGTGCAACTAATCGGCTTTTGTTTTCTTGAGGTTCCATATCCTATCAAGGATTTTAATAGAAAGAGCTTAGAAAAACTGGCCGGTGCTCATGAAAAGAGGAATTTCCTTTTCACTCTCTTATAGGTGGGAATGACTCTTCTAAGATTATGCCTGTTGTGACATGTACATAATCTAGGGGGCACAGGCTGTGGTCTAAACCACTGAGCCTATTGGGGTTGCTGAATGGAAGGTTGGTGGTTTGAATTCATGCGACGGGGTGAGCTCCCGTTGCTCTATCCCAGCTCCTGCCAACCAAGCAGTTCGAAAGCATGCCAGTGCAAGTAGATAAATAGGTGCCGCTGCGGCGGGAAGGTAAACAGCATTTCTGTGTGCTCTGACTTCCATCACGGTGTTCTGTTGCACCAGAAGTGGTTTGGTCATGCTGGCCACCTGATCCGGAAAGCTATGTGTGGACAAACGCCAGCTCCTTCAGCCTGAAAGCAAGATGAGCACCACAACCCCATAGTCACCTTTGACTGGACTTAACCATCTAGGGGTCCTTTACCTTTTTACCTCTCTCTTACATAATCTAAGAACAAAGTAAACAAGTTTCTTGCTTCAGAAATAGTGTTGTGACTCAAATGCATAGAACAGTTGGTTAAAGCCCATATGATTAATCATTTAAGACTTCCGAGTTGCAGCTCTATGAAAAATTCTCACTCACAGCTTCAGATCATGCCCACCTTCTGAGTTTCAAGAAGCATCTAGCTTATCACTCTTGTAGATGAACTAACACAATGGATTAGATCAACCTTGGGCTGATCCGGAAATGCATTTTATATTTTTAGTGGTGCAGGTTCTACTGTTCTATTCCGTGCACATATACTCTGTGTACAGAGTGCACTGGCTATTTGAAAAGTCTTCAGAATTTTTTATACATATTAGCACAAAATGAGGAACGTTTCTCAAAAGCTGTTCTGTTGGATGTATGAAATTATTGCGGAAGAAATGCCTAAAAGAAATAGAAATAGAACAGTGTTGAGTTTTGGTAACAACAGCAGTGTTTGCAGGGAATGCACGAGCAGATTTTTTAGCAATATCAAACGAAATAAATGTAAGCTTTACATAATTTAAACAGAAGTATATGTATTGTCAAAACAAATGAAATCTCTTCTGCTAGCCACAGTAAGTTCGTGTTAAGTATTGTTTTGGGGAGCCCATATGTTTGTTCTAAAGCTAGATGTGTATTTTATTAATTCTAGCAGCAGAGAAACATCCGTCTGGTCCAAAAGTAGGCCAGTTTGAGAATATTTTTTGAAAAAAAACAACAGAAGTTAATGGGTAAAGATGATAAAACAATACAATATGTTATCTAAATTTCTGTTTTGGGCTCTCATTTCTGAGATAGCTAAGAAAATTGTAAAATAAAATAAAATTGAGGGATCTTTTAGAAAGCAATCGGGATGAACATATCTAAAAGAAATCAACAAACCAGGTGTTCATTTGGTTTCAGTTCAGAAATGTATCAAGTTGGTTTGGAACCTTTTGAAGCCAGCTAGGATAGAAGTAAATGCTAGTGCTACTCACTTCAGATAAGAAATAAAATTTCAAAATTATTTTGCATATTGGTGAGGTACCTTCCATCCTGCAGGCCTAGTTGAGACCCACAAGGCCTCGGAGCTTGGCCTGACAATCGATTATTGCTCTTGAAGTCATAAAACATGTAAGGTTCAGGAAAGTCCAGGTGTCATGATTATTATTAAGTTGATACTATTATTGCTATTACTGCTATTATTGCTGCTGCTGCTGAAAACATTAGAATTAAAATAGTTTGAGTGATAAATATAACATTACAGAAAGAACTGCTCCATTTTTGTTAATATAGTTTTGTTATTATATGGAACCTTCATCAACAGGTGTTCATGGTGCCTGTGTATAATAGTATTGGTAGATGAGAGTAGGAAGAAAAGAAAATGGAACAGAAAAAAGCAAGATTCAGTAAGAGAAACAGTACAGTGGTACTTCAGGTTACAGACACCTCAGGTTACAGACTCCGCTATCCCATAAATAGTACCTCGGGTTAAGAACTTTGCCTCAGGATGAGAACAGAAATCGTGCAGCAGTGGCACTGCGGCAGCGGGAGGCCCCATTAGCTAAAGTGATGCTTCAGGTTAAGAGCAGTTTCAGGTTAAGAATGAATCCAGAACGAATTAAGTTCTTAACCCGAGGTACCACTGTTTGCCTTAAAGTAAGTAAAGGTAAAGGGACCCCTGGCCATTAGGCCCAGTCGTGACCGACTCTGGGGTTGCGGCGCTCATCTTGCTTTATTGGCCGAGGGAGCCGGCGTACAGCTTCCGGGTCATGTGGCCAGCATGACTAAGCCACTTCTGGCGAACCAGAGCAGCGCACGGAAATGCCATTTACCTTCCTGCTGGAGCGGTACCTATTTATCTACTTGCACGTTGACATGCTTTTGAACTGCTAGGTTGGCAGGAGCTGGGACTGAGCAACAGGAGCTCACCCCATCGCGGGGATTTGAACCGCTGACCTTCTGATCGGCAAGTCCTAGGCTCTGTGGTTTAACCCACAGCGCCACCTTGGCTAAAAGTACCTCAACTATAAATAGGGCTCCAGGCCAAATTATATGCATTGCTAAGCATTTCTGCATTGGGAAGGTGCATTCCTTTGGAACAATATTATTTTACTCTTTTAGTCGCAGCAGCAAAATATACACACACATTAATAATAATAATAATAATAAAATATTAAACCCCGCCACTTCCTAGGTGTTTTGCCACTCTGCATGGCTCAGTCCCCTCCCCAACAAAATGAATGGCTCTTCTAACAACAGGTAAACCTGGTGTTGATAGGTAACATGGTAATTTGGCCAGCAATTTTAGCAGGTGAAATGGAGTCCTTGGTGTTTACCTGCAAAGGTGGGCTGTGCTCCTCATGTCTGTCACAGACACATGCTAGTAGCTTATTTGCTTCTCAAGAACCCTATTTATAACCGCTGCATATGTACCCTGTATTGGTGATTGGTTGAGTGTTAGCTGGAATCCTACCTTACATTGTGGAATTTTTGATAAATTTATGGAGAGTGAGTATCAGCTGATATGAGTAGTGATGACTATGTGCGCCGCCAGGTTCATAGGCAGTATGGCTGCTTGGCTACAATAGCAGAAAAGAGCTGTTGCCTTCATGCCCTACTGTGCGACTTCATAGAGGTATCTGTAGGAAACAAGGCCTGATAAACTGTTGGCTGGGTCCAGTACGGTGCTATTTATGGCTGTGGGGCCAGCGGGGAAGGACTTAAGGGTGTTGTCCTGTGCTCTCTCAAGGTTGGCCCTACCATTGGTCAGAGTGAGGCATCCATCTCAGGTGGCAAGGTGTTGTGGGACAGGGAGTAGTGGCAAGTGCCTAAGCTTGCCTGCAGCCCACAAGAGGGCATTGTCCCATCACCAATATCAAAATTTACCTGCCAGTTATCTTGCATATTTGACATTTGTGTGCCATTCTGTCATTTGCCTCAAGCAGCAAAATGTCTCTCTGGCTAGCCTTGGGCTCTCCCATTTTATGAGCTGCAAAACTAAGATCAACAGAAGTAGTAGCTCAGTCCCAGTATAACTGAAAGGGTGCTGGCATTTAAAAACACACACACACTTGAACTACATTATGTGCAACTGGCTGTGTTTTCATTGAATTTGATTACATACTGATTGCAGATGTTCTTCAGTGCAACTCGCTCTTGATTATAAGTAACATTTGCCAGATGTTGTGAAGTTGGAAACCAGGGTGTCGAAACCAAGTGTAGATGCCAGACATTTCAGACAAATTGAAATGCAGCCACTTACCAATTTCAGAAATTAAGCCTTTTATGCTGCTAAGCATTCCATTAATGTTAAGACGATCCTTCTCTGATGGTGTCATGCTACTGCTCTTTGCTGCTCTTAGTTTTGCAGCTCGCCAAAAACGCAATGCCTTTCTCCCTCCATAGAATTATTAAATCAAATCCTATTCATGCAGCTCCTATTCAGATCATTGCCATCTGTGAAGGAACAAGGACAAGTAGGCTAGTTTCTTTTAAAATCGGAATATATCGCCTCCTTGGAAATTTTGAAATAATGAGTAATGCCATAATTTTATCCATTTTGAATCAGGATAGTTTTGTGGCAATTAGAAAGTCACCCTTCCACCTCCAAAACATTGGAGGAAGCACATTGGTGTCTCAATAGGCAGATGATTCAGAAGTCATTTGCCTTTGAACATAGTGAACTCTCTTCTTTCTAATTGCTGGAACAGACATGACATCTGTGTACAAGCAGAAGTAATTTAATCAACAACTGTGGCAGTTTAGTATTAATCTTCCACCCCCAACAGCTTTTAAAATAAATTAATATGGGATATAATCAACCTTCTGTCTGGCCCCTGATAAACTAGATATATAGATTTATTTTTTATTTTTTTTTCAGATGACTTTCACTAAAGGTTCTGTTTCCTTGCAGTTCTTCCTTTGTCCTCCCACTTTCACACCAAGGTTTTAGGCTGGGAGGATGTGATTGGCTAAGGGCATCACTTCCCTAAATGGATCCTGAGTCTGAAAGGCTGAAGGCAGCAACATGGAAGTTCTGTGAAGAAATGTCTTTTATATTCAGAAGCCACTGGGGACCTTTGTGGAATTTTAATATTAAATAAACATCATTAGCATTAGAAGCTTTTAAAATGTGCTTTCTTTTAATGCTATGTTCATTTCTGCTATCTCTATAACCTTGCCAAGAGAGCTAGTTTTTGCACACATTCCTAAAGATTAATTTAAAAAAACAAAACAAAACAAAATCCAATTTACATTTCAAATGTATAGAAGAAATATTTTCTGCCTGGAAATTGAGTCATTCTGAAAAATAAATACCTCAAGTCAGCAACTTCTGCTCGCTTTACTAACGCAATCACAACCTTACTGGGGGGCAGGGGGGCATAAATAAACAAATGAAGGGCCAAGGAAACCCACTGCTCCCCACTCTCCAGTTAATGTTTCACCACCACCACCTGCACAATCAGTAATAATAATAGTAATAACAACTTTATTATTTCTACCCTGCCTATCTGACTGGGTTGCTTCAGCCATTCTGGGTGGCTCCCAACAAAATATTATAAACACAATAAAACCTGAAACATTAAAAACTTCCCTATACAGTGGTATCTTAGTACTTGAACGGCTTGGCTCCCGAACAATCGGCTCCCAAACGCCACAAACCCAGAAGCGACTGTTCCGGGTTGCAAATGTTTTACGGAAGCCGAACGTCCGACTTGGCTTCCGCAGCTTCCAACTGAGTGCAGGAAGCTCCTGCAGCCAATCAGACGCCTTAGTTTTCGAACGGTTTCGGGAGTTGAAAGGGACTCCTAGAGCAGGACTTCTGGGTTGGCGCCATCGCCGAATGGCGGACTCCCTCCGAGCTCCGGAGGGAGTCTGCTCGGCAGGGGCTGGGTCCTACCACGCCGGCGACGCGGGGACCCTTAAAAACCACGGGCACGGAGCCCGTGGACATGGGGACTCGGCTGGTACCGTTAGCGCCCTCCCGACTCGTGAAGGAGCCTTTTTAAAGGCTACGGATCGGGTGCCGGAGCGGCGTGGTGCTGTGAGTCTATCGCTTCCCCTGCCGAGCGCAGCTGCATGCCATTGGTCGGAGAGCGCTGGCTTCTTCCATTGGAAATTCGGACATTTAACAACAACCCGTGAGTAATTGGGTAACCGGGTATAAAAGGAGGAAAAAAAGGAATTTTTTTTCGGATTCGGCACGAGCGGGGGGGATCTAAAAAGGAAGTCAGTCCCCCCCCCCTGATTGTAAACACGCTAAAACAAGGACTGGGAAACCAAGATCGATTCAGAAGTTTATTGCTGACAAAAATGATCAATTCCACGATGGGATATTATAAGAATTGTGCTGGAGGAGAAAAGTCGAGGGCGAGAGGGAAAAGGCAACCCCCCCGGGAACCGGGGCGATTCGGAGAACCTGGTGGAGAGAGACGGAGAATTTGACAGCTGTCAAAGTAGCTGTCAAATCTTGAGAATATAAAGAGGATTTTGTTACAAGTATTTTGCTGGTTAATTTTGTTACAATTGGACATAAATATGGATACAAAATGTCGGGGGGAAAAAAGAAACAACAACTTGACTTTTGGATTAGAGGACACAAAGTTGCTGCAACCCCCCTAGAGGGGTTTCGGGACATTACAAGTGGCGTATGTGGAAAACTATTCCGGGATGTGCACAGGTCTTATCTCCTGGGAAAGCAGCAAAACTGAAATATTATTTTGTCTACAGAGGTGTTCACAATACAATAGAATTTTTCTATAGAAGCAAGGAAAGAACTGGACGTATGTTTTTGTCCCTGAATAACAAACCTCTGTGGAGATACTAGATTTCGGAATAAGAATGGTTTTGCAGCTGAACAAGACAGAAACCTGAGAAAGTAAGAAACAAAAGAGCAAAGGACCAACTACCTCACGGAAAGAACAATGGGAGGAGCAACAAGGACCAAGGAAAATTAAAGGCCTCTACCAGACTGGATTTTTGAAGTTAAACATCATCAAAATAAGCAAATTTAAAGAAAACCGGCAAGATGGACTGAGAAAAATTTGGCTGTGGACTTGAGACCTCCAGGCCAACAACATACAGACTGATGGACATGGGGAATCCAAACCGGGGAAGGGAGGGGGAATTTTAGAATCCAAAGGCTATGTAACCAACTTTTCGAATCTTCTTCTATCTTTTATCTTCTATCTTTCTATATAACTTTGGTATTTTGATTTAACATGTTTTGGGGGGGGGGAAGGGGAATTCGTGGAAGGAAACGGGGTAGATCTTGGGGGAAATTTTTTTTTCTTTTTTCTATTTTGTTAAGGATATTGTAATTTGAATTGGCTAATAGGTATAACATATTAGGTTTGAACTGGGAATGAGAGCTTGTGGAACTAACTTAGGGAAAGGGGAATACAGTTGGGAGGGGGAGGAGGGAGTCCCAGAAAGAAGGTTACGAAAATAAGGGTTTAAAGTGGGTTTTTTAATTTCTTCCTTTTCTTCATCTTTTTTATTCTTTCTATTCTGTTATTATTGGAAATTTTAATAAATACGATAAAAAAAAGAAAAAGAAAGGGACTCCTAGAGCAGATTAAGTTTGAGAACCAAGGTACCACTGTACAGGGCTGCCTTCAGATGTCATTTAAAAGTCATGTAGTTATTTATCTCCCTGACATGCGATGGGAGGGCGTTCTACAGAATGGGTACCACTACCAAAAAGGCCCTCTGCCTGGTCCCCTGTAACCTCACATATTGCAGTGAGGAAACCACCAGAAGGCCCTTGGAGCTGGACCTCAGGATCCAGGCTGGACGATGGGTTTTCCTCGCTTAGTGAGTGCCAAAGCCCTCACACTAACTTCCCCAAACCCAACCCTGGCCTCTGGGAAGGAGGTGGGGGGGGGCTCTGGGAGCATCCCAGAGATCAGTAAGGAAGGCACCTTCCCACTTACCAGGGTCTGAGAAGATTGCAGAAGGGCCTATGGAAGCTCCTAGGAAGCAAATGGCAATTTGGGTTTTCTCTGTTTGCACCAATTTATCACTAAAGAGCAGGTTTTCTTTGGAAAAGGAGCAAGGCAAGGGGGCGACTGCTCAGACATTTGCCTAGAAAGTGCAGGTCAAGAAGAAAACCTCTCAGACTTGAACTTTCTAGGCAAGGGACAAGTGGAAGTGTGTGTAAGTCCATATTTAAAAGTGTTGTATATGTTATGATGCTCTCTTATGTACAAGAAACAGCAAACACCTTGAAAAATGTACCTTCTGTTTAACAAGCAAAAGCAAATTTCAGCCAGTATATTATATTTTATAGGGTCATATCCCGATCTGATTTTTGCCAAACTGAAACCATTTCAGGTGACTAATTGTTAAGTGACTTAATATGCACATTGAAATATGTTACAGGTAGGTAGCCGTGTTGGCCTGCCGTAGTCGAAACAAAATAAAAAAAAAAATTCTTCCAGTAGCACCTTAGAGACCAACTAAGTTTGTTATTAGTATGAGCTTTTTTGTACATGCACACTTCTTCAGATACATTGAAATATGTATGTTAAATGCTGTCACTGCCATGTTACAAAGTTGTGTTTTAAAACAGTTCAGTCAAGGAAAGAGCCATCTCCCAAGCCATCTTCTCTTCATCATAAAACATTAAAGGGATTACTAGCAGCCACTGCTGTCTTCATATCAGGCATGCAGGGAAAGTGATCTCTATGTGGCGATGGCCAAACCACCCCATGACATTGCCTGACACTGCATGCATACAACCAGGCAGCCTGCAGACCACAACATAGTCCCCAGCGTACGGTATCTTTGTGCTGTGGGCAGGAGGACAGAGCGGTAATGAGCTTTCTTGCCAAGCACGGTGTTGGAAAAGTTTTGGAAAAGCTTCAAAAATCACCAAAGTCTTCAAAAACCTCAAAAAAGGCTACCACACCACATGCTATGAGTTGCTCCTCGAAGTCAAGTCGCAACTGTATTAACGGTTTTAAGAAAAAGGAAACAAACTTGCAAGACATTTCCGTCTTGTGAAGCAAGCCCATAGGGAAATTCGTCTTGCGAAGCAACTAAAAAAACGGAAAACCCTTTCGTCTAGCGAGTTTTTCGTCTTGCGAGGCATTCGTCTTGCGAGGTACCACTGTAATAGAAAACAGAATTTAAAATGTGAGATTGTTATGCAGTAAAACAAAGGAAATGATCTAGCAATCCCTATGTATGAGCTTTGTGAAAGACATTTCGATCAAGCGGAATTTCGGCTTTGCACTGTCTGCATTAAAAAAAGGAAGCCCTGTGGTCCACCAATGTGTATTCTGCTATATATTTTAGAAAGTTGCTTATCTGTTCATTGTGCATTTGGCTGCCTATAAATATACCGTAACCAAATTTTGCATGATGGTTCCTGACATCAAGGAGACGGTTTTCTTCTATGTTTGGATCCAGTTGAATGCTGTTTTGAATCAAGATGGCAGATTGAGTCTTTCAAAATTGTACTGATTTTAACCACTGATCTCAAACCTGCAGTGATTTTTGTTTTGTTACTTAGAATTCCTGAGCAACAGTGGGTATGAGGCTGCTAGTTAATTTATATGGCAAGAATGTTAATTCATAAAGTTCAGACATAACCAAGCCCTGCTTACCTTGTGTCTGCCTGAAAATATAGCCTCATACTTTGAGCACTGTAGCCCTGGAAAGCATGGTCAGATTCAAAACACATCCAGCTTTTCTGGATTCAGACTATTGAAATATGAGGGTCCCCAGCCCCCCACTCATACTGGCAGCCATTGTCCTCTTGTGCCCATCATCTGCTGTTTCTTTCTCATAGAAAGCAATAATCCAATTCTCCCTGTTTTCTGGTACTGATCTCCAGTACTTCAGTATCCCTGTTTTGCCTTTGGGGGAGATTCCAGGATAACTTTTTAATAATTCTGTTATATACATACATGGAATTAAGCTACAGTGGGATTACACCTGAGTAACCAGGCATAGGATTGCATTATGCATGCTGCTGGGAATGTGTTCGAGTTGTAGCATGAAGTTCAGCCAGACTTGTGAGATGAAACTTCCTATTAAACCATTCTTAAGTCTTGCAAAAGAAAAATGTTTTGGCCTGTATATCAAAACAGCTGCTTCAGAACCCAGTGCAGAACAGACAGAGCCAGTGTGGTGTAGTGGTTAAGAGCGGTAGTCATGTAATCTGGGTAACCAGGTTCGCGTCTCCGCTCCTCCACATGCAGCTGCTGGGTGACCTTGGGCCAGTCACACTTCTTTGAAGTCTCTCAGCCCCACTCACCTCACAGAGTGTTTGTTGTGGGGGAGGAAGGGAAAGGAGAATGTTAGCCGCTTTGAGACTCCTGAAGGGGAGTGAAAGGCGGGATATCAAATCCAAACTCTTCTTCTCTTCTTCTTCTTCTTCAGACTCTTGAGTAAATTAATACAGTGTAAATGCATTTGTAGTGCAAAACAACACAGCAGTTGGAAAAGAGCCTTTCCATTAGTGTTCAGGAGTGGGTGCATGTAGGTCGGTGCTCAGTGATTTTTGGAAGAAGAATTGAGGTGTTATAAATCCTCAAGGGTGTCCTTGTTTTCATGTGCAGAATGTTGGAAAATACTCCTTCACCTTGACCCAGATTTGTTGTTCTAAACGCTATTGCAGACCTGAATTGGTGCTGAGTTGAACTGTGTTATGATGTATAAAATCGTTATGGCAAGGAAGGCTCATTCTCTCTCTCTCTCTCTCTCTCTCTCTCTCTCTCTCTCTCTCTCACACACACACACACACACACACACACACACACACATACAAACAGTCACCCCAGTCAGGATGACTTTCTAAACAAAGTACAGTGGTACGTTGGGTTACATACGCTTCAGGTTACAGACTCCGCTAACCCAGAAATATTACCTCGGGTTAAGAACTTTGCTTCAGGATGAGAACAGAAATTGTGCAGCGGTGGCGCAGCAGCAGCAGGAGGCCCCATTAGCTAAAGTGGTGCTTCAGGTTAAGAACAGTTGCAGGTTAAGTACGGACCTCTGGAACGAATTAAGTTCTTAACCTGAGGTACCACTGTATAGCAGGTCCATGGAAATGTGCCCATAATAGCTCATGTGCTACTGCTTCAGGCATTAAGTTTCCTCTTTCATGCACATGTTTCTTATTGTGCTGTAGAAGATATCCTGCTCATAGATGGCACTGTACAAATGTAATTGATTTTTTTTAACAACTGTGTAAACCCAAATAAGCTGTAGAGAAAAAAAATACTAACAATCTGTTATAGCCAGCTTAATGATTAGTTTAAATGTCTCAGAGTAGTATATAGATGCATTATTCCCCAGTCCTAGTACCATTCAGCAGCCAGCCACCCTACTTTACCATTGCCATTTTGCTCAGTCTCTGCATATTTCTGAGACACTTAGCTGAGGACCATACGCTTTGCATGCAGAAGATATAGGTTCAGATCTTTGTATCTTCAGTGGAACGAATCAGGCTGCAGGTGATGGAAAAGATTCCTCCATTAAATCCTGGAGTGCAGTTGCCTGATACATGCATTTGAACTTCCTGTATTCCATTTTCCATGAAGCTGCTGTGTTGCAGGTGGCTCAGCACAATGTCTTTTGATACTGAAAAGTCTGCTTTCTGATCACTTGACCACTAGGCCACATTATAAAGAATATATGCAAGTCCCTTGTAATTTAAGGATTGGATTGGGGATAAGGGGTCACCAGCAGAAGTTGATGGAAGGCACTCCACACCACCAAGGCCACCTGAGCCTCAAGTGATGGCAGTGGATTCAGAAGTACCCCTTGGCTGGATACCTTCTCCTTTGGAGGGAGTGTAACCCCATCAAGAGCCATCCATCCAGTCTAGTGCCCCAGTCCTAACTGGATTGAGCTTTAGCTTGTTGGCTCTCATCCAGTCCATTACTGAGGCAAGACAATGGTCCAGCACATCCACTCCCATACCTGCAGGCGAAAATGAGAAGTAGAGCTTCTCAATTACCAACATCCTTGTGGTGTAGTAATTCAGAGCCAAAATTGTTTCATTTCCAGAGACCTCCATGCTACTTGGTTGTTTGTGTGAAATGGGCCAAAGAATTACTACCAAAAATAATCCTTTGGGATTTCACCACTTGTTCATTTTTCCACTTGAGAAATGAGTGTGTAGAATAGCATCTCAGATTTAAGCCTCAGTTGAGCAATGGTGGTGATAAGATCTAAAATATGACCACAATGAAGCAGAGCAGAGCAGTAACATAACTCTTAACTGTACCCTGTAATAAATGTTATGTACTTAATTGCTATATAAATGGCCTCTTCCTCACCAAAGTCATTTTTCAGTATTAGGAAATGTGTGTGTGAATGCAGTAGTTTCTGGCCAATAGAAAAGCCATGTGGTTGGCTTGAAAATACATTGCTGACCTCTAGTTACACTAGTGGCCAAAATTGTGGAAACCTTTTGGAGAAAGTGTATTTCCCAAGTTTGATGGCTCATAACACCACTTTTTTTCAGAGTAATGCCATAAAATTATATATCAATGGAAAGATAATTTAATGAAGTATGTAATGCACAAAGTTTGTTCAGTTATCTGTATTCTATCAAAAGCTATAGCCAAATAACGAGAAAAAGGAGTGTTTAGGGAGCCAATCAGGTGTCATCTTGTTTTGGCAATGATGGCTCATAATAACACTTTTTTGGAGTAATACCATAAATCATACATCAATGGAAAGATAATTTAATGAAGAATGTAATGCAATAACTTTTATGAAGGATGATTTATTACAACATAAATAAAGAGGACATTTGCCAGTGTGTTATATGATTGCTATCAAGTTTGTTGGTTTTTTGTTTTTTGTTTTTTTTTTGTTCTTCATTTAGTGAGCTTGTAAAACATAATAAAATTAAAGAAATGGTGCAAAGAGTTGACATCACCCAGAAAGTGATGTAAAATAGTACTATTAAGTGAACAAGGCTAAAGTTATGAAGAAATTAAAAGAAAAAAAATGGTGGAAACTTAACCAAAGATGGCATTTCTAAATTTTTGAAGAGGTATAAGGAGACCTAGTCACTACAAAATCAGACTAGTAAAGGCAGGAAAAGGTGCACAACAGCAAGTGATGATAGAAGAATTGAGAGACTATGCCTACATGACAGAAGAAAATCATCTGGGTGTATACAAGATGACATTGTGCAATGTAATGTGAAGCTGAGTGCAAGGACTGTTTGGCACAGACTACAGGAATATGGTCTAAATGCTAGAATTCCAAGGAAAAAGCCATTGTTATATCTCAAACAAAGGTTGAAAAGATTAAACTGGGCTAAAACCTATGTTAACTGGACAGTGGAACAATGGGACAGTGTTATTTGGAGTGATGAGACCCAAGTCTCCTTGCTTGAAAGTGATGGCATGAAATACATAAGGAGAAGAATCGGAGAAGATTTACATCCTACTTGTATTACACCTACTGTGAAACACCCAGTTAGTGTTATGATCTAGGGTTCTATGACAGCAAAAGGTGTGGGCAGAATTTGTGTTATTAATGGGAATGTAAATGCCCCAAAATACATAGCCCAGACCTTAACCCAATCGAAAATCTATAGAGCCAACTAAAGAAACTTGTTAGTCAGAAACAATCCAGCAATAAAACTCAATTAATAGAGGCAATAATTCAATCTTGCTTCATATTATTACAGCTGCAGAACTAAAAAACTTGGTTTACTGCATGGGAAGGCTAAAGGTTACCCAACTAAGTATTAACTGACATAGTAAGAATTTCTGTATAGCTCATTTTTCCAATGTGTTTCACATTTCTTCTTTATGACTGCTGTTGTAATGGCTTCATATAAGCTATTCCATTACACTCTTCATTAAATTATATTTCCATTGTTATATAATTTTATGGTATTACTCAAAAAAGTGGTATTTTGAGCCATCATTGCTAAAAACAGATGATACCTGATTGGCTCTCTAAACACACCTTTTTCTGGTTATTTGGCTATAACTTTTGATAGAATACAGATAATTCAACAAGCTTTGTTGCATTACATTCTTCATTAAATTATCATTCTGTTGATATATAATTTTATGGTATTACTTCAAAAGAAAGTGGTGTTAAGAGCCATCAAACCTCGGAAATACACTTTCTCTAAAAGGTTTCCACAATTTTGGCCACTAGTTTAAATGGCAGGCAACTTACTTGCATGTATATTTGGATACACACAGGACATATAAAAATATTTTAAGTGATAATTATATGCATACTAATCTGGTAATAAGCCATATTAAAAACAACAAGGCTGACTTCTGAGTAGACATGCATGAGATTGCTCTGTAGTATTGAGGGGAGCTTAACAGAAATTACAGAATACTGTAATCGAAAACTTTTTATTCTAACTTCTAAAAATTATATATATGCCAAAGACGTGAATGAAATTTTCAGGCATAATAGCCCCTCCAGAATGGATAAAACCTGCCAAATTACAAATGAATAGCTTTAGGACCATTTAAAGTTTTTTGTTTGTTTGTTTTGTTGTTCTTTTTAAAGGAACAATCTTTAATGTTTTGATATGGCGGCAGAATTGGATGAAATTTGCAGGCAATGTTGCCTCTTCTGAGTGATGAATCCTGCCAAGTTTCAAGAGGACAGCTTCAGTGGTTTTCCTGCAAAAACAATTGTTACAGGGGGGTTTTTGGAGGAGGGGGATGAAAAAAGGAGAAGAAACAGCTTAATATTCCCTAGTGTTTTGTGGACAATTGCTATGACAATTGCAGACATGAGATAAGTGTGTGTCCTACTGTAAAAACTTAAGAGCTCATATCCAAAATATTCAGAAGCAGTTTCCAAATGATAGGATATGCTCAGGAATGTTAGGATAGTAGTTTATGAAATAGTGATTGTTTTATTAATTGCAGTACAGTATGTGATGTCTTAGGCAGTTTCATAAGAAAAACAGCGTAAACCTCAGTTCCAATTATTCATGCCAACTACTGAATCTCATCAATTTCATTGTCGCAACACAAAGAATTCAAACCATTCTATCTCCAGGATCTAACCACATAATTACAGAGGCAGCCTTGATGGATAGATAAGAACCTACTGTGTCATTGATGAGAATTAGCTGCTGGTCCTGTTTCTACTACTACTACTACTACTAACAACAAAACAACAACAAAAATTTACCCTTCTGAGCTATTCTGCAAAGAAGAAATTTCTAGCTCCTAATGGAAATATATTGATTGCACTAAGCAGCTGTATTCAACCTGCTCTGGACTTCTTGCAATGATCTACAGTATTTAACAGGCTGGAAAAGATAATGTACGCTGATTGACAGGAGCCAGATAAAAGCAGGCAAGCTTTTCATCATCGTGAAGATTTGCTCCTCAGCTGGCCTTGGCTGTTCATTTCATTGACACACAGTAGTGTTTTAGTCTCTTATTTTGCATGATGGAAAGATGGTTATTTAATAAGCCACTGACTGAACTTTCATGTTTAAATCAGTGAATATTGGCAAAGTGCTAAATTTGAGAAGGCTTGATTTATGAGTGTATTTTAAATTCATAAAAATGTAGGGTTTAAAATTGGTTTCTGATAATGTTCACTGGACCTTTCTAATGGTCAGTCATCATTAACTATATACTCCTCATGATTTAGATTCAATTAGTTGTTGGTGGTGTTGTTAAACTTCATACCTAACTAGAGATGAATATATACCACTAAACATAAATCTTTGTTGTCTTGTTTTAAGGGCTGAAGTCAAGCGAGCCAACCATGACCGGCAAAACACAGACCAGTAATGTCACCAATAAGAATGACCCCAAATCCATCAACTCAAGAGTCTTCATTGGCAACCTCAACACAGCCATTGTCAAAAAGAGTGACATAGAGGCGATCTTTGCAAAGTATGGAAAAATAGTTGGCTGCTCGGTGCACAAAGGTTATGCATTTGTACAGTATATGAGTGAGAGGCACGCGAGGGCTGCTGTGGCAGGAGAGAATGCCAGGATCATTGCGGGGCAACCTCTTGGTGAGTATCTGCATGCCATCCTATGTGTTCTGTCATTTATGCTTTTACTTTTCCTTGTAAAACCCATTTCCCTATAGCTATATGTACTTGGGGGTTGTGTCCGTTTGAATGAAAACAACTGACATATTTACTCTTCTCCTTTGTTTTGGCTTGTACCTCATTCTTGTGGCAACCATAATTTAGAAATGCTTAGAATCCACGAATGGACAAGACAGTGTACATCTGGGCTTGGCAACCTTTTTGGTCCCATGAGCAGTTTTGTAAACCAGACAAACTGCACATTTTCACACCACAGTTAAGCACCACATGCACCACCATCTATTGGCTACAACAGATTTTTTTTTAAAAAAATCTAATTCATGAGGGTGCAAGAGAAGGCCTTCATGGGTGTATGTGCACCCGTAGGTGCCACATTGGTGATTCCTGGTTGGCATAGATAATGAGTTATGGGCTGGGCAATATCCAGTTTTCAACATTGCAATTTATCAACAGGTAAACATTGTACTGATATATCACAATGTCTGAAATAAGGATGGAGCTATGTAGAGGCATTATTTTTGCATAGGACACACACACACACACACACACACACACACACACAAGATTTGCAATATATTGCCAGATCAAAAATTATGAAACCGATAGCACAATATGGACTTCAAACCAGTTTTTAGATTTGTTGCATCTTCTAACTTTATAATTCACAACTTGGAGACTAAAGTATATAAATAGTTCAAATAAATGCACATAAGGCATTCAGTAAGCTGCATTAATTGACCCCTTACTTAAATCACCCAATAAATAATATTCCGGTTTCTGTGTGGCAAACAATGAGTGAGGATTTTTGGGGGGGCGGGGGTACGCATTTACTGTGTGTATATGTCAAAGACAAACTATGTATGAAGTGCAGATTTATGTTGTGTTTTTAAAGAAAAAGCAGCTTTGGGAGGTTGTGATTTTGAGCAAGAAAATGAAAATGAAGGATGGGAATGCTACTTAACAGAGAACCAGCTAGTTACAGGTACACCAGCTGCTACACATACACACACCACAGGAGAGAAAAAAAACCAACAACCACATAGGATTCAATTTAGTGAAGACACACTTCTCCTCAGGTATGAAAGTCGTCAAAATTATCTGTAAGGAAAGTATTTCAAAACACAGTAAATAATTTTATTCTATTCACATGACATCCCCAGCTCACACAGATGGCACCCTAATGAACCTCAGTGTACATTACAACCCCAACAACTATTTCCAACTTCTCAGTATACCTTTCTGTGGGTGAGCCTTTTTCTAATCTGTTCAAATTCTTCAAAGTTGCTGGCATGAGATATTTTAGGATTTTGGGTGGGGAGGATGGCTTAGATAGCACATGATAATATGCAAGACAAAATAATGAGGTAAAATGAAATGCGGTTGTTAAGAACTTAGTTCAGAAAGCCTTATCCTGTCTGGTGACCCATAAAATTCATCCAAGAATTGTGAAGCACTGTTAGCATTAGTATGTTGGTTTGCTACCCAGAAGCCACAAATTTCACTGAATGGCTTTCACAGCATTTTTCTACTGATGTATCACAACTTGTTTATATATACCTCTCATTTTTAGCTTTAAAATTACATAGGAAGGAGCATACAATGCCACCTTATACTGAGTCCATTGGTCCATGTAGCTCAGAAAATAAATTGGAGAAAACTACAAGCTAATGTGTGCAGTTAGATTAAGAATAGGCACTTGTTCAGACCTGATTTTAGGCATGACCTCACTGGCAACCTCTGTCTTGCTGCTCTCATCTGTAATATGGAGGTGATAATAATAATGCTAGTCTACCGTACCATATAGTTGCTGGACAGCCTTCTTCCCTATCAATCTGCCTGTCCATTAAGATAGGCATCTGAGGCCTCCTTTCTCTGGGTGCTCCCTCTCTCTTAAGTTCAGTAGGTGATGCCTGGAGAGAGCCTTTCCTGTGGTGGCTCCCCACTTTTGGAAAATTCTCTCTCTCACACACACCCCAAGACTCACCTAGAGACCTCATTACTATCATTTAGGCACCAGAGAAACATTTTTTTAAAAAAACAAAACCTCCCAGGCTTTTATTAATTGTTAATGTAAGCATTATTTAACGCAGAGCAGCTGTTTTAATTTGCTGCAATAGTTTGCATGTTTCATTCTATCAGTAGTAGCTTATAATTTTTTTACTTTTGGTTTCTCACTATCTTCTAAGTGCTCTGGGAACATAAATCTGTGATGAGAATGTGAGATATGAATTATGCAAATAAATAAATACAGGGATGTTTCTGGGACTAAACTTATGTGAGTGAAAAGTGTAGAGTGCCTGTTAAAAACAATATGTGAGTAGTAAGTATTAAGAATTACTATTACCATGAGAAAATACAGATTAATTAAGGGTGAATACTAACAACATCACACAGAGAACCCAGGCAGCGAGGAAAAATTTACCACGTATCTGTATCCAGCTGAGAGGTGTTAGAATTTCCCTCAATGGGTGGACACAGCAGAGAACTGGCTCTTCCCACAATGATATATATACTGTGTTTTAAATTAATGCTTTGCAAGTGACCATCTATGTTCATCCAGGGCCTGACAGATATCTTTATTTATAGTTACATTGATTGGACTTTTGTTATTGGGATATCAGAATTGTGCTGGCCACCACAACAGGTTCACAGCTCCAGCCAGTGAATCAGTTTTATTTACAGCTGCAGTTGCTGGCGGTTTTGCAGCTAAATTCTCATCATGTTCCTGCCAAGTTTGCTTGGTTTGCAAGTAACCTTCTTTGCTGCCATAATCCAAGACCCTGCTCTCTCCCCCTCTCTCTCTCTCTCCCTGTCCCTGAATCAATGGCATAAGTGTGCTTGTGCAGCATTAATTGACCCTTCCATGGGGGCAGGCAGCAGCTGCTTATGAAGGACTGCTAAGAGTTCCTAATTCAATAGGCTGCTGCCTGAGTGGAGAGCCATAAGGATGACCCATGAGAGTTTAAGGCCTCACTATGTGTATTAAAGGATGTGAGCCAACATTTACTTGAAAGGTAATGTAGTAGATAGGTAGCCGTGTTGGTCTGCCATAGTCAAAATAAAAATAAAAAATAAAAAAAAATACTTAAAACCATGGAAAGACCTGGGCTGAACAAAGACATTGGATTCTTATCTCACTATACATGACTAAACCATTTCTCACCTTCTCACCCCTTGCCTTTTCCTGTAAGACCTATTACAGTCGTTAAGAGTCGTCAACAGGCTCTCTCAGCTATCCGCCTATCTCCCATTCCCACCACCCTTCTGAGTAACACCCCTCCCCACCTTCTCACTATATAGAAGGATCTGGCAACTTCTGTTTCAGTGTATCTGAAGAAGTGTGCATGCACACGAAAGCTCATACCAAGAACTAACTTAGTTGGTCTTTAAGGTGCTACTGGAAGGAATTTTTTTTATTTTGAAAGGTAATGACTCCTAAAGCAATGACTGCACCTTGCAATTAATTGTTCTTGTAGCTGTCATATTTTTACAGTGGCTTTTGAGAGACAAACATAATTTTCAAGGTAATTTTCAAACAAAAGGCACGCAAAGAATCTCTTGAAGACCACGGTATGCCTGAATGGCTAAGTGGTGTAGCCAACATCATGTGGAGCAACGGATCCCTAACCTAAACACATTATTTTGAAGTGGTTCTACTGATTTCACTCTGTTTCGCATTTCAGTGGCATTTGTCTTGATCCGAAAAGCTGTTTTCATTGTGACGTTTTTCCACTGTTTCCACCTCTCTTGTGTGCAATCTGGCCTATTTTATTCAAAATATCTACTTTCCTCCATTAAAGTGACTGACATGGCCTTGGGTGCTGTTTCCTTAGTTGTGCCCATCAGAGCACCTGCACCCATTAAAAGGTAAAGGTAAAGGGACCCCTGACCAGGCGTGTCTGACTCTGGGGTTGCAGCGCTCATCTTGCTTTACTGGCCGAGGGAGCCGGCGTACAGCTTCCGGGTCATGTGGCCAGCATGACTAAGCCACTTCTGGCGAACCAGAGCAGTGCACGGAAACGCCGTTTACCTTCCCGCCGGAGCGGTACCTATTTATCTACTTGCACTTTGACGTGCTTTCAAACTGCTTGGTTGGCAGGAGCAGGGACCGGAGCTCACCCCATCGCGGGGATTCAAACCGCCGACTTTCTGATCGGCAAGTCCTAGGCTCTGTGGTTTAACCCACAGCGCCACCCGCGTCCCTTTTAGACACTACTGAATTGTAACAAATATTTTCAGAATGATTTAGGGTGTAAGTTAACATTATGTGATTACATGGTTTAATGATAAGGGGACAGCGTGACTAATAGAATTTATTTTAGTGGTTAATTTCTCGTTTCTTATTATGCATAAGGGAGGCATGTCTGCTTTTTAGAGGTACTAGACAAGGCATTGAAATAGGTTGCCTGTAGGGTTTGGTTCATCTCCTGACCCCACAACTTTTTTTCTGTTGTAAATCCACTTGTAGCCAATTCCACTGATGCAAGATCACACGATAATCTAGAAGTTAACACGAGTACATTGTAAGGTCTAACTTTTTGCAGGAATATTTTAAAGCTACTAAATATATTCATAATTCCCTGTTAAAAGAAACAAAAAAGCTAAGAAATCCAACACAGAGAAACATTCAAGTCCTTGGAATAAATAACAAAGGACTTACTACAGTTTCTTTGGCTGATGTCCTTTAAAGCTAATAAATTAGTTCCACGGTGGCTTTCATCCTGTTTTATCTCTGTAAGTATTATTCACGTTCGCCTGCCTTCAGGTCCAAATTAGACACAGTCTCCAAGTACCTAGTGAGCACAGAATGACATATGGCCTCAGGTAAAATGGTGGTTACAGATAATTATTTTGGACAACGCACTCTATTGCACAACCTCTTGGGAAGTACAGGAGCCCTGCAGGAGCTTTCTAAATCATGACAGGCCTAGAAAACATACAATGTGTGGGGCAGGCAATAAAGAATACTTTTAGTAAGAGTTCAACATATACCTGATGTGGCAGTAGAGCCATTCCCCCCTTTTCACATCTTATGCTCCGGCCCCAAACACTTCTTTTTAGTGTCTCCAGCTTGCAGTGGTGTATGGAAGAAAAACATTACAATCCTGTTTGCAGACCCTGTAATCTCTAGGGTGAATCAATTCATCACTACAGTTTTGAATCTCTAGACAGCACTAGTCGTGTCACATGTTTGTGACAGTTGCTTTCTCATTTCTGAAAGAGAGGAAGATCCACAGTGCATAATTGGTTCCTAGCAAGACTAGCAAATAAGTTGAATATTCAAGGTTATTTTTAAGTAGCCTATTTATGCAGACTAAAAAGCCCAAAACTTTAGTGGTCTTTATGAGCCCATTTAACCCAGCAGTTGATAATCTAATGAATTATCAATTATTTTACAAGCTGCCCTATCCAGAAGCATTGAGGTCACATGACAACTTGTAAACAAAACAACGATAAAATGTAGAATCCAAAGCAGTTCATAGAGTTGGCACCTATGATACACACTGGGCTGCAGTCTTATCAACAGCCACAAGCTATTCCATGAATGATTGTCTGGGACCTACCAGGTGTCTGAACCAGGCCACAATATAACAAGAGAGAATTTACTGTGGGCTGGTGTATAAATATATCTGTATAGGTTTGTAATTTGTTAAATTACAATGCCAGTGTGCTGTAGTGGTTAAGAGCGATAGACTCGTAATCTGGGGAACCGGGTTCGCTTCTCCGCTCCTCCACATGCAGCTGCTGGGTGACCTTGGACTAGTCACACTTCTTTGAAGTCTCTCAGCCCCACTCACCTCACAGAGTGTTTGTTGTGGGGGAGGAAGGGAAAGGAGAATGTTAGCCACTTTGAGACTCCTTCGGGTAGTGATAAAGCGGGATATCAAATCCAAACTCTTCTTCTTCTTCTTAAATATAGCCCAGTCTGTTGAAATCAGCAGTGTTTATATAATTATAAACACATACCTGGCTGTGAGAATTTTGGAGAAAGTCATTCACAGCCAGGTCAGGGAGCTGGTTTTTCATTGCCTTATGAGATAGTACTTCTTCATACAGTGCATAAACTATGGAATTTCCCACAAGTGTCCTGGAAAAACCGGGACATCCCATTTTGCATCGAGAGAGCATGCCAGCCATTTTGGTTACTGTGATCTCGCGCGATTTCATGCTGTAGTTCTTGCCCCCCAAGTGCTTGGGGGGGTAAGGCACCCTAAAATGCATGTTTTGGAGCTCTGCATGAGATCGCAGTCCTGGAAAATGAGCTATTTTGGGGGGAAATGGCTTCAAAATGAACAGGAACTCAGAAAGCTGGGGAGGTGGAAAGCCGCACTAGCCTTCCTTTTCAAATATAAAAATATACGCATCAGGTACCTGGCCCTAAGGTACACATTCTGGAGCCAGGACACCTTTACAGAGAAGATTCATCAAGCATCTAGTCGTCACAAGCCTAATTTCATGGAGGAAACACCCAGCACCTTATTGGAGTGTATCCTCTGCAGCAAACCTCTGCACTGCATGTAGAGTAGTTTAGCCCATGGCATGCAATCCTTGCATAGCCTTGGGATGAACTACCTGCTGAATATTTTTTTGTAAGCAAAACATGAAAATACTTGCAGACCGTGTTCCAGAAATGACAATTAACTGCCAAATAAATGGTGCTAAAAATAGTTAAGATACTGAGTCATCAGTCCTATGAGACCCATGCGCAACCCAAGTTTGATGTGCATTTGATTTATTAATCCTATATTTTCTAACTCTGTTACTGATACATACAGAACATTTCATGAATCAAAGCCTGCAATTTCCCCCCCTGTGAAACAGCTGATTTGGAGAAATTTTAACAGGTCTTGTGCTGCCTTCAATCTATGAAACAAATATACACAGACAATTTTTGTTGAAGAATGATGGGAATGACATTCCACCCACTGTTATTTGGCTATACCTTCTATCCTGCCTCCATGAATAACTATGTAAGCATAATGAAGGAGAGCAGGGGGCTGTGTATTTAATGGACATGGGATTGCTGCAGGGAAAGAAGCCTGATATTTCTATTTCTATTCATAGATATATATGTGTATGTATGAAACTAATTACAAAACAAAATGAAATATTTAGTACTTTAGGTTTGCACTTAAAAATAAGATGGAAGGGAAAGTAGTTTTATCAGTAGCTGGAGAAGATGAATGAACCCATGACCAATGAAAAGGTGATTTAAACAAATGAAAAAAATTGGGCATTATGCAGAAGATATATAGATAGAGATATAGTGGTACCTCAGGTTACAGACACTTCAGGTTACAGACACTTCAGGTTACAGACTCCACTTGCTTCAGGATGAGAACAGAAATTGTGCTGCAGTGGCAGCGGGAGGCCCCATTAGCTAAAGTGGTACCTTAGCTTAAGAACAGTTTCAGGTTAAGAACGGACCTCCAGAACGAGTTAAGTTCTTAACCCGAGGTACCACTGTATAGTGATTGATTGATTGATCGATAGATAATAGATAGATAGATAGATAGATAGATAGATAGATAGATAGATAGATAGTTGGCATCTGTCTGTCTCTGGAGATAATGGAGGAGTCTGCCTTTGGGGGTGAAATCAAACTGTTGGAACCAGCACCTGCTATGGCTGTAGAAAACGATATGGGAGAGGCATGTTTTGTTGTAGCTGGGGCAGATGAAGGCTTCTGGTTGTGTAGATGCAGATGCACCAGGACATTTCTACTTTCTGCACTCTTCCCAGTGGTCATTCTTCTCAGGTCGCTGCTATGGATACGCAGCCTGACTGTCTGTCTCCAGGCACTGAGGCTGATCTGCAAAGGGATTCCCACATGGTGGGACTGATGTTGCTGCCAGCCTTCATGTCACATTTGCAGACACTTTTGTAATGCAGAGTTGGTCTGCCAATGGCCCTGATGCCTTATGCCAACTCCCCATACAGAGCACCTGCCACCTAATTCTAGACACAGGAACAGCCCACCCAGAGAATATGTTTGCTGTCAGGGTTCACTTTATTCAGCCCACCACTACTTCTAGCAGTCCAACATTTCCAAAGTCTTTCCTGATTCAGATGGAACGGACAGCTAGAGCTGTGCATCATCAGCATACCAATAACATTGTGCTCCAAATCACAGATGAGAGTTTGCAATTGCTTCGCATAGAAGTTGAAAAGCATGGGAGACAAAATGGACCCTTCTGGGACCCACCAGCTCAAAGCCACATAGTACATTTGTCTCCTAGTACTACTTTCTGGTGACACGGGTGGCGATGTGGTCTAAACCACTGAGCCTAGGGCTTGCTGATAGGAAGGTTGGCGGTTTGAATCCCTGCAACGGAGTGAGCTCCCGTTGCTCGGTCCCTGCTCCTGCCAACCTAGCAGTTCGAAAGCACGTCAAGTGCAAGTAGATAAATAGGTACCGCTCCGGCGGGAAGGTAAACGGTGTTTCTATGCGCTGCTCTGGTTCGCCAGAAGTGGCTTAGTCATGCTGGCCACATGTCCAGGAAGCTGCATGCCGGCTCCCTCAGCCAATAAAGCAAGATGAGTGCCGCAACCCCAGAGTCGTCTGCAACTGGACCTAACGGTCAGGGGTCCCTATACCCTTTACTACTTTCTGGTAATGACCCTGAACTTTCCTGTATAACCACACCTTCACATACAGTGCATCCAGTTTTTCATACCCCATAAGCTACTGAGAGATCAAAAAGAACCAACAGTCACATTTCCCCTGGCTCTCCTGATAAAGTTCATCAGTCATGGCAACCAGGGCTATTTTGGTTCTAAACCTGGGCCTGAAACCAGACTGAAATGGGTCTAGAGCAGCCTTTTTCAACTTTTTAGTCCCCAGATGTTGTTGGACTACAATTCCCATCATCCCTGATCGCTGGTCCTGCTAGCTAGGAATGATGGGAGTTGTGGTCCAAGGCTGAGAAAGGCTGATCCAGAGAATCTGATTCCTCCAGGCATACCGATAGCTGGATGGCCACCAGCTTCTCAGTCACCTTGCCCAGGAAGGGAATATTAGAGACTGGATGATAGTTCTCTCAAATCTTTGGATGCAGGGAAGACATCTTCAAGAAGCCCTTCAGGCTTCCACAACTGAAACTGATCCACAGGTTCTAAGTTAATGGTGCTACAGGGACCTCCAACAGGCCCAAACTAATTGTGGCATCAAGTTTGTCATGGATTCAAGTGATTTGCCCTCAAAGTGCTTCACACATCTCTCACAGCAGGCTGTTGGGTGGTCTGTTGTTAATGATATGGCACTGGTCTGGCCAGCTGATTTCCCACTTTAAATGCCTCTGGGTTTTGGGGGAGGGACAAATTTAGGGCTGAGCTGAGAAACTGAATTGCATGTGTGTGTGCCCTAGAGGGGGCATGGCATTGTGTTTGAAAAATGAGATTTGGCAGGGAAAGAGCATTTGACTAGAAGGCTGCCCCTTTTGAAATGGCAAAACAGCCCGGTAAAACTAGGACAGCAGTATTTTATGGCGGTACAAGGATGAAAGATCAGGGACAGTAAATCAAAGTCCCAGAGTGAGAAACCTGTGACCCTCCAGGCGTTTTTGGACTCCTGTTCCCATCAGTCACAGCCAGCTTGGCCAATAGTGAAGGATGATGGGTGCTGCGCCTTGCCTTAAGGTTTGGTGCAGCTTTACCTGGGTTCAGTTCTATGACACCTGGTACCCACCCAGCCCTGTCATATATCAGCTATATTTTAAAGTATTCCCCCCATTCCTCCCCTCCCACTGCAACCAGCTGGTAAGTGTTTTGCTTTAGAAGAAATGGGCTGTGTCTTTTTGTGTTCCCAAGCTACTGCTTTTGTTTTCATCTGGCTTGGCTGAAAGGCGAGTAAAAGAGGGATAGCAATACTGGGCATCAGTAGTTTTAGTCAGGCTTGGCATCTTACTCAGTGGCAAGGACCACCACTTGTTGGAAAGAATGCTTTTTGAAAAATTATCTGTCCATCTTTGAGAACAAGACACACATTTGTGTTTTGCTTGTTTTGTTTTATGTAAGAAGACTTGGCTCCTATTAGATCTTCTCCTTTTCAACAATGGTATTTCTTTTATTAGTGAAAGCATTTATGGAAGGGCACAAATAGTAGGCAGTATCCCTCCCACAGCAGCTGAATCATGTTCATGTCTCTTCAGAGGTAAGCCCCACTTATTTCAATGGGACTTAACAGGTAAGTATGTATGTATAGGGCTATAGCCTCAGTATATGGGTTTTAATCCATTATTTTGGAAACATATTCACTAAAGATGAAGTGCTTTATAATTAGACTATTCCTTTCATAGCCTCAGAAGGTATTTTTCAGAATTATTGTAAGCTTCTCACCATTCTGGAGATGTTGTCAACACAAATACAGCCTCTCAGGTGAAATGAAAGTGATCTGCTATCTAGTTGCATTGTTGTATTGTATGGCCATATTTAGACATAATACTTAACCATTGCTCAATACTATGGGAACAAACTTAGCTCCCTCCTCCCTGCTTTTCCTCCTCCTGTCAAGCTTCCACTTCTGTTTTTAGTTATCTGTGGCTCACAATTTAATCCAGACCAGGAATTGTGGTTGAACACTAGTTATGAATAGTTTCCAAACAAGCCAACTTCAAATGATAGCTGAAATGAAAGGCAGGATAGATTCTGTCCTTTATACGGCTTTTTGAATTCTGACTCTGCTCTTTTTAAGAACACCTTAGGTTCATTGTCATACTACTATCAGTAAGAAAATATATTCACAGTCTAGGTTAGATAGACAGTGTTAGGGATTTTGTTTCATACCGGCATTTGCTATCACGTAGTCTTTAGAATTATTCAGAAATGCTACTTTTGAGTTTATAAAATGCTTTGGGGCGGAAAGCACTACCAATGCCAGAAGCAGTATGATATATTCTGTTGATATGACTCAGTACAGAAAATCTGTCTATATATCTGTATCTATTTAAATATTTTATTCAGGCCATTTGCCACTATTACCACCCCAGCTGAAAACTAGCAAAGAATTTCACTTAGTTCGTTATTAGAAAGCCTCAAAAGTGGCCTGGTTTTATAATGATAGAACGTTAACTAAATTAATAGCCACGGTGTTGGAAGAGGACTTAAAACCATGCTCACGAAGCAGCTATACTTGGCACAGAGCTTAAATTTGAAGAGCTTCTTTCTGTTACAACTCACATTCAATTAATTGGAAGGGTGCCGAAGTTCAGGAATCTGCAGCGTCATATTTTTATTGTAATTTCATGCTTATTCCCTCTGAAATTGCATGCAATATAGCAAGGAATACAAATACAGAATGCTAGACCCAGAGCCCACCGGAGTCAGCTGAAGGCAGCTCTTTAATCTAGCTATGCAAAGTCTCATTGACGTCAATGGGGTGCTTGCTGGAATAGAATTATGCATGAACGGAAATATTTCATGAAACGACACTGCAGTTCTATATCACTTTATGTAGCAATGTGAGCAGATATATATTAACGACTTTCACACTGATGTGATGGGTCAGGCCCAGGCAATATACGAGTTAGGGGACTGCCTGCTATCCCCACGCGGTTGTGCTTAACCCTTGAGCAACTGTTGAAATGGTAGTCGTCTTCAGCCCTCATGATAGCAAGGATAAGCTTGACCACATAGCAGCCTAAAACACAGTACTTAGAAGGCAAGGGGAAGTGGACCCCAAATTAATGCATTTATTATTTTATCTGCATTGGTATTTTGTTTCTAAGAGCTGCAGATTTCTTATCTCCATAAGGAAATTCATAGCAGAATGTGTACTCAGTAGCATCTAAGATCTGGGGACCAAACATGAGTCAACTTTTGGCTCAGAAAGGGCCCCAAGGTGACTTAATAGTTTAATTTTTTAAATCTTTAATTAAAAAAAAACACCTTAAAGCAATATCACAATATACAGATTAAGAGCAATTTAAAATATGAAAGTGGAGGTCATTATATTTAACAGAACGTCATCAACCTTCCACTGTTGCTGGAAAGATCCTGGCTAATTTAAACAAACCATAGTTTAAGCATAGTTTGGCTTGGTTTGACTGCAGTGATAAACTGTGGTTAGTTGAAACCAAGATATGGATTTTTCCCAATCATGCCAGACAAGGAGAGAGGGTAGCAGGATGTGCATCATCATAGTACACCATATGTGCTTCTAATATTCCAAAGTTCGTAGAAATCAGAAGCAGAATTATGGTTGTGAATATGCTAATTCCACTGAGGTCTTCAGAGATTAGCCAGAGAAGCTTAGCCATATAATTTATTTGCATAATGAGGAAAATAGAGATCCTTGGACTGGTGAAATGATCTGTGTCCACTAAATTTCTCCTGAATACCATTGAAATTGCTTCAAAGAAAGATTCTTAATATAAAACTATCTTAAATCTAAGCATCCCATCTTAGATACCAGCAGGATTAACACTAACTTTGAACTTGAATTTGAATACTGAGTTTCCCTGATGCCCCAGTTAATGTCTAGCTTGGGTTTGCATTTAGGATTGAGGTGTCACTCCTAATTAAGTTGGTCGGACAAAATCCAAGCCTGCTGCCACACACGCCCGTGTGATTCAGGTATTAACAACATTGAAAGTGGCACGAAATTCAGAAAAGTAACTGGATGGTGCATTCTCCAGCTGTTTCATATGGTAACAGCTCACAATTGTCTTTCTTAAAATTTAGGCATGCTTTTTTTGCTGAATCTGTAACTCAGCCATTATACTTAATAATGTCATTTCCCCATATGCTGCAGGGGACGAGGCCACCTCTGAGTTGAGGCAAGTTTTTAATATACTATTTTATGTTAAATGCAGATATGTACTTTTTAAAAAAGGGGAGGAGGGGATTGAGGGGAAAACATAATTAGGATAACATAATGGCTGCCATTAGGGTTCAACGAAATAGTTTTCTAGAGTAGTTCTTGGAGGAACCACTTAATGCAACTGTACAGCTGCTGCACAATGCATCCCTTGATTATGGCTGATTCAGATCTTTATTTATTTAGGTAAAAGCAGCTTTACTATTTTCCCATTCCTCCTCATGACCTTTATGTCTCATTTAGTCTGGAAATTGACTGCTGCTCAGCATTTTTCCCTTCATACTAAAAGCTGTTACTCTGCAGGGCTCATATTTAAAGCATGCCAAGCAGCTATTTGCCAGGCTGGAGGGAGAAAAAGGCTGCCTGTCACGCCACTTATGGGCTTTATTTATTGTAGCAGTTGCTTGGGAAATAGTCACCATCCGCACACGGCGGCGGTGTGGGCAGGAAAGAAAAAAGATTTTACTTTTCTTGGGGCTCCAGGTTTTCTATTTAAATATTTAAAGCGTTTGGTGTTCTAAGCAATTTTCACATGTTATCAACCCTGAGATACCCCGAAGTGGTAAGTGGTAGAGATGGACAGGCACCTTCCCCATTGTTGCTGCTGGTTTGGCACATGCTGAATACATTTGATGTTTTATCATGTTTTTAATATTCTGTAGGAAGCCGCCCAGAGTGGCTGGGGAGGCCTGGCCAGATGGGTGAGGTATAAGTAATAAATTGTTGTTGTTGTTGTTATTCCTTCAACAAGCTCTCAGTTCATCTCAGTAGGTATCTGTCAGGAACTTGAGTTGATTTTATGTATGTACTGCTGTTTTAAAATGTTTTTATATTTATATTTATTTAAAAAAATGTTTTTATATATGTGATTGTTTTAAGTTTGTGTGTGTGAATGTTTCATATACAGTATGCTATTACGGTATATTGCAAATCACTTTGGGTTGCCTCATGGGAAGCAATAAATAAATATACTGCACTATTGTGCTTCAACAAGTGGTATTAAAATGCAGATTTCATTAAGCCATTGTAGCTAGTGGCTATCAGTTAGTAACCAGTAAGGAACTATCTCTAGGAATTCGTCTAATCACTTTTTAAAAACCATCTGAGCTACTGCCCATCACCACTTCTTGTGACAGTGAATTAGGGGGTTATGAGAGAGAGAGTACATATAACCTAAAAACACAGAAAATGTGTCTTTTTCTGTGTTTTTACATTATATCCATTCTCTCTGTTAAACGCTAATTTCACTCAGAAAAATAATGAAAGGGGGGAATATAAAAGCAATGCCAGTAGAACCATTGAAATTCATAGGCCAAGCTAACTTAGTTTTAAGGGGGTCTACTCTGAGTAGGACTTAATTAGACTTAATCTAAAAAATATACTTAGGTGACTCCTGACAGCCACTGCATGCGCTATCTGCTATGGCATTGTTCAGATGGTACTTGTGCTAACACAACCGTTGTACCCGTATGGTTTAATGTGGATCTCACATTAGTTCAACAAGCAATTAGTTTTACAAGCAGGCTACTTTAGTGGAGCACATGGGGTGGTAGAGTAAATGTCAACAAACCCTGATCCTCAGCAACCACTATCTGTGTAACACCTCGCTCGTGTCTGGTGTATGGCAGTTGGAAAACACTCATGCTCCCGTGGAGGGAAGGGCTTGATCCTGGGACCCCAATGTAGATTTCGCCCCTACTTTTGTAATGTCTGAATTGAGTCTCACCTATCATTACTCAAAGCCGCATTCATAGTAAAGCCAATAAAACGTGTCTTTTATTCCAAGGCACTTGAATTTATGCCACTCTGTAGCTTCTGTATTCAGGCGCTGTGACATTGGGCAAATTGCTCAGAGTGCTTTCTTCCTGCTGCTCTTTGAAACAGCGAACGGTCCGAAGACTTCCAGCGCATTGGATGCATGACCATGCTCTTGTTCACTTTGTGCAAAGCTTTGCCAAAGATGCACAGTGCCTACCTGTTCCCAGTCTTTTGTCCTCACAGCTGCCTGTTGTATTTGTAAGAAATCCTACATTTGTGCAGCTGAGATAAGAAATTACTTATTTCAAATGTCTGCCGCTTTTATGCATTTCCACATCTTTATGCCTTTATTAAGGCTTTATTATATTTGCGGCACAGGGAAAACTCATTCGCATTGTATTGCTATAGCATTGATGATCGTGACTGCAAGCCTTATACGGAACAAAGCAGAGTTCTGATTGTGCAGCATTAGTTAACAATTCATGTTTCACAATGAGCAACAGTTGTTTGGTGATCTCTTTGACATTCTGTGTGGGAGAACATTGCTTCGTTTGAAAAGGCGTTGATCACAATCTTACATTTCTTTCAGCTGATTTGTTCTCCAGGTTGTGCTTTGGAATTCAGTTTTATTTGTTAGTTATCAGCACAAAGGCTTCAGAATAATTTGTTCACAGATTCTCTGATATGGTGGAAATATTCTTTGAATACTGTTGTATCCATAGCTGAGAGGATAATTGCTTTGGGAGAGTCAGGGAAAACACCCAGTGTAACCACCGATAAAAGTTTAAGCCAACCACCTTGGCAAAGTTTATTACATCTTACAATATCTTTCTCGTGCATAAGAAGCAGCTGTGTGGGGGCCCATAGTTTTGCAGCAGAGCACATTCTAAGCATGCAAAAGGTCCCAAGTTCATCCCCAACCATCTCTGCTTAACAGCATCATAGAATTAGAGTTGGAAGGGACCACGAAGGTCATTGGAAATATTTTGCCCAACGTGGGACTCAGGTATTAGATAATAGGAAGTGGGTGGCTGGTACCTCCAGCTAGGACTAGGAAGGACTCCTGTCTTAAACCCTGGAGTGTTGCTGTCAGTCAATGTTGACAGTAGTGAACTAGATGGACCAGTGGTCGGGCTCTGTATAAAGCAGCTTCTGGCAATCACATCTGCCGATAGTGGAAAAAGTAAAGACACATCCTTAGGATGGGTGCCAAACTGACCAGGGATCCCAAGAGTTTTGGCTTCTGAACCATGTCCGAGATTGCAGCTCATTTACTTTGTTCCAAAGGACTAAAAGTGCCATTAAGAACTAAGCCAAATAATACTTATGTAGCTCCATCCCTTCAGTTAAGTCTTCCTGGGTAGACCTTGCTTCTTAACCATACTAGACAGTGGTACCTGTTAGGAGCTCATCCTACTCTCAAGTAGGACCCTGGCTGGGGCACATGCCTGACTGGCATGTTCCCTCCCTCCTGGTTGTTCGTTTGGGAGCTTGAAAAGCTTTCTTCTGCCCGAACATCACAGCGACCAATGCCTACAGACATCGGCACACTTAGGGATCCACAGAGTCTTTGCAGCTTGCGTAACAGTGCTCAGCAACTCAGCATTTTAGCTAATCTACTTTATTTACATATAAACACACATGGAGCACTGCAACATGGCTCCCTCTCTCTAGCATTAGACAGCAAAGAGAAAGAACAAAGGACAATAGTCCCACTTCGTGGAACACAGTAACACAAACATCCTGTCTCCGTCAGTTCCCATTTTGTGGAGTCAAAACATACACCGTCATGTGAAAGACAACAATCCCATGACTGCAATCATGGAGCAGGAATTCTAACAGGAAATCAGTTTTCAAATATAATTCATTCCGGAAAACCATTCAAGTTCTGAAACGTTCGAAAACCGAAAACTCAGTACTGAAGACTCAAAACGGAAAACTCAATACGAAAGCCGCGTTTCATGTTCGACTTCGGAGGCGCGTTCGAAAACTGAAGCATTTGCTTCCAGGTTTACAGAATTCAGAAACCAAAACATTCATCAACGGGTTCATTTGAAAACCAAGCTACTACTGTAGTGTGATTAAATTTTGGGAATGTGATAGGATCTTATGTTAGGAACAGAGTGACAAAGAGGAAGAATGCTGGGAAATTGCTATTTATATAGACAGCTGTTATCGATGTGTAATGGTAGCTACAAGGAGAAACTTGGGAATGGGCCAGTATGTCTTCAAATGCTGACCCAAAATACACTCAGAAGTAAGACATCTGAAAGTTTTGCCTTCTGGGCTTCTTGGGCTCGATTCATGTAATCTGTATAGTGTTCCTCCCCCACACAATGGAGAACGACTTCTCAGATAGGTGTGCAAATGAAATATCTGATGTTTTACTTGCGTGATTTAGTTTCTTCCATCTGCTTTAATACCGACAGTTACTTTCCAGAGTATTTGTCTCACTGAATGCTGTTCCCTAGAAACTAATTAGCATTTCATTGTGCAAGTATTTCTGCTTACATGGTGTTTTCGAACTAAGAATGTTGCTAATCCCTCTATAATTAATGCTAAAATGTCATAAATAATGCTTTAAAAAAAGAAATTAGATGGTAGGTAACATTTTAATATAATTGTATTTTAATTGCAAAATTACCAAGCAATTCCCATAAATTATATATCACATTCACATAAGTATGACGTGAATTACTTCATTATGATTAATGTAATTGTGAAAACCACATGAATTAATGAGGACTGTCCACTTATTTCCAAACTATGTTAATGCACTAAATGTTTGTTATTTTATTAACCAATTGCATTGGTACTTCTAAAAAGGGAGGGCATAAAAACACATGGAAAAGAAATTGAAAGAAGGCAAAGTATTGAGCATTTGTTAAACAAGTACAAATAAATGTACTGTAAAAGGAGATTGTATAAGAGTCTGCTTCTATCATGTATGTGTCAGCAGCCCACTTTGTTTTGAACTGGCATAGCAATAGAGTTGAAGATTATTAGGAGTTTTAAATGCCATTCTTATTGTGAGTTATGAGCTGAATTAATCAACTAGAAGAGGGGACCACAGGCGGACCAAGGCAGCAGTGTGGCGGTTGCACTAGCAGACTGCTACTTTGGGTCTCACCCACTAAAATTTTATTGGAGTTTTTTTTTTTCCAAAAAAGATGCAACACAGATTCGAAATATAAGTATTTGCTGGCAATCATTTTCTTGGGTAGTTGGCTCAATATATTTATATGTGCTGAGTTTGTTTGGTCAAATATTAGGTATCTCCATCTGCCACTCCTCACCTGTTTTCAGCACCACAGCAGTCCACAAAATAAAATAATTAACATAGAAATATAAATGGAGACAAATTAGATAGGACAGCATGCAGGGGATGGATGTACCACTCCCCAGTCTTTCGAACAGAATCTTTTCTAATCTAACTTTTGAAATCTTCACAATGTTAGCAAATTTACATTTTCAGGCAGTTTCTGCATTATGTCTGTAGCTCTCTCATGGAGTTTTCTGCACACATGATGGTGGACAGTTCAGTTTTTTAAAAAGTCTATCTTTTCTAGTTCTGGCTCTCTGGCACAAGGAAGGCTTATTCTTAACACACGGATAAATCTCAAAGGGAGCTCCCTGCTACGATAGATATAGACTTGGACATCTGTTCCTTCTCATTAATCAGGCTTGGAAAAATGACAGGAAAAATTGTGACATGTCTATCTACAGTTCTCTGTTTGAGGTGAGGCAAGGAGAAAAGGAGCTCTGCAGGCTGAAACATGCCCTCTGTACCTAATTCATCTTTAAAAAACATTTGCTTATTTATTTGCAATGTTGCAAACCACTTTTCCATTTTTACAACTTACACAAGTGGGAAGCAGCAATAAAATAGCTGTAAAATTCAAAATTCAAAGCTTAGATGAAATGATAATCAACATCAGAAATATCTACAAAAATACCACCAAATAACATTCAGAACACGCTAAATATGAAATGCCAGTATAATAACAGACAAGACTTGCTGAAATTTATTTCACACAATTCCCCAGAGTGGTTGGGGAAACCCAGCCAAATGGGTGGGGTGTAAATAATAGATTGTTGTTGTTGTTGTTGTATCCTGGGATTTCACTTAATAAATAGCATTTAGGGCAGCTTATTACTACTACTACTACTACTACTACTACAACTATTATTATTATTATTATTATTCACTCTTCATCTGAGGATCACAGGGCAGTTGACTATATAAAAACACAAAAATAACATAGTGACAATATTAACCCTTACACACAGTTTAAATGTCATAGATGGTTAAATTAGCCAAACTGTAAAACACAGCCTTAAAACAAACATGGGAAAAAATGATAAGGGTGCCAGCGGGGGGTGCAGTGCAGGCCAGAGGGTGTTCCTGGCTTCCTGATCTCCAAGTATTACTGCTGCTTACTGAGAGGAGAAGGGATGCCGGACAGGAAGACTAGTGGATATTCTGAGCCCTGGACAGATTGTGCTTCGAATACTGAACGTGTTCCATGGATTTAGCCCTGAAACAACCTAGTAAACCAGGAGAAGCTTTGTAAAGCTGATGCTGCTCCTTCTCTGTGGTCAACATCAGTCTTGCTGTCAACTCAAGCTTCTAAACTGCCTTCAGTGGCAGCCCCATCTGTTAGCATTTGCAGCATGGTTGGCTAAGCTGTGCCCCTCCTGATGTTACTGAGCTCAGACTCCCACCATTGCTGACCATTGATCATGCTGACCAAGCCTGTTGGATGTTGGAGCTCCACAGTATTTGTCGAGTCAGTAATAGAGTTGGGAGGATATCAGGGAAATCACAACATTATTTCCAGGAAGCAGTGCAGCTGGCATATCAATTGAAGCTAATAAGATGTACTCAGGGCCATAACTTCAAACTAATAACTATAATCGGTGAGAAGACCCATTAGAGGCACTCCTGATCCAAGCTGCGATCCTGATCCTTGGGATGCAATCCCATGCAAAATAGGAATGTTGAGTTATTTGAGACTGGCTACAGTATTACTCCTAGGCCAGCCTTCTATTGAATGCCATTTTGGCATTTTGAGAGAAGATTTTGGGCAGGTGAAACATTTGTTGCTTCCTCTCTACACTTACACTTCCCAAATAGCACACCAAAACTGTTGTGTAAGAAGGTACTCAAAGGTTTGTCCCCTTAGCCTGGTCTCCACCGCCATGCAGCCAACCCCAACCACTTTAAAATATTGTTCCTTTCAGCATAGAATCTCTGTGTTGCATTGTAGCTATGGCCCAAGACATAGCTATGCATTTTGTAGCTATGCAAAAACCTGCTTCTTTAATCCCCTGCAGACTGCTTGGCTATTACGCCACCAAGCCACTGGGATCAGCAGTGCCAAGGAAATCACTTCTGGGAATCTTCACCTGTTCAGAAACTCTGGAGATGCTCTCACCTGGGCAGGGGTAGAGGCAGGGAGTTGGAATGCATCTTAACATCTTCTGCAGATGGAGAAAAGGGAACCGTGCCCATTGTGAAAATGTTTCAATCTGAAATTTCCTTCTGAAATGTGTAGAACTGGTGGCCTAATCCATTTGCACTTACTGCTTCTGTGTATTTTGAGGGGTAGAATGGCTATTTATACATGCTTCTTTGCAAGTGGAAAACATTTTTTTAAAAAATAATAATAATCCAGTAGCAGACATTACTCACAGATGGAATTGTAGCGGTCGATCCCCCATTGAGCTGAAGGCTCTGTTGTTCCTGATGCAGCTATGCTGCTGGTGCTGTCTCTCTGCAAAACGAAAGCTTGGGGGCAACAGTTTTTCCACTTAATGCTCTGGAAAAGGAGCACGGGATATTATTCAAAGCTGAGCTGCAAGGGTTGATTGTAGCTTCCCAGCAGAAACTGTTTCTAAAACATTCAGAGTTTCGGGAGAGCAAACGGATTTTAGCTTCCCTTCCGATAGACTGATAAAGATGGGGCTTACATCTAGAGTAGTTTTGCATAATGATTAGCTTCCTCTTGGCAACGACAGGGTGCTGCTTATCTCAAAACAACCCTAAGTCTGAACCCGGGAGATGCACTCGCTTTGCCTCTTGGTTCAAGCTGTTTTTACTCATTGCTAGTGGGCAACCATTTAAAACAAAGCAATACTCTCATACAGAAGACATCACAAAGGCAGGGTAAGATACAGTTACACGGGCATAGATCTAATGAGCATATTAAAAAGTGAGGGCTTCTCCAGAGGCTCTTTATGTGCTACATTCTTCTCACAGCCTTTCTGATATTATTATTATTTCATTACCCCAACTCATGCAATTAGATAGCTTTGTATACCACCAACCAGTTCAAAAGAGGCTCCCTCAAATTATTCCATCATTTGCAGCGTTGTTGCATCCTGTCCATGCGCAAGATTGCCTCATAGTGGAGGCAAATGTGAAACCTTACCTTGTGAAGATTAGATGCATTCATGACAGATAGGGCCACACAGCAGCTATTGAAATGTTAACTAAATTGAATCTCCATACTGAGAGCCAGTTTACCTTTGAATACCAGATGCTGATATCTTCAAGTAGCATCTGGCTGCCCATGTCAGACAGAGAATTTGATTAGATAGACTTTGATCCAGAAAGGCGATGTTTCAGTTCTTGTAATATCTTAAGACACTTTTACTCAGACAAGCATAGTTTTGGATTTTTATTTATTCTAACATGCCATCGCAATATCAACGAGCAGAGCGAGATTCCAGGGGTTCCAGGCAAGGCACAGCAGAGGCTAGTGTCTTGAAGAAATATGGGTTATTAACACATATTTACACCTGAAAGTCTACAGTAAGAAGGGGCACAGAAGAGTGTCTCTCGTTGCCCCTCTCTTAGCTTCAGCAAGCTTAGGTCTAAAGCAGCAGTCAGTCATGGCTCTTGGTACAGCCTCCTCCAGCCTCCAGCATGGAGGTCTGGCCTGACCAGCGGCTCATGAAGGTCTGCCCTTTTTTATCCTTCTTCCTCTCAGTACATCCTTAGATTTTCAAGAAGTACAAATTTTCCTCTGACATCACCCCCCCCCCATCACCTTGGCAACTTGCCTTTAATGGCACTCCGTTGTTTATTATTGGCTATGTACTTAAGCTAGCTGATCAGTTTGCATAGGCTAACCCAGGAATTCCTCTGCAGCTTGTATTTTCCCTTCAATATCCCAGTTATTATTTAGATTCTGACATTCATTAATTTCTTTGGTTGGGGGGGTTGTTTCCCTGCCCCACATGTTCATAACATTATATTAATACAGTTGTTTATATTATAACGTTGCAGGTGTTGACTGTTATGATGTGGTTGTAAAATACCTAGAAACACAGACAACCAAAATGGAAAGGGGCCTCACTATGTGAACCACAAAATGTCAAAGCAGGCAAGTGGTTCTCTGACTGACATCACTTGCCTGTTCTTCTGAGGCCTGATTCAAAGATTCAGGGGTGAGTTGGCACCAGTTCCTACCACCTCCCTTAGCTGTTCCGTTGATTGTTGTGTGTCTGGTTCAGACGGACATTCTACAATTTGTAACTACTGAGCAAGAGAACATTTTACTTCTTCTGGTGGGAAAAAGTGACAGGTAGTGATTTCAATCTGCCGGTCTCTCCAGTAATGCTATGTGTCAGTTTTTGCTATCTTGGATCAGAAGGGAGATCATGGGTCCAGGTGCGAGATCCTGACAGGTATTCATTCCAGACTTTCAGTCTGACTCAAATGCATTTTGTCATTTTGCAGTCTATCGCAGCCTGAAAACCTTTACTGGTCTAGGTGGGAGATGCCTACAGGTAGCAATTTCTGACAGCCACCCTGTCCAAATCTGCCGCTTGTCTGTTTCTCTGGCTGGAGACTCCACTGCCTAGTTTTCATACAGGGAAAGATTTTTCTCTCTCCAAACAATGTCATGTGGAACTTGCACCCCAGGTAAAAAAGCTAGAAATATCAGAAAAAGACATGAACATTGTTCTTTTTTTATTTTTTTATTTTTTTATTTTTTGCATAGATGCAACTTTCAAAGAAACATTGCTCTGTGTAGTACCATGTCTGCCTGAGGACTTCCCTGCCTCTGATAAGCACACTGGCAAGTCTTATGTCTGGGAAACCCATCCTTTTAAGCAAGCCCACTTTTGCACATATTCCCAAAACAATTTTGTTCTGAAAGTTATAGCATTTCTGCCCACAACAGCTGCCCCCTCCATTTGGTTTGTTGCTTTAGGACCAAACCAGATGTTTTGATGCAAACTTGCCTAGAGAAACCAATGGCAGTCTGGCACAGAAGAACTCCAAACCAGCATCACGTATTGCACACATTGCAAAGCATCTGCTTTCCTACCACACAGATTGTGGTACTGGCATATGCTCTACTCAAGGCACAATTGTCTTAAAAAAATTCACATGCACTTAGAATGAGTGAATGTGACCCCTGGAAAACAGGCCCTTAGTGAGAGCATGTCTGCAGTGAACACGCACAATATCGTAGAAATTGACGCATATAAAAATAGAGGTGGTATTATCAGAGGACACATGCTTTGAATATTCTCTGGAAAGTTTGGTTTCTTAATGATTTTCACACATAGCCTTTGGGGGAGAGAGAGAGAGATGAAGATTTGCACAATTCAGAGTGAATGGAAAATAAGTGTGATGCACCTTTCGCAGATGAAAATGTGGATGTGCTTATTATTATTATTATTATTATTATTATTATTATTATTATTAGGTTGTTTTTTTTTGTACCCTGCCTTTTTCTCTGATGGGACTCAAGGCGGCTTACGGATCAAAACAATAATGGCTAAAAGCATAGAAAAAGAAAAACAATACTTAAAAAACAATTAAACATTAATACAATTAGAACAATATACATACAGGCAACTCCCAATTTATGCAGGGGTTACATTCCAAGGCACCACACGTTTAAATGAAATCACGTACATTTGTAATACCATTGAAAAAGCCTGCAAAGACCTCGTTCCACCCCTGCCCCATTCCACCCCTTTTGTGATGTTTTTCGGGTCACTTAAGGGTTTAGTGTGATGCACACATACTCAGTCACACACATATTGAACGCACATAAATAGGGAGCTGACTGTAAATAAAATCTGTTTTAAACATGCAAATGGTTAAAATAAAAACAGCACCAGTCCTTTCATTAAAGCAGTCAGTTCGCAAGAGCTTGAAGGTCTTCCTCTGCCAGCGAAAAGACAACAAGGAGGGAGCCAACGTAGCTTCTTCAGGGAGATAATATCCCTTATCTAATACAAATGACACTACTCAAGCCTGCTGTCCCCATGGCACTTTGCTGAAAACTCTATCCTGTTATTTTGCTATACTATATTAATGTACTCTGCAATAGTATCTTGTCCTCCTCTGGTTTAGAAATTTAGGCTGCATCCTACATGGCAACTTGAATGTTCACACTTCTGAAATTGCATGCATGTGCTTTAGAAGCAAGAAGAAACTTATATTTTTATGATGCAAACTGCCCTGTGATCTTTGGATGAAGGGTGGAATGATGATGATGATGATGCTTTTCCCCACCCTATTCCTCAGAAATATATCTATGTAGTTTAGACCTGGAGTACAAGCTTGAATCCTTAAGAAAGTCAAAAGTAGAAATGTACACGATCAAAATTTTAACAAGTCATTTGAAAGAAAACAAAAACGGACAGGTAGCAAAAAGAGGGTCTATCCCGGGTGAACGGGGACAACTGGAGGATATTAGCTATCTACCTATCTATAGCATTTATTTCCTACTTTTCCTCCAAGGAGCTCAATATAGCTTTCATGGAACACTTCCTCCCAATTTTATTCTCGCCACAACCCTGTGAGGTAAGTTAGGCTGGGAGACTGTGACATGGTCACCCAGTGAGTCCCATGACTAAGCGGGGATTTGAACCCTGGTCTCCCAGTTCCTAGTCCAACACTAACCACTAGACCTGGAAATGAGCCAAACAGTGCTTTAAGACAGGAACTTAATTTGCTAATGGGTTGTTGAGATACTGCAACCAGGTCATTGAAAACAGGGGCTTGATTTTTTGTTTGTTCTGGTAAATCTAGATTAAATGGCTCTGGCATTTTGAAGCTGACATTGTGTGGCCTCTACAGACCACCTGCATGCATCATGTGGAGCCTCTTGTCCCACAATAAACACCCGCCTAGAAGCACGCAAAGACTGAATGTGTGAATCGTAAAGAATTTCCCTTGTTCCAATTCCACAGAGTTGTTCTGAATAAATTGACTTATTTTAAAGAGTCGCTATAAATATGTGGTGGCATTTTTCTTAAGGAAACAAAGTATTCCCTCAGGTGTTTTGTGTGCGGTGAATAAGTAGCCGCTTTATTATTTCTTAACATAAATAAGCTGTTATGTAGCTTAGTGTGTTTGTCTCCACTGTTAACATAAATAGCCCAACCGCTCCGAGAATGTATAATCTTTGCCTTCTCCTATTTCCAAAAGGCCCGGCAATATTTTGCCATTTCCTGACATGTCACCGGTGGAAACACATTTCCAGAACTTAGGCTAACTAGAAATGTTGACCAAAGACACACCAGGCTGTACAAACGTATCCCAGTCTGTCAATGAGATTTATCTGAACAATTCAGACACCAAGCGACCGCCAGCTGAGACACTGATTGGCACATAGAGTGATGACTTCTGGCCAATCCCCTCCAAGACAGTCAAAACTGAGTTCCCTTCTTTTCATTATTGTGCTGTAGTTGTCTTTTTACTTATTGAACCTTGGGCTGGACCTAGTCGTTGGCAGGTATTTTCCCCAGAGGTGGCACAAATTTCCTCACACAGGCATTATCTGACAGTGTTAAGGTTCCCCCCCTGCAGAGCCCGTGATGGAAAGGCTATCAGACAAGCAGGCAAAACAGTTGCACTTGCCACAGCGTTTCCCTTCTAAAGGGAAAAGGAACAGTCAATCTCAAAACGCTGATCTGACTGACACTATCCAACTATTTTTGCAAAGTGTGCTCAAAAGTTCAGACAGGGAATAGTGTTGATTGACTAAAGCTGAGGAAAGGCTAAATGTCAGCCTTTCAAGGCTAAATTTGTGGCAGCTCTCTAACAGACGGGAGTGACGTTCGGAACGGAGACTGACAAAAGAATTGAAGGTGGTAAAAAAAAAATGAGGACTGCATATATATAAAGGTGAATCCCTAGATTAATTTTGTTTTGAATACTTTTATTGCACAAAATCAGGATACAGTTAACGCACACACAAAAAGGAACCTAAGCTTGTTTCTTAGGTAGCTGACAATAAATCTATTGAATTACTTAACTCTGGATGAAATCCCAAACCAAATAAATGATTTCCAATTGTCCTTGAATCTGTTAGTATTGACAGTCTCCTCTTGCCCATGCTATATTAATTAGTTGGGTGATCTGTACAATATTCCACTCTGCTTAGCCAGTTATATTTGTCTAGAGCCTCAGGTGTGTCATTTTGCAGCAATTTCACTATTTCTGCAAGATAACTGTAATAAAAAAAAGTGGCCATTGCATAACAGGTGATGCTGAAATCCGAATTAGTGCAGACTGATATTTAGTGGAGCGATATGCATAAAAAATAAGACTCTTCTTCCAACAGGAATTATCTTTGTCACTTTGTTCATTCACAAGCCCAGCAAATAGGACATTGTTTTGAAATAACCCTGATGAAGTGTCATATGGTCAACAGGCGTGTTATTTTTCCAACACATATTGCTTTGAACCTTTTGGGTGTGCGCTGGATGTATTAGTGTGCAAAACCTTTATGTTGCCTTATGTACCCTGCCTTTTTAAAATTAAAAGTTTTTTTTAAAAAATCCAGGTCTGCAGAACTTGGAAGCACCACTAGGGATGTGATAAAGTGCTATTATGCTGCCTATTGGGACTATGCCATAGAGGGCATATCAATTATCTGCTAATCATGTCATCTGGCTGGTGGACTTTGTTCAGGTTGCTAGATCACAGGTTGTGCAATCCTGATTTATTTACATCAGCAGCTGAGTGATTCTGGGATTTTAATTCCCTGGAAACAAAAATTCATTATCAACATTTTTCATTATCTGCAGTTTCTCTCTTACATAAGGCTCAGATGACAACAGCTGTGTCTTTATTATTTTCAAGGAGTCAGCTATAAATGAAGACAATGTTTACCATCAGATAGCACTTAGAAAGTGAAATAATTGTGTTTCTAAAGTTGGTGCATAAACCTAATCTGGTAATGCTACCTTTCAGGAAGCTTAATAGCTATTAAATCCTGAGTATTTTTCTTTAGGATGGGGGTCAGGGGGAGTTCAGAATCCCTGTGGTGATCACATTCCACAACGCACATATCACATTCGTGTTTAAGGGGATTAGGAAATGAATGGAAAGAAGCACACAGGGCTTTGCCAAAGAGGAAGCAGAAGGCTATATTTGCATATTATACAGTTGGATGCAAAGCCATCAATCATCATATTATCTGTACATTGAGGATGATAAACGGCTTTCATTCTGATGAGAGAATTTAATCACATGGAGAACGGAAGAGGGCGCAAAGTACAAATGCTTCATCTTCAGAAGCAATACTTTATCATTAGGCATATACATCTAAGCATGTTTCTAAAATAGCACTAGTCATTTGCATACACACGCAGGTAACTTTGGGAAAGGTCAAAAACTAGTTCATTTGCACTGAAAGCAGCCAGATCTAATGAAAAGGAGCACAACTTCAGGACTCTTGCCAGATTTAAAGCATTTGAAAAATAGAAGCCCAGACTATCTAATCCAATATTGTCTACTCTGGTAGTGACTCTCATGCAGAGGTCTTTCCACCACCAGCTACTGAATTTGGCACTTTTCGCTGAGCTACGGACCATAGTCACGTGCTCTGCCAAATTTCTTCCCTAAAATAAATACAATTCTTAAAGTTGAGAATGACAAGAAATCTGCCATTTAAAAAGAATATGAGCCAGAGTCTAATCACTGATGGCTTAAGTGGGCAAGTGAGATCAGCCTTGTACATCATGTAGAAGGGCCACCAGCCAAAAATGACTGGTAGTTTGGCTAACATCATTTCTCCACAATGTCCAATGAAGAATTTGCCCATTTCTATGAGTAGTTAGTAGCTGTGTTGTTGTTTAGTCGTTTAGTCGTGTCTGACTCTTCATGACCCCATGGACCAAAGCACGCCAGGCACTTCTGTCTTCCACTTCCTCCCGCAGTTTGGTCAAACTCATGCTGGTAGCTTCGAGAACACTGTCCAACCATCTCGTCCTCTGTCGTCCCCTTCTCCTTGTGCCCTCCATCTTTCCCAACATCAGGGTCTGTAGCTGTAGCCTGGGAAAATAAATTCTCCCAGGATTGCATGAGTTCCAAGGGACATGGAAACCTCCCAATACAAACAAGATGTTTCAGCCAGAAGCAACGTAGGAGCAGCCCAGCCCCTCCATCCCATTCTCTGGTATTCATTTCACTTAGAAGAGTCCTCCACGCACCAGTCACTGGCAAACAACCAAGCTTATATCTGTAGGTAGCAAAGCGGGGCTGTGGTTCTCCCACGGACTTCACCTGTGTTACAGAACCCTTCCTAATCCTGTATCAGGGAGCAAGATAGGACATGGGATCAAAGCAGGATGAAGGAAAGGAGATAAGTTCGAGCAGGATTGTGACCAGGAAAACTTTGATGAGACAGGCACCAAGTGGCAGGGAGGACCAAACAGAAGTCAAGTCAAATAGGGTTTCAGGAGTGCCAACTTGAATAAAATATTGGGGAGGGGGAGGTAAGCCCCACCCCACATAACTGATCACAAGACATGGCACACAAACCATTTGAATGGCAAGGCCCATCAACTTGGGGAGGGGGGCTGCCCCCTCAAATATTTTATGAGAGGTGAGGGGACCTTAGCCTCTAGGAGTTGGCTCTTATGTAAGGTTGGGAAAGGAAGGCAGCACAAAGAGAAGGGAAAACAATAAAGGTACAAGAAGAGGTGTGTGCTGTTGACCAGCCTGCCAGCAGACTCAACTTCTTGCTTTTATAACAGGCATGGGGAACCTTTTTTCCGTTCACACTAACAGAATTCAAGGACACATTCCAGCCAGGCTAAAGGAGGATGTGGAACAATGTCAGTGAGGAGTGTGGCCTGGAGAGGGGGACATGACCTAGGAAGATTCCCAAGGGCCAGGTAGACCTGGAAGGCTGCCTTCAGCTTCTAGGTCTGAAATTCCCCATTCCTGATTTATAGGGACTGCTGAGCATCTGGATTCTGAAGCAGGGATTCAATCTGTTTTCCAAGATTTTAAGATGCTGACAGTTCTATCAGGAGCAGGGATGAGTGGTGAGCTAGTTTTGCCATCATACTCTGCATGCTCAGAAATAATCAAGAATAAAAGAGGTGAATAAATATATACCCAATGGCATACACAAGACTTTTATCCGTGAGTCTTTTTTCCATATATCTTATTATTCTCTAGCAACCTTGCAGTCATTGCCCATTTATTAGTATACTATGCACACACGAGCTGTTCTCTTCAATAAACGTAAGGGGTTGTGATGTATTGACAATATCCTTTTCTCATTTTCCCCTCGTATACCTGCAAAGAGCAGCATTGCTCAATGAAACATATTTGCAGCCAGGAAAGGACCGGTTGCCCAGTTCTAACTTTCACAGCAGTCCCCTTTTTAACCTCTTCAATAGGCAAAAGGCCTTTTCAAATGCCTTAAGTTAGAAAATGGTTGTACAATTTAAAATGTGCAAAGTGTATGCACACATATTTGTAAGGAGCTGGCTTGCGTGGTCATAGAAGAGAAGAAGAAGAGTTTGGATTTGATATACCGCCTTTCACTCCCTTTAAGAAGTCTCAAAGCACCTAACAATCTCCTTTCCCTTCCTCCCCCACAACAAACACCCTGTAAGGTGAATGGGGCTGAGAGACTTCAAAGAAGTGTGACTGGCCCAAGGTCACCCAGCAGCTGCATGTGGAGGAGCGGAGACGCGAACCCGGTTCCCCAGATTACGAGACTACCGCTCTTAACCACTACACCACACTGGCTCTCATAGACTATTGGTTCATTCTAGTCCAGTGCCACCAACCAGTGCTGCAGATGGCCTCTGGTTTTAATGGTCTTATTGGGGTGGGGCCTCTTTCAGAGGTGATGTCTGTCACTTCACTCGCTTCAAAATGTGGCAAATTACATTTGGGAGTGCGGATGCTCAGTCTGCTGAGTGGAGCCCTGGATGTCACCCCCACCCCAAGCCCTGCCCAGATTGGTGCCAATGCCAACAACTCAGATTGACAGCATCAACCTCCAAAGCCTGAGATGGAGATATTGAACAGCCTCAGAGATTGGAGATATTTAGTTGGAGATTCCAGCAACTTGACCAAGATGAACCAATCCACAGTAGTGGCAGGGAAAGGGCATGTTGGAATTTACACTTAGTTTGAAAAAGCAAATCTTCAGTCTTGTGTGCGCTGATACACAGATGAACAGAAGCAAGCATGGATGGCCTCTTACCCAGTTTTACAATTCTAGTTCAGGGTGGCACTGAGCCCGCATCCTATAATGGAAAAGAAACTATAGTGTTCCTTTCTGTATGCCATGACCAAGAATATGGTTTGGAGGTGTATGAAACCACTACCTTTCTGAAGCTATGTAGGTCCGGAAGCCACATATACACTGCCTTATGTTCCATGGAGGAAGAAAGGTGGGATTGTCAATGTAAGAAAATAAATAAATGAGCTGTTAAATAAGCAGCAGTGCATAGGCTGGGATTCTCAGGTCCCAATGCTGGAGTGAAGGGACAAGCCCCCGGTGTCAATGTAGTAAGGTAAAGGGACCCCTGACCATTAAGTCCAGTCGTGACCGACTCTGGGGTTGCGGCGCTCATCTCGCTTTACTGGCTGAGGGAACCGGCGTACAGCTTCCGGGTGATGTGGCCAGCATGACTAAGCCGCTTCTGGCGAACCAGAGCAGCACATGGAAACACCGTTTACCTTCCTGCCAGAGTGGTACCTATTTATCTACTTGCACTTTGACGTGCTTTCAAACTGCTAGGTTGGCAGGAGCTGGGACCAAGCAACGGGAGCTCACCCCATCGCGGGGATTCGAACCGCTGACCTTCTGATCAGCAAGTCCTAGGTAGCAGCAGGAAAAATGTCATAGTATGCATGTTAGTATGTTAACATAATAGTATGTTATTGCTATGCCTGTGAAGGATTGTCATCTGCTCTGGCACTGGCAAAGAGAAGACAGCTGATTGCTTCCATGTATGCACCAGGCATGTTCAGGATAATAAGGATGTGAATGGCTTGACCCAAAAGTAATACAGGATACATTTTAGCCCCAGCAACACAAGGTACTGTTTATGCTGCTGCAGGTCAAGCTAAGTGATGAAACTGGTAATTAGGTTACACTTGTGGTCACTGAGAAACTGAGCTGGAATGGACAGCCAGAGAACTGGAAAAAAGTGATGGCATTCTGGCAAACATGACTGATGTTTATCAGTTATGGTAATGAGGAACCACGTTGATTGCAGGAAACAATTGTGACTGCAAACCACTGGTATTATGTATATTGCTGAAATAAGATTCATGCACAAGCCAAAGTCATAGTGATACTGTACACTTTGTCTCCAGGTGGGAAGGATATGCAGTGCAAACATTCGTATAAAAGGAGTTTGTTAGCAGCATAGGATAAATTGCAAAAGGGGTGATACAACAGGCTATTATTTTTGAATGCGGCCCTCCATCCAGACACCTCTATCTGGCCCTTGGAACTCTCTCTAGACCATAGCCTTCGCTGTGCCTACTTCACACCTCAAAAGTGTTTTTTGCCAGGCTGAAATGTGGCCTTAATCTCTTGACACTCCCTCTTGCTAACTTGGGCAGAGGATAGAGAGGGTTGTGTATGGCCACATTCACACTATACTTTTAAAATACAATGATAACACTTTAAATGGCCATGGGTTCTCCCAAATAAAATAACAGCCAGAAAAAGTACCCCCCCCCTACTTGCTCCAACAGCCAAAAATAATAAAATAATTAAGAATTGTGAGGGGCAGGGAACTTTGGCAAGCACTGTGGGGGAGGATAAACTTAATGGTGCCCATGGGCACTGTATTGGAGACCCCATAAGCTAGACCCCATTATATAGACTGGACATAGAATGTTGAAAAATGTGTGATCTACCATCCAGCTGTAACTCCTTCCACACTCGTGTGTGTTTATCGACATTTATTTGCTGTCAATTAACTTTGCTTGTTGACCTATATCTTCACGCGAGAACATTTTCAAGGTTTTCTAGACCCTCAAAATGAGAATCATTTCTCATCACCTAAACTAGCAATAACATTTTGTTGTTGTTGTTAAGAATATTCAGCACAGTCCAGATAGTTAATGGCCACTAAAATCCATAGGGGGCATAGGGAGGGAAGGGAAATTTAACGTATACGTTACCCACCTTCCTCTGAACCCTTGTGAAATAGCAAGGAATATGAATTGCTAAAACTGGTGTTCTGCGGAATAATAAGAAAGTGCCTTGTGATAAGTCATTCATTTGGACGTGCTCCAATTTAATCTTGTCTGGTCTCCTGACTTCCAGATTCAGTGCTTCAAAAGAAAACACCATAGAAATAAATTGTAGATATTCAGAATAACTTTTCAAGAGTTGACACACACAAAGCTTTCATTTGAAATTGGAGCAGGAAGGACATTTCAGGTAAGAGCGTGGTGGGACAAGACAGATAGTTGCACAAATTTCAACTCTAGTCCTTACAAGCTCGAAGAGAATTGTGTCCAGTTTATCTATCTCACTACTATAAATTATATTTGCTCTGTCTCATTAAGGCTCATATTTACCCTTCACATTGCATGTATTATTGCTGTGCCAAAGAAGCGGCAGGAAATATGGATTACAGATCAATACATGGCATATTTATGGGAGAGGATCTGGGATTTAAGCCAGCTGAATCCTGTTCATCTAAACTGGCTGAACTACAAATCTTTCTGCTCTTCTCTGTTGCATCTCAGGTTATTGGAGTTCTGTCCATTTGGCTGTGGTCAGGATTCAGCATATGGGTCAAAGAAGGCAGCAACCTTTTATCTCTGTGCTACACATAGCTTGATTAAAAATCCCACCCACATCCCTCTGTGTTAGCTACGGTAAGTGTATCATATCGGGATAACAGGTTGTCACAACCACTGCATTGCAGTGTCGCTGTGAGCAGATTCAGAATGCTGTTGAGCAACCCTATCAACCCAACTGACTACAGCCACCATCAGTGGATGGTGACACAAAAATAGACATGAAAGGAACAGCACAGCTACAGATGGTATAGGACTTAAAATGGGAGGAGTTTAGCTTGAAAGGCAGACTCCTCCCCTGGTTCAAGAAGAATTTTTACCACTTTGAGGCAGAGACAATACGAGCTCCAAGGGATCTAGACCTATCTTGGAATGGTCTAGGCCAGGCTTCCTCAACCTCGGCCCTCCATATGTTTTTGGCCTACAACTCCCATGAGAATTGTAGTCTCAAAACATCTGGAGGGCTGAGGTTGAGGAAGCCTGGTCTAGGCATTTTTGAACTAGCGGAGGAGGAATTTCTGTTTCAAGCCCCTGCCATCTCACAGCACCAGGTCATAGGCCTGCTCTTTTTCACCCCATTTTTGTGTCGCATCACAAGCTTCCTGCATTGCCATTCATCCCACAGCCAGTGGGGGGAAGCAGAGGCAATACCAAGTTCCAGAGGATTTTGGACCTCACTGCCTGTAATAACTCGCTCCCCTAAGAGGAAATGTGCAGGTATAGAGAGAAGCTCCTGAGCCTTTTGAACTTCTCAAGCATTCCTACTGAATGCTGGAAAAATCATTTAGGCTTTTAAAGCATTCAGTGGGAACACTCAGGTGGCGGAGGGGCACCCAGGTGGGGGCTCATTCATCGCTAACAATCGCAGCAAAAGCAGGGTAAACCCTAGTCCAAAGCAAGAAGGGAAATGTTAAATAAAAATGAATAAAACAATCATTTAAGAAATGTCCAGAGGTGTAGTCTGCTGCAGAAAAAAAGGGAGAGAGAGAGAGAAAGAAGGGAAGGGAAGGAAAAGCAAGAAAAGCAAGCAAGGCTTGGGTACCTTAGACACTGAACACATTTCTTACAACATACCGTATTTCGTGCCCCATAGGACGCTCCGGCCCATAGGACGCACCTAGTGTTTGGGGGGGAAATAAAGAAAAAAAAATTATTTCCCCCCCAGGTGCAGGGCTGGGATGGCTCCCCCACCATCAAAGCTATGCACATATCTAGAATAAGGGTGTGCAGCTGAAAATTACCTGGACATTCCTTTTAAATCTTTTTGCATGGGGCAGGCAGGTTTTCTGTTCATGGGGATGTAAAAGGCTCTGTGCTTTCCAGAGCAAATAAATCTTCACTCTCTCATCAAGCAAACCGCTTTAGTATTGATTTGGCAGTAATGCTCAGCAGGCTTTAGAATGAGGGTCATTCCGTCCTGAGAAGACAGCTTCTTTCCTTGAAACCACGAGCACTTGTTTTTTCCCCTTTCCTCCCTTGACCTGTATTTTTTCTGGAACGTGATCCTCTTTCTTTTGGTCCCTGCTGAGAAGCCCCTTCCTTACCTGTCACTTGGAAAAGCTTTCAGCAGTCTTGATAGCTATACAGAGTTTAATGATCTGCAAGTCACTCTCCGGTGCAAATTTAATTACCACCTTGCGAATCTTTGCCAATTTCTCTTGATAATTCTTTGTGAAACTGTTCCTTGTATGTGGTTTATGGCACCATTTGACCTGGCTATTTCTAAAAGCCACATGGCCTAATTTAAAGACTTAACTCGGTGCTCTCTCTGTCTCTTCCCTTCTCCTAATCGGAAAATAATCCTTTTTCCCTGCCACAAATAATCCTTTTCCCCTTTCAAACTTACACTATTTTGCAGAAGAGATTCAATCACGTGCCAGTAAATGCTATTGTGCAAGAAGCCCACTTAAAAAATATATATCAGACTTTTAGTGGTAAGGGAAGTGATGGAGAAATGTACTAGGAAGCATGGAATTATAATCCGTTGATGGGAAGTCATATAACCTTTGAGCAAACAAATCAGGATGAATGCTCAATAAAAAGGTCATTGAGAGGCACAAGATCCATCAGGTAGGAATTAGCTGTGATGGATTCATGAACTCTGAAATTTCAGGTATTTCCCTATGGCATCATTATTATTTTCTCCATTGTTTTAAAGCAACTTATTTCTGCCTTTCATCAAAAGACTTCAAGGATGTTAACAACTATCCATTAAATATTCAACCATCTGTTTTTAGGACGATGAGCAAGTCTATTGTTTGCTTTGTTTACTGGGGAATCCTGAGGACACAGTCAGGTTCCACAGCTTGGTTTGGCTTGGTTATCCAATTTATTATACAGTGGTGCCTCGCAAGACGAAATTAATTCGTTCCGCAAGTCTCTTCGTATTGCGAGTTTTTCGTCTTGCGATGCACGGTTTCCCATAGGAATGCATTGAAAATCAATTAATGCGTTCCTAGGGAAACCACCTTCAGGCCAGGTCCGGGGACAGTCTGTCCCCGGACCTCTTCTGAAGGCTGGGGGGGGGGACAAGGGCTTTTCTTCCCACCCCCAGCATTTTAAAAAACCCTGGGACAGCGGAGGACTTCTCCGCTGTCCGGGCGATCTTAAAATGCTGGCGGGCGGCATTTTAAAATCGCCCCGGGACAGCGGAGGACTTCTCCGCTGTCCGGGGCGATTTAAAAGCCCCTGGGAAGGCAGGCAGGGGGGACAAAGACTTTCGCCCCCCGCCCGCCTTCAGAAGGTGTTCCCTCCCCGCCGCCCGGCTTCGGAGCATCGTTCTGAAGCCCGGCGGCGGCGGGAGGAGGCGTTCCCGCTCCACCGCCCGGCTTCGGAGGAGGTCCGAGGACAGTGGGGAAGACGCGCTGCGCTTCCCCGCTGTCCCGGATATTTCCCTATGGGCTGTCGTCTTGCGAAGCAAGCCCATAGGGAAATTCGTCTTGCGAAGCGCCTCCAAAATGGAAAACCCTTTCGTCTAGCGGGTTTTCCGTCTTGCGAGGTGTTCGTCTTGCGAGGTACCACTGTACATATGCAGGATTCATAAAGGTGTGCACATATAATAGGCAGACCAAACCTGCCTGCCTGGGAAGGCGAAACCACCTCCTAAACCATGAAGTTTTGTGTGGGACTGGAACAAAGTGTTTGCATTTTTCTCTCCCATTTTTTTCCTTTTCCTTTTCCTTTCCTTTTGAAAATGCTAGAGGGAATTAAGCTTGTCGGCTCCAGAAAACATATTTTGGGGGTCTGGGGAATGTACAAAATGCAATTGAGATTTGCATGACTCCCAAGGCTTGTTGGAGATTATGTGTATGGACCAGGAAATGTGCACAAGTTCATCTTCATGGACACATTACATGCACGTTTTCAGTGAAACCTGGTGATTGTGTGCAATGGCAGGTTGTTATGTATATTAACCACTCAGCTTACATTACGCCGTGTGTGTGTGTGTGTGTGTGTGTGTGTGTGTTAGGAGTAATGTAAGCTAAGTGGTTCATGAGTATCCTAAAATAGGACTTCATAGAATCATAGAATCATTCTTCCCAAGATAGTAAGCATCACCTTGGTAATAATGAGATAAATAAATTAGGTTATCTGTAATTCCTTAAGGGTACATGGATATAAACAAGGTTGTTGTTTCCATTCTTATTTAGTAAAACCATACATATTAAGCATTAATGTGGGTGAAGACATTCCCTTGACACAAGTTCATTGCATTGTTTTTGCCAGTATTATCTGGATCATGCTGTGATTAATATGTTTGGCAAGACATGTGTGTCGCCCCTATCACTTGTTCCTTGCGTCAGAAAAAATAATAATACAGTGTGTTTTGCCGTAATCGTGTTTTTATATGCTAAAGGAAAACATACCGTGACCAGTAAACATTTCGAAGTGGGTGAATGAAGATGTTCAACAAAATCCTTTGGTGCCACCAAGTGGACTTAAGGCAACAGTGCATTTCCTTAGATTTCATAAAGATGTGCATTCATTATATATCACCATCTTTCCTAAGAAGTAAATTGCACTGAATTGGATGGAGCTTTTGCCCAAGAAAGTGTGCATAGGATCACTGCCTTTATATCTTTATTGAGTGTGGATAGAGTGTTTGCTATATATGTTAGATAGATAGATGATAGATACATAGATAGATGATAGATAGATAGATAGATAGATAGATAGATAGATATCCTGCATTCATAGGTTTACAAAATAATCTGTGTGCCGCACTTTCCAGCAGGTCAGAAGAAGAATGATTCGTAACAAAGGGTTAGACAGCCTCAAGCAATGTTACATACCTTCCTGCAATCCCCTGACATTTTCTCTTTTGGCAGAAGAATGTTGGCTGCAGTTCACAAAGGGATGGGGAACCTGTAGCCCTCCAGATATTGTTGGATTCCAACTTTTGTCAGCCACAGCTGGCCTGGAGAGCCACCGGTATGACATCCCTGTCTTAGTATATTATACTAAGCCTGTGTTATACCAAGCCTGCATTACATACGTAGCCCTGCCAGAAGGGGCCTTCTGCAGAAATCAGGAACCTTTTTATCAGGAGGTCCATACAGCAGGATATAGGAATCAGGCCTTTAATGTGGCAGCGCCTACTCTTTCGACTCCCTCTCATTGCATATTAGACCAATTCTGTCTCCGTTGTCCTTCCTCTTTCAGCCAGCTTTTCAAGTGGAAATCTCAATCCCAGACTGCATCTGTACTGGGACTGTTTTAAATTGTTTTTATAGAATCATAGATTAGTTGGAAAGGATTCCAAGGCTCATCTACAGTAGTCCAACCCCCTATAGTAGTCCAAACCCCTGCTCAAACCCATGATCATGAGATTTAGAGTCCTGTGCTCTACCAAATGAGCTATGTATATATGGAACTGATTTTAATTGTTTTTACACTTCTCTCGTTTTATGGCTGGGACTGTTCTTATTTGCTTTACCAGTGTATATTTTATTTTTGTAACCTGCCCTGAAACCTTAAAGTAAAGGGCCAGAAGGAAATCTAATAAACAAAATAGGCCTAATATCCAATAACATCCCCAAAGACAAGAAAAATGTATTCCTTTACGCAACAGCAGCTGCCAGAATGTTGATTGCAAAAAAAATTGGAAGGGGGAGAAAAACCCATCACTATTAGAACGGCAAAACAAACTCTGTGAGTTTGTAGAAATGGCAAAATTGACGGCAATTATTAGAGGCCACTCAAATCAGAGAATAATTAGAGAGTGGGATGGAGTGAAGGAATACATGAAAAAAACGGTTCCAGAATTTAAATATTAATAGAGAATGTGTAAAATGTGCAGGAGTAAGCAAGAAAATAATAACAGAATCAATTGAATAATTATTAAATTATAACAACACAACAAGATGGAAGAAGTAAAATATTGAGATCACACATGGGGGAAGGGGGGTGGGGGGTATATGGGAACCTATAATATCATTTATAATATCATTTGTTAATTGTGTTGTATTTACATATAGCAAAGGGAAGCCTAGAGCAATTAGATATATTTTAATTTAGGTAATCTATGTAATAGGCTTGTGTTAGAAATGAATATGGATTTTGAATTTGAGGTTTGTAATTTTTTTTTGTTTTAAAAATAAAATAAACAAAAACATAAAATAATAGTAGGTGTCAGGATTTGTTGCCCTTACATGCTGGAAGAAGGAAAAGGCAAACCTGCTGTGCTTCTCTTCCCCCACCCCAGAGCCATTTGTCACGGATGCTTTAGTTGACATTCCTGCATTTCAGGGAGTTGGCCTAGATCCCTTCCAACTTGACAGTTCTATAATTCTGAGTAGGAGGTCTGGTACCTCTGGCTTGACAGCTGGTGAGGCCAACATAGCACGTCCCCCATGCACTTCCACAGTCTCCAACACCCAACGGAGGCTGGTCCATTAGGGTAATGGGCCTCTGCCCCACCAAGCTCAGTCTGGCCTCAGCCAGCCCGTAGCTGCCTACTGCAGTCCAGTAGATGGAACTGTTTGCCCACTTTCTCCTCCTCAGGTCCAGCTTCCGAAACCTTCTCCCCGCAGTCTTCTCCCTCTGACCACGCATGGTCATCCCACCACCACTCCCTGGGCTCTGAGCCTTCTTCCCTTGGGATGTTCCTGTGGCGTTTGCCCTCATATGTGTGTGACATCATACTGGGTTCATAGGGAAAGGGTTAACCAATTGTAAAATGACTAACCAATGGGAACCCAGGGGGCAGAGTTAACTGTGTACAGTGGTACCTCAGGTTACATACGCTTCAGGTTACATACGTTTCAGGTTACAGACTCCGCTAACCCAGAAATAGTACCTCGGGTTAAGAACTTTGCTTCAGGATGAGAACAGAAATCGTGCAGCAGCGGCGCGGCGACAGCAGGAGGCCCCATTAGCTAAAGTGGTGCTTCAGGTTAAGAACAGTTTCAGGTTAAGAACGGACCTCTGGAACGAATTAAGTACTTAACCTGAGGTACCACTGTATAAGGTTTAAGCGCAGAGGTTTTTTAGGGAGTTAGAGTTGTTGAGAAGACAGTCTGGAGTTAGAAGAGATAGGTAGCCGTGTTGGTCTGCCATAGTCAAAATAAAAAAATTCCTTCCAGTTGCACCTTATAGACCAACTAAGTTAGTTCTTGGTATGAGCTTTCGTGTGCATGCACACTTCTTCAGATAATTTTTTTTATTTGGAGTTAGAAGAGACAGAGAAGATAAGTCTGTGGGTTGGGCTAGTCTGATGTGAGAGAGTGAGAAAATTTGTTAAGAGGCGTCAGTCAAACAGTTGAGATAATCAGTCAGAAGGTATTAGGAAGGTATAGGCCGGTAAAGAAACAAAAGTTAAGATACTGACAGGAATATTATCTGAGAAACCATAAACTTGTTAATGTTTGTAAAATCAACTTGGGTTTGTTTTTTTCTTGTTTCACTTTTAACAACTGACTGGACTCAGTGTTTTACCAGAGAGTAACTGGTTGGTGGCAGTGGGGAAGCGAGCACAGTGGTGGCACAGGGATCAATAGACCGTCAAACAGCCGGGGACCCTGTGTGATCGCCACAGTTCCCCAGCTAGTTCCTCCCTCCATTCCTCTGTGCCCAGCCAGTCCCTGACAGTGGAGCAGCCCCTGCACTTCTGAATTTCCCTGCCTATTTAGATCAAGCAGGTGAGGAGGCACAAAGCCAGAGCTGAACCACCCTTTTCCTTGTGGTGTGTCAGGAGGGCAATGACAGACCGGGCACTAGCTAATCATAAAGTTTGAGTTCCCAGTGTAAAAAAATCATTGCCTTCCTGCCCCTCTGTTTCCCCCGAGTGAGGCAAACTTACAAATCCACAGCTTAAATATTGAACTGTTTGGAAGGGAGATAGGAGATCCCCCATGATGACCACAAGTAATCAATCATCTTCCTCTCAGCTCAGTGGGATGTCAAGTCTTTACCTGTCAAACATGCTGTTCCTCTCCTTCTCTGGAGACGGCCTGGCCAAAGTGGGTGAAGCAGTCCTTAAAAATGAAGCAGCTGCATGCAGCTTCTGTCCCTGCCCAGTGAGTGCTTCCTACAGTAACATCAGCAGGGTCTGCAAAACATCACAAGCACCATTCCTTTTTAATTAGTTATCCTGCAATGCTTCCCAAATATGGCCATGTTATTGACATCTGCTTCTGGGGGGGGGGGCCACTCCTTCACTGCAGCACAAAAAAGGCAGAACAAAACACACACACACACACACCTACCCCTTCCTGGAAATTTTGTGTTAGAAATAAAGTTGCTCAATTTTAGCAGGAAACCATGAGATGCACCTGTTATAAACAATGTAGTATACTGCCCCAAAACTTTTGCAAGTGCACATGCTATCGGGGGGAAAAGAAAATATATAATCCTTCCAGTACAATCAGGGGCACAAATCATGGTGAATGCTCAGTAAAAATGTCTGGAGGGGCACTGACCAATGGAAGTGCTTTTGGGCATAGACTATGCTACACAGTGTTTTAGATTAATTATTTGGCTGCGTTCACACAGCAGTTTGTTTCGTTTTCACTGTTGATTTCCTCATTACACAAAAACTACTACTGGGGATAAAGAGGAATATAATGCATTCCCACAAGGACGCGGGTGGCGCTGTGGGTTAAACCACAGAGCCTAGGACTTGCCGATCAGAAGGTTGGCGGTTCGAATCCCCGTGACGGAGTGAGCTCCCATTGCTCAGTCCCTGCTCCTGCCAACCTAGCAGTTTGAAAGCACGTCAAAGTGCAAGTAGAAAAATAGGTACCGCTCCAGCGGGAAGGTAAACGGCTTTTCTGTGCGCTGCTCTGGTTTGCCAGAAGCGGCTTAGTCATGCTGGCCACATGAAGCTGTACGCCAGCTCCCTCGGCCAATAAAGTGAGATGAGCGCCGCAACCCCAGAGTCGGTCACAACTGGACCTAATGGTCAGGGGTCCTTAATGCATTCCCACAATGTCCTTGTGAGGTAAGCTAGGCTGACAAGCAGCCCAAGGTCACCCAGCAAGCTTCCTGGCTGAGTGGGATTTGAACCCTGGTCTCCCAAGTTCTAGTCTGGCTGTCTAACCCCACTGGCTGTCAGTATAAAAGCATGGTGACTGGGAATGGCAGAGCCCTGCAATGTCTGTAGGTCTTCCCCAATGGAGGTGACCTAAGAAAGCACTTCCTGTCTACACATGTATATAGCAAGCACTTGAGAAGTGTATTCTCAGCATGAAACAGCATCCACTTTAGATTGGCAAATAGTGTGGGGGAGGAACAACATCAGAATGATCTCTTATGTACAGCACCCCGAAAAGGTTGCATCTAGCAGTAAATGCACATTGTCACGCAGTGTGTACATGCCTTTAATATTAGCAGTGTGATTATTAGAAAGCAGAGTTCTTCCGTATTTGGAAGAAGTGCAAACTAGTTCGGGGCGGTTGTGGGGAGAATGGAAACAATTTAATGAATAGGAAGAACTTTGCTTAGAAATATATATATTATTATTCGTTGGCATGTTTAGAATTGGCTGAAAGGCAAGCGCAGGAGTTTATTAGTTACATCTGCGTTCGAGGAGCAAAAATAGATGTTGCCATTAGATTTCTGACTTACCGAGCTGAGACATAGCGAGCATAAAACTATTAAATGTGATTGAACTCCAAGAAGCTCAGATAAGAACATCTAGGGAAGGATCACAACTCAGACTAATGATCTGGCACAGAGCAGGAAACGTGTGGGTCACCATGTGCATAATCACTGGGGGAAAGGTGGAAGTGCAAACAAACCCTCAATCACTTGAATTAGAGCCCTAATTTGTAGTGTAAGTTGTACACTGGGCCACTAGATGGCACTGCTTCCTCGTACAGAACAGTAATTTTAGTGAAAACCTTTGAATGCATACAGAGAGATTTAAAGAGGGTGATGTCACCAAGGCATACATTATCCACTGCTCTTTTTAAAAGTTTGAGTAATACAAAAAAATTCAAGCAATAACTAATAGCATGGTGATGCCTCATTCCAGTGACTCCGGTGCCTGCATGACGGCTCCTCTGCCTACAACGTCAGCACAACACAATGTCCTTAGGACCAATTGGTGTACATAGGTGCCTTTCTTAAGTCAGTTCTGTGATATCCTAGAATAAAGAGCATTTCTCTGGCACCTAGTGCTTTTCAGGCTGTGGACTGTGCTATTATGTCTGTGTGCTTGCTTGTATCGTAATCAAATTTTGCTTTATGGTTCCTAAAATCAAGGGGCAGGTTTTTTTCTCTGTCTTTGGACACAGCGGGGGCCCATTTTGGATCGAGGTGGCAACTGAACCTTTCAAACAGAACCTTTGCAGAGAACAGGGCAAAGGGAATTTGGCCTTGCTCTTATACATCTCAGTCTTTCTGCGGCTCTCAATACCACTGACCATTTTACCCTCCTGGACCAATTCTGTGGAATGAGAATTGAGCCCATTGTGTTACAGTGGCTCCAGCCCCACCTGCTGGACAAAGTCCAGAGAGTAGCCCTGGGAGAGTGCTTTTGGTCCCCTGGCAGTTGAGTTATGAGGTTGTGTGGAGCACTGCAGTGGTGTAGCGTGGGTTTCTAGCGCCCGGGGCCACACAGAAGGGGAGGGAGGGAAACATACAGAGTATGCATGCTTATTCAACTCCCTAACAGCATCAGGAGATTGCAGCTGCAGAGATAAGAAAAAAATAGTCATTCAGTTGTCTGAAGAGGTCACTTCCTGGTTCGCATGGAGAAGCTGTTTTCAATGGACCCCAGTGATGGAAACATGCAACTGTATTGAAGCAGCACCAGGTGTTTAAATTTTTCTCCCCCTAACAAAGCACCTCTGTGCCTACTCTCATGCTACACCACTGGGGGCAAGTTGTCAACAATATGCTGGTGGTGCTCAGCTCTATTTCTCCATGCATGCTGTGCCGCAGTGCTTCCAAGTGAGACAGCAGATTTGCCTTGCAACAGGATGAATGAGGGAAAAATAAGCTCAGCTTGAGTCCTGGGAAGATGGAGGCGTTGTAGATGAGTGGTCCTTGTGTTCAGAAAATTAGTCAATTGCCTGCCCTGGGCAGGGTTGCACTCCACTGAAGGAGCAAACACCTGATCTAGGAGTGCTCGGAAATGTAGTTCTGTGAGGGGTCTCCTAACAACTCTCAGCACCGTAAATAAACTATATTTCACAGGATTCTTTGGGAGAAGACATGACTCTTAAAGTAATGGCACTTTAAATGTAAGGTGCAGATGCAGCCTTAGGAAACTAGCAGTCAGGGGTTTGAGCTATATCATGGTGAGAATCATTTAACCATTTCCGCTGCTGAAAACTGCCCCCAAGCGTGTTTATAGCAAAAAGAAAAAAAGAAAAAAGCACCCTCACAGTTTAGGAGATTTTTTTTTTAATCTCATATTTATTGCATAACATTTATATGTCACTTGATTGTAAACAACAACCCCTCAAAACATTTTGACAAGATTTTTGGCAAAACAAAAAAAATATTGCAGGAGTGGAAAGTTTCTAGCCCTTCTCCCCACACACCGTTGTCCAGATGTGGAGCAAAAGTTCCCAGACCGTGGTTAAAATGTTGTTACTGCAACAACTGTACTTTGGCCTTCGGCTACCAAGCGGAAACACCCCCCCCCCCTGAGCTTTTAATAACTGATGTGTTGGAAGCAGTTTCTGCTAATACTGCCAGGGCTGGTTTATTATTGGTGTTGTGTACTGCTGTATTATTGAGCTGCTTTTCTTGTTCTTGGGCTTTTCTTGTGGGGTTTAGATTCAGGTTGCATTGTAGTTAACCTACAGAATTTGGCAGTTACTAACTTGGACAGGTTTAAATGGGGATTGGACAAATTTGTGGCGAACAAAGCTATAAATTCCTCCTAACTGCTATGGCTGTGCTCCCCCCTCAGCGTCAGAGGGAGGGTGGCTCTGAAAACCAGTTTCAAGGAATCACAAATGGAAAAATTCCTTTTGGACTTCCCATAGGCATCTGGCTGAACTACATAGGCCATTGTTCTTACTGTATCATATTTTCATTATTAAAATTTTCATTATCCATCTTGGACAGCTTTAGTTGAAAGGTTGAGAACAAACAGATTAAGGAACATAAATTTTAATTAATATGCCAATATATAAGAGAGATAAAACAGTATACCCAGCAATATTTAAAAAGCGTAATTGCAGCTTGAACGGTACCAAGCGCCGCTTCACAACTAAAGAAGGGGGGCTTGATTTGCTGACGGAAATGTGGAAAGCAAATTGCAGAGATGAATGTTGTGTGTGGTTCATTTCCACTTAGAAATCCTTCAACGCTTCCATTGAAATGCCCAGCAGATGGCATAAGAGATCCAGCAGTGATGAGTTGTCAAGTTTTCCTCTTTCTGGAGATAGTCATTTAGAGTGGCTGGAATTATAGGCTTGGTTTTTCTGCAGTTTTGGCAAGGTAATTCTGTAGCTCTGGAATCTCTGTGTGGTAGCTCAGAGTGTATGGCTAGGACTGGAAAGACACACAGGTTGGTGACTTCGGGGCAGCTACTATTTCTCTCTACTGCCTGTGTGTCTCCAGTACTTTCACGACACCCGCAAAATGTCTCAGTAAAATACCTCCTCAAAATTGACAGTGTGCAATAGACTGCTTGCTGCCTGTGTCTCGGCTTGGCTTGGCCAAGCAGTAGCTTGGTCTTCTCCTGCAGCAAATATTCCCTTATTTCACTGGATGCCAGGATTGGGCACCAACCCTTCCTTCTGTTCTGAACAGAAAAGAGGTGAGAAAAGTTTCCCTCCGTCAGTTGCTAAGGGTGGTTTCTCCCACTGATGGAGAGGGGGCTGTTCCGTGGGCATGCCCACACCATTTTGTGGCCCGGACTCTCTTTCTGCTCTTCTAAATGTGGCGGCCATTTTGTGTTACGCCAAAGTCTGTGGCAGCCATTTTGTGGCAGGCAGCCACTATACTTTCTAAATAAAAAATCCCAATATGTGCTCAACATGGTTGGCAGTTCCAGAGCACGCATAACTTAACAGTGCTTTTATAAAGATAATAGGAGAGAAAGAACCATGTACACCAACCCTGTGAGGAGGGATAGAGTAAAAATGTAATGAAAGAAAACAAGATAATCATCCAGGCTCCAAGGTACACAATGGCATGTGTAATTGGATTTTTGACTTCCCATGCTACAAAGCAAACTGCTTCTGAAAGTATGTTTTGCCAGTTGGCATGCAGAGCTCCTATTCAAGAAACATGTGGCTGCCTTGGACCCCGAAGACACCCTTTTTGAGGCATCGCACTGCTTTTTCTGTAGCTGTGCTGCATTGTGAATTTTGCTCTCGTGCACTTGTCTTAGACTGTCAAACGCATTGTGTGCTAAGACTGGGTTGGCTGCTATATAGCAAAGTTAAAGTACTGAGGTGTCAAACTAACTGAAGAATGATTTATGAACAAGGGTGCTCTGAAACCCAAACTTGACAGCGGGTGTCTGCAGTTATTGAAAAGTCCTTCCCAAATGAAAGTGAGGCAGGAAGTAAAAGGCATTTAATTAAAAATGCCTAGCAAAGCGTGTCAACCAAACACACAGGCAGGTACCTAAAAGCAGAAAGCATCTGACTGCATGATCTGAACGTAATACTTTGCAAATAGACTCCTGCGTGTGATCTCAACTGGGGACATAAGAAACAATTTGGCAAAAATTATTAGCACTATCCAAGCATCAAAGGGCTTATGCAATGAGCTGGGACTGGTTCACTGGCCCTCTTTGGCTGTGTCCCGCTCACTAGGATTGGGAGGGGCTATTCTATCCATTTCCACTTTCAGGTGATCCGACTTAAGGACTCATCCACACTTTTACTTGTCCTGTGCCTAGAAAGCATGGGTCCAAGCAGTTTTCTGCTTGTCCCTTAGTTTCTAGGCATGGGTCCAAATCGATTTCCCTTTGCCCCATCACTTTCAACCAGAAAAACTACTTTAGCGCTAAATTGGAGCATATGTCAATCTAGAGAAAACCTGATTGAGGTTTGCTCTGATTCAGCAGTGAACAGCAGGTTTTCACCAGGGGCAAGCAGCAAGGCAAGCGGAAAGTGTGGATGAGCTCCCGTTCACCTTTCTGGAGGGAAAAGTAACATCATAGCAACATTATTATCATTATCATTATTATAATAATTACTTTCTGAACCAATAAGTCAGGCACGTCCAACTTTGAGTAGGGTGTGATCTACAATCCAGTATCAAAAACTGACAGTGATGTACCACCCTCCGAAGTCATTTAAGATAGAGATAGATAGTAGATAGTAGATAGATAGATAGATAGATAGATAGATAGATAGATAGATAGAGATACACATAAATGGATGAATGGGTGGATCTTTATTTCACAGATACAGTACAGTGGACGCTCGGGTTGTGAACGTGATCTGTGCAGGATGCACGTTCGCAACCCGCAGCATTCACAACCCGTGTCTGCACACGCGCAGGTTGCGATCTAGCGCTTCTGCACATGCCCGACCGCCGAAACCCGGAAGTAACCCATTCCGGTACTTCCGGGTTTCGGTGGTCCGTAACCCAAAAAAATGCAACCTGAAGTGGCTGTAACCCAAGGTATGACTGTAGTTATGTTTGGATAGCATCATGTCAAATCCAAATAGTTGTTAGATGGACAAGTAACTAAACAAGTGAGAAAAGTCAAACTATATTTTTATATTCCTTTACACAGATCTGAGGAGCCAGTCAAAGTGCGCCGGCTTCTCCGTCTTTGCCCTACTGTTGCTTTAAATCGCAGCTGACTTCGTGTCAGCATGCCATTTCCTTCCCCTACTGTTGCGTTAAAACCTTTTCCTCCCTCAAACTCATGGAGCACTAAGGGGACTTTCCCCCATGTGTTTTGTTCTTTGCCTTCCTCACTGTTTGGGGAAGGACTCCTTTCTTATTGCTTTCGTTGTATTTGAACTAGCGAGCGAGCAGGTGCGGAGCTTTTCATTTCCTGCCTCCCCCCTCTCCCCACCACTGGAGCTCTAACCCCCGAGAAGGCAAGCCAGCTTCAGAGGGAGGAGGAGGAGCCTGCAATCGACCAATATCAGTCCCAGGGTCTCCAAGTCGATCGCAATCAGTGTCTTGGACATGCCTGCAAAAAGTGAACCAAAACACAGCTATCCTTCACAGAATGACTAACAGACCCAACACTTCTTAGGCTGCAATCTTCAGGAAAAGATGAGTAGCATTGAGCAAGATGTCATCTATGGTTGATTGCCCTCTTTTACTGACCTTTTCATTGCAGATCTATTCATAACATTCCAAGGTACATCAGCGCTCCTTGGAAATTAAAACTTGAAAGCTACAGGTGGAATAAGTAAACTGTGCAGTTTTAAGTAACAACTTATTTTCAAATTGCTAAAATGCAGCTGATACCCAGAGAAAACTTGAATAAAGTTTTGCATAATAAGGTGGCAGGATAATTGAGATATTTATTTTAAATTGCTGCATCTTAAAAAAGGATTATAATAAACTCTGGCTTTTAAAGCTCTGAGAAATTAGCATGCAAATACTTTTTTCTTTTTGCTTATGAGGAATGAAAGAGTCTTGACGTTTAATCAGATGCTTTACATCTCACACTTTACACATCCTAAAAGCTTTTGAAAGATTCTCGCAACTTTACATATTAAGTTGTGTTTTTGTTTTCACTTAGCATATCAGTTCTTAAAATGTAGTCACTAAGGTATGCTGATTACAGATTAGACACACAAACACACACACATATAGCATATGCATATCTAAATACACATTCTGAGCTAATTTTTCTTTCTTTCCAAAATATGGGCCATCAGTGCCAATTGTGGGGAAACCAGATAAAGATTAAATATGTATTGCACATTAAAGATATATTGCATAATTCACTGAAGAGGAATTAAAGATTTATTAACAGCCAAATCCTATGCTTATCGGTTCAGAAATATGTGGCATTAAAGTTCAATGTTTGCATAGAATTGTACTCAAAAACTCTTTCTGAACTTAAATAGTAACCTTGGAAGCTTCGCAATGTCCAGTTTATGCACACAAGCCTGCAATTCTCATATGTCACTGCGACACTCATGTTTAAACAAGATCTTTTTATGTTTGGGCACCTTCCATATTTAGCACCTCAAGGGTTCCTGTAATCAAGTACGACAAAGCGCGTTCTCTAATTAAATGAGAGCGTGTGTCGTGGTGTGGGCCGCCGGGCCAGCGCTATGTTGCCAGGTAGGTTAATGGTTGTTGCCTGGTGCATTGATTGGATAACCGGGTTGCTGGGGCAAATTGTATGTTGCAAATTTGGTGGGTGGGACCATAGTCTTTAAATATTGGGGCACTCTGGTTTTCCTTTCTCTTTTGCAAAGTGCATCGGATCACCCGCCCGCCCGCCCGCCCTGTTTTCCGGTTGACCTTGCTTTGCCTGTCATGGGGTCGTCTGCCTTGGTGCAGGGGCCTAGTAGGAATTTTGCCATTTGGCTGATTGGCTGTTGCCATTTGGTTTTTGCCTGCTACTTAGCAATTCATCACAACTTGTAAGGTTGCGGTTAGGCATTGGTTATAAAAAGCTGGTGGTGGAGGGGTCAGGATAGGCTGTGCCTGCCACTCCTATTGTGCTGAAGGGAATTCCGTTAAACGAATCCTGGGGCTTGCCACGATTTCGTCCAATCCCTGTCATGGGACCAGGGCCGGCAAGCCTTGGGGAGCTGGTTGTGTGAGCAGCGTGGGACTGACGCTCAGCTCAAATGATCCCCAACATTGACTTTCCCTTCTACTGGCTTCCGATCAGAGCTCAGAATGTCAGTTCTGTCCCAGGCAGGGGGGCAGATAGTCATAACCAATGTCTAAACAACCACTCACTGATTTTGTATTTTAATAAAGTTGTGGCCAAAATAGTGCCCCAAAACCAAAACTAAAATTACATGTGATGTGTGAAATTATCTGAGAGGTGGCCTGGGGACCTACACACGCAAATATAAATCCTAAGTACTTTTATTGCACCGAAAAGAGTATTTGCATGTTTATTTTACTAACTATGCGAAACTGACATTGCTTGGCCAGACTTTGGGAAGCAACACACTTAACAACAGTCCTTTAAGGAGTTAAAGCTATCAGTTCTAAAAACATGCACAAAACACATAGCAAAGCTGAGATGCAGTAAAATTGTTCAGGGTAAATGGAGGGGGAAGAATTCTGGCTGAGACTAGGGGAAGGGGAAGCTGTCTGCTCAATTAAAGTAATGATTTGAAAACAGTAGCCTTAAGGGCCTAGCATACCACAAAGAAACTATAGATGCCTGTGAAAGTGAGAGTATGGAACTGACCTTGAGAGGAATATAGTCCAGGGGAGGAGGGGGGGAAGAAGATGGAAGAGGAGATGGTGAAATTTAACTCACTTGAAGTAGCCAACAGTGAGAGCTATTTAAAATACAGCAGAGGCTTAGCTTTCCTAATAAGACAAAGGGTTAAAATTAGAGAAATAAGCTAGAGGAATGGTGGTTCTGTAAAGAGCCTTGAAATGGCTTGCAAGCAAACTGTGGAGGCAAGCACTGGCACACACTCGCCCCCCTCCCCAAAGGCCTCTGCAGCTGCTCTTGTTTGCAACCCAGTTGTAGAAGGCAGAATCCACTAGATCCAGACAAATACTTTGCAGGAAACAAACTTTGGACAAACAAGTGGAAAACCAGGGTATTTGGGGCACTTAGTTCACGCTGAAGCCTACTGAGGCCTTTAAAATTGCCTGAGATTTTCTCATCATTCATGTCAAACTGAATTGCTCACTTCTCTAATTAGAAGCCAACTGCAGAATCGGTCATTAATTCTAAGTGTCAAAATCAAGCTCTTGGAAATGGTACGTTTTGATTGGCCTTCACGCTTTGGTTGCCGAGTGGAGGGTGCTTCAGGCTTTACGTATGCATGTGTGCATAATACCCTCTCTAGGAAATATCCGTTGATGAAAGAAGCATGCAGATGTTCCTCTCCATACTTTTGTCCTAGGTGTATACTAGGATCCTTGAATTAATTTTTGAGATGCTTGGGAGCTATGACAAAATGCGTCTGCTGTAATCCTTTCATACAGCACCCAAGACTGTCCTTCCTAAACAAATTGTGATCCTCTTCACTGGAATCTCTTTTCTATCTCCTTCACTGTTTCTTTCTCCCATCTTCTCTGCAGCTGTAATCCCTTTTCTTCCAGCAGTTATCACTGCTGTGAATATTCCATTTTTGAAATGTTTCACTTGCAGACAGACCCCCAAGAAGAGTTTAATGGTAATAAGAGTGTAAATGCTTGGGGAAAGACTGTAGCCACTTTCAGCCATGAATTAATGTACAACCTTTCAAAAAAAAAAATTCCTGAAAAAAAATAACTAGATATACATACTTGCATGTGTACAGCTACTCAGAGCTGAGTCCCATTGAGTTCAGTAGGGCTTTATTTGGGTAAGTGGGTGTAGGATTGCAGTTTTAGTATTCTAAAGCTATAGCTATTATCGTGAAAGATCCATCCTCCATCTATGGAAGATTGAGACTCTCAAAAGCTTGAGTGCTTCTATCCCTGCTGCTGCTGCTGTTTTAGGGCTCTGATATTTTGAAGTAATTTACAGCCATTGACATGTTTTGTCTTTAAACAATCACATTATCACCCTGAAGTGGACTATAGGGACTTTGATTATAACAGGCAAATGGTAAAACAGATAAAAGCATTGAGATTGGCTGGATGCCTAATATAATGCTGCAAGGGTGGCCTTTAGGGAGGGTGGACTAATTTGTCATTTTTCCAATCTTAAACTCAGCTCTCCATATCAGGTTTTTGTGTGTGTGTGTTTTGAGCCCTACCGAAAATTCATTAATATTTCAGTTCAATTTTATCCTAATGTATGCATTCTTGTATGCAATTTTACCAGATATACATATTTTTGCAAAGCAAATTCACTTCCTATTATGCATTTATGCATGTCTATATGTTATTTTCACTAATGTGTGCATTTATGTGTACACCTTACTTTAGGATATGCATTTTTGTACACAGTACTTGACTGGAAAACTTCATTGAAAAATTCGTAGAAGTGCGAATTTCAAAGGATGGCAGTGTTTCCATTCCTATGTTGTTTTTGAAAGTACAGATTAGGCAGGCTACATTTTAAATGCAAACTGGATCAAATTCCACCAGCACCTGCCATCCTTAGCTGTAGGTGCTACCCTCATTTTCTACTAACACTTCTTTCAGTACAGGGTTATACAAAATCACATCAGACAAGCAGGGAGGGGGCTTCCAATATTTTGGTGGTGTATTTTTCCATGCCGCTTGAATTTAAGTACTTGAGACAGTTTAGATAGGTATCTTTTAGCAGTAGAATCTCATTTACATTGCTGCTGATCACATGGACCTTAAAAGAGAAATTAGGCTTTATCTCATGAGCTGCCTTTAGGTGCTAAGGGACCATTGCTCAGGGGTAAAGCACCTGCTTTCGATTCGAAAGATCTTGGTTCGACTTATAGCATTTCCAGTTAAAATGATGGGTATCAGGTGCTGATCTGGAAATAGGCTTGCAAATAGCAGCCTGCATCCCGAAGCCTGGGGTGCGCACCCCGGGCTTCGGGCAGCTCTCCGCAAGCCTTGGGAGCCCGGCAGGAGTTCCCGCCGGGCTCCCAAGGCTTGTGGATAGCAGCCTGTTCTGGGGGCTGGGGTTGGGGGAAGCCCAAGCTTCCCCTACCCCAGCCCCGCACTTGGGGGGGAAATAATTTTTTTCTTTATTCCCCCCCAAAAAAAAACTAGGTGCGCCCTATAGGGCAAAAAATACGGTAGATATCTCCTAACAGCTCTCAGCACCCTTAAGAAACACAAGCCCCCAGTATTCTTAGAGGAAAGCCGTGGGTGATTGAAGTGGTATCATCCTGCTTTAAATGTATAGTGTAAATCTGGCCTAAGTTGAGCTGCTGCCATCATGTGACCTGCTTCTATGGTTTTTGTAGTTGTACTATTGCCAGTACCCAGTGCCAGGTTTGGAATGCAGTTATTTTACCCTCTGAGGCAGAAGCCAAAAACCCTTTACAAAAGGTTAATATTGATCATCCATTTGAGAAGCAGGGGACAAAATACAGCTTCTCTCCACAATAATCTTCCCTTCTAAGCAGCTGATGAGCGGGATTTTAACAAGCATCGGTTGCTGACCTGTGTACCAATTAAAAATAAAAGGCGGCAAGCAAATGCTGGAAGTTTTCTATTTGGGATTGTTATGAATAATGTGCTCTCCACTTTTGCCTTTGCCATGAGGATTACAGTGGTCATAATTGGCCCAAGAGGTTTTGCTGCCTGAAGCAAAGGACAAAATGGGATGATCCTCATTCCATGTATGCTATTTCCACTCACGTAGCCCCTATTGAAATTAATGGCCATAAGTTACTCGTGTTCATTCATTTTGATGTGCTTACTCTAAGTAAAACTTAGTTGAACAGCACCTTATGTACAGAAGCTGTGTGCACAACTGGCAGCTGAATTTTTATTTCAATGTTGGGGTGAGGGCTCCACCACACCTGAAGGCAGCAGTCTAGCTTAGGGGGCCACAGGTCAAGCCAAGAGGAACACACAGCCCAACGCCTCACTGCCACCACTGCCTGCTCCTCAGATGCTACTGCCTAAGGTGGCTGCCTCCATCTACCTAACAGTAGGGACAGTTCTGACAATAGTTGTACTATTGCCAGTACCCAGTGCCAGGTTTGAAATGCAGTTATTTTACTGACTGAGGCAGAAGCCAAAAAATAATAATTTTAAGCCTATCTGTTTTGTCAGTCACAGATTCACAAGTGTATTTATTTATGTTGAAATTGTGTCCCGCTGGGACTTGGAGACAGCCTGAATGCAGCGCTGGGATTTTTTCTCTGAACTTTCTATAGACACACAGGAACAAGGCATATGGATTTGAGATGGAGTTCTGCAATGGCTTTGGTCTATGAACAGCAAAATGATATCGTTTGCAGCTTAATTCAGCATGGTGAAAGAGCTCATCAGTGTGGATAATTGCAACTAAATGTGATGAGGAGAGGAAGGAGGGTACAAGTAATGATATGCATGCATAACCTCTCCAGTTAAAATATGCTGCATAAAGGCTGCATATGGCCGCGTATATTTCAAGGTTAACACCATGTGGTGATTGGAAGTCCAGAGAGATTCTCACAGTCATAAGAAAGTCAAGACCCGTTCCATTATAGACCAGTAAATATAATTTACAAGGCTACCGTGCTAAGCACACTTAACCACTGTAGCTCAGTGATAAAATGCATACACTATATGCAAAAGATCTCAGGTTCCATCCCTACTAGTCAAAATACCAAATCAAAGCTTAGTGGGTCAGCCCATGTGGCACATTTCAGACAAACATAAGAAGAGTTCTAGTGGATCAGACCCAGTGGCGTAGCGTGGGGGGTGCAGGGGGGGCCGGCCGCACCGGGCGCAACATCTGGGGGTTAGGGAAATCCACGGGCTAGGGGGCGCAAATCCACGGGTTAGGGGGCGCAAATTACTTGCCTTGCCCCGGGTGCTGATAACCCACGCTACGCCACTGATCAGACCAAATCTCCATGTAATCCAGCATCCATTTCCCTCACAGTGGCTAACCAAGGCTGCATTCGGACAGCACTTCATTCCATTTTCTTGATGTTTCCTTACCTGATAATTTTTGCATTTTATGTGATCTATCACACAATGTAAAAGCCGCTTCTGGAAAATCTAGTGGAAGTTTCCCATATTAATTGCTTCCGTGGGGGATGTGGGGCAGAATCTGTTTCAATCTCATTAACCCAGAAAATCATGGGAGTTTTGTTCTGTAATTTTCACACCGTGTTCATCATGCCGCTGCTGTTCATGCGATGAAATTTGGGGTGGTATTCTGGCATACAGTTCTTTCCAACAGTTTCTATGGATGACTTATGGGGTAACAGAAGCATGAGTACACATAAAAGGGTGGCATCGTGTCCAGTGATGGTGGCTGTTGTGTCACACTGCACCACTAGTGGGAATGGAATTTAGTGTGACATGGCAATATATGGATCCAAAAGCCACAGTTCTACAATGCAACAGATGATGCAGTGTAAAAGGAACATTAGAAGCAGAAGTTGTAGTTCATAGTCTACATGTAGCTTGGCAAGTGAGCAATTAGTGTTTTGACTACAGGCTAGGGAGACAGAGCGCGGGAGAAATTAGCCTGGAGATAAGAGGACCTAGTAACAGCCTGGTGATTGGCTGAGGTCTCTCATATAGGCAGCATGACCTATGACATTGTTGGGCTAGTTAGGAGTATTCTGGAGTGCTTGAAGAGTGATAAAGTTCATGTCTGTATATAGTAACTTGTATATATAGCTTGTGAGTTTACTGCCGTATATAATAAACTACAAAATCAAGTTACTAGTCGTCAGCTTTGTTCCTGATCGTCAACCTGACTGAGCAGTCTCGATCCTTGCCTAGGAAAAGCTGCACTACTCTGCTAAGTTGTGCATCACTGAATAAGTTCAGAGGTGAAGAGACTGGTCCTAGTAGCATGCGAAAGGACTTCAGAAAGTGCTCACAGGCTTCCGAGTTTTAACAGCAACCAGGAAAATGAACACAACAATGCCCGTGCCTAAAGTGCTGATTACCAGCATCTAGTATTCAGTGGTATAGACTGCCTCTGAGCCTGGAGGTGTTACGTATTATAATATCTTACCATGAGACCCCAGGGTGGATTGCAACAATGTTAAAACCAGTTAAAACAATTTTGTGGCAGCAGTTTCCAGAAGGAAACGATGTAAACCCCATGAAACTTTTTGAGGGTGGGAATTGCAATGCAATATTCTTGCTGTTCTGATCAAATTGTGTAGCCAGTGATGAATGAAATGAAAATAACAGGTTTGGTGAAATTGTGCTCTTTAAAGAGCATTTTCCATGCATCCTGCCTTGGACTCTGAAACTAAACGTCCAGCATCAAGTGCTTAGATGTTTTAATTTATCATCACTGTGGAAATCGAATTCCTTTTAAAATCATATGAATATGTAGAGAGGAAGGAGCAGAAATCCCCATACCCAGCGGCCACTCTAAAGGGAGGCTGAATATTCTGTGTATGTGCAGCAGTCAGAAAAGGTGTGAAGCACATTAATCAGCCATTTTGGTAACTGGGCAGAACTGAGCAGATTGTCTCTTCAGGAATTATACTACACAGTGTGAAGAGACTGTGTAGAGCAGGCAGAAGATGCTGAGTACATCAGATATATGCAGGACCCCTGTGAACCTAGAAGATTACAGGTAAATTTATAGATACTGATTTAGTGAAACAATCATCCTAAAACGCTATGAGCCATTTATACCACACATCTTAATTTCAAAGAAAAGAGAAGAATGTGACCTGTAAAATTACCATATTTCATTGCATTAGAGACTTAGGTATAGCTGGTTAGCTGATGATCTTTCAAAAGAGAGGTTACATATTTAAGTGAGCTGAATATCTGTATCTGCATCTTTTCGGTGATAGTCCACAAGGTTTCATGAGGCATGACCTAACATGACCTCATTACTTAAAATTCTCGGCACACATTTACCCACCCTTGGAACTGATTTGACTCCACTAAATTATCTTCATTTGTGCCCAGGCTTCAAAAGGATTCCTTCTGGTATTTTAAAACTCCTCAGTTTCCATCCTTTACCTTGAGAACTAAGGAGTTATATTAGCTGTGCCTCAAATTTCCCCCAAACATGTGTTTTATTAATGCTGAGGTTATCCTTCTTTTGTTTGGTGGCTGTACTATCTCTTCCGCAATGAAATTGAAACCTGCAGATTACTTTCATCATGGCGCACTGCCTTAAAGCTTGGACCTTCATATGAGGCATATGAGGATAGTAAGCTGCCACCTCACTTGGAGAGAAAAATAAGCAACTTTGGTAGTTAATGGCATATCAAGATCCTGCTGAGGAGAACCTATTGAAGTCATTTATAAATCTCCCCATTGCTTGTAGTGCCAGCAATTGGGGTAGAACGCCTCTCAGATTTCTTTAAATGATAAAAACTCACGGATGATCTGAGCTGATGGACAAATTGCATATTATGTGGAATACCCATGATTAAGTATCATGAGATTTTGATTTATTCCCCAAAGCAGTGATGCTGGTGTACTGGGTATCTAACATCCCCCCTGCCTACACACACACACACACACACACACACACACACACACACACACACTCTGCTACATTAGAGATAGCCAACATGCCTTCAATATATTCCTGGACTAGAACCCACATTATACTTGACCATTGACCGTGCTGGCTGGGGCTGAATGGCTAGTCCCAGCAACACCTAGAGAACACCATTTGATGAATCTGTTGTATGTTTTCCTCTGCAGAAGAGCTCTAGAGGTCAAAATCTTGGGGCAAGGGAGTCAGAAAAATGGCTCAGGCAGAAAATAATTAAACACAGGGATAAACACACACATTGTACCTCACCACTTCTGCCATCCAGTTTCATACCCCAACACACACACTTTGCTTGTTGCTTTTGATCATTGGTGGATCTGAGGTCCTGGGTCCCACAGCCCAGGGAACTCCCAAGTGCAGCAGGAAACAGTCCCATGGCTGGCCATCAAACTGAGTTGGTTTTGATCACTGATGGATCACCTTTGCAGAGAGTGGGACAAGGGGTAGTGTGACCTTGTTCCTGCTTCTTGATCTCTCTGCGGCTTTCAATACCAGTGGCCATGGTATCCTCCTGGACTGGCTCTGTGGAATGATCATTGGAGATGTGGTCTTACAATGCTTCCAGTCCTGTCTATGGGAATGTGTCCAGGGAGGATGCTTTTCAGCCTGCTAGTGGTGATGATGTGAGGTGCCACACTGTAGTGTTTTATCCATGACACTATTTAATATCCATATGAAGCTGCTGGGAGCAGCCATTAGGAATTTTGGAGCAAGCTGCTATCAAGATAAGATAACACTCAGCATTGGTTCTATATAACACCTAGCTCTGGAGGGGCCGTTTGGCTCTGGGCTGATGTCTAGCAGCGGCGGTGGGATGCATGAGGGAAAATAAACTGTTCTTGAACCCTGGCAAAATGGCGGTACTGTGAATGAGTGGTTCTTGTGTCTGAGAATTTAGTCAGTTGCCTACAACTGTGCACGCCTGGGCCGACTTTGTACCCAGAAGAGGGTAGAACAGGGTGGGGTGGGGCATAATGGGGCAGGGTGGGCTTATGCATGCTCCACCGATGCTTATGATGACCCAGAACGCAACCCCTGTACAGATCAGGGGTTGCCTGCACACTTTTTGCTCACCAGCTTAAAACATTTTTGTTTAGGCGAGCCTATCCAAACACGCAGACGTTGACGTGTAAGAATTTTTTGGTCTACTGTTAATTTCAATTATTTTTAAAATCTTTTGACTGTTTTTGGAATAATAATTTTAATATTCATTGTAAACTACTTGGGTGTTTCATCACAATCAAACATTATATTGACTTTGTTAAATAAGTAAATTAAAACCACAGTAGTTCAGTCATAATGCGCTACACCTGCAGTAGCACCACTCGCTTTAGCAATGAATACACGGCAGTTGCTCTGGGTGGATTACAGTCATATTGCCTGGAAGTAATCTATTAATTAGGTTTTGCTGCTATCTTTGAGAAAGGTAATATAAGGCAGAAAGCTAATGTGTCTGCTTTGGGATAAAAACTAATCCTTTTGTTACCATAACAACATCTAGAAAACTCTCTAATCAAAATTCAATCTTAAGCATATAAAGTACTTTAATCCCCCCCCCCCCATGATAACATTAAAAACAAGACTGGTAGAAACTCTCAGTTCAGTTCCATTATCAGGAGTTGAGTTTGCTTCCGCCCAGGACTGTATTGTATTCCTGGCTAAAAATGTATAAGGGGGAGGACAACATTGTTGAGCTGTCTTTGAATTATATATTATATAATAAAATCAAAAGGTGCATAACGGTTACATAGTTCAAACAGATTAATTGTACTGACAAATATTACCCACCTTACCTGCCCAAAGGTTTCAGAGAGATGGTTGTTACTGTTTTAGATTATTCTGTTCATGTGCAGAATGAAAACAGCCCACGTCCGCACCAGCAATAGAGAATGCATGAAGCAGTTTTAAACATCATTTTCTGTAATCAACCTAAATTCATATATATATATATATATATATATATATATATATATATATATATATATATAAAATTGTCCATTTGCACCTTAGAGACCACCAGCTAAGTTTGTTCTTGGTATAAGCTTTCATGTGCATGCACACTTCTTCAGATACCAGATTCTTCAGATACTTCTTCAGATGGTAAAATTATAGTTATAATAATATATATAATTATATATTTCGACTGCATCAGACCAACACGGCTACCTATCTGAATCGAAAGTCAAATGTTAGTGCGCCTAGTAACTTCACACACATAAAAAGTCTTGTGATTGCACATTCCAAATGTCATATAGAAAGGTCACATGTTCATGCCTGCGAATAGCCCAAATTCCCATTTCTGCCTACCCCCTTTGGAAGGGGAAGCCTCCAGAGGCAAATTGCTGCCATATTTGTATGCAAATAGTGTGTGTGTGTGTTTCCTTCCTTTAATGTCCTGGTGCATACAAATAATTCCACGGCCGATTCCCCTCCAACCATAGGAAATCACTGGGCCTACTAATGTTACTCAGGGACCATATGTATCTGACATACGTTTGAACTTTATTCTGCGTTTGGGTGAGTAATCCCCTCAGGACTGGTGGGCAAGTGGGCAAGTGGATTAGTTCAGTGTTGAGAGAACTTCTTCCCTCTACAGCCCCTGACTGTGTGTGTTCTCAGTGGAGAGCAGGCCACTTCCCTGATTTGGAGCTACCATGTGTAAATTTGGACCCCTGTTCTAGGTAGTGGAGGGTCTCTGCAAGGATGCCAGAATGGAGCCGAGATTTCAGAACCTAACTTATAAAAGGGGCTTGTTATAGAGCAAGTAAGAAAGCTACCCCAGAAGGGGAAGGGTGGGTTGAAAAAGTGGAATGAGGACAAGAGTGCATTCTGAATGATGGGACAAGAGTGCATTCTGAATGATGGGGAATGGAGGAAGTCTTGTTACATTTCTGTAATTTGCTAAGTTGGATGGAGAAGGGGGAATCCTCTATGATGGATTAAACTGAAAAGCAGAGGAGAGTCAGGTATTCCCAGACCAAAGTAGGCCATCCATCAGGCAGAAATGCAAGGACTCAGGGAGGTCAGGCGTTTCCAGGCTTCAGCAGGGCTTCTGCTGAGCAGGACTGCGGGATGTTGTGGTGCAAAGAAGGGCATTCAGCAAGGAGCTTCAAGGGAGACTTTGGTGAAGCGGTTGTCAGTCACAGCATTCTCAAAAGCCCACTGCAGTTAGGAATCTGAGGACATTTGTGTTTGGAGGGGGTTGGGGTGTTTCCTGTGAGGAAGTTTCATGGAAAACAAAAAGGGTGGAGGTACCACTGATGATTTCTGAAAAGGGGATCTAAAATGTTTGATGATGTTGCCTTGGATTTCATCTGGATGCAGGGAAGCTTGGCTTCCAACATCTAGGAGCTACATTTCTCTGGTGCATCAAAGTGCTAGAACACCCTCCATTTTGTGTGGAAGGTGGAGGCTGGTCCTGGTATTCAGATCCCATCATCATTAGCTGCCAGGTCCTGACAGCTGCAAGCAGATGATATGGGAGGTGTGTGGACAATATGGAAAGGCTCTGGCAACACTAAGAAAGCGTTGTTGTCGAGAGCGGAACATACATAATGACTATTAGTAGTTCTCACAGTATATGGTCTCTCACCATGACAGCCAGTTAAGAGACAATTAGAGCACAGAGCTGAAGTGAAAAGCGGCTGTATGGGCAGATAGCTTGAACTTAGGGTATGAACCCTAAGGAAATGTGTTTTAAAGCTATACAAGAGGGAATCAACACTGACAGAAGTGACACCAAGGCATTAGAAAGACTTGCTTTTTCAACTTATTTTGCTCAACCCTTGCTCTTTACTAACCAAGCTCCCACCCCCATTAATTTGGCGTAGTAGAAAGCTTTTATTTTATTTCCTTCCATCCTGAATGATGTATGATTAGCAATACAGCAGAAGTTAAAATAAGCCCTGCTTTAGGGTAAGTGATTGTGGTACGTGTAACAATAAGTACATAAGTAATTAATTGACACTATTTCTTTTTAGTAGCTTTTTTTTCTGCTGCCACTTCACAAAATAGTTTTTAATTGCATGTACATTTATTTACTCCAGATCATTTCCTTGTCAGTTGCGATTTCCAAAGGAAGAACACTCTGAGGTCACTCAGGAAAATGATATCTGATTATTACATCATTAAAGCAACGTGGCTTGATTTATGTCTCCTCAGAGTGAATGGGTTTTCAGGAGAGGTGCTTAAACATTATCAGGAATAGGGGTGGAGCTCATTTTACCCCCAGGCAGCATTTGAGGCAATGGAGCTAGCAATATCTCCCCGAGATTGGACGAGAATGGTATTACCCCGGCTTTTCACTGAGAGATTGCTGGTTACCTTCTGTCAGTGAGCAACTGCCTCACTGCAGAGCAGAAGCACAGCCTTGACTCTTTTGTCCACGTCTCGGAGAGAATTGTTTCTTGGATAGCCAGATTTTCTTCAGGATGACTATGTACAAGAGCAAACGCAGAAACCAAAGGTGTAAGTATTCGCAATTCATTCTTGCATCTGTGTGCTTTTGTTTGTGCGTATATCCAATATAGAAAAATCGATTCAATGAGGAGGATCGTTCAGACTGTACGTTTCTCCTAATTTGATTGAAAACTGTGCCTTACTTTTTTTTCTGCAGTGGATAAAATAGCACAAGTGGAATTTTCAGTGATTTCATGCTACACTTTCTGTATGGTTAGGGGAAGAGGAGATCATAAGAATATGAGAAAAAAATAAGCTCACTTGTTACCATGGAAACCACCAGCAAGTGACTGCTTTATAAAATCAACAAGGAAATGGAGATCAAGTGCTAGTTCACAGCAACATAGCATCCTATATTCATATAATTATGATGGGATAGATGGGGGGGTTACCCTAAAAATGGGGGTGCAGGGAGGAAGAACAGCATTTGCATCACTACATTATTTTATACAACGTGGCTTTAAATAGATAGACATGTAAGGAGTGTGGCTGTTCTCAATTTTTAAGCTCTACTTTTGAAAGGAAGCAGCCGATAAAGCATAAAAGGAGACAGAGAAAATAGAAGAATGTCTGTAAACTTCATATATATATATATATATATATATATATATATATATATATATATATATATATGAGAACACAAAAGCAGGCAAAATCAACTCCAGGATGAATGAGATGTTATTTCTGTTTTCTTCAAACAAATACAGCATCTGCTTTGGTGTGCTCCTAGTCTAGCCAGGTTTGCACATTTGAGTTAAATGAACAAACTTGTAGGGTTCAAGCTGTCAAGCCCGCAGTAGTGTAGTTAAGATCAAAGGCAGTAATCATCATCAACAACAAAATCAATAGAAGTTCTGCCTCTGACTTCAAGAGAATTGTCCTTTCAGTCTCTTGCACGCACACAGCAAGGTGGGACTAAAGCGGGAATTATCTTGTAAAACAGATGGAAGACAAAAGGGGGAGGATAAAACACAAGCAAACATAAATATACTATTAATGAGAGTTTTGCTATGATCCAGTCTTTGTGAATCCCTGCAATTTGGATATACACAATCACACCTCAGCTTTAAGTTCTTGACTTTTTTAAAAAAACAAATCCAAAGTGTTAGGGGTTCCTAAAGCAACTTCGGTTTGGGAATGTCTGAGAGGATGAGATTTAATTTGCTTTCTTCCTCTTTACACCATATTTGGGAGAGGGTAGAAAAAAGAGATGCACCAGCTGTACACAATTAAGAGTTGTACACAATTCAGCTGTCATTTTATCCTTGTTGTTGAGTTCCTCCCGCCCCAAGAATGGCAACAGAATTGACTTGTTCCGCCCCCTGCCACCCATTTAAGTAATGTTACCCCTTTGCATCATTCCTCCTTTTTGCTTTTTAGTAATTGAAACTGTTTTTAAGTGTGTGTGAGAGAAAGGGAAGAGCTGATTTATCACTCTGGAGAAAAAAATTAATCCCACCCCATTTGAAGGCAACAATCCTAAAACTACTCTAGTGGCTCTAGGAACAGTTGTGTAGGAGGACTAATAGTTTCTAATTACATTGCATCAATAAACTTTAGTGTTGCATAACTGGCTATTACGCCAATTGGAAAGTGGTTATTACAGAAGGGATTAATTTATCCTGCATGCTTCATAGTACATAGAAGAAAACAGAAATCCTAAGCGGAAGAAAAATGAACATTTGGAAGCTGGGTCCATTCCAGTGTTATAAACACAACCAACAATAATGGTTGTAACTATTTCCAAGATCTGCTGGAAGACATTGTGGGGTGTGAGGGGGTATTTGAAATTAAACACATGTTATTTTAAAGGCATTTTGGTAACAGGCTGAAGCACAGCAGTGATTTATTCCTTGTTTGTGGAGCTGTGCTTAGAGTGTTGGACTTGGACTGGGAAAACACAGGAGAAAAATCCAATTAGTCCACTCATTTGAAGGCATCAGCCCTCAAACTACTCTAGTGATTCTAGGAAATGTTGTGTAGGAGGACACATAGTTTCTAATTACATTGCATACAGGACCACACTCCACCACAAAGCGCACTGGGCAACCTCTTGCCATTCACTGTCCGTTAACCAAATGAACTGAAAATGCTGCTGGTGGTGGAATGTACGCAGCCCTAAGAGCTGTTCGACAGTGGAGTGGACTCCCTCAGGAGGTTGTGGAATCTCCTTCCTTGGAGGTTTTTAAGCAGAGGTTGGGTGGTCATCTGTCGTGGATTTTTTTAGTTGAGATTCTTGCGTTGCAGGGCGTTGGACTACAGTAGATGACCCTCAGGGTGACTTCCAATTCTACAATTCTATGATTATAAGCTCCTTTGAGGAGGGGACAGATAAAAATGTAACGAACAACAAATAAATAAAAGGAACTAAGCTGTATGCTGCTGTGTGCTTCTCTTCCTCCAGGAAATTTGCAGAGTCCAAAATTGAAAGAGTGGCGCATAAAAGGCACTGAAGTTGGGGAGAGCGAGAGAAGAAGGAATAATAGATACTTAATGGCTGGGCACCCTCCTCTAGCTCTAGCTACAGTATGTTGGGTTTAATTGCAGCAGTTCCCTAGACTTTAGGTTGGTTATTTAACACATATTTTTACATACAGAGGGACACTCACAAACTACGGCTGGAACTTATTGGGGTGACTTTGTTGTTCCACAATACTGCGTATCAGGAATGTACTAATTCTAGTTCAAGGGAGAAGGAGTGATGGTTATCTGTGAGGTTGTGGCTGCTTAAACACAGCTTAAAACACAGCTAAGTCACTCCTTTTCTCAGTTTGTGGGGAAGCAGATCTAATGCAGTATATTCCAAGGACTAGATGTGGATTGTGATTGACGTGCTGTGCACATCGCTTTCCAAACCAATGGTGGATGCACACCAAGTACAGAGTAAAGGGACATGTGCCTTCGCCTACTTATCCAGATGCCCAGTGCTGAATGTTTCCAGATCTAACATACGGGAGCAGGGGTAGAAGAAGAAGCTTCTGTTCTAAAGGTTAAACACATCTCTCCGGTCTTACAGGTGTCTGGCTTTCAGTGTTTTCCACTGCAGCTCCCCACTAGGGTAGGTTTTCAGAAGGAAGGAAACAGCATTCCTGATTTCAAGGTTCTTTTGGAAGCACTGCTTGTCATAAATGCAGCCCTAAATAACTTCTGTTGGCATTGCTATAAATAATAATAATTTTAGCCTGTGGTGTTGTTGTTTTTTTGTGGGTTTTGTAAAACGAGTGGTTTTGCACTTATTTTTTGAAAGCTGCACCTATGCTTATCAGAAAGGAGGGGAGTTAAGAAACAAAAGTATTACAAAGGTATTTATTTAAAACTTGGAAAAGGCATTCATAGTCAGTAGCAAATAAGGCAACTGCGCTTTGTTCGTTTTTTGTCTGAAGTTAAATACTGGGTTTGATTTGCTTTTTAAAAATTTATTTATGCTTCCCTCCCATAAAAGCTTCTCCAGGTAACAGAAAGTGTGCAGGCATCTGAAGGAGAGAGGAGAAAAAGAGAGATTTTCTGCTCCATGCAACAACAACAAAAGGACCCTTGAGAGGAAAATATGGCACTTCTTGAAAGCCATTAACCTTTTCCACATTCCCAGCAGAGGTGTCTACTTTTTGATACCTCCTTGGAATTGGCTGTGCTACTAGTTTACTGTTGATCCATGCCTTTAAGTTGACATGGCACAGCATCTACACTGAAAATGTATGGAAACTGGTCGGAGGTTTAGGTAGGTCAGAATGAGGACTTAGGCACTGAAAGCAGAACGGAGAAAGGGAGTTTTGAGATCATTGTTAAGGGAGCATTAGATATCAGAGATACCTTTTTCTTTCTCGCAACCACTAAATACTATGCTGGCAGGACTCAGGGCTATGAGGGTTAGGCAACCTTGGCAGAAGCAGGGCTGGCAAGACTAAACTCAATCAGAAATGCATTCTGGCAGACGCTGTACTCCAAAACTAAATTTCAAAGGCAGTTCGGAGGAAGAGAGATGAAAGCTAGAGGCTCAAACAGAGATAGGCTGAGGCTGGAGCAGCTTCACTGGAGCAGGCAGGCTGTTGGGACTGAAGTGGGAAAGATAAAATGTAGGAAGCAGATGTTCCGAATTCAAAGTCAGCCATACCTGTTGTGTGAAGTCTGTAATATTTCAGGTGGTTTCAGCTGATGAAAGGGCCCTGTGAGGTGGAAAAGCCATTAGCAAGGTTCATTATTGTCATTCAGAATTACTGCATTATAGTTTCCTTTTCTGGAGAGCAGCTCAGGGACGTAGAAGGACTGAAGCACGCCACTGTGCCCATCAGAGATCTGTGGTGCCTGGTGGATACCATACAACTATGAAACACCCACTAGTAATATGGGCATCATGTCCAAATTTTGCAAATCTCTATTTCCTTTTCTTCAGACAGAAGTGGATAACCTGCCAAAATGTTACGGGATAGGGGAACAGGCCACCACATTCTGAGGTACAAGTTACGTATACCAATAGACGTGCCATTTTTTCAATCTGCTGAGCTGAGCCTGTCTCCAATTTTTGGATACTGTTGTTTTGCTTTATTTATTGTCCTTGATTATTTAATGTTCTTATTGTTGCAAGTTGCCCTGAGAGATGCATATGGGTTGAAAGGGTATCATATGCCAGGTGTGGGTGCTGAAATAAATAAACAGTGACAAAACATTGACATGTTGGTGCCAGATTAGGATAACCTTAGTCGTAATGAAGCCCTTTCTGTTAAAATTCCAGTCTGTCATAGCATTGCCTCATCTTACTGGAGGTACTCCCAGGTTTGGGGATCCACCAAATAAAATACATTCACAGACCTTCACACAGATCACCCACTTTTCTTCCCTTCCTACTGCTGCCCCCTGTGCTTTCTTCTTAATTTTTCATGGTCCCCTCAGTGGCAGAATCAACCATTTTCTCTTCCCCGGGGTGGGTAGCAAAATGGCAGGTTGGCTAGTGCATAGTGCCTAGTAAAGTGTCACGTGACCAGCTCCTCCAAGGCTGTAGTTTGCTTGTCATTTTAATTTGAAGCATTTCTGATCCCAGGGTGAGCGTGGCAGTGTGCTCAGCCAATCAGATGACCCTGGGTTCTGAGGTCATTGAGTGCATCATAGTGAGGATAAACCTCTTCATTTCTTTCATTGGTCCCTAGAACCCAAAATTGTCCTCTGATTGGCTCAACTCACAGCCAACTTTTCCAGGGGTCAGAAGTGTTTTAAAATTAAAATGGCTGGCAACCAGAGTGTTGATTGATGGTGACTCACTTCCTTTTCTGCTATTATTGGTCATTGCTATAGCACCACTGGACCATCTTTAGGATTATTCAGGATCCTCCTTTGCGTAACAGGGGGCTCATGCATCCTGTTGTCTGGCTCCACTGAATAATATACATTATCATATAAAGAGAAAGCTTCCTAAAGTGAGAAACTTAAGGTCCATCAACACTTTCTGGAAAACCCAATTGCCATTAGTTAAGATTCAGCACTAAACTGTGGGTTTTCCCCGGGAAACTGGGGCAAATGAAGGTTAGGATAAGCCCTAAATCCAGTGTTTAAAATTATCTAACTGCACCAGAGCACAAGAGAATGTAAAACAGAAATTAAATGTGAATTCTAACCTATCTAGATTTTGTATTTGGACTACAGACCATTTTAAGGAAAACACCATCCAAGTCACAGGTATAAAAAATTGCTGAAGAAATACCCTTCAAGGTATTGTAGGAGGAAATGAATCTTGATGCTAATGCTGTTTCAGGGCCATGACAAGTCAGTATAATGGGGGATAACTACTGGAAGACTTAAAATTGGATCTAGCATACATACTTGTATATCATTGTGTGGTCAAGATGGCATTGTGGTCCAGATTGGGTTTTATTTCCATTGTCCTTTGAAATGACCTTGAAACTCAAATTTTATTTCCTCCCTGCTTTTTACACACCCATGTAGCATGTTTGTCTTACAAAAGAAGGCTTTGTGGCTGAAGCTTCAGCCTTGAATAGTCAGATTGTTTTCCCATCAGATCCTTAAGTGGGCTCATTTGTTGTAGGGCTACAACCTCATGCAGTTTGGTACTTGCCTTGGTTTCCACCTTCCCTGTAGGGCAGGTAGCTTGGAAGAACAAACCAGCAATTTAGCCAGTTCCCGTTAATACTGGAAACAGGACCTTCTGTCCTGTTTGACCTTGAGCTTTGCTGTGATTCAAAACAATGAACTTCTTATTCCTCTTACAAGCTCTGATGCTCAATGTGAATTGCAATTCACCGTTGCCAGGTTTTCTCTACATTCTCCACATTTCAAAGAAATTCCCCGAAGGTGGTAAGCTATGATTTCCTCTTTACACTAGCTGAGTTGAGGTGCTAAGTGCTCCCATGTGTCACACAAATACCTGAAGTAGTCATGGTTCCTCTGTTGTATTGCATTAAGTTTAATTGTTGGTTTATTTCAGTAAACAAGGTGACATTTTAACCACCCCAAACTGGAGCACTGTGAAGACATTCACTAATTAGGAAGAATAGCTTCAGCATTTATTTTCCTGATTTACTGTGCCCTTAACTTTGTGGCACATCAGACCATTATATGGCTTTAAACAGTGGCTGTCAGGTTTCAGCACAACTCATGCACGCTTCCTTTAGGCATTATCTGATACCATTCTCTGATGCTGTTCAGATGTTGTAAGGCAGAGGGTGGTCAGAAAGTATATTGGAATCTACTGGTAGATATCTGGGTGATTTGCAGTGAATCAATAGCAAGAACAAGGAAGCTCCTTCAATTCTAAATTGGACTGCTGAGATGAAGAAAGCCTGAGGGTGGGAGACCAGAGTGGAATCCAACATAGCACGAAGTCTATCTATCCTTCCATCAGAGCAAAGATGCTTCCTTGCACAATGGAATGCTCTCCCTCTCTCCTCCTGGACCAAGGCACCTTATTCCTTAATTCTATGGGTGGTAGATTACCTCCAGAATCAGAGATAGCATGCCTCTGAACACTACTGTAGTTTCTGGGGAAGGGCAGCTAGAGGGGGCTATTGCACTTAAATTTGGCTTGTGGACCCCACATGGGCTCTGGTGCTTAGCCACTGCAAGAACAGGATGGTAGATAAGCCTTTGGTGTGAGGACCTATCAGGAATCTTCTTGCATTCTTTCCTCCCTGGCAAAGAAAAGCTACTTGAAGGAGAGCTTGGAGAGTGATGGGCAGAGACAACAATGCTGAGGTAGTTGGCTAAATAGTCAAGCCATGGATCTAGCTATCTAATTTTGATCCTACCCTTCGTCCAAGTAGCTCTGGGTGGCCTGCAGCATGGTCCACCCTCCTGTGAAGTAGGTTAGGCAGTGACCCAGTGAACTTTGTGGCCAAGCAGGAATTTGAACCCACATCTTCCTAGTCTAGCCACTGCATCATACTCAATATGTATGAGCCAGCTTTGTATGTCCAGCAACTTACAAAATGTTTGATAAGGCTGAAATGCATCTTGTGCAAAAGATAAATTTGTTTAGTGTGTGCTTTAAACCCTCAACAACCTGATCTCCTCCACATGTTTTGGAATAGTGAGTCTTGTGCTCCATAACATCTGGAAGGAGCCAGGTGGACAAATCAAATACATGCCCCCCTCTCCCAGGAATTGCTGGTGTTCATGCACAAAATAATATATTTCTGCAATTGTCCTAAAATGTAAACTCTTATTTAGTGCAGTTTTGTTACTAGCCTAATCTTTATGCTTCTTTTTGAAATACAAAAGTGAATTCTGGTTTAAAAGAGAACAAAAGGTCAGACCCAACCATTTGTGAAGCTCATCCAGACTGCTGTTTACGTCTCTATTATGCTGATAAACATTAGCTGTTTGGAAAACCTAATAATCTGATTCATAAACAGCTCACACAAGCTGGTTTAAAACTTCTCTGGCTGTCATCAGAGAAGTAACCTTAAATTTTAAGTAATGCAAGTACGAATTGCTGCAGCTGTATGCAAATTGGAAGTGAGGATTGAAATTTATATACAGCGCTCAGAATAATTGGCTTTTCCAAAACAATTGCCTTTAACAAACTGACACCTGCGTGGCTGAAAATAACTAGGCTCTGTATCTAAAACCCCCAACAGAATAGATAGCTGAAGCAGTTCTTTTTAGTGTGCTTTGAATAATTTCCTGTATCTTAATAACATTTCCAACACAAGTGACACTTGAGAAAGAAAGAGTCGTGGCTGACAGAAAAATAAAATGCTCCTTGATTAGATGTAACCTGCCACTACAGTTCTACTGTCTAAGTCAATTGCAGAATCTGCTTTCGTGAACAACTCTGAGGAAAAGAAGGTCAGGCATCTGTGGAGGATGCTTGGATACAGTGGACAACATTTTGTACGTTGCCACCTTGCAGGAGTGAGGAGAAATCTATGCTGCCTTTCTTGAGTCACTCTCCTGAACAAATTGGCCCAATCTAGTATTAATGGGCACATTTTAGTACTGATTAAGAACCTATCTGTATTCAGGCCACATAATAAAGGTTAGAGATGGGGAGAAGGGACAGTTTGAACCTTGTACATCTCAAAAAGGTCGTTTGTAGAGCTTGAAAAGGTGCAGGAAAGGGCAACTAAAATGATCAAAGGGCCTGAAAAACTCCCTAGGAGAAAAGCTTACAATGTTTGAGGCTTTTCAGTTAAGCCAAAACAGGAATTGGGGAAATGATACTAAAAGGAAGGGTCAGCTAATTAAATGAATTCTAGAACATTCAGGAAAGACAAAATGAAGGATTTCTTCACACAGTGCATAGTTAAACTCTGGAATTCCCTCCAGCAATATGTGTTAACGGGCCCCAAAGGGCCTCCAAAAACCTAAATGTTATATGTATGCGAAGATGCATATGTAAACACACATTAAAAGCCACCAAAGTGGCTCTAAAATACATGCACAATATAATAACTCTTAAAAAAAAAGCTTTGCCAGTGATGTTGCATGCTCAAAATCCATTCACCCTAAATAGTCTGCACATTGCTGATCCTGAACAGGCCATTTAGGGAAAATTGAGAAGATCCCTTTTCCCAGATCGTAGGTTTAAAACAACAACAACAACTTGTCCAAGGAACCCTTCTACTGACGACCACACCTTGGAACAAGAGTATTGCAAGGCTGGTAGCACCAGATAAAATTCTGAGCACAACCCAGATATATAAGTCAGAGCATACAAGGCTCTGGGCAGAAGTTACTCATCAGGAGAGCAGTTCTGTAGCATTAAACAGCAGCCCTTTGGGTGGTTGCAATATACAGCTGTCTTTTAATTTTGTGGCTCATAGCTATGTGTAAACTCTTAAAAAAATAATTTCCCAGAGATGATAATCTTCAAAAGACCCTGTCATGCAAGGGAAATTGAAACTCTTAAATTGAAGGGAAAAACAATAATCTCATTCACCTTCATTTCTTTTCCTCCAGAGATGGTTACTGGCTTGCTTCTCAGATGGTTTCTATTGCTTGTTTTGTGTTCGCTTTTTAAAAAAATGGATAATTGCAACCTTTGTAGGAAAAGATAATTGCACTTATAGCCTGCAGTGGTGGTGCAAAGCAGGCATTCAAGTGCTGTTGAGCTCTGTTGACAATTTGAGAATGATAACGTAACTACCTTACCCGCAAACAAATGTAACTTTAGGATTAATGGTGTCTGTATTCCTCAGACGGTGTCCCAAAGGCTTAAACTGACAGAGTTGTAAATGAGTTTGGACAGAGATTTCTCATCACAAGCACTGGGTAATATTATCTCCCTCACACATAAGCACTTTATACTTTTTATTTGTGTCTGCCACATCATGCTCTCATACGTCAGTGATTTTCCCTGCCTGCAAGGTCACATCCTGGCCTCCCCATGTTACCGCCTCTTTCCTATATGCTTGGAAGAACTGGGCATCTAATAATGAAAACAGGAATTGTAAAATTTATCTTATAAAATTTACTATTATTATTCAATCTCTCTCTCAGGGATGTTACACAGCTTATATGGCTGTGAATGTGCGCACATACTGGGTGTTACCAGCATCATGTAGATCACGAGTGTCAGATTGTAGATCAGGATCTACTGGTAGACCTCTGGGTGATTTGCAGTAGATCAAAAGGGAGCCTGACTCCCAGTTATTTAACTATAACAAAGTGCTTTCTCCACAAGTGGAGAAGCATGGGGTAACCAGAATATAAGAGCCTGCTGGATCAGACCAGTAGCTCATCTGCTCCAGCATTCTGTTTTCACAGTGGCCAAACAGATACATTTGAGAAGTCTGCAAGCAGGACATCAATACAGTAGCACTCTGTGCACCAGCGATTCCAAGCAGCTAGTATTCATAGGTATCCTGCCTCTGAGAGAGGAGGAAGAACATAGCCATCATGGCTATTATTGAGCCATCATTGATTGTCCATTATTATTATTTATTGAATTTATATGCCGCCCTATATCTGGAGGTCTCAGAGCAGTTCACAAAAAAGATCACAATATATAAAATAAAAATAAAAATAAAGTAAAGTAAAAACAATAACCCAATAATACCCCCCCCCAAAAAAAGAGCCACATTTTAAAAGGGTATAGGATGTTGATCTGGTCAGCCAAAGGCCTGGTTAAAAAGGAATGTTTTTGCCTGGCTGCTAAAGCTGTATAATGAAGGCGCCAGGCGAGCTTCCCTGGGGAGAGCATTCCACAGACGGGGAGCCACTGCAGAGAAGGCCTGTTCTCATGTTGCCACCCTCCTGACCTCTCGAGGAGGAGGAACATGAAGGAGGGCCTCAGAGGATGATCTCAGGGTCCTGGTAGGTTTGGCTGCAAGAACATAATTTGACTGTGAGATCCGTTCACATTCCTAGGCTCAGAATGTGTTCGGAGGTGCCCTGTTTTGTAAGTCTAAGTGTCCACATTTGAGCATTTTACTTAGCTTTGAATCCACTTTCCCCCATTTGAATTAGGCCAGAATAGTCCACACCCGCAATCATTTGTATATGAGGAACAGCTTTGGTCTTTCCCATTCATACTGGTATGTGCTCCCTTTTGCATTTGTCCCTGCCTTCTAATTTCTTAGTTCTCTTTTGCTGATGAAGTGCTGACAGGGCATGTACACAGATAACTTTGCACATTATTATTTTTATTATTATCATCATCATCATCCAGAAAATGCACAAAAGCACATAGTCAGGCAATTGTAAATTCTTACCACACACTTTTGCAATTTTCTGGTTTTATGTAAATCTGAGGGATCAAAAGAGGCAGGGGAATGTAAGGCGTCACTCCTCTGTTCAGGAGTGTGCCAGGATCAACAAGGAAGAAATTAAAGCAATTGTAAATTCTTGGCACACACTTTTCAGATTGCTGCGCAATATCTAGTGTAGAATTTTTTTATGTGGTTTGCTTGTGTAGTTTTCTGATTTTGTGCAATCTGAGGGACTGTGTGTGTGTTTGTGGTAGGGTAGGAGGGAGGGAGGGGGGAGGGGGGCACCATTCAGGAGCCCACCAGAAATAATTAAGGCCACAGCCAGAAAAGAAATAAAAAGCGTACACTTTTCAGCTTGCTGCTGTTGTAAACATTTTTAATATGATTTACTTGTGCAGTTCAGTCCCCAACTATTCCTGCCACCATCACTGATGCTGCCACCTCTTCCCGCTCCATGGCTTCCACTTACTTGACTGCTGCTATATTGTGGAAAGTGACTGCTTGAGCTGGACCCAGATCATTCCTCTTTCCAAATAGAACCCCCAACTCCTGCATCAGCTGTCACCATCGCCATGGCCATAACAGATGGTGAGAAGTCTACCAACGCCCAGCTTTGGCCCAGCATTGGAGCAGCAGCCAGTTCTTCTGTCTTCCTCTCCACCCAGCTGGTCCCCAGATTAGATCTATTATTCCTATCTTGAAACCTCAGTGGCCTTGGCCACCTTGTTTTCAATTCTGCTGTGGCCTGCACCCCTAGCATATTTCCTAAGCAGTTTTATTGCATGTGTGGATTCCTCTGCAGGAAACAGGAACATGCAGCCAAAGTGGGGCTGTTTGAAAGCCCTCTTGCAAACAGTTCTCTTTGCAGAAGCTACGTGCCTATCCTCCTACCCACCCAACACCTCACCCCCTGACAACTCCAAATCATTCCAGGCAGCCTGACACAAGGCAATTTGGGGCTGTCTCAACCCAATTTGGTTAAAGCATGGATGATTTGGTTAAAGCATTGAGCTTCGGCTGAATCCTGTGCACCACACTATTATTTTCTGATGCTTTTGGTTAAAATCAGTGCAATATGGAATGATTCGGTCCACCATCGTATTCAGAATGGCAGCTGACAGCATCCAAAACTTGCTCCTGCCTCTCAGGAACTGTCGCACCAAATTGGATGACAGTATCTTCAGATGTGACCAAATCAGCGCAGTTTGGAATGGTTCAGTCAGCCATTTTGATTCAAAATGGTGTCCAGTGGTATCCAAATATAGGCCCAAACCTGCTCCTTCATCATACAAATTGGGGGGTGTCCAGACTGGCACAGTTCGGAACCATCACAGTTCTGTCTTCCATTCACTGTTTGGAAAAAAGATGATAGTTATACTTCAGTGACTATTTCATTCTTGGGACTGTAGACAATCTTGTCAGGTTGTCAGGCTTTATTGTCCTTCATTTAGATGCGATTGCAAAGCAGTAGATCAGTGGTAAATTGTAGCATTCATTGTCATAAAGGACTTCTTTATTTTTTATTCACAGCAATAATTAGTTTAGAAATGAGCATAATT